>NC_069782.1:157924375-159399492 GCF_027406575.1 Nycticebus coucang | reverse complement strand
CTCTCTCCCTCCTCCTCCTCCTCCTCCTCTTCTTCTTCCTCCTCCTCTCCCCTCCCTCCTCTCCCTCCTCCTCCTCCTCCTCCTCTTCTTCTTCCTCCTCCTCTCCCTCCTCCTCTCCCTCCTCCTCCTCCTCCTCTCCCTCCTCCTCCTCATCCTCTCCCTCCTCCTCCTCCTCCTCCTCCTCTTCTTCTTCCTCCTCCTCTCCCTCCTCCTCCTCCTCCTCTTCTTCTTCCTCCTCTCTCCTCCTCCTCTCCCTCCTCCTCCTCCTCCTCTCCCTCCTCCTCCTCCTCCTCCTCTCCCTCCTCCTCCTCCTCCTCTCCCTCCTCTCCTCCTCCTCTCCTCTTCTTCTTCCTCCTCCTCTCCCTCCTCCTCCTCCTCTCTTCTTCTTCCTCCTCCTCTCCCTCCTCCTCTCCCTCCTCCTCCTCCTCCTCTCCCTCCTCCTCCTCCTCCTCCTCTTCTTCTTCCTCCTCCTCTCCCTCCTCCTCTCCCTCCTCCTCTCCTCCTCCTCTTCTTCTTCCTCCTCCCCCTCCCTCCTCCTCTCCCTCCTCCTCCTCCTCCTCCTGTTCTTCTCCTCCTCCTCTCCCTCCTCCTCTCCCTCCTCCTCCTCCTCCTCTCCCTTCTCCTCCTCCTCCACTTCTTCTTCCTCCTCCTCTCCCTCCTCCTCTCCCTCCTCCTCCTCCTCCTCTCCCTCCTCCTCCTCCTCCTCTCCCTCCTCCTCCTCCTCCTCCTCTTCTTCTTCCTCCTCCTCTCCCTCCTCCTCCTCCTCCTCTTCTTCTTCCTCCTCCTCTCACCTCCTCCTCTCCCTCCTCCTCCTCCTCCTCTCCCTCCTCCTCCTCCTCCTCTTCTTCTTCCTCCTCCTCTCCCTCCTCCTCTCCCTCCTCCTCCTCCTCCTCCTCCTCTCTTCTTCTTCCTCCTCCCCTCCCTCCTCCTCTCCCTCCTCCTCCTCCTCCTCCTCTTCTTCTTCCTCCTCCTCTCCCTCCTCCTCCTCCTCCTCTCCCTCCTCCTCCTCCTCTTCTTCTTCCTCCTCCTCTCCCTCCTCCTCTCCCTCCTCCTCCTCTCCCTCCTCCTCCTCCTCCTCTTCTTCTTCCTCCTCCTCTCCCTCCTCCTCTCCCTCCTCCTCCTCCTCCTCCTCCTCTTCTTCCTCCTCCTCCTCTCCCTCCTCCTCTCCCTCCTCCTCTCCCTCCTCCTCCTCCTCCTCCTCTTCTTCTTCCTCCTCCTCTCCCTCCTCCTCCTCCTCCTCTTCTTCTTCCTCCTCCTCTCCCTCCTCCTCTTCCTCCTCTCCTCCTCTCCCTCCTCATCTCCCTCCTCCTCCTCCTCCTCCCCCTCCTCCTCCTCCTCCTCCTCCTCTCCCTCCTCCTCTCCCTCATCCTCCTCCTCCTCCTCTCCCTCCTCCTCTCCCCTCGTCCTCCTCCTCCTCCTCTCCTCCTCCTCCTCCTCCTCCTCTTCCTCCTCCTCTCCCTCCTCCTCCTCCTCCTCCTCCTCCTCCTCTCCCTCCTCCTCTTCCTCCTCCTCTTCTTCTTCTCCTCCTTCCCTCCTCCTCCTCCTCCTCTTCTTCTTCCTCCTCCTCTCCCTCCTCCTCTTCCTCCTCCTCCTCCTCTCCCTCCTCATCTCCCTCCTCCTCCTCCTCCTCCCCCTCCTCCTCCTCCCCCTCCTCCTCCTCCTCCTCTCCTCTCCCTCCTCCTCCTCCCCCTCCTCCTCTTCCTCATCCTCTTCCTCTTCCTTCTCTCTCTCCCTCATGCACACAAAGAAGAGGCCGGGAACACCCAACAAGAAGCTGGACACCTACAAGCCAGAGGAGGAGGCCTCAGAGTGAACCCGCCTTTGTTAACACCCTGACCTTGGACTTCCCAGCCTCCAGAACTTCAAGAAATAACATTCTGTCACATAGCACCCAGTTTCTATTTTTTGTGTGCGTGTATGGCAGCCTGAGATGACTAATAAAATCACCAACAATAACCAGGACACAGTGTGAAGGATTTCCATTTCCTAGGGCAAAACATAGCAGTCCAGTCTGGTAAAAACATTTGTTGACATGGATGAACATGCATCTAAGTTTTAAATTAGATTTCAAAGAGCATCAAAGAGATAAACCCATAGCTTTCATCTAGTTAGCAAGCTTTTTTCAGAAGCAATTTGCTTGCATGAAAACACAGCCTGTGTCTTTCAGAGAACAGCACAAAGTGCCAGCAGTCCCCTGTGTTTGTGGCCACCGAGTCTCACGGAGTGAGTGCCTGGGCTCCACTGTAGATCCTGTCTGACTTCCCTGGTCCTTAAACACCGTGCATATTTCCTCACTTAATGACTTCATAGAACAGTGGCTTCTAAATAAGGAGAAAGCAGGGTGATCTCCAAGTCCTCCTTGAAGGAGTGCGTTCAGGAAGCTAAACATGTCACCCGCCAGTTTCTGGCATGTTGAGCAGATCCCCAGCAGAGGAGGCCATTGCTGCTCAGCAGACCCAATTATGGGTTTGGCTCCAGGGGCTAGAAGAGATCTCAGAGCTCAACTGGTCCAACATCCTATTTCAGCCATGGAGAAACCATGAGGTGAGGAAAGGCTTCATGAAGATCCCTGGTGTGTCCCTCTTCCTGCTCAGAAATGCCCCGCGTGGTTTTGACTCCAGCCTCCCATGGGGGAGTCAAATCTCTGGTCTGTGTCTGCTTAGAAGGAAGGACTCATGTTCCCTCCCCGGTACACCAGGGCAGGAGCTGCAAGTCAGGGACGTCTTTGCCGCAATATTTTCTGAAAGACTCCTGAGACTGCTTCCAGTGCCCCCTCCATGAAGGAAGCAGCCCCCTACGGGGCTCTGGGTTGATGTGCAGACACCAGCCTCAGGGATGGACCTTGGTCACAGAGCTTCATGGACAGCAAGGTTGGCCAAAGTGGGCAGCTGGGTCCTGGAGGGTGAGAGACCCTCTCTTATCCCGCATGCCAGAAGCCACTAGAAGTCTTGCAAGACTCTGCAAGCATGTCACGCTCCAAGTGGAGATGTCTTTTAGCATCTTTCTTCAGAGTGGTGCTAACAGTGCTGAGTAGGAGATGTAAGTGCTGGTCTCTGCCAGCTGCCACGTGCTCCTCTGGGGGCTGCTGCACTCTGATGACCACCAGGAGATATGTTGCTTAGAGGAGACTGACCAGGTGGAGAAAAAGTCACAGGGGCAACTCAGTCCATCCATGCAGACCTGTGTATGGTGGACCACGGGATTCCTGACCCCTGGTGACAACACCCGGTGAGAACACCCTGTGACCCCATCCCCATGAGAGTGAGGACCCTGTGGTGTGACAGAATGCCATTCTAATGATTGCGCAGTGTCCATGGCAAAGGTGAAGGGATTTTGCAGATGTGACTGCGTTTCCTAACAGTTGCCTTTGAGTCACTCCAGAGGGAGTTGTGATTGGTGGGATTGACCTACTCAGGCCATCCTTAGAGCTGGGAGCTTCCTGCTGGCACATATAGGGCCTGACAGGCAAGCTGTGACCTGCCTCTGCAGGGGCCACATGGCAACAACTGAGAGTGGACTCTAGGGGGTGACATTGGCCCCAGACCACAGCCACCAAGCTAGTGGGACTTCAGTCCCCAAGGTTGCCAGGAAGCGAATTGTGCCAACAACCTGAATCACCTGGAAAGAGAGGACCCTGAGCCTTAGCTGAGACTGTGACCCAGGTGGACACCTGACTTCAGCCTGACCAGGCCCTGGGGAGAGGTCTCAGTTCACTTAAACCTCAACTCCACACCCCCAGAAATTGTGTGATATTACATTTTCATTTATTATGATTATGAATTGTTTTGAATTGACCTTTTGCACTCAGCATAATTCTCTGGAGATCATCCAAGTTTCTTTGTGTAGGAATAGTTCATTCATTTTTATTGCAGAGTAGTATTCCATGTACACATCTGTCGACCCATCCATTGAATGACATCTCAGCAGATTCCGGCTTTTTCCTACTACAAATACAGTTGCTGTGACCGTCCATGTACAGGGTTTTGTGAACACAGCTTTTCATTTCTCTGGGATAAGTGTCTAAAAGTGCATTTCCTAGATCACATGGAGGTTAGCATGATAAGAAACAGTCCAAGTATTATCTGGGCGGCCCTGTCATTTTGCTTTCCCACCCATTTCTCTGCATCCTGGAGGCACCGGGTGACATCGCTGTATTGATTTTAGCCATTCTGACAGGTGGTTTCCTACTGGGGCTTCAATCTTGCATCCCACCCTGGCGGCTGATATGGGACATCGCGTGCTGTTTGCTGAGTCTTTGGTAGACTGTTCAGCTCCATTGCTCATCTTCTGATTAAATTGTTAGTTTTTACACTTTTGAGTTTTGAGAGCTCTTTGTATACTCCGGACACTAGTCATTTGTGGTAGGTGAGGTTTGCAAGTACTTTCTCCCAGTGAGTAGGTTGTCTTTACATCCTCTCAACGACCTTCTTCAGAGCAAAACAGTTTAACTTTCAGGCAACCAAATTGATCAATTATTTCTTTTATAAATTGTGCTTTCAATGTGCAATCTGAGAACTCTTTGCTCAGCCCTGGATCCTGAAGATATTCACCTATGTTTATTCTAAACATCTTATAGTTTTACATTTTACATTTAGGTTCATGATCTATTTTTAGTTGAATTGCGTGTAGAGTGTGAGACTTCAATCAAGATTGTTACTTTTGGCTTATGGAAGTACAATTGCTCCAGCAATATTTGTTGAAAATACTCTTTTCTGAAGAGCATTTGTACTTTTTTTTGAGACAGTCTTACTCTGTCACCGAAGGTAGAGTGATATGGCGTCACAGCTCACAGCTACCTCAAATTTTTGGGCTCAAGTAATCCTCCTGCCTCAGCCTCCTGAGTAGCTGGGACTACAGGCACCCGCCACAAATCCTGGCTAATTTTTTTTCTGTTTTTAGTAGAAATGGGGTCTTGCTCTTGTTCAGGCTGGTGTCAAACTCCTGAGCACATGGAATCCACCCGGCTCAGCCTCCTATAGCGCTGGGATTACAGGTGTGAGCCACTGCCCCCGGCCTACATTGTACTTTGATGGAAATCAGTTGGACATGGAATTGTGGTCCACTGCTGAGTTTTCTATTCTGTTCCCTAGGTCTGTACACCTGTCCTCTGCCAGCACTGCAAAGTCTTGACTGCTGTAGTTAAATATGCTAAGTCTCAAAATTGGATAGACCCATTCCTCCTACTTTACCCTATTTTCACAATTGTTTTTGCTATTTTAGTTGCTTTGACTTTTCATATACGTTTTCAAATTAACATTTCATGTATACAAAAATCTCGCTGTAATTTAAATGGGAATTGTGTTAAACTTGTTTATTCATTTGTCAAGTCTTTCGATCCCTGAGCGTGGTGTGTCTCCCTGCTTATTTAGACCTCCACTGACTTCTTTCCTAAGTGTTTTGTAGTTTTCAGTAGACAGTATTGTACCCACTTTGATAGATTTACGCCTAAGGATTTCATTTTGGGAATAATTGTCAATGGCATTCTGTTTCTAATTTCAGTGTTTATGTGTTCATTGCTCGTATTTAGAAATACAATTTATTTTTATATGTTTATGTTGTATTCTGAGGTCATGCTAAACTCACTAATTAGTTGTAAGAGTTTTTTTTTTTTTTGTAGAGACAGAGTTTCACTTTATTGCCCTCGGTAGAGTGCTGTGGCCTCACACAGCTCACAGGAACCTCCACCTCCTGGGCTCAGGCGATTCTCCTGCCTCAGCCTCCCGAGTAGCTGGGACCACAGGCGCCCGCCATAACGCCCGGCTATTTTTTTGTTGCAGTTTGTCTGGGGCTGGGTTCAAACCCGCCACCCTTGGTATATGGGGCCAGCGCCCCGCTCACTGAGCCACAGGCGCTGCCCAGTTGTAAGAGTTTTTTAGTTAGTTTGTTTTTAGTAGATTCCTAGATATTTTCTTTTTTTTTTTTTTTTTTTTTTATTGTTGGGGATTCATTGAGGGTACAATAAGCCAGTTACACTGATTGCAATTGTTAGGTAAAGTCCCTCTTGCAATCATGTCTTGCCCCCATAAAATGTGACACACACCAAGGCCCCACCCTCCTCCCTCCATCCCTCTTTCTGCTTCCCCCCCCATAACCTTAATTGTCATTAATTGTCCTCATATCAAGATTGAGTACATAGGATTCATGCTTCTCCATTCTTGTGATGCTTTACTAAGAATAATGTCTTCCACTTCCATCCAGGTTAATACGAAGGATGTAAAGTCTCCATTTTTTTTAATGGCTGAATAGTATTCCATGGTATACATATACCACAGCTTGTTAATCCATTCCTGGGTTGGTGGGCATTTAGGCTGTTTCCACATTTTGGCAATGGTAAATTGAGCTGCCATAAACAGTCTAGTACAAGTGTCTTTATGATAAAAGGATTTTTTTCCTTCTGGGTAGATGCCCAGTAATGGGATTGCAGGATCGAATGGGAGGTCTAGCTTGAGTGCTTTGAGGTTTCTCCATACTTCCTTCCAGAAAGGTTGTACTAGTTTGCAGTCCCACCAGCAGTGTAAAAGTGTTCCCTTCTCTCCACATCCACGCCAGCATCTGCAGTTTTGAGATTTTGTGATGTGGGCCATTCTCACTGGGGTTAGATGATATCTCAGGGTTGTTTTGATTTGCATTTCTCTAATATATAGAGATGATGAGCATTTTTTCATGTGTTTGTTAGCCATTCGTCTGTCGTCTTTAGAGAAAGTTCTATTCATGTCTCTTGCCCATTGATATAAGGGATTGTTGGCTTTTTTCATGTGGATTAATTTGAGTTCTCTATAGATCCTGGTTATCAAGCTTTTGTCTGATTGAAAATATGCAAATATCCTTTCCCATGGTGTAGGTTGTCTCTTTGCTTTGGTTATTGTCTCCTTAGCTGTACAGAAGCTTTTCAGTTTAATGAAGTCCCATTTGTTTATTTTTGTTGTTGTTGCCATTGCCATGGCAGTCTTCTTCATGAAGTCTTCCCCCAGGCCAATATCTTCCAGTGTTTTTCCTATGCTTTCTTTGAGGATTTTTATTGTTTCATGCCTTAAATTTAAGTCCTTTATCCATCTTGAATCAATTTTTGTGAGTGGGGAAAGGTGTGGGTCCAGTTTCAGTCTTTTACATGTAGACATCCAGTTCTCCCAACACCATTTATTGAATAGGGAGTCTTTCCCCCAAGGTAAGTTCTTGTTTGGTTTATCAAAGATTAGGTGGTTGTAAGATGTTAGTTTCATTTCTTGGTGTTCAATTCGATTCCAAGTGTCTATGTCTCTGTTTTTGTGCCAGTACCATGCTGTCTTGAGCACTATGGCTTTGTAGTACAGACTAAAATCTGGTATGCTGATGCCCCCAGCTTTATTTTTGTTACTAAGAACTGCCTTAGCTATACGGGGTTTTTTCCGGTTCCATACAAAACGCAGAATCATTTTTTCCAAATCTTGAAAGTACGATGTAGGTACTTTGATAGGAATGGCATTGAATAGGTAGATTGCTTTGGGAAGTATAGACATTTTAACAATGTTGATTCTTCCCATCCATGAGCATGGTATGTTCTCCCATTTGTTAATATCCTCTGCTATTTCCTTTCTGAGGATTTCATAGTTTTCTTTATAGAGGTCCTTCACCTCCTTCGTTAGGTATATTCCTAGGTATTTCATTTTCTTTGAAACTATGGTGAAGGGAGTTGTGTCCTTAATTAGCTTCTAATCTTGACTGTTATTGGTGTATACAAAGGCTACTGACTTGTGGACATTGATTTTATATCCTGAAACATTACTGTATTTTCTGATGACTTCTAGGAGTCTTGTGGTTGAGTCTTTGGGGTTCTCTAAGTATAAGATCATGTCGTCAGCAAAGAGGGAGAGTTTGACCTCCTCTGCTCCCATTTGGATTCCCTTTATTTCCTTGTCTTGCCTAATTGTATTGGCTAGAACTTCCAGCACTATGTTTAATAGTAAAGGTGACAGAGGACAACCTTGTCTGGTTCCAGTTCTAAGAGGAAAAGCTTTGAGTTTTACTCCATTCAGTAAAATATTGGCTGTGGGTTTGTCATAGATAGCTTCAATCAGTTTTAGAAATGTGCCACCTATGCCTATACTCTTCAGTGTTCTAATTAGAAAAGGATGCTGGATTTTATCAAATGCTTTTTCTGCATCTATTGAGAGGATCATGTGATCTTTATTTTTGCCTCTGTTAATATGGTGGATAACGTTTATGGACTTGCGTATGTTAAACCAGCCTTGCATCCCTGGGATGAAGCCTACTTGATCATGATGAATGACTTTTTTGATGATAAGCTGTAATCTATTGGCTAGGATTTTGTTGAGAATTTTTCCATCTATATTCATGAGTGAGATTGGTCTGAAATTCTCCTTTTTGCTTGGGTCTTTTCCTGGTTTTGGTATCAGGGTGATGTTTGCTTCATAGAATGTGTTGGGGAAGATTCCTTCTTCCTCAATTTTTTGGAATAATTTCTGCAGTACAGGAATAAGCTCTTCCTTGAAGGTTTGATAGAATTCTGGAGTGAAGCCATCTGGACCAGGGCATTTTTTTGTTGGAAGCTTTTTTATTGTTTCTTTGATCTCAGTGCTTGAAATTGGTCTGTTCAGGAGGTCTATTTCTTCCTGGCTAAGTCTAGGTAGAGGGTGTGATTCCAAATATTGATCCATTTCCTTCACATTGTCAAATTTCTGGGCATAGAGTTTCTGGTAGTATTCAGAGATGATCTCTTGTATCTCTGTGGGATCAGTTGTTATTTCCCCTTTATCGTTTCTGATTGAGGTTATTAGAGGTTTTACTTTTCTATTTCTAGTTAATCTGGCCAATGGTTTATCTATTTTATTTATTTTTTCAAAAAACCAACTCCTTGTTTCATTAATTTTCTGAATGATCCTTTTGTTTTCAATTTCATTGATCTCTGATTTGATTTTGGATATTTCTTTTCTTCTACTGGGTTTAGGCTTAGATTGTTCTTCTTTTTCCAATTCCATAAGATCTCTTGTGAGATTGTTGATGTGCTCTCTTTCTGTTTTTTGAATGTAGGCATCTAAAGCGATGAATTTTCCTCTCAAAACTGCTTTTGCAGTATCCCACAGGTTTTGGTAGCTTGTGTCTTCATTGTTGTTATGCTCAAGGAAGTTAATGATTTCCTGTTTTATTTCTTCCTTCACCCATCTGTTATTCAACAGAAGATTGTTTAATTTCCATGCCTTTGGGTGGGGTCGAGCATTTTTGTTAGAGTTGAGTTCCATCTTTAGTGCCTTATGGTCTGAAAAGATACAAGGTAAAATTTCAATTCTTTTGATTCTGTTGATATTTGTTTTGTGTCCCAGGATATGATCAATTTTGGAGAATGTTCCATGGGGTGATGAGAAGAATGTATATTCTTTATCTTTGGGGTGGAGTGTTCTATATACGTCTATCAAGCATAGTTGGTCTA
Source organism: Nycticebus coucang (assembly GCF_027406575.1). NCBI lineage: Eukaryota > Metazoa > Chordata > Mammalia > Primates > Lorisidae > Nycticebus > Nycticebus coucang. The sequence continues at coordinate 159,390,068 of NC_069782.1, read as the reverse complement.
GGGTCTCATTTAAATCTCTTACATCTTTGTTTAATTTCTGTTTAGAGGATCTGTCCAGCTCTGTAAGAGGTGTGTTAAAGTCCCCTGTTATGATGGTATTATCAGATATCATATCGCTCAGACTGAGTAAGGTCTGCTTCAAGAATCTGGGAGCATTTAAATTGGGTGCATAAATATTTAGAATGGAAATGTCTTCTTGTTGTAGTTTTCCCTTGACCAATATAAAGTGACCATCTTTGTCTTTTTTGACTTTAGTTGCTTTAAATCCACATGTATCTGAAAATAAGATTGCAACTCCTCTTTTCTTCTGAATTCCATTTGCCTGAAAAATTGTCTTCCAACCCTTGACTCGGAGCTTGAATTTGTCTTTTGAAGCCAGGTGTGTTTCTTGCAGACAGCAAATGGATGGCTTGTGTTTTTTAATCCAGTCAGCCAATCTATGTCTCTTCAGTGGGGAATTCAAGCCATTAACATTTATTGAGATAATGGATAAGTGTGGTAGTATTCTATTCGTCTTATTTGGTGAGAGTCCATTGCTTAGTTTTATCTTTTGCATCAGTGTGGAGGTTAGGTTCTGTCCTTTGATTTCTGAGTTCTTACTTTGCTGCTGATCCATTGTGGTGGTCAGTGTGCAGAACAGGTTGAAGTATTTCCTGTAGAGCTGGTCTTGTTGTGGCGAATTTCCTCAATGTTTGTATATCCGTAAATGATTTGATTTCTCCGTCAATTTTGAAGCTTAGCTTAGCAGGGTACAGAATTCTGGGCTGAAAATTGTTCTGTTTAAGTAGATTAAAGGTAGATGACCATTGTCTTCTTGCTTGGAAAGTTTCATTAGAGAAGTCTGCGGTAACTCTGATGGATTTGCCCCTGTAGGTCAACTGGTGCTTACTCCTGGCAGCTTGCAAAATCTTTTCTTTTGTCTTGACTTTGGACAGGTTCATCACAATGTGTCTTGGAGAAGCTCGGTTAGAGTTGAGGCGACCCGGGGTCCGATATCCCTCTGAAAGCAGTGTGTCAGAATCTTTGGTGATGTTTGGGAAATTTTCTTTTATAATATTCTCTAGTATGGCTTCCATTCCTCTGGGGCATTCTTCTTCCCCTTCTGGAATTCCTATAACTCGAATGTTGGAACGCTTCATAAAGTCCCATAATTCTGACAGTGAACGTTCTGCTTTCTCTCTCTTCTTTTCTGCCTCTTTTACTGTCTGAGTTATCTCAAGAACTTTGTCTTCTACCTCTGAAATTCTTTCTTCTGCATGGTCTAACCTGTTGCTGATACTTTCCATTGCATCTTTAAGTTCCCTAATTGACTGTTTCAGTTCCTTCAGGTCTGCTATATCCTTTTTATATTCTTCATATCGTTCATCTCTTATTTGATTCTGTTTTTGGATTTCCTTTTGGTTATTTTCCACTTTATTAGCAATTTCCTTCATTGTTTCCATCATTTCTTTCATTGTTTTCAACATGTGTATTCTAAATTCCCTTTCTGTCATTCCTAACATTTCTATACTGGTGTAATCATCTGCAGTAGCTACCTCATGGTCCCTTGGTGGGGTTGTTCTAGACTGGTTCTTCATGTTGCCTGGAGTTTTCTGCTGATTCTTCCTCATGAGTGATTTCTTTTATCTGTTTGCTTGCCCTAATTTTCCTTTCACTTCCTCTTGCTCTTTAAGTTCTTGTGCCTGTGGACTAAAGGTTACAGGACCAGAAGGGTGAGAAGGTTGAAGAGCAAAAAAAAAGGGGATGAAAGAAAGGAGGACCGAGTGATAAGAAAAAAAGAAAGATAGAGAAAGGAGAGGGGGTGGGTATAAGGAATATTGACAAAAAGAAGAGAGGCACAGAAAGAGGGAGACAGGGCAATATAGGTGTACAGTAGGGTACTTTGACACAACCTTAAAAAACCCCCACCTTCTGGGGGTGCCCAGTTGCGTGGTTCCCTTGAGGTCAGCAGCTCTTTGCTAACCTGATCAGACACAGTACCCCACTTCCACCAAGTAGAGAGGAAAGACAAAAATGTTATAAATCAAACCAAAAGAAGCAAACAGAAAACTTTACAGGGATAAAATTGGGTGAAAAACCAAATTATATCGGTAGAAACACTAGCAAAAATGAAGTTGAAGTTATTAAAAAAAGCAGCAATGGGAAATTATAATTAAACTAGGAAAATTGAGAAAGAAAAAGGGATCTGTGTGGAAAAGATTGAAATTGAAAAAACAAAAGAATATCAGCAACGTCAAAATAAACAAACAAAAAAAACAACCAAGCAAAAAAAAGAAAGAAAAAAATACACAACCAAAAACAAAGCAGTTTGTATATGTTATTGAATATTGTCTGGGCAACACGTGGTCTTCTGGGGTATGAGATGTTAGTCACAGTTCAGATACGACTGGAGGCTGCTGATTACTCAAACCCCAGCAGGTAGACACCCTGAATCTCTCTTCAGCCTACTTAAAAGGCACTTCGAACTTGTAAACTTGTTGAGCAGAAGCTTTCCCAGCTTTCTTGCTGGAATTGCTGCTGAAGTGGCTATCCACTTACTCAGTGTGCCAAAACCGGTCTCACTCTGCCCCTGAGGGTTAGGGCTGCAAGGCGTGTCAGACCCCACCCTTAGGCTACTTGGTTGCTGGGTTACCAGCTCCCACCCGTTTCTAGCTCTGCGACCCTGAGGGCGGAGCTTGCCGGGGCAGATCGCCGGCAATGGATCCGTGTGACCCACCGCCAAACACTATTAGTTCCGTCTGGCTCAGCGGCTCAGACTGGGGCCCTAGACACCGGCCAAAGTTCTCGCACTCCCGCTCAGGCCTTCCCCAAGGCAGTTCAACTCAGTGCCAAGTCCAAGGACATCAAAACAGTTCACAGGTAAGGCCTTTCTGGTTTGCAGTCTCGCTGCTACTGAACTTACAGTTGTGGGCGGGTTTAGACGGATTGAACACACGCGACCACTTGCCGGTTTTCCACGGATTTAGTCCTCCTCTTGGGGTCCAGAAGTCTCTCGCTGACTCCCTGTATCCTCATAGGAGTGATGATAGGCAGTTCTCACCAGCCAGAGACGCCTGGAGTCCTATCTCCCCAGACTCACGGTGCCCAGATGCAAGGAAGCTGTTACTCGGCTGCCATCTTGCTCCGCCTTCGGCCCTTCCACTTTCATTCCCTGCCCTGCTGCTCTCCATTTCCCTCCCTTGGGCTCTGGCACGTTTTCAGTTTCTCAGTCTACTAGTTGATTCATTTCATTTAGGTCTTGTTTTTTCTTCTTAATTTCAGTGGGACTGAGCAGGCCTTTGAGTTTGCTGCTGCCAAAGGGAAGGAAAGGAAACGGTGGGAGAACAACCAAGGAAAAGCCTAGATATTTTCTATATAGACAACTATGGTATCTGCAATTAAAGATAGTTTTATTTCTTCCTTTTTAATCTGCATTTAAAAAATTTGTTTTCGTCTTTGCTCTGTGCCCCACCCCTTTGCCTTGCTGCTGTGTCTGGAACCTTCTGCTCTGTGGAATAGAAATGCTTTGTTCCTGATCTCAAGAAGGACACACTCAGATCTGGGTGTGACATGGATGATGACATTAGATCTAGATTTATTTTTACTCATGTTCTTTGAGTAAATCCCCCACTACCTCTAACTTGCTGAGTGATTTTTTTTATCATGAATAAGTGTTGCATTTTTCAATTTTTGCATCAGTTGATGTGATCATAGGATTTTTTTAAATTTTTAAATTTTTTTTAATTTCAGCTTGCTTGTTTATTCTTCTTCGTTTTGAAGTACTTTTTTTCTTTTGTTTGTTTATTTTCTTCTTCTTTTTTAAAATTTTCTTCCTTTGGCGATGCTCTTTCCTGCTGCCTCCCCAGTAGCTGGGATTACAGACGCCCACCCCAAGGTCTGGCTGGTTTTGATGTTAGTAGAGACAGGGTCTTACTCTGGCTCACTGCTGCTCATACAGGTCTCGAACCTCTGAGCTCAGGCAATCCACCCGCCTCGGCCTCCCACAGCGCTGGGACTACAGGCATGAGCCACCACGCCCGGCTGATCATAGGATTTTTCTCTTTTGACTTGATGTGGTGGGTTACAGTGATGGGTTCCAAATGTGGAGTAAGCCTTGCATGCCTGGAATAAACCCCATTCAACTGTGAGGCGTAATATTTTCTACATTCTGTTGCATTTGTTACACTAATATTTTGATAACAATTTTGTGTTTAGATTAATGACAGATTATTATGTGTAGTTTGGGGTGCTATCTTTATCTTTTTAAATCAGGGCAATAGTGTTATAAAATGAATTGAAAAGTGTTCTGTTCTCTGATATTTTCTGGAAGAGATTATGTGGAATTGATGTTAATTCTTCTTTAAATAATTGGTAGAATTATCTAGTGAAGCCATCTGGGTCTGGCAGTTTTTGCTTGTTTCTTTTTTTTTTTTTTCAGTTTTAAAAATACTAAATTTAAATTGAGCTTGGCCCCCAGCACCTCTGGGTTCACGTGCTCAGGCAAGCTGCGGGCTGTGCACCCAAAAGTGGGTGGATCTCAGCCCTGGGGCAGCAGGACCTCAGAGTTCAGTGCTCCCTACATGGGGTGGTGTGGGTGCTTCTGAGGGTCCAGGCCTCTTTGCCTTCCCAGTTGACAGTCCCAGGGTCAGCGTGTGGTGCAGAGCCACCCACCAGCCAGGGTGGCCACCTGCTGCCCAGCAGTGGTGCAGGGCAGCAGGTGGCCGTCCTGGCTGGTGGTGGCTCTGCTCATCTCTCATCCCCTCCAGGCTCAGGGCTGGCTTGGCACATAGGTGGGGGAGGGTGGGGTCTGGACTCAGGATGAGGTCACCCTGTTATCATCATCTTTTTTTTTTTTGGTGACAATGAAAACCAGGGACAAAAGCAGATTTCAGAGGACATCTTCTCTGGGAGCAGGGGAAGCTGAGTTTTCAGCATCACTTCTGAGAAGGGGGAGGTCCTGGCTGGTGCATCACAGCAGAAGCAAGGCACATTCCCAGACTGTGGGGGCTCACGAGTCTCAAAAGGCCCATTTCAACAGCAGGTGTCTCTGCTGGTGGGGGGAAGAGGTGTGGGAGCCACACGGAAGTGATGGAAATGTCAAAAATCACAGGACTTGAAGGATAAAAATTGACTTGTTAGAAAATGTTCTAAAACTGAAAAGAAAAGTGAAACAAAATTCTCCACTTGGAGGGAAAAAGAGTTACAACTAAACAGAAAAAAATTAGTGGAGTGATTCTGAGATCTGTTCTCAGAGAAATTCTCTGGAAATGTTTGAAAGCCAAGATAATACTTTATATTACTTTTTATTTAAACACAATCAGTTTTTCATTTTAAATTAAATGTCAACTTGCATAAAAGATTCTGTAGTTACAAATGATCTTGATATTTTCAGATAAACATGGTCTGACAATGGTGCCTTCGTTTTAATTGAACATGGAGGCCCCGTCGAGAGGGGGCTCCTCCTGCTGGATGGAGGAGACGCTCTGTGCTCATGGGTGAGCAGGAACACGTTCACGGGAGAAGATTGGAATTAAATTGTTTTCCTGGGCTGCTTCATGCACGGCACTTATTAGCACAGACCAATCCTCCTTCCCCGCCATCCTGACCTCTTGGGAGGGCTCCTGGCCACTCCTTCACTGCTCCCTCGACTGCTCCACAGTTTCCAGTGCGGAGCTGTAAGGGGAGCCTGGGCGATGGACAGCATGATGTGCCTGCCACAGTGAGCCCCCCACCCACTGCTGCCTCTGAGATACCTGCGTGCCCAAGGGTGGCGCCCACTCACTGGTCACATCCCAGGACCATGTGCATAGCCCTGGCCAGGGAGCTCAGAGCCTTGGGCAGCTGACCAGGTGCAGGGTGCTCGTCCTCCCTCTCAGGGCGGGTAGAGTTCTAGCCAGCCTGGGATGGGACTTCTCCAGTGTTGGCTGTGAATTGTTCAGGAGTGTTCCTGAGTCTGTGGAGCCTGGGCAGACAAGCAGGACAGACAGAAAGAAACAGAAAAGCTGTCTGTCAGGTTCCTCTCACCCCGAGCCACGTAAGGAAGTGCAGTGTGAGTCAGACGAGAGGCCTGGCCAGGCTCCTTCGTGCCATCTCTGGCTGTGTGTAGTGGTCACGGGCTGTCCCTTCTGCCCCAGCAGCCAGGGCAGATGCATTCCTGGCCAGGCCCACAGAGATGAGTAGAGCTGTACCAGGTGCCCCACAGGGATCCAGGGGTGCAGGAGGAGGCGCCAGGCAGTGGGGCCACCTGTGCAGGCACATCCACCAACTCGTCCCTCCCTGAAGCCTGAACACAGAATCCTTGTCAGGAAAACATGTAGTCACCCGTTGACAGCGGCAGAGCTCCTGGGAAGACCAGTAAACTTGAGCTAGTGAAGGACACTGCTGAACTCCTCCTGTGTCCTGGCATTTCACGTAAGGGAAAAGGCTGAAGTAGGTGGCATTATCCTCAACTGCAGAAATGCGTGAACAGTTTGCCCAAAGACAGAACTAGTGCCAGGTGGGGCTGGGCTCCGAGCCTCCCTTGGTCTCATCCCCCAGCCTGTGACTGTCCATTCCAGGCACCGCCAGCCGTGAGCGGTCCCTGAGCGGCATGAAGACAAGCCAGAGGGTGTGCAGGGCCATGGCTGGTGCTCGGGGTCTGCGCTCACGTCCTCCTCCTGCTGGCTGATTAGGTGGTGTTTCCTTGGCCCACGCTGTTTGAGGGGGGGCCAGAGCCCCTGTATGTGGCAGCCTCCTCCGTTTCTTCAGGCTGTGATATATTTAAGGCCAGCCCGTAACTTCAGCCCTGAAATCTCACTGCTGAGGAATATTGTTTAGGCACCCCCAAACTTTTAGTAGCTCAGCCTTTCTGGGAGCCCCTAAATGCAGATAGGTGGTAATGGACCCCTCAGGGTACCTGGGACACACTCGGGCTCCAGAAGTGTCTCTGCTTCCTAAGACAGCAGCTAGCAGTGCATGGACACTTTCCCTTCACAATTTGAATTTCTGGATCTATTCTTTTAGCATATCCTTTGGAATGAGATACGTGCTATGAAACAGAATAAATCTCAAGCCCCCCAAAGTGCCCTAAATATACCCTCAAGCTGAGTGCATAAGAAGGGAGGTCAGACAGGCTCTGGCACGCCCCTCCCTTCCTGGAGATGTGCTTTGTGGTTAACAGGCTAAGACTGAGCAATACAACGCTTGAACCACACCTGGAGGTCATCAGTTTATTAAACCAACCACAAATCTAGACTTCAAACCCACCTGTAACCCATGATCCCCACTTCGCGATGTCCTGCTTTTATAGGCCAAACCAGTGTGCCCCTCCACGTACTGATTTTTTACTTCATCTGTAATGCCTATCTCCCTGAAAGGTGTGGAACCACACTGCGACCCCGCCACAGTGAGACCCCTTGCCCAAGGCTTCTGGGGTGTGGCTCTCTGGGCCACAGTCACGCGTACTCTGCTCAGCATAAAACTCTTCACATTGTTTTACAGAGTCAGAGTTCTTTTCCATCTACAGCACTCTGTGTGCACTTATGCTTCAGAGTAGAAAAGAAACAACATCCAAATTAAAATGTGCTGCGTCCACGTGTAGTAGTGGTCTTGCCAATAGTAGCAGTTTATCTGCGAGTGGGAGGACCTGTGGGAGGAGGGTCCTCTGAGCCTGCACAGCTGGCGGAACTCGAGGTGTCTTCCCCTTGCTATACTCCCAAGATTTGGAATGATGAAAGCAAAGAAAGGAGAGCCCACATGGTGGTCAGGGATGGGGGTCAGGGATGGAGGCCAGTGATGGGGGTCAAGGATGAGGGTCAGGGATGGGGGCCAGTGATGGGGGTCAGGGATGAGGGTCAGGGATGAAGGTCAGGGATAGAGGTCAGGGATAGAGATCGGGGATGAAGGTCAGGGATGGGGTTCAGGGATGGGGATCAGGGATGGGGGTCAGGGATGGGGGTCAGGGATGGGGGCCAGTGATGGGGGTCAGGGATGAGGGTCAGGGATGAAGGTCAGGGATAGAGGTCAGGGATGGGGCCAGGGGTGACGGTCAGGGATGGGGGTCAGGGAATGGAGGTCAGGGATGGCAGTCAGGGTTGACGGTCAGGAGTGACGGTCAGGAGTGATGGTCAGGGTTGACGGTCAGGAAACACCACGAAACAGACTTTATTTTAAAGCTGGAATTTGAATTAGGCTTTTCAGGAGCTTGTTGCAGATGCCGTGACTCCAAGTTAGCTCAAGAGGAGGAGCTGGGCCCTGAGACCAACGTGCCTTCTGGGGAGTGAACTGTGCTTTGGAAGCCTGAGAAGAATGGACGTTTTATCTCCTCCTCACAGGGAAGGGCCCATTAATAGAGGACGTTTACTGTCACTTCCTGAGGAATAAAGACATTGAAGATGTTTGATACTTAGAATTATGTTTGTATTGTCTGTGAAAATGTGATAAGTGCTCCTCATAAACGCAGCAGAGCCGCCTCTGCTAAGTTGCAGATTCAAGGCTTCATCTGGAAAGAGGCCTGATGGGAGGATGTGTTGCTGGGGAGACGGCCCCAGCTTCCTGCCTGGCACCCCTGGCCAGGGTCCAGGGGCACATCCCAGTGCCGCCCACTGCCTGCCTGGGTGCTGTGGGTCCATCGCCAGGGCGCCTGGCCTATCCCACCACCAGCAGGGTCGCACCCTCAGAAGCAGCCAGCAGTCTGCAGTGCCCTCCCCAGGGCCCTCCCCATGGCCAGCTGGCAGCTCATTACTGGGTCTAATTTGGTAACAGGCAAATTGATATCAGCAGCTATGGAGATTGTGAAGGAGATTCTGAGGATGTCCCCAAGTGACAGCCTTCACAGAGTGGCTTTACCATTTATATGCAGATTTGCTGATGCAAATTAGGTAGGGAGTTACAGAGGCCTTGGAGTGCTCTCTTTCCTGTCTCCTTGAAGTCTTAAGTGATCAAAATGCAAATATCTATAAACAAAAAAAGGAGGCGAGGCCAGCATCTGAGCCTTGTTCTTGAGGACACAGTCTGGGGAGAGCCAGAGCTGCCCCCACGTGCCCTGGGCTGGAAGTGGTGCTGGCTTGATGACACCAAGCTCTCTGCCACAGGACCGACAAGTCCATCACATCAATGTAATTCATTCATTGATTCATTCACACGGGTACTGGCTCTCTCAAGAGCCTCTCTTTGAAGAAGCTGTGCACACAGTTCCCTGCTGGAAAGATCTCAGGGTGTCCCCAAGGGCCCAGTGCATGGAGGCAGAGGGCGGAGGAGGGAGGAGGGAGGAGCCGGGTCTTGACAGAGGAGGGGGCCTTGGGGACCTGGCAGTGTCAAGAAATTGAGGTTTCCAGAACATATGCCAACCTTTCCGTCTGAGCGTGCATTGTGTGATCCTTACTACTCCAGGGTCCTGATGGAACGCATGCCCCAGATGGGGCTGTCTCTGGGCCCGGATCCTTCTCTGTGGTTAGATGGTCAAGCTCCCAGGTCTGAGGTGCTGTATGGTGGCCCTGGCTGGGGCAGATGTCACCGAGGGCTTTGGGAATCTGGGGAGGGCATCAGAGTGCAGAAGCTTGGTGATCTCTGCAGGCCTGGAGGGGTGGGTATGGTGGAAGGTAAGTGAGGGGTCCCTGGGCCCAAAGGAGCAGCACCTCCTCTGGGGAGGACACGGAGCCCGCCTCTGCAATGGCCACATGGAGAGGGGCCGGTCAGTTAGCTCTCCGGGTGGCTGGCCAACTCTGGGCTAGAGAGAACCAGAAGCCCTGCTCCCCTGTCCCCCCAGCTGTGCCTCTGTTTCCTCACTGGGAAATCGGGATGTTGTTGCTGCCTCTCTCGCCCGAGGGTCACAGTGCTCAAAGATAGCCGCCCCGCCAGAGCAAGTGTCCAGCACGTGGCTGCAGGCTTTGCAGGACTCACTGGAAGCGTAACAGAGCCCAGAACTGGCTTTGCCCTCCTGAGTCCAGAGCACACTGGAGGGGCTGGAGGAGCAGGCCCTGGGCAGCTCTGGTCCCGCCTCCACCTCAGGTGAGAAATCAGGGCTCCAGCGGAGCTCAGAGCTCTAGAAGGATGAGCCACACGCGCTCCAGCCCTTTCCACTGCTCATTCTCCAAAGGCATCAGGCATTTTCCTTAAATTAATCCTTACAGGGCGGCACCTGTGGCTCAGTCTGTGAGGCGCCGGCCCCATATACCGAGGGTGGCGGGTTCGAACCCAGCCCCGGCCAAACTGCAACCAAAAAATAGCCGGGTGTTGTGGTGGGCGCCTGTAGTCCCAGCTACTTGGGAGGCTGAGGCAAGAGAATCGCTTAAGCCCAGGAGTTGGAGGTTGCTGTGAGCTGTGTGAGGCCACGGCACTCTACCGAGGGCCATAAAGTGAGACTAAAAAAAAAAAAAAAAAAAATTAATCCTTACATAAAACAACAGTTAAGGAATAATCTTAAATTTGCGATGACAAGTAATAAAGCTAATTGAGGGTGATCGGGAAGCCCTTTGTCCACCACAAAGACGCTATGGGTAACTTCTAAGACAGGAAAATAATGAAAGATCAATATGGCTGCTGGAAAAAGCCCAGCATGACTGTGTAAATCAACGGGACTGACTTAAAAGTAGAATATTTCACACTTGCAAGGTGAATTAATTTACGTGTCAATAAGGAAGAAGAATTACAAAATGGAAAGTAGCCAAATGTTCCCACAGGATATGTGAGGAAACACACCTTGAGGAAAAGCCCCCAAGATGAGGGCGGATGCCTGCTGGGCTGGCAGCCCCTCTGGGCCTGGGGAGGGACCCCGGCCTGGTGACTGTGTCCATCCTGGCCGGTGTCACAGGTCTCAAAAAATCGCTCAGGGAACTGAGTGCCTCTGCTGTCTAGTGTGAACGCCCGATGATGAATGTACACGTGGAAGTTTCCGTGCATCATGAGGGCTCTTTGCAGAGTGACACCAAGAGGCAATTATTTAAGGTCTGGACCCCTGGACGCTGTCAGTGTATCAGGCACCACCACTGCACATCATATTAACATTCCAAATATAAACGCCGACAAGCATTTGCACATCTTGGTTAGTAATGGGGAGAAAAAAAGAATGAGCCAGAAGACTCTGTCTTGAAGTGGGTGTAATGCCAGGAGTTTGGTGAGGATGTGAGGTTTGCCAGGGTAACACCGTGGTGTGATTCTCAGCTGGACAACAGGGGCAGTTGCTGTTTCCAAGGGTCACAGTCCCAAACAGGGAAAGGTGAGTTCTGAGTCAAGGTCACTACATCTCCACAAACTCTGAGGGTCCTGCTGGAGGAAGCACAGAAGTGGGCGGCACCGATTGCCCCCCTTCAGCACCTGCAGGTGTCCCGGGAGGGCCTTGTCACCCCAGCCCAGGAGGCCCTGATTCCTGGTCAGAGAGGCTTTAAGCAAGGCCACTTCAGGGGCTGTGTCTGGAAATGAGGCGTGTGAGGAGCCACTGGCTCAGGGTCCATAAACTCACCCGAGTGTATCTATGGCTTTGATATTTTTTGTATATCTTTACATCATCATAAGGTAAAAAAACAAAAACAAAAAACCAGACTCAGACAAGTGTGTTGGAATCTGAGATGGAGGGTCTTTGGACAGCTAGTCCTCATCTTGAGAGGAAAGTAAATGTTTGCTCTGATTAAAGGCAGAGTGCTTTTGAAGACCATATGTGTGGATGCTGCTACACTACACCATCCACGGAAAGGAAGCTGCTGGCAAGAAGATTTCAATTTCTTTCTGAATATAATCTCTAAATAAGTTTCTTAAGCCAGTTTCCCCAAATGGGAAGTAGGTGAATGAGGCAAACTGTGGGCCAGTCACACAGTCACTGTCCCAGACACTGCCCTGAGTGTCAGGCCCAGGCTGGGGGTTGTTGAGGGCATGAGAGGAGGGAGCCTTTCCTCAGGGCAGCCCCATGCACCCAGACCAGTCTTGTAAGACTTTTGCAGCCAGCCAGGGGTGACCAGGCCCTTCTGAACATCCGATGAGGCAGGCAGGGTACACAGCCTTGCGTTTGTGAGAATACTGAGGGTCAGCAGCCACCTGGCAGGAAAGTCAGGGGCTGTGCAGTGGGCATGGACCCTAGGTGGGAGCTGAAGCCCCCACCCCTGGTACCTGGGACACCCCGCCAGTCTCCAGTGGTTGCACACACTGTGTGAGGAGCAGCCAGCTCTGAGCAGGCTCCAGGGAGCAAGGAGGCAGGGCTCCCAGGCTGTGAGGCTGTAGGGGAATGTCTCATGCCCACCTCCCGTGGGTCTGCCTGGTCCCCGGGTGCTCGGTCACCTCCTGTGGGTCTGCCTGATCCCCGTGTGACTGGCCACCTCCCGTGGGTCTGCCTGGTCCCCGTGTGACTGGCCATCTCCTGTGGGTCTGCCTGGTCCCCGTGTGATTGGTCACCTCCTGTGGGTCTGCCTGGTCACCGAGTGACTGGCCATCTCCTGTGGGTCTGCCTGGTCCCCGTGTGCTCGGTCACCTCCTGTGGGTCTGCCTGGTCCCCGTGTGATTGGCCACCTCCTGTGGGTCTGCCTGGTCCCCGTGTGCTCGGTCACCTCCTGTGGGTCTGCCTGGTCCCCGTGTGACTGGCCATCTCCTGTGGGTCTGCCTGGTCCCCGTGTGCTCGGTCACCTCCCGTGGGTCTGCCTGGTCCCCGTGTGCTCAGTCACCTCCCGTGGGTCTGCCTGGTCCCCGTGTGATTGGCCACCTCCTGTGGGTCTGCCTGGTCCCCGTGTGCTCGGTCACCTCCTGTGGGTCTGCCTGGTCCCCGTGTGACTGGCCACCTCCTGTGGGTCTGCCTGGTCCCCGTGTGCTCGGTCACCTCCTGTGGGTCTGCCTGGTCCCCGTGTGCTCGGTCACCTCCTGTGGGTCTGCCTGGTCCCCGTGTGCTCGGTCACCTCCTGTGGGTCTGCCTGGTCCCCGTGTGATTGGCCACCTCCTGTGGGTCTGCCTGGTCCCCGTGTGCTCGGTCACCTCCTGTGGGTCTTCCTGGTCCCCGTGTGCTCGGTCACCTCCTGTGGGTCTGCCTGGTCCCCGTGTGACTGGCCACCTCCTGTAGGTCTGCCTGGTCCCCGTGTGACTGGCCACCTCCTGTGGGTCTGCCTGGTCCCCTTGTGACTGGCCACCTCCCGTGGGTCTGCCTGGTCCCTGTGTGCTCGGACAGCATCATCAGAAAGGCTGATGGTCACATTCTTCTTTCACCAGAGGAATGAGCACAGGACCCCAGGAGCCACATGACCTCTCGTCCTCCCCTCGGGAACCAGGTCTCTAGCAGTCCATTGCACAGATGGGAAATGGGAGGTGCTGGCTGGGCAGCCCTTCAACTTTTGAGATGGATCAACCCCTCTGGAATTTGCTCCAAAACACCTCTTAGGCTCCCACAGTGAAAACATAGCAACTGAGTTCTCCATCTGGTCAATGAAACGTGGTTACCCAAATCTTGGGTCTGACGTTAATGATTTCTATAAACGCTATGCAGGGCCCTGAGTAGTTCTTTACCAAAAGAGGTGATTGAGTAATTCATGTTTCCAAAGGAGCAGACATTTCTCAATAAGAAAAAATTTCTTAAATGCAAATCCATAAAAAAATTCAGATTTATGCTTCCATGGTAAAGATTCTCTGCTGTCTGAGATAAAAATCGTGGTGGTAGGCATGGTGGTAGGCAGAGGTGTGGGAAGGCTGGGCCCACCAGCGCCAGCCTGGCCAGCAGGTGGTGAGCTCTTAGAGCTTGGCTTCCTTCCAGATGTCCATCCCGTGTGCCCTTTTGTGGCAAGTTGCGGCTCTGGCTGGTCATAAGTGCTCTGTCCCTCCCCCAGCTCTCCCTGTTTGATGTTGTTATGCATCAGAACAAGATTCCAAGGCCTCTTTCTCAGAGTACAAGCCAAAGCCTGTTTTAGAAACTGTCTTCTTGAAATATACACCATGTGCCACTGAAAACTCATGTCTAAATACATTAATTAGACAAGTTAAGTTGTACAGAATCCTCATCTCCTATACAACCAAGTACTTGGGAACACGTCAGAGTCTTTCCCTGGCACAGTGCCCCCCTCTTCCTCGCCTCTCTGGCTGGTGGGGAGGCTACTCCCCAACAGTGAGACTGAGGGGGCAAACTCTGAAGTGGGCTGGGACTCCGGATGCCCTGTCCACGGATGTGGGTGGGCTGAAGACGGCGGCCATAGGAGGAGAGTTGACAGTGTTCTCTGTGGTGCCATCACATAGCCATGAAGAAAACCTGTGTGATCAGGTGGATGTGGCCCCGCTGTGCAGGCAGGTAATAAACATGTTCTTGTGTGGTTTTTAAGAAAAACTGCAGGTAGGGTGGCACCTGTGGCTCAGGGAGTAGAGCGCCGGCCCCACATGCTGAAGGTGGCGGGTTCAAACCCAGTCCCGGCCAAACTGCAACCAAAAAATAGCCGGGCATTGTGGCGGGCACCTGTAGTCCCAGCTGCTCGGGAGGCTGAGGCAAGAGAATCGCGTAAGCCCAAGAGTTAGAGGTTGCTGTGAGCTGTGTGACGCCACGGCACTCTACCCGAGGGCGGTACAGTGAGACTCTGTCTCTACAAAAAAAAAGAAAAACAGCAGGTTTGTTTAAAAGTAAAAGTTTTTTATTTTTGAGCACAAATTGATATATTTTAAATGTTAACATTTGTTAAAATGTTAGTAACGGTACATGGGTCATTACAAAGTTTCAACATGCGTAAAAAATCAGGAAGCACGAAATCTGTGTGGACAGAAACAGATGAAGTCACCCCAGGGACCCTGATAGGCCAAGCAGGTGGAGCCTGCCATGGGGGAGTCAGAAAGGGTGCTGTGGGCTGTGTTTCTAGGAAGAGAAATAGTGGACCCTAATAGTCTGTATCAAAACTTTCATAGTGACCCATGTGTAAAAATAATTACCTTTAACAGGTTGCCTTCAAATGATCTACTGTAACTAAATACTACTTGAAGAGCAATGTTAACATTTTTACAAAATGTGCCCCTTTCTCTTCTGGGAGAATCTCCCTCCCCCCGTCCTGTGCCTGGAGGTCTTTGACTCAGCTGTGGGTCTCCCAACTTTGCATGCCTCATTGGCCATGCAGACAGAGCAGGGCCAATCCTGCCCACTCAGCTGTGGGTCTCTCAACTTTGTCCATAGTCACCTGTGGTGGACACGCACTGAGGGGACCCCCAGTGGCCCCACCTCATGGTGTTCATGCCTGTCTGTCATCCCTCCCTGAGAGGACAGGCAGGACCTGTGACTTGCTTCTCACCAATGGGACATGGAGAAGGTGGTGGGTGTGAATTCTCTGAACACGTGGCCCTACAGAGACTGTCTTACTGAGCACTTACCCCAGGGATTCGCCTTGTAGATGTGAGGAACGTGGCCGTGTTGGAGGGGTCCCCACGGCAAAGAACCATGACAGTGCTCTGGGAGTTGTGGGCAGCCTCGAGGCCCCAAGAATACACCCTAGGATGAGACGCCATCAGACCCAGGTCCAGGAGGACTCAGGTTCTTCCACCCATGTGTGTGAGCTCGGAAACTGATTCTTCCCCTGGAAAGCTCCAGAACATGCACTCCCCTGACACCTCCACGTCAGTCTGGTGAGACCATGAGCGGGGGAACCAGCTAAGCTGTGCCCAGACTCCTGACTCATAAAAGCTGTGAGGCCGTATGTGTGGTTTTAGGCTGCTAAGTTCATAGTACCTCGTTCTGTGGAAGCTCCCGCACCGCTGAGGGAGAAGTGTAACAGACAGAGGTGGGGTGCAGTGTGCTGTGGTCAGCACAGGTCACCACCCAGCCAGCCCTGGGCCAGCTGGCAGGTCTGGGGGGCTGTTTGTTCCTCCCCAGGGACGGGTGGCCATGAGGCGCACTGGGAGGGGACAAGCTCTGGGTACGAGGCTCCTGACAGCCCAGGGCCTGTGATGGAAATGCCTTCACACCCATATTTGGTATGTCCTCCAGGGTAACACAGGCTGTCAGAGGCTCCTGGCTGCTAAGTGCTGACTTTTCTGTTCCTACCAGGCTTCTGCCATGCAAGGTGGCGAGCTGTGGCTGAGTTTCGATTTGCATTTCTCTGATGATTAAGGATGATGAGCTTTTTTTCATGTGTCTGTAGACCGTGCATCTGTCTTCTTTAGAGAAGTTTTTCTTCAAGTCCTTTGCCCACCCTGAGATGGGATCACTTGTTCTTTTCTTGCTAATACATTTGAGTTTTCTGTGGATTCCGGTTATTAAACCTTTATCGGAGGTATAACCTGTAAATATTTTCTCCCATTCTGAGGGCTGTCTGCTTGCTTTACTTACTATGTGCTTGGCTGTGCAGAAGCTTTTTAGTTTGATCAGGTCCCAGTAATGTATTTTTGATACTGCTTCGATTGCCTGGGGAGACCTTATAAAGTATTCACCCAGGCCGATTCCTTCAAGAGTTTTCCCTGCACTTTCTTCAAGTATTTTTAGAGTTTCATGTCTTAAGTTTAAATCTTTTATCCATTGAGAGTCTATCTTAGTTAATGGTGAAAGGTGTGGGTCCAGTTTCAATCTTCTACAGGTTGCCATCCAGTTCACCCAGCACCATTTGTTAAATAGAGAATCTTTTCCCCACTGAATATTTTTAATTGGCTTGTCAAAGATCAAATAACAGTAAGTAGCTGCATCCATCTCTTGGTTCTCTATTCTGTTCCAGACATCTACTTCTCTGTTTTTATGCCAATACCATGCTGTTTTGATCACTATTGATTTATAGTACGGTCTCAGGTCTGGTAGTGTGATTCCTCCTGCTGTGTTTTTATTTCTGAGTAATGTTTTGGCTATTCGAGGTTTTTTCTGATTCCATATAAAATGAAGTATTATTTTTTCAAGATCTTTAAAATATGACAATGGAGCTTTAATAGGAAATGCATTAGAATTATGTATTGCTTTGGGTAGTACAAACCTTTTAACAATGTTGATTCTTCCCAGCCATGAGCATGGTATGTTTTTCCATCTGTTAACATCTTCAGCTATTTTTTTTCTTAAAGTATCATAATTCTCTTTACAGAGATCTTTCATGTCCTTTGTTAGATAAACTCCCAAACATTTCATCTTCTTTGGCATTACTGTGAAAGGAATAGAGTCCTTGACTGTTTTTTCGGCTTGGTTATTGTTGGTATATATAAAGGCTACAGATTTATGGGTGTTGATTTGGTAGCCTGAGACATGGCTATATTCCTTGATCACTTCTAAAAGTTTTGTAGTAGAATTCCTAGTGTTTTCCAGATATACGATCATGTCATCTGCGAAGAGTGAAAGTTTGATCTCTTCTGACCCTATGTGGATATCCTTGATCACCTTTTCTTCCCTAATTGCAATGGCTAAAACTTCCATTACAATGTTAAAGAGCAATGGAGACAATGGGCAACCTTGCCTGGTTCCTGAACTAAGTGGAAATGATTTCAATTTAACTCCATTCAATATGATATTGGCTGTGGGTTTGCTGTAGATGGCCTCTATTAGTTTAAGAAATGTCCCTTCTATACCAATTTTCTTAAGTGCTCTGATCATGAAGGGATGCTGGATATTATCAAAAGCTTTTTCTGCATCAATTGAGAGAATCATATGGTCTTTATTTTTAAGTTTGTTTATGTGTTGAATTACATTTATAGATTTATGTATATTGAACCAGCCTTGAGACCCTGGGATAAATCCCACTTGGTCATGGTGTATAATTTTTTTGATGTGTTGTTGGATTCTGTTTGTTAGGATCTTATTGAGTATTTTTGCATTGATATTCATTAGTGATATTGGTCTATAATTTTCTTTTCTTGTTGGGTCTTTCCCTGGTTTGGGGATCAAGGTGATGTTTGCTTTGTAGAATGTGTTGGGTAGTATTACTTTTTTTTCTATATTTTGGAAGAGGTTTAGTAATATACGTACTAGTTCTTCTTTAAAAGTTTGGTAGAATTCTGACGTAAAGCCATCTGGTCCTGGGCTTTTCTTTTTAGGGAGATTTTGTATAGTTGATGCTATTTCAGAACTTGATATAGGCCTGTTCAACATTTCCACTTCGTTCTGGCTAAGTCTTGGTAGGTGGCGTACTTCCAAGTATTGGTTCATTTCTTTCAGATTTTCATATTTCTGAGAGTAAAGTTTCTTGTAATATTCGTTAAGAATTTTTTGAATTTCTGAGGGGTCTGTTGTTATTTCATCTTTACCATTTCTGATTGATGAAATTAGAGATTGTACTCTTTTTTTCCTGGTTAGGTTGGCCAAAGGTTTATCTATTTTATTGACCTTTTCAAAAAACCAACTTTTGGATTTATTGATCTGTTGTATAATTCTTTTGTTTTCAATTTCATTTAATTCTGCTCTGATTTTAGTTATTTCTCTTCTTCTGCTGGGTTTGGGGTTGGAATGTTCTTCCTTCTCCAGTTGCTTGAGATGTGCCATTAAGTTATTAACTTCCTCTCTTTCCGTTTTCTTGAGGAAGGCTCACAGTGCTATAAATTTCCCTCTTAGGACTGTCTTTGCAGTATCCCAGAAGTTCTGATAGTTCATATCTTCATTGTTGTTTTCTTCCAAAAATTTGGTGATTTCCTTCTTAATCTCATCTATAACCCATCCATTCTTCAGCATAAGGTTATTTATCTTCAATGTTTGTCAGTATCTTCAATCTCAATATCTTCAATGGAGATTCCTGTTGTTTTTGAGTTCAACTTTTATTCTATGATGGTCTGAGAAGATGCAAGGAATAATTTGTATTTTTTAAAATTTTCTGAGGTTAGGTTTGTGGCCTAGGATGTGGTTGATTTTGGACTATGTTCCGTGGGCTGATGAGAAGAATGTGTATTCAGTTTTTTTGGGATGAAATGTTCTGTAGATGTCTGTTAAGTCCAGTTGTTGAATGGTTAAGTTTAATCTAAAATTTCTTTGCTTGGCTTCTTTTTGGAGGATCTGTCCAGCACTGCTAAAGGGGTGTTAAAATCTCCAACTACTATGGGACTGGAGGAAATCAAGTTGCTCATGTCTGTTAGAGTTTCTCTTATAAATTGAGGTGTGTTCTGTTTGGGTGCATAAATATTAATAATTGAAATCTCATTGTATTGAGTATTACCTTTAACAAATATGAAGTGTCCATCTTTATCCTTCCTTATTTCGGTTGGTTTAAAGCCTATTGCATCTGTGAATAGGATTGCAATGCCTGCTTTTTTCTGCTTTCCATTTGCCTGGAGTATAGATGACCATTCACCTTGAGTCTATATTTGTCTTTTAATGTAAGGTGAGATTCTTATATGCAGCAGATATCTGGCTTGAGTTTTTGTATCCAGTCAGCCAACCTGTGCCTTGTTAGAGGACAATTTAAGCCATTCACATTAATCAAGAATATTGATAAGCTTTTCCAGAGTCCCGTGGGTATTTTGGATCCTTTTGCGTCTGTGGAAGTTGGAATTTGATCAAAATTTTCTGGGTGGGTTTACTTTTGTGGTGGAGAATTACGCTGGTCTTTATGGAGAATAGGTCTGAGAATATCCTGGAGAGCTGGTTTGGTTGTGGCAAATTTCTTCAACATGGGAATGTCATTAAAGTATTTAATTTCTCCGTCATAAATGAAATTCAGTTTAGCTGGGTACAGGATCCTGGGTTGAAAGTTATTTTGTTTTAGGAGATTAAAAGTCGATGACCATCCTCTTCTAGCTTGAACAGTTTCAGCAGAGATATCTGCAGTTATTCTAATTTTCTTGCCCTTGTAGGTGATGGTTTTCTTTTGTCTGGCTGCTTTCTGAATTTTCTCCTTCATATTAACTTCAGTGAAATTGATTATGATGTGTCTGGGGGTTGTCTTATTTGGGTTGAGTTGTGCTGGAGTTCTGAAACTGTCTGCTATCTGAATTTCAGAATCTCTTGGCCTGTCTGGAAAGTTCTCCTTCATAATCTCATGGAGTTGTCTTATTTGGGTTGAGTTGTGCTGGAGTTCTGAAACTGTCTGCTATCTGAATTTCAGAATCTCTTGGCCTGTCTGGAAAGTTCTCCTTCATAATCTCATGGAGAAGAGACTCTGTGCCTTGTGAACTCACTTCTTCGCTTTTGGGGATCCCTATAAGATGAATATTGGTTTTCTTCCAATTGTCTGAGAGAGTGATCTGTTTTTGCTCCCCATTTCTCTTCCTCTTTGAGTGTTTGGGAGCGGTCAAAAGCTGTCTTCAATGTCAGAAATCCTTTCTTCTGCTTGGTCCATTCTGTTGCTCAGGGATCTGGCTTGAGAAACACAGGAAACTGTGTTTCTCAGATCTTTGAGGGCTGCAACTTCTTGTCTCAATGTATCAAAATCTTTGGTCATTTGGTCTTTGAATTCGTTGAATTCTTGAGACATCTTTTGGGTTACTGCTTAGAATTCTAATTCGATCTTATTTGCTATCCAGATTCTGAATTCGATTTCTGACATCTCAGCTATTTGTTTGTGCGTGGGATCTTGTGCTGTGTCTGCCCCATTGTTCCTTAGGGAAGTTGATCTACTCTGATTATTCATATTGCCAGAGTTTTTCCCTTGATTTCACCTCATGATTGTTTTTCACCCTTGCCTCTGGGCATCCTCAGAGTTGGGGAGGTGTCTCTCCAAGATTAGATACCAGTGGGATCACTCAATTGTTGCTGGATCTTTGTAGGGAGTGACCCTGTGTAGCTCCTCTGGGGCTACCCCAGCCAGGGAGTTCTGGTTGTGGGAGCAGCTCCGGAGTGTGACACCCCCGGATCCAGCAACAGGGCGGGGGGTGGTGCACACGGTTCTGGTAGTGCCTGGCACCCAGTGAGTTTGGCACCAAGGGCCCAAGGCTCCAGCAGTCTCTGGCCAGGCGATACACTCTGCGCAGAAGCAGGGAGGGCTCCGGAGGGCATGCAGCTACCAGAGTCCCTGGCCAGAACAGCAGGCGGTGTGGAGGCAGGAGCGTACAGGAGGGAGGACGTGGTGTTGTGCAGCTCATGGAGTTCCTGGTCAGGGCATGGGGAGGCCCATGTGTGGTGTAGCGGGTCTGTGCGCAGCTCTTACCGGGGTTTGGGAGGGTGCAGCTCTTCTGGAGGTCTGGGAGGGTCCCAGCACAGCTCTTACCATGGTCCGGGAGGGTGCTGATCATGGGTCCTGGTGTAGCTCTTCCAGAGGTCCAGGAGGGTGTCGATCACGGGTCCCAGCACAGCTCTTCTGGAGTTCCGGGAGCAGCTTTTCCAGAGGTCTGGGAGGGTGCCAATCACAGGTCCCTGTGCAGCTCTTCCGGAGGTGGGAGTGTGCCGATCATGGGTCCCAGTGCACCTCTTCCGGAGGTCTCTGGTCTGCTTGTTTACAGAACCTGGTGCCCCCTCCTCTGCCTCTAGCTCCCTCTCCCCCCTTCTACTCCCCTCCTCATGTGACACCTGCTCCCTTCCCTGATGTGACGCCTACTCCCCCATTTGATACATGCTGTCTTCCCACATTTGACAACTGCTCTCCTCTCCCATGTGTCACCTGCTCCCTTCCCCCATATGACACTAGCTCCCTTCCCTCATGTGACACCTGCTCCCCTTGCCCATGTGACATCTGCTCTCCTCCCCCATGTGACATCTACTCCCCTCCCCATGTGACACCTGCTCCCCTTGGCATTCCACTTTGACCCGAAGCTCTCTGGGCCCTCAGCAGAAGGAGGTGCTGGGCCAGTCTCCCTGTACAACCCACAGACTGTGAGCCAAATAAACCCCCTTTCTTTATAAGTTCTCAGACTTGGGTGCTCCTTCAGAGCAAAATAGACTATTACAGGGTGTTTCCCATGTTTGAAGCTGATGCTTCAAGTGACCCTATGTCAAACATCTTACTCTGTGTTGGCTGGTTTTGTGCTTTTGTGTTGAGCATGGTTCACTGTGGAGTCCTCAGGGCTGGGGGCTGCAAAGTCAAAGGGTCACAACAGTCAGGATTACAGCATGGGAGCCAAAGAGATAGGACATTGCCAGGTGTTTTTCTGGGTCATGGGTAGAAATCAGTTTCTGGTTAGGTCTCTGCTGCTTAAGACCAAGGTGGTGATAACTTAGATGAACATTATTCATGGTTCCAGGGGTGCAGTGTGGCACAGCCCTCAGCTGTAGCAAGGACCAGACAGCCCCCGTATTTTGATGAGTGGCATGTCAGGGGTCAGCACACCACACAGGAACCCATGTCTAACACCAAGTCAGCAAGGCAGATGCTCTACCTGAGCTAAAAGTTCACAGGTGGTGTGTGGGTGGATGCCCAAATCCAGCCAGTGAAAGTCTCGGTTCCATCTGTGTGATTTCTTGCTGACAAACATGATACTTTCCTCATAACCACTTGCCAGATGCTGTAATTTACCAAAGACTCCTATAAAGAAGAGACTTTGGAAATTTCTGCTTCTAATCAAAGTGGAGTAATCAGGACCATAACTAATCTTCCTCTGCAAACCATGTAACGTACACTGAATGACAGTTTCAAGACATTTGTCATTGGCAGCAAATGGCAGCAACCCCAGAGAAGTCTGATGCTGACAAGGAGACCCCTGCAATCTGCAGCACGTCGCCCAGAGGTGTGTCCAGCATGGCGTAAGGGAAGGGTGAGGCAGGTGGGGCCCAGGGTGAAGATTGGGGTCTTGGGCATAGTCAGGTGGAATTTTGGGGGAGGAGAGAGCTGTGCAAAGAGGAACTTTCAGAGATTTTCAAGCCACCCCGCCCCATCTCAGAGTCTGTGGCTGACTATTCAGTGTACACAGGTGAGGGAATCACCTGAGATCAGAGAAAACCTGATGGAAAAAGAGGCAGCAATCTCAGAGTGCAGGAGAGCTGGTCAATGGCTCCTGCCCTCCCCAGCTAAGTGCAGCACATTATTCCAGGCATGGGGCACAGTACTCAGAAGGGTTTATCAGAGTAGTTTGGTAGGATCAACCCTAGAGAGAACCCTGTTGCTGCTGCCTCACAAATCACAAAAGTGAGAATTGGAAAGATCAAACTGTTTCCAAGTAGCTTCTCAAAGAGCAAGAACATTTATAGGAATACAAAAACATACAATGTGCAATAAATAAAAAGTACAGAATCTGTTATCCAATAAAAAATTATCATCCAAATGAAGAAGCAAGAATAATGGTCCCAATTTAGGAAAAGATAAATAAAAATTGACCCAGAAATGATATGTGATATAATTGATAGACATGGATATTAACATAGTTATCGTGACTACACTTTATGTCTTTAAGAAGCTGGAAAATACATGAAACAAGCTAAGGAGAACCAAGGAAGATGTGGATGTGACCCAGTCCAGACATCTGGAGGTGAGAGTCACACAGCTCAGAGTAAAGATAAATGGAATGGGATAGTGGCACATCGCCCACCGTGAGACACTATGCTTAGACATCAGTTAGTGACTCAGCATGTAACCGCAGTAGGTATTGCATTTGTGAACATGAGTGTAGCAATAGAAATTATCCAGAGTGAAATATGGAAAAAATAAGGCAGAAAAATTGAATAAAGCCCTGGTACAAACTCAACCTAATATTATTGTAATTAGAACCCCAGAGTGGTGGGAAGGTCTGAAAAATACTTAAAAAAAATTGTGGTTAATAATTTTCAAATTTGTTAAAAACTGTAAACTCGCAGATTTAAGAAACAAACCCCAAGCACAAGAAGCATCAAGAAAATTATACTAAGGCATGTCATTATAAAATTGTTTAAAATTAATGGTAAATTATAAATCTTAAAAAGCAGCTAGAGAAAAAAAGATACGTAAGGGTAGAGGAACAAATGCACAGATAAGAACAGATTTCTCATTGGGAACAATGCAAGCGGAGATATCACAGCACGATTTTTAAAACACTGAAGAAAAGGAAAGACCTGTGAACCTAGAGTTCAAAGACTTTGTCAGAGCCACAGAAACTGAAAGATCATCACCACCGCCAAGGCCATGCAGAAAGAAACATCGAAAGAAGTTCTTTAAGCAGAAAAAATGGAAATAAAGATTTATATAAATAAGAGTCCCAGAAATGGTAGTTGGACGGATAAACACAAAGTTATTTTATTATTTTAATTTAAATCTTGAAAAAAGTAATGGATTGCCTAAAGCCAAATTAAGATTCATGTACTAGAAGTTTATAACGTATGTAGTAACAGAGTGTGTATGGAAATGAAGGCCAAGAAAATGGAAATGGAAGGCACTATTGTGGAGTTCTCACCTTATATGTGAGTTTCTGTAATATCACTTGAAGTAGAATGTCACAGTAGAGATGTATGTATAAAACCCCAAAATAGCAAAACACAGAGTTATGACTAACAATTAAAAATAGCAGATAAAATAGAATCATAATACACATTTGCTATGAAAGAAAAAATGGGAAAAGGGAAAGAAAGAACATATAGGGCAAGTAGGAAACAAAAGCAAGGCATACAGTCAAATGTGGCCTCACCAGTGGTGCCCATTACATTAAATGTAAATGGCTTAAAGAACCCAGTTAAAAGTCAGAGACCGTCAGATTGGATTTTAAAAACATCAAGATCTAGAAACAGTAGGTCCCCCTCGTCTGTGGGGGATATGTTCTAAGACCCTAAAGTGGATGCCTGAAACCACAGATAGTATCAAACTACACATACGTTATGGTGTTTTGATCTGATAACTCGGTGCTTCATAGTCAGGCAGTGCACATAGCATGGAATGATTCCCACCCCAGGTGAAATGGAGGGGGACAACTCAAGATTTCATCACACTACTACGAAAGCTATAAAATTTAAAACTTATTAATCGTTTACATCTGGATTTTTCAGTTTAATATTTTTCAGACCACAATTGACAGTAGATAACTAAAACTGCATGAAGTGAAACCACAGGTAAGGGGAACTACTGAATAGGTTACCTACAAGACCACAAACAGGCCAAGAGTAAAAAGCAAAAGCAGATATACCATGTTCACACTGCTGAAAATCAAGTGAGAGTGAGCATTTTAACCCCAGAGTAGATTTCAGAGCAGAGATGGTCACCAAGCATGAAGAAGTGTGTTTCATGACAATAACGGGATGATCCATCAGGAGGAAGTGATAACTCTAAATGCATGTGCACCTGAGGTCTGTGCTCCCAAACGCACAGAGCAAGAGGGGCAGAACTTGAAAGGCACATTCTGCACACACATTCTCCATAGCGTGACTTGGAATGACTCACAGACCCAAATGTAAAACCATAGAAGAAGAGAACACAGAGTGAATCTGATGTCAATGGGTTTCAGGCAAAGGTTTCTTCCATATGACATCAAAAGCATGATTCAGAAAAGAAGGAAAATGGGACATTCGGCTTCATCACAAGCGAGAATATACTTTATGAAGGGCACCATAGCAAAAGGGAAGCTGTGGCCTGGGAGAGAACGCATGTGGCCAAATTTCTGGTAAAGACGCTGTGTCTAGCATGTGGGGAAAGTTGAAAACTCAATAGTGAGAAAATGGTTAGTCCACTGGGCAGCAGGTAAGAGATTTGGGTAATTCACTAAAGAGGATATGCAGATGGCAAATAAGCACCAAAAAAAAAAAAAAAAAAAAAAAGAAAAGAAAAGAAAAGAAAAGAAAAAAAAAAGCTCAACATCATTGGACATTGAGAAATATAAATTAAAATCATAATGATGCGGTCTGGGGGCACTCAGCACTTCATCTTAAATTTGAAAGATATCTTTCTTGATGGAGAGCAAGATGGTGGCCGAGGAACAGCTTCCTTGCAACTGGGCACCATGAGTCTGGTGAGACAAGACTCCAGGCATCTCTGGCTGGTGGGATCTGCCTATAATCATCCCGTTGAGGAAACAGGGAGTCAGCGAGAGACTTCTGGACCCCAAGAGGAGGATAAAAGCAGTGGAAAACTGGCAAGTGGTTGTGTGTGTTCATTCAGTCTAATCCCACTGGCAGCTTTAAGTACAGCAGCAGTTGAGACTGCAAACTGGAAAGGCCTTACCTGTGAGCTGTTTTGGTGTTTTTGGACTTGGCACTCAGTTGAACTGCCTTGGGAGAGCTTGGGCAGGAGTGTGGAGAACTTTGGGCATCATCTAGGGCCTCAGACTGTGCCTCTGAGCTGGACGGAGCTAATAGTGTTTGGCTATGGGCCGCAGGAAGCCATGGTGAGAGAACTGCCCCGGCAAGCTCTGACCTCAGGGTTGCAGAGCAAGAATTAGGGGGGAGCAAGTAATCTACTGACTGAGCAGCCCAAAGGCAGGGACTGAGCGGCCTTACAGCCTTAACCCTCAGGGGCAGAGTGAGACTGGTTTTGGCACACTGGGTAAGTGGATAGCCACTTCTGCAGTGATCCCAGCAACAAGCACTTTCCTGGGAAAGCTTCTGCTCAGCCATGTTTAGAAGTTTAAAGTGCCCAATAGAGGGCTGGAGAGAGATTTAGGGTCTCTGCCCTGTGGGGTTTGAGAAATCAGCAGAGGCCTCCAGTCGTATCAGTATTGTGATTAACATCTCATACCCCAGGAGATCACCCATTGCCCAGACAATTATTCAAAAAGATATATATACTGCTTTGTTTTTGATTTTTTTATTTGTTTGTTTTTGGTTATTTTTGTTGTTGTTGTTTTGTTTTCTAATTTCAACCTTTTCCCTACAGATTTTTCTTTTCTTTTTTTCTTTCTCCATTTTTCTATTTTTAAGACAATTTCCCTTTGTTGCCTTTTTCAATGATTAGAACTTCATCTTTGCTAGTGTTTCTACCCCTATTATTTGGGTTTTCACCCAATTTTATCCCATAAAGTTTTCTGTTTGCTTGTTTTGGTTTGATTTATAGCATTTTTGTCTTTCCTCTCTACTTGGTGGAGGTGGGGTACTGTGTCTGATCAGGCTAGCAAAAAGCTGCTGCCCTCAAGGGAACCACCCAGCCAGGCACCCCCATAGGTTTTTTTTTAATGTTGTGTCAAAGTACCCTACTGTACACCTATATTGCTCTGTCTCCCTCTTTCTGTGCCTCTCTTCTTTTTGTCATTATTCCCTTTTAACCACCACCTCTCCTTTCTCTTTCTTTCTTTTTCTTTCCTTTATCCCTTCTTGCCCTTCAACCTTCTCATCCTTCTGGTCCTGTACCAAAAGGACTCATCAAAACCCTAGTCCACAGCCATGGCAACTTAAAGAGCAAGAGGAAGTGAAAGGAAAATTAGGGCAAGGAAACAGATAAAAAAATCACTCATGAGGAAGAATCAGCAGAAAACTCTGGGCAACATGAAGAACCAGTCCAGAGCAGCCCCTCCAAGGGATAATGAGGTAGCTACTACAGAAGATTCCACTATAAAGAAATGTTAGGAATGACAGAAAGGGAATTTAGAATACACATGATGAAAAAAACGAAGGAAATGATGGAAATAATGAAGGAAACTGCTAGTAAAGTGGAAAATAACCAAAAGGAAATCCAAAAACAGAATCAAATAAGAGATGAAGGATATGAAGAATATAGAAAGGATATAGCAGAGCTGAAGGAACTGAAGCAGTCAATTAGGGAACTTAAAAATGCAATAGAAAGTATCAGCAACAAGTTGGACCATGCAGAAGAAAGAATTTCAGAGGTAGAGGACAAAGTTCTGGAGATAATACAGATAGTTAAAGAGGCAGAAAAGAAGAGAGAGAAAGCACAATGTTCATGACAGAATTATGGGACTTTATGAAGTGTTCCTTCCAAAATACAAGTTATAGGAATTCCAGAAGGGGAAGAAGAATTCCCCAGGGGAATGGAAGCCATACTAGAGAATATTATAAATGAAAATTTACCAAACATTCTTTCACAGTCCTTTCAGAGGGATATTGGACCCCAGGTCGCCTCAACTCTAACCGAGCTTCTCCAAGACACATTGTGATGAACCTGTCCAAAGTCAAGACAAAAAAAAAGATTCTGCAAGCTGCCAGGAGTAAGTGCCAGTTGACTTAAAGGGGCAAACAGATCAGAGGGACTGCACACTTCTCTAATAAAACTTTCCAAGCAAGAAGACAATGGCCATCTACCTTTAATTTACTTAAACAGAACAATTTCCAACCCAGAATTCTATATCCTGCTAAGCGAAGCTTTAAAATTGATGGAGAAATCGAATCATTTATGGATATACAAACATTGAGGAAATTTGCCACAACAAGACCAGGAAATACTTCAACCTGTTCTACACACTGACCATTACAATGGATCAGCAGTAAAGTAAGAACTCAGAAATTAAAGGACAGAACCTAACCTCCACACTAATGCAAAAGATAAAACTAAGCAATGGACTCTCACAAAATAATATGAATAGAATACTACCGCACTTATCAATTATCTCAATAAATGTTAATGGCTTGAATTCCCCCATTAAAGAGGCACTGATTGGTGGAATGGATTAAAAAACACAAGCCACCCATCAGCTGTCTGCAGGAAACACACCTGTCTTCAAAAGACAAATTAAAACTTCAAGTCAAGGGTTGGAAGACAATTTTTCAGGCAAATGGAATTCAGAAGAAAAGAGGAGTTGCAATCTTATTTTCAGATACATGTGGATTTAAAGCAACTAAAGTCAAAAAGTCAAATATGGTCCCTTTATATTGGTCAAGGGAAAAATACAACAAGCGGACGTTTCAATTGTAAATATGTATGCACCCAATTTAAATGCTCCCAGATTCTTGAAACAGACCTTACTCAGTCTGACCAATATGATATCTGATAATACCATAATAATAGAGGACTTTAAAACTCCTCTTACAGAGCTGGACAGATCCTCTAAACAGGAAATTAAACAAAGATATAAGAGATTTAAATGAGACTCCGGAACAACTGTGCTTGATAGACACATATAGTATACTCCATCCCAAAGACAAAGAATATACATTCTTCTCATCACCCCATGAAACATTCTCCAAAACTGATCATATTCTGGGACACAAAACAAACCTCAACAGAAACCAAAGAATTGAAATTTTACCTTGTATCTTCTCAGACCATACGGCAAAAAGGTGGAACTCAACTCAGACAAAAACGTTTGACCCCACACAAAGGCATGGAAATTAAACAACCTTCTGTTGAATGACAGGTAAGTGCAGAAAGAAATAAAACAGGAAATCATTAACTTCATTGAGCATAACAAGAATGAAGACACAAGCTACCAAAATCTGTGGGATACAGCAAAAGCAGTTTTGAGAGGAAAATTTATTGCTTTAGATGCCTACATTCGAAAAACCGAAAGAGAGCTCATCAACAAACTCACAAGGCATCTTATGGAATTGGAAAAAGAGGAACAATCTAAGCCTAAACCCTGTAGAAGAACAGAAATATTAAAAATCAAATCAGAGATCAATGAAATTGAAAACAAAAGAATCATTCAGAAAATTAATGAAACAATGTGTTGGTTTTTTGGAAAAAAAAATAAAATAGATAAACCATTGGCCAGACTAACTAGAAATAGAAAAGTAAAATCTCTAGTAACGTCAATCAGAAATGATAAAGGGGAAAAACTACTGATCCCACAGAGATACTCTCTGAGATCATCTCTGAATACTACCAGAAAATCTATGTCCAGAAATTTGACAATGTGAAGGAAATGGATCAATATTTGGAATTGCACCCTCTTCCTAGACTTAGCCAGGAAGAAATAGAGCTCCTGAACAGACCAATTTCATGCACTGAGATTAAAGAAACAATAAAAAGCTTCCAAGCAAAAAATGCCCTGGTCCAGATGGCTTCACACTAGAACTCTACCAAACCTTCAAGGAAGAGCTTATTCCTGTACTGCAGAAATTATTCCAAAAAAAATGAGGAGGAAGGAATCTTCCCCAACACATTCTATGAAGCAAACATCACCCTGATACCAAAACGAGGAAAAGACCCAACTAAAAAGGAGAATTTCAGACCAATTTCACTCATGAATACAGTTGCAAAAATTCTCCACCAAAATCCTAGCCAATAGATCACAGCTTACCATCAAAAAAGTCATACATCATGATCAAGTAGGCTTCATCCCAGGGATGCAAGGCTGGTTTAACATACGCAAGTCCATAAACCTTATCTATTGTATTAACAGAGGCAAAAATAAAGACCATATGATCCTCTCAATAGATGCAGAAAAAGCATTCGATAAAATCCAGCATCCTTTTCTAACTATAACACTGAAGAGTACAGGCATAGGTGGCACATTTCTGAAACTGATTGAAGCTATCTATGACAAACCCACAGCTAATATTTTACTGAATGGAGTAAAACCGAAAGCTTTTCCTCTTAGAACTGGAACCAGACAAGGTTGTCCTCTGTCACCTTTACTATTCAACATAGTGCTGGAAGTTTTAGTTAATACAATTAGGCAAGACAAGGAAATAATGGGAATCCAAATGGGAGCAGAGGAGTTCAAACTCTCCCTCTTTGCTGACAACATGATCTTATACTTAGAGAACCCCAAAGACTCAACCACAAGTCTCTTGGAAGTCATCAAAAAATACAGTAATGTCTCAGGATATAAAATCAATGTCCACAAGTCAGTAGCCTTTGTATATGCCAATAACAGTCAAGATGAGAAGCTAATTAAGGACACAACTCCCTTCACCGTAGTATCAAAGAAAATGAAATTCCTAGAATATACCTAATGAAGGAGATGAAGGACCTCTATAAAGAAAATTATGAAATCCTCAGAAAGGAAATAGCAGAGGATATTAACAAATGGAAGAACATACCATGGTCATGGCTGGGAAGAATCAACATTGTTAAAATGTCTATACTTCCCAAAGCAATCTACTTATTCAATACCATCCCTATTAAAATACCAACATCGTACTTTCAAGATTTGTAAAAAATGATTATGCATTTGGTATGGAACCAGAAAAAACTTCGTATAGGTAAGGCAGTTCTTTGTAATAAAAACAAAGCTGAGGGCATCACCATACCAGATTTTGGGCTGTACTACAAAGCCGTAGTGGTCAAGATAGCATGGTACTGGCACAAAAATAGACATAGACACTTGGAATTGAATAGAAAACCAGGAAATGAAACTAATGTCTTACAACCAGCTAATCTTTGATAAACCAAACAAGAACATACCTTGGGGGAAAGACTCCCTATTCAATAAATGATGTTGGGAGAACTGGATATCCACACGTAAAAGACTGAAACTGGACCCACACCTTTCCCCACTCACAAAAATTGATTCAAGATGGATAAAGGACTTAAACTGAAGGCATGAAACAATAAAAATCCTTATAGAAAGCATGGTAAAAACACTGGAAGATATTGGCCTGGGGAAAGAGTTCATGAAGAAGACTGCTGTGGCAAATGCAACAACAACAAAAATAAACAAATGGGACTTAATTAAACTGAAAATCTTCTGTACAGCTAAGGAGACAACAACCAAAGTAAATAGACCACCTACACAATGGGAAAGGATATTTGCATATTTTGAATCAGACTAAAGCTTGATAACTAGGATCTATAGGGAACACAAATTAATCCACATGAAAAAAGCCAACAATCCCATATATCAATGGGCAAGAGACATGAATAAAACCTTCTGTAAAGAAGACAGACGAATGGCTAACAAACATATGAAAAAATGTTCATCATCCCTATCTATTAGAGACATGCAAATCAAAACCACCCTGAGATACCATTTAACCCCAGTGAGAATGGCCCACATCACAAAATCTCAAAACTGCAGATGCTGGCGTGGATGTGGAGAGAAGGGAACACTTCTACACTGCTGGTGGTACTGCAAACTAGTACAACCTTTTTGGAAGGAAGTATGGAGAAACCTCAAAGCACTCAAGCTAGACATCCCATTTGATCCTGCAATCCTATTACTGGGCATCTACCCAGAAGGAAAAAAATCCTTTTATCACAAAGACACTTGTACTAGACTGTTTATTGCAGCTCAATTTACAATCGCCAAAATGTGGAAACAGCCTAAATGCCCACCAACCCAGGAATGGATTAACAAGCTGTGGTATATGTATACCATGGAATACTATTCAGCCATTAAAAAAATGGGGACTTTACATCCTTTGCATTAACCTGGATGGACGTGGAAGACATTATTCTTAGTAAAGCATCACAAGAATGGAGAAGCATGAATCCTATGTACTCAATTTTGATATGAGGATAATTAATGACAATTAAGGTCATGGTTGGGGTGGGGGAAGGGGAGAGCAGAGAGAGAAAGAAGGAGGGAGGGGTCGGGAAAGTAGGGGCGGAGAGAGGGAAGGAGGGAGGTGGTGGGGCCTTGGTGTGTGCCACACCTTTTGGGGGAAGACTCGATTGTAAGAGGGACTTAACCTAACAAATGCAATCAGTGTAACCCGGTTTATTGTACCCTCAA
This sequence comes from Nycticebus coucang, assembly GCF_027406575.1. NCBI lineage: Eukaryota > Metazoa > Chordata > Mammalia > Primates > Lorisidae > Nycticebus > Nycticebus coucang. The sequence continues at coordinate 159,357,887 of NC_069782.1, read as the reverse complement.
TGAATTTCCAACAATAATAATAATAAAAAAATCATAATGATGCACCTTTGTATTCCCATGAGAGTGTCTGAGGCAGAAAGGTCACACACCACGTTCCATGAGGGTGTGGAGGCCTGGACGCTCATGCCCTACTGCCCTGGCAATTGCTTAAAAGGTTAAAACTGCAGATATCTTTGTTCCGTCTACTCTACTTCTAGGCGTTTATCCAAGATAAAACAAGGTATAAATCCATATAGAAAGTATGTGAACTTTCATAGACATTTTGTTAGTGATGTCTCCAAACTGGAACCAACTCCAAGTCCACTAACAGGTGATAGGAAAAAATGCACACCATATCTGTTCAAGGGAATATTACTCAGAGGCTGAAGAAAAACAGAATGAACCATGATTGATAGTGCAATGACATGGAGGAAACTCAAAATTATTTTGAGTAAAAGAAGCCAGTCAAAAAATGATGCATCCTGTATGACTCTATTTGTAAAACATTGTGTCAAGTGCAAAGTGGTTTATGGTGACAGGAAGCAGAGTGAGAGCTGCCTGGGTTGGGGGCGGGTAGCCAGGGAGGGGAGGAGGGTTAGGAAGGGAGCTTCTGTGGCAGGAGTGGGTAAGTTAGTTAACTTGATTGCAGTGACAGTGGCATGATGTATGCATATTTCAAAGCTCATCAAATTTAGGTATAAGCAATTCATCAAATGCCAATTATGCCTCAGTCAGTGAGGTATTTGTGAGAGCCACTTGTTAGTTTTTCAAAATATTAATATCGCCAATTATTTCTGACACAAAAAAATCTTCTACAACACTGGCCCTCACCCCGGCAGGGGACGCTCAGATGAGCATTGTTCTCCATCACGGGGTAGTGGGACTCAGGAGGAAGGGAAGAGTGTGAAGAAGCCTCCCAGGAAGGCTGCCGTGGACCCCTGGCTGGTGAGGAGAGACAGCCATGGGACCACCCACTATCCTGCCCACCTGTGCTCTGCAATCCATTAGGCGTGAAAGTCGTCCTCACCCCGTGGGTGCCTCACAGGTCACCTCAGAAGGAGAAGGCAAAACAGAAAGGCTTGCAAGACAATTAAAGTAGAAATTGCTGCCTGTGATTTATGATTTTAATTAAGAGCATTTAAAGCTTTAATTAAAAAGGTACATGAGCATTCAGTATTTAAGAAAAATGACTTTGTGTTTGGGTCAATTGAATAACATTTAATAAAGTGAGATGCATATTTCTAGTCAGAGGCTTCACATGAGAAAGCTATGTACATAATTAAAAAGTAAATTTAGACTGATTTGGGCATAAAGGCTTTGTAAGGGGAAGGGGCTTGGGGTGCTGCACTTCCTCTTATGGCAGCACAGGTCATGTCAGACGTTAACTTGAGGACACTTCTGATGGCTTCTGATGCCCGGCATGGGGAGCGCCTCTGTGGTGCTGGCTGGGATCATGCAGTGTCCCTGGGTCCTGTCTCGCTGCTTCCTTCACCTTATGGGCTCCTGTACATCTGTTTGCTTCTCAGACTGGGCAACCTTGGGGCATATCACTCAGTCCAAGTCTTCTTTAGGGACATGCAAATCTACCACACAAATGAGCTCAGGGCATGGGCTTTGGGAGGAGGAATAAGAGTTCTGAAGAAGGTCACTCATTGTGCCCTTGGTAGAGATGACCATGGCAGAGGTCGGAACTCCAGGCCCCAGGGTTTCACTGGCTTTGCTGCAGCATGGAGTGCAGAGAATCCACCTGTTGCAGACGTGCAGGGGTAAGTGAATGGTGCCGGGGGGTCACACCAAGATGTAGGCTGGCTGTCTGAGCACCTGCACCTTGGGACTATAGGCCATCTGCAGCCACTGGAGGGGACAAGGACAGTTCCTCACTAGAGCACTAATGCTCAGAATGGTGACAGCCAGACAGTGGCCACCCCTTGATGCCAGAGCCTGCAGGTGACAGCATCTGAGTGACTGGCCCAAGGGGTCCCCTAATGTTTTACTGGCTGAACTTCCATTGTTACTTGTCTTCCCACCATGTCCCTGGGAGGTTGCTGGAGTCAGTCCCCACGTATCACTGAGATCTCATTAAGGGGGCTTTGCTCACTTAGGAACCATGAGATGCTGACCTCAACCTCCTCTGTCCCCACCCAGCTGGGGCATCACAGGTGTGAAGTTCCTGAGACCATGCTGTGACCTCAGATTCCTCAGGCTGTCTCTGCTGTCTCTTCCTGAGCCTGGGATGCTCCTGTGGAGCTGGCATCACCCCCTCAGCTCTCCTGTGTTCTTACTCCTTATTCCATTCTAAGGAATTGTGTCCCCAATGGCTTTGTGGTCTGGACATTGGCTGGATGGGGACACCAGGGTGTGGCCCTTAGGCCACTGACTAGAAGACCTGGTGAGCCTGGATAACCAGGCTCCTAGATTGTTCCCACTTTAAGGAACTGTGCATTCAGAAATACACATGTCATTCCCTAAATGAGCAACAGAAGAACTTCATCAGAAGACAGCCAAGCGACGAGCTTGCAGAGCACATCGAAGGGCTGTTCTGAGCACTGCTCACCTGCACCTACATCCAAAGCACTTACAGTCCCAACTTATCTTTCCCTCACACCAACTGCCTTTTCTCTTACTTTATGATTCTTTGTGATTCTAAAACACACGCATGCCAAGGAGAAAATAAACCCAAATCGTGAGGGGTTTCCATGCATCTGCAAGGTCTGTCCAAAATACTGCCCTTCCAAACTACAACTTCTGAGTGCTCATCATATGCAAGTCCTGCCTCGGGGCCTCAATAGGGACAGATACAACTTATTCTAGAAACATTTGCTTCCTAATGGTACTACAGTTTAAGTGGATTAAGAAGAGTTGCAACTTAACCCAGTCACAGGGCCATTTTCAGCTCCATCTTTAATTACCCCAACAGGTGTTTGTTTGTTTATTTTTTTTTTTTTAACAAGGACTTGCTCAGTATCCTGAGGACATGGAGGACATCTAACTGGGAACATGAAGGGGCATATTTATTTTACTTCTCACCTCCTGGACCACAAATCAAACACCAAGACATAAATTGTCAAACATTTTAATCACTGAGCAGCTGGAAAATCAGTTTTTTTCTCAAGTCACACTTGTGGTAAGTAATAGAAGATAAACACCAACTGTTTGGTTCCTTAAGTGAAACATAATGTTTTCATAACTAAAGGGGAAAAGAAAACTGCAAAGAATTAATGCATCAACTTTTAAGACTTCTCTGTCTGGAGCTACAGAACGCCAGACACCCTGGATTTCCAGGTTCTCAAACAGCAGATGTGATGTGATCAAAGCCCAGAGCCCTCCTTGGCCCTGGCCCCAGGGTGTGCTTACATGCACAGTCTTCAAAGGGGGAAGAAGGGCAGAGGAGGAAGGAGAAGGGGAGAATTTAAGCCAGGCCAACTCCTAAACTTCAGCCACATGAAACTAGGGAGCAGGGGAGTCAGGGCATGGGACCGGGAGCTGGAGGGTTGATCTACCTTTAAATCATCTGTGTGCTGCCTCTGAAGCCTTAGGCCATGGCCAGATGCAAACTCATATTCCATAAAATGAGAGAAATAAGACTCTTTGCAGGGCCACACAGAGAAAGGAGAGGAAGAATAAATATTTGAGAGGTTTAGCATTTCTGCATAGAGATGGTGACAGGAAAGTGAACCCCAACTTCTTCCTTCTAGTAACACTATTAAAAAAAGTTATGGGGGAGGAGACAAGATGGCTGACTGAAGCCAGCTTTCCACAGAGGCTCCCGTCCAGTAGGAGAGTTAAAGGACAAAAATTCAGCAAGTAACCTGGTGGATTTGAGCTGCACTAAGAGAGAAGGTTGAAGAACACATGTCAACCCCGCTGAGGTGACCTGCGACCACAAGGATACAAACAAAAGGTACAAAATCCATCACCAAGCGGACAGAAGTCCCCTCCTCCATGAGAATGGCTCAGAGTGCCCCACAAACAATCGGGCGGAGTTCAAAGGTCCTCCCACTACACTCCATGGGAGAGACACTCTAAAAACTGGACCTATCTCCCCTACTAGGGTGCCACGGCATCCTCCTGCCAGGCATAAAACTGTATAAACTGTATATAGTCTCTACCTGGAATTCTGAGCTCCCAGCACTCCCCTTTACTCACTTTGAGGTCTGGAGGCCAGTCCTGGGTCGGCGGAGAGGGGACTGCACCGGAGTGGCAGTTCCCTGAGGCACAGTACAACAGCCGTCTTTTGGTGACAATACGGCCATGCATAGAACTGTATAAAGCTGTGTGTGTCCTCTGCCCTCAGCCCCAGGCTCCCAGCGCTCCCCGCACTCCCCTCTGCTCTCACTCCAAGGTCAGGAGGCCTGTCCCCCAGGGGTCCAGACTCTTGGGCGATTGCTCGAGGGGTGTAGACAGTGCTGGGCTGCAGCCGGTCGGTGCAGACTCTGGGGTATGGGAGCGGAGAGAGGATGGTTGGCCAGAAGGGAGCTACACTGGAGCAGTGGTTGCCTGAGCCATAAAACAGCAGCCCTCTTTTGCTAGCAATATGGCTTACTACTGAATATTCTGAAGCCACACCCCCGTCTCCCTGGGCAACCAGAGACTCTGAGTATAGGATTTGCCTGAGGCTACTCCAACTTGCAAACTGGGGAAACTCCCAGGGTGGGGCTGACCCAGAGGTCCACTTTACTAAACTTAAGATGCACCTGGCCCTCAGGGGATCGTCAGCCTATAGACAATACAAGAGCAAAGACAAGCTGATTTGGAACTCAATTCAGCTTCTCTTCCACAGGGGAACCACAGAGTTGTTCTGTTCTGTTCTGTCAGTAACATTAATCAGGGGTGAGACTGGACCTGAGTGAAAACACCCCAACCTTCATCAAGCACCCGAGGTTGTCAGGGCTCACCTCCTCCTGCTAGAGATAGGCAGAGCGCAGGGGCCTGGCAGACTTCCTTGTGATTCAGGCAGGAGCAAACTCCTAGAGTACCGATTCACTACAGGCAACTGGGTCAGCCAACTGCAGGGCTATCAGTGACTGGGTGTGACGGTGGTGCAAGGTGGGGAAGGAGGCATCAATCTTCCCAGACTGATCTATTGGCTGGGTGGCTCCTCCTGATTCCACACAGCACTGGAGCAAGCCACACCAGAGTTTTCACCAGATCCCTGTGATCCAGTTCCCAGAGACCTCTTAAACTCTCAACCGAGACAGGTGTAGACTGAGACAATTGATTTGGACTTTTTGAACTGAATCAATCGCCTGAGGACAAATCAGGTGGTGCCCTGGGTGCATGGTGGTAGGAAGATTTGATTTTTCTTTTCCAATTGTTTGCAGGTGCGGGGTGGGTGACTTAATTGCTGATATTTCTCCACAGCTGAGACATCAATCCAGAGTAACTGTTTCACTAGGTTGGAACAGAAACCAGGTGAAAACAAGACAGAACCACTTAGCCCCACCACACCAGACAGGGCCCCAGTTTCTCAGTCCACAACACTGTACAGGCCTTCGACAAAGCCCCAGGGGAAAAAGTCAGAGGGAGTAAAACAACCATGGGGTGGAATCAGCGGAAAAACTCTGGTAACATGAATAACCAGAATAGATCAACCCCCCATAGGAAAGATATGGCAGATGCAATTGAAGATTCCATTCATAAACAACTGGCTGAGATGTCAGAAATCGAATTCAGAATTTGGATTACAGACAAGATTAACAAAGTGGAATTAGGAATTCAAGGAGAAATTCAAAAGTTGTCTCAAGAATTTAACGAATTTAAAGACAAAACCACCAAAGACTTAGACACACTGAAGCAAGAATTTGCAGCCCTCAAAAATATGAAAAATACAGTAGAATCCCTCAGCAACAGAATGGAGCAAGCGGAAGAAAGGATGTCTGACATTGAAGATAAAGCCTTTGAATGCTCCCAAACTCTCAAAGAGGAAGAGAAATGGAGAGCAAAAATGGATCATTCTCTCAGAGAGCTCTGGGATAATTCAAAGAAGGTGAATATCCGTATCATAGGAGTTCCAGAAACAGATGAAGTGGCCTCGCTGAGCACAGAGGCCCTTCTGCATGAAATTAGGAAAGAGAATTTTCCAGACATGCCTAGAGATTCTGAAATTCAGATAGCGGACAGCTTCAGAACCCCAGCATGACTCAACACCAATAAGACATTCCCCAGGCATATCGTAATTAACTTCACTAAAGTTAATATGTGATATCGTAATTAACTTCACTAAAATCCTCAAAGCTTCCAGGAGAAAGAAAACCATTACCTTCAAAGGGAAGAATATTAGAATGACTGTAGATCTCTCTGCTGAAACTTTCAAGCCAGAAGAGGGTGGTCACCGACTTTTAATCTCCTAAAGCAAAATAACTTTCAACCCCAGATCTTGTATCCAGCTAAACTGAGTTTCATTTATGATGGAGAAATTAAATACTTTAATAACATTCATATGTTGAAGAAATTTGCCATAACCAAACCAGCTCTTCAGGATATTCTCAGACCTATCCTCCACAATGACCAACCCAATCCTATACCACAAAAGTAAACTCACTCAGAAACTTCGGATCAAACTCCAATTTCCACACTGGCGAAAGGATTAAAAATGGCCATTGGACTTTTGAAAAACTCGATCCCCAAAACTTCACCAGACTTATCAATATTCTCCATTAATGTGAATGGCTTAAACTGTCCTCTAAAGAGGCACAGGTTAGCTGACTGGATACAAAAACTCAGGCCAGATATCTGTTGCATACAAGAGTCACATCTTAACTTAAAAGACAAATAAAGACTCAAGGTGAAAATATGGTCATCCATATTTCAGGCAAATGGTAATCAGGAAAAAGCAAGGGTCGCAATTTTATTTGCAGATACAATAGGCTTTAAACCAACAAAAGTAAGGAAGGACAAGAATGGTCACTTCGTATTTGTTAAGGGTAATACTCACTATGATGAGATCTCAATTATTAATATCTATGCACCCAACCAGAATGCACCTCAATTTATAAGAGAAACTCTAACAGACATGAACAACTCGATTTCCTCCAGCTCCATAATCATCGGAGATTTCAACACTCCTTTGGCAGTGTTGGATCGATCCTCCAACAAGAAGCTGAGCAAAGAAATCTTAGATTTAAACCTAACCATCCAACATTTGGATTTAGCAGACATCTACAGAACATTTCATCCCAACAAAACTGAATACACATACTTCTCATCAGCCCATGGAACTTACTCCAAAATCGATCACATCTTAGGTCACAAGTCTAACCTCAGTAAATTTAAAGGAATAGAAATTATTCCATGCATCTTCTCCAACCACCATGGAATAAAACTTCAGCTGAGTAACAACAGGAATCTGCATACTCATACAAAAACATGGAAGTTAAATAACCTTATGCTGAATGATAGCTGGGTCAGAGATGAGATTAAGAAAGAAATTGCCAAATTTTTGGAACAAAACAACAATGAAAACACGAACTATCAGAATCTCTGGGACACTGCAGAGGCAGTTCTAAGAGGGAAATTTATAGCACTGCAAGCCTTCCTCAAGAGAATGGAAAGAGAGGAAGTTAACAACTTCCAACCCAAAACCCAGTAGCAGAAAAGAAATAACCAAAATTAGAGCAGAATTAAATGAAATTGAAAACAAAAGAATAATACAACAGATCAATAAATCAAAAAGCTGATTTTTTGAAAAGGTCAATAAAATAGATAAACCTTGGGCCAACCTAATCAGGAAAAAAAGAGTAAAATCTCTAATCTCATCAATCAGAAACATAGGAGACGAAATAACAATAGACTCCTCAGAAATCCAAAAAATCCTTAATGAATATTACAAGAAACTGTATTCTCAGAAATATGAAAATCTGAAGGAAATTGACTGATACTTGGAAGCTTGTCACCTTCCAAGACTTAGCCAGAATCAAGTGGAAATGTTAAACAGGCCCATATCAAGTTCGGAAATAGCATCAACCATACAAAACCTCCCTAAAAAGAAAAGCCCGGGACCAGATGGTTTCAGGTCGAATTCTACCAAACCTTTAAAGAGGAATTAGTACCTATATTACTCAACCTGTTCCAAAAGGTAGAAAAAGAAGGAAGACTACCCAACACGTTCTATGAAGCAAACATCACCCTGATCCCCAAACCAGGAAAAGACCCAACAAGAAAAGAAAATTATAGACCGATATCACTAATTAATATAGATGCAAAAATATTCAACAAGATCCTAACAAACAGAATCCAGCAAGACATCAAACAAATTATACATCATGACCAAGTTGGTTTTATCCCAGGGTCTCAAGGCTGGTTCAAAATACGTAAATCTATAAATGTAATCCAGCACATAAACAAATTAAAAAACAAAGACCATATGATTCTCTCAATTGATGCAGAAAAAGCTTTTGATAATATCCAGCATCCCTTCCTGATTAGAACACTTAAGAAAATCAGTATAGAAGGGACATTTCTTATTTCTTTTTATTTTTTTATTTTTTATTTATTTTTTATTGTTGGGGATTCATTGAGAGTACAATAAGCCAGGTTACACTGATTGCAATTGTTAGGTAAAGTCCCTCTTGCAATCATGTCTTGCCCCCATAAAGTGTGACACACACCAAGGCCCCACTCCCCTCCCTCCATCCCTCTTTCTTTTCCCCCCCATAACCATAATTGTCATTAATTGTCCTCATATCAAAATTGAGTACATAGGATTCATGCTTCTCCATTCTTGTGATGCTTTACTAAGAATAATGTCTTCCACGTCCATCCAGGTTAATACGAAGGATGTAAAGTCTCCCTTTTTTTTAATGGCTGAATAGTATTCCATGGTATACATATACCACAGCTTGTTAATCCATTCCTGGGTTGGTGGGCATTTAGGCTGTTTCCACATTTTGGCGATTGTAAATTGAGCTGCAATAAACAGTCTAGTACAAGTGTCCTTATGATAAAAGGATTTCTTTCCTTCTGGGTAGATGCCCAGTAATGGGATTGCAGGATCAAATGGGAGGTCTAGCTTGAGTGCCTTGAGGTTTCTCCATACTTCCTCCAAGAAAGGTTTACTAGTTTGCAGTCCCACCAGCAGTGTAAAAGTGTTCCCTTCTCTCCACATCCATGCCAGCATCTGCAGTTTTGAGATTTTGTGATGTGAGCCATTCTCACTGGGGTTAGATGATATCTCAGGGTTGTTTTGATTTGCATTTCTCTAATATATAGAGATGATGAACATTTTTTCATGTGTTTGTTAGCCATTCGTCTGTCGTCTTTAGAGAAAGTTCTATTCATGTCCCTTGCCCACTGATATAAGGGATTGTTGGCTTTTTTCATGTGGATTAATTTGAGTTCTCTATAGATCCTAGTTATCAAGCTTTTGTCTGATTGAAAATATGCAAATATCCTTTCCCATTGTGTAGGTTGTCTCTTTGCTTTGGTTATTGTTTCCTTAGCTGTACAGAAGCTTTTCAGTTTAATGAAGTCCCATTTGTTCATTTTTGTTGTTGTTGCAATTGCCACGGCAGTCTTCTTCATGAAGTCTTTCCCCAGGCCAATATCTTCCAGTGTTTTTCCTATGCTTTCTTGGAGGATTTTTATTGTTTCATGCCTTAAGTTTAAGTCCTTTATCCATCTTGAATCAATTTTTGTGAGGGGGGGAAAGGTGTGGGTCCAGTTTCAGTCTTTTACATGTAGACATCCAGTTCTCCCAACACCATTTATTGAATAGGGAGTCTTTCCCCCAAGGTATGTTCTTGTTTGGTTTATCAAAGATTAGGTGGTTGTAAAATGTTAGTTTCATTTCTTGGTTTTCAATTCGATTCCAAGTGTCTATGTCTCTGTTTTTGTGCCAGTACCATGCTGTCTAGACCACTATGGCTTTGTAGTACAGACTAAAATCTGGTATGCTGATGCCCCCAGCTTTATTTTTGTTAAAGAGAACTGCCTTAGCTATACGGGTTTTTTTCCGGTTCCATACAAAACGCAGAATCATTTTTTCCAAATCTTGAAAGTACGATGTTGGTATTTTGATAGGAATGGCATTGAATAGGTAGATTGCTTTGGGAAGTATAGACATTTTAACAATGTTGATTCTTCCCATCCATGAGCATGGTATGTTCTTCCATTTGTTAATATCCTCTGCTATTTCCTTTCTGAGGATTTCATAGTTTTCTTTATAGAGCTCCTTCACCTCCTTCATTAGGTATATTCCTAGGTATTTCATTTTCTTTGAGACTATGGTGAAGGGAGTTGTGTCCTTAATTAGCTTCTCATCTTGACTGTTATTGGTGTACACAAAGGCTACTGACTTGTGGACATTGATTTTATATCCTGAAACATTACTGTATTTTTTGATGACTTCTAGGAGTCTTGTGGTCGAGACTTTGGGATTCTCTAAGTATAAGATCATGTCATCAGCAAAGAGGGAGTGTTTGACCTCCTCTGATCCCATTTGTATTCCCTTGATTTCCTTGTCTTGCCTAATTGTATTGGCTAGAACTTCCAGCACTACGTTGAATAGTAAAGGTGACAGAGGACAACGTTGTCTGGTTCCAGTTCTAAGAGGAAAAGCTTTCAGTTTTACTCCATTCAGTAAAATATTGGCTGTGGGTTTGTCATAGATAGCTTCAATCAGTTTTAGAAATGTGCCAACTATACCTATACTCTTCAGTGTTCTATTTAGAAAAGGATGCTGGATTTTATCAAATGCTTTTTCTGCATCTATTGAGAGGATCATGTGATCTTTATTTTTGCCTCTGTTAATATGGTGGATAACGTTTATGGACTTGCGTATGTTAAACCAGCCTTGCATCCCTGGGATGAAGCCTACTTGATCATGATGAATGACTTTTTTGATTATAAGCTGTAATCTATTGGCTAGGATTTTGTTGAGAATTTTTGCGTCTATATTCATGAGTGAGATTGGTCTGAAATTCTCCTTTTTGTTTGGGTCTTTTCCTGGTTTTGGTATCAGGTTGATGTTTGCTTCATAGAATGTGTTGGGGAAGATTCCTTCTTCCTCAATTTTTTGGAATAATTTCTGCAGTACAGGAATCAGCTCTTCCTTGAAGGTTTGATAGAATTCTGGAGTGAAGCCATCTGGACCAGGGCATTTTTAGGTTGGAAGATTTTTTATTGTTTCTTTGATCTCAGTGCTTGAAATTGGTCTGTTCAGGAGCTCTATTTCTTCCTGGCTGAGTCTAGAGAGATGGTGTGATTCCAAATATTAATCCATTTTCTTCACATCGTCAAATTTCTGGGCATAGAGTTTCTGGTAGTATGCAGAGATGATCTCTTGTATCTCTGTGGGATCAGTTCTTTTTTCCCCTTTATCATTTCTGATTGAGGTTACTAGAGATTTTACTTTTCTATTTCTAGTTAGTCTGGCCAATGGTTTATCTATTTTATTTATTTTTTCAAAAAACCAACTCCTTGTTTCATTAATTTTCTGAATGATTCTTTTGTTTTCAATTTCATTGATCTCTGATTTGATTTTGGAGATTTCTTTTCTTCTACTGAGTTTAGGCTTAGATTGTTCTTCTTTTTCCAATTCCATAAGATCTCTTGTGAGATTGTTGATGTGCTCTCTTTCTGTTTTTCGAATGTAGGCATCTAAAGCGATGAATTTTCCTCTCAAAACTGCTTTTGCAGTATCCCACAGATTTTGGTATCTTGTGTCTTCATTGTTGTTATGCTCAAGGAAGTTAATGATTTCCTATTTTATTTCTTCCTTCACCCATCTGTTATTCAACAGAAGATTGTTTAGTTTCCATGCCTTTGGGTGGGGTCGAGCGTTTTTGTTAGAGTTGAGTTCCACCTTTAGTGCCTTATGGTCTGTGAAGATACAAGGTAAAATTTCAATTCTTTTGATTCTGTTGATATTTGTTTCGTGTCCCAGGATATGATCAATTTTGGAGAATGTTCCATGGGGTGATGAGAAGAATGTATATTCTTTATCTTTGGGATGGAGTGTTCTATATGCGTCTATCAAGCACAGTTGTTCTAGGGTCTCATTTAAGTCTCTTATATCCTTGTTTAATTTCTGTTTAGAGGATCTGTCCAGCTCTGTAAGAGGAGTGTTAAGGTCCCCTGTTATTATGGTATTATCAGATATCATATTGCTCAGACTGAGTAAAGTCTGTTTCAAGAATCTGGGAGCATTTAAATTGGGTGCATAAATATTTAGAATTGAAATGTCTTCCTGTTGCATTTTTCCCTTGACCAATATAAAGTGACCATCTTTGTCTTTTTTGGCTTTAGTTGCTTTAAATCCACATGTATCTGAAAATAAGATTGCAACTCCTCTTTTCTTCTGAATTCCATTTGCCTGAAAAATTGTCTTCCAACCCTTGACTTGGAGCTTTAATTTGTCTTTTGAAGCCAGGTGTGTTTCTTGCAGACAGCAAATGAATGGCTTGTGTTTTTTAATCCAGTCAGCCAATCTATGTCTCTTCAGTGGGGAATTCAAGCCATTAACATTTATTGAGACAATTGATAAGTGTGGTAGTATTCTATTCGTCTTATTTTGTGAGAGTCCATTGCTTAGTTTTATCTTTTGCATCAGTGTGGAGGTTAGGTTCTGTCCTTTAATTTCTGAGTCCTTACTTTGCTGCTGATCCATTGTGGTGGTCAGTGTGCAGAACAGGTTGAAGTATTTCCTGTAGAGCTGGTCTTGTTGTGGTGAATTTCCTCAATGTTTGTATATCCGTAAATGATTTGATTTATCCGTCAATTTTGAAGCTTAGCTTAGCAGGTTACAGAATTCTGGGCTGGAAATTGTTCTGTTTAAGTAGATTAAAGGTAGATGACCATTGTCTTCTTGCTTGGAAAGTTTCATTAGAGAAGTCTGCAGTCACTCTGATGGATTTGCCCCTGTAGGTCAACTGGCGCTTACTCCTGGCAGCTTGCAGAATCTTTTCTTTTGTCTTGACCTTGGACAGGTTCATCACAATTTGTTTTGGAGAAGCTCAGTTAGAGTTGAGGTGACCTGGTGTTCGATATCCCTCTGAAAGCAGTGTGTCAGAATCTTTGGTGATATTTGGGAAATTTTCTTTTATAATATTCTCTAGTATGGCTTCCATTCCTCTGGGGCATTCTTCTTCCCCTTCTGGAATTCCTATAACTCGTATGTTGGAACGCTTCAAAAAGTCCCATAATTCTGACAGTGAACGTTCTGCTTTCTCTCTCTTCTTTTCTGCCTGTTTTACTATCTCAGTTATCTCAAAATCTTTGTCTTCTACCTCTGAAATTCTTTCTTCTGCATGGTCTAACCTGTTGCTGATACTTTCCATTGCATCTTTAAGTTCCCTGATTGACTGTTTCATTTCCTTCAGCTCTGCTATATCCTTTTTATATTCTTCATATCGTTCATCTCTTATTTGATTCTGTTTTTGAATTTCCTTTTGGTTATTTTCCACTTTATTAGCAGTTTCCTTCATTGTTTCCAGCATTTCTTTCATTGTTTTCAACATGTGTATTCTAAATTCCCTTTCTGTCATTCCTAACATTTCTGTATAGGTGGAATCCTCTGCAGTAGCTACCTCATGGTCCCTTGGCGGGGTTGTTCTGGACTGGTTCTTCATGTTGCCTGGAGTTTTCTGCTGATTCTTCGTCATGGGTGATTTCTTTTATCTGTTTCCTTGCCCTAATTGTCCTTTCACTTCCTTTTTCTCTTTAAGTTCTCGTGCCTGTGGAGTAAGGGTTACAGGACCAGAAGGGTGAGAAGGTTGAAGAGCAAAAAAGGGATGAAAGAAAGGAGGACCGAGTGATAAGAAAAAAAAAAAAAGAAAAATAGAGAAAGGGGAGGGGGTGGGTAAAAGGAATATTGACAAAAAGAAGAGAGGCACAGACAGAGGGAGACAGAGCAATATAGGTGTACAGTAGGGTACTTTGATACAACCTTAAAAAAAAAACACCTTGTGGGGGTGCCCAGTTGGGTGGTTCCCTTGAGGTCAGCAGCTCTTTGCTAACCTGATCAGACACAGTACCCAACCTCCACCAAGTAGAGAGCAAAGACATAAATGCTATAAATCAAATCAAAACAAGCAAACAGAAAACTTTACAGGATAAAATTGGCTGGATAAACCGAATAATAGCGGTAGAAACACTAACAAAAATGAAGTTCTAATTATTGAAATAGGCAGCAATGGGAAATTATAATTAAACTAGAAAAATTGAGAAAGAAAAAGGATCTGTATGGGAAATGTTGAACTTAAAAAACAAAACAACAATCAACAACATCAAAATAAACAAAAAATCACAACGAAAAACAAAGCAGTATGTATATGTTATTGAATATTGTCTGGGCAACACGTGGTCTTCTGGGGTATTAGATGTTAATCACAGTTCTGATACGACTGGAGGCTGCTAGTTTCTCAAACCCCAGCAGGTAGACACCCTAAATCTCTCTTCAGCCCACTTAAAAGGCACTTTGAACTTGTTCACTTACTGAGCAGAAGCTTTCGCAGGGAAGTGCTTGTCGCTGGAATCACTGCTGAAGTGTCTATCCACTTACCCTGTGTGTCAAAACTGGTCTCCCTGGCCCCCGAGGGTTAGGGCTGCAAGGTGGCTCAGACCCCGCCCTTAGGCTATTTGGTTGCTGGGTTACCAGCTCCCACCCAATTCCAGCTCTGCGACCCTGAGGGTGGAGCTTGCCAGGGCAGATCCCTCACAATGTCTGCCTGTGACCCAGAGCCAAACTCTATTAGCTCCATCTGGCTCAGTGGCTCAGACTGGGGCCCTAGAGAAAGGCCAAAGTTCTCTGCACTCCCGCTCAGGCTCTCCCCAAGGCAGTTCAGCTGAGTGTGAAGTCCAAAGACACCAAAACAGTTCACAGGTAAGGCCTTTCTGGTTTGTAGTCTCGCTGCTACTGAACTTACAGTTGCGGGCGGGTTTAGACGAATTGAACACACGCGACCACTTGCCGGTTTTCCACTGTTTTAGTCCTCCTCTTGGGGTCCAGAAGTCTCTTGCTGACTCCCTGTATCCTCTCAGGGGCGATAATAGGCAGATCCCACCAGCCAGAGATGCCTGGAGTCCTATATCCCCAGACTCACGGTGCCCAGATGCAGGGAAGCTGCTACTCGGCTGCCATCTTGCTCCGCCTCCTAGAAGGGACATTTCTTAAACTGATAGAGACCATCTACAGCAAACCCACAGCCAATATCATATTGAATGGAGTTAAATTGGAATCATTTCCACTCAGATCAGGAACCAGACAAGGCTGCCCATTGTCTCCATTGCTTTTTAACATTGTAATGGAAGTTTTAGCCACCACAATTAGGGAAGAAAGGCAATCAAGGGTATCCATGTAGGGTTAGAAGAGATTAAACTTTCGCTCTTTACAGATGATATGATTGTATATCTGGAATGCACTAAGGACTCTACTACAAAACTCTTAGAAGTGATCAAGGAATACAGCAGCGTCTCAGGTTACAAAATCAACATTCATAAATCGGTAGCCTTTGTGTATACCAACAATAGTCAAGTTGAAAAAACAGTTAAGGACTCTATCCCATTCACAGTAGTGCCAAAGAAGATGAAATATTTGGGAATTTATCTAACAAGGGATATGAAAGATCTCTATAAAGAGAACGATGAAACTCTAAGAAAAGAAATAGCTGAAAATATTAACAAATGGAAAAACATACCATGCTCATGGCTGGGAAGAATCAACATTGTTAAAATGTCCATACTACCTAAAGCAATATATAATTTCAATGCAATCCCTATTAAAGCTCCACTGTTATACTTAAAGATCTTGAGAAAACAATACTTCGTTTTATATGGAATCAGAAAAAACCTTGAATAGCCAAGACATTATTCAGAAATAAAAACAAAGCAGGAGGAATTACGCTACGAGACCTCAGACTATACTGCAAATCGATAGTGATCAAAACAGCATGGTATTGGCACAAAAACAGAGAAGTAGATGTCTGGAACAGAATGGAGAACCAAGAGATGAATCCAGCTACTTATCATTATTTAATCTTTGACAAACCAATTAAAAACATTCAGTGGGGAAAAGATTCCCTATTTAACAAATGGTGCTGGGTGAACTGGCTGGCAACCTGTAGAAGACTGATACTGGACCCACACCTTTCACCATTAACTAAGTAGACTCTCACTGGATCAAAGATTTAAACTTAAGACATGAAACTATAAAAATACCAGAGGAGAGTGCAGGGAAAACCCTTGAAGAAATTCGTCTGGGTGAGTATTTTATGAGGAGGAACCCCGGGCAATAGAAGCAGCTTCAAAAATACACTACTGGGACTTGATCAAACTAAAAAGCTTCTGCACAGCCAAGAACACAGTAAGTAAAGCAAGCAAACAGCCCTCATAATGGGAGAAGATATTTGCAGGTTATGTCTCTGACAAAGGTTTAATAACCAGAATCCACAGAGAACTCAAATGCATTAGCAAGAATAGAACAAGGGATCCCATCGCAGACTGGGCAAGGGATTTGAAGAGAAGCTTCTCTGAAGAAGACAGGCGCGCAGCCTTCAGACATATGAAAAAATGATCATCATCTTTAATCATCAGAGAAATGCAGATCAAAACTACTTTGAGATACCATCTAACTTCAGTGAGACTAGCCTATATCACAAAATCCCAAGACCAGAGATGTTGGCGTGGATGTGGAGAAAAGGGAACACTTTTGCACTGCTGGTGGGAATGCAAATTAATACATTCCTTTTGGAAAGAGATATGGAGAACACTTAGAGATCTAAAAATAGATCTGCCATTCAATCCTGTAATCCCTCTACTGGGCATATACCCAGAAGACCAAAATTCACATCATAACAAAGATATTTGTACCAGAATGTTTATTGCAGCCCAATTCATAATTGCTAAGTCATGGAAGCAGCCCAAGTGCCCATCGATCCACAAATGGATTAATAAATTGTAGTATATGTACACCATGGAATACTATGCAGCCTTAAAGAAAGATTTAGACTTTACCTCTTTCGTGTTTACATGGATGGAACTGGAACATATTCTTCTTAGTAAAGTATCTCAAGAATGGAAGAAAAAGTACCCAATGTACTCAGCCCTACTATGAAACTAATTTAGGGTTTTCACATGAAAGCTATAACCCAGTTACAACCTAAGAATAGGGGGTTGGGGAAAGGGAGGGGAGGGAGGGGGGAGGTGGGTAGAGAGAAGGGGATTGGTGGGATTACACCAGCGGTGTATCTTACAAGGGTATATGTGAAACTTGGTAAATGGTCTGTGAAGTTAGTGAATGATGCCCCATGAATATATCAATGTACACATCTATGATTTAATAAGAAAAAAAAAGAATGCAACAGCAAAAAAAAAAAAAAGAAGTTATGAATACAGTACTGGAGGCTGGACAGCAAGATGGCGGCTGAGTAACAGCTTCTTTACAATTGGGCACTGTGAGTCTGGGGAGATAAGACTCCAGGCATCTCTGGCTGGTGGGATCTGCCTATAATCATCTCTTTCAGGACACAGGGAGTCAGTGAGAGACTTCTGGACCCCAATAAAAGGAGAAAAACAGAGGAAAAATGGCACGTGGTTGCGTGCGTTTATTTGGTCTAATCCCACCAGCAGCTGTAAGTACAGCAGCAGTGAGACTGCAAACTGAAAAGGCCTTCTCTGTGAACTGTTGTGGTGTTTTTGGACTTGGCACCCAGTTGAACTGCCTTGGGGAGAGCTTGGGCAGGAGTGTGGAGAACTTTGGGCATTGTCTAGGGCCCCAGACTGAGCAGCTGAGCTTGATGGAGCTAATAGGGTTTGGCTATGGGCCGCAGGGAGCCATTGTGAGAGAACTGCCCTGGCAAGCTCTGCCCTCAGGGTCGTAGAGCAAGGACTGCGTGGGAGCTAGTAACCTAGTGACTGAGCAGCCTAAAGGCAGGGACTGAGCTGCCTTACAGCCTTAACCCTCAGGGACAGTGTGAGTCTGGTTTTGGCTCACTGGGTAAGTGGATAGCCACTTCTGCAGTGATCCCAGCAACAAGCACTTTCCTGGGAAAGCTTCTGCTTAGCCAAATTTAGAAGTTTAAAGTGCCTTTTAAGAGGGCTGAAGAGAGATTTAGGGTCTCCACACTGTGGGGGTTGAGAAATCAGCAGAGGCCTACAGTCATATAAGCATTGTGATTAACATCTCATACCCCAGAAGACCACCTGTTGCCCAGACAATATTCAACAAGATATATATATTATATATATATACTGCTTTTTTTGTTTGTTTGCTTGCTTTTTGTTTATATTTTGTTGTTGTTGTTTTGTTTTTTAATTTCAACCTTTTTCCCTACAGATTTTTCCTTTTCTTTCTCCATTTTTCTAGTTTAAATACGATTTCCCTTTGCTGCCTTTTTCAATAATTAGAACTTCATCTTTGCTAGTGTTTCTACCCCTATTATTTGGTTTTTCACCCAATTTTATCCCATAAAGTTTTCTGTTTGCTTGTTTTGGTTTGATTTATAGCATTTTTGTCTTTCCTCTCTACTTGGTGGAGGTGGGGTACTGTGTCTGATCAGGTTAGCAAAGAGCTGCTGACTGCAAGGGAACCACCCAACTGGGCACCCCCAGAAGTTGGTTTTTTTTTAAGGTTGTATCAAAGTACCCTACTGTACACCTATATTGCTCTGTCTCCCTCTTTCTTTGCCTCTCTTCTTTTTATCAATATTCCCTTTCACCCACCCCCTCTCCTTTTTCTATTTTCCTTTCTTTATTTTTCTTTATTTTATCCGTTCTTACTCTTCAACCTTCTCATCCTTCTGGTCCTATACCAAAAGGACTCATCAAAACCCTAGTCCACAGGCATGGGAACTTAAAGAGCAGGAGGAAGTAAAAGGAAAATTAGGGCAAGGAAACAGATAAAGGAAATCACACATGAGGAAGAATCAGCAGAAAACTCCGGGCAACATGAAGAACCAGTCCTTAGCTACCCCTCTAAGGGAGCATGAATTAGCTACTGCAGAGGATTCCACCCACAAAGAAATTTTAGGAATGACAGAAAGGGAATTTAGAATACATATGATGAAAAAAATGAAGGAAATGATGGAAACAATGAAGGAAACTGCTAATAAAGTGAAAACCAAAAGGAAATCCAAAAACAGAATCAAATAAGAGATAAATGATATGAAGAATATAGAAAGGATATAGCAGAGCTGAAGGAACTGAAGCAGTCGATTAGGGAACTTAAAAAATGCAATAGAAAATATCAGCAATTGGTTAGACCATGCAGAAGAAAGAATTTCGGAGGTAGAGGACAAAGTTCTTGAAATAACTCAGGTAGTTAAAGAGGCAGAAAAGAAGAGATAGGAAGCAGAACTATGGGACTTTATGAAGCATTCCAACATACGAGTTATAGGAATCCCAGAAGGGGAAGAAGAATGCCCCCAGGGGGGTGAAAGCCATACTAGAGAATATTACAAATGAAAATTTCCCAAATATCACCAAAGATTCTGACACAATCCTTTCAGAGGGATATCGCACCCCGGTTCACCTCAACTCTAACTGAGCTTCTCCAAAACACATTGTGATGAACCTTTCCAAAGTCAAGACAAAAGACAAAATTCTTCAAGCTGCAAGGAATAAGCACCAGTTGACCTACAGGGGCAAATCCATCAAAGTGAATGACTACAGACTTCTCTAAAGAAATGTTCCAAGCAAAAAGTCAATGGTCATCTACCTTTAATCTATTTGAACAGAACAATTTCCAGCCCAGAATTCTATATCCTGCTAAGCTAAGCTTTAAAATTAACAGAGAAATTGAATCATTTATGGATATACAAACACTGAGGAAATTTGCCACAACAAGACCAGGAAATACTTCAACCTGTTCTATACACTGACCATCACAATGGATCAGCAGCAAAGTAAGAACTCAGAAATTAAAGGACAGAACCTAACTTCCACACTGATGCAAAAGAGAAAACTAAGCAATGGACTCTCACAAAATAATATGAATAGAATACTACCACACTTACCAATTATCGCAATAAAAGTTAATGGCTTGAATTCCCCCACTAAAGAGGCATTGATTGTTGGAATGGATTGATAAACACAAGCCATCCACTGTCTGCACAAAACACACCTGGCTTCAAAAGACAAATTAAAACTTTGAATCAAGGGTTGGAAGACAATTTTTCAGGAAAATGGAATTCAGAAGAAAAGAGGAGTAGCAATATTATTTTCAGATACATGTGGATTTAAAGCAACTAAAGTAAAAAAAGACAAAGATGGTCACTTTATATTGGTCAAGGGAAAAATACAACAAGAAGACGTTTCAATTCTAAATATTTATGCACCCAATTTAAATGCTCCCAGATTCTTGAAATAGACTTTACTCAGTCTGAGCAATATGATATCTGATAATACCATAATAACAGGGCACTTTAACACTCCTCTTACAGAGCTGGACAGATCCTCTAAACAGAAATTAAACAAAGATATAAGAGATTTAAATGAGACCCTAGAAAAACTGTGCTTGATAGACACATATAGAACACTCCATCCCAAAGACAAAGAATATACATTCTTCTCATCACCCCATGAAACATTCTCCAAAACTGATCATATTCTGGGACACAAAACAAACCTCAACAGAAACCAAAGAATTGAAATTTTACCTTGTATCTTCTCAGACCATACGGTAATAAAGGTGGAACTCAACTCAGACAAAAACGTTTGACCCTACACAAAGGCATGGAAATTAAACAACCTTCTGTTGAATGACAGGTAGGTGCAGAAAGAAATAAAACAGGAAATCATTAACTTTGTTGAGCATAACAAGAATGAAGACACAAGCTACCAAAACATGTGGGATACAGCAAAAGCAGTTTTGAGAGGAAAATTTATTGCTTTAGATGCCTACATTCGAAAAACAGAAAGAGAGCGCATCAACAAACTCACAAGGCATCTTATGGAATTGGAAAAAGAGGAACAATCTAAGCCTAAACCCTGTAGAAGAACAGAAATATTCAAAATCAAGAGACATACCTGCAAATATCTTCTCCCATTCTGAGGGCTGTTTGCTTGCTTTACTTACTGTGTTCTTGGCTGTGCAGAGGCTTTTTAGTTTGATCGAGTCCCAATTGTGTATTTTTGAAGCAGCTTCAATTGCCCGGGGGGTCCTTTTCATAAAAAACTTGCCAAACCCAACTTCTTCAAGGGTTTTCCCTGCACTCTCTTCTAGTATTTTTGTAGTTTCATGTCTTAGGTTTAAATCTTTAATCCAGTGAGAGTCTATCTTAGTTAATGGTGAGAGGTGTGGGTCCACTTTCAGTCTTCTTTTTTTTTTTTTTTGTAGAG
This sequence comes from Nycticebus coucang, assembly GCF_027406575.1. Taxonomy (NCBI): domain Eukaryota; kingdom Metazoa; phylum Chordata; class Mammalia; order Primates; family Lorisidae; genus Nycticebus; species Nycticebus coucang. The sequence goes on along the minus strand of NC_069782.1, from coordinate 159,336,638 downwards.
ACAGAGTCTCACTTTATGGCCCTCCGTAGAGTGCCGTGGCCTCTCACAGCTCACAGCAACCTCCAACTCCTGGGCTTAAACGATTCTCTTGCCTCAGCCTCCCGAGTAGCTGGGACTATAGGCACCCGCCACAACGCCCGGCTATTTTTTTTTTTTTTGGTTGCAGTTTGGCTGGGGCCGGGTTTGAACCAGCCACCCTCGGTATATGGGGCTGGCGCCTTACCGACTGAGCCACAGGCACCACCCCACTTTCAGTCTTCTACAGGTCAACAAAGGTTTAATAACCAGAATCCACAGAGAACTCAAATGCATTGGCAAGAAAAGAACAAGGGATCCCATCGCAGGCTGGGCAAGGGACTTGAAGAGAAACTTCTCTGAAGAAGACAGGCTCACGGCCTTCAGACATATGAAAAAATGATCATCATCTTTAATCATCAGAGAAATGCAAATCAAAACTACTTTGAGATATCATCTAACTCCAGTGAGACTAGCCTATATCACAAAATTCCAAGACCAGAGATGTTGGCGTGGATGTGGAGAAAAGGGAACACTCTTGCACTGCTGGTGGGAATGCAAATTAATACATTCCTTTTGGAAAGAGATATGGAGAACACTTAGAGATCTAAAAATAGATCTGCCATTCAATCCTGTAATCCCTCTACTGGGCATATACCCAGAAGACCAAAATTCACACCATAACAAAGATATTTGTACCAGAATGTTTATTGCCACCCAATTCATAATTGCTAAGTCATGGAAGCAGCCCAGGTGCCCATCGATGCACAAATGGATTAATAAATTGTGGTATATGTACACCATGGAATATTATGCAGCCTTAAAAAAAGATGGAGACTTTACCTCTTTCATGTTTACATGGATGGATATTCTTCTTAGTAAAGTGTCTGAAGAATGGAAGAAAAAGTACCCAATGTACTCACCCTTATTATGAAACTAATGTAGGACCTTCACATGAAAGCTATAACCCAGTTACAAACTAAGAATAGGGAGAAGGGGGAAAGGGAGGGGAAGGAGGGGGGAGGTAGGTGGAAGGAGGAGGATTAATGGGATTACACCTGCGGTGCATCTTACAAGGGTATATGTGAATCCTAGTAAATGTGGAATGTAAAGGTCTCAGCAAAATAACTAAGAAAATGCTATGAAAGCTATGTTAACTAGTGTGATGAAAATGTGTCAAACAATCTATGAACCAAGTGTATGGTTCCCCATGATCATATTAATGTACACAGGTATGATTTAATAAACATAAAAAAAGGGAAAAAAAAGACAGTAAAAAACAAACAAACAAACAAAAAAACAAAATCAATACAGAGATCAATGAAATTGAAAACAAAAGAATCATTCAGAAAATTAATGAAACAAGGTGTTGGTTTTTTGAAAAAAAAAAAAAAATAAAATAGATAAACCATTGGCCAGACTAACTAGAAATAGAAAAGTAAAATCTCTAGTAACCTCAATCAGAAATGATAAAGGGGAAATAATAGCTGATCCCACAGAGATACTCTCTGAGATCATCTCTGAATACTACCAGAAACTCTATGTCCAGAAATTTGACAATGTGAAGGAAATGGATCAATATTTGGAATTGCACCCTCTTCCTAGACTTAGCCAGGAAGAAATAAAGCTCCTGAACAGACTAATTTCATGCACTGAGATTAAAGAAAAAATAAAAAAGCTTCCAACCAAAAAAATGCCCTGGTCCAGATGGCTTCACACTAGAATTCTATCAAACCTTCAAGGAAGAGCTTATTCCTGTACGCAGAAATTATTTCAAAAAATTGAGGAGGAAGGAATCTTCTCCAACACGTTCTACGAAGCAAACATTACCCTGATACCAAAACGAGGAAAAGACCCAACTAAAAAGGAGAATTTTAGACCAATTTCACTCATGAATATAGATGCAAAAATTCTCAACAAAATCTTATCCAATAGATTACAGCTTACCATCAAAAAAGTCATACATCATGATCAAGTAGGTTTCATCCCAGGGATGCAAGGCTGGTTTAACATACGCAGGTTCATAAACATTATCCACGATATTAACAGAGGCAAAAATAAAGATCATATGATACTCATTGATGCAGAGAAAGCATTTGATAAAATCCAGCATCCTTTCCTAATTAAAACATTGAAGAGTATAGGAATAGGTGGCACATTTCTGAAACTAATGGAAGCTATCTATAATAAACCCATAGCTAATATTTTACTGAATGGAGTCAAACTGAAAGCTTTTCCTCTTAGAACTGGAACCAGACAACGTTGTCTTCTGTCACCTTTACTATTCAACATACTGCTGGAAGTTCTAGCCAATACAATTAGGCAAGACAAGGAAATAAAGGGCATCCAAATGAGAGCAGAGGAAGTCAAACTCTCCCTCTTTGCTGATGACATAATCTTATACTTAGAGAATTCCAAACACTCAACCACAAGACTCCTGGAAGTCATCAAAAAATACAGTAATGTCTCAGGATATAAAATCAATGTCCACAAGTCAGTAGCCTTTGTATACATCAATAACAGTCAAGATGAGAAGCTAATTAAGGACACAACTCCCACCCATAGTTTCGAAGAAAATGAAATACCTAGGAATATACCTGATGGAGGAGGTGAAGGACCTCTATAAAGAAAATTATGAAATCCACAGAAAGGAAATAGCAGAGGATATTAACAAATGGAAGAACATACAATGCTCATGGCTGGGAAGAATCAACATTGTTAAAATGTCTATACTTCCCAAAGTAATCTACCTATTCAATGCCATTTCTATTAAAATACCAATGTCGTACTTTCAAGATTTGGAAAAAATGTGTTTTGTATGGAACCAGAAAAAAAACCCCATATAGTTAAGGCAGTTCTTAGTAATAAAAATAAAGCTGGGAGCATCACCATACCAGATTTTAGGCTGTACTACAAAGTCATAGTCGTCAAGACAGCATGGTACTAGCACAAAAATAGAGACATAGACACTTGGAATTGAATAGAAAACCAGGAAATGAAACTAACATCTTAACAACCACTTAATCTTTGATAAACAAAACAAGAACATACCTTGGGGTACAACTCCCTATTCAATAAATGGTGCTGGGAGACCAAGATATCCACATGTAAAAGACTGAAACTGGACGTACACCTTTCTCCATTCACAAAAATTGATTCAAGATGGTTAAAGAACTTTAATTTAAGGCATGAAACAATAAAAATCCTTAAAGAAAGCATATGAAAAACACTGAAAGATATTGGCCTTTGGAAAGACTTCATGAAGAAGACTGCCATGGCAATTGCAACAACAACAACAACAAAAAACAAACCCAAAAACAAATGGGACTTAATTAAACTGAAAATCTTCTGTACAGCTAAGGAGACAACAACCAAAGCAAATTGACAACCTACACAATGGGAAAGGATATTTGCATATTTTGAATCAGACAAAAGCTTGATAAGTAGGATGTATAGAGAACAAAAATTAATCCACCTGAAAAAAGTCAACAATCCCATATATCAATGGGCAAGAGACATGAATAGAACCTTCTCTAAAGAAGACAGAGGAATGGCTAACAAATATATGAAAAATGTTCATCATCCCTATCTATTATGATATGCAAATCAAAACCACCCTGAGATACCATCTAACCCCAGTGAGAATGGCCCACATCACAAAATCTCAAAATTGCAGAAGCCGGTGTGGATGTGGAGAGAAAGGAACACTTTTACACTGCTGGTGGTACTGCAAACCAGTACAACCTTTCTGAAGGAAGTATGGAGAAACCTCAAAGCACTCAAGCCAGACCTCCCATTTGATCTTGCAATCTCATTACTGGGCATCTACCCAGAAGGAAAAAAAATATCCTTTCATCATAAGGACACTTGCACTAGACTGTTTGTTGCAGCTCAATTTACAATCGCCAAAATGTGTAAACAGCCTAAATTCCCACCAACCCAGGAATGGATTCACAAGATGTGGTATATGTACACCATGGAATACTATTCAGCCATTAAAAAAAAAAAGGAGACTTTACATCCTTCATATTAACCTGGATGGAAGTATAAGACATTATTCTTAGCAAAGCATCACAAGAATGGAGAAGCATGAATCCTATGTACTCAATTTTGATATGAGGACAATTAAGTTCACAGTGGGAGTGGGGGAAGGGGAGAGAAGAGAGAGAGGGAAGGAGGGAGGAGGTGGGGGCTTGGTGTGTGCCATGCCTTTGGGGGGCAAGACACGATTGCAAGAGAGACTTTACCTAACCAATGAAATCAGTGTAACCTGGCTTATTGTACCCTCAATGAATCCCCAGCAATAAATAAAAAAAAATTATTGCTGCAAGGAGCAGCTTGCAGTTGAGGAGAAAGTTGAGTAAGTGTGAAAGAAAAAGCAGGGGAGTAGGATGCTCCTGGGACTGTCAACCCACAGAAACAACAGCAACAATAGCAAGAGAAAAAAGGCTGTTGAAAACAAATTGTTCAAAACTCTGGAAAATAGTGAAAGCAAAAGGTCCTGTGTATTATGGGAAATGTAAAATGCCATGTGTATGCCCAGTGCAGGGTGCAGACTCAGAACATAATAAGAAGACCTAGTGCCTCACCTTTGGCTGTGCTTTGGGTTCAGTGCAGGAAGTGAAGGCTAAGGCAGAGTTGATGTAGCTGTGTGAGTAGTGATGGTGTGTCACAGCACAGAGCCAATCTGCAGAGACCAGCACAGTATTTCCTTTCTTTTCTTTATTCTTTTGGGAAAGAGGGGAAGATACTCCAGGTATTAAGAGAAATCTCTCTCACATTCCTGACAATATCACACACAACAAAGAACACAGTCCTTAAAAATAGTTTAGAAAATTCCCTAAACAAGAAACTACAATCTATAACAAGGAACAACACAAAAATCCTAAGGAGAGAAATAATCTGATTTCCAGCATTACTACATTATAATATTCAAAATATCTCATTCTCAACAAAAAATTATTGTAAGACATGCAAAAACAAGAACACATGGCTCATTCACGTGAAAAAAAAGTTAAAAGATACTGTCCCTGAGGAAGCACAGATGCTAAACTTACTAGATTACTAAAGGAAGACTTTCAATCAACTTGAGCTATTAAGCTGTTGAGAATATTATTGAGCATATTATTAAATGTGTTCAAAGAGTGATAGGAAACTCTAGGCAAAGAAATACAAGAATGATATCCCAATAAATAGGGAATATCAACAAATATATAGAAATTAAAAAAAAGAAGCAGTAGAAATTCTGGAGTTGGAAAGTATGAAACATTAAATGAAAAATTAACTGGAGAGGTTTGACAGAAAATCTGAGCATGCAGAAGAAATAATTAGAGAACATGAAGACAGAACAACTGAAATTATTTGGTCTGAAGAATGCAAGGATAAAAGAATGAAGAAAAGTGAAAATAGTGAAAGAATTTTGGACCCCATCACACAAACCAATATGCACATTAGAGTAGTTACAGAAGAAGAAGAGAGATGTGAAGGGGCAGAGAGATTATGTGAAGTGGTGACAGCTAAAATCTCCCTAAATGTCATGAAGTAAGTGAATGCAGAAAGCTCAGCAAACCAAGCAGGATGAGCCCAAAGAGACTGACAAGGAGACATTATAACCACAGTAAAATAAAAAACAAATTAAAAACAATTCCATTTAGAGGCAGCGCCTGTGACTCAAGGAGTAGGGTGCCAGCCCCATATACCGGAGGTGGCGGGTTCAAAACCAGCCCTGGCTGGGAAAAAAAAAAAAAAAAACACCCAAAAATTCTACTTACAATTACATCAAAAATTATAAAATACTTAGGAATAAATTTAACCCAGGAGGAGGAAGAATGGTACATTGAAAGCTATAAAATGTTGCTGGAATAAATTAAAAAAGAAGGAATAAATGGGAAGACATTCGTGTTCATGGATTCGAGGACCTAAGATCAGTATGGTGACAATAGTACTGAGCTCTATCTGCAGAATCAGTACAATCTCTGTCAATCCCACACAAACCTTTTTTGCAGAAATGGGGAGAGCTAATCCTAAATTTCATATGGAAATTAAAGAACTTCAAATAGCTCTTCTATGAAAGAAGTACAAATGGGAGCAAAGCTAAATAATTCACACAGAACTTAATTACAAAGCTATTATTATTAAAACAGCATGGCATTAGCATACAGGTAAACATACTGGCCAATGGAATAAAATTGGAAGCCCAGAAATAAGATCATACTATTTATATAGCTAATTGGTTTCCAAGAAGGTGTCACAGCCAATCGATGGAAAAAGAAAAATTTCTTCAAAATATGGTGCTGAGACGACCAGATGTCCACTAGTTTTCCATCCTGCAAAAGAATGAGTTTTGGATGCCACCTGCACAGTATGCAAAAATTAACCCCAAATTGATCAAAGACCAAATTTAAGAGGCAAAAACTAGAAAACTTTGGAAGAAAAGCTAGGATTAAATCTCAGTGACCTTGGAGATTCTTCTCCAAAAGTACAAGCAGCAAAAGAAACAATTGGTAAATTGCACTTCATCCAAATTAACAATTTTTGCAACTCAAAGAACAACTACCAAGAGGATAAAAGACAACCTATGGAATTGAAGAACATCTTTATGGATTTTACTTTGGATAAGAGTCTGGTCTGGATTATATAAGGAATTCTTACAACTCAACAAGAAAAAGAAAAACTATCCAATTATAAAATGGGCAAAGGACTTGAGTAGATATTTCTCCAAAACATGTATGAAAATGAGCAGAAAGCATGTGAGCGCCATTCACCTGAGTCATCATTGGAGCAGCAGACATCAGCCACACAGTGAGATTCCACCTCACATCCATGAGGCTGGCTGTACTGAAAAGAAAAGAAAGGGAAAATAAGTATAGAAAAGGTGGTCTAGAAATTTGAACCTTTGTTTGTAGTTCGTCAGTGGGAATGCAAAATGTAGCAGCTATATTGGGAAACAGCATGGCAACTCCTCAAAATGTTGAACACATCAGTCCCATATGACCCAGAAATTCAACTTCTAGATGTATATCTCAAAGAATTGAAAACAGGTGCTCAAACAAATACCTGCACAACAATATTCATAGAAACTCTGTTCAAAATAGGCAAATGTGGAAACAATCCAAGCATCCATTAACAGAAGAAAGGATAAAACATGTGGTCTTTCTGCCCCAAGGAACACTACTCAGACAGACAGCATGCTGGGACTTTGCCAACGCTGTGCCAAGTAAAGAGGCCAGACACAGAAGGCCACATGCCACCCGATTCGGCCACAACTCCAGGACCAGGAGAAGCAGACTGGTGGCATTAGGGCCTGGAGGGAGGCCCTGCCCCTGCTCATTCACACCAGGCCTGCCGTGGGGTCCTGGAGAGCTCTGGAGCCAGTGGTGACGGCTGCACAACAAAATGCCACCGAATCATACAATTTAAGATGCTTAATTTCATGTTGTGCAAATTTCACTCCAAGGAAACAGTAAATAAGCAGGCAAAAGAGAAAACCAAGAGAGTGGAATCTGGAAAACTGGGATCCAGTTGTCACCTCGTTCCTTCCTGGCTATGTGGCCTGCACAAATCACTTGACTTTTCAAGTCCACATTCTCCTTTGAAAAGATACCAGGCGCAGTGTCCGAGTTGGTTAGGCTGAGAGGAACTGATGGCTGTGATTGCTGTGGGTAGACATCACACCCCTGGGCCTGCACCTACGCCCGTACTGGGGAGTTGGTGGCTTCATGAGACCTGGCGCCAAAGGTGGTTTGACCTGAGTGTAGCTGGGAGGTATGAGACCCCACATCCCTGTCCAAATGAAGATCACTCAGGAATGCCAGAGCCAGAAAGGGCCGTGGACGCTGAGTCCTCCAAACCTTGAGGTCCTAAGTGCAAATCCAGTCATGGGTCTGTGTCCGGCTGGGGCCTGCAGCTGGCATGGGGCGGCCATTCTGTGCACCACAAACTCCACGCACCCTCCTTGGTCTCACTGATTGGAGAACCCTTTCTTATTGCATTTTAATTTAGTGGCCGTTTCCTTTTATTTATTTGTTTTTACTGAACCAATCCGTTGTGTCTTTCTTTTTTTTTTTTTTTTTTTGTAGAGACATAGTCTCACTTTATGGCCCTCGGTAGAGTGCCGTGGCGTCACACGGCTCACAGCAACCTCTAACTCTTGGGCTTACGCGATTCTCTTGCCTCAGCTTCCCTAGCAGCTGGGACTACAGGCGCCCGCCACAACGCCCGGCTATTTTTTTGTTGCAGTTTGGCCCGGGCTGGGTTTGAACCCGCCACTCTTGGCATATGGGGCCGGCGCCCTACCGACTGAGCCACAGGCGCTTCCCCCGTTGTGTCTTTCAATCAGTAGAAGAGCTGGTTATTGTAAAGGAAGGTGGATGAGGCTGCTGTGAGCTATGATGACAGACGCCACAGCCCTCTACCCATAGCTGCTGAGTGAGACTCTGTCCTCCTGCCAAGAAAATAGTAACTGCAGAGATTATTTTAAAGCCATTTTCTGTTCTCAGCTCTCCAGTGAGAGGTGAAGTTTTTAGGGCTGGATCAGCTTTTCTCCAGCCCAGTCCTATCTGGATTGCTCCATCCCAGGGTGGAGAGGAAGGCTATATTTTCTGGGCCTGCTCTCTTGCCCACGGCAGCTCTGCTCCCTGGAGGGTTACAGAATTGTGGCCCTGAGGTGCAGAGCTTGGCCACCATGGGGATGGTGAGAGCATGGTTCCTCTCTGCCCTCCTAACTGGGGAGGGGCATGGGGCCCAGCACAATCCTTACCCTGAGGAGGGCCCCTGTCATGCCCCTGTCACATTGAGTCTTTCGTTTATCTGTGGTTTGCTCACCAGGTCTGTGCTGGGTGCCTCCCCTGCCCTCCACGCCTGGTGTCCAGCCCTCACCCCTGCCGTGACCCCAGGGGAAGAACTGCTGGGCATTTATTCCCTCGAACCCTGCCTTCCGGTCACCGGCTGAGCCCCTACCGAAGGACGCCGCTGTGGTTGGGCAGCTCTCCTCATCAGGCTTCCCTGGCCTGGCAGGCTGAGGGGCACTCATGGTGCCCGCTCCCCCGGGACCCTGCTACCCGGGGCCCTGTGTTTGCCCCGCATCTCCATGGATAGGTGCTTCACGGAGCTCTCTCACCAACGCCCCCTCATGACCTGTCTGCTCCTGGTGCCCCCCTCACCCAGCATGTGTTGGACGAGGGCGCACACATGTCTGGAACTGTGGCCGACCTGGACAGGAGGAAATAGCTTGTGTTTGGCACCAGCAGGGGCTTAAGGGGAGCCCCCATAACGGGTTCACCCCCACATCCCATGGCCTGTCCTTCAGGGAGCTTCTTCTGGGCATGGCCTTGAGTGAGGCCTGGTGAGCAGGTGACCCACGCGTGACCACAGCTCTCAGCGTAGGTCTCCCTCGAGGGGTGCCACATCCTCCCTCTTCTCCCATGACCCCAGTGTAACAGAGCCTGGGAGAGTCTGGGGGGTCGTGTGGAAAGGAAGCAGGAGAGAAGAGAGGGTGAGTGTGGGAGGAGGCCAGGGCGCCTGTGGGAAGTGCGTGGGCTGCAGCAGGCTGGAGCAGGGCACTTACCTTTGGGACCCACCACCCCATTGGAGGGGCAACTGAGGCAGCCCCTGAGGTCAGCTGTCTCTTCCCAGACCAGCCTGTTTGGGTAGACAATGCTGTGTGTCAGACCATGGCCTCTCATCATCCCCCGTGTCCAGGACCATCCTCACCGCACCACACAAGACTCACATGCCCAGTGTCCAGAATCGTCTTCACAGCACCACACAGAACTCACATCCCCAGTGTCCGGGGCCATCCTCACAGCAGCACACAGGACTCACATCTCCAGTGTCAGGGCCGTCCTCACGGCAGCACGCAGGACTCACATCCCCAGTGTCCAGGGCCGTCCTCACGGCAGCACACAGGACTCACATCCCCAGTATCCGGGGCCACCCTCACGGCAGCACACAGGACTCACATCCCCAGTGTCCAGGGCTGTTCTCACGGCAGCACATAGGACTCACATCCCCAGTATCCGGGGCCACCCTCACAGCAGCACACAGGACTCACATCCCCAGTGTCCAGGGCCGTCCTCACGGCAGCACATAGGACTCACATCCCCAGTATCCGGGGCCACCCTCACGGCAGCACACAGGACTCACATCCCCAGTATCCGGGGCCACCCTCACGGCAGCACACGGGACTCACATCCCCAGGATCCTTGGAGGGCCATAAGTAGCCCAGGCTCCGAGCCTCAGATGTGCCATCAGGGGAGGAGCCATAGAAGGCAAATACTTGGTGGCCAGGTGGCCTCTGTGGTCTGGATGTGTGTACTCCACAAATCCCCAACTCTCAAGCTTGTGGCATTAGGAGGCCGAGGGGCCAAGCCCTGGTGAAGGGGAGGCTGGGGGGTCACATTCTACCCTCCCACCATGGGGGACATTGCCAGGTGCCCCCTGCACGTGAGGACCCGCCGTGTCTGCCGGGCCCTCAGTCCTGGACTTCCTGGGTTTAGAGCCAGGAGACCCAGACATTTGTGTCTTAAGCGTCCCAGGCCATGTGTTTGTCATAGCAGCACAGACAGACTAAGGTGGTCATCACAGAGGCAACTGGGTTTTGGTGGCCCCAGTGGTCATTCTGGAGGGGCAGTGCAGTGCAAGGTACACCTGGCCCTTGACGTTCAGGGTCCAGCGATGGCTGAGCGGGGTTTGCGCCTCAGGCTGGCTCTGCAGCATGGTTTGAAATCCTGACTAGGGTCTGTGTCCTGGGCTGTCCCCAGACGTGAGCCACCTGACTCCAGGCACCAAGTCTGCCCAAGTGGACAGCTGTGACTGCCCGTGCCCTCCACCCATCCCCCCGCCTCCCTCCAGCACTGTCGGTGTCGCCCCGCCAAGGCTGATGTGTGGTTTCCCTGGCTGGGGAACGTTCGCAGCTCCAGTCACTTGAGAGCCAGGAGCTGCTCCCATTTGCTTGTCTTCTTAATCAAGGCGGCTCTGGAGCCCTGATTGCTAATCAGAGAGTGTCCCGGAAATAGAGCCACGTGCCATCACTGCCATCAAGGTGCCTCTTTCTGCTCTCAAGAGCTGGAATCTGTTATATAAAAACATGAAATTGTTATCTGTAGGGACAAACCTTTATTAAAGAATCCTCCTGAGGTGAGACACAAACTCAACCAGGCACACTGCATAGAAACGGCGCACACACACACCTGCACACGCGTGTGCCCACTAGCACAGCAGTGCTGACTTTCACACTTTGCCACACCCTGTCTCTAAAGGCATGATGCCATTAGCAACTACGCTGCCCTGTCGCCATGTGCCCCTGTCTCGGGGGTGCTCTGCCCGCGTGCTGCAGGCTCCCCCAGCCACTGGGGCAGGCTGTACTGTCTGGCTTCCCTTCCTTGGTATTTGATTTTCATTTTCCAGAGCTCCAGACCCTTCCTGTGAATGCACCAGGCCCCTGGCCCCCTGCAATGTGCCTCAAAGTCTGACAAAACCAGGGCTGTTCTGAGTTACGAGGAAAGAGAGAAGGAAAAGGTGGGGAAGCTGAGTGCCTCCGCCTCAGGAGTCCCAGGACGCCATGCCCAGGTCAGGTCCGTCTGTCTGAGCAGGGTCCCTGCACCTGCCTTCCTGGGATTGCAGCTTAAGTCCCAGGTGGGAGCTGCCTGAGGAGGGAGTGGAGCAGCTGGCGGTGTGATCCCAGGACTACAAAGCTCAGTGGGTCCTTAGGGTCATCTAGCTCAGTGCTTTCCACAGTGTGGCCTGTGGGACATTTGTCTCTATGAGCTAACAGAATAATAGTGAAAAGATGTTTCCTGATGTAATTATTTTGGGAAACTTTGGGTTTAAAATGAGTCTAGGTAGTGCAGTGCTCTCAAGAAAGGACGGTCTGTTCAGTAAATGCTGGTTGGATACTTAAATGTCAGTTGGGGAAAACATTGAACTTGAAATACCTCACACCATGCAAAGAGCAGTCCATGTGGAGAGCAGACATCAGAGTGAAAAGCAAAACTGCATGGGCTTGGAAGGTACACAGGGGCCACAGACATGACCCACGTGGAGGAAAAGATTTCTTCACAGGACACAAAAGTATTACCTAAAAATGGAAGACTTGTATGTTTGATCGCGTCAGTCTTAGTCTGCTTAGATGCTGCAAAGGAATCCCATCACCTGGTGCTCACAGACCCAGGAATTCATTTCCCATGGCTCTGTAGGTGGACGTCCAGGAGGAGGGTGCTGGCAGACCCATGTCTGGGGAGGCGCTCTTCCTGGCACAGACGGCACCTATGTGCCATGGCAGAGGCGGTAAAGATGTTCCCTCGGGCAACCACCATGGGGTTCTGCCCGCATGAACTCATAACCTCCAAAGGCTGTACCTCCTGATACTCTCAAATTTTGGGGATGTAAGCACTTGGTGGCATCCAGATTAAAACTTCTGTCCAAAGGAGAGTGTGCCGTGAACCACTGGTTTTTCAGTGCACGTGATCAGAATATGTAAAGAATTCCATTAAATCAGCTCACAATCCAGTCAGCCAGGTAAAAAGTGTGCATTCACCCACTTAACAGTCAATGACTCTTCGTGGAGGGAGAAAACCATCTTTGTCCTGCTTAATCTGGACGGGCCGCTACATTCTGGTCAAGAGGGGAGGCAGGACAGGGGTGTCTGGTTGGCTCCAGGCACACTGCAGGGATGGGAGCTGTCAGGTCCAGTGTGAGGCCTGGGGGGCTGTAGGGCAGGCCTTAGGCTCATCGGTGCCCGGGGAATGGGCACATGGAGTGTGGGGACCTTGGAGAGGGGCAGGGTCGCAACACCCCCAGGAGAAGAGATGGCAGCTGCCCTCCTGTGCTGCTCTCAGGAAAGGCAGCGAATAGCAGCTCAGCCCCTCTGGGCAAGCAGACAAGCCATTCTGTTTCACTGGTTGGTTCAAGATGAACCTTGAGGGTAGGTGGAAGGTGAGGGCCCAGGACACACCACAGGGTCTATTGAGAGATAAAGCCGTGGGGAGGCTGGTAGGTTCTGGGGACTTACAGAAGCAGGGGTCCCACACATTGGTAGCACCCCCTCTCCTTCTCTCCTGGCCCGTGCTCAGCAGCTGAAGTCCTGTGCCCCCCCCCCCCACCCCCCAGCAGGAAGGGACATTTGTGTCCATAGACCCAGACTGGTCATTATTTTTTCAGGCTTTGCTGCATAAGATTGAATGTGATCAAAATCAGAAGATTCAGTGAAGTTGTCAAACTGAACCAGACAGTCATTTTTCCCTTCACACAATAGCCCCTTGTCTCTACTAAAACTCAGTGTCCACCCCCGAGGGAGCTGACTTCCCACTTGGTCTCTTCCAGAGGGCAGGGGAGGGCAGGGTCCACGCAGGCTGCGGGTAGGTACAAGCCCCAGGGCTCCAGCCCCCAGTCCAGAGTGGCACCTCTTGGGGGCAGGCAGGAGACCCAGGCTGGAGGGACACATCACAGTTGCAAAGGATCAGTCCCCAGGCCCACGATGCTACCAGCTGGGTCTTGTCACCAAAATACCATGTGCCAGCCACAGCCTTGCCTAGGTGGCTCTCCCAGGAAGGTCCTGGTGTGGCTACCCTGTGTGGACAGGAGGGACAGAGCCTCTCTGGCCCTCAGCCGTAAGGGCAGGAGGCCTGGGCAGCGCTGGCCCAGGAGGGTATGGCAGGGTCTGGCCCTCAGCCAGGTTCTTCCACAGGGGCTCTGCGAGGCCCTTCAGTCCAGGGGGCTCTTACCCACTGACAGGGTCTCGGAGTCTCCTTGGCTTGTGTCCTGAGGTGCTGGCTTTTTTGGGGACTCTGTCCTGGCTCCTCTTGCTGCTCTCAGTCTGCCCCTGAAGCCATTAGTCATCTTTCTCTCTCCTTCTGAGACTTTGTCCTCATCCTGAGAGCTCTGTGGCTGCTCTGAAGAGAACAAGCATAGTGACACACACTGTGTGACAGCAAAAGCACTTCCAGGAGAGCCCCCTGGCCGGCAGTGGGCAGGGCATGAGGGGCGTGTCTGCCTGAAGGACAGACCACAGAGGGCTCTAGGGGCCACGGTGCCCAGTGTGGCCAGACCTGGCCTGAGAAGGGTGGGGTGGGGACGCCACGAGGGTCTCTGTCCTCTCATTCTCTCTGACCCTGCCCAGACCTGTGTCTTGGGTGGGGACGGGGGTGCAGGAAGCAGGTACTTAAACACTAGTGCAGAGCCCTCCACAGCCAGGCACCTCGGAGACCCGCCCCGTGTATCCCCAGTGAGTCCGGCTGTGTCTTGAGTGAGCCACGCTGTCCCCATGAGCCTGCTGTGCCCTCAGTGTGGACCACTGTGTTCCTAGTGGGCCCTCACTGCCCTCAGTGAGGCTGCTCTGCCCCCAGTTACACAGTCCTGCCCCAGGTGTCCTCTAGGAGCTCCCAGAGCAGCGGAGAGTGGCTCATCCCAGCTCTGCCAGCCACACCCCTCCTCCCTGGGGGACACTGACCACCCTATGCCCCCGCTCCTCCTGGGTCTGATCAGTCAGGACCCCAGAGAAGCCCAGAGGGAGCCTGTAAAGCTCTGTGTGTGCTGCACAATGATCACATCATCTGTTGCACGCAAGCGCTCCAGAACCTGTCTGAACCCAGCTGGCCAGACACCCAGGTGGGCCAATGGTCCCAGTTTTTCCCTAGGTGCTGGCTCAGCCTGGGATCTCCTCGGGCTGCCTGCCTGGGGCATGGACCCAGCAGTCAGGAATTGCCTCGGCCTGTCCTGCTGTCCTGCTGGCCTCTCCCTCCTCGTGTTCCTGCCCAGTGTCCTGGGCTTACTGACAGGGCAGCTTCCTCTCCACCCAGCCACAGCTCCTGACCCGTCCTCCCCAGGGCCATGCAGTGGGATCCCTCCCTGCCCTTCCCTGTGGTCTTCGCCCTGTCTTGTGCTCCTGGGCCTGAGCCCTCAGCTCACAGTGGCTGCCACCCCAGCATCAGCCTCAGCCGGGGTCACTTGAGCTGCAGGTGGATAGTGACCCAATTGGTCCCCATGGGTCGTCCCCCTTCTCCAAGGTCCTCTCTCCCCCTTCCAAAATGTGTGTGCCCAGGACCCTCCTGGCCGTGTGGTTGCTCCCAGCCCTCACCCACTTCTGGGCCTGCTTTCTCTCCTCTGTGGCCCCGGGGTCTGCAGGGAAGCCTCTTCCTCTCTGGGAAGCCACATCCCTGGACCAGCGCAAAGCCTTGAGAAGCCCGGTGGGGACGGGAGGGGCTGCTGCTGCTCTCTTCTGTGTGGACGTGTTTTCCCAGGGCTGCAGGGGGCTTGTGACCACCTGGGTCTGGAGAAGCAGGCGCCATGGCTGTGTGCACGTGTGACGGCTGATGCGAAGAAGCTCAGAATGCAGGGAAGACCCCAGCTCATGACACCCACGTAGCCTCAGATTACTCTGAGTGGTCTGTGGAGCCCACCCTGTGGGCTCAGGCGCTGCCCTTGAAAATCCATGGCCGGGCCGCAGACCTCCTCCCAAACCTGCCCTGGCAGCCCATAGACTAGTTGCTATGGACACAGTTTCCACTAGGCCAGGGAGGACTAACTAAGGTCGCAGGAAACGGCCAGGCAGAGGTCTCTGGAAATAGAAATGGGATTAGGACCCAGGTGGCAAAATGAAAAGGAGCCTCTGCCACTCTGCTGCTGGCACTGACATGGGTTCCCATGGTAATAGAAGCTGCGCCAGGGACAGCTGCAGGTGCACGGTCTGGGGCATGCAGTGCCGAGGGATGCTCTGGGCCACGGCCTGGCAGAGGTGGGTGGGGGTGGGCCGGTGGCACACAATTTCTGTGACTAGAAAGAGGGGTTTTGTATCTTAAAAGAGAAAAATGCAAACTTTATTTCTAATAAAAAATTTAATTAAAAAATATAGCAATATCAACATTATGTTTCAATTTAAAGATATATTGGCGTTGTGGCGGGCGCCTGTAGTCCCAGCTGCTCGGGAGGCTGAGGCAAGAGAATCGCGTAAGCCCAAGAGTTAGAGGTTGCTGTGAGCCGTGTGACGCCACTGCACTCTACCCGGGGGCGGTACAGTGAGACTCTTGTCTCTACAAAAAAAAAAAAAAAAGATATATTGGAACATGATTCAATTCTCTTACTTAAATTTGGAAAAAGCTTATTGTTAGAACATACTCAGGGGCCTCATCTGCTCACCAGAGGGCTCTGCCATCATCTGGGGACACCGTCTCCTGGAGGGTGATAGGAGGAGGGCTTCTGCCATAGGCAGTCCAATCAGGAGAGACTATTCTTTTCAACAAACTCTTTTGAAAACTCAAATATCTGTATAAAAAGTCATCAAATCTCAATGTTTACCTTACACTGTGAACAAAATTTACCTCAAAATGGGTCATAGATCTAAATTAAAATTTCTTGAAGAAACTATATGGAGAAGAATATTTGCGATGGTACAAGAGGTCTGGGCAATCTGGGAGGAGTTGATCACCCAGGGATCAGAGGGAGGGTGGCGAGGGCAACTCGGAGTTTTCTCCCTCCTACCAACCCCAGGTCCTCACGCTGGCCGAGACCCTTGAGCAGAGCCTGGCCCCACTGGGAAGCCTCTGCAAACCTCCTCGCCCTCAGGCCCCGGGTGTGGAGCTGGTCACTGCGAGGAGCTCTGGCCCCACACAATCCAGAACTGTGCACATTTTGTAAACTTGGTTGTGCACGCCCCTCAGACCACTCCTGCCTTCTCAGGACTCTGGCTCAAGCCCTGCTCAGCCCTTTCTCGGTTGCCCCTCCTGACACAGGAGACTCACTGGGCAGCTGCTGTCCCAAGCACTCATGTAGCTCCTTGCTTTCATTCCAGACCCTGTGTGGTGGGCCCAACAGGGTCTGGGAAATGGAAAAACGTCTCGCTGCGCAGACTTGTATACTGCCACCATCACTCTGGTGTGTGGGACCCCCTCCCTGGTCCCCATCAACTCCTAGGTAAGGGTCCCACCTGAAGGGCACCCTGGGCAGCTTCTCTGTGATGGAAGCGTCCCCTCCCCAAATGAACACGCTGGGGGCCTGGTGCTTCCCAGGCCTGCCAGGTGTGGGTCGTTCTTGAGCTTTGTCAAATGCAGTCTGCTTCCTGCCCCCCAGATTACTGAGCTGGGGGTGAGAACTTTGCTCACTCCCCGTTGTTAGGAACGACTTGTCTTTCACTGAAGGCTTGGCTCACGTAGGTGAGTTTCGGCAAGCTTCGTTACAAAGCATGGCAATTGCAGCTTGAGAAATTTTGTGAAAACCTCACTGAAGTGCAGTAAATATTTTTGTTCTGAGCATTTAGTTTGAGTGCCCTTTATGTTCATTTATGACCCATGGAGCCCATATTTCAATTTTATCATATTGAATAGATTGTAAACCAAGAACAGCAAATCTAATGCTACATAAAATTACTAGAAATGAGCCAAACAGGTGCATAATTGGCATCTGAAGGATTTTGAACTATCAACTTTTGCGTGGGGTAATGTTTGGGGGCTACTTCTGCGTGAGGGTAGCCACAGATAATACAGTTGAATTTGTTTAAGAGACATCTACTTACTAGTGCTGTTTCCTTAATTAGGGCAGACAGCTAGAAACCCATTTTCACGTAATGAAATACAGGAGGTTTGAAAGAATTTTTATTAAAACACCTGTGATGTCTTAAGTTCCGTGTGAGAAAGGCTCGTAGGAAATAAAAGGATGATGTAGTCTGATGATGACGTTGTGAAATTAAAATTAAAATTTTAATTTAATTTTTCAAAGTCGTGAATTTGACAGCTGTGCAGTGATGTGATCTCCCCATATAAATATATACACAAACATGTGATTTCCTGCTATTAAAACCGATTAAAACGTGCTCAATTTAGCAGACATTCCATCTTACTGGAATTGGGGACTCAGAGGATGGGTGGTGACGCCCTCTCAGAGGACGTACACCCTCCGTGAGCAGTGGCATGCCCCGCCCGGCTGGGCCGCTGCACCCCAGCCCACTCCTCGGGACACCGCTTCAAGGCCACTGCGGTCTGTGAGGAGGAGCCAGTGGCCACCATGACAGGATGGCCAACTTCATGTGCTCCCTCGGTCAGCTGGCCACTTACATTTCTAATTTTTTATGTGTCTTTTTCATGTTATCTTGCTTCACAGCATGTGAATTTTTAAAACTTACATATGTAAGCATATACTTTCTCAAGTAGACAAGGGACGTTCTCTAGAACAGACCATATGGTAGGCCACCAAAGAAAAGTTAAGAATTAAAAACATTGAAATCATGCAGTTCTGACTCCGATGACAGCAGATCAAGACTAGAAGTATGAGGAGGAAAGCTGAAAAACCCACACATGTGAAAATTAAACAATACACTCAGAGATATCCAATGAATCAAAGAAGAAATCACAAGGAAAATTAGAACATGTCTTCAGATAAATGAAGAGAAAACCACAACATACCAAAATTTATCAGGCATATCATAAACAATGCTAAGAGGAGAAGTTTATAGTTATAAATGTTTAATTAAAAATATCTCAATTCGACAACCTAATTTAAAGAACTAGAAAAGGGAGAAATTGCTGGGTGCAGTGGCTCACACCTGTAATCCTGGGAAGTTGAGGAGGGAGGATTGCTTAAGCTCAGGAGTTTGAGACCAGCCTGAGCAAGAGCAAGACCCTTTCTCTACTAAAAATAGAAAAAAACATCCAGGCGTTATGTTGGGCACCTGTAGTCTCAGGTACTCGGAAGGCTGAGGCAAGAGGATTGCTTGAGCCCAGGAGTTTGAGGTTGCTGTGAGCTAGGATGTCACAGCACTCTACAAGGGTGACAAAGTGAGATCCTATCTCAAAATAAAAAAAAAAGAAAAAGGGACAAAAAATTAAACCCAAATCCAGTAGAAGGAGGGAGATAGTAAAGATTAGATAGAAACAAATAAAATAGAAACATAATAGAGAAAATCAATGAAACCAAGTTCAGTTCTTTGAAAAATTCAACAAAAATTAACAAACCATTAGTTACATGGAGACCTGATAACTAAAATCAGAAATGACAAAGTGAGGATATTACCTCTGATTTTTCCGAAATTAAAAAGATTATAAGAGAATAGCATAAACAATCGTATGCCAACAAATTGGACACCTAGACAAAGTGGATAAATTCCTAGACATACACAGTATACCAAGATTAGATCATGAAAAAATAGACCATCTGAACAAATACCTGTTGGGTACTTGAATCAGTGATGGAAAAGCAAAGCCCACCCCTCAGTGACACTCGTGGTGAATTCCACCAAGCACTCAAAGAAGAGTTAGCACCAATCCTTCTCAAATAGTCCAAAGACACAGAAGGGGAAGTAACACTTACAAATTTGTTATATGAGACCAACAAAGATGACCATAATACTAAAGCCAGATAAAGACATTATAATTAAAAGAATCTATAGTACAGAGCAAAATCCATGATAAATATCGATGTAAAAATTTTCAACCAAATACTAGCAAACAGAATCAAACTGCACATTAAAAAGATCCAATACTATATCCAAAAGGGATTTATTCCTGGACCATAAGAATAATAAAAAATATTAAAATTAATCAATGCAACATCCCACATTGATAGAATGAAGAAACAATTCCCATAAGATCATCTTAATTGATGCAGAAAAGGTATTTGATGGAATTCAATGCTGAAAACATTCAACAAACAGGAAAAGAAGGGAACTACCTCAACATAACCAGGCCACAGGTGAATAGCCCACAGCCAACATCACTCAGGGGTGAGGACTGGAGCTTCCCCTCCAAGCTTAGACATGAAGCAAGGATGCCCACTTTTTATTTAGTATTGTAATGGAGTCCTAGCCAGAGAAATTAGGCTAGAAAAAGAATTAGAAAGCATTTAAGTTGGAGAAGAAAACATAAAATGATCTCTTTTCATAGATGATGTAATTTCATATGTAGCAAATTTCTAAGATTCTTCAGACACCTGCTTGAACTAATGGACACATTTAGTGAAGGTACAGAATGGAAAATCAGTGCACAAAAAATCAGTTGTGTTTCTGTACATTAACAACGACATGGAAAAGAAATTAAGGCAGAATTCCATTTACAGAAGCACTGAACAAACAAAAAAATCCCAACCAAAGAAAACTTAAGAATGATGTTAATCAAAAAGGTAAAAGATTTGTACACTAAAAATGATGAAATGTTGCTAAAAAAATAAAATAAAATAAAAAAGGCGGCACCTGTGGCTCAGTGAGTAGGGCGCCAGCCCCCTATACCAAGGGTGGTGGGTTCAAACCCAGCTGCAGCCAAACCACAACAAAAAAATAGCTGTGTGTTGTGGTGGGCACCTGTAGTCCCAGCTACTCGGGAGGCTGAGGCAAGAGAATCACCTGAGCCCAGGAGTTGGAGGTTGCTGTGAGCTGTGATGCCACAGCACTCTACTGAGGGCGACAAAGTGAAACTCTGTCTCTACGAGAGAGAGAGAGAGAGAGAGGGAGAGAGTGAGAGAGAGAGAGAGATGATATATATATATATATATATATATAAATATAGATGTCTTATGTTCATGGACTGGAAGACCTAATCTTAAGACATCAATAATGCCCAAAGCAGGGTCCAAATTCAATATAATTTCTATCAAAATTACAAAATCTGCTCTTTTCTTTTCTCTTCTCTTTTGTTCTTTTCTTCTCTTCAGAAATAGAAAAACCCATCCTAAAATTCATATGGAATCTCAAGGGACCCTGAGCAGTAAAAACAATCTTGAAAAAGAACAAAGTTGGAGGGTTCACACTTCTGGTTTCAAAGCTTCTAAAAAGCTATGGCATCCAGAACAATGTGGCTTTGACGTACAGATAGACACGCAGACCTTCAGAACAGACCAGAGAGCCTGGAAATGAACCCTCATGTATACGGTCTTATGATTTTCCACAAAGGATCTCAGCTGGGAAAATTGGACAGCCACATGCCAAAGAATGAAGTTGGACTTTTGCCTTACACCATGTGCAAAAATTAACTCCTGTGGATCAAAGACCAAGATGTGAGAGCTAAACCCTCAGCAGGAAACACAGGGACAAAGCCATAGGGCTGTCTGCCCCATGGCTCGAGGGCCGCATGCAGCCAGGATGCACAAAATCGTAAACTTAATTAAAATGCTATGAAACTTTTTTGTGATATTTTAGTGGAACTTGATTGCACAGTTCTTGAGCATGAACTCTGTAGACAACAATATTGTGTTGCAATGTCACATAAAATAAATACACGTATGCTCTCTCTATTTGAACCCAGTCTGGCTTCAGTTTCACAGTGATGTGCTGCTTCCTGTGCGTTAGTTTTATGGCCCTGTGCGGCTTCCAGGGCGTTATCTTCCAAGCACAGACAGTCGAATTGACACCATCAGACGTGACACGTGCTCCTGGCGACTTGGTGAGGCTGTGATTATCAGTAATATTTCAACCTAACATTGCCATGCTGGGCGTTTAATGTTATTTAGAAGTCAGGTGAACATTCTTTTTTTTCTGATGGATCTTGAAAGTTTATTATCCTTTCAGAGCTCCATGTCTCAGAGGTGGAAGAAACCTTTTACTTTAGCCTTTAAAATGCTATGCCTTGTTTTTATCTTATTTTTTTAAATTAATTTTTAATTAAAATCATAACTGTATACATTTATGGGGTACAATGTGATGATTTGATATACAATCTAGAATGCTTAAATCAAACTGATTAACATATTCATCACCTCACGTCTTATTTTTTGTGGTAAGACATTTAAAATTTACTTTTAGTTATTTTAAAATATACCCTTGCATGGTGAACGTTCTAATTAGATTACTGAGATACTTCCCCACCTCAGCAGCACCTCACATGTCACCTGCCACATTTTAAAATTGGCCTCTGCCTCCCCCTGCACTGCCAGCTTGGATGAGGAAGGACACAAGCTTTCCTTTCTATTTTCCTGTCAATTTTTATAAAAAAAGTAAATTTAGTCCCTTATCTATTATTGTGTCCCTAATCCCAACATAGCTTCTACTATGTCGTGAAAGAAAACAACTCAAAAAAAAAAAAAAAAAGGAAAATTATGGGGTGGTGCCTGTGGCTCAGTGGGTAAGGCACCAGCCCCATATACCGAGGGTGGTGGGTTCAAACCCAGCCCCAGCCGAACACCAACAAAAAAATAGCTGGGCATTGTGGCGGGTGCCTGTAGTCCCAGCTACTTGGGAGGCTGAGGCAAGAGAATCGCCTAAGCCCAAGGATTTGAAGGTTGCTGTGAGCTGTGATGCCATGGCACTCTACCGAGGGTTAATAAGTGAGACTCTGTCTCAAAAAAAAAAAAAATAAAATAAAATAAAAGGAAAATTATGGATGAAGGAAGATTGTTGAATGAAAAGTGGACAGATGGCATTTTTTTGTCCAAATAGCAAGGCTCTCTGCTTAATTTGCAGGGAATTTATGCAAGTTTTCAAAGACTGTAATTTGAAAAGGCATCGTATGCAAAAACATACTGTCAACTTGGATGTGTATGAAGGATTATGTTATGAGGAAAAAATAGCAGAATCGAAGAAAGACTGTTTTCTCAACAAAATTGGTTTTAAAAAGTTACAACTCAGATGAATTCCATTGTAAAAGCTAATTATGTGGTGGCATATTTAGTAGCAAAAAAAAAAAAATTCACAACCGTTTACTGAGCGTGAGTTTATTGGGTAATGTACGGAAAGCATGGCGGATAAAATTTGTCTGAAAAAAGGGGATATTTTAAAAATCAGTTTGTCTCACCAGACAATAGCCAGGTGAATTGAATGGATTATAAAATCTATCAGAAGACTTTTAGACCGGAAAGCTGCTAATATAAATGTTTATGCTTTGGCAATGGGGGAGAGCCCTGATACTCACCTTGCTGTTTTTATTAAAGGTATTGATGATGGACATAACGTCCCTGAAGGAATGGCTTCTTTGGTGCATTCAAACACACAACTAAAACAAGAGATTTATATGAAGCAGGAAAAAATATGTTCAAGTGATTTTCTTTCTCCATAGTCATCATATCTAGTATAATTACTGATGGTGCCTCGGCAATCATAGGTAAAAGACAGGGACTTGTAAAATTAATGGAAGATGATGCAATTGCCACCGCAAACTAACATTTGATGAAGTTCATTGCCTAGTACATCAGGAAAATGGGTAACATCATGCAAATCGTCCCCAGGGCTGCATTTCATAAGGGCCAGGGGACTAAACCATCGCCGATTCCAGGAAATCCTTACAAGTATTGATGTTGACTGCTGCAACATCATTTACTTTTCAGAAGTAAGATGGCTAAGTTGAGTCCAAATACTGAAAAGGTTTTCTGATTTGCAACATGTTATCTAGTTGTTATGGTATCAAAAACCAAATTCATGCCAGAACTTGACGAGGAAAATTGGCTTATAGATTCACCATTTTAGTGGATTTAATCGCTCACATAAATAAGTTAAATGTGCATCTTTAAGGTGAAAACCAACTTATCAATAGTATTTCAACAATAATAGTGTTCCAAATGAAAATGAATTTATGGCAAGCTCAAATTAAGCAAACAATTTTGTGCATTTCAACACATTGGCTCAACACAGTCCTGTGAACAGTGAAAAGTATTCAGCCTTGCTTTCAATTTGATATAAGAATTTAAAAATAGATTTTAAGATTTCTGGGAAAATAATCAAAATTTTAGTGCATTTGTGACTCCATTTTTGGTCCACACAAATATGTTATCCGTCAATTTTCAAATAAAATACACAGAGCTGTAATCTGACACTCAACTTAGAGAAAAATTTGATCCTGTATTTCTCTCTCTCTTTTTTTTTTGGAGACAGAATCTCACTTATTAACCCTTGGTAGAGTGCCGTGGCATCACAGCACACAGCAACCTCCAAATCCTTGGGCTTAGGTGATTCTCTTGTCTCAGACTTCCAAGTAGCTGGGACTACAGGCACCCGCCTGTTTTTTTATTGCAGTTTGGCCGGGGCCAGGTTTGAACCCGCCACCCTTGGTATATGGGGCTGGCACCCTACCCACTGAGCCATAGGCCCTGATCATGTCTCTTTACTGGACTTTCATAGGTCCTATCTTCCCAGAGACAAATGTCCCTACTTCACAATCACTTATTCATGTCCCATCACTTTCTGGCAGCACCTGCATTTTTGAACAATTATTTTTAAGAATGAAGCACATTAAGAGTAAAATTAGGACCAAAATATCTGGGAAGCACCTTGAGAACTCACAGAGAATTCCAGCTGCTTCTATCAAACCAGATTAGTGATAGAAGCAGCTGGAATTCTCTGTGAGTTCTCAAGGTGCTCACATCAAAGTAGCAATGCAAAGTAATGCATCAAATACAAGGTCAAATATCCCACTAGTTTTACGTTGCTCACTTTTTATTACTTAGGTATGCATGTTTTCTATATTAGCAATTTCAAACTTGGACCTGCTTGATTATTTTATTTCAAATTAATATGAGGGTACAATTTTTAGGTTACATTGTTCTCACTTCCAGGGACAAGTTCCATTTATAGACGAGCCCCTCACCCAGGAGGTGTGTTATTCACCCTCACAATGTGCACATTAGGTGAGATCCCGCCTCATACCCTCCCTCTTTCAGCCAAATTGTTGCAAACCAGCACAGCAAAGGGGAGGGGAGCCATAGTGGAATTGGCGGGGAATGAGGAAAATACAGCACAAGAGAAGACACGTAAACAAGGATGGGACCAGGAGGACTGACTGAGCTGATGGCTGCAGCCAGCCCAAAAGCACAAAATCAGCTTTATTTTATAGTATCTGTACAGGGTTGTCCAGGGGGAAGTAGCATAGACAAAATGGGGAAATAGCATAAACAACAGACATAGTTTTGGCCTTACAATAGGAAAATGTAAATGACTTTAACAAAGACAAACCATCTTGTTAAAGGTTTCTGCTCAACTTCATTAACATACGACAAGAAGTAAGAAGGGCAAGATCATAAGGATCTCAGCATAGTTGACAAAGAAAAGGGAGAACTATGTGACTTAGTGGTTACAACTTAACTTTGTTAGCATATGACGAGAAAGAAGGGAGAGATCTCGAGGGTCTCTGCATAGTTAACTGAACAAAGTGTTACGTGACTTCTGGCAGAGGGAGCAGGAAGAAAGGAATATGGCTGTTTGGGGAACGGAGCAGAAGCAGTTGAGGGTTCATTCTCTGAATGTTCCCCAAGCTGTGAGGGCTCTGCCGTCTCACAGCCGCTCTTTACACCAAACATTCTTCCCCCACTCCCCTCTCCCTCCTTCTACTCCCAAACTACATTTGTGTTTCACCGTTCTTATGAGTATGTAATTGTTTATATATTGATTTTATATTAGTATAGAGTACATTGGTTATTCATCTTTCTTTCTTTCTTTTTTTGCTGTTTTTGGTCAGGGCTGGGTTTGAACCCACCACCTCCGGCATATGGGGCTAGTGCCCTACTCCCTTGAGCCACAGGTGCTGCCCTATTCGTCTTTCTATTCTTGAAATATTTTACTAAGAATAATGTATTTCAACTCCAACCAGGTAAATGTAAAAGATCCAAAATCTCCATCCTTTAATAGCTGAACAGTATTTCATGCTATACATATACCACAATTTGTTGATCCATTCATGGGTTGATGGGCATTTGGGTTGCTTCCACGACTTGGCAACTATGAATTACTGCTCAATGATTTTAATTATCAGAGAAATGCAAATCAAAACCACTCTGAGATATCACCTAATGACAGTGAAAACAGCTCCCATTACAAAGTCCCAAAGCTGTAGATGCTGGCATGGATGTGGAAAGAAGGGAACACTTTTACACTGCTGGTGGGACTGCACACTAATACAGCCTTCTTGGAAAGAAGTATGGAGAATCCTCAAAGAACTCAAAATAGACCTCCCATTTGATCCTGCAATCCCATCACTGGGCATCTACCCAGAAGAAAAAAAATGGTTTTATCACAAGGACACTTTCACTAGATTGTTTATCACAGCTCAATTAATAATTTCCAAGATGTGGAAACAACCTAAATACTCACCAACCCATGAATGGATTAATGAACCGTGGTATAAGTACACCATGGAATATTATTTGGCCTTAAAAAATGGAGACTTTATATCTTTTGTATTAACCTGGAAGGATCTGAAACACATTCTTCTTAGTAAAGTATCATGGGAATGGAAAAGCAAATATCTAATTTGCTACTCAATACTAACATGAAGCTAATAGATGATCTAACACATGTCCACATAAGAGAAAATCTCAAATCAGTTCAAGTTGTGGGGGGTGGGGAAGGAGTGAGGGACGAGAGGGGAGGAGGGTGAGGGAGCTTACCTGACAAATGCAAACACTGTAACCTAGTTTACAACCTCACATTAACCTGAAATAAAAGAAAAAAATAAAAGACTCTCTGAACAGGCCAGCACATAATTAGGATGATTATGTGAGGTGAGGATCTTTTGCTTGTGTGTGGTGGTGGATATCACAAAAATTATGCACGGAATTTTATTGTCCTCATCAGCTTTCTATAGTGTTTGTTTGTTTGTTTATTTATTTATTTAATGAGGCAAAGTCTCATTTTATTGCCCTGGGTAGAGTTCTGTGGCGTCACAGCTCACAGCAACCTCAAACACTTGGACTCAAGTGATCCGTAAGCCTCAGCCTCCCAAGTACCTGGGACCACAGGTGTCCATCACAATGCCTGGCTATTGTTTTTAGAGATGAGGTCTTGTTCTTGCTCAGGCTGGTCTTGAACTCCTGAGCTCAAGCAATCCACCTGTCTCGGCCTCCCAGAGTTCTGGGATTATAGGCGTGAGCCACCACATCCAGCCAGGTGTTTGGTATTTAATGTGTGGCCCAAGACAATTCTTCTTCTTCCAATGTGGCCCAGAGTAGCCAAAAGTTTGGACACCCCTGCATACATGGCATCAGATTTGACAATGATTTAGTAGATAAATTGGGCCACATAATAATTAAAACCTTTTGTGAGTGAAATGGTTCTATCAATGGAGTAAAGAGAAATCCACTGACTGAGAGAAAGATGTTTGCAAATCACGTATCTCATGAAGAATTAGTATCTAACATTACATAAGCAAACAAACAAAAAGCCTACAGTTTAACACCCAGAGAACAACCCAAATATCACTGCGTCCCGGGCACCATCTGTTTGCTGAGGACAGAGTCCCTGCGTGTGAGCTGGGATGTTTTCCCAGGGTGTGTCAGGTGGGCATATGGGAAGGGACAGTAGGAAGGCCCAGGCCCACGTCCACGCCCAGGCCCAGGCCCAGGCCCAGGCCCAGGCCCATGCCCACATCCACGCCCACGTCCAGGCCCACGCCCAGGCCCAGGCCCATGTCCACGTCCACACCCAGGCCCAGGCCCACGCCCACGTCCACACCCACACCCAGGCCCATGCCCGCCCTGCCTCCCAGCACCCTGAGCTCCTGGGTCTTTGCTTCTTGAGGAGCAAGGGAGAGAGTCCTGGCTGTCCCCGAAGCTTATGCAATTGAGAGAGTCAGAATTTACTGGAGGAGAAAATAAGCCATCAGTGCGGCCAAATAGCCCAGGGGGATTTGAGAAACTGAGTGTCTCAGTAACTCAAAGGAAAATAAAAACTTTTAAGCTCTGTCTACAAGTTTGAATCAAAATCCAATAAAAACACACACTTCAACAAATGATTCTAAGAGAAATGGCAATGGGTTTCCAGCTGGGGAAGTGGAGTAGAGTTTCATTACATTGTTTGCCTCCTCCAATACCTAACAGATGATTTTTAAAAATAGTGAAAACAAGCAAACATACACCAATAAGCAAGACTCCCCAGGAGGCCCCGAGAAGAAGAGCATGCACTTTCAGGCTGAGGCTGGGGGAGGCCACTGCTGCTTTCTGCATTTGCCCTGTGAGCTGAGCCCTGCCCTGTGCTCTGGGAGCAGATTCCACATGGCATGGAGCCTATGTGACAATCCCTCAGTTTACAGCGCTGCACCAAGGGACAAGGACATGACCTGGGGAGTGGAAAGCCCTGGTCCTCAGGGCCAAGACAGGCTCCAGGGACATGTCTGAGCAACCGCTATGCCCCTGTGGTGACACACTGTCCACCTCTGCCTTGAGGCTGGTCTGGGAGGGAGGTGACCAGGGCTAAGTACAGCCCCTCCTGCCCCTCAGACCTATCCTCCACCCCTAACTGTGTCCCATGGTCTACACCAGGAGCCCAAACCACTTAGGCCCGATGTGCACTTGTGCCACTGCCACCCACCCTGAGCTGACCCAGCTCCCCAACTCCCTGCCCTGGACCCCCACTCTGCCTGCCCTCACTGACCCTGAGATGTTGGCCTGGTGGGCCAGGGGCCCAGCTCCCCCATTCCCCTTCCCCAGGAAACAGGGATGGGAGGGGAGGTTGAGCAGGGGGCACATGTTATAAGGCCTCGAAAAACGTTCACACAAAAGATAAGGCCTCTGACTTCATGGTACTCACACAGGCAGGATAAGGTCGGGCTGACCCCATGGATGTTAAAAACGTTTTTTGTATCTAGCTATTATTTTGCTTAACTAAGTAACCGCAAGTGCCGGACGTGGTGGTCATGGAGTCCGGCAGCTTGCTCGCTGTCATCCGACCTGTAAAAGGTGTGCATTAACCCTGGTCACTGCTGCTCTCCTCACTAAAGAGGGCAGCTGGCTGCAGTCTAAATAAAGGCTCCTTATTGGCATTTTAAAGATTATTTGTCTGGTGGTAGCTTTACTCACACCATAACAACCCCACTGGCCTTGGTGGTCATCTCACCCCCCTGGGGCTTACAATGAATAGAACTGGACAGGTCTTTGAAGTCAGTCTTCCAGAACATTCTTCCCTCACCAGCACCTGAGCATCTTTGCCTTTGAAACCTCTATCACCCACTAATGCACCTGCCAGTGCTACACCTAGTACCCTATTCATACGTGTGTGTGTGTGTGTGTGTGTGTGTGTGTGTGTGTGTGTGTGTAGAGAGAGAGAGAGGGGGAGACTGAGGGCAGCAATGGTGACGGTGGAGCCTGACAAGTCCTGAGATCTGCCATCTGCAAGCTGAGACCCGGCAGACATGATGCTGTTGGTCCTTCTCAGTGTTTCAGGCCAAGTCCAGAGGCAGGAAAAAGACCAGCGTCCCAGCGTGGGGCAGTTGGGGCATTTGGGTTGGTCCTTCTCAGTGTTTCAGGCCGAGTCCAGGGGCAGGAAGAAGACCAGCATCCCAGCGTGGGGCAGTTGGGGCATTTAGGGTGGAGGTCAGCGGCTCTGCTCCCCCTGCTCAGTGCTGATTTTGTCCTCTCCATGACCGCCTCCCATGTAGTGTCCGTGGTCAGCAGGCTGCTCAGTCTCTTCACCGGGGACCCTCCTTCCAGGATTCTGTCTGTCCATCACTCCAGCCCCTTCCCCACCTGCTGGCTGCCCGGCTGACTCACGGGTCTCAGGGCGCTCGGCAGTGTCATAGCCCCACATCTGCTTTCCTTACCCGTCAGCCCTGCCACTCCCCGACTTTACTAGAAAAGGGAAATGTCAGAGGGACACTGCTCCATCTGTCGCCACTCAGGCTGCGTCCTTCCAGGTGCCACGCCCAGGATGGTCCTCTGGGGGGGACTGGAATTCACCCCCATCACTGCCTTGGCTGTTGGAGCTTCAGAGCTCCTGTTATACGATGAGGTGAGACAGGCTGTCGTCTGAGGTGTCTGGTCCCCTTACGCCTCCCCTATCATCAAAAGAGATTATAACAAAGGCAAAGTAAAACTTGAAAACCAATAAATGGTACAAGAGATACAAAAAAAGGAAGTGTAAACAAAAAGCCTTCCTTGGGAAGCTGGAATAACCCAGTCAGCCCCCTCTGGCCTCTGTGGGTTCATAGAGAGACCAACGCCGGAGTGACAGGGGCTCTACCGAGAACCGTTTTCTTTTTAAGTCCTGTTCCCAAAGTGTGGGGTGTTTTTAGTATCAGATGGAGAAGATTTTAAGGCCGATGACATTAAGAATAACTAAGAGGCACGGTTTATTTTGGGGAGTGAAGATTCAACCCTGCTGGAGTTTTCTCAGTTTGAGTTTTTCTTTTAACCAAACCTGGAGATAAGAGCTTGGCCGTGAGTGGTGTATCTGTGAGATGGTCCAGAAAGCAGCCCCAGGATAGGAGGAAAATGGACAGGGACGGGTGGTGTGGGTGGGTGAGTCAGGGTTCCTATGACTGTATGACCTACGGTCATGGGCAGGTCCCACAGCAAGGCCCAGCGAAGCTGGAGGTGTGCGCTCTGCTCTGAAAGCAGGGTGTGAAGGCAGAGCGTGCCCCCGGTTTAGGCAGGGAGGGAGGGCAAGTTCACGCCTTCCACTTTTCCTCCTAGTTAGGGCCTCTGCAGGCTGGACGCTGCCTCCCAACTGGGAAGGTGACCTGCTTTACTCAGACGGTGAAGACACACGCTGCTCTTGTCTGGGCAGACCCCACAGAACCCCCCAGAAGTAATGTCCAGCCAGGTGTCTGGGCACCCCATGATCCAGTCAAGTTGAGCCATAAGATCCACCCTGGCTGGGGGCAGTGGGGGTGGCCGGGGGCAGTAGCACAGGATCCTCCCCAGCTCTGTGTACTCTACAAGGAGGGTGAGTGTCCCCAAGCCTGGCCAAACCTGTCCCTGGGGATGCCACCCTGTCACACATCCTGGTGTTGCTGTGGCTTCAGTGCAGTGCTGGGCTGTGGCTGTGTCCTGCAGGCTGCCCCAACCCAGGCTGGCCCAGTGCCATGTGGGCATGGTCTGTACCTGCTGTCACGGCCACAGAGCAGAATGTATTAAAAACACAGAGGAAAGAGCTTCAAATAACCAGGTGGGAGATTTAAGGAAACTCACTGAGTTGCACAGAAATAAGGTAGAGTGAGACAAACATCTTGGGAACATTAATATAATCCCAGTAGAATCCAGTGGGTACGGTAGAAAGAGCTTTGCAATCAGACGAGTTGAACTCTACTTCCTGATGAGAGAGCTTGGCTGTGCCGCCTGACGCCCGACTCTCAGCTTCCTCACTGCCAGGGTGAGCAGGAAAACGCCATGCAAACAAAATTAAACAAGAAAAAAATCCACATGAAGTACTATAATGACCCCTGGAACGTAAAATATGCATTATTAGAATATGACCACCGTGAGAGCTATCATTATTCCAAACTTCTTAATCTTATAATCAAAAACTATGCCTTCCTTTCAAATTTCACTGAATTTTTTTCTTAAAAACATGTTCATAGCAGAATACACATGAGAGAAACATAGTTAAAACAAGAACATAGTGACACTCCTCAACTACGAAGCCCCACAGGAAATATCACAAAAATTGACAAAATTATGATTTTCAATAAATTTAATTTTGAAGACTCACATTTATTTTTACTTATCATGTCACCATACTTTTAATTTTACAAATATTTCCCAATTATATTTTTGATGTACACTTTTATCTGTGCATTCAACTCAGGAAGCTGGTAAGAAAACGTAGCCAGAACCCTAAATCTAAGAATAAGAGGAACAGATTAATAAAAAGGAAGGTGGAAATTAGTAATTTAGGAAAAGCTTAGCAGAATTAGATAAATCCAACATCATCTGTGCTGACTTAGACCCACATTGCATGACGGGGAAGAGAGAGCAGAGAAACTGGAAATGAGGAAGGTGTGAGGGCAGAGTCTCGGCAGGGCCCCAGGTCTTTAAAAAATGAGACTGTTAGGCAGAGAAATGTGCTATTATACTTGGAAAGCGTGAAGGCTTTTCTGAAAAAGAGAATAAAAAAATTGTACTAAAATTTAGAGATTGTGAAAACTCAACTCTCGATGACGTTGATCTTACACCTTCTACAGCACAGTCACCTCCAGAAATGCTGCGGGCCCAGATGGCAAAGGAAAGACCCTTTCAAAGCTGCAGGAAGCCGATAATTCACGTCACACAATCCGTCTCCAAGAACAAGGACGGGGAACCAACCGATGCGTTAAAGGAGATGAATGCAGTTATGAAACCAGAATTTGAAAAATGATGCAACAGTTGGAGGATGTCAAATCCTAAGTAAAAACTAACAGTAACAGCAACCAAACCCCCGACCGTAGGTTGGACTGTTTTATCCTGCTGCTGTGGTTTGAATTTATGTGTCCCTCTAAATCCGCATGCTGGAACATGCAGCCCGAGGGGGTGCTGTGAAGACGTGGGGTCTTGCTGGCTCTGCCCCACCTGTGGGGTTAGTGCCTTCTGCAAGTGCTTGAGAGAGAGAACTCCCCCCGCCCCCTGCCCCCCCGCTGCCCTCTGCTCCGTCTGCCCTGAGAGGACATGGCGTCCATCCCTCGGTCACCGAGGATGCAGTAGTAAGAGGACCTACCTGCACAGCAGAACGCAGCCTTCACCAGCCGTACCGGAATCCAGAGGTGCAAGAAACTAATTCTGTTCTTTATAAACTACCCCGTCTCTTGTGTTTTTGTTATAGCAGCCTGAACAGACTGAGAGGTTGGTCCTGGAAAGTGGGGAAGTTCTGTACTACATCCTGAGTGTGGAGCCAGCTCCGAGGTTGAGAGAGTTTGGAGGAGCAGCCGGGCGGTCAGGGCCACACCGTGTGGGCTCGGGGAGGGGAGCTGGAGGCAGAGCCTGTGTCCACCAGAGACACTCTGAGTGGCTGGGAGCAGGACCGAGTGCTGGTGGAAATATAGATGTCAGAGGTGGTGGAGCTGAGGACAAGGCACTGGAGATACAGGGAACAACGTTACTTGTCTCCGAGAGCAGGGAGTGTCCAGGAGGAGAACAAGGGGCACTTTAAAGTAAAAAGGGATGGGAGACTAGGGACAAACAACAGGACCCTCTCCAGGCGTCCCGGCTGCACGAGCCTCTGAGCTGGTTTTATCCTCCGTAAGGTGGAATCATAACAGACACCCCCACCCCCAGCTTGCCGATGAACATAAACTGCCCAGCCTCATTCATTTCTGGCACAAGAGCATTGATTATCTCTAAGGGACAAAATCTGTGTCATGGACACAACTTAGGTACAAGACAAAAATTTTATTAATTTTTAGATTTAGAAGAGTGAAATAACTAAAAAACTGTCTGTCTGAAGTAGAACAGAGAAGAAGTAAACTTTTATTTTTTTTTGAGACAGAGTCTTACTCTGTCACCCTGGGTACAGAGTCGTGGCGTCATAGCTCATGGCAACCTCAAACTCCTGGGCTTAAGAGACCCTCCTGCCTCAGCCTTCCAGGTAGCTGAGACCACAGGCACTGGCCACCAAGCCCTGCTAATTTTTCTATTTTTAGTAGAGATGAGGTCTTGCTCAGACTGGTCTCAAACTCAAACTCCTGAGCTCAAGGGATCCTCCCACCTCAGCCTCACAGAGTGTCCGTGACGAACTGAATCCGGCCAGAAATAAACTTCTGAATTTAATACAAACATTAAATTATACTTTTTATGTATGTTAAATAACATAAGAAAAAGCCAACAATATATGTGTGGAAAAAAATATTGAACAGTATTATAATTTTACGAGTATAAACAAACAGAGACACACAAAGCTGGACGGAATGATACCTTGGGACCAACATTACCAGACACTTTTATTTTCTTCTTCAGACATTTTTATTTTAGACTTCCTCTATTCTGTACAATAAGTATGTGATTTGTTAATCTGATTCGTAGACAGACACTTTAAATCTATAAAAATAGCAGTTACGGATTTACATAAGTAAATCAGGGTTTACGTAAATGAAGACAGTGACATTTTTATATTAAAAATAATAAATATCATATCAACTTGTAATTTCACCTAAAAACATTAATTTATCATTGCATTTAACATCACCGCTGAGGAAGACGTGCATTACTGTTAATTGTACGGATTTATCTGGGGTTGTCTGGATATCATACAGCTTTATTGTTGGCAGGATGCTGACCTGAGTCAGTGATGGGCAGTGATCCCTGGGAGGCGAGAACTGGGCCAGCTGGGCCAGGGTCGCACCTGCCCGCTGCCTGGAGAGTGCTTGGTGGTGCACCGGGGGCACAGAAGGACTCAAGAGTCTCTCTGGCTGGATGAGAGAGAGCTGAGAGTTTGCAGAGGTGGATGTGGGCAGAACTCGCAGGGCAGAGTAGCATGGTCGGAGATACAGGAAGAGTCATCGAGACATCTGCAGATACTCCTCTCAAGGCTTACACTGAATTTTGACTAGCGCATGTGTGAGACGACTGCAGAAGCCTAGGGAAGAATCATGGAAGAGGATAAGCGGAAACCATCCTTGCAGCTCTCACAGGGCTGGGAGCAGCTCCCACCACGCCAGCCTGAGGGCCCTGGGTGCTCGGGAAGGCTTTGCCTGCCCGATAGGGCAAAGGGGCCCTGGACTGCTGTCGTCCCAGCTCCTTGGGAGACTGAGGCAGGAGGATCACTTTGGCCCAGAGTTGGAGGTTACAGTGAACTGTGATTGTACCATTGCACTGCAGCTTGGGGAACAGAGCAAAACCTTGTCTCAAAAACAAAAAACAAACAAATCCGCCCCCCCCCAACCATCCATTTGGAAAGAATCTATATGTAAAAATCAATTGTATTTTTATATACTAGCAGCAACCAGAAATCGACATTTTAAAAATTGCCATTTATGATAGCATCAAAATATAAAATGTCTAGGGATGAAACTGAGAAGAGATGTACAATGCCTATATGCCAAAGCTTTTCAAACTTCGTTGAGAAAAGTTAAAGAAGAACAAAATACATAGAGATAGTGTGTCCATGGATCAGAAGACAGGACAGCCTTCTCCAAATTGCTCTGTTGTTTGTATAATCCTAATAAAAACCCCAGGCTGTTTTGTCTTTTTAAATTGACAACTTCATTTTCAAATTCAGGTGGAAATTCTAAGCAGCTAAAATAATAAAAAAACTTTGAGAAAGAAGAAGAAGACATTTGGGGAACTGACACCCCTACACAGTGAATTGATTTGGACAAATGTCCAAAGCAAGTCAGAGAAGAAGGAATAGTCTTTTCTGTAAATCATACTGGAATAATTTCATATTCATGCACAAAAAGAAAAACGAGCCCAAATCCATATCTCATATCATACACAAAAGTTAACTTAAAATAGATCACAGATCTAAAAGTAAACTCTAAGACTATAAATCCTGTAGAAGAGGGCGGCGCCTGTGGCTCAGTGAGTAGGGTGCCGGCCCCATATGCCGAGGGTGGCGGGTTCAAACCCAGCCCCGGCCAAACTGCAAAAAAAAAATAGCCGGGCGTTGTGGCGGGCGCCTGTAGTCCCAGCTGCTCGGGAGGCTGAGGCAAGAGAATCACGTAAGCCCAAGAGTTAGAGGTTGCTGTGAGCCGTGTGACGCCACGGCACTCTACCAAGGGCGGTACAGTGAGACTCTGTCTCTACAAGAAAAAAAAAAAATCCTGTAGAAGAAATGTAGTGATCTTGAATTACCCTAAAGATTCCTGATATTTATACCAAAACAATAATCTATAAAAGAAAAATATCCATAAATTGGACCGTATCAAACTTAATAACTCTGCTCTTTGAGAAACACTGTTACAATAAAAAGACACATGACATGATATTTTTAAAATCACAGAATGAAAGAGGATTGGCCTGTAGAATGTATGAAGCATTCTCATCAAACAGCTTAAAAAGGGGCAAGAAATAAAAGACACTTCACAAAGATATAAACAGATGATAAACAGCACATGCAAAGATTCTCAACATTATTATTAGTTATTAGAGGATTGCTGCCATAAACTACCACATAGCACACTACACACCTATCACAGTGCCTGAAATTAAACCCATCGGCCGCACCTGTGCTGGTGAGGGGTGGAGCAAAGGGAGGCCCCTTAGAGTGGAAACACTTTGGACAGGGGCTTGTCCGTCCCTTAGACATGAAAACACACGTCTCCGTGTAACCCGGCCATTCCACTCTCGTGTAATACACTTACTCAAGAGAAATGGAGGCATATACAAGTATGCCTAGTAGCTCTGTTTATAACAGCCAAAAGTGGTGAGTGCCAACGTCCAGCAGCAGGTGAGGGGTGGATGCGGGTTGCAGTACATGCATGGAATACCGCTCGGCAGAAGACAGGAGTGGACCATGATCGCAACCTCCTGCTTGAACCTCAAACTCATTGTGCTGGGTGAAAGAATCCAGACTCTTCCTCCCCCCAAAGACTACAAATACATTCCCTAGGATTCCATGTAG
Source organism: Nycticebus coucang (assembly GCF_027406575.1). NCBI lineage: Eukaryota > Metazoa > Chordata > Mammalia > Primates > Lorisidae > Nycticebus > Nycticebus coucang. The sequence goes on along the minus strand of NC_069782.1, from coordinate 159,300,484 downwards.
ATGTTAATAAAAAGCCTTCTGTGTTGAGGGAGGGGTCCTGGTGGAAAGAGATGTTATAAGGGAGTGTGAGGAACTGCGTGGGGTGAGTGCGCCCACTTATTACCTTGATTGTAGTGAGGATTTCAGGGTGCCTGCACATGTTACAGACTTACTAAATTGTGCAGTTTATAGCATGTCGGTTACGTCTGCATTCCATTCAAAGCAATGCTCACTGGTCTTATAATCTAGTAAAGAAGCTAAAAAGCGTCACCTTTTCTTACTAGAGGATTACACCCACACGCACATTAGCGAAATGTAAAAATTTAAAATGAGGCATTTATAGATAGTATTGGAATTCATTCTGAACTATAGTCATCTTAGTGAAATCAAATGATTCACAGAAAATTGTTACTTACTTACATGGTCTGCTTGTACATGTGCATAATAAGAGATGTGTGTGTAGTGGGCAGTGCTTTCACTGCATTGGTGAGGTCCCGGCAGACTTCATTCTGTGTCCCTGGTGCTCACGTCTCCCAAGCTATCTCCGATGATGATAAAATGCAGGTGGGATCCTTACCATAAGGGTATTAATCTGAAGTCAGTGTTAGTAGAGGAAGAAATCAGAGTACACAGGATGTCCCACTCTACCGGTGTGCACTAGTGGGTCCAGCTGTGACCTGATTTCTGTGCTCTGGCCCATACCATGATCGGGGTAACTAGAAGGTGGTACAGCCTGCACACACCTCCTGGCCAGGTCCTACGATTCTGTGGCATAGGTGTTCAGCTTTACAAAGAGAAACACCATCAATGTACCTCTTGGACTGGAGCCTCTATCTCAGAAGCTCATTCTCCTGACACTAGAAAAGTGTCTGCAGATTTGCTGGGAAGGAGAAAATGAGGAGAGGGAGGGAGAAGGAAGGAAACCTGCCTCCACACCCTTTGCTGTGTGCCCTGCCTGCGACACTGTTTTTTCTTCCCAGATGTGTGACAGTAACCACAGGGCAGAGGCCTGCTCATGTGCTACAGATAGTCACTGTGTGTGGAAGGGGAGGAGACATCTGCGTGGTCTTTCCTCAAAACCCTTCCCTGGGCAGGAGCCCAGATGCCCACACTGGGCACTAAACACCCTGATCTCAGCTCTCTCTGCTCTGATCCCTCTGCCCAGTGGTGCCGGTGCTCAGGTCGCTGTGTGTCAAACCACACTCATGCCCAGTGCTCAGGGTCTCATGCTGGTCTGGTCAGACTGTGAACAGGGAGCAGCTCCTATTCCTCTAACGTGATTGTAGCCAGATGGCAGCCAAGGCCAGACGTATGGGAAGTTCCACTGGACTGGACTTCACATGAGCTCCCAGCTACGCGTCTGGTGTTGTAGCTGGAAGGAACAGAACCTCCGGGGTTTGCTTGGGCTTCCCTGGAGCTGGGGTCTCAGGGGTGGTGGCGTGTCACATGGAGGCTGCCCCCATCGGGCTCTTCAAGGGGGCCATGGTGGAAGCAGCCAACCTGATTCAGAGCCAGTGGAGCCAGGGCCACACACTTTACCCACACTGGACTGGTCAGAGCAGGGTGAGGACTGACCCAGATTCCAGGGGTGCAGACAATGATGAGCGTGGCAGGTGTGGCAAAGACCTGACCGAGAGGAGCAGGTGGGTGGGAGCTACTGTGGCTGTCAGGAAACATCAACTGTTTCCCCCCCCGTCTGTGGCCAACTTTGGTCAAGATGTCCACAGGAGTGGATCAGCTCCAGGCCTCCCATTCAGGGCAGAGGAGCTCCCAGGCTGTGGGGTTTAGACAAAGGCCAGGAACTTGTGTCACAGCCGCTGTGGAAACTGGTTGCTCACAACAGAGGGACATGGCAGAAATAGGGTCCCCAGACTCCTTAAGGGCCTTAACAGTGTTTTCTTTTAATTGAAATCACTAATAAGCCTTTAACTGGGCAATTCAGTGCTCCCTGCTCCTCCTTGCTGGTTGTTTGCATTTGTGATTCACAAGGTTTTATCGCAGATGTATGCATGTTTCTGTTACCTTTCAAATCGCAAGCCCTTAAGAAGACAGACCAATGGGCACCAAACACATGAAAAAATGCTCATCGTCGTTAATCATCAGAGAAATGCAAATCAGAGCCACTCTGTGATATCACCTAACCCCCGTGAGCATGGCCCACAGACAGTCTCCAAGCTGCAGATGCCGGGTGGATGTGGAGAGAGGGGAACACTTCTACACTGCTGGTGGGATTGCAAACTTTTCTCCTTGGAAAGCAGTGTGGAGAACCCTCAAAAAACTCAAAACAGACCTTCCATGTGATCCAGCAATCCCCCTACTAGGCATCTATGCAGAAGAAAAAAAATCATTTTATCATAAGGACATTTGCACTAGATTGTTTATCGCAGCTCAATTTACAATCACCAAGATGTGGAAACAACCTAAATGCCCATCAACTCAGAAATGGATTAACAGGCTGTGGTATATGTATACCATGGAATACTATTCAGCCATAAAAAGATGGAGACTTTACATCTTTTGTATTAACATGGACGGAAATGGGAATGTTCTCTTTGGTAAAGTATCACGAGAATGGAAAAACAGTCTTTGGTGTACTCAGCGCTAATATGAAGCCAGTCGATGGACAAGTACACACCCACCCAAGAGAAAGCCTCAGTTTAATTCAAGTTTGGGGGAGGAAAAAGAGAAGGGGGGGATGGGGGACGGTGCGCTCCCACCCACAGGGCACAGTGTCCGGAGTCTGGCACTCCTGGTGCGACCACAGGGACAGACCTAACAAAGGTGAACGCTGGAACCTAATCGTTTGTACCCTCATATTAATCTGAAAGAAAAAAAGAAAAGAAAAGAAATCTCAGGCCCTTTTTATGTATGAAATTAAACCAGAGCCTGCTTCCCAAACTCATCAGGTCTTCTCTCCGGAGAGGCAGCTGGGGGGTCATCCACTCTGAGCAGCCTCGCCCTCAGGACTTTCCGGCTCCTGGAGTCGGCCCTCAAGTCTGCAGCCTCCAGCTTTCCCCCGAAATGCAGATCTGGTCGCACAAGCCACTGAGGGAACCTGTGGAGGCGGAGCTCTCATCTGCTTGTGAGGACCTGGTGGCCACGTGCTCCCCCGACTCGCACAGGACATCCCCTGTCTGAGCCACCACTGCCACTGTCTCTGTCCGCGGTGCGCGGCAGGTGCGCGCGGATGGGGCTCCATAGGCACAGTGCACGCTCGCCCAGAAGAAGCCTTCATGGAAGGGCTGTCGTAGGGAGGCTGGGAGGTCCCCGACTTGCGAGTACCCCCCCTTGTCACACGGGTTTTGCTTTTGTTCTTTTCCTGAATGAAAGGAAGCAGTTGTTTCCTGTGCCTCTTGAACTTCTCGGAATACAGAATCCTAAACTGCTACAAGAGAGGCATGCCAGCCTTTTCACATGAAATCTGGCCTTTGATCCAGTCCTGGAAGTCTTTCCTTACAGGTGCCACATGGTTCCGCCACCGCAGCCTGCGGTCACCCACGCCTTGAAGCGCTCAGACTGCAGCGGACGCTGCGGGGTCCTGGGCCCCCAGTCAGTGTGCGCTGAGGTCATAGGGGCCGAGGCCTTGCCTTGAGCTCCTCAGGGCAGCCGTGACTCCTCTCACGAGAGAGGTCGTAGGCAGAGTCTCTCCACCCCCGAGTCCCTGGGGCAGACGCACAGTGCCATGGGGTCTGACCTCCTTGTCTCCTCCCAACCCTCTACTGCTGACTTGTGATGTGTCCCAGGCAGGGGCTCTGATGTTTGCTGCTGCATCTCTGGAGAAAGTCCCCTGGGTGGCAGCCAGAGCCGACCTGTTCTTACTGTTCTCAGGAGGCTTGGAGTGGGGGGGGTCACCCCTCTGCTCATACCCACGGACTATCAGGGGACACGTCTTTGTTCACACCAAGGGACTCTCAGGGGACACCCCTCCACTTACAGCAACGGACTCTCAGGGGACACCTCTCTGCTCACACAGGCGGAGCTATCCGCTGCATTGGTCCTGTTCACTCAGCGCAGTGTGGGCGCACAGCCGATGGTTCCTCCTCTGGCCCTGGGCACAGGTTCTTGGTGGCTCTGCTGATGGTGAGGGCCAGGGCCCAATCCTGTGAGGAGGATTGGACTGGGGGGGCCCTGGCAGCCCCTGTCTCTCCTGAGTGTCCCCAGCTCCGTACTCTCCCCTGTCCACTCCAGCACCACCTAGGGTAGAGGAGGGTGCACCTCCTGAGCATGTTGTCCAGGGTTCCCCCAGCTGACAGAGAGCCCATCTCCACCTGAAGCCAGACACGCAGGCTTCGAGGGGCTGGCTGGTTCAGAATAGGGTGCAGCAGCCAGCCTGAAATAGTGGAGAGAAGGTTCTCACAGCCCACAGGGAAAGAGGAGTCTTGCAAGTGCCAGTGGAGGAAGAAGCTGACAGTCTCCTCCACTCCCTCACCCTGCCCCCACATTTCAGCTCCAGGGTCCCACTGTCCCTCCGTTGGGGAGCAGGGCTGGGGTGTGAAAGTGTCCAAGGGTCTGGGAGCCAAGTCACACCTGCGCGAGCCACAGTGACTGCTGGGCAGACAAGAGGGGCAGTGACACCCCTGATGGGGCTCTGAGTACATGGGAGTGCACGGCACCCTCCTCCTCCTGGGAATCCATCAAGGTCCAGCTGGGGCTGCCTTCCAAGGGGCCAAGTGCAGCAAATGTAGAACCCTCTGGAAAAGGCACCATGGGGCCAGTCGCCTGCAGGTGGGGTTGTCCCAAAGCCTGTGGTGATGGCCCCTCCTCAGGCCACACTCTGTCTTGACAGGTCACCCAGACTGGCCTTCTGTGGGACTGGCCTTCCATTCGCAGGGCTCACACATAGCTGCTCAGCTCACCTCTGGGCTGAGCAAGGAGGGTGTCCCTGTCTACCCCCCAGAGAGTGAGGTTCATTGGTTTTGGATCGAGATCCCTGTTCTGTGGTTCAGCTCTCAGAGGAGGCTGCCGTCAGCTGGGTTTGGGCAAATAAGCCCGAGAAGGATTCATGGTGGGACTCAGGCCAAGGCAGGAGAGAGGCCTTGCTTGGCCCTGCTCCACTTCCTAGCACTTTCGTTTACAGTGGAAAAAACAAAAAATAGCTGCTTCCTGGTCCAAGCAGGCCAGGGATGGAGAGGTTAGCATACTCATGTAGGTGGAATCAGCCAGACGTTTGACAGAGTGACAGGATAAGAGGGAAGGTCATCACTGTGAGACTGAGGAATCCCAGACAACTTCTCTCTGCTTTTAGATCCCAGGAAAGTCAGGTAAATGATGAAACTGTTCCAGAAAACTCATAACCAGTCTGTTTATAAACAGCCAGACTTGTCCAGAAACAAGATTAAGTTTTCTGGCTGAGAAATCCCTTCTGGGATTGGTTATAAATTCTTCCCTTTGGGACTCTGAGTGGGAACTGAGTTTCAGGAAATAAAACCTTTATTTCTTTGTGCAACAGCTGCTCCTGGTATTTCACTGTGGCCAGAAGCCTCTGGATCTTCTGCAAATCCTTGAGGATTCCAGTCTGGCCTGCTCTGTAAGGGTTCTCTGCCCTGGGGCTGCACTCTTCCCGAGATGTACCAATTAGAGCCAAGAGTTTCCCTCAACCCAGGCACCCTCCCTGCGGGACCCTCCCTCCAGCAGTCTGTCATCCTGGGCTTTTTAAATTGATACACAATAGGTGTATATATTTGGGGGGTACATGTGATAATTACATACATTTACATAATGTGGAAAGGTCAAATCAGGGTAACTGGATAGCTATCACTTTAAATATTTGTCTTTTTTTATTCTAGAAATAGTCTGATTTTTCTCTTCTAGCTCTTCTAGCTACTTTGAGATGTGCTGTAGATTATTTGCAAACTACAGTCACCCTGCTGATCCTCTCAGGTGTCGGTGTCGCCATGATTATCACACTGCGCACGTGCACCTGTCATCGTCACCCTGCGCGCGTGCACCTGTCATTGTCACACTGCGGACGTGCACCTGTCATCGTCACACTGCGCACGTGCACCTGTCATCGTCACACTGCGCATGTGCACCTGTTATAGTCACACTGCGCGCGTGCACCTGTCATCGCCACGCTGAGCGCGTGCACCTGTTATTATCACGCTGCGCACATGCACCTGTCATCATCACACTGTGCACGTGCACCTGTTATTATCACCCTGCGCACGTGCACCTGTTATTATCACCCTGCGCACGTGCACCTGTTATCATCACACTGCGCACTTGCACCTGTCATCATCACACTGCGGACGTGCACCTGTTATTATCACACTGTGCACGTGCACCTGTTATCATCACACTGCGGACGTGCATCTGTCATTATCACACTGCGCACGTGCACCTGTCATCATCACACTGCGGACGTGCACCTGTCATCATCACACTGCGGACGTGCACCTGTTATCATCACACTGCGGACGTGCACCTGTTATCATCACACTGCGCATGTGCACCTGTTGTCATCACACTGCAGACGTGCACCTGTTATTATCACACTGCGCATGTGCACCTGTTGTCATCACACTGCGGACGTGCACCTGTTATTATCACCCTGCGCATGTGCACTTGTTACTCAGCTTCTCCCATCCCCCGCCTCACCTTCCTGGCCTCTGGGAACTACCTCCACCTTCCTGTGATCCACCTGCAGCCCAACATGTGAGCGAGGGCAAGTGACATTCACCTTTCTGTGCTTGTCCACCAAATACAATGACGTCCAGTTCCATCTGCCTTGGTGCAAATGACAGGATTTCATCCTTTTCATGGCTAATAGTCCGTAAGCATGCACTCCGTATTTCCCTCCTGCTCCTATCCTGGGTTTAAATGCACATCCTAGAGTTGACCCCTGGGCTGCTTGTATGTCAGACCCTTGGGGTCTTTAATTGTTGCTCTCTAGGCCGTTGTGAGGTCTTCCCACCCCTCTCAGTGCCGCTGGGACTCAGCAGGCTGCTCCCCCTTCCTCCAGCTCCTTGTGTGCTGTCTCTTGGCCTCACCTGTGGGCCTGCTCCTTCTGAGTTGTCCCCTGGTTAGCAGGCTGCCCGTAACTGGCTCTGACTGAGTGTGGTTGGTGGATCTTCCCTGGGGGACCTTGCTCTCCTGGCCTCTGGGAGAGCAACTTCAGCGCGGCCACTGAGCTCAGCCCGAGGGAATCATCCTCTGAACGCACACACGGATCTCCTGCCTGAGGGCAGGGCTTTCCAAGAAACAGCACCCCGGCTGGGCACCCTGGAAGCTGGTCAGCTCTGCAGGGGAGGGCAGCCCAGCAAGCTAAACCCGGCAGAGTTTAGAGGCTGATATTTTAGACCTTGGCTCACACAGCAGCTTGGGAAGCAGCATTTGTTCTCATGTGTGGTGTTGGCTCCAGGTGTCCCTGAGAAGGGACGGAGATAAAGGGGGAACAGCAGTGTCCATTCTGGGAGTGAGGGTTAGGCGAGGGGTGCCGCTCTTCAGTTTGGAAATCCTTCCACGAACACCTGGGCTGATCGGCACTCTCTTCTGCCCACGGCCTCTGCCAGGCCCCATGGGCACTTCCTCTTTCGTGGGCCCCGACTTGTGCCCACACACCTCACCCAGGCAGGCTGACCCTGCTTCCTGGGCACTGGGGACATGTACTCACAATGCTGGGCACTTGGCTGCACGTGCCCCAGGGAGGGACGTGTCTGAGTCTGTCTCGTGGGAAGGTGGTTTGTCCTTTGCTGGGTCTGCCTCCAGTGTGATACATGCAGGACACTGGGTATCCAGGCTGAGTTTCCAGGAGCTGCCGTGTGAGTATCACAGAAGACTGGGACATGCCACTAGCACACTAGTGTCTTCCAGGTGGCTGTGTGACAGGCTGCTGAGAAGCCCCCACAGGGGTCTTTACTCTTCACGACATCCTGGCAAGACAGGTGTATGCCTTCCTTTTTCACTTTAGGCAGCATGGAGTCAGAGAGGTTAGGACGCGTTTGCAGGGACACACAGTCTCTGAGTCTGGACTCCTGAGCCACCTCGTGGGAGAGGACAGCTTGGTGATTGCCTCCCTACTGCCTTCATGGTGACTGTGCCTGTCTGTGGCCCTGAAGCTGGCTGGCATCTAAACCTTGTGTCCCTGAGCACATCTGGTGCAGGCAGGCAGAGGTGGGCAGCTCAAAGGGAACAGGGAGGCCTTAGCTGTGCAGGACTGGGGTGCCCTGTGACTCCACCTGGAAAGGTGATGATGGGGCACCAGGAGCTGGAGAGGCAGCCCATCCCCGGATTCACAGGCAGGGCTGCCCCAAGAATTTCTGGTTCAAATCCAGAAAAAAAGTGAGGGAGGTCCTGCTCCTGTGCCTTCCTTGAATATCAAGGGGGACAGCTTTAGTTTCTATCATCTGCAGTAATTTTTGGCACAGGTTCTCCCAATTTTGGCTATATGCATGCACCCAATCACACACACACTTGAAATAATAAGTTAGATTAGCCACAGTTCCTCCTTGGCTCCCCCTTCCTTGCAACCCTCCTTTTCCATATCTAAGTTTCCACTGGGCATGGCTATGTGTCAGCTGCTCCTCCAAGCCTGCTTCCCCTCCCCCCATGCATATGGGAACAGGGCCAGGCAGTTGGGGCACAAGCCTCAAACTCCCTGTCCTGGAAGAGCCACTATTCTGCCTGCTGTCAGGGAAGGTGGGACGGGACAACTTTACTGCTGTTCTTATTTGCAAGAGGTCATAGGGATAAGAATTTTTAAGAAATGGACTGGAAAGTTCTTCCCTGGTTAAGTCAGGCAGTGTGATGAGCTTGTCTCTTCTCAGATGAGTCCCCCCTGACTGACGCAAGCACAGAACATGCCTCTGTGGTGGCTGTGGGGACACACTTTTATTATTTTTGCCTTGGGGAGCCACAGACCAGGAGGGCCCCTGGGAGGAGGACATCTGAGTGTGTCATCTTGCTGCCGCTCCCACTGGCACCTGCATCTCTGCCCAGGTGATGGAGCCCCTCACAGCCGCAGTGACCTGGGAGTGACGTCAGGACACGTGTAAAGCACAGGGCCTCCAGCTCCTGCTGCCGGCTTCCTGGAGCCCTGGAGCTCCCTGAGCACCAGACACAAGCCATTATTGAGCTATCATTTTAAAACTCTGGGAAAAGAAAGACCAATTTGAGAAAGAACATTAGCTTTTTGGTAATCCTGAAAAAGGTTTGCAGAGATAATGTTCCACTTTTGGTTAAAAAAATATTTCTAGAGAAAAAAGTAATTTAGCAACACAGTGCTCACAACATCTCAAAGAATTTAAATCCCGGAGCCAGGGAGCTAAAGTGGCTTCACAACCAGAATTTCTTTTAAAATGTTTACCCATTAAGCTTATGGATCAAGTTTTAAAAATCCAAGTTCACACATGGTTTGCTGATGTAGTGCTATTTTTTCAAACAATTGGAAATATTCAAATGTGGGCACTAGTCATTTGTTGAAAGGCTGACCTACCAGGGTCCCTGCGTGGAGTCAGGCTGAGCAGAACAGGGTGTGGACTTCAAATTGCACAGTCCCGTGGTGGCACCAAGGGGTCATCCCACAAAGGGACGACACGGTGGCTCCTCCCCACCATAACATGTCAGCTGGCTCAACTGCCAGGCGGTGCAGCCCCAGGCCCTAATCCTGCCCTGTCCCTCTCTCCACGACCCCTCACACCGGACCCTGGATACCCTGCCTCAGTTTCTAGCTCTGTCTGAAGGGAGGGAGAGCCAGTCACGCCCCAGGAAGTGTCCCCAAACAGGAGTCAGTCACCTCAGTCCTGGGACACCCAGGGAACCACATCTGCCCCATTGAAAGATCAGGGTGTTTGGTGATCACACCCTCGACCTCTTTATTTGCAGCGCACATCACAACCGCCACACACACATCTTTGGTGTCACGCCTGCCACCTGAGGGGCCATTTGTGAGCTGCTCACTGGGCCCTGTGATGGGGTGACAAGTCCAAAGAGTCCCACTTGTCCCACACAATCAAAGGATCAAATTTTTCATTTCACGTTTTGTCTGCTCACTACATAAACACTTCTCCACCCCCCCTTCCCCTTTGGTAACCATTGTTATAAAACAAATATGAAGATGGAGTTTTGTTGGTCCAGGGCTGTGGTTTAATTATTCCTGTCTGCTCCGCATCCCAGAATGGGTAATTCACTTTTCCAAATATGAGTGAAAGTTGACGGCTAAGATTTCATTCTAGGCCTGGCAGTAACAACATTTGCTGTTCTCTAATAATGTTGAAAAATTCCTTCCTGGACACCTGAATCTACATGCTTTTACTATAAGGAAATTCAAAGGAAAGAGCCTTGTCATGGAAATGGAGTTTCTCTTTGATTTGAGACAGCCTCTGAAGGTTGAAGGGGACCAAAGCAATGAAAGACAAGGGCGTTTGAGGGTGTCATTTGTGGGTAAATACAAATTATTTTCTTCTCTCCCCCCAAAAAAGGTAATTACAAACACTCACAAATTAAACTGTATTAGGCCCTGATTCCAAGCCGGGGTCCTTTGCAACAAGCAGTCTTGTTCCCTGTGCTGTTAATCTGTGTCCTGAAGCCTCCACGTGTGGGTTTGTGTGACAGAAGTTCTGTGAGGTCAGCCTGGGGCTTGGCACCTGTGTGTGCGCAGATTTGTCAGGAGCAGCGGTGGAGATGGGCCAGCTGGGACCTGCAGTGGTGGAGATGGGCCAGCTGGGACCTGCAGCGGTGGAGATGGGCCAGCCAGGACCTGGGTTCTGCATGCAGCTTCTGTTAATGCACACTCAGCGTTCTGGTTATGCCCATGCGGAATCGACAGCTTAGGAGTTGGACCCAGTCAGGAACAGGCCCCTCATATTCAAATTCAAGGTGCACGTTCAGCAAATGAGAACAGGACCCTTTCAGCTTTTGACACTGTGAAGTTCACCTACACCTAGACCAGGCTTTCTCAAAGTGGGGTTGCACAGAAGCAACATCCTTGGGGTCCAGTTCTCTGGCGTCTGGGTCCCAGGTGGCTGCCTTATGAATGACTCTGCCCGGTGATCTCACCGCGACATGGGCAGGGCTCTCCCCCAGCGGGGCAGGCACTAGTTCAGGTGTGGGTCCAGCCCCTCGTCCCAGACAGACTGCCCCTTTCCTACATGCCCCCGACTCCACCCCCACCCCACTTGACCTGCAGGTCCCCTCACCTGGGAGGCTCTCACTGTTAGTCTGGGCCATCTCCTCATCTCCTTGGTCAGCACTGGACATGCCGGCCCCCCTGCTCCACAGCGCTCCTCCAGGGACAGGAGGCTGAGGCTTCTGCACAGGAGGTGCTCTGGCCATGTGCTCCCCACATGGAGAAGGCTTGGCTGGCGCCTGAGAAAACCCCACAGATCCAAAAGGACAGGTGGATGGCAAGTTCTTAAAGAAGCATCCAGGACCCAGCTCTGCCCTGCCTGAGGACACAGGCCTGGGGGGATTCAAACTTCTGGGTGAAGGTACCCAATGAGGGCTGCTTCTACCCGTGGGGCGCATGGTGAGGGGTGCTTCCACCTGTGGGGTGCTCAGTGAGGGGTGCTCCCATTGGTGGTGAGTGGGTGCTCGATGGAGGGACCTGTGCACTGTGAAACCATGACTGAAGCTGTGCCTTCAGGAAATGCCATGACCACATGAGTGAAGGGGACAGCCTGTGGTGACCCTTTGGAGGCCAAAGACAGCTGCCCAGTTATGGCCCTGGGGTGGAAGCTGGGAACTGTGAGCACTGTTGCCCCATGAGTCCATCCTGCTCTGGGCCTCTTGGCAGCAGGGTGGAGCAGGTCTGGAGTCGGGGTCACCTGAACACAAAAGGATCCTGAACTCTGGGCTTCCACACAGCTTCCTCGGAGGTGCTGAGAAACTTGCATAGCCATGAGGAACTGAGACTCTCAGGTTGTCTCCCGATGGGGGCAGAGGTAAAGGCCAGAACCACAGAACCTCAGAGTGCAGGAGAGACCTCAGGAGTGGCCTGTGCTGTCCTCTCAGGGATGGCACTGCCGCAGTGTTCCTCAGTGAGGACAGGCTGGGATAACTATAGGCGCAGGGACAACTTGGGACGTTTCCTCCTGGGGCCTCCTGGGAAGTGACCGTACAACCCAGACAGTGACCAGGCCAGAGCTGCTTAAGAGTTTGAAAAGTCCTCCCCATCGATGGCCGTAATGTCTAGTGTCACCCTGGCCCCCACCCCGACTTTTCACTGTGGCGTACAGCGCAGACACAGAAAAGCATCCAAACAAAGCACGGCTAGATGAGTTGATCTAAAGCAAAATCTCTCACGGCCACCACGCAGGCCAGAGGCAGACCTCAGCTGGCCTTCCGGGAGCCCCTGCAGGCGCCTCGCAGTCAGTCTCCCCAAAACCACCCCAATAACATTGCCCCACTTTTACGCTCATCTTGTCTGACCTTTCCTGTGCTGACCACTCCCGTGTGCACCGAGACCCCACAGCCTGTCTCCTTGTTTCCAGAAGGTTCTTCTCAGTGTGGAGCCTGTTCAGGAAGGGAGTGCTGGGGTGATGGGTTCACACAACTCTAATCAAGGCCAAACAAAACAAAGAATTAACTACATAAAATTGAGTAGTTGACCTGCATAATGTCTTATGATTTTTATTTTAAAACATTCTTTAGTTAAATGTCTTATTTACCAAATTTAGGGAATTTTTATTTCATATGCTATCTATAGTTTACAACAATTCGGTAAAATACACTTTTGTGAACAAAGTTAAAAACATTTGCTTTTTGGGCGGCGCCTGTGGCTCAGCGGGTAGGGCGCCAGCCCCATATGCTGAGGGTGGTGGGTTCAAACCTGGCCCCAGCCAAACTGCAACAAAAAAATAGCTGGGCGTTGTGGTGGGCACCTGTAGTCCCGGCTACTCGGGAGGCTGAGGCAAGAGAATCGCCTAAGCCCAGGAGTTGGAGGTTGCTGTGAGCTGTGTGACACCACGGCACTCTACCGAGGGCCATAAAGTGAGACTCTGTCTCTACAAAAAAAAAAAAAAAACAGACAAAAAAAAATTTTAGTTTTTCTCTCTAGTTAATTTCTCCAAAATTCAAAAATTATTCATAAATATTTTTATTTACCTAAGTTTAATAAAAACCTGTTCTCTTCTTATAAACAAGATACAATTAAAGACATTGGTTATATTACCAAGACTTTGACTAAAATGTCATATTAAAATATGTACTAAATGCTTGGTGTCAGGAGTTTCCAGACTGACAGCATAAAACTGTCACTTCCTTGCAGGCCCCCAAACATTAAAACTATAAGTAAAATCTAAAGTTTGCTTTGATTTGGCTTCTTTGCCTCTGGGAGTTTTAAAATCTGAGATTCCTATATGGTCAATATAAAGAGTAAAAATTATGTTCCTAAAGAAAAGCTTTAATGCACCTGTTAATAGATTCTAGCCTGTGTACTGCTTTTGTTAACTACCTGTAGCCTATGCTAGATCCTGAGTTCTAATTTCCTTCCATATTTGGCTGCAGATCTCCAATTAAAAGCAGAAGCTGCTCAGCTCCTAGAGCCCTATTAGCTTACAGGGTATAAATTGTAAGAAATGAGACTGTGTCTGGAATATGGATCACACAGAATGTTCACCAAAGACACTGGAACTACAGACTAGGAGAAAAAGGTTGTTTTCATGTTGTGGACAGCTTTTCCTAAGACATGAGAATAAGACTCCATGTCCTAATGGGACACTTATGCCCTTTCTGCTACCTTTTTCACTTGGGAAGGTAATAGTATAATTACATTTCATGACCAATAGCTTTTGTTTTTAACTTAACAGCTCCAACCTAAAAAAAAAAAAAAAAAATCCTTTAGTATCCATTAGTTAAATTTTAAAAGGTCTGTGCTATTACTAATGCTATAGTGTCTACCCAGAGAAATGCGTGTGGGAAAGTTGAGACCCAAAAAACAAGAAAAAACAAGCCACATGGTTGCAACAGGTCTCACCCAAGTCCCAGGTTCATTTGATTTACTCAAGTGGTTGTTTTTAAGCCTACTTTAAGACTCAAAACCATTATACAAACTAAAATTGTTACATTACTATTGATTTCACTTTGTTTTATCTTTTCAAACTTTGTATCTGTTACTTGTTACATTTTTACAAAAGCATAACTCCTAACAAAATGATGCTTTCCCAGCACTTTAAGATGATAACAAAAGACTACCAAACAAAAAAGGGACTCAACTCAGTATTAGATTCCAGGGAGACTTAGCCTGACAGCCGCCTGCTTCAAGCTTCCCTTGCGGCTCCCGTAAGGTACTGACACTGACTCATGGCTGCCAACCACCCACCCCCCCAACTGAAATGAGACCAACATCTGACCCCAGCATGGGGACCTCAGGACCTGGAACAGGAGGGCGGATCAGTGACACTGTCACAGAGAGACCTCAATTGAATGGGGCAAAGAGGAGGTTGTGGGAATCCAAGCAGAGGGACCATGGTAAGGAAACCCTGGCATACGGAGCCAGGAGTCCCTGAGGGGAGCCTCTGTGCTCACGATATGGTAACCAAAGCCGTGTCACAAGCCTGCAGAGACCTCGGCCTTACACAAAGGCCGTCACAGTCTGACTTCTACAAGGACATCAGCACCTGCCTGACCAGCCTCAAACTGGCATTTCCTTTGTAGGCACAGAACTACTTCAAAACAATTATGTGACTTTTCCCATCTTTGCCTTTACAAACCGTTGCCCCCCCTAATCTCCAGGAATATGCACGTGATTTATGGTAACACGCACACATTGTCATTGCAATGCTTTACTCCTGAATACTCTTTCTCTCAGGGAGACTCTGTTATTTAGGCCAACAACGAACTGTAAGAGGATACTTTTCAGACAATGTGTGAATATGGGTGAGTTGAAGAGATTATTTTGTCTGTTAATTTTGCGTTTTTTTTTATTAATATTAAATCATAGCTGTGTACATTAATGCGCTCATGGGGCACCATACACTGGTTTTATAAATAGTTTAACACATTTTCATCACACTGGTTGACATAGCCTTCCTGGCATTGTCTTAGTTATTGTGTTAAGACAATTATATTCTACATTTGCTAAGTCGTGGAAAAAGCCCAAGTGCCCATTGATCCATGAATGGATTAATAAACTGTGGTATATGTACACTGTGGAATATTATGTAGCCTTAAAGAAAGATGGAGACTTTACCTGGTCTGTTAATTTTGATCAAGGCATGGCTGTTAGAGGAGGCAGTGGCTCCTCTGTCCTTCCCCTTGGGTGTAACCTGAACTAGGCAGAGCTGATGGCTCTGTCTGTCCCCTTGCATGTGCTCTCTGACTGCCCTGCCACCCCCAGTCGTGGGCCCTGAGACTAATCTGCCTGGACTGCATCTACGGGCAGCCGGGTGAGCAGGGTTCCCTCTGGGTTCAGCCATGGAGGTACTTTCAGGCTGTCCGAAGATGGGGCAAGGGAGAAGGTGCATGGCCCTGACTGCTGCCAGCTGGGCATTGTGTCTGGCCGCCCCCTTCTGGATCCTGGGATCCCTCCAACCGCCCTGCAGACTCAGCTCCTCCGTGGGGTTTTGAGGCAAGAGCGACAGCTGCCTGTGGGCAGCCCCCTTGCAACTTCCCCAGGTCCTGTGCTTCCTTTGTGACACCCATTTTAGCTCCACCTGTGTCTCTCTGGGGTCCTGCTTTACTGAGGTGGGATGATGTGGAGTCTGCAGTGTGCCTTACACTACCCCAGGGTGAGCCGTATGCACACAGGGGTTGGGAGTGGTAAACAGGACCGTGTGCCAAAGGCCTGTCAACCGTATGCGAAGAGGCCATGGAAACTGGTTATACTCTGTGAGGTCACTAATAAAAAAGCCCTTGCCACCTCAGCTCCAAAGCCTGATGTGACGCAGGCCACAGACGCACTGAAGTCAGTGCAGAAAGGGCAAACTCCTCAAACTTATGGAAAACAGCATTTCTACTCAGTCTATATTATTTAACAGCATAAAGAAAGCTTATTCTATAATCAAGTTTATAAAATTAGCATAGCCATAAACCAAAACCTGACAAGGGTAGTATCCCCCCCAATCCCAATATTGTCCAATCTTACTATGCATATTTAATGCAAAACTTCTAAGAAAAAATTAACACATTGTTATGAGTTGACTTTCATTCCTTTCTACCCCACCAAAGATAATCTGAAACTCTAACTTCCAGGACCTCAGCTGTGACCTTATGTGACCTTATTTGCAAACAGGGTCATTGCAGATGTGATTAGTTAAGAGGAGATCACAGCAGACAAGGATGGTCCCTTAATCCAATGTGACTGACGTCCTTATAAGAAGATGCTACACACACTCACACACGCACACATTCTCAGCACACACTCACACGCACACACACTCAGCACACCCATGCACGCACTCACAGGCACACACTCAGTACCCACACACACTCTCAGCACACACATGTGCACACTCGCACACACCCCACTAGCTGTATGAGAAGTAGATGTGGAGGGAAGGCCCATGTGGAGGGAGTGGCAGGGCGGCCTGGGAGGCTGGGAGCTGCAGGAAGTAAGGAAGGCCCCTTCCTGGAGACGCGGGAGGGAGCGGGGGCACTGCCAGCACCTTGGTCGCAGACTTTCAGACTCTAGAACCAAGGTCATAAATGTCTGTTCTTAAAGCCACCCGGTTTGTGGTACTTGGTCAGCATAGCCCCGTGACACTCATATACAATCAGATCAGCATTTTTATAAGATTAATGTGATGTGTACAAGGATGGCTTATTCTAGAATTAAATGATGGCTTAATATGAGGAAATATATTAATACAATTTATCACGTTAATTGTTTAGAGATGAATGTTTATAAAATCACCTTGATAAAAGGGATTTGATTAAAGTTATGAGTCTATTCCCAGAAAAATGCATATATGGGTCCTGTACATGCAACACGTGACCCCCACCTGCCCATTGGAACACCCAGGAGAACCGTATGGAAAACGCAGAGAGGGAGAATGGCCGATAAAGAAATGCACCAAAATCAATGGCTTTTTAACTGCCAAACATTAGAAACAGTTAGAAAACACCATAAATAAAACGGCTTCATAATAGCCATCAAACATAAAGTCCTGGAAGTAAACTTAAGCAATATGCAATCCCGTACGAAGCAATCTATAAAATTTTACTGAAAGAAATAAAATAAGACAAATGAATGGAAGGGTTATTAACTCAATATTATAAAGATGCCATTTCTCTTCTAATTAATCTAAAAATGCAATCCCAGTGAAAATTCCCAAATGATTCTGAAGGTTATCAGGATGGCTGAGTGAATAAATAGAACAGTTTTGAATTTTTCATACTATTGAGGGGAACTTGCTCTATAGATATAAAATTTCTTTTCTGGAGTCTTTGTTAAAATGAAGTGTGACTCAGGTCAGATAGAGAACGGAAAAATAGGTAGAACAGAATGCCAAGTCTCAGAGCAATGCAGGTGGGGACACAGCCCAGGCTACAGGTGGCCTTAGACTCAGCACAGGAAGCCTGGGTTACGCAATAAACAGCAGAGAAACAACTTATTACATTTGTGGGAAAAATGGTAAACTCAATCCTTAGCTCAAACTACAAAACAAAGTCAGTTCTGGATTGATTAAATATTTAAAGAGGAAAAACATGAATGTGTTAAAGCATGGAGAATGCTAATAGGCTATTTCTTTCCTGTAGTACAGGGATGAGTGAGGCCCTGCCCGGCTTGTCCAGCAGCAGGAGGCCGGAGGCAGTGCTGGTTTGCAGGCACTGTGGCCAAGGGCACGTCTATGCTTACCTGGTGGGCTATCTTGGGCAAGAACCTCATCTCTCTGTTTTCCAATTTCTTCTTCTCTGAAATGGGAAAAACCAGTCCCCCTACTTTGTTGTAAAGGTGAAATAAAATGACTTGTAACCGCGAAGGACTGAGCATTTGAGAAACACAGGCTGTGATGTTGTTGACATGTTAAAAATTACACACGACAAAACCATCTCAACATTGTGAACAGATATCAAAGAAAGGTTTGCACCATACATGATGGGCGCTGCCTCTGGCACGGCCTTTCGACGTGTGTGTGTGTGGGTGGGTGTGTACGCGCAGTGTCCTCGAGCCCCTGTGTTCATGGAGCCACTGTGCAGGGCACTGTTGACAGCTCACAGCCCACCAGAGATCAGGGCAGCTACAGCAGCAGGGCCCGGCGCCACCGGCTCCTGGAGTCTGCTCCCAGTCACGGGGTCTCCTGGTTCATGTGCTTGTATTCACATGACCTCCCGCACCTGGGTTTCTCCCTTGTAAACTGAGGAATGAAGGCATCTGCCTGAGTAATAGTCATCAAGTGCTCAGAGAGCCCACACAGACTCTGAAAACCCTATTATGTGAGTGTTTAGGAATTTGGCAAACTCATAAAGTCGGTTTTTGCTTTTTCACATTTTTGCAGTGATTTTTCTCTTTTGAGTACACGACCTTTGCTCTGGTTGACCCAAAGCACCCATCTTTTTGGAGAGGAGTGTCTCACACAGAAACAGGGGCAGGAGAAAACATGTTCTCATGTAAAGACTCCAAGGCTGCAGCTCTGGGAGCCGGTCGGATGGATTTACAGCGTCCTTGCCCTGTGGTCATCTAACTTCAGAAGAAAGTCGGGGGTTCCTCTCTGGCTCTGGCTCTGGCTGCTGACCAGGGGCTAGGAAGATGGGGGGCTGGAAACCCCTCTGCCCCGGGCATTGTGGAAGGGATGGGAGAGGCTGGGACGGCAGCCAGCGTGTCCAGCTTGGGTCCCAGCCTCTCTTCTCTGAGCTTCATGTCAGCCACAGAATGGAATGGCCGGTGGAGACTGGACTCAGTGAAACTGCCCTGCCCTGCCTTGGCTTCAGTGGGAGGCAGAAGGAGGTCAAGTATCCCTGGGGCCTGAGCACGTGGAGAGAGTCAGGGTCACAGGTCACACCAGCTTTAGCCTCAGAAGGACAACAGCTGCCAGGGAGACCTGGGGCCACAGTCCCCCATCTTGGGAGGGTGTGGACACCAGCATAGCACTCAGCACCTCTGAAGGAATTAGACAGGGAGGGGAGGCTGAGGCTAGTGGCTGCCTTAGTCCCGGGAGGGAGGCACGATTTAGAGCAGGCTGGACATCAGCTGAGGCTCCCCTGCCTCACTGGCCAGGGTTTCTGAGGAAGGCTGGATATGCTGTGGCCAAAGTTAATGAGCCCCCTCTTCTCTGAAATGCCAAATTGCAGCCAGAAAGTCTTGAAACTTATTTTGCAAAGGGTTAGTACATTAATATAAAGATATCTTAGTTACCAAAAAGAAAACGGGGCAGAAATCCCAAAAGAAAAATAGATAAAAAGATATGAAATGAAAATAAAAAATACATTGAAAACAAAAGTAAAGCATTAGCTGTCAAATTAGCAAGGATGGTTTTTTATTTTTAGAGGCAGAGTCTCACTTTATCACCCTTGATAGAGTGCTGTGGTGTCACAGCTCACAGCAACCTCCAGCTCTCTAGGGCTTAGGTGATTCTCTTCCCTCAGCCTCCCAAGTAGCTGGGATTACAGGCACCTGCCACAACACCCCGCTATTTTTTTTTTGTTGTTGCAGTTTGGCTGGGGCCGGGTTCAAACTCTCCACCCTCAGTATATGGGGCTGGTGCCCTACTCACTGAGCCACGGGCATTGCTGACAGATGGTTTTTTAAAATCTAAGTTTTGTATTTGGCATGTAGGATCACACGTATCTGTGTGCAACCTGTCAGTGTTTGGACACAGGGGATGCAGGTGAGAGCAGGGTGACCAGAACACCCTCTCAAACATGCTGCCTTTCTCTGTGACGCTGGTGGCCAGTGTGCACCTCTGGTTCCATCACATGCAGGGACAAGTGGGATGTGGCAAGTCCGGCTGGGCTGCATTGGCCAGCCTCTCTGAGGGACACTTGGCCCATCACATGCCTTAGGCCCTGACCCCCAGGAGCCCCCGGTCACTTCCCTGTACTGCTGCCCACGGAGGAGCAAGGGTGTGAATGGCTCAGACCTTCCCGACCTTAACAACTAATACATCAGGAGAAACCAGCAGTGAAACCATCAAGAGAGAAAACAATAACCAACAGCAATGAAACTGGGACAGACAAGTGTGGGCACGGGGCCGCCCAGGAGGCCCTGCCTGGTCTGGAGCAGTGCTGGTGCAGGTCAGGGGTGGAATCCTGAGGTCTCAGCAGCTCCTGGCTCAGGAACACTCAGAGCTGAGGGGCCTTCAGGGGAACCACAGCTGGGAAGTTGTGGGGGTCTTGGGAGTCGGGCCCTCTGAGGGGAGACCTCCGGAGCTCCTCCCCGAGCCAGCGGATTGAGCTGGGTTGGGCTTCCTCAGAGCAGGGCCATCCCCTAGGCAGGAAGCTGTGTCCGGCTGTTGGCATGGTCTCAGAGGACAGAGTCAGCATAGGGAGGTGGGGGGTACCACTGCCCACTGGGGCAGTCCTGATCCTGGGGCTCTCCAGACTGGTCCTTTCAGTCCCTTGGCCACACTTCTGTGGGGCCTAGGGCTGGGTCCTTAAGCAGGAGTGGTTGAGAGTTGGGCAGGTTCCCTCCAGCCCTTTTTCCTACCTCATGGCCAGGGACAGAGGGTCTGGGATGCTCGGCCTTGGGGCATCAGGCAGGCAGAGGGACAAACCTGGAACCCCAGCTCTTCATGGAGGCTGGCCCTGAAGGGCTGAGGTTTTATAAGTCTGCCCTGCCTGATATCCAGCTTCTCACAAATCTGGAAATAGCCTCAGTGGGTCCCCTGCTCTCACTGCTCCCTGGAAAGGCAGGTGGGTGCTGGCAACCTTCCAAGCCTGGGCTTCCATAACGGAGGAAGAAGTCACTGCCAGTACCGTGTCTGAGGAAGGTGCCCCAAGATGAGCCAGGCAAAGTCACATGGCCTTCAGCACTTGTCATTGTGGTTACACACTCACACAGATACACAGACACAGACACACACAAGGTAAAGAACCCAACTCAGAAGAAAACACTTTCACAGAACAGGGAAGAGAAAAACCGGCCTGTGGAAATAAGGAGACAAACTTATTACTCAAGTAATGTGGTCACAGAAGCACAGCACTGGGAATTAAAGAGACAGCACCACAAAGACAAAATCAGTCACCCAGAGCAGGAATGCAGGGAACAGAAAACAGCAGTCAAGAGATGGAGAAGAAGCTTCTCATCGCTGGTGGACAGTGACTGTCAAAGACAGCCAAGAACTCAGTGCAGGGAGGGGGACACACGTTCCCAGAGACAGCTGAGAACTCAGCGTGTGGAGGGGGATATGTGTTCAAAGTCATGAGATCAGGGAATTTCCTCGCAGTGAGGGAAACAGCCTGCCCACGGAAAGGGAATTTGACACAGAGGCCTCGGCGAGGACACGTCTCCCGCTGTGACGCAGAGGCTGACTTGAAGGGCACCACGGCACTGCCCTGTCGGCTCTGGAGAGTGGGGTCTTGGGCCCTTTGTTTTTATTATCTATTTATTTATTTTCTTGACAAAATCTTTTAATTCCTTGGGCAGCGAAACACTGTTTAAAAAATACACACTGGAATGAGACACATGGTGTAAAGAACAGGGGTGGTTAAATGGCTGCCGGGGAGGTGAGCTCCAGGTTCAAAGGCACGTCTCGAAGGGACACTTGCTCACACTGCACCTGCCACTTTGTGGTGCTGGACCAAGGGTTCAAATGTGCTCCCCAACCCCAAAGTGCCTGTCTCCTGCCTCTGCCTGCATGTCTCTGGGCTCTGGGGAGGCCCCTTCTCCTCTGGGAGGCCCAAGGCAGGGGCTCAGCCTCTCTGGGGAAAGAGGCCTGAGAGGTGGTCTCCCTTGTAGGTCCCCGTTTCCCTTTTCCCCATGGGTTCCCTCTCTCCCCATAAGCCCACCTCTCCCCATCGGCCCCCACATCCCCATGGGCCCCCCCCATGGGCCCCTCATCCCCATGGGCCCCCCTCTCCCCATGGGCCCCCCTCCCCATGGGCCTCCCTCTCCCCATGGGCCTCCCTCTCCCCATGACCCCCCTCATCCCCATGGGCCCCTCTCCCCATGACCCCCCTCTCCCCATGGGCCTCCCTCTCCCCATGGGCCTCCCTCTCCCCATGGGCCCCCCTCCCCATGGGCCCCCCTCCCCATGGGCCCCTCTCTCCCCATGGGCCCCCCTCCCCATGGGCCTCCCTCTCCCCATGACCCCTCTCCCCATGACCCCCCTCTCCCATGGGCCCCCCTCCCCATGGGCCTCCCTCTCCCCATGGGCCCCTCTCCCCATGACCCCCCTCTCCCCATGGGCCTCCCTCTCCCCATGACCCCCCTCTCCCCATGGGCCCCTCATCCCCTTGGGCCCCTCTCCCCATGGGCCCCCCTCCCCATGATCCCCCTCTCCCCATGGGCCCCCCCCATGGGTGCGCCTTTCCCCTTGGGTTCCTCTCTCCCTGTGGCTCCCGCCTCTCTCTCCCACATCACCACTAACTTTGAACATAAATCCCAGGAAAGGATGCATTTTAATATATAAAAATGTTACTTTTCTTTATCCAAAACTTGGTTTTGCAATACCAAGAGTTTTCTAGAAACTTTTCACGAATTATTCACCCTCTAATACAAACTTTGGGACTCTCCTGGTGACATAGAGTGTGGTCTTTTTTATTATTTCTTGTACATGATCCAGTGTCATTGAATTTTACTGTCCTGAGGGAACATTTTAGGAAACCTGCCTGGAAATCACATTCAAGTGAAGTTTTAATATAAACTGCAAACAAAGAGAACAAGGGATTTTATTATATTAAGAGATCATTTATTCTATACATCGGCAGAGTAAAGTTATCTGGAGAGTCTCAATTTTATAACCATCTGCAATTTAAATGAGTCTATTTTTATTGAATCACAACATATTATGCACTGCGCACCTCAGCTGGTGTTCAGAATAAGACAATGCTTTTTATTTATTTTTTATTTTTTTTAAACGTCGTCTCCACACCCCCACCCTGCGTTCCAAATTTCAGTTAAAGAATTCTGCATAATTTGCATGGTATATGGTAACATTTTCTTACTTCAAAATGCATAACAAGTCTGTTTTAAAAACAGCCACCACCAGCTGAAGGATCGCATGGTTTCACAACCTAATTATAAACACTCAGTGATATCCGAGGCGCAGCAAAGCAGAGAGATGCATCTCTCTGGCAGAGAAATGGCATTTTTATAGTAAAATACTTTGTGCTAGGAAAGTAATTAAAACAAAGCATTCATTCTGGTTCATCTTGTTAAACCGGGCTGAGATCACACCTTGAAAACGTGTTTGGGTTCTCTCTTCGACATTTAGGAGGGGAGAGAGGACCTGAAAAGAGAAATGGCTGTGTCCCCTTCGGCTCTGGGGCTTGTCCTGTGGGCTCATCCTGAGTGCTGTGAAAGGCTTTCAGGAGGGAGAGAAATCTACTTTAGTGTATTTCTCTTTGCCCCCTGGTTTCTATAAGATATCAGTTATTTATTTACCTGAATAACTGAAGTCAGATGTCTAATTTTACTCTTGATTAAAAAAACATGTGATGAAAGCAGGCCCTGAGCAGAACTCAGCATGCAGGTTTGAAGGGCAGCGTCAGTTAAATTCTCCATCCCAGCAAGTGGAAAGTTGATGTCCCCACACTTGAAGAAACCATCCCTTCACCAAGTGCACTGTTATCACCGTGAGTGAATGCCTCTCCACTCTCTGGCCCCACTCCCTGGATTGCCTGGAGGAAAGATGGGTTCCCCTCTTGGCGCCTCCGCTCTGCCTTTCCAGAGCTCAGCCCAGACTTTCCTCCCACCACATAAGTGCCCCCAGGTGTGGGGGTGCTTCCCGCAGACCTGGTGCCCTTCCACCCTGCATTCCTGCATCCAGCCTTTGGGGCCCAAACACTTATTGACTCTAACACACGAATCACAGGTTATATTCTTTTGAGCATAGGCAAATGATCTTAGAAAGGATGAATTTGAAAGTTTCCTTTGGAAAATACACAGAGTGGCTCTAGTATGTAATTAAACCCTCCTGGGGAGACTCCGCTCGTCCTCCAGACCCTGGAAGTCAGGCCTGCAGGAGACCAGCCAGACACACTGGGCAGAGCTTGGAGGCAAAGGTGAGCACTGGGCTCCTGCAGGGCTCTCTGGCCATGCACTGGCCCTCCTGCAGCAGTTGCAGAAGTCCTGGCATCTGGTCCCAGAGGGGGGTCCTGGGTGGCAGTGGTGACAGCAGTGGGCTTTCTGCTACAATCTGTGTGGCTGCCTCTCCTGTGAGCACCAGAGCCTGGCTCTGAGGCTTCCAAGCTGTGGCAACACCCTTTTGAAAAGGGATGAGCTAGCAAATCGCCTCTAGTGGGACTACCAGTATTGAGCATGGCGTCTGGACAAAGGGCCCTGACATGTCCCGGTAGTCCCAGTTTACTGAATCCGTGTGCCCCGGGCAGTGCTGGCTTACTGAATCTGAGTGACCTCGGAGGTCCTGAGGTCCCGGCTTACTGAATCTGTGCGCCCCCCAGCCGTCCTGGCTTACTGAATCTATGCGCCCCCGGCAGTCCGGGCTTACTGAATCTGTGTGCCCCCCAGCCGTCCTGGTTTACTGAATCTGTGCGCCCCCGGCAGTCCCAGCTTACTGAATCTGTGCACCCCCCAACCGTCCTGGCTTACTGAATCTATGCGCCCCCGGCAGTCCGGGCTTACTGAATCTGTGTGCCCCCCAGCTGTTCTGGTTTACTGAATCTGTGCGCCCCGGCCGTCCTGGCTTACTGAATCTGTGTGCCCCCCAGCCGTTCTGGCTTACTGAGTACTGAGTCTGTGCGTCCCTTCTCCACATCAGGGTTTCTGGCATTTCACCTTTAGTGCAAGCTATCCTGAAGTCCAACTTGGAGCCGACCAACGGAGAAATCAACTAAACCCATTCCCAGTCAATCCAGAATCTCTGCTAAGTTCCCAGTTTTCATAAATTTAACTTTATTTGAATATGTGCCCCTGTGTCCTGGGTTCAGTATCCTCAAATCTGCGATTGTAGATACTATTCAAGTTCTCTCTTTATAAGGTAGCAAATCCTGTTATTCTTTTAGTGGATATGTTTTCTTCTCTTGGGTTTGATGCAATTAGCTTTTTAGGTCATAAACAGAAGTAGCTTCTAATTATAGGTCCATCAGGAATGGAAAAGGGTTAGTGACAGGGCGAGAGGAATGCCTTTTAAAATAGAGCAATCTCTGGTAAGGCCCAAGTTCCCAGGGTAGGGTCTGACTCTGAAAAGGGAGAGGAGGTTGCTGCTTCTGGGAAGGGATACTCCATGTGTTAGTGGTTGGAGACCCTTGTTTCATCCTAATACTCTCTGTTAGGATTTCTATTTTAATTGTCAGCTTCCTTCTTTTTCCTAATCAATGCCCTTCTTTTTACTTAGGAGATCTGCAGAGGCCATGACTAAAACTCACAATATGCCAAGGAATCAGATTCTGCATCTGATTTTCAGCTCTAAGAGATTTATTTAACACCATTATATGATCTTGCTGCTCATCATGTCTTAAGCCAAGACATTTTAGCTTTGAACTTGTTCTAGTTTTAAGTTTACTGTCATAATTAGAAACCACTAACCTGCCCAACAGTCCCTGAATCCCTCATGCACATTCTAACAGTCTGTGACTGTAGATTTGGTCTCCCAGTGCTGTGGCTTCTGAAAGTGCTTCGTCGCAAGTTCAGGGGGTGACTCCAGTAACTTCTTCATCATTTTTTGCTACCAAATCTCTGTATCCCACCCTTTAGCACTAAACTGCCAGCTCATGAAACCCCAGATTCTGTTTTCTTGTGAATTCGTTATCTGTAACTGCTCTGCTAACAATTATACTCAGCACCTCGATTGTAAGTCAGGGAGCTGAGCAGCAGTGGTTTATATTTGTGATGGAAAAGCTGAAGGAGACAGAAACCACTTGGGGATGAGTCCAGCGCCACTCTCTCTCACCAGTGACACCTGAGACTCCGGGAACAAACATTCGTGCATCTGACCTGAAGAGCCAGAGCTCCAGTCAGAGGTTCCGGATGTTGCTCAGCTCTGCTCTGTTCATCTGGGATGCTGGGTTGAATCTAGGGTGACCTTGGGATGAGCAGGGTTGTTCTCCACCCTTGGTGGTACAGAAAGGCAGAGGCGGGCCAGGGTTGGCTGAGAAAGACATTCTGCAGTTGCTCCCACACGTTTCAGCACGTCCTTCTCTTGTTTAAGTTTGTCAGCATGTAGTTCTATTGCTGTCAGCAAAAAACCCAAACAAATTAACAAACAAACAAAAAAACATGGGTTCCTGCAGGAAACTGTGTAACAGCAGGAATTTCTGGGTGATGGGAGTGCACCATGTGTGATGAAGATGCTGCTTTATGAAGCTGTGTTTGTGATTGGTAAAAAGTTTCATGGATGTGAGTTCTGTCCACATGATTCAATTCAACACTTTCCTTGTCTCTGTGCTGTTGAATTATGAGATGCAAAAGATTTATTAGACATTCGAGGAACTTAGATGTATAAATAAGCACAATAAGCCTTCTCTGAGTACTGTACAAAAGCTGGAAGCTGACAAAGTCCATTTTTCTTTGTCTGAGCCCCTAGAATATGCATATATTCCATGCACATTTAGATGAGCCCGATTTTATGGCTCCCACTTCTAAAAGTGAAATGCAATTGAACAGAAATTGAATTGGATAGAAAGTGCTTTATCTATTTTAGCACCAGATGATAAATTTAATTAATGCTGACTTTAAGATGTTCATGCAGGAGGTGTGGCAAAAAGTTGCAGGCTGTTTAAATATTTGGTCACCTCTCAACTGGAAGTTATGGAGAGATGCACAGGTGGTGTCTCTTCGGTTTAACAGAAGCGATGGCTGCGTGCTGTCTTCAGCAGGGCGGTGACCGTGGATGCTGATGTGACTGAGGCATCAGTGCTCCTAGCCACCCATCCCCCACTCTTGCACTTCACTTGTGCCTCCCACGTTCCCTTCTGAGCTTCACGTCCAGTCCTGAGCAGGGCAACCCTGCTGAGGCAGGGATACCTGAGGCCATAGCTTCCTGTCAGGGACCTCCAAGTGCAGTGTTTGCTGCTTTTCACCCTGTGAAAGGTGTTCTGGGAAGGACGGGCCTGGCCAGGTTCATCTGAAGGGGAACTAGACCTGTGTCCCAGAGTCCATGTAGTGCCCAGCATGGAACGTCCTAGACAAATCCTCAGTGGGATGGGGAAGGTGGGGGCTGGCTTCAGGGTGGTCTGAACGGGCACTGGAATCCTCTCATCCTGCCCCGCTTAGGTGTCCCTGCTGCCGGTCCACATGGTCTGAGCAGCATTAGGGACCGTGAGGTCTGCAGCTGAGCCTCCTGGTGGGTGCTTCCTGGACATATCCCCAGGGGCTCTCTCCAGGCTAGATCCTGGCTGCAGAAGCCCCGCCCAGCCCAGGTGCCCTGCCAGCACTACCTGCACCTGCAGAGGGTGCCCCTGCCCCACCCCTGTGTCTGTGTGCCTGTGGTGGGCTCAGGTCCCAGCCCTGCAGGGGTGGGGGGGCGCTGTACCCAGAGTGCATTTTCCAGCTCACCCATGACCTTGGGCCACTATGCAGGGTGCAGTGCGGGAGCTGGGCATGGCCTGGGCTCTGCCCCTGACCTCTCTGTTGGGCATCATTTTTTGCCCTTGGCCTCAGGCATGGAGGGTCCCAGCTCCCGAGTGAACTCCAGGAGGGGGCCTCGCCACGTGGGCAGTGAATGTGACTCCCCTGGGCTTCCAGGCCACACAAGTTCTTGTCTCTACCCAGGTCATTTGGAAATGTCGTCACCACGGTGTGTGGGCCACCCCCATAGGCTGTCATATGGCAGAGCCCTGGCCGTGTCCCCCACTGTGCACATCTGTGCATGTCCCTTTATGGGCACTCTGCCTTCTGTCTGTCATGGGACTCCCTGTTACCTGCAGGTCGGCCGTGGGTCCTCCAAGCTGCTCACGTGACTGTGGCATCATTTCCAGCTTGGCGAGTTCGTTGGTGCTGTTCAGAAGACCAGCTTGTCATGGCAGAGGCACAGAACACGTGCGGCCCCATGGAAGCAGGTCTGCTGTCTGGTAGAGGAGCACTAGGAGACAGCTGTCCCTTCTTGCCTGGAAAGCAGAGAGACAACTTGGGGTCTGGAATCAGTCAGAATTCGTTTATTGCTCCTGACAGTGAAGTTGTATTCAGTGTTGATCAGTATTTTATCTTTGTGATCAGTTTAAAATACTTTTGAAGCCTTCCTATTTCTGCTATATTTCAGCTGGAAGAGTAGCTCTGTTGAATGTGCAGTTGGCACAACTGGATTTGCGAGGGTTCCACGCACCTGCAGCATCACTATGGAGCAGCGTGTGGTGCTGAGGGTGACCTTCCGGGCACATCTGAAGGGAATAGTCCTGTTACCACATTTGCACTGCCCTGGCTCCATGCTCTGTCATCAGGTTACTTGTATGAGGTTAGCACAGGAGGGAATAGGACCAGTCTGGCACCGAGTCATATCCTGCAGATGTGACACCCAAGCAAGTTACCTACAGCTGCTGGTGTCTGTCAGGTGATGGAGGCAGGCCCCAGGCAAGGGCAAGAGTGCACCTGTCCCTGAGCCAGTGGGAGCCAGTGAGAGCTAGTGAGGTTTTGTGCATGTGGAAGATGTGCAGGGTGAGCAGGGTGGGTGGGTGGAGGGGCCTAGAGGGCAGGGCCAGGTGCCTGATTTCAGGGCTCCCCCCATTCTGTACTGGGCTCCACCCATCCCACCTTTGGCTGACAACCCTGAGCAGGGCAGGGGCACCTGGTCTCTCCTGAATGGAGACCTGTGAGTATGTGACTCATGGGCATCAGGACTGCTTAAGGGAGGAGGAGGGATGGGCACTGGTCCTGGCAAGGGGAGGGTGGAGCTGTGAGAGCTCCTGGTGCCTGGGGAAGAAGGAGCCACTCCAGGACATGGCTCTGGTTGACTCTGGCTAGAGCTGGGATGCTTCTGGGACACAACAGGTTGGGAGACAGCTGAGCCCCTCCACACACGTAGTGTTGGGGCTCCTGCAGGTGCTGGGGGCTCTGCTGGTCAGTGGGCCTCTTGAGCCCGGGGCTTACCGTGAGCGGGCTCTGGGCTGTGGCTGACAGGGCTTTGTGATTATGTCTCCTCAGGGCAATTGGGTTCCCGATGAATCCGGCTTCCTTTGATTTCTTTTCCACAGAAAAGAAAAGATTTTATCCACAGACTTGTCAGGCTTTTGCTAGTGATTGACATTGGTGCTTTTAAAAAAGTGCCGTATTTCATGGGGACTGTCAGCCCTCATCTCACAAGGAGGCCCGTGACACTCTGCATCATTTCTGTCAGCTCTAGGACCAGGTTTATTGTGGGCTTATTAGTTCCAAGCACATGATTCACTGTTTGCATTTTGAATATGGTGTCTGCAGGTTTTAAGGCTCCCACTTTATTCCCACTGGGAATTCCTCAATAGACAGACACTAAAAATCAAACTGCCAGGAAGTTGCTTTCCTTCTAAGTCTCCAGCTCATTTTAAGATGTCTGTGATTAATGGGAATAAACCAACAGACCAACATTGCAGTCCAGCCGGGCTGGTAGCCCAGGCCTTCTGGGGAGAGAAGATAGAGAGACCCCCCCCTGGCCACAGAGGGGACAGAATCCCTGGCTGGCTGCTGTGTCCTGCAACTTGCTGTTGCCTCTCAAGCTCTCCCAGGCACCTGTGATGACGGGTGTGCAGCGAAGGTGCCACGGCACACCCACAGACAACAGCTGATGCCCAGCCAGGGGACCATGAAGTTGGCCACCACACTACACTAGGATGGAGCACCCCTGTGACTCAGGGATCAGTATAGGGGTTCTTTAGTCCTGCCAAATGGAATATGCCCTCATTCCCTCAAGTCACCTGTGAAAGTACCAATGAATGCGTATTGACTGAGGCCGGTGGGAAAAAACTACAGAGGTGTTGAGTGTCTCTTCAATGCCACACAAAGACCCTCTCACCAGGCAAGCCTTATATTTTTTGTCACCTCAGATTCTGGGGTCTGCACTGGCCCCAGAATCTCCCTGAGCCCTCCAGACACACACCCTGGCAAGAGCCCTCTGTTGCTGCTGTCCCTGCTCCAAGAAGTTCATGAGAAGATGTCCACCAGTGAAGCAAGGGGGGTCTGGAGCTGCCTCACCACCCAGATCTCTCCTTGTCACAATGGCTTGCTGAATAGGTGGGTCTGGGGTGTTTACACGCTTAAACCTTTGGGTGGAATTTCTCTTTTTCTCCTTTTCCACACTCAGCAGGAATCTCATCTGCAACCTTCTTTGCCCTTCAGCAGCATTTCATGGACTCCCTTCAGCCACCCCAATGTTTTCTCCACTTGCTACAGAGAATGACAAGATTGATTTTTTTATTTGAAGAAGTGAAGCTTCTACAACTATGTCTTCATGAATCTTGTAAGTGCACATCTTATAGGCAAGTGACACAGTGTTCTGTCATTATGTTTGTCCTGTGGGTTCCCATGGTACCCACAACATCCCTCTCACTGAGGCAAAATTCAAGTATCACTAGTGGTCAAAAGCTCAGAGAGTACTGCCATCCTCTTCTACAATATCTGCTCCTCTCTGCATAGGAGACTTAGAGGCCTGCCTTGAAATGAAAATTATCAAATAAAAGATATAATACCTTTCTCAGCAGCAACAAAGAAAACAAAATACCTAGGAATATACTTAATAAAGGAGGGGAAAGACATCTATAGGGAGAATCATTGAACCCTGAGGGGGGGGAAAAAAAGAAATCCAGAGGAAAGAAACCACAGAGGATGGAAGCAGATGATAGGGAAGCCATACCACATTCATGGACAGGTACACTCAACACTATTAAAATGGAAACAGACAGGAAGGCATACCACATTCATGGATGGGCAGACTCAACACTATTAAAATGGAAACAGATGGGAAGACATACCATGCTTATGGATGGGCAGAATCAACACTGTTAAAATGGCTAAACTATCCAAAGTGATTTGCAGATTCAATGTAATTCCCATTAAAATACCAATGCCATTTTTTTTTTTGCAGATCTAAAAAAAAAAAAATAGTTCAATACTTTGGATCCAGAAAAGACCCTGAATAGCCAATGTAACCTTAAGTAATTAAGAACGAAGTGGGAGGCATTACCTTACCAGACTTCAGGCTCTACCACAAGGCTGTAGTAATCCAAACGGTATGGTACTGGCACAAAAACAGTGACACAGACCTGTGGGTCAGATTAGAGAACCAAGAGATGAAATCATACTCATATTCCCATCTGACTTTTGACAAAACAGTTAAAAACATAGGCTGGGAAAAGAATCCCTGTGCAATAAATGGTGCTGGGAAAACTGCCCAGCCACATGTAAAAGACTGAAACAGGATCCACACCTCTCACCATTCACAAAAATTAACTTATGATGTATAAAAGACTTACACCTCAGGCAGGAATCCTAGAAGAAACTGTTGGAGAAACTCTTATAGACATCAACCTAGCCAAAGAATTCATGAAAAAGACCCCAAAAGCAATCACGGCAACAACAAAAGTAAGTAAATGGGACCTGATCAAATTAAAAAAAGCTTCTGCACAGCCAAGGACACGATCAAACAAGCAAATAGACCACTCACAGGATGCAAGAAAATATTGACATGCTGTACAGTAACAAACAACCAAACAACTCCACTAAGAAGTGGGCAAAAAACATGAATAACAACTTTTCTAATGAAGATTCTAATGGCCAACGCTCTTGAAAAAATGCTCATGTCTCTCATCGGTAGGGAAATGCAAATCAAAACCGCCATGAGATATCATCTAACTCCAGTGAGAATGGCTAATAGTAAAAAGTTTTAAAACCATATATGCTGGTGTGGATGTGGAGAGAAAGGAACTCTTCTATACTGTTGGTGGGACTGCAAACTAGTGCAACCTCTAAGGAAAACTGGAGATACCCAAAAGAACTTAAAGTAGACCCACCATTTGATCCAGCAATCCCAGTACTGGGTATCTACCCACAGTAAAAAAGGTCATTTTATAAAAAGGACACCTGCACTCAAATAGTCATAGCAGCACAATTCACAATTCCAAAGACATGCAAACAACCCAAGTGCTCACGAGTCCATAAATGGATTAATAAGATGTGGTAGATGTGTACCGTGAGGACTAGTCAGCTACAAAAAATGGCCATCTAGGACCTTTTGTGATAACCTGGAGGGAACTGGAAACCATTCTTCTAAGTGAAACATCACAAGAATGGAGAAGAAAACATACATAATACCAAATTGGAACTAATCTATCAGCAGTTGGGTGCACAAACAGAAGTAAATCTCAGTGAACACCAAGCTGGCAGGGAGGGGAGGGGAAGGTCACACCTATTGGGTACAGTGCACCGTTTGGGTATAACTACTCCTCAGTCTGTACAAGAGCAAAGCATGTAAATAAAATGTGCTGAAATAAAAAAACTGTTATTAAAAAATGATCAAGTGCTGCCACATTCTTAATAAAGAACAGAGGTAATTTATGTGATTGCTAGTTCATATAAGCAACTTGAGTGTGTGGTGTCTGCACATGAACAGTTACAAGTGGAAACGTTCCGTGTGTGTCTGCCTCAGTCAGCAGCAGAGAGGGAAGTGCCAGGTGTCAGGACGGCGGGTCCCTCGGGCGGTGCTGGCCTCCTTAACTGAGTTACTCACCCTGAAACGCTTCTGGTTCGCATAACTGTCTCTCTCCCAGGCTCTGAAAAGTCTTGTCCTTAATGTGGGTTTGAGTTGAATGCTGTTCTCAGGTGGGCATTTTACAGAAAGCAAGAGTGTTCTATCATCATAATTGCTAGACTGAAAAAAAAAAAACCACCTCACTCGTTTAACTCACTCACAATACCCCTCACATTCACTCCCAGGCGCCCATGTTTCCCTCTCAGCAGGTTCCCTTTACTTTGCAATCACGGCTCGTTTGATTTGACCAGCTTATAATTTGTGCGGCACCTTGGAACCTTGTTCAGGATACATGAGGGTTGAAACATTGATCAATGTGTGCTTGTCCCTAAAGAGAACAGTTCTTAAAATGTCCATGCTTGAGAAGTATGAAAATCACAGCCCCTGCCAGGGAGTAAAGCTCATTTGCTTTCACGTGGACTAAAATACATCCTTAGACAAAGTGAATGAGCCAGAACACGTTATTAATAGCTCCTAGCCCCAAACGGGCAGCCAGAGCTTTGATCAAGGAAGGAAAGGGTTTATTGATGTTGTCCACGTCAGTATGGTCACAACTCAGCATTTTAAGAACAAGCACTCTGCCCGAACATCACTCAGTTCACGGGAACAGCACTTGAGCACAAAGCAACATGAGATGTCTTTGTGAATTTCTTCTTTCCCCCAAGAGAAAGCGCTGTTATCGTTTTTAATTTCCTGTAAAATTTTCTTCCCGTGTCTGGGAGATTTCCTTTTGTATGGTGCTCGCAGAAGAAAAAGAGTCCTCTTAACTTTCACCTCCTATATCAGCCCAATATGTTTATAGTGAAGATGGATGTTAGAAAAACACTTTCCTGAGACAGAGTATCTGCCTGTTCCTCACTCCATCCTGAGGCAGAATGACAGTGACCAGCAGGTGAGTGAGTGGAAACCACCCGATTGCCCTATGGGCTCCCAGGTGGCCCAGACAAGGGAGCAGGGGACCTGGCCTGCTGGACGCTGCTTCCGGGTCCCACCACATCACCTGGGAAACTGCTCTATGGACACTGAATGTCAGCCTGGGGCTTCCTGGACAAGCTTCAGATGGACTCAGAGGAGACAGTGTGGGACGAGGGCAGGGTCTCCACGGGCAGCTTGGGGAGGATGCAGCTTCTCTGGATGATCCACTGAGGAAGTTTCAGAAGGGCTCCGGGGTGGGTGGGAGGCTCAGATTGATGAGAGGAAGGCAGAGGCGCAGGCTGGATGCCAGACCTCGGAGTCCAGATCTGCGGCAACTGTGGGGGAAGGTGGGGAGGAGGGAGGTTTGGAAACAGAGCAGAGGTCCGCACAGGCACCTGGAGGTCTGTTCAGCAGGAGAAAAGGGGGCGAGAGGGGCCCTGTTTGGGCCAAACCAATCGGGAGGCTGAGCGACCTGGGCCCACAAGCACCCTCTTCACGCTGGCGAGGGTGGGGGTGGGGCGAGAGCAGGGATCAGTCAGCCAGTTGGCCCAGAGCACAGACAGCCCCAATGGGGAGGGTGGTGGCTTACATCAGGAGCTGGGTTCCCGCACTGAGGGCTGCATCTGTGTGTGTGGCTGCCTGTGTAGACACAAGTGTACACACTTGCAGCCCCCTTATTTTACCAAAATTGGAGCTTGCACTGTGGGGGCAGCCAGTGTCTGCATGGTTTGGACCCTCTATTACCCTTGCCATTGAGGCATGATTTTTCACTTTTTATTAACTAGAATCTTTGATGAGAATGAGGTGACTTGTTAGGTGACAAGAGTCTGGGCGAATCCTGGGTGAGGACTAGGGCTGGGGGCCACACGGTCTTGGGGAGCAGCATTCCCAGACACTTAAGGGACAGGAGGGGCAGCGTAGGACCTCTCCTCTGACCCGCATGGAGGGGTCTGTGCAGTGGTGGCTGGTCTGGAGGGAGCCTCTCCTGGGAGGGTGGGGTGCCAAGCCCCAGGACTGGGCAGGGCCTGGATTTAAGGGATTTCACAAGACTTAGGAGCCCCAGAACATTCCACGAGGAGCTCCTGCACCGGCACTGTGTTGTGTTATTGCTTTGAAGCTGTCTGTGGGTTTTGAGTGGTCACCCAGCCTTCAGGGCACAGGGCCTATGGGACCAGCTAGTTAGAGGGAATTTCTAGTGTGACACCTGGGGAATGATCCAGGTGTCAAGGAGTTTAAATGAGCCTGTTATGCCCTTTAATCCAACTTTCTATACAGATATCTCCCATGGCAGAGCAACGTGGGATGGAGAAACGGCAGTGTTTGCCTGACGTGAAGACTCCCCACCCTTTCCTCAGCCCTGGG
The DNA here is from genome assembly GCF_027406575.1 of Nycticebus coucang. Taxonomy (NCBI): domain Eukaryota; kingdom Metazoa; phylum Chordata; class Mammalia; order Primates; family Lorisidae; genus Nycticebus; species Nycticebus coucang. The sequence continues at coordinate 159,265,583 of NC_069782.1, read as the reverse complement.
ACCCACAGCACTGCCCACGCACAGATGCACTTTGGAGAACGTGTGTTTGCCTGGGAGTTTCGTTCTGTTACAGTGCCTTGCTGTTCTGACAGAGACGTCTTCCATGTGGAAAAGGATATCCTCAAACTGCACTTAGAAATCCACTCTTCACGTACCAGCTTGGCAGGCCACACAAAGCACAGATAGTGCCCCGGGCCCTGCTGCAGATCCTGGCCTTGAGCGCTGTTCCGGCTCCTGATTCCCTCACCTCGGGCTACCTGCCAGCCAAGGGTGGGGTGACATTTGCACAGTGGTTCACTCCTCTGACCTTGGTAAGCTCCGGAGGGCCTTGACTATGTGTGGGGTTCACAGAGCCGGGGACACTGAAGGAGCTTTCTCCCCTCTCCCTCCAGCCACCTGCCTGGGTAAGGCTGGAACCTCTGGGCTTGTGGCCGCCTTCCCATGTTTGTGTTTTTCTGATTCTTCTGTTTATCAGTTGCTGCTTTGAAGTTGTAAATAAAAGTTTAGATACGAATTTTGCAAACTGAGAGATTATTGATTTTTAAGAAGGATACATTGTACAAAAAATGTCCCCCAGTTTTCTCCTGTAGGGCCTCCCAGAGTCATTGAAATGCAGAAATATCATGTGTCTGTCTCAGGGGTCCTGGGTTTTGAAATGCATTTAACCCTGGAGCCTGCTGGCCACCATGCACTGTCTGTTAGCACAGCCTAGACTTGTGTGCTGTGCAGAGAATTTGCAAGTCTGCACATCTCTGAGCTCTGATTGCTTCTCTACTTTGCTAAACCATGTCAGGAGGTGCTGGGGGCCTGAGACTGGAAACCAACAGGTAGGTTCCCTTCCTCAGTGGACACTCCAACCAGTGTCAGGGTTCTGGGAACCTTACCTGAGGTCTCTTCCTCAGTCTCCATGAGACGTATTTTATTATAACCCTTATTTTACAGTTTCTTTATGTCCTCCTGGAAGTTGGAGATCTTTTCCGACTGTGTCTAAGAGACAGACACATGACCTGTGCAGAGAAAGAGAGCAGCCTTCAGGGCATGGCCGCCCCCCACACACATCATGTGCCTCTGGCTTGTGCGACCTCTTGGGTCCCAGGCAGCTGAGCAGACTGTCACCGCAGGGAGGGCCTCTCAGGTGCCCCAAGTCTGGATGGCTCCAAGAATACCCACCACGGTGTTCTCTCCCTGTGACAAGTAGGCAGCTGGTGCCTTAGACATTTTGATAAGTACAAGAACTTCCTTTGTAAGAGAAAGCGAGGGCTGCAGAGCCCCTGTCAGCTGGCCAGGGCTCTAGAAGGCCGACGGCTCATCCTGGCCTCAGTGGCTTCCACTGAACTGGGGCAGCTGTGCAACCTAGGCTATACGAGCAAAGGAAAGACAAGGAGACGCAAAATACATTGAGACATCCTGCACACGCAGAAATAATTCATGTGGCCTTTAAGCAATTTAAAAATAAAACTGGTTACTTTACACAGATTTCACACTTTCCAATGTTTTCTAGGGCTCAGGTGGGGTCATCTCTCAGTGGGTAATTGTCTGGGTAGCCTGGTGAGCCGGGATTGTGGGCCACGAATTTCTGTCCAGGTGTCTAGTGGGCTGTGTGCATTTCACCTTTTGCAAATAACCTCCTCACAGTCACTAAGTGAGGACAAGCTGAGGATGGTCTAAAACGAAATACACAGAAAAAAATCCGCAGCTTTTTAACATGTTTTCTCCCAACTTTTGGGTAAGAACATGGCTGATGCTCTCATCACCTGGGTGATGCCGGTCCTGAGGGCCTGATGTAGAGGGCCAAGACCAGGCTCCTTCAACCACCACATCTGGGGCTGTCCACTCCCCACAGTGAGAGGGACGTGGTCTCTTATCACAGGTAACCCCCACTGTTGGGGGAATGGGAGAATTAAGGGTTGGGGGTGAAGAACTGTCCTAGGAGTTAAGGAGAAGAGGGGAAAGCAAAGCACTTTTATTTAAAAAAAATATTTTTTTTCATCTTAAAAACAAACAAACAATAAAACAAGACAAAAAGAAAAATGAGAAAGAGAAAGAAAAAGAAAAAAAGCCTGTCTGGGAGGTCCCTGGCCTTGCCGTGTGGCACCTGGCCCCAGTGGGGGCTGGTCCGGGTCCCACCTGCCCTTCCGTTGGGGGTCGGACAGCAGGGGACTCAGCCGCAGTGTCCTGGACACAGAGTCCTTGTGAGGGATGCTCCAGTTTTCCAATTATTTGTATCTCTCTTATTAAAGAATCCAAATGAGGCACTGCTATTTAAAATAAACGTTATATACTAAAGTGTTGCTATAAATAATTTGAAAACTAAATAAAATTTTAGGCGCAATGTCCCATTATTTCCTCCTATGTTAGTGTTTTCTATATAAACTGTGATGGCCTGAATGCATTGGTCTCATTCATTCAAAATTATTTTTAGTTACAAAAGAGATGCATGTTTAATGTTGAAAAATTCATACATGAGCAAAGTGAATAATGAGTCCCATTATTATCATTGTTAATATTTGGTTTACGTCCTTCTAAGCTTTACAAATGAGACAGAGGAAAATTGTACTACATCATGTTACGTTGTTTCAAATGTTCACTTTTCATTTAATACAGTATGGGATTTTTTTTTCACATCAATGAGTATGCACCTAATTTTCATTGTTAATAGTTGACTAACAAGAAAGTTTAATGGCTCACTTCTATTGCCATTTAGACATTTCCAATTTTTTCACAATTAACAATAGCAGACAGTAGTCATACGTGTGTGCACATACGGACATACACACACATCTATTTACTAGGTATCGCCATTGCTAATGCATTTTTCCGTTCTATTTTTTGTTTGCTGTTAGTTTCTAGAAAATCTATTATTTTTGTCTATGTTCAGTATGGCATTTTTTTGGCCAGGGCCGGGTTTGAACCCACCATCTCTGGTATATGGGGCTGGCGCCCCACTCACTGAGCCATAGGCATTGCCCTGTTCAGTATGTTTTTATAGGATTTATAAGCACACAAGCGTCTCCTCTTTAGGTAACCACATTTTCCACCCTTTGTTCTGTTGCTCACGCCTACTTTCTTGTCTCACGTTGGACGGGATTTTTAGAACGACACTTGATTTAGTGCCGGACAACCATGTCTGTTCCAGGCTTTGTTTCTGAGGTCCAGAATTAAGTAAGATGCTGGCATCTGGCTTGAGAGAAATATATTTTGTCATGGTAAGAAAGGTTGATTTTATGTTTTTTTTTTATTTCTATGTTTAAAAAATTATAAGTATTAGAATTTGTCAAATGCTCTTTTCACTCTTTATGCAAAAATCACCTCAAAATGAATTAAAGACTTAAATGTAAAATATCAGAAGAAAACACACAGTAAAAAGCTCCATGACATTTTTCTGGGCAGTGAGTTTTTGGAGACCCCCATGCATAGGCAATAAAAGCAAATACAGACAGACAGGATTTCATCAAACTAAAAAGCTTCTGTGCAGCAAACAAAACCATTTCATAGAATGAAGCAGCAGCCTAGAAACTGGGAAGAAAGCTTTGGAAATAATGCTCTGGATAATGCACTAATATCCAAGATATACAAGGAATTCAAAGTAGTCAACAGCAAGCAAACAAATGAATTGGTTATAAAATGGGCAAAGGACCCATATAGACAACTCTAAAAGGCAGGCGTGCAAGTGGCCAGCGGTGCACAGAAAACACCAACATCTCTAATCACCCCAGACATGCAAATTAAAGCCATTTCTCTCCTGTTAGGCTGGTTGTTGTGCAGTGATGAAGTGTGAGTGTTGGTGGGTGTGTGTAGAAAAGGGAGACTGTGCTGGAGCTGGTGACAAGGAGGCAGCCGAGACAGGAGGCCAGGGCTGCTGCAGGAGCCAAGGTCTGATGAGGGGCTGATAACCAAGACAGAGCCGGCTCCAGCCAGCTGTCAGCTGTCTAGGTCACCTCACGTGAACTTTGGCTAATTACAACATCATTTGCATTGTGGTTTCAAAATTTCTACATTCTGAAATCACCAGGACAGTTCTGAGATGGCTGTCTGAAAATGGGAGGGAAACTAATTCTAAGAATTACTACCGAAATTTTTAATATAAAAAACTTAGCCTTGAATATTCCTCCCCTCAATTATGAGAGATGCCATGAAGCCTAAGCCCCTTCTTTTCGGTGTGAGTGCTACTCTTGGGCCTGCCAGCCCCCTCTCTCGAGAGGGCGAACTTCCTTTTCTTCCCTTTTAATAAGAACTGCTTGCTTCGGCTTACATGGCACATCCTAAGATTCTTTCAGAATCTGAAAATAGCTCTCGCAGAGGCCAGTAACACTCGCAGGTTTTTGGTGGGGATGTAAACTGGTGCAGCCGGCGGGGCACACAGCCGGAAGATCCCCCTCAACTGCAAGCACAGCTGCCTATGGCCCAGCAGGCCGAGGTCCAGGCATAATCCACAGAAAGGAAGTCCGTCTGTTGAAGAGGTGCCTTCGCTGTCCTGTTCATGCAGGATTATTCACAAAAGCCAAGGTCTGGAAGCAGCTAAGTGTCTGTCAGGGATGAATGGATTCTAGAGGTGGGTGTGGGCCAGGGGAGGCGTTGGTCAGCAGGTACAGGGTTTCAGCTGGACACGTCACAACAGAGTGACCACAGTTCACAGGAAAGCACATTTCAGAACACTCAGAATGTTCTCACCACAAAGAAATGATGAGTATTTGAAGTGATGGATATGCTGATTGGCCTGATCTGATCATTCTACAATGTATACACGTACGGAGACTTCAGTGTTATCCTATAGTATTTATCATTGTTCATTGTCAATTAAAAATAAGACTTAAAAAATAAATAATAATTTTAACATACTGATACAATGGGCTGTATTTACAGAGTTCTGAATTCCTGTGGTCTGTTAAGGAACCTTATCTTCCCAGGTTCCTTTTGCTCCTGTGCTCGTGTGAGTGTTCACACCACGGAGGATACTGTATCGCAATTCATGAGATTAGAATATAATGTTATTGTCTCTGTGTTGTCAGGTTCTTCAATTTCTATGCTGGCTTCATAAGTTTGTGAGGTTTTCCTTCAACTTTGTTCCCCTGGGACAGTTTTATTATTATTATTATTATTTTTGAGACAGAGTCTCACTATGTCACCCTCCATAGAGTGCGGTGGTGTCACAGCTCACAGCAACCTCAAACTCTTGGGCTGAAGTGATTCTCTTGCCTCAGCCCCCGGAGTAGCTGGGACTACAGGCTCCCACCACAACACCTGGCTATTTGTTTTTGTTTTTTGTTGTTGTATTTGTCATTGTTGTTTAGCAGGCCTGGCCCAGGTTCAAACCCACCAGCCCCAGCGTATGTGGCCGGCGCCCTAACCACTGAGTAATGGGCGCCGAGCCCTCCTGGACAGTTTAAAAGCGAGGGACATGCCTTTGTCCTCTGATGCTGTTCTTCATCTCTGAGTATCACCGTGGTCGGGGCACACGGGCACATGTGTGTGTGCCAGACGGATGGTCCAGTCCACCCTGTGCTCACCCTCATTAACTGGCACTGGTGAGTCATGTTCTCCTGCAAAACCAGACTTTGATGAAGATTGTGACTGATAAACACTCATGTTTTCAGAAGAGAGTGGGGTTACACCCTCTTCCTCACATCCTTCCTACTTTCTCTCCCTTTGAAATTCATAGTTCTGGAATGGTTTATTTTTATTGAAGTTAGCTCTTAACTTTATTCATAAGTTCTATTGATTTTTACATCTTTAATTCTGTCATTATTTTATTCAATTTTACTTGAAAGTATTTTGTGTCTCTTTGTCTAGATTTGTGAGCTAAATACTTAATTTATTTTTATTTATATATTTTTAAAACGTAACTATTAAGAACTATGCGTTTTTTCGAGGTCCAGTGTGCCTTGTTTTTCCCTTTTTGCAGTAATTCCTTTTCAGGTATTTACCTCTTTGGCATAAGCAATATATTTTATAGAAGCATGTTTTGGTTTTACTTTAAATAAGAGATACTTATTGTGAGAAGTGGTAAGTGCTGTGTAGACTAGATAAGTGACTCAGAACCGGGTAAGAGAGTGCAGGTCGGGGCTGTTCTCTGTTGGTGGTGGGAGAGGCCTCCCTGGGAAGACGTGTTCTGGCAGGAACCTGAATAGGAGTGGCCCAGGCAGAGGCCTGAAGTGGGTGTGCGTGGGGGGCGGAGGAGCCCTGAGCGGGCTGGGGTGGGCAGTGGACACAGTTGGTCAGTGGGCACCGTGTGCCTGGTGCTAGCACCTATGTACACAGCTTGTTTATCCTCACATCTCCCGAGGAAGCAGGTGGTGCCATCATCACCTCCATCTTCAGGGGGGGAAACTGAGGTAACAACTGTCTGAGGTCAGACTGTGCCCAGGTTCACAGTTATCGAGGAACCCAGGGTTCCTGCCAGGGTCGAACCCAGGCAGCCTGGCCCCAGGGCTCTGCTTTGCTGCTGTTGTCTGGGCCCTCATGGCAGCACATTTGTCCCTGGATCTGCAGGATCCCTGAGACATGTACTCACCACCTGAGCTCCCGTCTCACCTGGAGAAGTAGTGGCAGGACCCTGCCTCCGTTCACAGTCCCTGGCCCTGGAATCCCCAGGCTGGCCCCTCTGCCCCAGATCCCTTCTGCCATCTGGTCCCGAGGGCTGCACCAGGTCACAGCCAGTTGTTCTTTCCACAGGGCTTACTGGCCCAGTCCCTGTGCCTGGGCTGTCTGAGAGTACAGGGGAGGAGCCCACGGGAGCACAGAGAGGGCTGGGCAGGGGCAGACAATGCCCCTGAGGGAGGCAGCACCCGCCCTGCCCTGCAGGGTGCACACCTGGCGCACGAGTTCCATCTGCTTCTTCCAGTGACCCCGGGGGCAGCCAGGCCTGGCCCCCTGCCCTGTGGGGAAGGTGAGTAATCTGGCCGTCTCAGAGGTTGTGGGATATGCCAGCCATTCACGCCCCTGGAAGCCAGGCGCCAAAGTCCAGGGCCTCCTTCGAGTTCTGCATCTTCACTCCTTGCAGCTCCAGACTGGGTTGGAGGGGTCCCCTCCTGTGGACTGTGCTGTGCTGCGGACGTCCCCACTGGGAAGTCCCTGATCCTTCAGCTAAACTTCCACCAGGAACAGACACCCATCCTGAAGGCAGGAAGGGGAGGGCTGCCCCTGCCCAGCTGGCAGGGAGGGAGGGAAGGGCTATCCCCTCTGCCCAGCTGGCAGGGAGGGAGGGAAGCGCTATCCCCTCTGCCCAGCTGGCAGGGAGGGAGGGAAGGGCTATTCCCTCTGCCCAGCTGGCAGGGAGGGAGGGAAGGGCTATCCCCTCTGCCCAGGTGTCAGGGAGGGAAGGGAAGGGCTATCCCCTCTGCCCAGCTGGCAGGGAGGGAGGGAAGGGCTATTCCCTCTGCCCAGGTGGCAGGGAGGGAGGGAAGGGCTATCCCCTCTGCCCAGCTGGCAGGGAGGGAGGGAAGGGCTATTCCCTCTGCCCAGGTGGCAGGGAGGGAGGGGAAGGGCTATTCCCTCTGCCCAGGTGGCAGGGAGGGAGGGGAAGGGCTATCCCCTCTGCCCAGGTGGCAGGGAGGGAGGGGAAGGGCTATCCCCTCTGCCCAGGTGGCAGGGAGGGAGGGGAAGGGCTATCCCCTCTGCCCAGGTGGCAGGGAGGGAGGGGAAGGCTATCCCCTCTGCCCAGCTGGCAGGGAGGGAGGGGAAGGGCTATCCCCTCTGCCCAGCTGGCAGGGAGGGAGGGAAGGGCTATCCCCTCTGTCCAGCTGGCAGGGAGGGAGAGAAGGGCTATTCCCTCTGTCCAGGTGGCAGGGAGGGAGGGGAAGGTCTATCCTCCTACCCAGCTTGCAGGGAGGGAGGGAAGGGCTATCCCCTCTGTCCAGTTGACAGGGAGGGAGGGAAGGGCTATCCCCTCTGTCCAGCTGGCAGGGAGGGAGGGAAGGGCTATTCCCTCTGCCCAGGTGGCAGGGAGGGAGGGGAAGGGCTGCCCTCCTGCCCAGGTGGCAGGGAGGGAGGGAAGGGCTGCCCCCTGCCCAGGTGAGGCTCGTTCTGGGACCACCCCCTGGGGCATGGCCCATCTGGGTTTCAGCCTCTACTTTTTTGACCTAGGTCATAGGTGTCACAGAACCAGCTTGAAAGCTGAGAATAGAGGCTAAAAGATGCTGGAGGCATCAGATTGGGAAAAACACAAAGTTTGACAGAATCCAACTTATTACACTGAGTGGATGCATTGCTTGGCGTGGGCACACCCAGTCGACATCTTCACTACATTAATAAGCATGTTATTAGATTATTTAAAAGACAACAGTACTTTTTGTTAACTTCTCAATGAAGTTAACAATTATCATTTGAATAATGCATGTAGATCCCTGAGTTAAAATTCACCCTAAAGCGTGTGGTGATGTATTTTTGCAATAAAAATATCAAGTTCATTTAAACAATTACTTTTTAAACCACAGTCTCTCTCCCAGTGGGGTTTCATTAATCAGATTATGAAAAGACAAAGGCTGTCAGGATTATTTCAATAAATCCCAAACGTGAGGCAGATGGAATCATCATGGCCTTGACTCTTTGGCCAGCCTCAGGCATAGCCAGAGCCGACCTCAGGGACTGACAAATTGTGTTGTAGGCAGCAAATAGTTAGAGTGAGGAATGATAAATGGCTATATTTTGAGGGATTAAAATCTATTAATCTTATTTTTGGAGAATGGATGTTTGGAGGTTTTTCTGAGTTGTCATGGAGGATCTGGGGACTTGGGGCTGCAGCGAGGTGAGCTGACTTCATCCCACGCCCGGCTGGGCTCTGCCTCTCTGGTGCTCCTGGTGGTGACACTGGGCCTGGAACACACCCGACCTTGGCCCTGGCCCAGCAGCCTGGCCAGGCTGGTGCCCGGTGGCGAGAACTCAACTGGAGTTCTTGGGCTGTGTCCTGTGGGTGGAAAGGCACAGGGGACTAGGGGAGATGTGGCCTGTGGCATCTGGAAAGTGACTCAGTTTCAGATTTTGGGGTGCTCCTGTGGCTTTTCCTGTGGCCTCCCAACAGGTGTGGGCAGCAGGGAGGGAACATCAGGGTCTCCATGCTGGGTGTTGGGGGGCCACCTGTGCTCCCAGGAAGGGGACAGTGCCTCCCAGGAACCGTTCTCAGAATGTCACATCCCAGTGCCACTTATAGTGTCCCCGTATAAGTGGGTCAACGTCCAGGGGCTGCTTTATGCTGGGTGGCTTAGAAACCATAGAAATCTGTTCCCAAGGCTAGAGGCTGGACGTCTGGAATCAAGGTGACCTTGGGCCGTTTTCCTCAGGAGAGTCCAGGGAGGATCCTTGGGCCGCTCCCTGCTGTGGTGCCCCAGGCATTCCCGTCTCCACCTCTGTCTTCACACACCCTCCGCACCCCCCGCCTGTGTCTCCTCTTCTGTCTCTTATAAGGGCGCTGGTCCTTGGGTAATTCAGGGTTATCTCATCTGGAGCATCTCAGCTTCCTTGTATCTGAGGTAGGTAAAGACCTTGTTCCCTGGTAAAGCCACTTTCCCTGAACTGTAGGTTCCATGATCATCCCCACCTACAGGCAAGGGGAGGAACTGCACCTGTCACAGGGCAGAGCTGGCCGCAGGCTGTCCCCTGCCACAGGTCGCTGTCTCCAAAGTAATTAAGAAAAAAGAAAAATGTTTGGACCCCACATTTCTCTTTTGGTGCCATTTGCTCCCAGCCACTAAGCCTCCCTGCTGTGGTTCCCATCTAGCAGCCGTGCCTTCTCTCCACTCTCTGTTATTAAGAACATCTTCATTCCACCTTCATTTTTTTTTCTGGATGTAGAATTCTAGCTTTGCCCAATTTCATCTCTGTAAATACACTGTTTCCTGTCCCTTGGCCAGCCTCATTTCAGATGAGACGGTTCGGATGAGAAGTCAGCAGTTTTTCTTGTGATTGTTCTCCTCCATAGGATGCATATTTTTCACTTGCTGCTTTTCAGAATTTTTTAATTTATTTATGTGCCTAGTCAAAGTTTTCTTCGAATTTATCATATTTGGCTTATCAAGCTTCTTGAATTTGTGGGTTGTTTTTTATTCTCCATCAAATTTGGTAAATTCCTAGCCAGTAGATCGCCATACCTCCCCACAGCCCCACCTTAACCTTCTTTTTATTTCTGGGAATTTAATTATAGAAATTGACTGGACTACTTGAAATTCTCCATATGTTGTTGATTCTATGTTGGCTATATTTCCTACATCTTTTTGGATTTTTTAAAATTCATTGTAGAAGCATTTTAGATTTGAAGAATTATTGCAAAAGTAGCCGGGAGAGCCCCCATGCACCCCTCACTCAAAAGTCCCGTTGTCAACGTTTGACGTCCGTTTGGCACTTGTGACACAACTAAAGTCTAAAAAAATGACATATCATTACTAACTAATGAAGCTCTCCTCATGTAGTTTGCTCATTTCCCCCCAATATCCTTTTTTGCCCCCCAACGCCATCCAGGACACTATGTTCCACTTATCATGTCTCCACAGTGGTCGTGACCATGTCTTGAACTTTTCTTGTTTCTGACAACCTTGCTGGTTTTGAGGCATGCCAGTCAGGTGTTTTGTGGAGTTACCCTGAGGAGAGATGTTTGCTTTTCTCACGGTCAGGCTGGGGTAACGTGCTTCTATGAGGAAGACACAGGATGGGGTGCCGTGACCACTGCCAGATCCAGGCTGCCTGCGGGCACTGGCTCATGGCTGCCGGTAGTGACCTGGGTCACCTGGTCCAGGTCCCCATGTGAGTTACACTTGACCACACAAGAGATTGCTGTTCTCGCCAAGTGATGTGTTTTTTCACTCATTGATTGATATTTGTACTTTTATACTTTTGGCTACAATATAAAATTATTTTAGTTATTCTGTTGCCTTATTTTGTTGCTTTGGCCACTGGGAGCTCTCTCCGCAGATCCCTGTGCCCTCTGACGTGCTCCCAACATCACGGGTGTTTGTCTGAGCTCCTCTTTACCTGCTGGCACTGAAGGGAGCTCCGGGCTCCCTCTTGCGTATTTCCTGCCCCAGTCCTAGAATCAGCCATTTCTTCAAGGAGCCCTGCTCTGTGAGTGTTGTTGGAAGTCACGCTCGGGCCCTGGTGTGCTCACTGCTGTGTGACGTCACGTCTAGGCCATCTCAGGTGGCAGCGTGGGCAGGCCTGTGTGTGCCCTGGCCTTGCAAATGCACATACCCACAAAGGTTTCTCCGTGCCACTGTCTGCATCCATGTTAAGCTCACTGTGAGCTCGTACACATGCTGCCCAGCATGCCGGCTTTTCCTGCCATCTGACATTGCCATCAAGTACACTGGTCACCACTTTTTGAGTGTTCTATCTTCTGTTATGTCTATCCGATACATTTTAGCTTTCAGATTCTGTATTTTTTGGTTTTATGTGTCCACTCATTTATTTTACAGGAGTTTCTATTTCCCTTCTAAAATACTCTCTTCAACTCTTATATCCACCTTTTCCTGTAATTTCTTTACCATATTTACACCAGCTCCTTTATCCCTCCCGTCCCTGGTTCTAACAGCAATCTGCAAATCTGCATCTTGTTTGATTGTGGGGATATTTACGGCTTCTTTGCAAGTCTTGCAGTTTTCTGTCTGATTACAGACTGTGTTTATAGCAGAAGAGCAGAGGCTGAGGCATAACTCGGTTTTGTTTTGCTCATTTCCCAGGTGTTTATGGGCTGATTTTTCATATGTCTGCCAGTTTAGCTGAGGTGCTCCTGGGTTGCTGCTTAACTGGATCAAGTTCACTTTTCTGATCTTGTCAGTATTTGATCCAGAAGGATTGACCACAGTGTAGATATTTCTGGCTCAGCTCTGGATTTAACCACAGAGGCACCAGGAATACAGGCACTACTGGAGTAAAATGGGATGAAAAGCTTCTCTCTGCAGCCTCCCCTCTGCTGCTGAGTGTTTGCAAACTGTGAGGAATCACTGGGCTGGATGATCTGTCCTTGCCTGTAGCATCCGGCGACTGACACGCACTGTCCTTCAGGGCCCCAGTGGTGGTGCGTCCCCGGTATGGGAGCCACCACAGCCCTTCCGTGTCCTGGGAAGGGCTCCTTCTCCCTGAACGTCAGCTCCAGTTCCCTTCCATCCTCTACACTTTGTTAATTCAATAAAAGCATAATTTTATTGTATTTTTAATTTTCATTACTTACTAGTAAGAGACACTTTAAGATTAAATGTCTGCGTCTGATTTAAAAACTACTTTACACTGGGGGTGCATAATTTCGGGCCTTCGTGTCTCTAACGTATCAATCAACATAGATGTCGAAGGGAAAACTTCTCAGCATGAACTAACCCTCCACTTTCCTCGACTGAGCAAAGCTCATCTCACACGTGGCCTGTGTCAACCAGGAAACTCCTTATTGCAATAAACAAACAAATGGAACAAAAATCTTTTCTACAAATTAACTGTCATTTTTACATTTAAAATGTACAACTAATTCAGATGTAATATGTTAATACATCACGAATTTTTCCCTAATTTTACAAATGCCATTTGTGTAAGATGGATCTTAACAGAATACCAACAGTCTGTTAATGTGTGTTAGCATTTGTTTGCTCATAAGATGCTGCTTTTCTAAAATGTGGTTGTACGGCCTTGTGCACAGTTACTACTGTGGGAAAGTAAATCGTGGCAAAGTGTGAGCATCTGGCGCCTTAGTCCAAACCCAAACAGATACTAAGTGAGGTGCAAGGCCCACTGCTCACACGTCTGCTACGACGTGACCTTCCAGGTGGTCTGGCATTTTCTTGTGAATAAGACAAGTGTTATTCATGTGTATTTTATAAGGTGTATATTCACGTGCTAATTATGATTTTGCAAATTTTTAAGCTTTCCTTGACAATCGCTGTGTGGCTGAAGGTTTAATGTGCTGCCTGAAACACAGTTCTCAGTTCCTGGTGTTAAGAGGAGCTGACAGGGTGCAATTGTCTTGACAAATAGGGCTTTGCACCACGTGTGTTGTCATTTGTGTTTGAGACATTTGTATTTGCCAAGGCTACACGTCTGAGGAGTTATATGTGCGAGGCACAGACAGGATGGATCCACGGTGCGAGGCTGGTTTATTGATCAGAATCACTGTACATGTGCCGTTAGGACATGGGTAGAAATGAGCCAGTGCTCTCTGCACCCTGAACTGTCCACGGCACTTAATTAGCGAGGTGCCCATGAGCGTCCATGGCTGCGGATGGGAACCTCCTGGAACACCCCGGTGGGGCTTCATAGGGTGAACACAGACCCCGCAGTCTCCTGAGCCTGCCTGGGTAGAGCTACACGGAGCAGCAGAGCTCCCAGTCTTACATGGAGACTTCACTGGAAAAATGCTTTGATCATTGAGACTGTCTGGTTGTGTGAGAACTTTATTCATTAATTGAGAAAGACAAGGTGACATTATTTCTAGACAAGTTTAAAAGTCATGTGCAAAAGCTGCTGCAGACCACAGAGAAACAGGCTGAGGTAGCACGGGGACGGGGCGCTTGCAGGAATCCACCACATCTTTCTTGCAGATTGAACCACTTTGCCTTCTGGAAACACTGCCCTGAGAAACTGCTCTGTCACCTTTACATAAATATTTGACCAAATATCCAGGGCCTGGGCGGTGCCTGTGGCTCAAGGAGTAGGGTGCCGGTTCCATATACTGGGGTGGCAGGTTCAAGCCCGGTCCTGGCCAAAACTGCAAAAAAAACAGAAAACAAATATCCAGGGTCATTGGCCAATGCATGTTGGCTGCCATGTAAGTATGCTGGTAAAAATGGTAAGAAATTATTCTTGCTGATGATAAAACTGCATACTAAATTTTACTTATTTTTCTTAAGTATTATAATAGATCTTTTTTAAAAATCTAGGATCAGTGAGCTATTCAGCTATTCACTCTACGTGGTCTGCTGAGACTAAAACGTTGAGAAGCACTGGGCGGAGACACGGCCTTACTTACAGGGAGGCTGAGCAGTGGCTTCAGCGGAAGCCTCGGCCCAGGTCTAGTATCAGTGCTCTCAGGATTTGTAACCAACTCTGTACCCATCCTCACTCAGAGACCCTGTTTATAAATACCACAGAGTGATTAACGTAGTAGGTATTTTTTCAGAAGATGCAGATTAAAAAACCTCAGGGCTCTATTAACTGGCTAGATAAAGAGGGATAAAATTATGTTGTATTTAAGGATAATCTCGTGCTTTACAAGCCGAAGTTGACTCAATAAATAAAAATATTTCATTAAGGCTCTTTTAGCTCGTTTCAAAATAAACAATAGTATAGCAAGAAAACTCAAATCATTTTCTGTACTCGAGCTTTTAAAAAATTCCAGCTGGGTATTATAATTTATGATCTTTGGATAAAATACACTACTGCTTGGAAATTAGCCAAATTACAGTATTGATTAACATAAAAGTGATGTTCCTTGATATCACAGATAAGGATTTTAGACATGACATGTACAAGGCCTTAAAAATGATGACATCTGTTTCCTCACAGACTCAACTTGCAGATCCAATGAGCTGGTGCCTAGTATGTTGGTCCCCTGGGAACTGAGATCTCCATTAAAATGATGTCTCTCCCCCCAGAGTCTTTTTAGAGCATCCACATTGTATTATCCTTCACAAAAATTTATAATCACACACGCACACATCTTGACCTAATCAATGTTGGTAAAGAGCAATATTAACACAGAGAAAGACGCATCCTTGCTTTTGCGCACACCAGAACTTTCCGTCCTCTCTTCTTTCACATGGAATTCACCCCCTCTGAAATTATTCTGGTGGCTACAGTTCAGAAGGGAAGATTGTTGTAAAGCAAAAGTGACACTGGGGCTGAATGCCCAGGTGAAGGGTTGGCCACAGGAGCAGGGTACAACCCAAGCCTTACACCACAGCTGCTGGTGACACCTGCCCTAAGGGCCCTCTGGGCTCCTGGAATGAGCCAGCATCCTCTCAAAACACCTGCCAGCAGCGTCTACCCAGTGGGCCTGGCTACACCTCCTTGACTTTAGAATGGAAACTCCATTCATTGTTTTATTTAATATCAAGTGTCCCAAGGAATTATGGTGAGCTGTTGGGGGAATCTTGGGGTCTGACCACATTTGGAAGGGGGGCACCCAGAGCAGACACGTGGCTGGAGCTCAGGATCCCAGTCCTGCTTCTGGCCCCAGTTAGCCCACGTGCTGCGGGTTCCCACCATGACCATCACCTTGATCTCACCAGTAAGAGAATCAAGGTGTTTCCTGTGCCCATAGGAGTGCCTTTGGCTGTGGGTCTCTGCACTCTGACTCCCAAGCACAGTCACCCCAGCTGCCATGGACAGGCCTGCTGCAGGCTCAGGCAGGCCTGTGCCCTCTGTGCTTCACGCCAACACCCAGCAAGCCTTTCTCTTTCCCCTTTCCTGGAGAAAGCAGAGCTCCAAGTCATACAGATGCTGTTTAAAATGCAGGCTTTTACTTGGCCACTTAGAAACCTGAAACAGGAGGCAGTTGTCTGGGGGTGCCTGGCAGAGCCTGTGTCTGTGTGGCTGTCACTCACCCGTGAATTTATTATTTCTCCAAGTCCAAGATTTCACTAGACGTTTATTACACCTGTAAACTTTTGGGACACACAGGCACTAAACCAGGTGGAAATAGGAGGAAAACCAAACTAATTTTTCAGGGCACATGTTGATCACTAGCCTTTCATCCATAACGTTAAAGGTGTTTTTTATCCCTGCTGTGACATGTTCACCCATCATCTGCCCACAAATCACGTGACCGACCCTCAGGCCCTCACTCTTGTCCCCATGTCTTCAGTGGCACCATCTACATGGAAACTGTGGTGTGAAATCAGTTAGATGGTCCACAGGTAGGCCCTGTGATGTTTTGTACACACATGTTATTCCCCCACTAAACTGTGAGTAGAAACCAGGCCCCCTGTGTGGATGAATAACTGTGAATGGAGCCTGCCTCACGCACTGGGGCTCAGCCTACCGAACGCATTCCCCTTGAAATTACCACCAGATTCCAGTAAATGTCACGTTCACAGATTTGATTGGCCCCATAATTTGTATTTGTATAACTGAATGGCTTGTCCATTATCACTCCCAGGCAGTCTGGCCACTTTCTCGCCTGCCCCTATTCAGAGGAAAAGACTGCAGTTGTTATAAATCAAAGCAGGGCAGACCTGAACGTAACTGGGCGAATAAAACTCAGCGTCACAGGTCACAGCCTATCCCTTGGGGAAATAGTGTAAGAAGGTGTCAGATGGAGAGAAAGGAGCTCAGCTACCCGCGGTGCCAGGTGTTGGGGCCAGAGGCTGTGTCCTGGCTGTGGGCAGGTCTCCCTGAGCTGTTGTTTAATCTGTCCAAGGACTTCATGGTCAAAAGTGCTGCTATTACCCTAAGCAGAAATTGGAGACATTAGGAAATGTGTCCAAGGCTATCCAGCTCTCACCCAGTGGGCTGTGATTTATTTATTTATTTATTTATTTTTGAGGTAAAGTCTCACTCTGTGCCCTGGATAGAGTGCCATAGTGTCATCACAGCTCATAGCAACTTCAAACTCCTGGCTCAAGTGATCCTCCTGCCTCAGACTCCCAAATACCTGGGACTACAAGCACCCACCATAATGCTGGGCCAGTTTTTGTATATTTAGTAGAGACAGAGCCTCACTCTTGCTCAGGCTGGTCTTGAATTCCTGAGCTCAAGGAATCCTCCTGCCTTGGCCTCCCAGAGTGCTAAGGTGGGCAGCCCAGTCAGACTGGGGGGATCTGTACATGCTCCCTCCTTGTAAGATGGGGACATAACAGCCCCTGACCCTAGTGACCCACAGCCTACAAAGCAGAAGAGGGGGGCCTGTGGCCATGGTCTTTGATTCCTCAGCTGAACCAAGTATGGGAACGTTTGCTGGGGTGACGCCCCTGCCAGGCACAGTGTTGGCTGCTGGGACTTTGGAAGGGCAGATACAAAGAGCAGCTCATGCTTCCACTGACCCAGCAGTCTGTTAGGAAAAGGAAGGTATTAAATGTGCCCTCACAGTCTCTATCAACTGAGATCAGGGACATGATGGAAAAATGCAAGGTGGAACCTGGCTGAGGAGCCCAGAGGGGGCAGGAAACAGCTAGAAGGAGACAGAAAATAATGTTTTCGGGAGAGGGAGCGGCAGGGGCAAAGCCTCAGAGGGAGAGGGAGCAGGTGCTGTCCCGGGAGAGGGAGCGGCAGGGGCAAAGCCTCAGAGGGAGAGGGAGCAGGTGCTGTCCCGGGAGAGGGAGCGGCAGGGACAAAGCCTCAGAGGGAGAGGGAGCAGGTGCTGTCCCGGGAGAGGGAGCGTCAGGGGCAAAGCCTCAGAGGGAGAGGGAGCAGGTGCTGTCCCGGGAGAGGGAGCGTCAGGGGCAAAGCCTCAGAGGGAGAGGGAGCAGGTGCTGTCCCGGGAGAGGGAGCGTCAGGGGCAAAGCCTCAGAGGGAGAGGGAGCAGGTGCTGTCCCGGGAGAGGGAGCGTCAGGGGCAAAGCCTCAGAGGGAGAGAGAGCAGGTGCTGTCCCGGGAGAGGGAGCGTCAGGGGCAAAGCCTCAGAGGGAGAGGGAGCAGGTGCTGTCCCGGGAGAGGGAGCGGCAGGGACAAAGCCTCAGAGGGAGAGGGAGCAGGTGCTGTCCCGGGAGAGGGAGCGGCAGGGGCAAAGCCTCAGAGGGAGAGGGAGCAGGTGCTGTCCCGGGAGAGGGAGCGGCAGGGACAAAGCCTCAGAGGGAGAGGGAGCAGGTGCTGTCCCGGGAGAGGGAGCGGCAGGGGCAAAGCCTCAGAGGGAGAGGGAGCAGGTGCTGTCCCGGGATAGGGAGCGGCAGGGACAAAGCCTCAGAGGGAGAGGGAGCAGGTGCTGTCCCGGGAGAGGGAGCGGCAGGGGCAAAGCCTCAGAGGGAGAGGGAGCAGGTGCTGTCCCGGGAGAGGGAGCGTCAGGGGCAAAGCCTCAGAGGGAGAGGGAGCAGGTGCTGTCCCGGGAGAGGGAGCGTCAGGGGCAAAGCCTCAGAGGGAGAGGGAGCAGGTGCTGTCCCGGGAGAGGGAGCGTCAGGGGCAAAGCCTCAGAGGGAGAGGGAGCAGGTGCTGTCCCGGGAGAGGGAGCGTCAGGGGCAAAGCCTCAGAGGGAGAGAGAGCAGGTGCTGTCCCGGGAGAGGGAGCGTCAGGGGCAAAGCCTCAGAGGGAGAGGGAGCAGGTGCTGTCCCGGGAGAGGGAGCGGCAGGGACAAAGCCTCAGAGGGAGAGGGAGCAGGTGCTGTCCCGGGAGAGGGAGCGGCAGGGGCAAAGCCTCAGAGGGAGAGGGAGCAGGTGCTGTCCCGGGAGAGGGAGCGTCAGGGACAAAGCCTCAGAGGGAGAGGGAGCAGGTGCTGTCCCGGGAGAGGGAGCGGCAGGGGCAAAGCCTCAGAGGGAGAGGGAGCAGGTGCTGTCCCGGGATAGGGAGCGGCAGGGACAAAGCCTCAGAGGGAGAGGGAGCAGGTGCTGTCCCGGGAGAGGGAGCGGCAGGGGCAAAGCCTCAGAGGGAGAGGGAGCAGGTGCTGTCCCGGGAGAGGGAGCGTCAGGGGCAAAGCCTCAGAGGGAGAGGGAGCAGGTGCTGTCCCGGGAGAGGGAGCGTCAGGGGCAAAGCCTCAGAGGGAGAGGGAGCAGGTGCTGTCCCGGGAGAGGGAGAGGCAGGGGCAAAGCCTCAGAGGGAGAGGGAGCAGGTGCTGTCCCGGGAGAGGGAGCGTCAGGGACAAAGCCTCAGAGGGAGAGGGAGCAGGTGCTGTCCCGGGAGAGGGAGCGTCAGGGGCAAAGCCTCAGAGGGAGAGGGAGCAGGTGCTGTCCCGGGAGAGGGAGTGTCAGGGGCAAAGCCTCAGAGGGAGAGGGAGCAGGTGCTGTCCCGGGAGAGGGAGCAGCAGGGACAAAGCCTCAGAGGGAGAGGGAGCAGGTGCTGTCCCGGGAGAGGGAGTGTCAGGGGCAAAGCCTCAGAGGGAGAGGGAGCAGGTGCTGTCCCGGGAGAGGGAGCGGCAGGGACAAAGCCTCAGAGGGAGAGGGAGCAGGTGCTGTCCCGGGAGAGGGAGCGGCAGGGACAAAGCCTCAGAGGGAGAGGGAGCAGGTGCTCTCCCGGGAGAGGGAGCGGCAGGGACAAAGCCTCAGAGGGAGAGGGAGCAGGTGCTGTCCCGGGAGAGGGAGCGTCAGGGGCAAAGCCTCAGAGGGAGAGGGAGCAGGTGCTGTCCCGGGAGAGGGAGCGTCAGGGGCAAAGCCTCAGAGGGAGAGGGAGCAGGTGCTGTCCCGGGAGAGGGAGTGTCAGGGGCAAAGCCTCAGAGGGAGAGGGAGCAGGTGCTGTCCCGGGAGAGGGAGCAGCAGGGACAAAGCCTCAGAGGGAGAGGGAGCAGGTGCTGTCCCGGGAGAGGGAGTGTCAGGGGCAAAGCCTCAGAGGGAGAGGGAGCAGGTGCTGTCCCGGGAGAGGGAGCGGCAGGGACAAAGCCTCAGAGGGAGAGGGAGCAGGTGCTGTCCCGGGAGAGGGAGCGGCAGGGACAAAGCCTCAGAGGGAGAGGGAGCAGGTGCTCTCCCGGGAGAGGGAGCGGCAGGGACAAAGCCTCAGAGGGAGAGGGAGCAGGTGCCCTCTGATGTGCTGAGAAGCCCAGTGTGGCTGAGTCAGGGAGGCTGTAGGCACAAGAGGGTGGGCAGGGCAGGCGCCTGGCCACCAGAGGTCTCAGGTGCATGGGGAGGTGTGCGGATTTTATTCTGAAGGCAGAGGGAAGCTGCCTAGAGTTGTATGTGGGACAAGGGAGGGGTGCCACTGCCATAGTTCTCCTGCAGGCAGATAGCTGGGCAGGATGAGGGCATCCAGGCAGGAGTGTGTGGGTCAGTGTGGACAGCTGGGCAGGATGAGGGCATCCAGGCCAGGGGTGGGTGGGTCAATCTTGTGGGGGGTGTGGCTGTGGGAAAGTTGGTGGGATGGGCACATGGGGCAGAGGCAGATTCCAGAAGGCCTGCTGTGGTTTGGCTCTGACAAGGGAGAGGGTGGTGCTGTCCACTGAGAGGGGTCCCAGGGCCCAGCCATTCCTGAGCCCCACAGGCCGGAGCACTCAGCGGCAGGTGCCCCAGCAACACTCACTGAAGGCTAGAGGAATTACATATAGTCTGGAGGAAGGTTTTGGAGGAGAACTCTGAGAGCTTATCTTCGAGGCATTTCATACTAGAAATGTAGGACCTGAGTGGAGCTCGGAAGAGATACGAGAGTGGGAACAGAGACCCGAGGAAGGCCAGAGGGAAGATGAGCCGGGCAGAGGCTCAGAGAGGGACACAGCCGTGGGGAAGGGTCCTGGTGGGAGGAAGGGGTGGGACAGGCAGCCCTGGGAGAGGCAGGGGAACTGCAGCTGAGAGGTCGGTGCAGCAGAGGCCGCTCTCTGGACTCAGTAGCTTGGCTGCGGCAGTGAGAAGGCAGATGTTGGGCCAGGTGTCAGCAGAGGAAAAGGCTTTGCATCTGATGGGGAGACACCTGTTGGTGACCCTCCAGCAAGTTACTTAGCCTTCTGGGCTTGTTTTTCATCTATAAAACGAGCGAGCGCCTGGACCAAAAGAGTCAGTGCCCGCTGTCTATGTTCACATTCCATGATTTTGGGGTGTACCTATATGTTTTCTTTTTCTATTTCACCTACTGAATTTTTGTGCCTCCAAAATCCCAAATGAGAAATGATGCAGCTAATGCTTCTGGTTGACCTGAGCTGGCTGCAAGGCCAGACTGAGAGACGGGAAATGTCACCTGAGCCCTGAAAGTACCCCCCCAGCCAGTGGGAAGGTGACCATGTGGCCTCCAGGAGCGCACTTGGCTCCCTTGAGTCACTCTGTCTGGCACCTCCCACGACTTCCGGCCTGAGTGGAGGAGCCTCGCAGGTGGTTCCACTGCCAGTCCCGAGCCCTGCACCTTCATCTGGGGTCCTGAGTAAGCGGCCACACTGTGTTCCCATAGCGTGAAGTTCTCAGGGAGTAGCAGGCTGTCCCCCTGGGATGACCTCTGGAGGACAGGACCTTCACCATGGCCCTAGCTGTGTCCTTCAGGGGAGCACAATGGCGCTAGTCACACAGCAGTGGACAGAAAGCCGGGGACCTAATTCCGTGAGCTTTTCCTTAGAAACACTCATGCCCAGGCCGTGCGACAACAGCTTGTAGATGCTGTGCCTCAGGTCAGAAACAGAGACCCGTTCCTTACAGATAAGCACAGAGGAGGGTCTGGTTGACTCCACTTACACAGTTGGGAAAGGGGAAAGTAGAAGTAAAACGTTTCTCTCCTTTGATTCTCTGTAGACGGCCTGAAGAGCTCTTCCCCGTTCATTCCCATCACTTTCCTCCATCTCGGATCTCTGTGAATTGAGTGGAAAGAAGGATATGAACCTCCCAACATGACTCCTGGAATCCAGCAGGTGCACACAGACACAGCACATGTGTGCGCATGCCACACACAACACACGGGGAATATACACATATGCGTGTCACACACGCTATGGACAACACTTACACAGCACACAACACACTGCACACATATGTAAAAACCACACACACAATTCACCCACAGCACATATGTGCACACCACGTACAACACACACCCACCCCCCCAGTGCATTTTCCTCGTCTCCTTCCCTTCGTCTGGAGGGAGCCAGGGAAGCAGCTGTGGGTGCACACAGGTGAGGCCACAGGGGTGGTGCGAGGTCAGGGGCAGACGGATGCTGCAGCCACTCGAACCCTTGGTCAGGGTCTCTCGCACACTGTATGAATTTACACGTTAAGATAAGTAGTTGAGGGATTATGGATCCTGCTTATGTGGTTCTTTTCGATATTGCTACTATTTTCCCCCAAAGTTATCCCAGCTTCCTAAGTTCCCTTCATGTCTGTCACATTTATGGAAGATTCTAGAGGGTCAGTTTTGAGGTTGTGATCCCAGGACATCCAGCTTACTAGGGAAAGCATGGTAAAAAAAAAATAGAGGTTATTATTATCTTTTGGTAAATTCTCTTTACTAATATTTGGAAACAGTAGTAAGAGAGTTAACATTTTAGAGAGATACAAATATAAATGAGATTATTAAATATAAGTCAAATATGTAAAATGGAAAAGTTATGTGCTTATTAAACTCAGGAAAACTTATAAAATATTTTCTAATTTTTTTATTTTTTGATAATAACTTTGAATACTGGAATGATATTTGCTTTTTAATCGTGCTATTTGAAATGTAACAGCTACAGATAAGACAAGCTTTTATGTTTCATTTGTTATTAACAATTTTTCTGTCACTATCTTGCCTAGGAAATCAAGGTCTGATTGGTAGAACTCATCAGTTTCTGGGATTTGAATTCCCTACAGTGATTGAGTCTGATGTACTGAACAGAGTCAGGAGAAGCACAATGACCTATGATATTCCCAGCACAGGTGACACAGGGCCCTATAACAGCACAGCAACCTAAGACACTCCCATCACAGATGACACAGAGCCCTCCAACAGCACAGCAACCTACGACACTCGCACCACAGGTGACGGAGAGCCCTCCAACAGCACAACGACCTATGACACTCCCACCACAGGTGACGCAGAGCCCTCCAACAGCACAGCGACCTATGATACTCCCAGCACAGGTGACACAGAGCCCTCCAACAGCACAGTGACCTACGACACTCGCACCACAGGTGATGCAGAGCCCTCCAACAGCACAGCGACCTATGACACTCCTACCACAGGTGACACAGAGCCCTACAACTCCACAGTGACCTACGACACTCCTACCGCAGGTGACACAGAGCCCTCTAACAGTACAGACAGTAGTAAGATACAGACATAAACTGGAAACAAACTTTGAATATTTATTACCTTTGTTTTTAAATAGGATCTACTTAAGTTGTGTAATTTAATTTTTAGTAATGGCCATGTTTAGCAAATGAATTGTCAAATTCCTAGAAGTTTAACAATTCAGCAGCTGAGGCTGGGACTCAGGCTGGAGAGCACTGGTTACTTGCAGGGGTCTTATCAGGTGCCGGGCAGAGACACATGGTGTTTCTTAGGGTAATTCACTCAGAACTGGGGCACATTCATTTGCTTCTAATTCCTATTGGCAAAAACAATCATCTGGCCAGGCCTGAGGTCAATCGAATGGGGCATGTATTTCACCTGCAGTGGGGCCATCTTTAGTAAGGTATGGAGCAAAGAATCACAGATATGTAATATAACTTCTGAACATTTTGAATGACAATTTAGCTGGGTATAAAATTCTAGGTTAACCTTAATTTTACCACAACATTTTGAAATTATCATTCCATTGTCTTCCCACATCTATTAGTAATGACGTTTCTACCTCATTCCAATTTTTCTGTAGGAAATTTCCCTTTTTATTATAGCGGTTTTAAAGATAATTTTACTATTTGTAACCTGTATTTTCACGTTTAATTTAAACATAGGTCATTGTTTTCTTGCTTACTATATGAGGGCAGCACACTTTTGATTAAACCAAGACACTTCTCAGCTGTTATCTATTCGTTGCTTCTCCCTTCATGTTCTTCTTTTAATCTAAGATTTGAGGGTTACCTGCTTGTCCCTCCGCCCTGAACTTCATTTGACTTCTACAGGGCTGCTTTGAATTCCTCTTTGACTGTATCTCATGTAGAAGAGGAAATTATATTGAAATCCTAATTTCAATGACTGTGTTATTCATTTCCAATATTTATTGTTGGTTTATTTTTATACCCATTTGTTCTTATTTCATTTCTTTCTGTTTTTGTTTCCCACTTTCTTATTTAATTTTCAAGGTACATTATGTACCATTATTTGTCTTTTCAAGTGCCTGAAATGTAATTATTTTGAAGTACTTTTAGTCTCTTTTATACAGTGATTTTTCATCAAGAGTAAATCATTGTAATTATTGATTTTGTTGGTAGTATTTTATTCTCCCACTGTACTGAATTTTTGCTGTAATAAAGTTCTGTGTGTGGTTGTTTTATTGTCCAGTGTTGTGACATCCCTGGGTCCTGGTCCAGATGCACATCTTTAATGGGTGGCTCAGAGTGTCAGTGTGCGGGTTATGTAAGGATTTGCTGACCCACCACCATGAAGCCAGGAGGCTCTTCAGCTCCTGGGCAGTGGGGGACCTGTCCATGACTCCTGCTTTGTGTGCAGCCACTGGCTTTTTGCCAGGCCATTAAGGGGTGACTAGTGTTAAGATGTTCTGGCTTATTGCCTGAGCAGGAGCAGTCATGTGCCGCGCCCGCTGTCCCATCAGCTGACCCCGGTCGTCATGGCTCACGTGCACATTTTCAGTCTTCTTTGGCCTGTCTGGGCCAAACTTCCAGGTGTGGGAGCCACCGCTGGGTCTGGAGGCCAGCACTCTCCCAGTCCTGCTCGCTGCTCCATTCTGTGGTTTCTCATTCACAAAGCAAGGTTTATCCTGATTCCCAGCCCTGACCTGTCTTTTCCATTTTATTCTTTGCATATTTCATTTATTATTGTGACATTTTTAGAGTAGAGGGAAATCATGAAAGCATGAGTTTAACATTGTGCCAGTCTGACCAAAAGCAAGGTCCTTGGATCCTCATTGCTAACTAGACTGGCTGATCCCCAGGCCTGCAGACTGATCTGTGTGGTGATGTAGCGAAAAGCCAATCATACGAAGTCAGCACACACAGCGCGACTCGGGGATGAAACCTCACTGCACGTCAGGGAGTGGCACAGGGACGGGACACCATTGTGATTAGCTTATGTCAGGGAATTAAGGTGCAAGAGGAACACTAGTGTCACTAGTGGTTTGGAAAGATGGCAGGTGAGAGTTGTAAAGTCTAGAACACCCAGTCCTGGGCTTGCATCTCTGTGTGCTTGACCCACAGCATGACAGAATCTTCCACATGGCAGTGGTTGGTAAAATGAGGGTTTGATCTTGTTCAAGGATTGTCCCACTCAATCGTGTCCTTGAATTTCATTTCTGTCCTTTTTACCAAGGGGCAGAAGGTCTGAGGAGACTACTCCACAGGTCAGGAGGGAATTGCAGACTAAGGTGGTCGGGTCATGAGGCGTGGAGAATCCATCCTGTCATCGAGGGCTTGTGACAGTCAGTAACAGGAGTCAGAGCCCCCCAGCTGTGGCACATCCAGACAAAAGCCAGGAAGGTCCCCACGGCCCAAGACTGGGAAGAAGACAGAGGCCCAGGAGGCGAGAGGAGTTGTGATAAAGTGCAATTTGAGTGTGTCATCATAAATCAACTTCATGAAGAAGAAATGAAGATTCACCTAAAAAAGCCAAAGCCTCTCTGCTGAGGTCAGTGACAGTAAGGAGAGGGTCATGCAGTGAGACCAAAGACTCTGTGGGTGCTGTAGATTCTGTGTGAGTGCTCAGGAGGCAGACTCCTTGATGTGCGGAGGAAGAAAAATTATTGCAGGGGTTCCAAAAGGGGACGTGGCAGGGATGCTCAGGTCCCTGTTGGGGACATCAATGTGATGCTGATGCATAAAAAGACCTCTTAGTTCCTCAAGGAAAGGTCTTCAGACAAAAAGAGTAACCTCATCATTGGCAAATGTGGAGCAGAACGTTCAGGAAACAAGGCTGATGGCACAGTGGCCCATGTGTCCTCAGGGAATTGGCTGAGCAGCCCCTGAATCTGGCTTGGTGACCCTGGGGGGACGTGTGGTGGCCGAGCAGAGTGCCATCCAGCCTCCTGTCAGCAACAGTCCCGTGGGTGCCTGGCAATCATGTGTGAAGTTAAGAGGACACCATCAACAGATTGTTTACAAGCAGGGAAGACACAGCCATCATGGAACAAGCCTGCGCTGACCACAGTTGAGGTTTGCTGATTAACGTCACTGCTCTGTTTGGCAGATTTCCCAGAAGGCCTGGTGGGAACGCAATCGAGGCAGCTTCAGGGAGACATTGGGGTTCATGTGAGGCTCCATCCCTGGCTGTGTTCCTGGTCTCACACCAGCAGGGTCGTGTTCCA
Source organism: Nycticebus coucang (assembly GCF_027406575.1). Lineage (NCBI taxonomy): Eukaryota > Metazoa > Chordata > Mammalia > Primates > Lorisidae > Nycticebus > Nycticebus coucang. The sequence goes on along the minus strand of NC_069782.1, from coordinate 159,239,672 downwards.
ACAAGACGGCTTCAGAAGCAAATGCTGTCCACTCTGAGACTCGCCTCTTCCTGCAAAAATATCCTAAATCATGTCGCATGCTCCATACCCGGCATGTTCATCAGCAGCGTCCCAGCCCAGGGGCGGTTCCCTCTGCGGGTGCCATGCTCAGGGCTGAATGTTGCAGGGAGGACACATCTGTTCAGAGGTGCACCCTTCCTTCTCACAGGAGCCTTCCAGTGTCCCCTGGCTCAGAGGGCACTTGTGGGGAACCAGAGTTCTGAGTGATTTTTTTTTCCCCATGGGCTACTTCTTGAGATGCAGATAATTATAGAAGCATTAATTGACTATCTCTCTCAGGTTGCCCCCATCAGTCTGAAGAGCAGAGAAATGCAGGAAAAGGTCAGAGACCAGGTGTGGGACAAGCTGAGGATTTGTGGCCTGGAGTCACGTTTGGACATTCTTTGTGTGGCGTTTTATCAGAAGTCACAGTGGGAGTGAGACATCGGGATGCTGTCTAATATGGACAATGGTGACAGGCAAACCCCATGTGCAGAGGAGGAAGGCTGGGCGTCGTCTGTCTGCAGAGGGTGTCAGCAGGCCAAGCACCTAAAGAAAATGGGTACTGGCTTCTTCTGAGCTTACAGAAGCTGCCCGTGTCCTCCCCTGTGAAGCCAAGAGGACACAGGACTATTCTCTGAATTTTTAATGTGCAGCAGATTCAGTGAATACAGATGTGCTTGAGGCCCCAGCAAAAAATTTTGGAAGCAGCCCCTCACCTCCACCCAAACAGCTCCCAGATTTCGTGCCAAGGCCTTGGTGAGTAGAGAGGTAAGGTGGGGCTGATCCTGCAGACCAGTGTCCACACAGCCCCTCAGGAACAGAGGAGGGTGCAGGGCAAGCTCCTGTCATCACCCATCTCTGGGGTCTGGCAAAGCCACAGGGAGTTCAAGGCCTAAAGGACAGGACACACTTTGTCCACAGCGCAGGTGGGTGGTGGCCAGGAGGTGGGGGAGTGTAGACACTGGTGTGCAAATGACACCCTTTTATGAAGGCAGTCACGTTGACACTAAAGCCTCAAGTTGGCATGCATGTGACAGACAGACTGGGGTGGTCATGATGGGCGGCGCAGCTGTAGGCCTCACCCAGAATACTTCCCTGACTTTACGCTCTCTGTGGTGGTGTCTTAGTTTTCAGTCTCCAACAAGCAGGATCTGAAATGAGCATTTCTCTGCAAGTGGTTTCTTTGTGGGGTGCAGGGGAGTGAGGAATAGGGGTAGGCAGCCAGCAAGTGGCACATCGTCACACCAGCTGCACCACCGGTGGCTGGAGGTTAATCCAGTGAGGAAATTCTGGGAAACAGAACACACTTGCCCTGGAGCCGTCCTGAGGTGGGGGAGGTGGGGCATTGTACCCCACACTGTGAGTGCTGGGTCCGGGCAGATCCCGGGAGTGGTGATGTCCTAACACTTGGTCCTGCTGGGTGTCCACATGGGATGGAGGACTCCAGGCAGGTCCCGGGAGTGGTGATGTTCTAAACTTGGTCCTGTTGGGTGTCCACATGGTATGGAGGACTCCAGGTTGGTCCCGGGAGTGGTGATGTCCTAACACTTGGTCCTGCTGGGTGTCCACATGGGGTGGAGGACTCCAGGTTGGTCTCAGAGTTTCCTCAGCCCCTTGCCCCTGTATGTCATGCAGGGCGCAGGGGCACCCCACCCTGTGGCCTGTACATTCTTCCCGGTGCCTGGTGCTTCTCTTCCAGGGGACCCGACGGCTCACTTGGCCAAGGCCGCCAGCCTCTTTATCAATGTGACACCCTTGTCCTGGGTGATTCACACAGCCTGGAGTCCATTTAGACAACTCTGTGTGCAGGACTGGCCTGGGAGTGGCTGCAGACAAGGCACCCCTGCCCAACAACTCCGGGCAGAGCAGGAGACTGCAGGCTGCACCCATGGGTCGTGCACAGGGCAGGTGTGAGTCTAGTGGGGAACAGAATAAACCAAGTCACTAGTCTTCAGTGACTCCTTGGGGCTCACGTGTGCCATGCATAGCCGAGGCGGCCCTGCCTGGGGACACCACGGGACCAGGTGCAGGTGGTTCTCTGGGGGGCTCGCTGGCTACAGAGTGAAGGGTGTGTGGAAACCAGGTCGAGGCTTCTTAGAGGAAGCAGCCCTTAATCCAGGTAAGAATATATGACTCTGGAGCGGGAAATACGGTCCCATGAACCAGCCTTGCTAAATCAAAAGGTTGTTAATTATATCGTAACGGTGATGACAGGGAAGGCTCATAATTTTCTCCCCAGCATTGTAACTGGGAACATTGCCTGTAACTCATCTGTGTACCTGGTTGAAAATTCGGGAATTATTCTTGATCCATTCGCCTTGTCTGAATCCCCACTAGAGTTGATCAATTTCTCAGTCTGTAAATCCTAGTCCTGAATCTTGGTTGGATCTGTCCCATCTGCTTATTCCTGACCACTGCCCCTGGTCTATAGCCGCTATCTCCCAGCTGGCTTACTGTCTCCAGGCCTTTGTCTTCTTCTGGAATATCTGACCAGTGTCTCCTTCCCAGGGCTCTTGGGTCAGAGCAGTGATGCCATCCTGGGTACTTAGACGCCCAGACCACATCCCCTGCCCAGCTTCAGTCAGAGCCCAGTGCAAACACGAGGTCTCTATGCCATGTGTGGGTTAAAGATGCAAGCACTCAAGCACACACACAAATAAACACACGTACACAAACACAGACACACACACACACACAAAAATAAACACACATATACAGATACACACACAAACACACAGGGGTACACACACAAATACACATGCAAATAAAAACACATACGAATAAACACACATGTGCGAAACGTTTTCAGATTCCAAGAAGCATGCTTATTTTGTCAGATCTTACCAGGTGAAATTTCAGAACACGTAGACCTCAGGGAGTAGGGCCGATGCTCCCAGGCTCCCAGGAACAGACTTCCCTGTAAGACCCGGCTTCTGCTTCCCGTAGAATTACGAGGCTGGTACCTGGTCTAACTAGTGACTGTTTGTGTATTTCCAGCTCTGGCCAGGACTGATGAGTGAATATGTACCTTAACTGAAAAATAATTAAAGAAATAATTGAGCTGTTTTAAAATCTTAACCTGAGCTTGAACTCAATTGTTTTTAGCTCAGAATGCAGGTGGATGCGATAGGGGACGAGACCCTCCCTGCATTCGCGGCTGAACTTTCATGTCTGGCAATTACCTCCGTTCTTGTTGCTAATCTATTTTCTTTAGTAACAGATTAGTAATCAAAAGTCAAGGCCTTTCAATTTGCAACTTTGCTTGAGAGTTGCTGAGTGAAATCACCACGATGCTCCCGCTGCTGGAGGGCTCTCCGTGCGCTCAGGGTTTAGCAGCGGCGGCAGGGTGGGGGCGGAGAAATAGAAGGAAAGGGAGAGAAGGAACTTACTTTCAGTGTCCTGAGGCGTCTTCCAATCTTTGCTGACGTTGCAACAGGGCTGAACAATCATCCAGGACTTCTCTTTGGAGAGAGAATGCTGGGGTAGGCACCGGGGCGGGGGTGGTGGTGCCTGTGCATGAGTGGACACCACGCTTGTCCATGTAGTGAATTTTGCACAGGATTGAGGAGGATTATGGGAGCAGCTGTTGAAAGTGGGTGCAGGGCAGGGTGGGAGGTACAAGCCCCTGACCCAACAGGCGAAGGCAGGAGCTGCCCAGGAAACCCTGCACGTCAGCCAGAGCACTTTCTGAACTAAAGAGACTTGATCTCTCTGTGCTGTGGAGAGGCAACTAAAGGACACTCAGGCCATGGGAGCACACACTCCACCTATGCAGGACGCACTGGGAGGCCTGGCCTGGGAAGTCAGATTCAGACGCCCTGCACTTAAGTGACTCTGCGTTCTGCTTTCATCCCCAGGCCTGAGAGTTAACAAAGTCTGTGATGTGTGTGAGACTTTGCTTATTGTGCTGACGGAAGCAAGTGACAGGCCTGGAATGCCACATGGAGCAGCCTGGACATGGAGCCCAGTTTCCAGACGATGCTCCAATCCTGGGCCAGCTGCGGGGTTACTCCTTTCTTTGATTGCTGAGATCTGCCAGGGTACCTGCGGCCCTGCCCTGGGATGGAGGGCACAAGCCTCTGAGACCGCCCACCCCCCAGCCCCCGCCTGGGACATAGACCTCCAGGCGAGCAGCACGCAATCAGGCTGAAATGCAAATTGTGGTCCATGCCACGAAGGCAAAAATAATTCCCCATGAAAGATGGTGGAGAGGGAGTCCCGGGCTCAGTCTAAGGGGCAGGGAAAGCCTCCACCCAGCCAGAGTCTGGAGACCCCTGTGGGGATTAGGAGTAGGGGAGTCACAGAGTTTGGAGTACCCTCTGGGGAGGCACAGAGTCTGGAGAACCCTCTTGGGGTTGGGAGTGGGGGAGGCAATCAGGATAGAGGGAAGTGGTCAGAAGTTGAGGGGGGCAGGTGGGTGGTGCTCAGGCCCTTGGTTGACTCTGAGAATCATGATAACCAGATACCCCAGCCTGTGAAATCACAGTCTCATAAATTCATAAGAAATGTGACAAATAGAATGTAGGAGAAAAGGCGGGGGACAGTCACTCAGGCCCAGGACCTGGAGACAGGGCCACACTTCAGTTCTTCAGGGTTTGAGGGCTCTAGTTCCATCAGAAAATCCAAAGGACTCACCCTCTGTATCTCATTCAAAAGCCCAAAGCCGCAGATTCCTGCTAACAGGGAATCCTGGTGCCTTTCCAAAAGCTTCCCCACATACCAGGGGTAGAAATTCCCCTGCAGACTCGTCGAACTGAGCATCAGAATTGTGAGCATTAACAAAAACAGAAACAGAGGCATCGCATTAGCTTTTTGGTCCATATGTATATTTCAAAGAATTGTCAAGATGTAGGCCTCCATACCTGGGTCATTACAGACGTTTCTAGATGAACAAAATCAAGGCACATGAAACCCACACGATGGAAACAAAGGCAGCCTTCCCAGCAACACTGGTCAGCCGAGTGGGTTGAAACTTGCGTGGGTGAATCAGAAAGCACACGGTTGATGTGAAATAATGGGCCGTGACACAGTCTGTCTCAAAACTTCACAGTGACTAGCCGGGCATTGTGGCGGGCGCCTGTAGTCCCAGCTGCTCGGGAGGCTGAGGCAAGAGAATCGCGTAAGCCCAAGAGTTAGAGGTTGCTGTGAGCCGTGTGACGCCACGGCACTCTACCCGAGGGTGGTACAGTGAGACTCTGTCTCTACAAAAAAAAAAAAAAAACTTCACAGTGACCCACGTAAATGAGGACAGTCTTGACGTCACCTCGAGGCTGAGTGTTCAGGACCAGACAGGCGCCTCCACTGACAGTCGGCAGAGCCCCACGGCTCCTCCTGACACCCTGTGTTGGGATCCTTGGGGGCCCCAGGGAACACTGCATCTTCCAGCTGCGGTGCTGAGGACCCAGGCCTGCCCTCCTACTAGCTGTCGCCGGCTGCAGCTCCTGGTCCTACAGCGTCCCTTCCCACTGATCCGTGCCCCACCCAGGACTGCACGCTGTAGCCTTCCCCAGAGCACTTGGCAGGATTCTGCCGCTGTGACCCTCTTCCTCAAATGCCTCCTGTCCTGGGCACAGCCTGTGGCTGGGTGAAGTGTTGAAAAGTGGCTCTGGTGCCAGTAAAGGTGGGTCCGCATCTGGGCTCCCCCAGGCTCTAGCTTGGCCGTGTGCAAAGTCGCTTTTCCTCTCTGACCCTCCATCTCCTTGTGTGGTGGGGTGTTGAGAGCACAGACACCCAGCGTCTGCGGAAGGCTGCAGGAAATGACGGCCACACAGCTCAGAGCCCAGAGCTGGGGACGCACATGTCCTCAAACATCTGTGGTAAAGCTGTGCTTGTTCTGGACTAAGCAGCGGCTGTGTCTGCATCTGGACTCACTTCTGCACTCTCCCCTGTGCCCCTGGTCAGTGGGGAAAATGGGGCTCGGACATTGAACTTCACTCATAGGACTGTTGTCGGTATTACATGAGAGAAACCCCACAAAGCATGTAGGGCAGTTCCTGGTGCACTTGGAAAGTCCTATCTCTGGGGACTCTTGTCACTAATCCCTTTCTTGTGCCCCACAAATGTTATCTGCATGAGTTCCCACTTGACAGAGCCCTTTAAGCCTCATTGCCGGAGGAGCACACTTGAACCCCAATTTTAAAGACCTACCCTGTTTCCCTGAAAAAAAGACAGCGTCTTATTTTAAGGTATGCTCCCAAAGATGCGCTAGGTCTTATTTTCAGGGGACGTCTTATCTTTCCTGTAAGTAGGTTTTATTTTCGGAGGATGTCTTATTTTCAGGAAAACAGGGTATTTAGGCCTCGGATAGGAGTTTGAATATTCTTCAGAGTGTAATGGTTTGGATAGGGGAACATGTTCTTTTCACAAGGGACACTACAGCCTGCTTAGAGACAGGCTTGATAATAACTTAGAGAAACTTAGAAACTATTTCAGCAGAAGTTCGCTAAAAGGAGCAGTCCTTTGGGTGCAAATAATGAGTTTCTGCAGAGGAAATGAGGCCTCTTTTTCTACATGCATTTAGACAGCCACCTTCTTTCTGCTAACTGATTTTAGCCTGGAAATTACTGGCAGGCTTCAGGGAAACTCACCTACAATCTACTCTTTCCAGTTCAGTTTCCAGAATTTCCTTCGAGTTTAGATTTTATGTTCATATTGTGTCTGGGACTATCAAATTCTTTATGAAGGGGAGAAATGAGAACCATTTGTATAATGGCTTTAAAATTTCAGCTATATTAATTCTGAATTAGTGCCAGAAGTAAATACCAAATTACAGTCCTCAGGCAGATTTATTAGATAAATCTGTATGAGTGTATTGGATTAATACTTGTCCACACCCTTATGTTTAATCAAAATGTATCATCCTTCTAAATGACAAATAGATAAACGAAGTATTCAAATAAGGTTTTAAGCATCTCAAAGCCAGAGGGTATTTGCTGTTTTCTAAGTAAACTGCTTTTTTTTTTCCTGTTGCCCAGTTCTAATTTTCTAAATCAGTAAAAACTTATTAGATATGACTTGGGGGTTTGTAGGAAGCTAATTGAAATAATGTTTTATGTGATGACAACAGTTTGGAAAAGTGGTAACGATAAAGAATCATGGACAAAGGGTGATATCTCATAACTTCTCCATGCGTCCCTGGCCTCTATTTTTAAATTGTTAATCAAAGCCTCCGACTCATTGCTTATGGGGAGATAGAATAAATCTTTATATCCCAAAAGCTTTTTAAATTATTCACTGTGCTTACTACTTAGCTTCTGAAGGGAGATTATCCCTTTTAATTGGAAATGTTCTATTATTTGTGCCTGAAATATTTGAAATAACAAGTTAGGGCTCAAGCACTATTAATAGCTCAGTGCTAGAGAACATAATAAAACCTGAGGTTGCTTGAAAACTGTTCATCACGAGGCAAGTTAACCCAGCCATTGCCATCCATCAGGGCCCAACCCAGCGCACCGATGGCCCAGGGTCCATTTGTGTTTTACCGAGCGTTCCATAATTCCAGCCTTTCTCTTACTTAAAGCGACACTCTTGGTCCTCAGCGGCTGCACTCTGCAGACAGGCTAATTACCTTTCCACAGGTGCGCACACCAGCACCACCCCCATGAGGCGGTGAGTTCGTGGCCCGCATCTGGGCTCTGCTCCTGGAGCGTCACCCACAGGATGGCTAGGGGCAGGGTGTCATGGAGTGGAGACCCAGCAGAGAGCTCGCTATTGCTCGGGTAACAAGTCTTGTTGCTGGTGATGTCACACCAAACCCTGGGACGGCTTTTGTCTTAGGTTACTTGAGGATGACTTTGAATCTCAACCACATTTACCATTAGCGTAACAACCTAACGCTGACCAGGGTACCCAGAGCCTGGCAGTGAAGAATAGACTCAGAAAGATGCTGGGACGCGCAGAGAGCAGGGCAAGGCTTCTATGGAAACAGACATGAGGCCGGGCTCCCCACTCAGCACCCTGGCCCCCAGCCCCTGCTTCCCTGAACATTTGTACTGAGTTTCCACCATGGGGGGTGCAGGCAGGAGGGATCACTCAATACGCTGCCATGAAATCTTCTGGCCAAGATGAGACCCACGTCTTTGGCTTAGCGGTTGAGGAGCCTGCCCAGCTGCCCCCCAGGAGCTCCTGTGCCTGGCAGGCCCCGTCTTCACAGGCATCAACCCCTGTGCCTGCTGTGGCTCCCTGAGCCCCACACGCTGCCCGTGTTGGCTGATGTCAGCCCCATGAGGCCGCTCACCGCACGCACAGCCGGCTGCAGGTCGGGATCTGAGAAACCCAGACCTGCTGGCCCAGAGGATGGCTTCTGGCCACAGCACTCACTACACCACGCCAGCATGCGGGTCCTCAAGCCTGTGTCAGCCTCACACTTCACACTCATATTAGGGTTTAGCAGGAAGGAAAGCAACACCTCCCAGGTGACCTGGCATTTTTCCTTGAATCAGATGGGAAGAATGGAGTGGAGAAGGCCACGGCGCTCAGTTCTGAATCCAAGGTCGGAGTGGTCGGAGTGGAGCAACTCTAGAGGTGTAGTTCATGAAGTTATCCTGCTGTTTTATCACACCATCATTATTTCACGTCAGATCTGTACACACCGCCTTCTTACAGAGTTTTGTTGAGGTATAACTTACGCACTTTACATTCGTGAATTTGACGTGCAAGTTCCCTGGCTTTGGTGTCTTCACAGACGTGCAGCTATTACCATGGTCAGCTTTATGATTCTTCCATCACTCCAGGAGAAACCCACACCTCTCAGCCGTCATCACAACCTCCCTGCCACCCTCCCACCCCAGGCCGTGGCACCACTAACCTTCCTTCCCTCTCTACAGAATTCCCCCAGTTGAGGCATGTCATATGAAGGGAGTGGTCCGATACGCGGTCTTCTGTGTCTGGCTTTTTCATGTAGCCTGGTGACGCTGAGGGTTGTGCTGTGGCAGGTGCCAGCTCCTCCTTCTCTCTTATAGCCAGTGACATTCACGCTGTGGATGCCCCAACACTGTGTGTCCATTCATCCATTGTTGGACACTTGGGTGGTGTTGGACACTTGCTGTCCCTGGCAGCTGTTATACACTTAGTTTTGTGTGAACACATGTGTTCATTTCTACTGAGTGGGTGTTACATCTGGGAGTGCTGGGACACATGGAAACCTGGGTTTCACCTTCTGGGATGTCAGGCTGCACTGTCTCACATGCTGGCACTGCAGGAGGGTGATCATTTTTCCATAGGCTCCATACTTGTTTTTATTCTGACTGAAAATCATTTCCATTTTATTTGACTTTGTTTACAGGTGGGGAAAGAAGAATATCTTCAGTAAATGGTGCTGAGAAAACTGGATATCTGTATGTAGCAGAGTGAAACTAAAGCCCCATTTCTCATCATATTCAGAAATCAAATCAACGTGGATGAAAGATTTAAATATAAGGCCTGAAATTATGAAACTTCTAGAAGACAATGTTGGGGAAATGTTTCGGGACATGGGTCTGTGCAAAGATTTTTTTTTTTTTTGGGGGGTGTAACGTTTCAAAAGCACAGGCAACCAAACTGAACATAGAGAAATGGGATTATATCAAGCTAAAAAACTTCTGCACAGCAAACAATCCACTAAATGAAAAGACAATCTACAGAATGGGAGAAAATATTCATAAAATATCTAACTTTTTAAGAATACAGCCATCCTGGGGGTGTGAACCAGTATGTCCCAGTTTCCATCTGCAGTTCCTAATAGCTAACCATTTAGAGCAGGTTTTCACCTGTTTCTTGGCCATTTATGTATCTTCTTTGCAGAAATCTTTCTTCGTATCCTTTTTCAATTTTTCATCGGGTTATCTGACTTTTTATTTTTTTTTAAGTTGGGCTAACTGTAGGTTTTTAATCTACTCCAAGTTCTTTCCTGTGTATGTGGTATGAGATGGCTTTAACTTGGTTTGCATGTGGGTAATTGGTTGTCCCAGTATCACCTGTTAAAGGCAGCGTTCTGGTCCCATTTCTTGGTCTTGGCTCCTTTGCCAAAAATTAATTGGATATAAAAGTATGGGTTTATTTCTTGAGAATCAGTTCCACTGGTTGGCGTGTTTGTAGTTACACCTGCACCACACTGCCTTGGTACTTACAGCTTTGTGGTGAATTTTGAAATTGAAAAGAACATGTCCTGAAACCATCATCTTCTGTTTTGACTCTCCTGGGTCCCTGGAATGTCCATATGATTGTTTGGATATGCTTATCAATTTCTGTGTAGAAGTCAGCTGGGAATCTTACAGGGTTGCCTTGAGTCTGTCAGTACGTTTGGGGAGTATTGGGATCTTAACAATATTAAGTGTTCTAATCCAAGAATAAGTGATATCTTTCCAATTATTTCAGTCTTTCATTTGATTCTGTAGTTTTTTTTTTTTTTTTTTTGTAGAGACAGAGTCTCACTGTACCGCCCTCGGTAGAGTGCCGTGGCGTCACAGGACTCACAGCAACCTCTAACTCTTGGGCTTACGCGATTCTCTTGCCTCAGCCTCCCGAACAGCTGGGACTACAGGCGCCCGCCACAACGCCCGGCTATTTTTTTGTTGCAGTTTGGCCGGGGCTGGGTTTGAACCCGCCACCCTCGGCATATGGGGCCGGCGCCCTACTCACTGAGCCACAGGCACCGCCCTCATTCTGTAGTTTTAGAGAGTAAGTTTCCCACTTCTTCAGTTAAATTTATTTCTAAGTGTTCTGTTCCTTTTGATATTATTATAAATGTAATCATGTTCTTAATTTCATTTTTAGTTTGCTTATTGTCACAGTATAGAAACAATTGATTTTCATGTATTGATCTCATGTCTTGTGGTCTTACTGAACTTCACTTATTAATTTTCATGGTTTCTGTCCCCCCATCTTCCTCCTATCCATTCATCCCCCCACCTATCTATCTACCCATCATCCCACCATCCATTTATCTATCCATCTACCCATCTCCCCATCCATCCACCCATCATCCCACCATCCATCCATCCACCATTGTCTCACAATCCATCCATCTATCCATCCATCCATCCATCCCTCCCTTCATCACCTATTTTTCTCTCAATCCCTCCCTCAATACAGCAATCTATCTACCCCTCACTCATCTATTCTCCCCTATACACATCCATCCTTCCACTCAAATGTCATACCTCAGCCCTTCACCTACCCATTGATAGATCCATCCACCCACCATTTACACAAACTTTCAAAGACCTTCAAATATTAATTCAGCACTAACTAATGCCAGTCTCTGTACTGGACCCTGAGGGACAAATGCTGAAGTTCTGACGCTGACTGTCTTTCAGACACGGTGTAACCGTGAAAGGCCTGTTTCTCTTGATCAGATATTGTGCTGGTGTCTTCCAGCTCTCTGACCCTGTTGTCTTTCCTGTCCTGTGCCCAGGAGGCTGATCTGTAGTGAGGAGCCCCAGTGGTCGAGGGGAGCACAGTGGGAGAGCCAAGTGGGGCCGTCAGGAAAGTTACTCCCCAGCCCTCCCCACGGGACCCTGTTTGCTGCTCTCTATATACCATGGCCCCCTCTTTTCTCTCATACTCTGCCTAAATAAAATTAAAGAGTCATGTCTTGTTGCTTTCCTGTTCCACATTTGCAAAGGACTGTGTTTCTATTCTTTATTGTGGTGGTTGCTGCAGGCTGTAACCTGCCAATGCAATGGTGTCTGCTGAGCATTGCCCACCATGTCTCTTACAGATTCTTCTACAGAACTAGAATCACCATGTTAATAGTTTTATCTGACTGTCATCTTTCTAAAATGCACTCAGTGTACAGGTCCCTTGATAATTTCTTTCTTGAAATTCCCATCTAAGAAAGATTGATTTATCATGCTTCCCCCTTTTATTTAGAGATGCACATTTTCAATGGCTGCTTATATCTCAACAAAATGCCAAGATCTTTGAAAAAGCATGGAAACTCCCCATTCCTCTGTAATTGAACCAAAGTCACTCAGGTTCCATTAGCTCCTCTGCTGAGCCTGAATCCTGCCTTCTGAAGTTATTAGAATTGTTTAAATGTATTGTACGTATTTTCTTATATGCAAAATGAGTCTTCAAATGAAAAGTATCACAGCCATTAGAAAGCATATTTTTCTCTATGTAGGTAGAGAATTTTGATGGAATGATTGTTATTTGTGGATCTGGTGAAAATTATCTTGCCAACTTGAAAATCAAATATTATATGCTAAGGATCCCTTGTCCATGAACAAACAGATTCAAGTTTAAACCTGTTTTCGAGGACCTGTTCATCACCATACCTGTAATGAGGAGCCAGACACAGGTGATCCACTGCCCCAGATAAAAGTCGCTGCTCCAGAGGCCTCAGGATTAAGCTGGGGTGGGGAGTGAACGTTTTCAGAACTGGTGAAGCTGTGTCCCAAGTGGTCCCAAGCTATTACTGCTTAAAAACCACAGAGCAGCACCCACAGTGGAGCTCCAGAATAATCTGAGTTTTTCCTGCATTTCTAACCACTGAAGGGGTCCTGGTCACGCCCCGTCGGCTACTGGAATTACCCTGGTCTCTCCCCTTACTCTGCAGTGAAGAGTGTTCTTTCCCTCTTATCCCTCAGCCCTACCTGGCTTGCTCTCAGCTTCACCAGTTTCGCATCTGAAATGGATCTTTTCCCCTAGTAGGTGCCACGGTAACAGAAAGTACTAATGCTGTCTCTGGGCTGGATGCTGAGGGACAGGCCAATATGGAGGACCTGCTGTCCAGCCCCAGTGCTCAGCTTCCACATAGAGGCAGGGACAGCCCCAACCCACATGACAACAGGTTGATTTGCTCTCAGTTGTCCCCAGATGTCATCATCATCTTCATCAGGGAGGCCCTAAGTCAGCAAGCGAGCACATGGTTCATGCAAAGTGTGTTTGCCACAGAGAAGTGTGTGCTTCTCTCTCCCAGGTCCTGGTTGCCTGTATCAGAAACCATCCATCTAGCGCAGCGACCCAGGGATGCTCCCATAATGAATGTGTAGACGCATCCCCCGAGCTATTAGTCTAGGTAGGGGTGCTGGCGGGCAGGCAGAGAGCTGCATCAATCAGGGAGTTACTGGCCCTGGGCCTCTTAAGACTGTCCTTGTTCCTTTAAATGATGTAGATCAAATACAAACCCTAGTGAAATCTGAGAAGTATGCAAATGAGCACTCCCTCAACAAGGAAAAGGACTGTACCTCACCCATCATCCCAGTTTAGAGGAAATAACACACTCCTGTGAGCTGTGACATCCCCGGGCTGCTTCCGCAGGCCGGTTGCTGACTCCCTGCCCGTCCAGAGCTGTTGGGCTCACAGCTTCATGGCCTGGAAGTTCAGGGAACAATAGCACATTCTTTTTAGCTCAAGTGGGGAAGATATATTTGAGAAGATTTCAAGACAGATCAAAATATTTATTAAGAACCAGGGGACTGAAATATACTTTCTTACATTATCAAGGTTCCTTGGAGTTTTCCAGAAATGTTTCTGCCCCATGTTCCTCCGCTGGGAGTCTGGTCCCCTTTCTCCTGCTTCTCTCTTCCTGCTTCCGGCAGGGACAGCAGCACACTTCCCATCACACGAGTCTGAAGATTTGGCCCTGCCTTTCACCCCTGTACCTGGGGTACAGCCTGTTTTCCAGGTGGTGTGTCCTTTAGGTCAGGTGGGGCATGGAGCTGCTCCATCTGCAGCATCTTACCTGCCCCAGGGCTGGGTCTGGTGCCGGGAAGCTGGGGCTGTGCCCAGTCATGGAACTGAGTTCCAGGCAGGCCTTGTTGGCCCCCCTTAGTTACACGGACCAGGGAGGTGTAACGGATTCTTTTTAGGTAAACAAAGTCCTGCAAGCCAGTATGTCAGAGGGTTTTTCTTTCTTTTATTTCTGAGACCCAAAGTAGCTACAATAACCCTTCAGAGGGAGTGACACGTTTCCATCCACTCCCCATAAAGACCCTAAAGATATTATTATTATTATTCATTTCTTATGACTTAACCTGGCTCCTGATCTAACTTTCAGAACATTTGCATACAAACCTTGCTGGCTCATATCCTGGTTCCTGGTGTTGGAGGTGACGGTAGTGCAGGTGGAAACTGAGGCAGAGCGGTGGCTCAGAGGCTGCCAGCTCCACTCTAAGAGGAGCAGGAAGAGCAGCTTCCATGCTCAGCTTAGAACTTGCAGGACGGCAGGTGCAGCTGGCTCATTTTAGGGGCTGCCGGCTGAAGCTGAAAGTTCTAAGATGTCACCCAGCCAGGCTGTGGGTCAGGGAAGGCTGAGGAGGGACTGTGCCAGGAGCCACACTGGAGATGCTGAAGTCACACAAATTCAGAAAAGGAAACTAGGCCAAAGAAAAAAATACCTTAGAGTCAAAACCTCCTCCCCTCTCCCCTGCCTGCTTCCCTGTTTCCTGCCCTCCCCACTTGGGTCTCCTGCCTCTGGAGAGGACTTTGCAGAGGCACACAGCATGAGTGACCAAGTGACGCAGAATGCTTCCATCATCCCCAGGGTGGCATTTCTGCACCCCTCACCCAGGCTGGGGTGGACCCTCCTGGCCAGGGAGCTGGCTGAGGGCGTATGCTGTGCCTGCAGGGTTACAGTGGCCAGAGGGTCCCCCGTGGGCTCCTGGGAGCACCTGCTGCAGAGGCCAAGCTGTGGAAGTGGCGGCAGGACATGTCAGAAAGTTCACGGGGAGGAAAGGGCACTTGGTCAGGCTGCATTCCTAGCCCAGAGGGAAGGTAGAGACACAAAGGTTCAAGGTGCCATCTGTGCTAGGATCCTGTCCACCAGGTCCTGCGTCCAGCCATCAGGTTGTGGTTGCCAGGAAGCTGGGAAGAGGCACCCAGGCAGAGGCGGCCAGAGTCTGCTTCTCGTACACAAACTCACAGCCAGAAAGGGTGTTTGAACTCGTCAGCAAGGACAGCATTTATTCTAATAAAACTGCAATTTATCCTAATTGATGTCATTTAACTCTTGGCAAAACAGAGCTCTTTGGCAAATGTTCAACAATAATCTTCCTGACAAATTTTTAACAGTCACATATTGGACACTACATGGTAAGGAATTATATTTATTAAGGAAGAGTCATTTTTAACTGCCTTGTCACACATCCTCTGATCTTTTATTCCCATCCTGGTGGCGATGGGGACCCCTGTGGAGTTAGCTCTGATGGAAAAGGAGGCATTTCAGCCGGCTGAGGGTGGGCCTTGTTAATTCCCGTAGTTACTGGCGGTAATTGCACTTGAAAGGCATCTCTTCCTCCACGTGCAAACCATTTGGAGGACACATGAGCTGTGTGGGTGACAAGCGGTGTTTAAGTGAAGTGTGATCCTGTGATTTATTTAGGTCACAGTGCAGTTAATAATTGATGAGGCCGGCGCTGCTGATTTGGAGAGAGGCTCTGAAGGACTCACTCACTTTGCTGCAGACATTTGGTATTCCAGACAGTGTCCTGGACTCAGCGTCTCCACTGAGCCTGGCCTTCCAGGACACTGATCACGTTAGGCTGTAACAGGAGAAGAGAATGAGGGAAACTGCTTTAAAAACACAGAAACCACACACACACCCAGTGAGGGGCACAGAACCCACACAACACCCAGTGAGGGGCACAAAACCCACACACACACATGCAGTGAGGGGCACGGAACCCACAGCACCCCAGCAAGGGACACGGAACCCACACACACACACCCAGTGAGGGGCACAAAACCCACACACACACATGCAGTGAGGGGCACGGAACCCACAGCACCCCAGCAAGGGACACGGAACCCACACACACACACCCAGTGAGGGGCACAGAACCCACACAACACCCAGTGAGGGACACGGAACCCACACACACACATGCAGTGAGGGGTACGGAACCCACACACACACGCACACACACACACACATGCAGTGAGGGGCACGGAACCCACAGCACCCCAGCAAGGGACACGGAACCCACACACACACCAGTGAGGGACACGGAACCCACACGCACCCCAGCAAGGGACACGGAACCCACACACACACCAGTGAGGGACACGGAACCCACACGCACCCCAGTGAGGGGCAGGGCACTGGGCACTGGGGACACAAACAGCTGTCAATGAGTTGCCTGACCTGGGCAGGGACACATGAACTTAAGTCACTCCCCTGACCTGGGGATTCAGTCACCCTTGGTCCCTAGAGGGAAGGGTTTGTCACTGGTGATGTCTCTGAAACAGGCTTAAGGATGTGTTTAGAAAGTTGGGCGGCGCCTGTGGCTCAAGGAGTAGGGCGCCGGTCCCATATGCCAGAGGTAGCAGGTTCAAACCCAGCCCTGGCCAAAAACCAAAAAAAAAAAAAAAGATAATATTGACTTCCTCTGTTGTGCAAAGCATTGGGCCAGAAGTAACAGAGAGGATGTAACAGCTAATAAAGATGTTGTGTTCTTCTTTTTTTTTTTTTTTTTGTAGAGACAGAGTCTCACTGTACCGCCCTCGGGTAGAGTGCCGTGGCATCACACAGCTCACAGCAACCTCTAACTCTTGGGCTTATGCGATTCTCTTGCCTCAGCCTCCCGAGCAGCTGGGACTACAGGCGCCCGCCACAACACCCGGCTATTTTTTGGTTGCAGTTTGGCCGGGGCTGGGTTTGAACCTGCCACCCTCGGCATATGGGGCTGGCGCCCTACTCACTGAGCCACAGGCGCCGCCCAAGATGTTGTGTTCTTTAAAAAAAAAAAAAAAAGAAGAAAGCTGTATCAATAAAGAGAGGGCGTATCATTCAGTGGAAGGACCCAGATCTTGGAGCCAAACAGCTCCAAGTTTAGATCTCAGCCTAGTCTGTCAGTAGCTGTGTGACCTTGCACAAGCGACCTAAGCTCATGTGTTAAATAAAAACACAAAAAACTCTGCCACCAGAGGACACTTTTTGCTTGTTTTTTTGATTGCTTATTTGTTTTTGTTGCTGTTGTTCTAACAGTAGGGTCAGTGCTGTGGGTTTGGTTCATTTGGCCTCTGTGGTGAGATGCTTTGGATGGGCGGCTGGAACAGCAAACATCCAGTTCCAGTTCCAGAAGCTGGAGGTCCCAGATAGGGTGTTAGCTGGGGCCCTGCTCCTGGCCTGCAGTCGGCCGCCCTCTCATCTCCTCACTTGGTGGGGTGCACTGGAGAGAGGGGTGGCACACCACATTCTCTCTTCCAAGTGTGCTGAGCCCACTGCCAGGGACCCCGTGACCTCATCTAACCCTAATTACTCCACCAAGGCCACATTACTCTGAGGACTGAGACTTCAACATCTGAACTTTTCATAGAGGGGGAAACTGAGACAGGGGGCATCTGAGTGACTCTTGTGGGGTTGGGCAAACTCATTATTCATCGAACACTGTTGGGGCCCATGTTATGTCTTAAGTACCAGGAACAAAGGCCATACTGAAAATAGTGGGTGCATCAAACACTGTCACCAATGAGGAAATAGCCATCTGATTGTCACCAATTATCCGTCAAGCTCAGAGAAGGGACTGGACCCAGCCAGGAGCTATGCGGACGGGGTGAGGAATGTTGGCCTCTGGAGGCCGTCTGCCTCAGGGTCACTGGGGAGGTCACAGCTGCCCCTCTGCCCCAGGACAGCCTCAGTCTGAAGGGCCTGGAAATTTCATTTTCCTTGTAATTTAGATGGTTTGTTGTGAGTTCTTTCACTAGTGATGACTTTGGCAGAGTTGCATTAAGTGACAAGTAAGCACCACAGACACACTACTGGTGCCCGGCCCATTGCTCCCAGAGGGCTCCGACCTGCAGATGCAGGCATCTGGCCTGGCAGCCAGGGGATCTCAGGTACAGGCCCAGTGGCTACTGTGGTGGCTGAAGGGAAGTGGCTTAATTGGAGGGAGGAGAGTCACAGGCCCACCCCAGGCCCTCAGGGAATGCACTAGAAAGAGCCACCTTCTGGTATCACCTCCCTGAGTCCCTGGAACAGAGAGGGGTGGGGCCTGCCTTCCTGTCGATGGGTCTGGAGGGGGGATACCCTCTCCACTATCCTGCCGAGGGTGCACACGTCTCACCCTCTACCCCGTCTGGAGCCCTGAGGGGAATTTTCTCTGGGTTTTGAGGTAGCTTTGTCCCCTGCTCCCCTGCAGTCTCTTGTTCCCACTGCCCACCCTGGGCAGTTGAGCAGCTCTAGGGAGAAGACCTAGGTGTCAGAGGCTGGCAGTACCTGGATCTCAGATGTGCTCTTGGGGCAATGCTGACCGGACCCTGAGTTTTAAGAGGAGTTTCAAGTTCATTCAGAGGCCAGAAATTAGCTCATGTCCCTGGGGCTTACTGTGTGGGGCTGGCCCTGCATCCCTGTCCCCAGGAGCTGGCTCTGCACAGTCACACAGAGTTGGTGGTCAGGGCTGCACCCTGACCTCCAGGACATGGCTGCTGCCAGCAGGCACACCACATACTCACTGGCCAAAATCAACACTGTTTACTTTCTGGAACATTCTTCCTGATTGAGTGTGTGGGTCACACTCAGAAGGGAACTTGGTGGGGGAGGGTGCTTGCTTCAGATCTCTGGCCCACATGCTCCACTGCGGTTTCAATGTCACTCTGGTAGCTCCGGAGGTAATTAATCTGTGCTGCGCTGGCTGGCTCACCGGGCCCTCGGGGTAATTATCTGTCTTACTTCCCCAGCTGGCCAGGCAGCTGCCTTGGCGTCATCACCATGAGCAGGGAGGGGCCCCTGGCAGCAGGAGCCCCCCGCAGGATGACTTAGGGCCACTGAGCCTTGCACTGGGTGGTGGCAGAGCAGGGCGAGCGGTGTGGGTGCCCTATGCTGTGCTCAGGGCTTTGCACGCCTAGGACAGTCGCCCAGGGCAGCAGGAATTCAGGACACTGAGCTCCTGTTTCCTGCAGAGCTGGGTCACGGGGAGGCAGGCTCCACCCTCCATCCTCCCAGAGGCCCCTCAGCCCCACTTGATCTTCAACCCCAGGGATTCTCTGTGCTGTTGCCTCGGGAGCAGCCCAGCCCAGGAACCATCATGCCCCTGGAGCCACCCTTGGGTATGTTTGTAATTGCAGAATTTCTAGATGCCCCTGTAGTTCCCTACTGGAAAGAACTCAGCACATAGGTTCCTGCCGTCCTCTCTCTGTGAGCACCCAGGAAACAGAACCTGTGCCTGGCATGGAGGGCTTGGGGGAGCTGCACGCCCAGGGACTCCTGTCTGCCTGACACTCTTGGTGTGATCCTTCTGACTGGCTCCGCACACACACAGAACAACCACGCAACATCCTCAGTGTCTGTGTGTCCTAGACTTAGGATTGTAGATATGGAGCATGTCTAGAGGCCATGTAGGACATGGGTGCTGGAGCCACTTCTCTCTGCCATCACCAAAGCTCCTGCCAGCCCTGAGCCTACCTGTCGAGGCTGGGCCCTGCCTGACCAGTGGCACCCAGGGCAGCAGCTCACCTAGGGTGTGACATGCATCCTCTTGGAAGAGAGAACCAAACTGATGGACCTTGTGCTCAGTGGTGCCCATGTCCTGCCCCTGAGGTGCTCCTGCTGAGTGGACAGTCCTTCTCTGTTTGAGAAGGAGCAGCTGGAGCCATTAGGGACAGAGGGAAATGGGCCCTCTGCTGATGGTAGGAAGAAGACCACCTCCTGGTCCCTGGCCTCCCTGAGTCTCAGAGCATCTCTCTGCCACATGCATTTCTGGACTCTGCCAGCGGCATCCTCTGGGTGCAGGCTGACCTCATTGTTCTGACACCTTTCGTGGACATCTATAGTGGCCTTTCTAGGGCAGACACTAGTGGCCTGGCATCATCTGTCTACACGTGTCACCTTGTTGTGTCACCCGGTATCCTCTGGGCAATACTATTGTGATCCTCAGAGTGCCACCTGCATCCTTGTTTTTCTGAGCATCAGGTCACCTAAGGCTGCAAGACAAACCACCTGGAACTCAGAGACTAGAAGGGCACCAGCTGGTTCATCTGCTGGGAGCTCAGCAGCCTCGGCAGATTTAGCTCTGTGTTTCTGCTACTGGTGGTGACAGGATCTGCAATCAGCAACACACAGGTGGCTTCAGGGATCCTCCCTGTTGCCCTCTCCATGTCACCTCAACAGGTGGTGCCTCCAGCAGGAAAGAGCCTGTTGGATGGCTTCTCTGGTTTCCAAAGGGCAATGTGGAAGTTTCCAGGCCTTCTTAAGGCTTAGGCTTGGCCTGGATACTGCCTCACCTCTGTAGCATTCTGGGGATCAGAGTCAAATCAGAGCCAGCCCAGACTGGACCAGCCAAAGCCACAACTCCCGGGACTCCTCATTGGTGGTTCTTTCTTCCCAGGATGACCCCCACAGCACCCTGACCTTTCAAGAACTGCCTATTTCTCCCCACAGCCCTCCCTGGGCTTCCAGTCAAAGTGTTCCTCTTGCTCTAGATCTTCTGTGACCCCACAAGTGTCCTCCAGGCTGGGGCGTTTGTGCTCAGCCTCCGGAGGCAGGCAGACTGCCTTTGGGTCCTCGGGGCAAATTGGTGAACCCTCCCACCCCACCACTGAGCCGTGGTAGACACGTAATCACGGCTCGTGATTCCCCAGGGGCTCTGCAGGGGGATGGGTTTACATGACTTATGCACACAGAGCCCCGAGCTCCTGCCTGGAGCATCAGATGTGCTCAGTACCTACCACATTCTCCATGGCCCTGGCACTCCTGAGCTGGCCGCAGAGGACTTCAGGTATGGTGTTCTGTCCACAAGTGTAAGGGCTTTCCCAGGTTTGATCCGCTGCTCCTGTGTCTTCAGCCTGTGTCCTGGAGTAACAGGACACTGGGTCTCTACCAAGTCATATCGGTACTTACTGTGCATGAAGTGAGTATTTAGAAAATATTTGTTAGTTTGACCTACCAACATAAAGGTGAGGACGTCCTCTCTCTAAAATTCATTCTAAATCTTTGTCTGAACTTGACTCTCCTGGGAAAAGGAACAGCCTGTGTTTGACACGGCTGATACAATGTTGGTCATTTAGGGTCTTCAGTCTGTACAGCACACACATCTCATCTCATCCTGGAGAGACGTCCTTGTGAAGGACTTAAATGTCGGGCTGAGAAGCAGAGGCTCTTGGTGCCCAAGGCAGAATCTGTCCTTGTTTCATAAATGAGATGAAGGGCGCCGGGTGTGGGGAGCACCTGCCCAGGTGTGTGGGGAGCATGGAGCAGGGCTGGCCTCATGGCACCGGGTGTGGGGAGCACCTGCCCAGGTGTGTGGGGAGCATGGAGCAGGCCGGCCTTATTAGGGTCCTGCTTTTAGTGCTTGGGAGCCCTTGGTGAGTGGTGTAAACATTCCAAACATTTTTTAATGTTTTGCTCATAAAATGGTGCTAAATACATTGGTTCCTAACAAAAGCCTGGAGAGGTAGGGAGCACAACTTTGTATATGCAAATCGCCACATTCTCTCTCTGGCCTTAATGTCTCTTGTTACTGTTCTGTACGATGTAGTGCATATTAAACTGAGATGAAATAAAGCGGTATTGTTGCTACTTAGTTTTAGGCATAATTTAGACGAAATCCCCCTCTAAAATGTGGCAGTCTAAGATTTCACGTTAAGGAAAGCTTGGAGAGACAGGGACATTGTGTGGCACAGACACGCTCTCCCCTCTACCCTGTTTAGTCTGGAATCATGAAGGTTCCAGGGAGCCAGTGACCACCAGACCCCACGCTCCTGAGTCAGGACATGGATGCTCCACGGAGACTCTATTCTGATGGGAACATGACCTTTGTTACTTCAGTTTAATAAATCAAATGTCTTTATTCGAGTTCTCTTACCTACCCTTTTTCCAAATCCTGGAGAATAACTGGTAATATTTTTTGTCCTGAGGCTCCCTGGGTGTACACTGACAATTGCAGAGACTGGGTCCTGGTGACTGTGCTCAGCTGTTGTCAAGCACTTTCCCTGCATTTCCTCCGTGACCTCCACGGCAGCCTGTCAGTCCAGGCGATGGGAGCTGTTGGAGCATGTGGACTCTTGGAGTTGGTGTATGACATGCCCAGTGTGTGGGTCCTGATGGGCGGGCCCCCCTTGGTGACCTTGGGCCTGAACTCTTCCATCTCTGCTCCTGCCCTCTCAGGTGTGGGCAACATCTGTGTTGCCCGACAGAAGGAGGAGAGGGTGGAGAAGGAACGCAGGCGTCATGCTACCTGGGCATGCAGCTACACACACCTCCACTCACGTAGCATCAGCTCCAGACATGCCCAGCTGCTCTGGAAATTTATTTCCACTGGGAAGCTGCTTTCTCACACAGATCTGGCTGATGGAAGAAGGAGAATCCAATCTGGTGACAGAGAGCTACTTCTGTCCATTCTATAGCGGAGGAGGTTGAGGTCAGGAGATGTGAGAACCTGGACGTGCCAGAGCAGTCTAACTTGGGAGTCCATTCTCCTGTGGGCCTCTGAAAACAAGTCCACAGTTGGGCCAGAGCAGTGGGGATGGTCGAAAATGGTAAAACAAACAGAGGTTATAAAACTACAGTGTTAGAAAATTAAATGGACAAAATAAGCCCAGGAGGTACCCTAACTGTCCAGAAGTGATTCCATAGCTCTTGGAGAGGCACAAATTACAGTTGATAACGTAATGTTATCAACTTGCCAGCAAGAATGTGGTGCCTTGTCCCCTTGGAATGGCCGGGGGGCACCTCAAAGGTGACCACATGATACTTAGCCATGAGGCACGTAGCACTTTTTCTAGGACAAGTTTGCAAACTTAATTATTACACTTTGTTTGACAAGAGCTCTGATGGCTATTCTAAAAAAAGAGTTCCAAAAGTGCTTTGAAGGGTGGACTGGGAGTTGGCTTTGGTGCTCAGCTTCCCAAGGGGAGGACCTTGAAGGGGGCCACAGAGATATTTGGCAATAAGGGATGCAGCACTTTTTCTAGGATGAGTTTGTGAACTTAATTGTCCAGCCTCATTTTTAACAGTGTGACAACTTGTCTAGTCAAATCCTCCAAAGCTCAGGATGCCTGGATTTATACACCCACCTTTTCTGTTCCACCAGGTGGATACCTGCAGGTGCACTGGGACTCCGGGTGGGGCTGCTGCTGCAGGGCGGTTGCCAGAAGTGAACAAAGTGGATGTGTCACTCACTGGTCTGCAGGTGAATGAGGGACGTGCAGAATGCAAATGTTAAACAGAATAACCTGGAGCTACTGAATCAATAAATGAACATCAAAAAATACAGAGATAAATGAAAAAAGTAAGTTGTGTCACTTTAAAGAAGACTAGCTGAGAGGTCCAGTTTCCAGCTCACATGTCACCAGTTTCCAGCTGGTGGTCACCACTCCATACTCACAGGTTAAAGCTGAAACAGACTGTAAATCAGCACCTTCTCTCAGGTCCACAGGAGAACAGCGCCCAGGTCAGACTGCTGCCTCCATGACCGGAGAGAGCCACACAGACAGGGAGCCATAGCCACTGTGGCAGAGGCCCCGTGGGAACAGGTGTCAGGTGGGAAAACCTGCATATGGCAACTGGTGGGTCCTGCAGGTGCTTGGACAAGTCAAGGCACAGGGGCCTCATGGTGTGATGTGATTTGCCTCAGGAGTTTGATTAGATTCCCCTAGTAATTACCAGAGAAATATTCCCACCCTGGCTTTGGCATGGGAAGAGAGAAGGAACCCTTCTGAAATGCCAGAGCCCTCTGTCCTTAACAAGGTCTGCCCTCCAGAGAAGTTGTTTTACTTGCCCAGAGCCTCGTCTAGAGGGGTGTGATGAGAGCTGGACTGTCCCAGGTGGAGGGAAATATCCAACTTCATCTTACTCCAGACTTCCTTGTGGGAAAAGGGAAATGCTCAACGTCATCCCACCTTGGCCATCCCATCTCAGCTAAGGAGGGAGAAAAAAACAAGAGGAGCTCATGAAGTTCATCATCCAGAGACACAGGCTCACAAGGACTGAGGCCAAATCCCGGGTCTACTGAATGCCCCTCACACACCACGTCACTGAAGTCCTGTGCATTATGTCCAATTAGCAAGAAAATATTTACAAGGTGTCCTACAAGGCAAGAAACACAGTTTGAAGGGACAGAGCAGGTGTCAGAACCAGACATGGTAAGGATTTTGGAATTATTAGACATAGCATTTAAAATGATTGTGACCAATATGGCAAGGGCCAAGAATAGATGGGCAGCATCATTAGAGAGTCAGAATCCCTAAGGGAAAACTAGAGAGAAAACAGAAGAGATAAAACACGGCAGTGTACGTGAGCCTGGGCTTATCAGCAGCCCGAGCATGGCTGAGGATAGGGTGTCTGGACCTGATTGTGTGTAAATACAAAGTTTGGAAACTGAAAAGCAAAGCAGAGGGAATAAAGACTGAGAGGGCTCAAGATGCTACAGAAGGACCAGGGGACAGTTACAAAGGTACAATGTGAACAGCAAGAATGCCAGAAGGAGAGAGAGAGAAAGGAATAGAAGAAATGTGTGAGATGACCATGTGTGAGGACTTTCCCAAATTAATTCAGATGCCAACCTGCACATCCAGGAAGCTCACATAACACTAGGGAAGACCTATAACCCAAAATTATAGTAATGCACATCATTTTCAACCTATATAAAATCAAAAATGAAGAAACAAACCTGAAGTAAGTCACAGGGGAATAGGCCTATATCTACTAAAAAGATATAGTTAATAACCTTCCAAACCAGAAAGCACCAAGACCAAATAAGTTTACTGGTAAATTCCGCCAACATTTAAGGAAGAAGGCATCTCTAAAATCTCTTTCTGGGGAATTCTGGGAAGATGACTATCTAGCAGCAACCCCTGGCAGAGGCTCCTGACCAGAGGGAGAAAAACTGGATAGAATCAGACTCTATGAACCCGAAGTTGGGAGCTAAGCCAAGAAAGAAGTTCAGCAAGCTGTGACTCTAAGGAAGAACATTTAAGAAAACAAATTACGGGCACAAAGCCTATTGACTAGAGGATGGGAGACCCTGCCCCCAAGTGGGAGGCTGGCCAAGAGCAGGGAACAAAAGACCTCTCATTTTACCTCACAGGAGAGAGCTGCTAAACACTGGGTCTCTTTCTCCAGGGAGGTCCCACTTATGAACCTGTCACCACCCTGCAGGGCATAAAACCGAACAAATATTTTCCCCCCAAATTCCAAACTCCCAGTCCACCCTTCCCTCCTCACATGGCAGTCTGAAGTTCTACAGCAGGCAGAACAGCATAGAGTGTTTGGTCTTTTCCTGAAAGATCTGGGCATAGTGTAGACCACTGAACATCAGGACAGAATCTGTGACTAGTGGGGAAGAAAGGAAGCATGGGAAGAAATGGATACTTGGTGAGAGGAAAAGCAGTCCTCTGGTTATGACTTCGCCCAGCCAGTGGTGGTGTTGACCACTGGTTCTTGCTGTTTCTGGAAGGAGGGCTTGCAGAACCCCCAGCTCTGATGGTGCCTACAAGTAGAGGAGTGGTTGCCCGATGTGGACTGAGTTTAGTAGGAGGGGGTGGTCCCTGGCTCCAACTGGGCCAGCACACAGAGGCTTGCCGGGTATGGACTGAGACCCACAGGTGGGAGGTGTGGTTCCCTGACTCCAACTGGTCTGGCAAGCAGAGAAGTGGACACCAGTGTGGACTGAGTCTGGTGGGTGGGGGCATGGATCCCTGGCTCCAGTTGAGCTATTGGAGACCCTTGGATCCCTCTCTGCTGAGCAGGGTTTATACTGCCCAAAACAATTTGATTGGAACTTGAGTCTGGGGCTGTCCACCCAGGGACACTCTGAGGTTGACCTTGGAAGTTCTGTAGTGGAAAAGAACCGAAGGGTGGGGACAGGGCACCACAGCTGTCTGTTTCTTTCCATAGCCAAGATTTAAACCTAATACCATGGCTTCTTAGGATAAGATAGAGGTTGGATGATTTCAAAACAGAGATAGCTTGTGCTAGCTCACCAAGTAAGTCCTCAGAGTCTCCAGCCAAAACTCTGAAAGGGGGCTTTGTAAGGTTTAGGGGATAAGCCACAATTACAAAGCCTGGCACTTTGATAAGGGGCTGATTAACTCTATTAACTGGGAACCCCAATTCAATCTCACTCTACCAGTTCTAATAACCAAATGGTGGTAAATAAACATGGGGCAGAACCAACGGAAGAACTCTGGCAACATGAATAACCAGAGTAGATCAATCCCCCCAAAGGAATGACAAAGGAGATACAACTAAAGATGCCATGCATAGACAAATGGCTGAAATGTCAGAAATAGAATTTAGAATATGGATGACAAATAAGATGAATAGAATGAAAGAAAAGTTAGAAATTGAAATCCAAAGAGTAGTTCTAAAGTTGTCTCAAGAAATTAATGAATTCAAAGACAAAGTCACCAAAGATACGGACATAATGACATGAGAGATAGCAGAGCTCAAGGCAATGAAAAAGTTATTCAAGGAGCTCCAAAATACAGTAGAATCTCTTAGTGCTAGAGTAGACCAGGCAGATAAAAGGATCTCTGAAATTGAAGACAAAGCTTTTGAACTTTCCCAAACACTCAAAGAGGCAGACAAATGGGGAGCAAAAACTCATCATTCCTTGAGAGAGTTGTGGTATCACTCCAAAAGATAAAACATTTGTCTTATAAGAATTCCCCAAGGAGAAGAGGACAGTCCTAAAGGTAAAGATGCTCTACTCTAAGAGATTATGGAGGAGAATTTCCCAACCATTGCAAGAGATGCAGAAATTCAGATAGACAGTTTCAGAACCCCAGCAAGACCCGATCCAAATAAAGCATCTCCTAGACATATTGTGATCAACTTTGCCAAAGTTAAGATCAAGGAGAAAATTCTGCAAGCAGCCAGACGTAAGAAAAGCATTATTTACAAAGGGATAAATATCAGAATGACTGCAGATCTCTCAGTCAAAATGTTTCAAGCCAGAAGAGAATGGTCATTGACCTTCAATCTCCTAAAACAAAACAACTTTCAGCCTACGATTCTGTATCCAGCTAAACTGAGTTTCAATTGTGATGGAGAAATCAAATACTTCAATACTTGCCATAACTAAACCAGATATCCAGGATATTCTCAGACTCATCCTCCATAATGACCAGCACACTTATCTATCACCAAAGTAAACTCACTCAGAATTTTTTTAATATTTTATTTTATTATTAAATCATAGCTGTGTGCTGGTTTTATAGACCATTTGACATATTTTCATCACGCTGGTTAACATAGCCTTTCTGGCATTTTCTTAGTTATTGTGTTAAGACATTTACATTCTACATTTAATAAGTTTCACATGTACCCTTGTAAGATGCACCGTAGGTGTAATCCCACCAATCACCCTTCCTCCACCCATCCTTCCCCTCCCTCCCTTCCTTCTCCCCCTTCCCCATTTTCTTAGGTTATAGCTTTCATATGAAAGCAATAAATTAGTTTCATAGTAGGGCTGAGTACATTGGATACTTTTTCTTCCATTCTTGAGATATTTTACTAAGAAGAATATGTTCCAGCTCCATCCATGTAAACATGAAAGAGGCAAAGTCTCCATTTTTCTTTAAGGCTGCATAATATTCCATGGTGTACATATACCACAATTTATTAATCCATTCGTGGATCAATGGGAACTTGGGCTTTTTCCATGACTTAGCAATTATGAATTGGGCTGCAATAAACATTCTGGTACAAATATCTTTGTTATAATGTGATTTTTGGTCTTCTGGGTATATACCTAGTAGAGGAATTATAGGATTGAATGGCAGGTCTATTTTTAGATCTCTAAGTGTTCTCCAAACATATTTCCAAAAGGAGTGTATTAATTTCCATTCCCACCAGCAGTGAAACTACTTTGAGATATCATCTAACTTCAGTAAGATTAGCCCATGTCACAAAATCCCAAGACCAGAGATGTCTTGGATAGATCCTCCAAAAAGAAACTAAACAAAGAAATAGTAGACTTAAACCTAACCCTAGAACAAATGGACTTAACAGACCTCTACACAACATTTCATTCTAATAAAACTGAATATTCATTCTTCTCATCAGTCCATGGATCATCCTCCAAAATTGATCATATCCCATTTCTGAGCATAACCTCAGAAAATTTAAAAGAATAGAAATTATTCCTTGCATCTTCTCAGACCACCATGGAATAAAAGTTGAACTCAACAGCAACAGGAATCTTCAGACTCAAACAAAGTCATGGAAATTAAATAATCTTAGGCTGAATGATAGCTGGGTCAAAGACGAGATTAAGAAGGAAATCACCAAATTTTTTGAACAAAATTATAATGAAGACACAAATTATCAAAAACTGTGGGATCCTTCAAAGGCAGTCCTAAGAGGGAAATTTATAGCATTGGAAGCCTTCATCAAGAAAATAGAAAGAGAGGAAGCCAACAACTTAATGGATCATCTCAAGCAACTGGAAAAGGAAGAACATTCTAACCACAAAACCCAGCATAAAAAAAGAAATAACCAAAATTAGGGCAGAATTAAATGAAATTGAAAACAAAAGAATCATTCAGAAGAACAATGAAACAAAAAGTTGATTTTTAAAAGTTGATTAATAAAATTGATAAATCTTTGGCCAACCTAACCAGAAACAGAAAAGTAAAATATCTCTAATATCATCTATCGGAAATGATAAAGGAGAAATAACAACAGATACCTCAGAAACTAAAAAAAATTCTCAATGATTACTACAAAAATCTCTATTCCCAGAATATGAAAATCTGAAGGAAATGGACCCATACCTGGAAGCATGCCACATTCTTAGACTCAACCAGAAAGAATTAGAAATCTCCCAAAAAAGAAAAGTCTGGGACCAGATGGCTTCACATGTGAATTCTATCAAACCTTTCAAGAGAAATTAGTGCCTACATTATACAATGTTTTCCAAAGCATAGAAAAAGAAGGAATACTTCCCAACATATTTTATGAAGCAAATATCACCCTGATACACAAACAAGGAAAGGATCCAACAAAGAAAGAAAATTACAGACCCAAATCATTAATGAATATCAATGCAAAAATATTCAATAAGATCTTAGCAAACAGAATTCAACAACATCAAAAAAATTATACACCATGATCAAGTTGGTTTTATTCCAGGGTTACAGGGTTGGTTCAACATATGCAAATCTATAAATATAATACATAACATCAATAAAATAAAAAACAAAGACCATATGATTGTCTCAATTGATACAGAAAAAGCTTTTGATAATATCCAGCATCCTTTCATGATCAGAACATAGAAAACAGGAGTAGAAGGGACATTTCTTAAACTGATAGAGGCCATCTACAGCAAACCCACAGCCAATATTATATTGGATGGAGTAAAATTGAAAACATTTCCACTCATATCAGGAACTAGGCAAGGATGTCCACTGTCTCTACTACTATTCAACATAGTAATGGAAGTCTTAGCCATGGCAATCAGGCAAGAGAAGGCGATCAAGGGTATCCATATAGGGTCAGAGGAGATCAAACTCAAACTGGGCTGCCCTCACTTGTGAGAAGCTGGAAGCTTTCTCCCTAGGACGGGAAACACCACGAGGGTCCCCACCCACCTCTCCTTTCTTTTTTTTTTTTTTTTTTTTGCATTGCACTTTTAAAAATATGGAACGCTTCACGAATTTGCGTGTCATCCTTGCGCAGGGGCCATGCTAATCTTCTCTGTATCGTTCCAATTTTAGTATATGTGCTGCCGAAGCGAGCACCCACCTCTCCTTTCAACACTGAATGGGAAGCCTAGCTAGTACAACAGCACTACGAGAAGAAATAAAACATATAGGGTGGCACCTGTGGCTCATTGTGTAGGGCGCCGGCCCCATATACCGAGGGTGGTGGGTTCAAACCCAGCCCTGGCTGAACTGCAACCAAAAATTAGCCAGGTATTGTGGCCGGCTCCTGTAGTCCCAGCTGCTAGGGAGGCTGAGGCAGGAGAATTGTGAAAGCCCAAGAGTTGGAGGTTGCTGTGAGTCCTGTGACATCATGGCACTCCACCGAGGGTGGCAAAGTGAGACTCTGTCTCTACAAAAAAAAAAAAAAAAAGAAAAGAAAAGAAATAAAACATACAGACCAGAAAAGAAAAAAATAAATTGTTTGGTTTGATCATTTATGTAGAAAATATGAAAGAATCAACAAAAATACTTGTGAAACTGTGATTGCAGCAAGTTGCATAATAATATGAGGTTAATATAACACAAAAGTCAATCACTTTTCTATGTACCAATAAACAAGTGAGATACGAAATTTAAAATTGCCATGTCATTTAAATTAGCACTCTCAGAATTGAAATACTTAGGTATAAATTTAACAAAATATGTACAGGATTTATATGGAAAACTACAAAACTCTGATGAACAAAATTGAATACCTCAATAAAAGGCAGATTGTCTATATCATGAACAGGAAGACTCGATGTTGTCAAGATGCCCATTCTTCCCAACTTGATGTATAGATTCAATGCAATATCAATCAAAATGCAAGAAAGTTATTTTGTGGATATTGATGAACAGAGTCTACAGTTCAAGTGGAGAGGAAAAAGACCCAGAAGAGCCAACACAGCATTGAAGGAGAAATAAAATAGTTGGAGACCAACCCTAACCAACTTTACTAACCAACTTCAAGGGTGACTCTCAAGCACAGAAGTTGAGACAACGTGGTAACTGAAGGAACAGACAGAGTTCACAGATAACCCAGATCTTTTATAATTGACAAAGAGGAGCAAAGATAATATGATGGCACAAAGATGGTCTTTCAACAGCTGATGTGAGAACAACTGACCATCAACCTAAAAAACTAAGTCCGGACAAACCTGACATGTCCCCAGATTAACTCAGAAGGGACCGTAGACCAGAATGCACAGCTCAAACTAAATAAAAGTCCAGGAGCCGGTGGAGAAGGAAACCCACTGGCCTCGGGTATGGTGGCAGATGTTTGCGTACAACACCAGAGCCATGATCCAGGAAAAAAACATTGGTCAGCTGGGCTCCACTAAGATGTTAAAACTTGTCTCTGCAAAGGACGAGAGCAGCAGAGTGAGCGCCAAGCTACACGCCTGAGGACACCTGCAGAAGACACATGTGACAGAGGGACAGAGGTTGACTGTTCATATACGCAAATAAATCTCAAACTGTAAGGAAACAAACAACCCCATTAAGACCTAAACCAAAGACATTAACAGACATCAAACTAGATCTACAGACATAAGATAAGCTGGTGAAAAGACTCTCCCTGCCCAGTCATCAGGGAATAAGGAGACACCACTACCACAGATGCACGAACCCTTCTCCAAACGGCACATTTGGGATCTAGGTTGTGCACCCCTTATAAGAATTTAATCCTTAACCCTAACCCATGGAAAAATTGTCTTCCCTGAAACTTGTTTCTGGTGTCAAAAAGTTCAGGGACCACTAACCTAACAGGTCCACTATGACGCTGATACCAAAGCAAGACAGAGACATCCTAAGAAATCCTTGTGGACACAGATGCAAAAATCTTCAGCAAACTGCAATGTATAAAATGGACCTGTGATGGGGAATATGGAGTCAGCTTAACAACTAAATACAGCAGAACCTCTGTAAGGTGACCACTCAGGGGACTGTGGTGCATGTCCGGTCTGTGAAAATGAGGTCAACTTAAGGAGGAGATCAGTGCAGGGAGGGGTTGGTGCAGAGAGGGGTCAGTGCAGGGAGGGGTCCATTAGGGAAGTGGTCAGTGCAGGGAGGGGTCCATTAGGGAAGTGGTCAGTGCAGGGAGGGTCAGTAGCAGGAAGTGGTCAGTGCAGGGAAGTGGTCAGTACAGGGAGGGGTTGGTGCAGGGAGGGGTCAGTGCAGGGAGGGGTCCATTATGGAAGTAGTCAGTGCAGGGAGGGTCAGTAGCAGGGAGGGGTCAGTGCAGGGAAGTGGTCAGTACAGGGAGGGGTTGGTGCAGGGAGGGGATCAGTGCAGGGAGGGGTCCATTAGGGAGGTGGTCAGTGCAGGGAGGGTCAGTGCAGGGAGGGGTCAGTGCAGAGAAGTGGTCAGTACAGGGAGGGGTTGGTACAGGAAGGGGATCAGTACAGGGAGGGGTCCATTAGGGAGGTGGTCAGTGCAGGGAGGGGTTGGTGCAGGGAAGTGGTCAGTGCAGGGAGGGGTCGGTGCAGGGAAGTGGTCAGTGTAGGGAGGGGTCCATTAGGGAAGTGGTCAGTGCAGGGAAGTGGTCAGTACAGGGAGGGGTTGGTACAGGGAGGGGATCAGTGCAGGGAGGGGTCCATTAGGGAGGTGGTCAGTGCAGGGAGGGTCAGTAGCAGGGAGAGGGTCAGTGCAGAGAAGTGGTCAGTACAGGGAGGGGTTGGTGCAGGGAGGGGATCAGTGCAGGGAGGGGTCCATTAGGGAGGTGGTCAGTGCAGGGAAGTGGTCAGTACAGGGAGTGGTTGGTGCAGGGAGGGGATCAGTGCAGGGAGGGGTCTATTAGAGAGGTGGTCAGTGCAGGGAGGGTCAGTAGCAGGGAAGGGTCAGTAGCAAGGAGGGGTCAGTGCAGGGAGGGGTCCATTAGGGAGGGATCAGTAGCAGGGAGAGATCAGTGCAGGAGGGGTCAGTGCAGGGAGGGTCAGCTGTGGAGGTTCTACTGTATCAACAAACAGAGTAAATCTTACTAATGACTAAAGGACAAAATCCATGGGTTGTCCAAATGCGGAAAACACACTGGGCAAACCCATCATCTATTCAGGGCTAAAAATCTTCCACCAACTGGGAATAGAAGGAAACTTTCTCAACTTGGTCAAGGCCATTTACTAAAAGCTCTCAGCTGACATCACCATTGATGGTGAGGGCCTGACCGCTCCCCCTGAGGTCAGGGGCGACACAGAGACCGCCACTCCTGCCGCTGCGCCTTGACACAGCCCTGGAGGCTTCAGCCAGCCGATCTCACAACAGCACAACCCACGGCCTCAAGAGGGGAAAAGGAGTCAAACTATCTGTATTAAAGATGAAGTGGTCCTGTATAAGGAAAATAGTAAAGAATTCAGGAAAAGTACCGGAAGCAGTGAGCAAATTTAGAAATGTTGTGCTGCATAAGGTCCACATGAAAAATAAACTGTATTTCTATATGAGAGAGGTGAACAATGTGAAAATAAAATTAGGAAAATTACTGCGTTCACAATAGTATTGAAAGAATAAAGTACTTAGGGAATAAATATATTTACCAAAGGAATCACAACACTCGTGTACTGAAGACTACAACATATTGCTCAGAGAAATTAGAGACGACCAAATAAAACCTTCCATGTTCATGGTGGAAAGATTGAACTTCAAGTTGGCAGTTTTCCCAAATTACTCTGGGGAGTCAAGGCCATGCCCACCACACCTTTAAAATAGAAATTGACAAGCTGATCCTAAAATTTATAAGAAAATGCAAAGGACATAAAATAACCAAAATAATTCAGAAGAACAAAGTTGGAAGACTTACTCTGCCTTACGGTGAAATTACTACAAAGCTTTAGTAAGGTGGACTGTGTGGTGTGGGGTATAAATACAGGCCCGTGCTCAATGGACTGAGCTGAAGGTCCAGACACAGACCTATGTGTTAGATTCATAGATTTTCAACAAAGGTGAAAATGTGGTTCAGTGGCGGAAAAAACAGTCTTTTCAATAAATAATCCTGGAACAATCCCATATCCATATACATCTTATTGCACATGAGAAGAATTAACTGAAAATGGATCATAAACTTAATGTAAGAGATTAAGACAGAAATTCTAGAAGAAAAAATAGGATCAATTCTTCACTAACTTGGGTTAAGCAAAGAGTTTATCGGTACAAAAGCAACGGCAAAACCCACAAGAGAAAAATGTGTAACTTAGACTTCAAAAATAAAAACTCATGTGCTTCAAGACACCAGAAAGAACATGAAAGTACGTGGCAGAGACGAGAGAAATATAATTTAAAATTATGTCTCTGATAAAGAACTTGCATCTAAAATACTTAAAGAACTCTTAGGACTCAAGGAAACGATTTAAAGAATAGGAAGAAGCTTTAAGTAGCTATTTCAGATATACGTATGCACACACATGCACCTGGACACATATGCACACAAGGGCACACACATGTACACATGCAAATGGCCGAGCAGCCCCTGAAAACATGCTCACCACTACTAGTCATTAGGGAGAGGCAGGTTAAATTCATTTAGGAGATACCACTGCAAACCCAGAAGACTGGCTACGGTGAAGATAGATGATACAAAATTTTGTCAAGAATGAAGAGAAACTGGAACCCTCATGCACTCTGGTGCAGAATACTCTAGTCACTTTGGAAAACTGTTTGGCAGTTTCCCAGAAAGGTACCCGTCTCCTTAAAATACACCCTAGTGATTCTGTTCCTGGGAACCTCGCCGAGAGGAAAGTTACACGTCTCCATGTAAACACTTGTACCTAAATGTTCACAGCAGCATTATTCACACTCTCCAGAAACCGTAAATAATCTTAATGCCCACAAATTTCTGGATTAAACAAAATGTGGATAGTCATATTACGGCATGCTGTTCAGCAATTGAAAGGCGTTAACTACTAATAACAACCAACCGCAAAATCATGACCCACGGTTGTACCTTGTGGTTGAGGGTGCAAAATGGAGGGCGTTTGACACCAAGTGGTGCAATTCCCTTTCTGTGACACACCAGGAAAGGCACATTTGTATGGCCAGAAGGAAAGGCAAGTGGTTTTCTGGAACTGCCTGGAATCTAGAACTGACCAGGGTGGGCCTGGGGGACCTTCCGGAGATGCCAGAAATGTCCTCAGACTGGGTCATGGTGACAGCTGTGCACGTCCCCCCAGCCACGACAGGTCAGAGGACAGGCCTGCAGCTGCTCCGACCCCTTCCCTGCTTCTCGTTCCTGTTTCCTGCACCTGTCACCCACTTTCACCTCCTCCCACTGGTTCCTCCCATGATGACACTTCTGTTACAACTGAGGCTGTGTGGGCTGGAGTGACCAGCCAGGCTGAGGATTTCCCAGGTCCCACCAGCCTGGCCCATCCACCTGGAGGGAGGCATGATGGAAACTGGGGTGTGACCTCCCTCTGACAGGTGACATGGAGCCAGAGACCCAGGCTTCCCTTAGCATTAGGGCGGACGTGCTTTCTGAGCAGGACCGCGTCACAGACCAGGTTGAGTTGTTGCCGTCCTGTCTAAATTTAATGGGAAATCTTAATGGTGCAGCAAGCAGGCAGCTGCAGGAGGAGCTGAAATGCCAGCACAGCCAGTCGTGAGCTGTTCCGAGACACACTCAGCCCTTCAGAGAGGGAGTATGTCTGTCCCTACCTCGGGTGAGGTGCTGCCGCCCAGCGTGCACCCGGAAGGATCAGAGCAGGTGTCCCAGCCCCAGCGTCTCAGCTGGTCCCGCTTAGACGGTCCCTGGGGCCCACACTGAACTCGCCCTGCTCCCTTCTTATCAGAATCAGAGCCAAGTTGTCTGGATGTGCCGAAACCTTTAGAAGAGGAGGATGTCACTTTTTCTTTGTTTTTAAATATTAAAAACATTTAGACTTAGAGCTAAAATTTCCACGAGAGCTAATCTTTTTCACCTGGATTCCCCTGGGATTTCTCTTGGCCACTTTAGTATTTAAATGGAATCTTCACACCTCGCAATTACCGGCTTTCCCCTTCAAATTTAATACATTTCGTAAAAGCTGCCTTGATGGAATACAGATTCAGAGGAGATGGATTTTCAAAGCCCAAGGCTCAGCCACGTCTAGACAGGGCGATATTTTGACAGAAGAGCATTAACATGCAATTGTACCTCTTGAGAGTTCGCTCATTTTTCTTTCTTAAGCACATTTTAAAGAAAGTCCTCTGGCTGGGAAACTTGGGAGCCAGCCTCCGCAGTGGGGCGGGCCAGGCTAGGTGGACTGTCCATCTGTCCACTCGTCAGGGCGTTTGGG
Source organism: Nycticebus coucang (assembly GCF_027406575.1). Lineage (NCBI taxonomy): Eukaryota > Metazoa > Chordata > Mammalia > Primates > Lorisidae > Nycticebus > Nycticebus coucang. Next base: position 159,203,823 of record NC_069782.1, on the reverse strand, counting down.
TGGGCCCGACCACTGTGGCTGGCTCAGGGCGCTGGCTTAGGGGACGCCACAGGGGCATGGGTCACATTCAGTTCCGCACCCTCTGGTCATTGACTGGTGGTTCTTGCGCTGGGGAATTTATTCCCCCTCAGGAACTTGTTCCCTCTCAGCCCCTGCACACTGGAGCTGCATTCTGTGACCATTTCTAGCACATTCCCTCTGAAATACGACTGTCGGGCACGGGACAAATGTGCTGCTGAAAAATTGATCCCATGGCCTGAAATACTGGGAACTTTCTCCAAGGGGAGTCGTAGTTCATACAGGCAACTCTGTCATTCGCTTAACTGGACCATTTTTATATCAAAATGGATGCTCAGTTGAGAGTAAGTCACTTCTATATGTTCACGTGTAAGAAAAATGATTTGAATACAACATTTTGCCAGAATTTTTTAAAATAACAAAAGTCCAAGTATATGAGAATATATGTCCTGATTTTGGAAAGCTTAATATTCAGAGACAAAAATTCACAATTAGAAGCAGTTTTGCTTTGCTCTATGTAAAGATTCTTTGGTTAAATTAGGAACCATCTAGCAAAACAACCTGAGCATAGCAAAATGTCTGTTGGAAAAACTTTAACTCTTTGGCAACACCGAGGGTGGAAACTATACCAGAACACAGGGACTGTTGTTGTAAATCCTAGGACAGATGAAGAGAGGGTGAGTTTACAGATGTTCTGTACCAAGAGAACGTAACAGGCTGTACAGTGTGCTCGGGACCCCTCAGGGATGAAAAGTAACAATTGCAATCAGTGTAACCTGGCTTATTGTACCCTCAATGAATCCCCAACAATAAAAAAAAAAAAAGAAAAGAACACCTCATCGTCCTGAGAGCCATCAGACTGGCCGTGCAGGTGTCCCAGCCCCAGCGGCTCAGCCAGTCCCGCTTAGACAGTCCCTGGGGCCCACACTGAGGGTGTGGGCTTCATCCCCAGATGCTGGGTCTCTTGCCTGTACTCTGAGCCCCAGCATCCCTCCACTTGACCCCCGTCAGCTGCTTCCTGGCAGGCAAATAAGCCAGGGGTCAGTTTCACAAGTTGGTTTTCATCACCCTGCATTTATCAAGAAGCACACAACTATTAACAACCAGCGTTTGTTTCAGTGAAATTAATTGAGTCCAATTAAAATCTGAAGTACAATGTTTAGCCACAGTTTGCATTTCTGCTGTAACTTGCGATGGGGACATTTATACTGAGACTGAACGGCCAACCACCGGCTCTTTGACGGTTGGTTGAAGAGTTTTATTTTATTTTTATTTTTTTTGTAGTTTTTGGCCGGGGCTAGGTTTGAACCTGCCACCTCCGGCATATGGGACCGGCGCCCTACTCCTTGAGCCACAGGCGCTGCCCGGTTGAAGAGTTTTAGAATAAGCAGCCTCCGCATTGGCTAAAGCATGTTAAAAACAGACAATTATGAAAACGATGCATATTCATATTCTGGAATGCCACACAGAAATGAACAAAAAGGAAAATATCCTTTCTTCAGCCAAGAACAAGTGCAGGTTTTTAAATCAGAGTACAAAGTGCTCCGGTACCATCTGTACCATGGGAAGAGCAGTGATGATGCTGACGCCTCGGATGATTAAAAGCTCGCAGCAAAAAAAAGTTATCAGCAGATGGGAAGCACCAGTCCCTGAGGGACTTGTCTGCCAGTGGCCACCCCCAGGGCACAAATTCATGGCTCTGGAAGCCGGCATGAGGGTGAGGGTAGAAAGTGTGCACCTTCCAACACTCTCAAGAAATCTGGATGAAGACCGTTAGGGCAACCAGCCAGATGACAAAACAGGCTATTCGAATTTGTAATCCCTCCACCAAGCTGACGACTATGGCTCCTCACTGCTGGAGCCCAGATAGGGCATGGGTGGGAGAGGAGGGGCCAGTCCGGGGGCCCACGGGACTCAGCAGGGTCTCCTGAGTCTGCAGCACATGGCTTAGGGCTTGGGCGTGAGCCTGCCGCTGCCCCATCCAGGTCCACCGAGTCTTGCCCTGGTGTCCCCTCTGGAGGGGCTGGGGGCTGGGAGCAGATTCCTTAAGGACAGGCCTCTGCAGGGTGGGGAGCATCCCTGGAGGAGGCTGGGGGGTCAGTGCTGTGCAATAGGACGGGTGTGGGCAGGAGGCCCTTGGAAGAGGCAGCCAGAGTCCAGGGTGGTGGCGTCAGGGGTTTAGAGCAGGGCCCTGAGTGGGAGGTACCCAGAATGTCCCTGGGCCCCTGGGACAGCAGAGGCAGGAAGGTGCCTGGTGTCTCCTTTGACCTGGGAACTGTATGCTCTGTGTGAGCCTGTCCAGAGAGCCTCACTCAGGTCCTGAGCATCAGTAGCTGCTTCCTCAAAGGGCAGGTAACAGACAACATAGCTCCGAGGACAGCGGGGGTGGGAAGGGCATGGCTGCAGAGCCCAGACGCCTGCCATGAGGCTTCTGCTGCTGGGCATCCTCCAGCCAACCTTGCCTCCAGACCTGTCCTCTGGGCCACACCGATGGCATCAATGAAAGAGTGGCAGAGTGGGGACGCCCAACCCTGTGGTCGTGTGGGTAGCTTTTGTCCCTGTGGTGGTGGGTTGTCCCTCTGTCATTGCAGAGCCCCAACCTGCACCTCAGGTGCAGGGAGGGGCTGGGGGCTGGGAGGGGCTGGGCCCCTGGGACAGCAGGGACAAAAGCCTCCTGCTTCCCTCCCTACACACGCAGGAGCAGCTGTTCCATAATATTCTCAGACCCCTGGGCTTCCAGGCCCCTGACTTCACTCTGGGATCTGCAGGTGAATTCTGGAGATGGTTCAGCCACACACTGTCTTCCCTTCACTGTGACACCAGCTTGCCTTTGTCCTGAAGGTGGAGGGCCCTGTGCTCACAGGGGTGGACCCATGAGCTCACTCCTCACACCAGGCGCCCCTGGCACACTCTCAGGAGGGCACATGGGTGCTGAGCTTTAGTTGGCCTCAGAAGGAACCAGGGACTTCCCGGGATGCCCTGGCTAAAGGCACAGGTGTCCCCTACACGACGGGGGTCGGGGCTCACCTGACTGAGCAGAATGAGGGGAACGTGGGCACCGGCCTTTCTTGGGGCAGACCAGGCTGCTCACACAGACCTGCTGATTCTGGAAGAGAAGAGACCAAGTTCCCTGCTGGAGGCCTTACTCCTTCAGGTGCTCAAATACAGGCAGTGAGGCAAATCTGCCCTGGGGAAAGGGGCGCGGTAACAAAGTGTAACTGTAAGTACCATCTCAAGGGGACCCCGGGACTTCTCTTCACGGATGTGCTGAAGAGAGCATGGCGTGTGTGCAGGTGTGTGCATACATGTATGTGTGTGCATGTGTGCGTATGTGTGTACACCTGTGTGCCCATCCCTCTCACAGACAAGTGGCTGGGAGGAGCTGGCTACCTGTGAGCTGAGGGAGCAGGACTGGCTGTCCTGGCTGCCCTCAGAGGCTACAAACGGATGCCTGGTTTGGGGGAAATCACTGTGTCTCACAGGGCTCTGGCCAGTCCCCAGGGGAGGGGTGGGCAGCTTGTAGAGGTGACACCCACTGGCTGAAGGCTCTGAGGCCTGTGAGGGACCTGCCTGCTGTGAGGTGCTGTCTTGGGCAGAAATGAATTGGATCTGGTGTCCAGACTTGGGCCGTGATGCTGCGTTTATCAACAGGAGTCTGGATGATGCCTGGGCTGATGTTACTCGTCCTTAGTCTGGAAACAAACCTGTTGTCAGCGTTCTCTCTGCGTGTGGAAGAGCCTCAGAGGTACGAGGGGCCTCCTTCAGCAGCTGTCTAAGCAATCCTTTGTAAGCCTCACAGAACAGACTTTTGGATTTTAAAAGCCAGAACAATTTTAGCTGAAATTTTAGAACTAACAGAATGGATAGGATTGCCAGCTTTCACTTTCCTGTGGAGGGGCAGGCATCAAAGAAATCTCCCCTGAGACCACAGCCCTACACCGTGGTCATGACATGGCCACAAATTGGGAAATGAATGAAATCTAGCGCGTTGCCCTCGTTTTCCCTTTGGAGGTAGGGGTCCCTCTTGAGGGGTGAGGAGCTGTCCCCACAGCCAGGGCTGAGGGTATGCTCGTGCTCTGGGCTGCCCCCGGCACACCCTGTCCTGAAGACCCCTCCTACCACACGTCTTCTGTGTCCAGGGGAACATGGGGGGTGGGGGAGAATGGTGACGCTGTGGGGACGCTGTGGGCATCTGAATCTGCATGTGGACTGGAGCCCCTGCCCAGCCAGAACCCAAAAAGCAAAGCTGTGTCTGCACTTGGGGAGATCAGTGAGGTTCTCCTGGCCGGCGGATAGCTCCTGTGTGGCCCCTGGGATGGGAGCACCTATGGAAAGTCCTGAGCTCCTAGATGAGTGCTCACCTCCCCCCCCAGGGACCTGTGTGTGGTGACCAGGTCTCTGCCGTGCACAGAGAGCTTCACTTGGGGGAGAATAATTTCATGCTTTGTTTAGCCTCCCCTCTCCTCTTTCAGTTTGAAACTTGGATTTGCAAAAACATTATGTGGTTGATGGAAAGCTCTGGGCAGGAGGTGCCGTGAGAACCGCTGCAGGCTCCTGGCCCTCTTGCAGATCAGGCCTCCTTCTGGAAATCAGACAGGACAACTGTTATACAAATGCAAAGGGCAGCAGGCTATCGGGGGAGACTTGCACTGTGTGCTTGGAGGGTCACACAGGCTCCGGTGTCAGGGCCGGCGCAGCTCCAGTTTGGGTCGTCAGAGTCTGTGTCTGCACCTGTCTGCAAGCTGCTGTCTGTCTGCTTTTTCACTTTCACTTTATTTTTAGGAAAGTATCATATCACAGAGAATTTGGAAATGTAGACTTATGAAGAATATGAAGCTTTCCTTATACTCATGTTCTATGTTAAAACAAAAATTTAAAACAACTTAGCTGAATTATTCACGGAGCAGCTAGCTAACACATTCATTTCAAGAATCTCGAAGCTCGACTCCAGTGTTTAAATATAGGTTTGAACAAGCCTACTTGGTGTAGTGTAAACGGCACACAGCACCCTTGCTTTGTATGGCAACAAGGCAGCCACCATCCTGCTGCAGCTATTTCTGCGGGACTCACTGCTTTGCAAAGTGACGAAAGCAGCCATGTGGGATCCGGGAAAGGAAGCAGATATTCCCGAGCCAGCTCAAGGGATGTATCAATTTGCCAGGAGAAATTACATCTCACTCATTAACCAAAAGGTGATTCCTTGATCTTGGGTCTGCTTGTGAGAGCTGAGCGGGGCAGTCAGCCGGAGAGGCCCAGAACCCCTGGATTAGAAATGGGTTTGTACATGGTTTACTTAATATGAGGATACACCCAGCAGATCCAGAAAAAACTTTTGCATACAATGCAAAATTCAGTAGCTTATTACAGAAATTCAATGTAAACTATAAGTAATAACAATTATTTTAATAGTTGTAACTATACAACTTTGTATTTCAAAATATGTATCTTTGCAGTGGTAAATTATATAAAGATGCTAGGGGCTTTGCCTGTGGCTAGGGATTCTTCCCTCCCCAGCTGGTGGTAACAAAATAGCTGCCTATGAACTTTGCACGGAGTGTTGACCCTCCATTGTGCGGCATCTGCCCTCTGTCCACACTCACTGGCTTGTGAGCCAGTCACCAGCTTCATGAAACAAACGATCCTGCTAAGTTCCCGTGATGATGGACAATGGCGTCACAGAAACTCAGTATCTGTGTGTCCAAATCTTCCTATAGCTTTGATGGTGGGCAAACACATTGATCATATCTGAATCTCTGTTTAGGATGAAGTTAATTCTTACTGAATTACAATGTCATGGAGATGGGGGCCACTGAGGCCCTTCCTGTGTACAGCAATCCGATGAGTCTCATGGCCCCTTAGTGTTCTCTGCAAAAATTCAAGAGGATTCCAGGGTCAGCCTGTCTCAATTTCAGAGTAAATGAAGGATTGAGTTTGGGGGAGAGAGAGGGCTGGAGCTGGTGTAGGTCACGTGGGTACACAAGCCTGGGGGTTTCTGATCCAGCAATGACCCCACCTGGGTGTTGTGTAGCCTCCCCTGAAGTGTCAACACTTGCTTTGAAAACTCAGGCATGCACACTATGCGCGGGCACACACATCCCCACACACTGAAGTCGTAGCACCTTATCAAAAACTCTTATCTTCCTATCAAGCTATCTATCTTGATTTTTTTATCTGACTTACACAGTTTGAATCCCCAAAATAAGTGTCGGCAGCTGGCACAGTGTTATTGAGCCATGCATCATGATAGTGACACGGCTACCCACTAACTAGCAGCAGTTACAGATGGTGCCCTCATGTGCTGGGGACTGGCATATTAGATTGCACTCAGTTTTTTTAATGGTCTTCCCTTATTTAATTTTGAAAATGACAGAATATCAACCGATGTATTCTCTAATTCCAAAGACTAATAAGGCCAAAAGGTTTATTTTCTCATTAAAGATGAATGGCATTGACATTTGAATAGATTGCTTGTAATAGGTCCTTGGGACTTCATTCAGGTGACTATTAAAAATATTTTCCAGCACTTGCAGTCAGCCTAATCCGTCCACCCGCATCTGCAATTTAGAGGAGAGGGCCAGGCTTGCAGATTGCTTCCTGCCCTGTTGGCATGGCATTGCTGCTGGAAGTATGCTCCCCACCCTAGCCTCTCAGGGAGGCCATGGAGCCAGGGCTGGAGTGTTTAAAGTTCCAGTAAATGTTCGTGCAGCCTGAGATGACTCTGCTGAGTGAAGCCCCAGGAAGCCCACTGGCCACCCCTTGCCCCTACCCAGACTGTCTCCTGCACCATCTTCCCAGCCCACGGCTGTGCCTGCACCCAACTGGGCACATCACACACCCCTGTGGGTGTGCCTGGGCGTCTGGCCTAACCCAACAACATGATCTGAAAGGTTGCAGGCCTGTATTCATATTCCTTCTCCCTGGAGATATTTATTGAACAATGTCTCATAATCAGGCTTCAGGAACCAAAGTCTGTTTCAGCTGCTGCCCCCTAAAGATGCAGAAGGTCCCAGTGGCATCTCCGAGGTGGCAGCCCCAGGCCCCTTTTCCTCAGGCACTTAGCTTCTATCACACAGGAGCTCTGTCTGCTCTGCTGTGCCTGTGCAGCTGTCCCATGGCAGCTGGGACAGCAGAGAAATTAAGCCCACCGTCCTGCCATTCTGCTGAGGCTGTCACCACAAGAAGCCTCATGCTCCCCTGCCCCCTTCAGTGAGAAAACCGGAGCTTTGCCAGCCACTCCCTCAGCTTCCAGAACCTGCAGCTCATCCCTCACTCAGTGCTAACTCCTTTAGGGCCACTCCTGCCGTCCTCCTGCCTTCCTGGCAGCCAAGTCCCTCAGAGACACCCCTGTCCCCTCTCTGCTTCAGCTCAGTTTGGGTTTTTGCAGGGAGACTTTTCCATTCTCATTTCTGAAAGTTTGCATGTGGGAGCGTTGCACTCATATGGTGGAGGTAGCAGAAAATCAGCTCCCTGCTCTGCACGCAGCCCCTACCAGACCCTGCTTCTGGCCTTGGCCCTGCTAGTACCATGTCCTGAATTCCACAGCTACCTACTACTTGGGATTGACCCCTGGTTCCCAGACCCCACAGAGAGAGCCTGGCCATTCTGGGTGTTCCCTGAGCATGGGTGCCCCGCCACCCCCCCACCCCCCTCCGCCCTGCACCCAGTGCGTGTCACAAGTGCTGGTCCTTGACATGTTCTCAGTGAGTCACTGAGTGCAGGTCACTGCATGTCATTGTGCATCAGAGTTGGTTGAGTGACGGGTTGGCCCCCAACCCCAGTCAGCTGGCCCCCTCCCTGCCATCACCCAGGTCCTGGGTGGAGGAGACCCACACAACAGTGCCCGCAGCCTCAGGGCTCTTCCACCCTCAGTGGCTGGCCTGACTGCCCTCCAGGGGGCCTGCTGTGTCCTGGGCCCTGTCCTCTTCCTGGGCCCAGCACTCTGTCCCCTGAACCTGCAGGACGCTCCAGTGCCCCGTGCATTGGTCAGTCACACTGACACCAGCAGGTGATTTCACTGCAGCCTTCAAAGTTCACATCTGATTTATTCTTTCTTTGAAACAATGAATATTTTTTCCATTCCAGAGACCTGTGACAGACATTCAAAAGATGCTGGCTGATGTGGCCTGTTCCAGCAGGTTCCCACGGAGGACAGTCTAGGATTTCTGTGAAGAGGGAGGTGAATAAGAAGGTGACTGAGGAAGAGGAGCAGGGACGGTCCAGAAAAAGACACAGTGTCATCACGCGAGCCTCAGCCTGGGCCAGGCCGTCTCCGGGCTGAGTCTCCTGAGGGGCAGGTGGACTGCAGGGTCCACCCTGTGGCTCCAGCCTCCAAGGAGAGGGGAAATGAAAACCAGGTGGGTACATGAGGTCACAGACACACTGCTGGCGGAGGTGGCCCATCTAGCCTGAAGGATGCACAGAGGACCAGGCTGCGGCCCCAGGGTGGGGCTTGGGCTCTTGGGCAGCCCCTGTGCAACTGCCAGTACTGCCCAGCTCGGGGACTGTGTTTAAAAATGCAAACCACACAGAATGCATTACCTAAAACCTTCCACTTTGCATTAAAAAGTATAATTAAGTGTTTTAATTAGTTCACGTGGAGCCGCAGGTGAGTGTCATTAGCACAGACAGCAGCTGCAGCTGGAACTCTTAAGGGATGGGTTCCCGCTTCTGTTCTGGCCCTGATCAACATTAAACTTTTTCCAAATTTAAAGGTGAACTTCAAGTTCTGTGGGAGGTTCAGCAGCCCCTGGGCTGACCTTGGGTTTCTTCTTTCCAGGTCAGTCTGCCCTCCAGACCCCTGTGTCCCACAACCTTACAGCCCTGGTGTACCCTGAGTGACTGTCCCAACACGCCAAAGGGTAAATTAGTGAGTTTTTCATATAGTTAAAGCTCTTTCCTTTTAATTCCAGCTTATTCATTTAAATATATTTCTATGTTTCTTCATATTACAACTCCAAAAGACAATCTGTTGGTCTTCCGTGCCTCCTTAGGAGAGCCGCCCAGCTAGGCAGGGGGCTCCCCGGGACACCAGCAGCCACCTCCCCTTTCTCCGCCTTCTGACCCCTTTCTCCCCATCACCTGAGCTCCCCTTTTCCCTCCATCTCTGCCTCCACCTCCATCTGGCACAGGACTCCCCACCCCAGAGGGAGATGGGGACATGCCTCCACATCCATAGGACCCTCCTCCCGCTGCTGGGGTTTAGCCAAGAGCAGGTGATCCAGGGAGACAGAGCAGGATCTGGGGAGACGGCCTCCTCCCTCCTCCCTCCTCCCTTCTCCCTTCTGCTTCCAGCTGAGTCTGCCTGGTGGCTCAGCTCCTGACCCGAAGGCCCTCGTGCCTCAGCAGGTGTTACCTAGAATAGGAGGGACAGGGAAGACCTCAGGGACAAGTAGTACTTTAGCCATTAGGTGACACTGGGTAGGCAAGGAACAAGAAACAGGTGGGGCTGCTAGCCGTAGAGGGTGGGGGCAGGGAGTGGTGAGCTTCATTAACCTGAGGGTCCAAGGCGAAGATGACAACATGGGGTCCCTTGTTGAGAAGTTATTAGGACGTTCAGGAGGGTGCAGCAGAGCATGGACCTGCTGTGAATCTCCTGAGGGCAGGGCCCTGTGGACAGCAGGTGCAGGCGCTCAGAGAGACCCCTACAGACAGAGTCCACAGCGTGCCTGAGGGAGGTTTGGGCAGGAGGCAGTGGGGGGGAAGAGGGAGAGGCGGAGGTCTGAGCCAAGCATGGCACTGGGCTGGCCCCTGCCCCAGATCAGCTATGCCTCTTAGAGCATCCCCCACAGGTTCACAGGATGGCCCCTCCAGGTAGAGACCCTCCTGGCCAAAGGTCCAGGCATCCTGGCCCTTCCTGAGCAGGCATGTCCAACCCAGCCCCTCCGTAGCTACCCACCTCATACCCTGAACTCCCTCTCAGAGCGAGTCTGCAGGACCTATCACCTCCCCATTTGGAGGTGTACTGCATTTTAAGCTGCCTTTTCATTAAAAAGAGCTCGTTAGCATTTCACTGTGCTGAAGTCAGAGATCAAGAAAGCCGTGGCATAGTAACCATTGGGTGACTCAGATAGCTCAGGTAATTAAAGGGTGTTCTCTACTCTTCTAGAAAACAGAAAAGCAAGCTCCCCATTGCTCTTACAAATAAGTCGGTTCTGAAGGAACTGAGGATGTGGGGCAATTTTTTGTGAGAATGACTGTGGTTTCAGCTGGTTTTCTGGTGATACTTGTTGGACACCCATGTGACACAGGTGAACACTTGGTTCCTTCTCTCTCATCAGACGTTTCCCATTGAGGGCTTTTGTCTCGCTGTTTTCAGCTGTAGTTGGGGGCAGGACAGGTGAAGAAAGGAGGCTGTGAAGGTGCGTGTGGCCCTCAGCCCTGTCCTCGTCCTGGTGATCATTCCACAGTGACACCCCCAGCCACTGCACAGGGAGAGGCCCCTGCTGGGCCCAGCTGGGAGGAGCCCTCCTCCACTCAGAAACTCAAGGTCCCTGGAAAAGCCACCTCCTCCTAGACACGACACCATGCTGGGCCAGGGAGCCATGCCCATCACCAAAGAAACATGTATTTTCAAGTTAATCAGAAAAAAGATCTGAGCTCCAGTGCTTTGCAGTTGAAACCTTTTGATAAATACTCAGTAAAATCTATATTTAGAGGCATTAAATGATTGAAGTGCCCTTCATTTGGACTTGTAATTAAATAGGAATTTAAGCGCCAAGCATGGGAAGAACTGTTTTACTGGGAATGCTTCCGTCCTCACAAAAGCCCAATGCGTCTGGCTTTACTGGTTTAGCTGAGGGAGGGGACCCACCCGGATGCCCCACCAGGAAGTCTGAGTCCTTCCCTCCACACTGGTCTCAGCTACGTCCCATGAGTCCCAACCGAGCTGCACCTGGAAAGAAGCAGGAAGCAGGTGTGGGACAGAGCAAGCCTGGCTGACAGAGCCTGGAGGCCTGAGCAGGGGTGCTGGGGCAGCAAGGGCAGGTGCAGCTGGACCCCAGGGCTGGATGCTGGACAGAGGTGCTTAGGGCAAAAGGGCTGCCAGCAGCTCTCCAGTTCTCTAGATGAGAGCCCGTCACCATTTCAAACACCTAAACAGTGACAGGGTCAGCCCTGGGGAGACGCCCACAGATGGAAATAAGTGAGGAAGGCCTGCAAAGGTGCCCCCTGGACCCACCTGGCTGTCCAGCCCACCTCCCCATTTGGAGATGTACTGCATTTTAAGCTGCCTTTTCATTAAAAATGAAAGAGCATAGAGGGGTCACTGCTAGGAAATGCACAGGCTGGAGCCTGCAGACACCCCGGGAATGTGGGTCCAACCAGTGCGGTAATTAGTGACTACGAGGGAGAGTGTTCTGGCAAATGAATAAAAGCGTGGAGGAGGGAGTGGAGAACGGAATACAAAGAATGAGTAGAAGGCTGTTCACTAACGGAGGCTTAAAGAAATGCAAAACGGGGAGCAAGCAGGCAGAAAGAGATGAAGAGAGAGAGGGAGGGAGCGAGGGAGGGGAAACAGAAAAGGCCAGGGGCCAGGAGGGGCCAGGAGGGTGTGTGGGCCCTGCTCCGACGGGCTGCAGGTGGCCCTAGAGTCTGCCTCCAGCCTCTCAGCCTCTCTCTGGGCACCAGGGCCCTCCAGGGACACCCTTACCTATGATCCCCACAGACCGATGTCACCTGCTTTGCAGAACACCTTATACTTGGGCAAAGATAGGAGCAATCTCAGCCTGAATCCCCCATGCAGGTGGGGCTGTCCTCCTGACAGCAGTGTCCAAACACAGACAGTCTCCAGTTCCGGCCGCCTCCCTTTCCCAGCAGCAGGACCCAGGTGGGGCAGCCATGTGCCTCGTCCCAGCACCTGGCACTGGGTCCCCTGTTACTGCTGAGCAGGACCAAATACGTTACTGGAGCAGATTCCCTGTGAAATTCTCTCATGGCGTTAGCATCAGCGGGGCTCTGCTTCTGGCACGTGGCTTGGGGGACATGCAGGGTGGGGTGCTATGAGCCCCCACATGGCTCATGACAGGCACAGAGGCCACCTGCAGAGCCATGACCAGCACTGCCATTTTCCTGAAAGGAAACTGAGGCCTGTGGATGTGATGGTCCTTGTGCAGAGTATAGAGATAAGAAGGTCAAGCTGGAGATCACGGACTCACTCTCTGTCACTGAGCTGTGAATGGGTACAGGAGTCAGGGTGCAGGTGTGCTCGGCCATGGTGGCCTCCTGCCCCAGGCAGCATAGACCTCGTGGAGGAGGCAGCTACAGAGGGGAGGGGGCAGCAGCCCAGGTGAAGCCAGAGCCGAACCCACCCCACACCGTATGCAGCCCAGGGCGGGCCAGGGCCACAGGTCTCACCCACAGAGGCCACCACCTGGCCACCATCAATTCATGGACTTCTTGTGTTTAAATTATCAGCTATCAACTTTGATTTATTTTATAGTTTTTAATTCTTTTGTTATAAACAAATATTTTCCTTCTAAAATCAAAACCAAAAAAAAAAAAACTAATAATAATAGGGAGATTCTTAGCTCATCCTAAATGAGTAGGTGTCCAGGTTTCTGTGACGCAAATCTCTCTTGGTCCAGCCGGCTGGTCGGGGTGTTGGCCCTTCGGAGGTCCCAGCTTCCTTCCAGAGAGCGGCTCGCCCTGCCCCAGCCAACACTATCTTGCTGAGCAGGGAGGGGACAGGCCTGCTCACCTGGGTGTCTACTGATTTCCTGTTTTCAGAGTGAGTGACACGTGCCAATGGGGCAAGGGGGCCTAGTGGGCGCAGAGGCTAGGGCCCGTGGAGACCCTCTCACCTTCCTCCTGCTGTCTGAATCCCCGATCATTCTTCCTTTGAGAAGTTCCCAAATTTATGTCACTTTCAGCCCAGGATTTGATGAAGATGCCTGTAATACTGCTACTTTAAAAACTATGATGATTCTAGTGTTCTGCAAAACTCTTCACAATGGAAATAAATACTTCAAAGCAGACCTCGATGGTGGTGCTCCCGGGCCCCAGGTGACACTAGCCTGTCTCCTGACATGCACCTGCAGCCTAGAGCCTGCTGCCTCCTCTGTCTGCTCACTCAAGGTCAGCACACTCAGACTGAGCCAGGGCGGAGCGCGGAGGTGGGGTGTGCCTTCCATTTGCTGGGGTTCTGTCACATATTAATCAGGCTTCTACCATGGATCGGCAGCTGCAAGCACAGCTGGGCGGCTCTCCAAGGCTGCCCTGCTAACGAGCAGCACCAGTGTTCCCCGAAGCCGAGGGGCCCTCCCTGGCAGAGGACAGAGGCGTCACCAGCGTCATGAAGGGCGTTGGCTCCGCTGTGAGGCTGCCTGGCTCTGGAGCGTTTGCATTCCTCTAGCGCCAGGGAAGCCAGCTCCTTCTTTTATTCATAAGCCGGTTCTCATTAGCCTCCTTTAGATCCTGGCAGACCCAGGGCGGGATCCTCACCCCCAGGGAGGGTGCGGGCAGCCCTGAGCCAAAGCACAACCTTCTGCTTTGATTTTGGGTTTTTGAAATGAAGGTTCTAGCACACGCTTTGTTCCTTGGCTAGCTGATGTGAGGCTTTTTCAGGAAACAGCAGTTTCTGGAAGAAACCTGTGACTAATAACACTTCTGCTGCTGTTGATGAAGACAGTTTCTCAGTAGCTCCCAGGAGGTGCCCCATAGGGCTCAAGCTTAAAATTAGCCATCTCTGGCCGGAGCCACAATTCCACACTGCAGGTTTAAGTGAAAATATTGGAGAACTTTCTGCTAGGTTAATGCAAAGCTGACTTTGCCTGTAAGCGGTGGTTTCCTGGAGCCCAGGGTGGGAGCACAGTGGCTTCAGAGCCACTTCCCCGGCCCACATAGGCTTTGTCAAAACACAGGGAATGGAGAGGCAGAAGCACAATCAGTGGCAGCATCACTCCCTGGCCAGAGTCCCAGGGAGTCCCCCAGCCCCTCAGAGTGGCCCTGTGCACCAACCCCCGCCCATCTGCTGCACCACGGCAGAGCTCGGGCGCATCCACCAGGACAAGGCGGACTCACCACGGCAGAGCTCGGGCGCATCCACCAGGACAAGGCGGACTCACCACGGCAGAGCACGGGTGCATCCCATCAGGACAAGGCGGACTCACAACGGCAGAGCACGGGCGCACCCCATCAGGACAAGGCGGACTCACCACGGCAGAGCTCGGGCGCACCCCGCCGGGACAAGGCGGACTCACCACGGCAGAGCACGGGCGCACCCCGCCGGGACAAGGCGGACTCACCACGGCAGAGCACGGGCGCACCCCGCCGGGACAAGGCGGACTCACCACGGCAGAGCACGGGCGCACCCCGCCGGGACAAGGCGGACTCACCACGGCAGAGCACGGGCGCACCCCGCCGGGACAAGGCGGACTCACCACGGCAGAGCACGGGCGCACCCCGCCGGGACAAGGCGGACTCACCACGGCAGAGCACGGGCGCACCCCGCCGGGACAAGGCGGACTCACCACGGCAGAGCACGGGCGCACCCCGCCGGGACAAGGCGGACTCACCACGGCAGAGCACGGGCGCACCCCGCCGGGACAAGGCGGACTCACAACGGCAGAGCACGGGCGCACCCCATCGGGACAAGGCGGACTCACCACGGCAGAGCACGGGCGCACCCCGCCGGGACAAGGTGGACTCACAACGGCAGAGCACGGGCGCACCCCATCAGGACAAGGCGGACTCACAACGGCAGAGCACGGGCGCACCCCGCCGGGACAAGGCGGACTCACAACGGCAGAGCACGGGCGCACCCCATCGGGACAAGGTGGACTCACAACGGCAGAGCACGGGCGCACCCCATCAGGACAAGGCGGACTCACCACGGCAGAGCACGGGCGCACCCCGCCGGGACAAGGCGGACTCACCACGGCAGAGCACGGGCGCACCCCGCCGGGACAAGGCGGACTCACCACGGCAGAGCACGGGCGCACCCCGCCGGGACAAGGCGGACTCACCACGGCAGAGCACGGGCGCACCCCGCCGGGACAAGGCGGACTCACAACGGCAGAGCACGGGCGCACCCCATCGGGACAAGGCGGACTCACCACGGCAGAGCAGGGGCGCACCCCGCCGGGACAAGGTGGACTCACAACGGCAGAGCACGGGCGCACCCCATCAGGACAAGGCGGACTCACAACGGCAGAGCACGGGCGCACCCCATCGGGACAAGGCGGACTCACCACGGCAGAGCACGGGCGCACCCCGCCGGGACAAGGCGGACTCACCACGGCAGAGCACGGGCGCACCCCGCCGGGACAAGGCGGACTCACCACGGCAGAGCACGGGCGCACCCCGCCGGGACAAGGCGGACTCACCACGGCAGAGCACGGGCGCACCCCGCCGGGACAAGGCGGACTCACAACGGCAGAGCACGGGCGCACCCCATCGGGACAAGGCGGACTCACCACGGCAGAGCACGGGCGCACCCCATGGGACAAGGCGGACTCACCACGGCAGAGCACGGGCGCACCCCGCCGGGACAAGGTGGACTCACAACGGCAGAGCACGGGCGCACCCCATCAGGACAAGGCGGACTCACCACGGCAGAGCACGGGCGCACCCCATCGGGACAAGGCGGACTCACAACGGCAGAGCACGGGCGCACCCCATCGGGACAAGGCGGACTCACCACGGCAGAGCACGGGCGCACCCCGCCGGGACAAGGTGGACTCACAACGGCAGAGCACGGGCGCACCCCATCAGGACAAGGCGGACTCACCACGGCAGAGCACGGGCGCACCCCGCCGGGACAAGGCGGACTCACCACGGCAGAGCACGGGCGCACCCCGCCGGGACAAGGCGGACTCACAACGGCAGAGCACGGGCGCACCCCATCGGGACAAGGCGGACTCACCACGGCAGAGCACGGGCGCACCCCATCGGGACAAGGCGGACTCACAACGGCAGAGCACGGGCGCACCCCGCCGGGACAAGGCGGACTCACCACGGCAGAGCACGGGCGCACCCCGCCGGGACAAGGTGGACTCACAACGGCAGAGCACGGGCGCACCCCATCAGGACAAGGCGGACTCACCACGGCAGAGCACGGGCGCACCCCATCAGGACAAGGCGGACTCACCACGGCAGAGCACGGGCGCACCCCGCCGGGACAAGGTGGACTCACCACGGCAGAGCACGGGTGCATCCCATCAGGACAAGGCGGACTCACAACGGCAGAGCACGGGCGCACCCCGTCGGGACAAGGCGGACTCACCACGGCAGAGCACGGGCGCACCCCGTCGGGACAAGGCGGACTCACCACGGCAGAGCACGGGCGCACCCCGCCGGGACAAGGCGGACTCACCACGGCAGAGCACGGGCGCACCCCATCGGGACAAGGCGGACTCACCACGGCAGAGCACGGGCGCACCCCGCCGGGACAAGGCGGACTCACCACG
This sequence comes from Nycticebus coucang, assembly GCF_027406575.1. Lineage (NCBI taxonomy): Eukaryota > Metazoa > Chordata > Mammalia > Primates > Lorisidae > Nycticebus > Nycticebus coucang. Next base: position 159,187,402 of record NC_069782.1, on the reverse strand, counting down.
GCAGAGCACGGGCGCACCCCGCCGGGACAAGGCGGACTCACCACGGCAGAGCACGGGCGCACCCCGCCGGGACAAGGCGGACTCACCACGGCAGAGCACGGGCGCACCCCGCCGGGACAAGGCGGACTCACCACGGCAGAGCACGGGCGCACCCCGCCGGGACAAGGCGGACTCACCACGGCAGAGCACGGGCGCACCCCGCCGGGACAAGGCGGACTCACCACGGCAGAGCACGGGCGCACCCCGCCGGGACAAGGCGGACTCACCACGGCAGAGCACGGGCGCACCCCGCCGGGACAAGGCGGACTCACCACGGCAGAGCACGGGCGCACCCCGCCGGGACAAGGCGGACTCACCACGGCAGAGCACGGGCGCACCCCGCCGGGACAAGGCGGACTCACCACGGCAGAGCACGGGCGCACCCCGCCGGGACAAGGCGGACTCACCACGGCAGAGCACGGACGCACCCCGTCGGGACAAGGCGGACTCACCACGGCAGAGTACGGGCGCATCCCATCAGGACAAGGCGGACTCACCACGGCAGAGCACGGGCGCACCCCGCCGGGACAAGGCGGACTCACCAGGGCAGAGCACAGGTGCACCCCGCCGGGACAAGGCGGACTGCTTTGTGACACGATCTCACTCTGCACCTCTAAGAAGAGTCTCGGGCGGGGACAATCACAGCAAAAACAGACCCTTATTTGTGTCCAGCTCCCAGTCTGAGGCTCTGTTTAGTGCTTACCTGGCAGGAGAGACAGGCTGAAGACACCTGCAAGGCATATATTTAAAGAGAAATCTTAACACTTGTCATCCTCTCTGCAGCTGTGTTCTGGGAGAAAGGCACAGTTGGCTGATTTCATTCTTGTCGTCCTGACTGATGGCAAAGAGCCATGTTGCCTGTCTGCTGGGCCTGTCCAGGGAGCAAGGGCTCCTGGTGGTTCTGGGATGGCAGAGCCTCCATGGCTGCTCCAGGCCAGGGGCTGCCCCCACGCACAGCTGCAGCCCTTGGCGCATCCCTCCACTTGCCCAGAGCGGGGCATCTTCCAGGCTGCAGGGAGCTCACTGCTTTATCCTTCCTCACTAGAAAGTTTGCTTTTAGCAAATTCCAAATCCTTGCATTAAAACAATAAGCATGGAATTAAAAACTAAGGCTAGATGATTCAAATTGAAATATTATTGCAACACAGCTGAGAATTTCACTTAGAGCTGGGTGTTTGTGATGAGGTTGGCGGGACCACACTGGTGTCTTCAGATGGGCAGTCACTCGCCAGTCTCAGACCTTTCTTGGTAATACACATGTGCACATGTAAACACATATACGCACATTTACACATGATACACATGCACACACAATACACCTACACACACACTTATAGACATGCACACACACTTGTACACACAAGCACAAACACACACATGCACAGAAAATTATATGCCCACACACACACAACCATATGCCCAAATGCACACGTGCTCACACAGCACACATGCCCACACATGACACACGCCCACACACGCACACACATGACACACACGACACACACATGCCCACACATGACACACACATGCTTATACAAGTGCTCACACATGCACATGCACACACGGATAACATTTTTTTTTTACTGTGACCAATGTTAATAAAATTTATTTCCCAGGGTTTTCGAATGCATGCAACTGCTCCTGACCTAATTAGAAGATTTCTTGGGTCAAATCTGCCACACTCAATCCTGCACATACATGAATGTTTTCTTTGTACAATCAGCACCTTTTGGACTTCTCTCAAGTGCACCAGGGAATGTCCAACCTGCCCACAGTGCATGAGGGCAGTGGGCCTGCTACACAGCCGGCATTCCCGACCGCATGTTGGTCAGTGGCCCCTGACTTCGGAGCCCGTCCTCTAAGGAAGGTCAAGGACTTTGTGTCCACTGCATGTACTTTCAGTCACAGCCCGGGGCTTCTGGCAAGGAGGGGTCATGCTCACTCCCACATGAGAATCTGGGCACTGCTGTCCAGGCTGCCACGGGCAGGCAGGACTCCTGGCAGGGAGAACCTCTCCCCAAGGGCAGAGGGTGGACTTGGATTTGGGAGAGGACCAGCCTAGCAAACTTCTGGCTCTGCCCTTGGGGTCCCTCAGATTTAGGCAGGGACAACATGATTACTTTGGGGTCCAAAGAGGAAGCTGTGAATCTCAACTGGCCAAGCTGGGGGCTCCTGGAGCCCGAGTTCCAGCATCTGGAAATGGGGGCAGGGCTGAGCCCCAAGGGGGCTGCCCACAGAGCCCAGCCACTGTTTTTGTATCTTGCTGCCAGGCATTTGGGTTGGGACAGAAGTAGGCACCATCTGTTCCCTTAAATCTTCGGCATTTCCTGTCTTTCTACACTGAAAACGGACCTCATACTTTCTCGTTATCTTATGAAATTAAACCTAACTCCGTTCCTGCAAATGCTGTACTCAGCACCGCCACATGCTGGGTCACTATGAGGTACCAGGAAAACTAGGCCTCCTTGAGCCTCAGTGTCCCAAGAGGCAAGACAGGGACAACACTCTACCCCAGAACTGCTGATGCAGCCTGGCAGGTGGTGGTGCACACTGCAGAACAGATACCCGGAGCCTGGGCAAAGTGATGGTGAGAGACCTGGGGGTTCTGGGTCAAGCCTGAATATGATGGAAGATTGCTTTCCCTTCAGAAACAGGTCATTATTATTCCCTCAGTGAGTATATGCTAAGTGCCTGCCCAGGCCCAGGGACCCGAGACCTGTCCTGGGTGAGACCAGCCCCAGCCCTGCCCACCCCCAGGCCTGCACAGCTCCAGACTCTGATCCAACCAACAAGCAGCCCCCTCACCAGCCGCCCCCCCCCATCTCTCTCTTCAGCTGCTGGGCTTGTCTGTCCTCATTACATCTCCGCACCTGTCTGTGCACCTTTCACCCCCCTAATTAACCCCCACCTGCACCATCTGCTCTCATCGCAGCCTCTTCCAAGGCTGAAGTTTCTAGAGCTTGTTTATAGGATGGATATGCCCAGCAGGAATAGTGGACATCCATGTCCTCAGTAACCATGAGCCGCTTGCAGGAACCTTCCTCTCCTAAGCAAGGGGCTCAATTCCCAGCAAAGGACTCAAAATGTCACCAGCTGATGTCACATTTCCCAATAAGCAGTGGTCTTCCGGACACAGAATAAACTGAGTCACCCTGTCTAAGACCTGGGTATCTTATCCCCAGTGTTCAAGCTTTTCTGAAGTAATACGCTTCTAAATTCTTGGTTTCATTTTAAAATTAGATTGGATAATTTCCAATAATCAGTATCTTCCATTAAACTCTGTATTCATTAAATAAATTTGTATGATAAATCTTAGTTTAATAGCATCATCCAGTGACAGAAGATTTTCCCTTTTCAAAATGCTTTTATGTGTTTATCTAACTTCCATATATTTATCTAAACAACCACAGCATGTCGGAAGATGCCATTTTCCCCATTTTAGACATGTGATGAAACCAGGAAACACCTCTCTCTGATCCAGGGTGCAGGAAATGAAACCAGGAAACACCTCTCTCTGGTCCAGGGTGCAGGGAATGAAACCAGGAAATACCTCTCTCTGGTCCAGGGTATGGGGGGGATAAAACCAGGAAATACCTCTCACTGGTCCAGGGCAGGGGGGATAAAACCAGAAAATACCTCTCTCTGATCCAGGGTGCAGGGAATGAAACCAGGAAACACCTCTCTCTGATCCAGGGTGCAGGGAATGAAACCAGGAAATACCTCTCTCTGGTGCAGGGCAGGAGGAGGGATGAAACCAGGAAATACCTCTCTCTGGTCCAGGGCAGGGGGGATAAAACCAGGAAATACCTCTCTCTGGTCCAGGGCAGGGGGGATAAAACCAGGAAATACCTCTCTCTGGTGCAGGGCAGGAGGAGGGATGAAACCAGGAAATACCTCTCTCTGGTCCAGGGCAGGGGGGATAAAACCAGGAAATACCTCTCACTGGTCCAGGGCAGGGGGAAGGGATGAAACCAGGAAATACCTCTCTCTGGTCCAGGGCAGGGGGGATGAAACCAGGAAATACCTCTCACTGGTCCAGGGCGGGAGGAGATGAAACCAGGAAATACCTCTCTCTGGTCCAGGGCAGGGGGGATAAAACAAGGAAATACCTCTCACTGGTCCAGGGCTGGGGGAAGGGATGAAACCAGGAAATACCTCTCACTGGTCCAGGGCAGGGGGGATAAAACCAGGAAATACCTCTCTCTGGTCCAGGGCGGAGGGATAAAACCAGGAAATACCTCTCTCTGGTCCAGGGTGGGGGAAGGGATGAAATCAGGAAATACCTCTCTCTGGTCCAGGGCAGGGGGGATAAAACCAGGAAATACCTCTCACTGGTCCAGGGCTGGGGGAAGGGATGAAACCAGGAAATACCTCTCTCTGGTCCAGGGCAGGAGGAGATGAAACCGGGAAATACCTCTCTCTGGTCCAGGGTGGGGGAAGGGATGAAATCAGGAAATACCTCTCTCTGGTCCAGGGTGGGGGGGAGGGGGGACAAAACCAGGAAATACCTCTCTCTGGTCCAGGGCGGGGGAAGGGATGAAACCAGGAAATACCTCTCTCTGGTCCAGGGTAGGGGGGACAAAACCAGGAAATACCTCTCTCTGGTCCAGGGTGGGGGGGAGGGGGGACAAAACCAGGAAATACCTCTCTCTGGTCCAGGGCGGGGGAAGGGATGAAATCAGGAAATACCTCTCTCTGGTCCAGGGTAGGGGGGACAAAACCAGGAAATACCTCTCTCTGGTCCAGGGTGGGGATGCGGGTGGGGATGAAACCAGGAAATACCTCTCTCTGGTCCAGGGCGGGGGAAGGGATGAAACCAGGAAATACCTCTCTCTGGTCCAGGGCGGGGGGGGGGGATAAAACCAGGAAATACCTCTCTCTGGTCCAGGCTGGGAGGGATGAAACCAGGAAACACCTCTTTCTGGTCCAGGGTGGTGGGAGGGGAGGGATGAAAGGAGGAAACACCCCTCTCTCTCTGGTCTGGGCTCCAGGGACTTGTGTCCAGGTCTGTGGTTTTTAACCCTGCTGCCTAGTCTCGAGGATTTTGCTAGCAGGGTGGGAAATGGCTCTTGTCCACACTACACAGTCCGCCTGCTGCCAGGACAAATGGCCACGCACCTCCCTTTCGCCTCCATGGAGACAGCCTTCTGCCCTCTGGGAGCCCCTTCCTGTAGGATGGGGGTCTTTATTCTGCAGGTTCGTCCCTTTGCGATGGATAGTCTCAGTCTGTGGACGCAGTCCCCTCTGTGCACACTCTCAGATGAGGGTCTCAGCAGCTGCTGAACACTGGCGACTTGCAGGCCTCAATCCCTAGCCTGGTCCTCTCCTGGGAGCCTCTTCCCACTCAGACCAGTCTCCTCCCAACATGCCCCCACTGGCTCCCACCCACGGGCCAAACCTCAACACCCAGAGCTGGGAGCAAGTCTGGATTCTTCCCTGCCACACACTCCCTAAATCTAGACAAAGGTAACTCTGCTGACTTTCAGTAAGATGTTCCCAAACTGGTCCTTGTCCCTCTACTTTCACTGCCACCTTTTACCCCAAGCTGCTATCATCCCCACTGGATCCTGGTGATGACCTCTGCAGGCTGCTGAGCTGTGATTCTTACTTCTCTTCAAGCCATTCTCCACTCTACGCCAGAGGGATTCTCTGATATACAACCCAGTAACTCTCTAGCCATAAACACCCACTTGGCTTCCCCAGGTCTTGGCTGTGGCTACAGGCAGGACCACAGGCATCTTGCCCCCCTCCCAGACTCACCTCCTGTCTGTCTCTCCATCCTCCACTCTGCCCCAGCCACGCGGCCCTTCTCTAAATCCCAGCAGATCCCCCAGACCCTCTTGCCTCTGGGCTTTGGCATCTTTTGCTCCCCCTACCTGGAGCTGTCTTTACTTCTGTCTTCTCGTGGAACGTCATATAATTTAGGGCCAGATTGAACGTTCCTTCCTCAAATAAGCTTCTTCCTGCCATACTAGTTCATCTGTTCCATGTGGCCCACGTGGCTCTTTCTGTGCATCCAGGTTGTCAATTGGGGATTTTATTTGCTCATCCCCAAATATGTCAGGAAGTGAATGCCATGATGACAACATCATACTCAGGGTTGAGTCCCTCACCTGGGACAGAGGAAGTGCCCAGTATATACCTGGAGAGAATGAGAATGGGCCAGTCCCTTTACACTAGTGTAATTCTATTTATTTATTTTTAAGTGAGATAGGGCCCAGCTCTGTCACTAAGACTGGACTGCAATGGCATGATCACAGCTCGCTGCAGCCTCCAGTTTCCAGGCTCAAGCAATCCTCCTGCCTTGGCCTCCCAAAGTGCTGGTGGAATTCTAATCTTTACATGAGGTTTGAAGTAAGACCTTTCCTTTAGGTTATAGAAGTTCTGTATCTGATTATGACCATTTTTAAAAAGTTAGATTTGATGAGAAAAAAGGTTCTTCAACATATTTAATGCCATGGTTTCCAAATGTTTATTAGCAAACCTTAAAAAAAAAATCAATTCTAGCCATTAGAAGGAAGGACATTTAACTATATGCAGGGATAATGACTTTCTAGTTTTGAAGTATATTTACAGCACAGGAAATTATGCAGGCTGTGCTAGGAACCAAGGCGCTTTTCCAGAGCCTAACGTCTCCACGCAAGGCTGCAGGCACTCAGCCGAGCTGCCAATGGCAGCCACAAAGGTAAATTTCTTCTTGCTTAGAGCTCATTAGCAAAGAGCAGCTGTTGGCTCCTCCACCATCAGCGCCTGCCGTCTCAGACGGGGTGAGCTGGGTGCTGACTCTACCTTTTATCACTCCTGCTAGACATCTGTGCAGTGCTCAAGGTGACCGACCACCCCCTGAGCTGTCCTTGGCGAAATGGCAGAGGCATGGTTATGATGTGTTAGTTATTCCCTCTTGGAGGACTGATATTTTGGAGACTAGACAAGAGCCCTGTATTTGAAGATAGCAATGCAAATGTACGCCCCTATGAGGAGGGGTGCAGGGTGGGTGGGACCCATTGCCGTCGCCACAGGCAGCAAGTTTGGGTGTGGGGGGAGCAGACCAGAGGAGGACACACACCTTCCACCTGCTACTCTGACCAAAACGAATTTCCCAACAGTTCCGAATGTCTACTTTTCAAACACCTTCCCAATTAGTGTAAATACTTCCAGCACTTTTTTTAGGGGGGGTAGGAAAAAATATATTCCTTAACTTAATTTTTTTATGTGAAATCAGACAAAACAATGGGGAAAATTATGGAAATACAACAAACTGCAATAGGGTCGATGTTTTCCTTAAATAAGCTAAAATTTGGGGTGGATGGAAATGTTCCTTTGAAAAGCAGTAGAGATAGAAGACAGCCTTCAAGACAACAGGGAAGGGAGCCCTGACGCGTCCTGGAAATCGAGGCCATTTCACCAGTTTCCTGGGTATTAGGCTTTCGTGCCCATTGGGATGAAACAATGGGGTCGATTGTTTATTATTTATCACTCATTTTCTCAGCTAGTTTGCTGGAGGAGTTTAATTGAAGGTATCTGTAAGGACTGGCATCAGGAATCATGTGGACCTCTGAAGAAATAGGTCCTCAGAACGTGCCCCCTCTCGGCCGTGTCAGGATCCACCAGCAGAATGGGGGCCCTGGGCAACCCTGTCTCACCGCAGCCGTAGAACTAATGACCAGGCGTGGAGATGCTGGCCACCAGGATAGCCACGTACCTCCAACAACCAGGCCTGCCAGGATGGCAGGGCTCCTACCTCCAAATCTCACCGAGCACATTGACAGTAGGAGGCCAGTGAAGCCTGCAAGAAAAGGACCCGGTGTGGCTTTGGCTTTGGCAGCAATGGCAGGTCTCCTAGGGTGATGCTTCCATGCACCCGGCCACCCCAGTGTCTACTCAACACTCTGCTCCCTGCACTTTTTTGGTGAGATCAGTCTCTGGGCCTGCTTAGGGTGCTGGGTCATCATCGGGAATAATCTTGAAATCACAAATGACCTGTCCCTCAACATTTGATAACTTTCTTTCAAGGTCACAAAATTACAAACCTCTTGTTCATGTCAGAATCCCCCTGGGCCTGTGATCCCAGACTACATTTTAGCGGCCCTGTTCCTCAGAGTTTAGCCATCCCGTTCCTCGGAGTTTAGCTATCTCCCACCAGTTTAGAGCAGAGGCCCAAACACATTGGAAGGCAGAGGGAAGCCTCCTGTGTGAGCTGCTCTGTACTTGAGCCCTCTGGTGTCCCCTCCTTCAGCTTTCACGGTAGCCTGGGTGGCCCTCCGGCCTGACTGGCCACCAGGCCTCTGCTGACCTGTGGCTGCCTGGGGGCTGCTCTGCAGGGAGGAAGATGGCAGAGCACAGTCTGCAACCAGAGTGGGCAGGTGGGCAGGGTGGACACACAGGCAGGGTGGACAGACATGCAGGTGGACACTCAGATGTGACAGGAGCTGGGGTCTGGGACGGAGCCCAGAGCAATCGGTGTGAGGGCCTGTGCCCAGATTGCTGGCCTGTGGGAACGGGACTGCTGAGGAAGAGCAAACCCAGCCACAGCCTGGAGGTGCAGGTGTTCACACTGCCTTCACTTACACACATCACAGCCATGTCACAGTGGAAGAATCCTGAGGTCAAATGAAGGGAGGCCGTGTGCTGTCTGTGTCACGTGTGTGTCCCTGGATTAGGTGAGTTCCATGTGTCAGCTTTCCAGATCCTTCTGCCAGAAGCAGAGGAGAAGCCAAAGGCCGTGGAAGGTTCCTCTCTCCCTGGGCCATGCGCTCGCCAGCTGGGCTCAGTCACGGTCCACCCTGATCCCACCCAGGACTCTCTCCACCCTGATCCCACCTGGGACTCTTTGCTTAAGCCCAGATTTTCTCAGCACTCTCTGACCAGTAGGGATCTTATTTTTAAAAGCAAATTAAATTAAATTAACGTCTAAATAATTTTCCCTGTATTGATGACTTACCCTAAAGATGCCATTTGTGGCAATGCTCTGTCTCTGCCTTGTATAAGAAAGTGGTGGTTGAGGGAAGCAGGGATTTGGAGAGAGTCTTTCCAAACTGGCTCATGCTGTGAAATGGATAGGGCCACTGCAGAGCTGAGGGAGGCCACTCGGGCCAGTGTGACTGGATCAGTGGAGGAGGGAGGCCTTTGCTCTCCCAGGTCCCTAGCAACTTGCTGCACCCAGAATGCGGGTGTACAGGGGGCTTCCAAAACAGCACTGCAGACACAGGGCTGGAGCCCTCACCTAGAGGGCTGGGGGCCGGCCAGACATAGGGAGCCAATGTAGATGAAGAGATTGGTCTCAGATTCTGCAGAAAGAGCAGACACACGGGGAGTGAGTGAGCAGGACACAGTGAGGGAGCTCCGGAGAGCACACGGCTGTGTAATAGCTAACATTACACTGTGGGGAACAAAATGGAATATGCCCAAATTAACATTTATTCATTTCAAACAAATGTTAATTAAACGAGCTATAGTCTAATTTTCAGGTTCTGAAAATGATTAAGGCTACCAAGCTGAGACAGCCTTGATGTCTAGTAATGACAGACAGAGCTTTCTTGCTGTTATTTTCCTTATGTGTTCAGAGAAACTGCCCCCATCTGAAGCCCATGTTACCTGTCCAAAGAGACATCTGTCTGGCTAACTAGTACTTTTTCCCTGATATTGGTCATTCATTTGTAATTTCAGCAAAAGTCAGGAAATCCGGCTGTAGTGTGGGGTTGATTTAATTATGCTAATTTGTAGTCCCTCTCCCCGGCATGGACGGAGAAATGCCTTCCCGAGGTTGCCCCCCAGGCCAGCAGCTGTGGTGTTGCTGTCCTCGGTGGGCGTTATTGTCCCCAGTGAAGAACAGAGGACCAGCCCTGAGCTTCGCGGCAGAGGCGGCTGAGCTAATATCTCAGTGTGGGTTAGGGTTAGGTCTGCAGGTCTTCAAGAAGCCGACTTTTCTCATGAGAAATTATCTAGTACTCAGAAAAGAAAAGACAGGCGCTGTGTTGCAGAAATTAAAAGCATTTGCTCCCTCTTGCTCACCTCCCTGTGTGATGACACCCCGATTCCATTCTCTTCACCCAGCAGAAGCCAGGGCCAGACACAGCTGCTGGTCCTGTAGTAGGTGAACGTGGGCAGGCAGGTGTGGGGAGGGCAGGTGAGGGGCAGGCAGGTGTGGGGGGGCAGGTGTAGGGTGGGCTTGGGTTTGGACCTGCCCCTCGGTGTACCCAGCCCCTGGGGGGCGGGGGTGAGGGCTGTGCTCTCATTTTGGGGGGAGCAGCAGAAGGGAGTGCTGGTAGTGCTATGGTGACTGCCGTGTCCCCATGACTGCCACCCGCCTGGTTCCTCAGGCTGCTCACTCTGCCAGCTGCACCGCCTATCTGCTCACTCACCCTCTCTGAACCCCACCTCCCCTCTGGGCCCAGGCTCTCACCACCCATAGTGCTCAGTAAGCACCCATACCTGGTCACCCCAGGAGACCCCTTTTGAGCTCTGGGCTCTCGTGTGTTAGCACTGGCAGCCCCAGTGGGCAAGTGCATGGGTATGATAGAGTGCCCCAAGAGGCAGGTGCCCCTCCTGTCCCAGGTGTCCATGTCAGGGGTAGCTTTTCCTCACAGTAGCAGCAGGAACACCACCTCATCCCCAGTTCTGCTCAGTAGCCACCCCTTTCACAGCATGTCGGCACGTAATGTTGCTGGTTCCTGCTACTATTCCGGAAAACAAGGTCCCCTAAACTTGAGTGATGGGCACGTTAAACTGTGAAGGCAAGGAACGTGGAAGCAGTTTTGACCCAATGTCCTGGCCAGACTTGGGCAGCTGGTCAAGTGCTGCCGCTCCAGCCCCACAGTCTGGCCGTGGTGCCTCTGTCCAGCCCCGGCCCGGGACTCTGAAAGCCTCTGCAGGGGTCAGGGTTGGAGCAGACCAGCCTGGAGAGACCAGGTCCTTATCGCTGATCCTTGAGACCCTCACAGACTGTCCTCTCAAGTGGGAAGTCGGGGGCACAGAGCTGGAGCTGGCACAGTCATCATTGGCGTCCTGTGTTGTTAACATCACTCAGTGACGTGTCAGAGGACAGGGCGGCCCCTCCTGCACCTGCTCTCCTACCTCTGTGCCTGCCCGGCCCATTGTTCATTTCTCATGCTCAGAAAAGATCATAAATCTTCCATCTGAGCCACATGTGATCCAGCAAAGATCAAGCTTGCTGAGGAACAGCCAGCCAGAAAGCAAGGCCCAGTGATGCCACATCATGAGCAGGTCAGCTCTGGGGTCCCCATGGAAGATTCTTGGGCATGGTGTAAGGGGCAGTGTACCCCACTGTTGTGGGAGGAGAACGGTGATGCTGTGGCCCCAGTCACCTGACACCTGCCTGTCCCTACTCCTCCAGGCTGAGGTTGCTGGACACCCTTGCCCTCCACTAAGCCCCATGCTCCCAGCTGTCCATCCAGAGTCTCCTCCAGAAGGTCCAATGTGATGTCTCCTTTGAGATGAGGCAGTGGAAAGGGGGGACATGGGGTTTTAGACATGGGTCTTCTGCAAATGCACAGGAGGGAGGCCCTGCTGTGACAGGGTGGGATGTACACCTCTGGGCAGGCCCCACTGCTGCACTTGTTTGGACATTTGCTGGGGTGACCTAATGGCATAGGAGTTGAAGGACACACACTGCCCAGTATCAGGAAATGGCAGCCCCAGTGTAGTAAGGGCGGTGGGGCTGGTAGCTGTTGCTGGAGACCATCAATTCACTCAAGCCATGAAGTGAGAATCTCGGGGTGATTAATTCTCCATTGAAGGCAAAGGAGTGAAAGTGGAGGCCCTGGGCACTGAGGGACTGTAGTTGTGCAGCAAGAGGAGGCCCACGGGGGTCCCAGCACGGGCAGCTCCAGACCAAAAGCAGGAAGGTGTTTCTACAGCAGACAGGTCTCTACGCCAAGGTCAGGGCCTCTCCTCTCAGGAGGAGTGGGGCCTGCAGGAGGCTACAGGTGACAGAAGCGGTCCACTGAGTGTCCCAGACCCCTACCCCCACCAGCACGGAGAGAGCGATTCAGTCCCGGTTGTTAGAAGATAGTTGACAACAGTTCTGAGACCATGTATGATAGAGGTGCCCCAAGAGGCAGGCCAACACCTACAGCACCCACCTGCCCTTCCTGGGGACAGGACAACCGCTGGGGACAGATACCACCAGACATCTGTCTCTGGCCAGGATGAAGGAAAGAGTGCTGAGCTGGCCGCCTGTGGTCACTACTAGCAGATTGGACAAAATGAGTGAACATCTGTTTCCAGACGCTGGACAGCAGGCAGAGCAGGGCTGTGATCCAGAGAGATGGGAGATAAGTCAGCTGAACCTGTGAATGCCCTGGTTTCTGCCTGGAGGAATTTTCCGGAAGGCTGCACAGAGAGAGAGGATCAGCCCAGGGCAAAACATTCTGGCCAAGATGAAGAGATATAAATCGGACGTGGAGCGGAGGCAGGAGAACTTCTGGTGCAGACGCCCCAAATGAGCTCTGAGGAGGAGGAGGACCATGGTCTGCACAGGCATGAACAAGAAGCTGAGCTGCTGCAGGTGATGCCACAGGGTCCAGACGAGATCATGCGTCAGAGACGGATGAGCCGACACCAGGCGCTGGAGTGAGCCTACCTGAGCTCCAGAGTGAGGTCGGCCCGGCGCTATCCATCCAGAACAAGATGCTTTGCTGAGCTGCATCCATCAGCCCAGAAGCTGATGTGGAGGGAGGACCAGGACCGTGCCAGGCCAACGGTGGCTGAAGCCAGGCCCTGCCCTGGAAAATTTTACAGATTGTGTTGATCTGGAGACAACTTAGCTGCCTGATAAGCCAAGAGTCCACAGTCTTCTGAAACAAAACAAAAATTTAGTCTCAATAATGTAACTTCCACAATATCCAACATTTAATTAAAAGATTATGAGACATTCAACAGTGCAGAAAAATATACCCCACAACCAAAGGAAAAATCAGTTAAGGAAATTGGACCCAGAAATGAAAGAGGTGATGGAATCAGCTAATGAAAACTTCAGAAAGAAGATTATAAATCTGTTCAAAGATTTAAAGGAAAGACATAAAAATAAATCAAGTAGAATTTCTAGAGCTCTAAAACACAGTATCTAAAATTAAAAATTCACTCAATGGGCTTAATAGTGGAGTAGGTGATGCAGAAAGAAATACCTGTGAATTTGAGGTATTTCCCCCAAAAGCAAAGGGGAAAGAAAGTAAGTTAGGAAAAGGTGCTATAATGGCCACACTGACAAAGTCACTATCACTTGTCCAAAACCCACTGGCTGATGTTCAGAGTCCAGGCTCCTGCAACGTGGTGTCAGGTGTGCTCAGTGGCTGACCCAGCAGGCCCATGGCCACCCGCTCAGGTCAGCAGGTGCAGCAGAACAGGGCAGGCTGCAGCCCTCTGGAGAAGCTGAGCACAGGCTGCGCAGACATCAACGCCAGGTGCCCCAATCTGCCGGGTGGGGGGCCGTGTGTCTGGGTGTGGTTAGCTGAATCTGGGTCTCTGGATTTCTTCTGGTGTTCCCACTGCCTGGCCCAGGACGTGCAACTGGAACGACGCACAGGTGGCTGGAGAACTCTCCTGCTTACATCTGTCCTGTGGGGTAAAAGCTGCCATGGTTCAAAAGGCCATGTGGAAACCTCTGACAGTGGGCAGTCCCCTAACTCCCAACCATCCTTCCTCCAGTCCAGGAGAATAAAAATGAGAAAACAGAAGTACCCAAGACCACGTCAGGAAGTGTCAGAGGTCCCTGCCACTCCAAAGGCTTAAGGAGTGCAGGGTGGTGGCCACAACTACACACCAGCTTAATTTAGCCCCCAGTCCATATGAAACTTGGCAGAAGACCTTGAGCCCCCACAAAGCCTGCTCAGCGGCCGCTCTGTGTGGTGTGGGTGTGTGGCAGAGGCGGGTGCGAGGCCAGGCAGCATGGGTCCCTGCTCCGATGCTGCCCAACATCCCGCCCCAGCTGCAAGGGTGACACCCAGCTTTGGTGCAGGACTGTCCCTCAGAAAACCCAACCAACACTTTGTCATGGCAGGCCTCTTTCACCTGGAAAGGACAGTGATTCATCTCCCCAAATCCACATGCACCTATTCCAACTTACATACAAATTCAACTTAAGAACAAGCTTATAGAACCCATCTCATTTGTAACTGAGAACTGTCTACAGTGGGGAGTTTGGTGCACCCAGAGTCTTTACTTCCCTGCATGGAGGGAGAGCAGTGAGGGCCCAGCCTTTCCTTCCAATGGGCTGAGCCCTCAGAGCAGGGAGCCAGGTGTGAGCACTCTTCCCCTCCACTGCCCGCCTCTCCCACCCCTGGCCCTGGTTTCCAGCCTCCTCCTATATGGAGGGTGCTGCAGCCTCCTGCCTGGTGCACGCCCCTGAAGGGTCCTTCACCCATCCCTCTGCAGTTCAGCCCAGTGGGTGGTGCCGTCTCTTGCCTGTTAGAACGCGGCAGACACGACATCTGACCTCTCTCTTCAGGAGCCACATCCTTCTGTTTTTTCTGTCCAAAGTGCGGCGGACAGTGAGTGTTTCAAGAAAGGCTCAAATCAGAGCAGTTGCACTGAGGCAGTTATCAAATTGGTGAGAGTCTTAGATGACAGAGGCACGTAACTATTAAGCCCATATCCCACGAAGTTAGAATTCTAAAGAAGTAGCCTAAATCAACACCACTTGATTCTTTATTCTCTTTTAAGTTAGCCATAGACATTTATCATGTGGGATGTTAAAAAAAAAAAAAAGCTTTAAATGTTCTGCATGGCAGATGGAAGCTTTACCAATTTGCTAATCAGTGGTCTGGAATGCAATTACCAATTGTAATGTCTAGCACACACTGTGTATCCAACTTCTTGATGTAAAATAAAGTATAATAACCACTTAGGGTCAATATAAGGGGGGCAGTAACTGCAGAGGTATGTTTTTATTTTTTAAAAGTTGCAGTGAGTCACTCTGTGTCCAGAGCTCAAGCACTTCCATAGGAGTCATCATCTGGTGCAATTAGGGGGCAAGTGCCTCAAACCTCTGCCTGGGACACCTCTCCAGGGAGACAGTTCACCTTCCATCTTGTTACGAGGGCTCTGGGTGGATGTCCAAATGCGGTGGCACTTTCTCTTTAAAAAAAGTTCATTTTCTCCCTATTATACTTCACAATTATAAAAAATTATAAAATAGTTGTAAAAATAATTTAAAGTTCAAATATTACAAACATAGTTAACTCCAAAATAAAAGTCAGAGATAACCAGTGTTAAAATAGTGTGTCTGTCGTTTAAGATAGCTTCCTACACATGTGTGATTATTATTTTATGTGTGCGTTGTGATTATAAGAGATGACATTTATTCATCATTTTTATGCCTGGCTGCGTCTAAGTGTTCTGTGCAAATTAGCTCCCGAGATGCAAAGCAGCCCTGAAATTCACTTGAAGTTGGGCAGGCTGGATCTTGAGCTCAGCAATCTGATGTGGAGTCCCATCTACACACCATGAGGATTATGACAGTCCACACTTTTATAAATCACAGTAGTCTAATTATATACACTAAACCTACTCACACTTTTGGAATTTTTTAACTTCACTATGTAACTTAGGAATCATATATGTAAGATTTTTAGATTGTGTCTTAATGGCTGCAAAGCATTGCACTTATTCCAGAATTTATGCATTTAGTCATCTACTAATGGACCCGTACGTTGTTTGAATTATTTTTCCTATTGCACTCAATGCCAGAAGGGTTATCATGTTACATCCTTGTTGGTGAACTTGGGATGGTATTTTTGTCTGATCAACATCAAGAAGTAAACCTGCTGTGTCAAAAGACCGGCCTACTCCCCTCGGTCAGCTGCTGAGAAATTGGCCAGTGAAAATTGCTCATTCACACCCTTGCTGATTTGGATACTAGTCGCTTTCGTTTTTTTTTTTTTTTTCTTTCCTTATGTCTTTGCCAGGCTAATAGGAGCAATTGCAGTGAGAGTTTTTATTTCTTTTTCCACGATTATTGCTGAGTTGGGTGTCTGTTCATACTGTCCATTTGCATGGCTCTCTCTGGCGGGAATTTTATGTCCTTATTCATTTTATCCCTTTCTTGTCTTTAATTCTATTATTTTATAAGGTGTCCTTATATATTAAGGATGTTGTTGGATTACTATCCAGCAATTAGAAGCAATAAAGTAGATATTCACAAATCAACAGGATTATGGAGTTGAATGAATTAGTAAAAAATAGAGTAAGGCCTATGACATTATACTCTCTATGTGAATTAAAATAACACATGCATAAGTTCTTCTGGAAATTGTGGACAAGTTAATTCAGATCAACACCACCTCTGAGAATGATTAGAAAAGCTGAGAAAACTGTGCTGCGAAGAAAATTAAAGATGATCTAATTAAATGAAAGGATATATGAGATGCATGAATTGGAAAAATTAATATTATAAAGCTGTTAATCTCCCCAAATTTATCAAGCAATATCAATCAAAATACCAACAGGTTTTTGTGGTTTTATGAGTGTGGGGGAAAGGGGGCCTTTGTTTATATTTTCTAAATTAATAAGCAAATTTTAAAATTTATATGAAAATGCAAAGGCCCCAAATAGTCAAGTCCTTACAGAAAAAGTGAAGGAACTTGATTTCCTCCATATTGACATTTATTCCCAGTGGCCTTCAGGAAGGTTTGTCATTGGAATGAGGGTGGAAATACAGCCTCTGTGACAGAGCAGAGTCCAGGTGCAAACTGCGTGTGGGCACTTCATCCGTCCAGCAGAACACAGGGAAACAAGTGGACACCCACATGGGGAGAATAATGAGCTTCCCCCTCTACCACCAACCATACAAAAGTAATTCCTGGTGGATTGCAGTTCTAAATATGAAAGGGAAAACTATGCATGTTAGGGTATTCCCACTTCAAGGCAGGAAGAAGCTGCGGACGCAGATCAATGCTCAGGCTAAGGACATGACGGAAAAACACGAGGAGAATTAGGGATTGGAGCGACAGTAGCCATGGGACATGGGGAACCAGCACTGACACCCAGGGGCACATTTTCTCTGGGGCTTCTGGTTGGTTCTGGACCCAGGGGAATAGGTTGTGGATTTGCATGTTGCTTTGACAAAAAAATCAGCCAAGTGATTGGTCGTCTCCCAGACCTGGAGGCATAAAAGTACAGAACCAGGGCTCCAACACATGGCTGGAATGGACCTGGACTCTGGCAGGCAGGATGGGGTCTCAAGTGGTTTCATGCACGGTGAAGAAACTTTGGTGAGCACACCACGTGCTCAGCTCATTGCACCAGAGGGTCACATCTTAGCATCTTAAGGAAGACAAGCTGAACCTCACCAAAATTGCAGCGTAGTCTTTGCTTAGATTTTGTCTAGACCAGTTTAGATAAAGGTCATTCATCCCAAATTTTTGGCTATCACAGGAAATGTAAAGGCTTCCTGGAATAGATAAAATCCTTCAGACCTTCCATGATTGTGTATATACAATGTCTGGCATTCAATAAAAAATTACGAGATGTGAGAAAATAGGACCATCTGATACAAAAGTGAAGTAAAATATAAAAGACCATAGAAAGAGAGTCATGGGAGATATTGGTATAAATAGACAAGAACTTTAAAATGTCAGTGATTGATATCTCCAGTAAATTAAATTAATAGATGGCAAAATCAATAAACAGATGAAGAATTTCACCAATCAAATGAAAATTCTAGAATTGAAACATATAGTATAACAAAATGCAGGATGGATTAACAGCAGGATCAGACAGAGGAGAGGGCAGTGTAAAGAACTGGAGGGCAGCAAATAAAAGTTCCCCAGATGGGGCGGCGCCTGTGGCTCAAAGGAGTAGGGCATCGGCCCCATATACCAGAGGTGGTGGGTTCAAACCCGGCCCCGGCCAAAAAAGAAAAAAAAAATAGTTCCCCAGATGAAGCAAATACAGATAAAGAAACATCACAAAAACACCTGGGAAGAGGTAAGGCACTCTAAAACACCTGTAACTGGATTTCCAGAGAGGGAGGAGGCTCTGTATGGTTTTTAAAATTCCATGTTTGGAAATACAGTTAGAATGACAAGATTTGCATTTACAAATTTACAAATACTACAGAATTGCTATAAAGTCTAATACCATAGATTCAAAAAGATTTGTAGACCTCAAGGAGGACTCGATAAAATATAATAATAAAACAAAACAAAAATAAGTTAGTGTTTTTTTAATGAAATAAATACTGAAAACAGAGAAAAAATCTCAAAGGAGTTAAAAAAAAGTCTCCAAAGGAACAAGGGGGAGACTGGCAGCTGACGTCTCAATGGAAATAGTGAAAATGGACAGAATGTGGCAACATCATTGGAGAGAGCCAGGGAAATGCTGCAAACCAGAAGTTTATACCCAGTCAAAATATCCTCAATGAAGAGTGAGCAATAGAGATATCTGTGAGAAAGAAAGAAAGCAAGAAAGAAAGCAAGAAAGAAAGAAAGAAAGAAAGAAAGAAAGCAAGAAAGCAAGAAAGAAAGAAAGAAAGAAGAAAAGAAAGAAAGAAAAAGAAAATTAAGAAGCAGCAGCAGCAGCAGCAGCAAAGATAGAGCAGTGCTCACCAGCGAGTTCCACTAAGAGAAATACTGAAGAGATGACTCTACGTGGAAATGAAAAAAAAACAACAAAAACAAAATAAAAAAACCACAGTGGAAACCAGAGAAAGCCATAGAAAACTGCAGGTAAATGGGAAAGATAACTATATGAGTAAATTTAAAAGAACATTGATTGCAAAAATAAAATTAATATTCTCTTGTGTGATTTTGAACACCACAAATTCCTAAAAATTAAAAGGCCCACAGCTATAACTCAAAAGCAGGAGGGAGCTACGTGGAGGTGCAGATTCCAGTGTTTTAGTGTTATTAGGAAAATGAGAAAGGCAATAGTTTGTAGATTCTAATGAATAAATAATATGTATTTTGATTTCAAGGGCAACCACTATGTAAAGGAAAGAATGTATAACTATCCATTGGATAGAGGGAAAATCAAATAATTAAATATATTTGGTTATCTTTGAATACAACAGAAAGTAGAAAGGCCATAAAAGAAGAAAGTCTAAATTGAAAAAATATATTAAAGTGGCAGATATAAACTAGAAGAAATAGTAATTCACTAAATGTAAAGTGACTCACTCAGGTTAAGGCTGAGACTGTCAGACGGGGTAAAAACTAATAAAATTCAGCCATATACTCCCTGCAAAAGATGTTACACAAAGCACATACGTAGTTAAAGAAAAGAATAGGAAAGGATATATGAAGATACTGTCCATAAATCAGCATGCACCCAACAACATAGCTTCAAAATATAAAACTCTGAAAATATTACTCAAATGGACACAAACTTATAAGAACATGTTTCTCTTTTTAAATCATCAGGGAAAAACACATCAAATTGCGAAATACAAATTAAATTGAAGTGTGATATTACTACAATGGTTAAAATAAAGATAGATGGTGTAAAAATTTGGCTAGAATGTGAACTAACTGGAACTCTCCAACAGTATCTGGGCTGTGAAAATTGGCACAGAGATTTTAAATCCATTTTTTGCTACCGTTGAAGGTATTCATACCCTAACCCCAGCAGTTCTCCCAAGGATGTACCCAACATCGCTGCACACACATGTCCACTAGGAGGTCTGTGCCCGTGCTCACGATAGCCCCCAGCTAGAAGCATCCCCACCACTTCTGTCTCGGAGCTGGTCACTTCCATTTGGCATGTCCCTGCAGTGGACACCGCACTGCGCCGCAGTGAGCAAGCAAAACCACCGCGGCGCTCTCAGGGCCATCACTCTGAGTGACAGGAGCCGGATGGCAGCGTGCACTCGAAGTCCTGCTTATACAGAGTTTGTGCTTCTGGGTCCCAGAGTGGTGGTAATTTTTAAGGAGGTAAGGTGGTGTTAGCCAAATTTGGTGGGAGGGCACTTCTGAGGAGCAAGTGATATCTTTTTTTTTTAACCTGGAAGATGTTCATGTTCATTTTTGTTTTGTGGAAATGTACCAAGCCATGTCTTCATTATCTGTGTATTACTTATAATGAATTGGTTAGAAATAAATTCTCATGGAAAACGACACTAACATGTTTTATTAGGATGAGGATCAAGGACATATGCCCGCTGTTCCCTGCCGCTGACAAGGGGATGCAGAGGGTAATAGATGGGAAAGGGAATGAAGGAATTAAAGAAGAAATAAAAGGAGCAGGAGGCAGGAGAGGAGGAAGGAGAGGCTGGCATCACCGCTGCAGGCTCTGACAGTGTCCTGAGGGAAATGGGACCCGCTCCGTCTACTCCTCTGCCCGTTCTGGAGAGAGGCAGCCTCCTGCTGTCCCAAGTCTCACGTGGTTGTTCACTTGGCCCTTGAGGGATGTGTATGATGCCCCTGCTCCTCCTCAGGCACATCCCAAGCTCGCTGGGCGGTCAGGCAGGTTGGCTGGGGTTCACCGGGACCGAGTTTGGAAGCTGACGCACGCGAGGCTCTGCATAAGTACAGGTAAAGCACTTTTTACTCCCATTTTATTGAAAAAGAAACTGAGATTGAAAGAGGACAAGTAACCACGTGGAAGAGCAGAAGTTGGGGTGAACATAGGCCCAGCTGAGCCTGTCACATGTGGGTTTACCCATTCTGGGGAGCCCAGCACTCTCAGCAGCAAAGCTCCACCCAGCTCAGCAGCTTTTAGATGTTTCTAGAAAAGAAAGAAGGAGAATCAGCTTCAAGAACATAAGGTATCATTTGCACACTTGAATAACACACTGTAAAGAAACATCCTTCTCTTGGTTACCTCCTGCACAATTGACTTCATGCTTCAAACGGGTCCTGGGAAAATTAATAACATAAAGATGTATCAGATGGGCTCAAGTGCCTCAGTTTCACTGACCAGTGCTTACAGAGCATGTACCATGTCCTATCACTGGTCTAAATCACTTGTCTAAGCACCAGTGTACTAGTTCAATTTTTAAGCTTCAGTTTTTTTATTTTATTTAACCTTTAACTAACTCAGCCTTTGTAGCCCATCTAAGACTCAAGTTCAAAGCTGCATGACTCAGCCAGTCTCAAGCTCTGCAGCTCAGCAGCCTCACATAGCAGGGTTGGTGCTGGCACACACAGCCAACAAGATCCGGAATGTGGAAACATGGGCCCAGGTAGGACAGGTGTGAGGCCAATGTTCTCTGGAAATCAGAGTCCTGGCTGTTCTGCCTCAGCCCCAAGCCTGGGACACCAGGGCAGGAAGGGGCTGAGAACAGAAGGCCCGCCTCGCTGTGCAGCTCCGTCTATAGGATGTTCACTTACCGAGAAACTCTCCCGGGCTCTCCGGGGAGCAGTGGGTAGGATCCTCTGGCTTTATGGATGAGGAAGGACAGACTGTCCTCCAAGGGTGCCTGTGCTCTCTGCAGACAGTCAGAGGAGAAAGCCAGGCTCCCAATTTGCAGCGTAAGCGCCATCCTCCCCAAACGCACTTGTGAGAAGTCATTTCAGCGGCAGTGGCAATGTAACGTTTAGAAAATGGATCTGAGTAGAGCCATACCTCATGTTTATAGTTTTTTAAAAAGCATTCTAAGGACATTTACCCAAACCAGTTATTAAGACAACTTTTTCTCGCTGTCAGATTCATTCATTGGCACTTCTTTCTTATCTTCATTTTCTTAGCCAATGAGAATATTAAGAGGTTTGCTTAGCAAACTAACACACAGGCTCAAAGGGAAATCAAGCTAAGGGTTCACACTGCCTCTGCCCTCATGTTTTCAGCTCAGTGAGAACACTCACTGTGGCCCTCTCCATTTTTCCTTTCACAGCCATCCGTGACACATCGTAGGGATGATAAGTGAGAAAATGCAATTCCCTCTGCCTTCTCCATGCACGTCCCCCCGTCAAGCCTGGCCCTGCTGCCCCACTTCCCCACAGCTCGCCTCGGGAATGGAAACTGGCTGGAACTTTGAAAGAGAAATACTGGGGCTGTGTGTCGCCACATTACCCATCTCTCCTGAAGTGTTCCCTGAAATACTCTCATTATTTCGAGTTATGCTCTGATGGGTCATCTCTGCTCTGGAACAGTTTGGAGTGCAGACCCTTGGAACTACTTTTTATAGCTGGGTGCATAAGGTATTATATGATTCTGTAACGACGAACGAAGAAAATAATTTCCAAACTGTTTACACATCTAAGGAAGAGAGTGATGTTGTGGAGCCTGTTAGGAAGGGACATAGTGAAATGTCCCAGCTGACCACTACGGCCCTGTGTCTGAGGCTCACCAGGGTTTCTAGGGCTCAGCAGGCCTCTCCAGGTCTGTGTAAGGAGCCCTGCTGCTTCCTGGACACACTTAGCCCGGGGTGCTCCCTCCCTCCCCACTGAGCCCACCTCACCCTTTCTCCCCTTCTCTGCCCTCCATTGAACAGGCTTACCCTGTCAGCCTCTCTCTTGGGCGGGGGTCTCTGTCCCCTGAGGGTTGGGTGAGCATACCTTCCCAAGTCCTACCGAAGTGGGGCTCTCAGTGCACCCTGATGGCCCTGACTTCCTCAGCTCCCTAAGCCCCCAGCCCACTGCCCCTTAGCTGTGACCCTTGAAGGGCAGGAAGCCAGCTTGTCTGTTGGGCACCTACAGCTGCAGCATCTAACACAGCCCCACCCAGGGATATGGTGGGAGGGAGTGAGGCCCATGAGCTCAGTATTCCCAAGTCCGAGTGCATCCTGGGTGAATCAGCAGAGGATAATCTTGACACCTATGGTGGGGGGTCCCAAAGTGAAGGTTTGGTGGTACAGGGCCAGGGCGGCTAGAGGGGACACCCTGGCATCCTGGCTGAGGGCCCAATCTATACCCCGGGTAGAGGACCACAGGGATGGAGAGCCCCTCCCTGGGAGAAGGCCCAGCACCCTGCTGTGGTCAGGCTCTTCCACAGGAGCTGCTCTGAGCAATGGGCTGCTTACGTTCCTATCACCAGATGACCAGATGAGCAGCAGGTCCCCTGTCTCACCACAGGCACAGGTAGCACATCCTGTGCCCTCTGTGTGTTCACCATGGTGTCTCTGGGTGGTGTGTCTGCATCTGTCTCCACCCAAAGCTTAGTTAGTGATGGTGGCTGAGAGCCAGTGAGTGTCACCAGGAGTCAGGGGCCCTGGGACAGCATTTGCTGGGGGCCTGGGCAGTTAGATGGAAACTTCTGTCTGAATAGGGCTATCCATGTTATTTTGGTCTTCATGTTTTTAAAGGTTTGGAAATTTCAAGGAAGAATGACTTTTCCTGATGAGCAAATTGTGGAATGTTCAGATCACTGCATCTGCCACAGCCACGCCCTCCTGCCCACCTGCTATCTGTGGCTATCTTTGCACCACATGGGGGCTGCAAGCCTAAACCATCTGCCCCAGACCTTTGCAGACAAGGTTTGCCAATCCCTCTCTAGGAGGCAGAAACACAAGGAACCACAGTGACAGTGTGTTGGAGAAGGGACTTGGGGACCTGGAGAGTCTATGCGCCCTGCAATGTGGGAGCTGCCCAGGTGCAGAGCCCTGCACCACAGCACTCCCAGAGACGGTGGCCACTCTGCCTCCCTGGAGTTCACAGAGGGCGAGCAGATTCTCAGTTTAACATAAAGACCTATAGACAATGTGCCTGGGGTAAGCGTCACATCAGTTTTACACTGGAAGAATTGAGTCTCCCTGCTGCCATTAGAAGATGGCCCTGGGAAGAAGATTTCAGAAAGAGACTAAATTTGGGGAGCAGAAAATCTCTTGGCTTCCTCATGGGGTCGGTCACCCACCTGGCCACTGCCCAGCCCTGTTAGTTGGTATTCATGTGTGTGGTGATTGATATTCACGTCCATTTTAATTTTTGGCACGTTTTCCTTCTCACTGCTGGAAACAAGTTCCCTTCTGCTGCACAACTGTTTGAAGTTTCCTTGTAATAAAATTAATTTTTTAAAAATTCAATTGTAATTTCCCCTTTCTTTGCCCTACATGGAAATTTCATGTCCTTGCCTACATCAGAACCTACCAAAAGCAGCCGTGCCCTACTTGGGAACTTTACCAACGTTGTCGTCCTCTAGAAAGTTAACAGTGGAAGCAACGTGACTACCTTAGGAATAATAAAGTGAAGATCTGGTCTTTTCCTCCCTCATGCGAGACAGGCCCTTTGTCCCATGTTGAGACAGTTCAGCGCCAGAAAGGGGACGTGCGAGCCGTGACACTCAGAAGCACCTGCTGGGAGCCGAATGTGAGCATGTTGAGTGTAAAGGCATCACCACCAGGTGCGCAGCTCCCGCGACGTCAGGAAGAGTGGAAAATGGGCCTTACCGCACAACATGCTGAGTGCTGCTTGCACCTTGAAAGATGAATTCCTTGTTGGTTGTGATGCACTGGGCAGCCTCTGCCACTGTGCACGGGCGAGTCCAGTTGTCGTTTCTGCTCTGGGGCAGCACTGCACCCTGGTTCTGGAACCACAGTGACAGTGTGTTGGAGAAGGGACTTGGGGACCTGGAGAGTGAGGCCAGGTGAATTGAGATAGAGGAGCTGATTCTCCTGAACCTGGAGGCCAGAAACAGAAATAAGATTTCCAGGCCTGGCAGGGTCTCCCTTTTGGAGGTGCAGAGGGAGCGTCCACTCCAGGGCCCTCCCCCTGCTCTGTCCTGGTGGCAGCCCTGAGCCCTGAGACACCTCACTCCAGTCTCTGCCTCCTCCTCCATGTGGCCACCTGCCCTGAGTATCTCAATGTCACTTTTTCTCTTCCCATAAGGATTCCAGCCATTGGATTTGGGGTCCATACTAATCAAGTCTGACCTTGTGTTAACTCCATTACATCTCAGTAAGGTCACTTTCAAGGCACCTGGGCCAGGACTTCTGCACATCTTCTGGAGGGACATAGTTCAACCCAGGGCAAACAGTGGGTTCCTCTTAATTTAGGACCAACTGGACTGACATTGTGTGAACAAGGGCCCTGGTACCTGCACGTCGTCCTCCCTGCAGGTCCGTGAGATGACGGGCTCCCCTGGGAAGAGCGCTTAGTGTCACCGATGGTCCTGTGTCCTTCCACTTGACCCTCAGACTAGCTGAGAGCTGGACATCGCAGGGGCCCCCGTCCTGTGCAGAGAGTCCTGGGCCTCTGAGCCTGAGGTGCTGCTGAGTACCAGTGGGATCTGGACCCACCCTGCCAGTGTACACAGTGCTCCAGAGGGTCCCTCACCGGCTGAGTTCCTCCCCTGCTGTTGGTTTTAAGTTTCCTCTGAGGACAAAGCATGATCAGCCCAGTTCTCACGTTAGAAAACCAACTCATCTATACTTTGTAATTGTCCTGAAGTTTTGGACCTGGTTAAAACATCTGACATGTTGGGCACGTCTGGGCAGCAAATAACAGGGAGACTCTCTCAGAGCAATTCCACTGAACTTGGGCCACTCTGTGAGAAACCTCTTGGTGCCTGCAGCACGTGGAGAGCACGGATGGCCGTCTGCAGTGGGGGCCCAGGTGCTGGGGCCAGGCCTGGGGCTCAGGGGCCATGTGAGCATCTGCCATCCCCAGGTGAGCCCAGCTGCAGGGTTCCTGCTGCTCCTGGGAGCATCTCAGCCTCATGAGCCGCCTCTTTCCTGCTCCAGGCAGCTGGGCCCAGGTTGGGTCACCAGCCAGGGCTTCCGTAGCCACTGAGCTGGTCAGTGTTATTAAAGGTCCATCATTTTGGATAATCTCAGTCGGGCTGTGCTGCTCTCATCACAGATCTGTCTCCCATCCACACACTTGTCACCTGTGTTTTCATAGTCACCCTGCTTTGATTTCACGTTAAGCAAGACTGAAACATGAGCGAGAATGGCCGTGGAGGGCTGTGGAGAGTCATGGTCGCTGTTTCTGAGGAATGTGTCCTGGGTTTGAGGAGACGGCTCACCTGGCTGTAATCTCTGGCCATTTCTAAAGGGGTGTCTGCTTCCTGCAGCTGTCACTCAGGTCTGAGTCCCAGCGGGCACAGAGCTTAGATAGAGTCCAGCAGTGACAACTCTCCACCCAAGAAAACGTAGAGTGAGGGAGGGAGGGTGCAGGGAGAGGCTCTGGAAGCTTCTGTCTCTCCCATCACAGCGCTTGGGGTCTTTGTGCCCCTCACCAACCTCCGTGGGAGGGTGCCTTTCATCCTTGATGCTGAGACATAGAGAAGTAGTGGGGTCAGCTCTGGAGTTCCCAGACAGCTCGTGGTGGGACCCGGAGCTGTGCCGTGGCCCTGGACGTTTGAGGCCTCTGGCTCCGCAGCCTCAGCTCCTCTGGCCTCCTCTTCCGGCTCCCACCTGGCCCGCAGGGAGGATGGCCTGCCTTCCTCAGGATGCCCTGGACTGAGCGGCATCCCCTCCCCTCCTGCTGAACCCTAGTCCCTTTGCCAGGGGTTGACCTGCTGGGAGTTCCCTGAACAGGGACCAAGATCACAGTGCCGGGGAGGCCTCTCCTCTGGTGTAGCTCATAGGGCCTGTCTTGGGCCGGCCTTTAAGACCAGCAGAGTGCTGCCTGCAGAAGGCCACTTCCCTGAGGATGCTTCTCCCTGGAACTTGCCAGAAAGTGCCCCTGACGGCTCCTCCCTGGGCGGGCACCCCACCTAGGCCTTCCACTGAAGCTTCCTGTGTGCTCTTGAGTGAGGTGATCAGCGACTGAGGGCTCATAGGGGTCCTTGCACTGCTCTGCCTTTGCCCCGCCCCATGCCAGGCATCCCTGGGGCCACAGAGCCATGGGCAGAGTGGCCGAGTGCTTGGGCTGCAGACATCTGCCCTGTTGGGCTGGCCTGGGTGTCCACCACTGCTCACCACTTCTCAGTCATGTGGCCATGTGTGGCCACTTGGTTCCTGGATATCTGTCCCTTGTGCTTAAATGAGAAGAATGACAGAGCTTCTGGGTTGCCCTGGTAACTAAGAGCTGAGGTTGGGATAGGACTGGCCAGGCCCTGGCACATGGGCCCCCAGGGTTGAAGGCACCGAGGCTGCCGAGGGTCAGGCCAGGACTCCGGTGCTTGGCTGCGCTCTTTCCTGATCTGCGTGTGACAGATGTCACCTGGGGTGGAGGTCCCATTCCAGCCAGAGCTGCCTCTAGTCATGTTCATTCCATCCCTCGGAGCGTGGAGCTCGGTGCAGATACAGGCTGGGCACCCGCAAGCCTCTGTGAACAGACAGTGTAGTTGTGTCGGTGTTTCAGTGAAGACACCTCATTCCACTGAGCTGCTGGTCCGTCAACGCTGAGCTCACGGCCCACAGCACGTCACTCACAGGCACATGCATGTCTGTCCCAGGCATTTTCTCTGTGAGGCACACCGCCGCCTCTTGTCTTTGGGGACACCAGATCGCACTTCAGCTCTACATGTGGGGATCAGTGGAGCAGCAGAATTCCCAAGCAAAGCATAAAAATGCAAAAAAAGTGCTGTGCTAAATCAACTGCACAGGGACACGTATTCACAGCCTGGGTGCCGAGCTGGGGGTAGGGCGGAGAGTGTGTCACTAGTCTGGGAAGGTGCACGTTAATGTCCTGGACTCCATCCCATCTGTGCAGAGAAGCCTCCTTGGACTCTGAGGGTCCCCGGCTGGCCATCCCCCGGCTGAGACCCCCCACGCCGCCACAGTCGGTTCTCCAGGGACCACCCCTCACCCCTCTCCATCTGCGCCCAAAGCCTAGCCTGGAGCCGCCCACACTGGAGCCTTAGACACTCTCTGCACCTTGAAGAAACGACATTTATATTTGTCCAGATGCGCCTCACAAACAAGGCCCCTGATGTCTACAGTGTTTTCGTGTTATTTATTGCTGTTTCCAGGAAGAAAATCTGAATTTAGATTTGAGCCATCACCGTTATTTAGCATTTGCAGCCCCGCACATCAGTGTGACACTTTCCAGCCCCGGCTCCATTAGTCTGTCCCCCTCTGCATCCCGGGAGTGCAGCCCAAGTTTCTGAGCCCCAGCTCCTCTATGGCATCAACCACGGTCATAGCAGATTCCCCACATAAAGGCCACTTGGAGAGGAAGCAATCCCTTGGCCTGGCGGTGAGGCCTCCCTGGGCTGAGAGGGAATGTACATACTTCAGGACCAGTACAGAGGTGCTTCCATCCTTGTAATGGCCCTGAGCCCTCCCTTGCTGGGTGCTCTGAAGGAGAGACACAGGTAAACACTACCCTGACCCACCGGGGCCCTCTGGAAGGGGGTCATCTGGTGGGCAGGAGGAACCTGTCATTACAGAGCCTGTCACCATGCTCTGAGCTTGGTGGTGACCTGGCTAATGCACGGTTAGAGAGACATTGGAGCAAGGACCAGAATAGTCACCTTCTTAACTCTTGGAGTCCCCCAGGGAGGTGTGCATTAGGTGACTGTCTTATGATCCTCCTCCATCAAGATTTTAGGGGTCACAGCCAGCCTGGGAGTCCAGTGGGAGTTGTAGGTGTCACTCTTCGGCTGAGCCCAGCCCACTGAGCCAAGGCCTCACTCAGGAAGGCCAGCTGTGGGTGGGGGCTACTGGGTCAGCCCCTGGCTGTGACCCTGCCCCATCAGCTCCTTCCTCCACCCACCCTGAAGACTGTATTTGTCCTGGACTTTCTCTCCGTAATGAGAGATTTGGGGGTGATGGACCTGCATGGCTGTTCCCTTCCCCTGCCACAGTACCAAGCGGGAGCAGATGGAAACGTGCCAGCTCCTACTCACCAAATCACACCCTGCTGCAGGGGCCCAGGATCTTCCTGAGGTGGCCATGGTACTGTGACAGGCGGAGGGAGGGCAGAGCTGAGAGTGGTCAAATTAGGACGTGGGTTCCATTTAAAGGAGCCTTTCCCACCTCTGGCTCTTAGAAACTGCTCCCTGACCGCTGTGTCCCCTTCCTGACCCACAGGTTCCCTTTCCTGCCTCTGTGGAGCAGACACCGCAGCCCCTTTGGTGTAAAGACTGAAAATTCCTGATGGTTTCTGGAGGGCAGCCTCCCGGCCACTCTTGGTTAAGTGACTTCTAAGTTTCGGGAGGCTGGCCGTGGTGGAGCCATCTGCTTTGATTTGGTGATTTGAAGACATCTGGAAGATATCGGGAGACTTTCTGGAAGCCAAGTCACGGTCAATGGACAGTGTGACTCCCTACTAAGAGGTCACTGAGGAGGAGCCAGCCTGGCGTGAGGTTAACCCAGAAGAGTCATCCTTGGTGAGAGAGAAGCATGTTATTTAGAATGGCAAAAGGGACTTGGCTGCACCTGTTTCATTTCCCCATCACTTTGTGTTCCTTAGGAATTAAAGGACACTTTGTCGGGCTGGGTGGGGACATGAGCTGTCCTCACTGCTGTGTTCCATGCTGTGGCAAACTCCACGCCCACATCCCCAGGTGGAGAGGCTGTGCTGTGTGGGGTTCCTGGGGCTTCCCACTCCCACGCTCCTGCCCAGACCCAAGGCGGGCCTGGCACCAAGCACAGAAGCCCAGGTTCAGGTCCACAAGAGTCCTGGGGGGCTCCCTAGGCAGCACATGGATGTCATGGGGATGCTCAGTGGACGGGCCATGACCATTTCTTGAGGCTATGGTGTGGCATTTTCACAGTGTGGAGGGACAATCACAGCACAGTACCAAAACAGGGACCCGAAAATCTCTCTGGTCGATGGCTGCTCCTACCACAGCAGGAGCGTCCTCTGGGGCCCCTGGGATGACAGGTGCACAGCAGGCACGTGGTTTCATCCCTGGGAAAGCTGCTGAGAGCAGACTGCCTCTGCACAAATAACTTTTTTTTTGAGACAGAGTCTCACTCTGTCACCCTGGGTACAGTGCTGGGGTATCACAATTCACAGCAACCTCAAACTTGAGCTCAAGTGATCTGCCTCAGCCTCCCAAGTAGCTGGGACTATAGGCCTACCTGCCACAATGCCTAGCTAATTTTTCTATTTTTAGTAGAGATGAGGTCTTGCTCTTGCTCAGGATGGTCTCAAAATTCTGAGCTTAGGCAATCCACCCTCCTCGGCCTCCCAGAGTTTTAGGATTACAGGTGTGAGCCGTGGCACCCAGCCTTACACAATGACTTAACATTGTCAATTACAAGCACGATCCTCACTTTAAAGGCAAATAACACTGAACTTTTTCTTCTGACGGTCAATAACGTGTTTACTAAGCCTCACTCTACTACAAAATATCATCATTTTATCAGCATAAAAGAGGGTGCTGGTGCCCAATTTTTGACAACAGAATACTCAGTAACTCCTGTCATATCCATCCATGTTAACCAGATTACAATGACCACCCACCAGTTAGCAACATTTAGACGGAGGAGGAAGCCCGTCCTTTCATGAGTCTGCCCACTTTTCAGCAGAAGTGCTTGATGTGGATTTAGAGAGTCGGTAACAGCCTGCAATCAATATTAAGATTGACTCAATACACAAGAATTATCTGTGGCTGAACTGTCCCCAGACTTATAAGTGATCAGCAAACACTGCACGTGGTCCAGGGAGCTTTACAGAGTTTGCAGAGAGAGATAAGAGAGTGGTGAAGAAATCAATCAGGGAATGGTTTCTGAGTGTGCATTGCTTTACAGAGTGAATAAATGAATGCACCCAGGGAAGGATGTGACGGGAGGTGCTAGGACCTCCCTGACGGGGCAGGCAGCAGAGCAGAGGGGCATGGCCAGAGGAGTTCAGGGGTGCCGAGCACCACATTCTCGCTGCGCTGGAAGGTCACCGCTCCCTGGGCCCCATGTGCTACTGTCTGCAGAATCTTAACACCTCCCCTCATTGCCCTCCATATGCTGGTTCCAAAAGCTCCACAGCTTCTGTGTGCCTTTCCCTGTGTGTTCCGTCTCAAAACGGATCTAACATCTGGGCAGATACGACTCGGTTTGCTATGGAAGACTGCTCCCTTTGCTGTTAAGTCATATTCGCAGATAAAATCTAGCATTTATGATAGATTCCTAGTCAGAAAAGTAAAGCATTTAAACCACCACCAGGCCCTCTTTGAGGTTGAGATCCTCTGAATGTGCTATTCATGCAGACCGAGTCCTGTGCTCTTGGAGGGGCTGATCCAGCACACTGCAGCTCCTCAGATACACTGTATTTGTCCAAATTTATGAGGGAAAAATGAGGGTGCACATTATATATAGGTGGTACTAATTCTGTACCTATAGAAATGGTTTTAATTCTTTTATTTATGCTTAGCATTAAAAGCATAATTCTATGTTTAAAAAATGCTAAAATTCCTTTATACTATATAATACCAAAAAAAGTACCTAAATGTAAATAAGTAAAAATTTGAATTAAGAAATTATAACCAAAGAGTTTTTTCCCGAAAGTTTGGCCCCAAAAACGTGGGTGTGAATTTTGCCTGGGAGAACATTACACACGACAAAATACAGGGAACCCTGTATCCACGGGTTCCCTATCCACGAATTCAACCAAACTCAAAACAAAAATATTAAAAAATATATATCTGTAGTGAAAAGGTACATTTTTTTCCTTGTTATTTTCTAAACGATACAGCATAACAGTGATTGACGTAGCATCAACATTTTATTAGGTATTATAAGTGATCTAGAGCTGACTTTAAGTACACAGGAGGTGTGAGCTGGGCTCGGGCAGACTGACAGCCTTCTGTATCAGGGACTTGAGCATCTGTGGGGTTTGTTGTCTGCAGGAGGCGCTGGAACCCGTCCCCCAGATACGGAGGGACAACTCTGTGTGTGTGTCTGTACAGAGACAGATATATATATAGTGTCTATGCAAGGAGAGAGATTTATTATGAGGAACTGGATTACAGGATTATGGACCAGACAAGCTCCTCGCCACTGGGGAGTTGGCAGGCTGGAGGCAGAGAGCTGAGGGGTGAACTTTAGTCTGCAGGTCGCAGGTTTGAATCCAGGATGCACGAATGCTGGAGCCTGAAGGCAGGGGAGAGGCTGCCATCGTGGTCCCCAGGCAGGAGGAGGTCCCCTATCTCTGGGGAGGTCGGCCCTTTCTCCTCTCAGGCCTCCAGGACTGGGTGAGGCCCCACCACATGGGGGGCGGTCTCTTTAATAATCTCTCAAATCAAGTGACCTTGCAGCCCAGAGTCCTCACAGAATCTCCCAGGAGGACTCTTGCCTGGGTGTCTGGGGATGCAGTGGCCTCGTCACGTGGACACATGGAACCGGCCATCCCACCGAGGGACACGGACTCATTGCTGTGAAGAGACTCAGGGGCTCTGTACACGCTTGTCTCTGACCCCGAATGCCTTACCAGGGGCCCAGGACGTGTGTCTGTCCTGTCTTTTACCTTTGGTCAGATGGTAACTAGCTCATACCCTTCCTCCACTCTCCTGGCCCTTGTACTGACACAAGTGGGCTCTCCGAATAGCCAGCGGGGCCAGCAGAGCCATCTCCTCACACATACCCTGTCCTCATGCCCAACGGGGTGACGGCGGTCCCAGGGCAGAGTCCATGTCCTTGTCATGTTAGCAGCCAAGACAGGGTCTGGACTGCAGACAAAGCCCAACCAGTGACCTCCAATCCAGCCAGTGACCCCCACCTAGCCAGGGACCCCCAATCCAGGCAGTGACTCTCAATCCAGCCAGTGACCCCTAATCTAGCCAGTGTCCCTGCATCTAGCCAGTGACCTCCTCCAATCCAGCCAGTGACCCCCAATCCAGCCAGTGACTCTCAATCCAGCGAGTGACCTAATCCAGCCAGTGACCCCCAATCCAGCCAGTGACCTCCAATCCAGCCAATGACCCTAATCTAGCCAGTGACCCCCCAGTCCAGCCAGTGACCCTCGATCCAATCAGTAGCCATCCATCCCCCTGCACCCAACAGGCACTGTCCCACCCTGTTGTACCCAATATCTGACTGCTGGGGGCTTCTCTTGGTTCCAGGGAACAGGTTGTCCTCTGCTTCTGAACGCCTGCCAGGGCGGGGAGCCCATGCACTGGAGCCGAGAGAGCCAAAGGTGTGCTGAGGGAGGTGCTTTGGAATCACATCTTCGTCTCCTTCCCGCTAGCTGTGCTCACGGCTTCAGAATTCAGAGTCCTGCCCGAAGCCGGGCTGGCAAACTGCACCCTGGCCGTGCCCTGGCTGGTGGTTCCCATCTGTGCTCAGGGCCCCTGGTGGCTCTCGTCCCCACTTTGCTGATGAGAACCTGTCTGCTTGGACAGTCTCAAATCCTCAGTCTGCAGGCAGCACAGCCTTTTGGGAAGATGGACTTAGTGGTCTAGGGAAGTCGGTGGTCTCGTTTCGCCCCATGAAAACCTGAGTGAAGTAGATGCCCTGTAGACAGAGGTAAACCCAGGAGTCTAGGGTGGGACTGATAGTGGTCTGATATTTTAAAAATATGGCTTGAGGTACAGGCCATCGGATTCTGTCCTCTGCTTCCTGTGATTTATCGTGATTCAAGAAGATCAACAAAGCTGGTAATTATTATTTATGAAGGTCTTTTCCACATAAAGCCAGATCAGCAGACACCAAAGAGAGCCCAGCCCTCAAGCCCCAGCACAGCTGAACATCCTGCTGAAGGGACAAGCAATAAAGCATCACAGAGGCGGAGCTGTTGAGCACGGTTTTTCTTTACTGGGAATCTCTGCCTAGTGTTAAAAACTTGAAAATGAGGTTTGGAAGATGGTCTTCAAGTTCCTCTAATCCAGACACCGAGTCAATGTTTCAGTTTGCTAATAGCTGTCTCTGTAGCTTTATGAGGAATTGATGCCCAGGTCCTGGGGTGAGGGTGCAGGGGCAGCAGAGGGCTTAGAATCTACTGGTACAATAGATTCTACAATCTACAACCAGATTCTACCGGTAAAATGCTCCTGGGCGTCCTGTGGGGATGGTGGGGGATTTCATATAGATGGAAAAGTGCTTGTGACTAAATCTGCTCAGAACAATAGAATCACAGCACGGCCATGTGCATCTCCTGACTGGATTGTCACAGCACAGACGCCAGCCACAGATGTCAGCCATGGACATTAGCCTTCCTTGGGAAATGAGGCTTAGTCACTTACACAAGGTCATGAGCTCTCAGTGCTGGGGCCAACGTGGGAGCCCCTCCCCAGCCAGAACAGATAGCCAGAGCCTGCCATGGATCCTGGGGGCAAAGCCTGAGGAGCGATGGGGATGCTAAGAACCTCCTGCAGGAGCTGTGAGCTGTGCACCCAGGGGGTCTCCCCAGACTGGGAGACAGGAAGGGCAGTGAGAGCCCAGCCGGGAGAGGGGAAGCAAGCTGAGTGTTATGTCTCTGCACGTTTGAGCAGGTGCACGTGCTGCTGGTCTGAGCCCAGGTCAGGCACCTCCTGTGAGTCCTGTGTCAGGGGTCATGTCCCTCTGTCCTCCCCCTCTGCTGATGCCGAGTCAGCCATGTCAGGGAACACAGCCCAGAAGGGCCAGAGGCTGGAGAGAGCCCACCAGAATGGACAATGGTTGGAATGTAGGTCCAGGGGCGATGCTGCAGGGCTCCCCCAAGAAGGACTCCCCCAGAAGGGGCTTTATGTCCATTACATATGCTGGGGGGCCCACCATGGAGACCCCAGAGAGCCGACAGGCACACGTTCTCAAGAATACTTGCTCTTCAGTGACACATGAGTCCAGGATGTGCCATGACTCAAGCTGTGGGACAGTGTTGGAGGACACGGTGAGGGGCAAGAGCCACAGCCAGAATAAGTGTCCTGTTCCCAGGTGTTCTGAGAGCGTGGCAGAAGTCAGTCACCCGGGAGCCAGCATCACCATGACTGCTCCTTGACGCAGCCTTCAGTGCAAGAGGGCCCTGCAGGTGTGGGGCCAGACGTGATTGCTTGGAGTTGGGACAAAGCTTCATCTCAATGATGACACAGTGGTATTTCATACGAAGGCAGCCCCACAACTGGGAGGGGAGCCCCAGGTCCTATTATAACACAGGAACAGTGTGATCCCTCTGACTGTAGTCAATCAAGTCCCCTCATGGGCCACTCTTGGGCCGCAGGACCAAGGCTCCCATCCTCAGAGGTGGTGACTGAGGACGCTGTGCAACCTGCTGTCACATGGCCATTGTGAGTGAGAGCCAGAGGCCACACTTGGTGCAGCAAGGGTCTGGGACGCAAACAGGACTCAGGCTCCAACAGAGGCCACGTGCCTACCTGGGTGGCTATTCTTGGGTATCCTTCCAAATGCCTTGGGTTTATGATGTGATTTTAGTATAATCGAAGCCTGAATCACTCAGATTATATAATTAATCACATTTAGCTTCAATCACAATTTGTAATTGATCTCAGCCTTCTGGAGAACTTGGTGACACCAGGAGCAGGGAGCAGGTGGTGTGGCCTGCTGCCTCCTTGCCCCCATACGATAGCCAATCGGGGGGATGTCACTTGGCTGTGGACCCAGAGGGAGCAAGGCCTGGTGACTGCACCTGACACATGCCTCTCCACATCACGCATGGCACGGACAGGGCTAGCTGACCAGGAAGATCCCCAAATCCCAGAAGTCTGGTAAGAGCTGTGAGGTGCTGAGTGAGCCAGAGGACCCGGCTGCTGGGGACAGCTGGGTTCACACTCAGTTCAGGAAGCATGATCCGATGTTGGTGCTTGCCAGACCCATCACCTCGGAACCCGGTAAGATAAGAATAAAGATAGAAACAAGGCCAAAGAAACGAGGGGCTTGCCATAGTCTCCACCGTAGAGACCATATGTGATCTCACCATTTCTAGAACCATCTCCACCTTCTGTCCAGACCCACAGGACAATCCCCAGGACTAGTGCTGGAATCACTGCAGCTGAGGGGCAGCCTGGGGCAGGGTGATCATGAGAAGCACCGGGGACGTTCCAGTGCGCGCTCCAGGCCTTCTCTTTCATGAGCACAGATGGATCTCGTCCATCTCCGGACTGTTGTGACACCTCTGGTTTTGCAAACGAGCCAGTGCAGGATGCCGCTTTAAGGCACGCTGCCCCGGTGGCATTCTGGATGCCTGTACACTTGTTCTGGGACATGGTGAAGCTCACGCCAGTCACGTCATGCAGATCAGTGTGGAGTTGGGCTGCTCTTGAGATGTGAGAGACTGAATCCTAGTGAGGAAGGAACCTTTCTTATCCTCGCAAAGGCTCCGTGCCCTTCGCCGCTGTCCCAGTTTCTGGTTGCTATAAAGTCAGAGTTAGCTGGAAATTTGTGTCCACACAGAAAACTCCACCTGGACATTTGCAACCACTCTGCTCATAATTGTTAGATGTGGAAGCACCCAGGTTTCCCTCAGCAGGGGTGGGTAAGCAAGGCCTGGTATTTCCAGGCAGTGGAGCATCGTTCGGCATCGAGAGGCACATGATAAAAAGACTCGGGACCTCCTGCACCTACTGCTGAGTAAAAGCCACTGGATGGAGAAGGATCTGTGCTGTGCAGTTCCTGAGCGAGACATCTGGAGGAGGCAAACATAGATAGCAGAAAGACCAGCGTGGCCAGGGGGAGGGGGAGGAGCACAGGTTTTGGGGCCATGAGGCTGCTCTGGGCGGCACGAAACCAGGGGCCCTTGGGAGTTTACAGCTGTCTGAATGCATGGCATGTGCAGCCCTGGGAGGGGCCTCTGTGTGAGCCATGACCATATTATGATGTGCACTCACAGGCTGTAGCACGTGCAGGTGGGGCTGGTCCTGGGCCGTCCAGGTGGCTGATGGGGACTCTGTGCCATCTGAGCAATTCTGCTGTGCACCCACGACTGCCGCAAAGCATCACGTCTGTACAGAACCTCAGTGCTTGGTATGCTGGAAGTTTGTCCAGTGATGGTGGGGACAGCTTGTCAGCAATGGTGGGGACAGCACTGCCACTGCTGTGGGGTGCAAATGCCAGTGCCCCCCAAGGTGGATGGGTGTGGAGGGCAGCTGGGGGCCCCAGCAGCAAGAGGGGCTGCAGGGGGCAGCAGAAAAGACCCACGGTGTCTTGAGTAGCTCAAGAGAGGTGGCCAGAGGATGAGCAGAAGTGGGATGCCTGGGGAGGGGCAAGGCAGGCTCTGGGACCCGGGAGCTGGGTTTCCCAGAAGAGGGGCAGGCCCAGAGGGGACCCAGCCCAGGCCTGGGCTGAATGCCACTGGGGACATTTAGTTTAATGCCATGGGTTGGTTTAAAACAGGAAAAAACAGAGAGGCACAAGCCATACACCTCATACTTGTTCTGAGGACAGGAGTCGGAGACTCAAGGAGGGGCAGACAGAGAGAGGATGGGGACCCAGGAATCATACACCCGCTCAGCTGAGTCGATGGCTGAGGGTGCCAGGCCAGCAGTGCTGTGGCCCATCCTGCACGCGGCCCCCTCCCACACGGGGCCCTCTGCCCTCACCGTGTGCTGGAGCGTAGCAGCTCTGTCCAGGCCATGAGTTCTGGCTGCTCCACAGATACACAGAGTGAAAGGGACTGCAACAAAATCCACAGACAAAACCAGCTCCTCGGCCAGAGGAGCTCATTAAATTAAAAGCCTGCAACCCCCTGACGTCCCTCAGCAAGTACTCCTTTAAGAATTCCTTAAGTCCAGTAAAATAGGATCTTTTCAAAAATGCTTAATATAATCATAGTGAAGAGAGCAATATGGCTTTTTGTATCATTTGAAAGAAAAACACAAGAATAAGATAAAAGCAAAAACAAGGTAAAGAATTATTTTTATTTATAGGGCAAAAATCCTATTTGACGTGAAGTAATCTGTTTTGCTGTGATTATACATAGTGACGCACGTCTACACACACATACATATGCACACACGTAAACACACGCACATATGTGTGTGTGGGGGGACATGCATACCCTTGGGAACAGGTTATGTGTGTGCATGTGTGCATGGGTGTGGATGAGTATGTGTGTGCATGTATGTGTATACGTGTGGACGAGTATGTGTTCCTGTGGGTCTATGTGTGTATATATGTCTAGATGTGTGTAAGAGTGTGCATATGTGTGGATGAGTGCATGTATATGTCTGTGTGTGTGCATATGTATATGTGTGAATATGTGTATATGTGCGGGTAAGTGTGCATGTGTACATGTGAGCGTATGTGTGTATATGTGTACATGTATAGTGCAGATATGTGTGTACTTGTAGGTGTGTATATGTGTGTATGAGTATGTGCATATGTATTTGTGTATATATGTGTGTATTTGTGGATGAACATGTGAATACGAATATATGTGTAAATGTGCGTATGTATATGTGTACATGTGTATATGTGTGCATGTTTGGGTGTTTATGTGTGTGTGTATGTATATGTGTGCATGTAAATGTGTACAGGTGTATGTGTGTGCATGTATGTGCATGTATATGTGTACATGTAGATGTGTACATGTGTGTTTGTGTGCACATGTGTCTGAGCCTGTTTACACACCCGGGTTTCTAAATTGTCAGCAAACTGAAAGAGCAACAACCCTGGTCCCACGGGGCTAGGAGGCTAATGTGGTGGGATACTGCAGTCGGGGCTGGAGAGAAGGTGGGAATTTGGCCTGGTCCCCAGGACAGAGGGCTGTGGGACAACAAAGTCACTGGGTGACACCTGGCCCAGGAGTGAGCCACTGAACCACAGTTACTGGGCAGGGGTCTTCACATCACCACATCTTTCATTTGTCACCTCGACTTTTTGCAGAGAGCCCCACAGTTAAGATTGAGGATGGTGCAACCTCAGGGGAGTTCCCAGTGAGACACACATGGGTTAAAAAACTCTGCTCACCCCTCCCATGTGGCCTGCGAGGTAGTTCAAGAACGCCCTTCTTCACAAGTTTCCTTGGAAGAAGAATTTAATAGAAAATAGAAACGTGGGCTGGATGGGAGCTGATAGCGACTGGCGGTGAGTGACATTACGATCCCTGCAGCCGCAGCCTGCTGCCTCTGCTTTACCTCTGAGATCATTAAACAGATACAGTGAATCTTTCAAAGTCTCTTAATAGTGATACATTATTCTAAGCTTTCAATTTATGTGCTTTTCCCCTTTTCTGTTTATATCTGAGTATTTTCAAATTCAATGCACTTTTTACTCAAATTGCTTATTTTTCAGCAGGGTACTGTTTGAGCCTTCGACAAGCAGTATCGGTAGCAAAGGTCTCAGGCATTCCAGGAAGACTTGGATAAAATGCACGTAAGTGCTCGAGGAGTTCCAGGCGGCTCAATTCCAAGTCTGCAGAGCAGTGTCAATGTGGACTCCAGCTCATCGTCTGGAAATAAAAAATAGAAGGTGCAAACAACTGCAGGGAGGAAGCAAGTTACATTAGGTTTTGGTGGTAAAAGCTTAAGGCTAGAGAATATTAATTGTGGAAGGTTTATATAAGATATCTAAATAAAGCCGAGGCGAGTTGAAAAATTCCTGTGGAATTATATATCTCCTTCATTCCCCTGGTCAGGCACACAGGTGCACGCGCGCGCACACACACACGTGCCATGCTGAGCCATTTCCGTCTGTGGCTGCCGTGCTTGAGGTTGGCATGTGAAGGGTAGGTCAGGTTGGTAGCTGATGACTTTTGAAAGGAGCCTCTGGGTGGGGAGGCCTGGAACAAGCCTCACTTTCTGCCCCCATGAAACGGATGTGATGATCCCAGGGGTTAGTGTGAGGCTCCTGAGACATGGGTAATTTATGTGACAAGCACTCAGTAACTATGTTAACTTTTGCAAGAGAATCAAAGCATCCTACCCTACTTCTCATATCCTAATTTTCTACCTTGCATAGGGACGCCCATGCCTGAGTTAGAGTGAGTGCCCTGTGTGCCTGGGACTCCCCTGGTTTGAAAACTGACAGTCTGGCCACCCAGCTTCAAGGACCAGGACCCAAATTCAAGTCCATGTGTCGGATCCCAGCCTCCTGCTGGCCTGGGCCCCGAGTAAGAGACAATTCATGTGTCTCCTGAGTTCCTGGGCTGGATCAGGTCCTTCTGCCTGACTTCCAAACACATCCCCAGGGACTCCTCAGTGCCGGCCCAGGGCACCCGTCCTCTCTCCAGCCTCAACTCTCACTGCCCTGGGGGCTCCCCTGACTGCCAAGGCTCCATCTGTGGACACCATGGGCAAGGTCTTCCCATCTGCCGAGGGAGCACCTGCCCAGGTACCGCCTGCTCCCAAACACCAGGTAACACAGCAGGTGCCTGCCCAGAGTAGCTGCCATCCTGGGGGGCTCCCTGCACTGCCGCACAGCACGGGGGTGCCTTTGTCTGGTGTGCATGGGCTGGCGGGTGGCTGCTAAATCAGAAATCTGTTACAGAGGAGATGCTAAGTGCTACATGGCTTACATGCTTTATTTTAAGTAACACCTCCACACGGTCCCAGTGTCCCAGGTGGTGTGGGGCTGTGACCTGAGTCTGGGTCTCCTGCCTCTGTCATTGTCCTTTCTCCTCTCATGGCAGTCACTCGTGGAGGCCAGAGTTCCATGCTGTGATCAACAGGTGATGGGTCGTCCCCTATTGTGTCACAGTCAGGATGGTCTCACCTGCAGGTGACACTCAAAGCCCCACGGCTGCGGGAGGGACCGTCTGTGAGCCGATTCATGGAGTGACAACCCCCTTACTCCCCCTTTCCGCTTCTCACTTCCCGACAGAACGAGATGAGACATGCGGGTAGAGGCGAGACACAGACCCTGGTATTGGCTTCACACACAAACGCTTAAAAATGCCTGAGACATTCGCAAAATTATTCCGGCTCACGTGTGAGGCCCCGTGGGTGTCATCTGCTGAACCTGAGAGTCAAAAGCTTTTCCCCAGTGGCCGAGCTCCTCCCTGGAGCTGCTAAACACTCTTGACACAATTACTTTCTCATGGAAAATTTACAAACATTCCTGCCTGAACCGCTGGGTGTGAAATAGAACCAGTGCAAACTTGGCAGTATTTCTGCCTGGGGAAAGAATAATGCTGTCATCCAGACCCACCAAGTCAGGGTGAGAGCACTGGCCTGAGAGGGAACAGGACAGAATGATTTCCAGATAAAACCCCCCAAAGGGTGCATCTGAACTTCCTCAGCTGAGGTTCCAGCTTGGAGACATAAAGCCCATAGTGGTCTCTGAAATAAAATTGCAGAACAAAATTCAGGCCTGTGTAACTCAAGGCACTGTCCCCATGGGAGGTGGCGATGGGCTATGAGAAGGATGCAGGGCTTGGCCTATCCTGGCAGCCTGGTGCATTTCATGGAACATTGTCCTGTGACTGGGAGGTCTCAGGACCCTGTGGTCCTGTCCAGAGGTGGGGAAACCAAGGCTTGACCCAAAGGAGAGCACGGGAGACCCCCCCTGGCGTAAGGACAATGAGCTCTGCCTCCCGGGCTTCAGAGGAGGGGTATGGAGACCTCGTGCAGGGCAGTGAGTCTCCACATTCCTGAACTGTTCTCAGGTCCTCACGGACATTAAAATAAGGGCGGGAGTGGGTGGGCAGTGCATGAGCGAGGTGAGACAGGGCTCAGCAAACAGCTCTGGGGCCTCCATCTGCTGGGCAGAGTAGGATCCAGGGACAGCAATGAAGCTCTGCACCTTCCCAGGCCTGGAAATTCCCCTAAACAACCATGAGCAGCTCTTGGTAATCACTTTACTTTGATTCCTGAGTTCTGGTAACTGAGTGGAAGCCTCTAAAGTGCACTCCTGTACCTGGGATGTGCCCCCGGGATGCCCACAGGGGTGGCCACTGTCCTCAGTCTGGCCAGATAAATCAGGACGTAAATTCATGTCAGATCGGGTGAGAACTGAGGTTGGCAGAAACACTATAATTTGTTTTTTAAATTTGCAATGTCTGATAGAATTGTTCTTGGTATTGGCTTCATGTGTTTGTAAAAATTCAACTGGAATTTTAAGGTTTAAAATATTTCTTTTGAATCTCTACATGGAAGGTGAGAACATAAAGGAAAATGTTTTATTTTTAAAATATGAAGATTTTAAAATATCACTTAAATATTGCACATTGTTAATATTGTTATTTCAACAGTAAATAAATGACTGTTGAAAGTAGCTGTGAAAAGGTTCTCTCTCTCTCATCAATCGAGAGGCGTTTACTGCAGAGAACCGACTCACACTATTTGGGAGCTTGGGCATTCCAAGAGCTGCAGCTGGGAAGCTGGAGACCAGGTGGTATGATTCTGTAAGTCCCAATTGGAGACCAGGGACCAAGAACCAGGAGGGCTGATGGCTCTACTTCCAGTCTGAGTCCAGATTCAAGAGCAGAAGACAGACATCTCAGGGCAAAGATAGTCGGCTGAGAGAATTCTTCCTCTTAAGCCTTTTTGCTCTGTTTAGGCCTCTACCCACGTTGGGGAGGGCAAGTCTGCCTGAGCTGGTCTGTTGATTGACTCAAATGGTTCTTACCAGAAACACCTCACAGACACACTCAGAATGATGTTTGCCCCAAATATCTGGGCACCCTGTGGCCCTGTCAAGTTGACACAAAATTCCCCACCACACTGTTCTTCCTCCTTTTGGGGGCTATGCATCTGTGAGTGTGGTGGGAGTCAGGGACCCTCCTGCTTTGTAACATAGCTGCCAATGTGTTACCTTTTACCCTCCTGGAGGTGAACTGTGGCCTCCTGTCTCAGGCTTAGCCATTACAAAGGACCACCCCGGACTTTGCATGGGGACCTGGAAATGCAGACACCAGAGATAGGAGAGACTCCTCCAACAAGACCCAAACTCCAGGACTCAGGATCCCAGACCTGAGAGGCAGCTGTCTCCTTGCGCAGGCGGTTAGAGCCAGGGCAGATGTGGACCTGGTTGTCAGTTGGTGGCAGCATGTCCGCTTTGGGACCTGGGGCCAGAAAGAATGGGGCGCTTTTCCTGATGCCTGGGCCATGTGCTGCCCTCACTTCCTCTCCCCTGTGGGCCACGTGCTGCCCTCCCAGAAGCCATCCCTGCTTTTCTGCAGAGCCCAGCCAGGGCTTGGGCCCCGGACC
The DNA here is from genome assembly GCF_027406575.1 of Nycticebus coucang. Classification (NCBI taxonomy): domain Eukaryota; kingdom Metazoa; phylum Chordata; class Mammalia; order Primates; family Lorisidae; genus Nycticebus; species Nycticebus coucang. The sequence continues at coordinate 159,144,628 of NC_069782.1, read as the reverse complement.
TGCAGCCTCATGCTGGCTTTCCTTGGGTTGCATCTGTGGCTTTTTTCTTTGTGAGTCTTCCTTGTTCCCTTAGCTGGTCATGGGACACCCTGAACTATCTTACTCCGTGTGTGGTTCCCGCAGGACTTGGGCTGAAAACTCTGGAACCCCGTGGTGATTATCCTTGTGTGATGGGCCCACTCGCCTTCGCTGAGCCATCTGACCTGGTCAGGGCCACTGGACCCCAGTATGGAAAGGGCTGGGAAGGCCTGGGGAGCTGCACGTAGTAAGTTTCAGTTACATGGGTGAATAAGCTCTGGAGATCAGCTGGGTAACCTTGAACCTACAGTCCTCAGTACTCTACTATACACTTAAACATTTCTTAATAGTGTAGATCTCAAAATTAAAAAAATATAATAAATATCGAGCAAGCATGCAGGGTTGAATTGTTGGCAGAACGGCATTAACCAGGCTGCTCTATCCACAGCCACCTCAGCCCCCAGCCCCGATGGTTCTGCAGCAGGAAGGCTCAGCCTGGGCGGGTCTGGGCCCAGGTGAAGCCTTCTCATTCCAGGTCCATCCTCCAAGCAAGGGCTCCACTGTCCCCTGAGGATCCGTATGAACTGTGACCCTGGCCTGAGTTGTGCTCATGAAGGGAGAATCTGTTGACTTGGCGATTACCCTTCTGGCCATTCATGTTTGCTCTAGAACCTTCCCTAGACCCAAGTCTTCCCTCGCAGTGGCTCTCACACAGCTCCTGGGGAATACATGCATGAGGGCCTCTCCCAGTGTGGCTGTGTGGGGCACCTGCTCCTGTTTCTGCTGGTTCCACCCTCTGCTCTTGACCTGGGCTCTGGGACCCACTTGTCAGGTGCTGAGGTCATCACTGACAAACTAACAGCTGGCCTGGTCATCTGACCTGGTCCGGGCCAGGAATCATGATGACAACCGGCCCAGCCTTGGATGGAGAGGGACAGGCAGGGTATGCCCACTATCCACTCCTTGGCTGGGCTGCCCTCGTCTGCACTGCCGCTGTTGGGAGCAGATTCTTTTGAGGTAGACTCTGAAATCCAGCAGCCTTGTCTGGGGCATATTTGAAGTTGCTGGAACGTCCCACATGACATGTATCTGCACGTCCACTCTAAAATCTTATTATGCTGGTCTCGGGAAAGGAAGCTCCATGAATGGGCTGGGCTCCCATGCTGTCAGAGGAGGAAGGAAGGCCTTTGCCACGCCACACGCCACCTGCTCCTGTCACAGGTGCACAGCGGCCAGTCGCAAAGGTTCTGCATAACACCTGACACGGAGCACCCATGTGCGGCGTGGGCTGGATCTGGGCTTGGACAACCACAGCCACACTCCACTCTGGTGCTGTAAATGTTGCGTCATCGCCCCCCTTTTCCCCACCGGGATGTGAGAAACCAGCTTCAACCCTGACCCTGAGTAGGGCAAATTCAGTATATGGTGGGTGTTTTTTAAAAAATAATTTCCTTATTTCAGAGAAGAAAAATAAAATTGTAGGAAAAAGTAGGAAACTGTCAATGGAGCCTAATTTAGAGGTGGACCTGCTGTTCCCAGAAGTCCTGAATGTGGAGATGTCCAGCAGGAGCAGTGTCTGCTCCTCTCCGCAGGGTCCCTGCACCATCGGCCTCCGTGGTCAGCGTCACTGCATTGCTGGTTCTGCTTCCTGGGAAACACGCAGGTCCTCAGGGTCACCTCATAGTCCCCTAGAAGATCAGCCACTTTAGGGACTAAGGACCTCAGGGCCCAAGTCCCATCCTCAGGACAAATGGCACTTACTGCTGCTTTGGGAAGTTTCTTCCATGTCCTCATTTTACCTTTTTTTTTGAGACAGAGTCTCACTTTGTCACCCTCAGTAAGAGTGCCAGGGGGTCATAGCTCAGGGCAACCTCAAACTCTTGGGCTCAAGTGATTCTCTTGTCTCAGTCTCCCAAGTAGCTGGGTCTATAGGCACCTGCTGAAACACCTGGCAATTTTTTTTTTTTTTTAATTTTAGTGTAGCAGGCCCAGGCTGGGTTTGAACCTGCCACCCCTGCTACATGGGGCTGCTGCTCTAACCACTGAGCTACAGGTGCCACCCCCCATTTTAGCTTTTTGTTTGTCAGTGATAATCTCAGCACTTGTCAACAGGAGCTTGCTGATGATATCCAGTGGGGGCATGTTCAGTTCACATGATAGCCTTTAGACACCAGAGTGTGGACGATCCAGCAGCCGCTTAAGCCCAGAGCCCCAGGGCAGCCAGGAGGGGCACCTGGGGGAGACACTCAGAGCACAGGAGAGAATTCATGCTGTGTCCATCACACTTTGTAAAAGCTCCCCGGCCCATCCATCACTCCGGGCCAATCAATGCACTGTGTCACAGTCTTTCTATTTCTCTGCTGCCATCTCCCATCTCTGTAGAGCCATCAGGTTTTACTGCACCTCGTCTCCGCTGCCCATTCCTCACAGTCCCTATCTTGGATCACACTGACCAGACTCAGAGGAAAGGGGAGGCAGCTGGGGAGGAGGGTGGCAGAGGGAGGGGCCTTCCCAGGCAGAGGGAAGGGTCTACATCCAAAACACTAACCAGATAAAATCATCCAGAAAGCACAGAGTTTATAATGAATGAAAGTCTGAAAAATCCTGTCACCAGAAAATTATTTCTAAATTGAAATATCACATTAACTATTTTCAGAACCCAAAGTAACAAAGACAAATCTCTACGTGGGTTCCTGAATGGGTGGTGTAAATACTACAATTTAGATTTTCAAGTCCCAAAAGGTGCATATTGCTATTCCAGAGGCTAGTTCATGGAAGTGAACTCCCATTCCACCTTTCTGAATCAGAAACGTGATTCAGATGCTGGGTCAGGACGACTGCACCAGGCACGCTGTGAGGCCTGGTGGTAATGAGGCCTCGGGGTCACAGTCCAGTGATGGGGGCAAACAGCACTCCAGGGACCACACAACTGGCTGTGAGGTCTAGTGCTCCAAAGGCCAGGAAGGGAAGTGTCCAGTGCTGCAGGAGCTGGCCAGGGAGGTCTCCTCTGGGGGAGGGACCCTGAGATGGGGTCTGTATAAGGATTGGGGGAATGGTAAGAATGGCAGTGTGTTGGGGGGCACCGTGACGCCTACCAAGCAGCATGTGTAAAGGGCCTGTGGCTGGAGGGCAGAGGGTCTCGGAGGGCAGACAGGTGTGAGATGTGTTGGGGAAGGGTCTGCCCAGACAGTTATGGAACGTGTTATTGGTGCCTGACTTCAGTTGTTACATAAATCAATTGTATTTATAGTAAGGTCACTGATGGAAATTTTGAAGTCAACTATGGTTTTTAAAGTAATTTCACTCTATCATTCATACACAGTGATCTTGGTTAAGGGTTTAATCAAAATGTAGGGAAATTCAATTATTTTTTTAAAAACTGCTCAAGGGGATAGAAAAACTCATCTAAACTATCCAACTTTAATAATATAAAATAAGAATAGGGAGAAAGGGGAAAGGGAGGGGAGGGAGGGGGAAGGAGGGGGATTAATGGGATTACACCTGCGGTGCATCTTACAAGGGTATATGTGAATCCTAGTAAATGTGGAATGTAAAGGTCTTAGCAAAATAACTAAGAAAATGCTACAAAAGCTATGTTAACTAATGTGATGAAAATGTGTCAAACGATCTATGAACCAAGTGTATGGTGCTCCACGATCATACTAATGTACACAGCTATGGTTTAATAAAAAAAAATAATAATAATAAAATAAAATAAAACAAAAAAAAGAATATGCCAGTAATTACAAAAATCACATTTAGCAACTGGCTTGGTATATTTTTAAATTTTATTGTGATGAAACATATTTTCTCTGTTTATTGTGTTTGGGGAAGGTGCTTCTTGGAGGACAGAAAAAGACATTTGTCTTCACCACAAGACTATCTAAACTGCCCCGACATTGCAGACTGAGGCCGACCTAAGGAAAAGCCTATTAATCAGAAGGAAGGTCACCTTTCAGGTATGGGGTTGTGGTCACCTGAGCCAGGGATGCTTCTCAAGACAGGGAATGAACAACGTTTGCCATGCAGAATATTCCACATAAAAGAAAAACATTTCAAAATCCTTTGTGGTGTGTGGCTAAATATTAAAAATGGTAGAGGAAGGAAAAACTATAAATTAACATTTCTTTCAACTTAAAAAAAGCTTAAGAGGCTTAGATTCCAAAGTTGCATAATGGAAGAGACAGCAGCCCAGGACCCGGACAGAGCCCTCTCTGCCCTCCTCCTGCCCCCGCTGACCTCCTCCTGCCCCCTCTGCCCTCCTCCTGCCCCCGCTGACCTCCTCCTGCCCCCGCTGTCCTCCTCCTGCCCCCTCTGCCCTCCTCCTGCCCCCTCTGCCCTCCTCCTGCCCCCGCTGACCTCCTCCTGCCCCCGCTGACCTCCTCCTGCCCCCTCTGCCCTCCTCCTGCCCCTGCTGACCTCCTCCTGCCCCCTCTGCCCTCCTCCTGCCCCCGCTGACCTCCTCCTGCCCCCTCTGCCCTCCTCCTGCCCCCGCTGACCTCCTCCTGCCCCCTCTGCCCTCCTCCTGCCTCCGCTGACCTCCTCCTGCCCCCGCTGACCTCCTCCTGCCCCCGCTGACCTCCTCCTGCCCCCGCTGCCCTCCTCCTGCCCCCGCTGACCTCCTCCTGCCCTCTCTGCCTTCCTCCTGCCCCCACTGACCTCCTCCTGCCCCCGATGACCTCCTCCTGTCCCCTCTGCCCTCCTCCTGCCCCCTCTGCCCTCTTCCTGCCCGCTCTGCCCTCCTCCTGCCCCCTCTGCCCACCTGTCAGCCCTACCCACCTCACACCCTAATTAGAGCTTTTGTGCAGGTGCCGATCTTGATTGACAGGCAGTAAGGTCCCCAACCCTTACTGGGGTCAGAGGGTGAGGAGGATTTCCTTAGAAAGTGGTCCTCAACTCTGACTGCATTGCAGAGCCATCTGGAAAGCCCTAGAAACAAACCCTGGGTCACACCCTGGAATAATTCAGTCTGCATCTTGGGCAAGACACCCAGGTGTCAGCAATTTCAGGGCTCTTGGGTGATTCCAGTGTGTGCTGGAGCCTGAAGGCCTGGCCACAGAGGTGGCCTTGGGACTGAATATTGAAGGAAGAGGCTGCAAAGGCGAGGGGGAGGCTGTGGATGATGGGCGTGTCCTGGAAGAGGGCGTGGCCTGGGTGGAGCATCTGGAGCTGGCCCCGCCCTGCCCTGTCCACCTAGGGCTGTGGCTGTGCGTGTGCTCCAGGCACAAGTAGCAGCCCAGAAGCGTGTGCCCTCTGTCCGTGGACACGACAGGCTGCAGAGGTTCTGCAGGGACCAGGCCCTCCTGAGTGTAGAGTGGCCCCTGTCCCCCTCCAGTGCCATGCCCTGGGGACAGCCTGTCTTTCCCCTGGAGACCCGTGTGTGCTCCATGTGGCTCATGCTACCCTATGTCTCCAGCTCCCTATGGACAGGGCCCCTCCTCGGCACAGACAGCTCCCTGGAGGCCTCCCCAAGCGTGAAGAAACCCCTGATCACCCTGCAAGTCACCATGGACTTGCATGGCCTGAGGTTTCTTGTGGATCTTAGTGTGTATTTGGTAAAAAAAAAAAAAAAAAAAATGGGGATTTGAAATGGGGATCTACAGAGTGCTGAGAATGTGGCGGGGGGCTTCTTGGTGACTCGGACACAAGCTGGCTCGCAGAACCTCTGGAACCCCCGGAACCCTCCCTCCCACCCCCCGCCCCACCGTCTGTCTCCAGCTAACAGCGCTGAGGAAAGTGAGTTACGAACCCAGTTCCAGCACGAGGAAGGTAGGGCCACCGCCGGAGGGAGGGTGTCAGCTCCTGGGACGCAGGCTCTGCCTCCTGCACATCAGCGTGTTCCTTCACTGGCATCCACGACAGTCCGGGCGACGGCGCGCGAGGGCTTGGAGGGTCAGCGTGCTTGGTCCTCACCAGGGGAAGGTGAGGGCCTGCGTGTTACCCGCCTTCATCTTGAATGCAGGAGTCAGAGAGACCGGACAGTCGGGGAGAAACGCACAGTGCCTAGGGTCCAGCCACACTTGTCCACCTGCATGCTGCTCTTCAGCCTCCACACAACTGCTGGGCACTGTCCTGGAAATGGCTTTCTGTGGCTTTTCTGAAGACTGCCCACTGAACAACAGTCCGGGATAATCACCAATAAATGTTTCATGCTTAATTAAATCTTGGAAACACTGGGTTAAAATAGTTCTCTTTGTGGCAAAACTCTTCAAAACCTTTAATAGCTGACATGCATTTAGCATTCCTAAGAGGGGCGCCGGCAAAGCACTTAACCACATCTAGGTGACTGCAGAACATTTTCTTTTCTTCAAGGCATCTCTTGGGGCTATTGTTGTAGAAAACACACTTTGGAAGGTACAGTTTTATACTAATTTTAGTTGCAGCGCAAAAGTTAAAAACAGAGTTCTTATTATACACAAATAACAATGGCTGTGTTGCATGACCAGAGACGTGAACGAGCAGCAGCTTTGCTGTAGGTGTAAACTCACTCCTGTAATTATTAAGTCAAGAAACAGACTATATACCGTGGGATGGCATATAGCAAAGTTCTTTATTCCAAGTTTTAGTTTTATAATCTTCCAGCCACGTACACACCTAATCCATTATCTATTAGCTGAATTTTAACTTGAAAGGAAATATTTATCATATCAATGCAATCACTTGTGTAGTAAATCTCTTCCTCTAAACAGTGACTAGTTTCCGAGCAGGTCACAAAGACGAAAGTAGCCATAGGGGAACAGAGTTGATAGAAGAATATCTTCAAGCATTCACTCAGTTTACTCAGTATGAAGTAACGACTGTGACCTTCCCTCAGGGCAGAGCACCTATAGACCTCTGACAATATGTTGTTAACATACGTCAACCCTCTGGCCCGTATCTCTGAGGAAGGGTGGCATGCCCTTGGATCTCAGGCTTCACGGGGTGTACAGCTTCAGAGAAAAGGCCTAAGGAATTTTACAACTCCAAAAAAGCCTAACTCTGTGAGTAACCCAGGGGGTCCAGATCTCTTAAGCCTCTGGAAGAAAAGCAAGTCATTTTAAACTCACACTGAATTTACTTTGTGTGCTCGATGTAGGATATGTTTATTTCTAAATATTATCCTACAGGGTGGCAAAGGGTCTGTCTTGAGCCAGATTCCTGGGCCTCAGGGGGTACAAGGGGGGCAGTGTGGAGGAGGGAGGACTGCAGCTGGGTGGTGTTGTGGGGGGGCTGTACCTGGGTGACCCCAAGATAAGCCTCCTTTGCACCACCCAGTGTTGCCTCCCCTTCCTTCTACCAGTGCCGGGTCCAGTTCTGGGCCAGCAAAGGCACCAGCACCAGCACCTGATTAGACACCAGGGCTAAGGGGAGATCTCTGCCACCAGTGAAGGCCCCCTGTGCCTCGCAGACAGCCTGCCCCACCCCCCTTCAGAGCCAGCCTCCCCACCAGCAGGTCTCCCGTATGGGAGTTGCCTACAGGAGGCCACTGGGGAGCTGTCTGGGCAGCACCGCCCTGGAGGAGCCAGGGAAGTGGCTGCCAAGGGGAGCAGTGAACAGCACTCCAGCCACAGACCTTGGTGAGGAAGCTCCCTTTACCAGCATAATTTCTGGGGAAGGATGAAGCTGTGAGCCCTGACAGCACTCCTGGGAGCTGGGGAAAGAGCACTATTTTTGCTCTAACACGAAAGGATTTTGGTGCATCGTAGCACTTACCACCCAATCTGGTAATACACCAGCATGCTTCTAACAGAGCGAAATTTAGACTAAGGAAAGATTAGATGGCAGGTACATCTATAAAAATTTCAAGTGCAGTATTTCTCCTCAACATCAAAGATATTGAAAGGTGAAATTTCAATAATTATATTTAAAAATGTATGATACAGTCTCAATTTATTGCTTGACAACTTGAAATACAGATTTTTTTTATAAGACTATTTAAAATTTAATATTGTAAAAGCATTATTTCTTCAATAGTTGTCCTATCATTTAATACATTTTGTATAAAATCTTAATAGTGCTTTTTGGGAAACACTAATAGATGCTAAGACTTGTCTGGTAAGATAAGGGGAGAAAACTCACTCTTCAAAACATCAACATGTGTTACAGCTAAAGCAATTTAAAACATGCATAGTCAGTGTGGGATAAACAAAGCAATAAAACCAATCAGCAGGGCAAAGAAACAGACAAATATGGTTCAGATCATCAGGGTCTGTTTTGTGCTGCTAAACCACGATACTTGAGACTGAGTGATGTATAAAGAACAGAGATTTATTGCTTATGGTTCTAGAGCTGGTGAGTCTAAGGTGGAGGGGTGGCATCTGGCGGGTACCTCAGGCTGTAGCATCCCTCGTCGGGAAGTGGAGGAGCAGGGGTGCAGGAGAGAACTTGCCCTTCATCACGAACACGCTCCCCGTTCCTTAGTCCTCTCCAACACTGCTACAAGGGAGACCAAGTTTCCCACCCAGCACAGGTAACCCTCAGAGGGACGATGGGGCATTCAGCACAAGGTCCTGCAGTGACCTGACTTCATGGTGGTGGGGGGTACTTTTGTTGAAATCCCTTGTCATGCAGATTTAATCTTCTATGTGGATAAAACATTAAAATGCTAAGAGTAAAACAAGAAATAGTACCAGAATATGGATTTTTTTTTTTTTTTTGAGAGAGAGAGACAGGATCTTGGTCTATTGTCTGGGCTGGAATGCAATGGTGTCTCATAGCTCACTGCAGCCTCTGCCTCAAACTTATGGGCTTAAGTAATCCTCCTGCCTCAGTCTTCCAAGTAGGGTAGCTGGGAGTACAGGCACATAACATCATGCTTGGCTAATGTTTTTTAATTTTTGTAAAAATAGGGTCTCATTATATTTCCAAAGCTGGTCTCAAACTCTTGGCCTCAAGTGATCCTCCTGCCTCGGCCTCCAAAAGTGCTGGGATTACCAGTGTGCACTACCACACCCAGTCTAGAAGGTTGATTTTAATTTCCATGTGCAGAAGGAGACCTACAAGAGAATGAGCCTCAAGCCAAACCATAGGGAAAAAGTCACGGATTTCTCAAAGAGATGAAAGCACTAATGGAAGACAATTCTTTCCACAGACAATTAAACAAGCAAGATAAGATAAAGAAATCATCTTCATGAAGATGGCAGAGTGGTAGAAGCCATCAATGAGCTGACTCTGCAGAAATTTCACTCCAGGGGTATTAGCTAACTCTGGATATGGGCAGGAGATAAAGAATTCAGCTTTGCATCCATAGGAGAGCCTGTGGCAGGGATTGAAGAGGCACCAAGAACGCGGCTAGGTTTTCCTAAAGACAGGTGGCAAATCCCATGGTTGTCCAGAGCTGGAAACTGAAATCCTATATAGAAAAACCTCTGAAGAGCCACACACATAGCTCAGTGGTTATGGGGCTGGCCACATACACTGAGGCTGGAAGGTTCAAACCAGCCCAGGCCAGCTAAAACAACAATGACAACTGCAACAACAATAAAAAATAGCCAGGTGTTGTGGTAGGCTCCTGTAGTCCCAGCTACTTGAGAGGCTAAAGCAAGAGAATCGGTTAAGCCCAAGAGTTTGAGGTTTCTGTGAGCTGTGAAGCCACAGCATTCTACCCAGGGTGACATGAGACTCTGTCTCAAAAAAGAAGAATAAAAACCTCTGAAAATATGAGAGTTTCTCTCAATTCCATAAGCCACATATTAGAATTTATGACTCATGGGAAGGAGGTGCTGCTGAAACACACCAGACCCTCAGGTAAAAAGCCTGGAGGGCCCTGGGCATATCAGGTGACAACCCACCCTCAGTTGGCACAGTTCCTGGTTGGATTAAGTTGATCAAGCACCACCTATAGCTTTAGTAAAAGATAATATCATAGACACTACAACGTGTTGTGCACAATGTCCAGGATTCAATAAAATACTGTATAGAGAAGGCTGTGCCATTGCCATGAAATTCAAGACATAAAATAGACAATAGAAGCAGGTCAATAGATGTTGCAAATGTTTGAGCTAGCTGACATGAACTTTAATAAAACTATAACTACTATGTTAAAGAAGAAAGATGTAAAAATATGGAGGACACGTGAGTTACCAGAATCCACAGAGAACTCAAACGTATTAGGAAGAAAAAAACAAGTAATCCCATCTCAGTGTATGCAAGGGACTTGAACAGAAACTTCCCTGAAGAAGACAGGCACATGCCTACCAACACATGAAAAAATGCTCATCATCCTTAATCATCAGAGAAATGCAAATCAAAACTACTTTGAGATTTTGCAGTAAGATTAGCCCATATCACAAAATCCCATAACCATAGATGTTGGTGTGGATGTGAAGAAAAGGGAACACTTCCACACTGCTGGTGGGAATGCAAACTAATACATTCATTCTGGAAAGAAGTTTGGAGATTATTTAGGGATCCAAAAAATAGACCTGCCATTTGATCCTGCAATTCCTTTACTAGGTATATATCCAGAAGACCAAAAATCACTTTATGATAAATATATTTGCGTTAGAATGTTTATTGCAGCCCAATTAATAATTGTTAAGTCATGGAAGAAGCCAAAGTGCCCATTGACCCATGAACAGATTAATAAATTGTGGTATATGTATACCATGGAATATTATGCAGCCTTAAAAAATATGGAGACTTAACCTCTTTCATGTTTACATGGATGGAGCTGGAACACATTCTTCTTAGCAAAGTATCTCAAGAATGGAAGAAAAAGTATCCAATGTACTCAGCCCTAATAAGAAACCAATTTATAAACACCCACACTTCCATATGAAAGCTATAACCCAACTATAGCCCAAGATGAAGGGGAAAGAGGAGAGAGAAGGGAGGGGGAGAAAGGGTGGAGGGAAGGTAATTGGTGGGACCACACCTATGGTGCATTTTACAAGGGTACATGTTAAATCTATTAAGGGTAGAATATAAATGTCTTAATACAATAACTAAGAAAATGAGGTAAAGGATATGTTAACCAGTGTGATGAAAGTATTTCAAATGGTATATAAAACCAGCACATTGTACCCCATAATTGCATTAATGTACACAGCTGTGATTTAATTTAAAAGGGGGGGAGGACTAAAAGAAATAAAAGAAAAAATGGGAAATATTACCCCAAATAGGAACTTATAAAGACAGAAATTCTAGAACTGAAAAAAAAAATTAAGAATCATTGTAACTGCAGATTTTAAACTGCAGAAGAAAGTATTAGGAAAATACTGTGAAGGCTATATTATGCAGCCTTAAAGAAAGATATGGACTTTACCTCTTTCATGTTTACATGGATGGATCTGGAACATATTCTTCTTAGCAAAGTATCTCAGGAATGGAAGAAAAAGTATCCAATGTACTCAGCCCTACTATGAAGCTAAATTATAGCTTTCACATTGAAGGCTATAACCCAACTATAGCACAAGACTATGGGGAAAGGGCCAAGGAAGGGGAAGGGAGGGGGGAGGTCATGGTGGAGGAAGGGTAATGGGTGGGGCCACACCTACAGTGCATATTAGAATGGGTACAGGCGAAAGTTAGTAAAGGCAGAATACAAATGTCTATATACAGTAACTAAGAAAATGCCATGAAGGCTACGTTGAACAGTTTGATGAGAATATTTCAGATTGTATATGAAACCAGCACATTGTACCCCTTGATTGCACTAAGGTACACATCTATGAATTAACAATAAAAAAATCAACCACATACTTAAAATGAGTGCATTTTATAATACACAAATTGCACTTTGAAAACCTTGCTCCAGAAAACCATGTTGCATGCCATGTATTCAGCAAAATGGCGAAAGTCAAGATAGTTGGTTATACTGAGGGTGAAGAAAAACAGAGAAATGGGACTTTAGGGTCCCTGCAAGGGGTGAGTCGGCCCAGATCCTCAGAAACCTCCGTGGCAGTTCCGCTGACCTGGAATCCCCAGCCACAGAAAGACATGTACCCTGTTGATGTGTGAGATGAAAATAAGCTCGGAAACCCTGACGTGGGGAGAAGCTCGGGCCCACCCCCACGACTCTGCAAAAAGAAAGGTTTGGAAGAAAAGAGAAGTCTGCACATCCCTTATTTTGGTGGGTTAGACGGCAAGGCGCCCAGAGGGTGGGAATGTGAGGCAGGTGTGAGAATTGCACCTCCCCGTCAGGCTTGGGTTTCTGTCACAGAGACCAGGCCTCCAGTTAGAATCCTCAAGGGGGAAACTGTCCTAACCGGCTGACAAGACCCATGTCCACAGTCCAGTTGGCCCCCTGATAATTCTGTGAATGAAGAAGTCGGGCTCAGTGAACCGAGGCCCCTTGACGAAGCGCAGGGTCTGGACAGCACTCCTTCCACTTCCAAGCCCAACTCCATGCTCCTGCCTCTATTTCATGCTGTTTTTAAAAAGACTTATGTTTTTTATTTTTCAAATGTCACAATCACCTTGTAATGGATGTTTTGCTTCCCTCAAGGTCACAGAGTGCTGAGCAGCCACCTAATTATGCTGGAGACCTCCCTGGGTGAGCCACGGCGTTTTTCACACTAGGCGCCTTCCCCTCACATACATCCCTGGCAGCGAAGCAGCAAACTGCCCTCCCTGCCATGTGACACGTAACAGCGACTCTGGAAGAGAAAGGATATTTGGAGCATGAGGTGGCTTGCTCTGGAAAAACCATCACTGTGAAAACAAGGGGTAAAGTGTTCAAGACGTTTTAAATTCTCATGTAGAGCTAACTTTCCTGGAGTGCTCACTTGGTGAACCACAGGAAAAGGCTGGGGCAGGAGTGACACTTCAGTGCCCAGGACATGCTGAGGGCTTGAGGAGGTGGCGCTGCCAAGTAGCTTCAGCTTTGTAGGGAAGACATTCCTCTCCCCACTTCTCCACAGCACAGAAGGAAAAGCCCCAGGAACCTGGGGGCCGGGTGGAAATGGTGACAGCCTTGGCCTGACACCTGCTTTCACATATGAAGGTGCAGGACAGGTTAGGTACTGAAGGGGGACCCAGGCCCGCTCCACAGAGGGGAAGCACAACCGGGAGGTGTCCGCCTCGGTCTGTGATTACGTACCATTTCCAGTCTTCCGTCTTGAAGCTGCAGAAGAAAACTTCACTTCATTGGCCAGGAGAGTAGTGATGGACCAACACAGGGGTCACAGATCAGGGACCAAGGAGTGGGGGACACAGCCACAGGCTGAGCATGCCCTTCAGGGGTTCTCAGGGGGTCACACTGACACAAATGTGGCCTGGTACCTAACAGGTGCTGACTTCACATCTGTTGACTAAATGACCTTCCACATAGGCTATATTGCAAACAGAAGGGACCCTTGGCGTTCACGGGACCTCTTGGGATAATCCTGTGTCCTGGTGGCCACCATGCTGGGACACCCCAGTCCTCAGGACAGGAGGAATCTGTAACCCTGAGTGGCTAAGAAACCTGGTCCAGGTCGCACTAGTTAGAGGTAGAGCCACAACACAAGGCCCAAACCGCTTGTTTTCCAGGATGAAGGCCTCTAGTCTGCCCAGTGCTCTGTGGCCCTGATGGGATGTCTGAATGGCCCTGATGGGATGTCTGAATGTGGGAGGAGGAACTTCTCCCCCAGCGCTCTGCCTAGCCTAGAGACAGGGCCAGGTGGTCTGAGTGGCTTATGGGCACGGCACGTGGTGACTTGTACATGGAACAGGCTGTCTGGGTGTTTCCTCACCCTAGGCGGGCTCTATGCTCCCTGCACCCCTTCACCGCCCATCCATGCTGTGCACCCCCAAGGGGCCAAATGCAGCTCCCACTGAGGCCCATGCCCTGCCCTGGGGTCCTGATTTAGCAAGGAGAGCTTTCCCACAGAGAGGGATGAGGCTGAAGGTGGCTTGTGCGTGTCAGAGAGATGGTCTTGTCTTCCCAAGACTGTGTCAGACCTGCCCAGACAGGAGCAAAGACCCAGCTCTCAGAGGGGCCCCGGCAGACTGGTGGGAAGACACAGGGCTTGTACAGAGGGACGCTCATAGCTGCTAGGTGCAGAGCCAGGGCGGGCAGTGAAGGGGCCTCTGTTCAGCATCAGAGGTGCTGGGTGGCATCACGGTCAGGCCATAAAGCAACATGTCATGGGTTGGTTTTACAGAAAAGGTTCTGGCCTGGAAGTTGTGTGGACAGTGTGATGTGAAGGGACAGGGTTAGCCCCAAGGCTGGGGGGCCTGTGAGAGTTTGCTTTTGTCTCCCACGGAAACTCCCTGACAGCAAGGCGAGGAAAGTGACAGGGAAGGCTGCCACCTCAGAGGACAGAGCCAGACCAGGTGAGTGACGGTGCACAGAGAGGGCCAGGCAGAGAAGTCTGGAGGGGTGTCTGGAGTCTGGGTTCCCTGGCCTGAGCGGCAGCTCCGTAAAAACCCTGGGTAGACATCTGGGGAGGCTCTGGCGTGCTGGGCTGCGGGTGGGAGGTCAGGGCAGCGCTGTTTCAGGTGAGGTCACTCAGGAAGAGGATCAGGAGGAAGGCGCGGTGGAGAGTGGGCAACTCTGAGAAACATGGAGGGGCGAGTTTGGCGGGCGAGAGAATGCATGGGTCATCGGCAGGAATGCCCAGCGTTGGCTGGAAAGAGAAGAATCTTTAAAAACACAGAGAGAGGATGGAGCTGGGGCTCACCCGGGCCGAGGTGGGGGCAGAAGTGAGTGAGCTGAGAAAAGGCCATTGCTGGGCCCATGTGACGGGGCTGAGGCAGGCGGTCACCTGCAGAGTGTTCTGCTGTCCCTTCCTCTCTGGAGATCCTGGTGTTCATGAAAATGCCTTCTTCAGTGAGTATGTGGATGAAAACATGCCTTCCTGAAAGACCAGCTCACTTCACGTGACGCCCTGCACAGATCTGTGTAAATTAAACTGTAGTTTAATGAGACACAGTGCATTTGGTGAAAACTAATTGAAAACAAATGTGGCCATTAAGGGGCAGGGGCAGGAGCAGGCAGGTGTCCTCCAGCCCCACCTCTGCAGCCACTGCCACCCTTCCCCAGCTAGCCACCAAGGTCCCCAGTGGGTGCTCAGAGGGACAGGACGGCCCCTCCCCAGCAGGTGGGGACTTGAGAGCTAATAGCACCTGCCTTGGCCCTAAGCCCTCGCCTCCCTCCCGGGGCCTCCCTGGCTTCAGGGTGTCTGGATTCAAATCAGGGTGGCTGACAGCAAGGGGTCTCACTGCATCTGAGGGAGCACCTGCAGCCTGATTGGGAGAAACCAGTGATCTCTGAAATCTCTTCTCTTAAAGTGTAATTGCCGCTGGAATTTCTTTCAGCATTCCCTTTCTTACCTGTAGGAACTTCTTTGAAGTTGAACCAAGAGTTCATGAACTGCTTTTTGTCCAAATATTATTATTGAACAGATAAAATTGCATTGTGATGGGAGAAGCAAAAGTATTTTCTACATAGAATTACCCTTAAGTGCAGATGAACCTCATTTTTTGCAAGATCCCTCTCTCCTGCTACCAGAGGCTGAGCACTGGCTGAATCTCACTGGTTTGACAGGGCCATCCTGTCTGATTCTAGACTAGGATAGGGTGGGTGGTCCTTACTGTGGCAAGCAGGAGCTTCTAGGGAATTCTGGGAACCTTAGACCTTATAAACACTCCTCTTTCCACCATGAGATTCTCTGAACAGCCTTGACCACCCATGTGTACATCCCTTGTGCTGTCCCAGGGTTTGCACCTTGCTTCTCCTGGTGACAGTGCCCCCTGCTGTGGTCAGCATGACTGCTGCTACCAAGGTCCTTTCTCCATCCCCCAAGGTCCTTTCTCCATCCCCCCACACAGAAGAATCCCTCTTCCTCAACTGCTCGGAGGCAGGTGGAGCCACACGACTTGTTCAGTCTGGTGGGTTGGGGCAGAGATGGCCTGTGTCACCACCAAGCCCTGCACTCAATCATTCTGGAGAGAAGGTCTGGCAGACTGAGGGTGCTGACTGTCTGGACGGTGCCAGTTCATGGTGGCCTGGCCCTCCCCCTGACTGAGTCACTGTGTGTTCCCCAGGAGAGTGTCCAGGCCCATGGTGGATTTTGTGTGAGTAGGAAATGTAGCTTTGTTTTCCAAGCCTGAGGCTCCGGGCATTTTGTTACCGTACCTGACCTCACTGTGCTGATAGCTGCACCCCTGTGGAGCACCACAGATCCCTCATCCAGTCTCAGTGTGAGAATCTGTCCACCCATGTGGAGCACCACGGATCCCTCGTCCAGTCCCAGTGTGAGCATCTGTCCACCCGAGTGGAGTACCACGGATCCATCGCCAGTCTCAGTGTGAGCATCTGTCCACCCATGTGGAGCACCACGGATCCCTCTTCCAGTCTCAGTGTGAGCATCTGTCCACCCGTGTGGAGCACCACAGATCCCTCACCAGTCTCAGTGTGAGCATCTGTCCACCCATGTGGAGCACCACGGATCCCTCTTCCAGTCTCAGTATGAGCATCTGTCCACCCGTGTGGAGCATCACAGATCCCTTGCCAGTCTCAGTGTGAGCATCTGTCCACCCATGTGGAGCATCACGGATCCCTCTTTCAGTCTCAGTGTGAGCATCTGTCCACCCATGTGGAGCACCACAGATCCCTCGCCAGTCTCAGTGTGAGCATCTGTCCACCCATGTGGAGCACCACGGATCCCTTGTCCAGTCTCAGTATGAGCATCTGTCCGCCCATGTGGAGCACCACAGATCCCTCGCCAGTCTCAGTGTGAGCATCTGTCCACCCATGTGGAGCACCACGGATCTTGTCCAGTCTCAGTATGAGCATCTGTCCACCCATGTGGAGCACCACAGATCCCTCGCCAGTCTTAGTGTGAGCATCTGTCCACCCATGTGGAGCATCACGGATCCCTCGCCAGTCACAGTGTGAGCATCTGTCCACCCATGTGGAGCACCACGGATCCCTTGTCCAGTCTCAGTATGAGCATCTGTCCACCCGTGTGGAGCACCACAGATACCTCGTCCAGTCTCAGTGTAAGCATCTGTCCACCCATGTGGAGCACCACAGATCCCTCGCCAGTCTCAGTGTGAGCATCTGTCCACCCATGTGGAGCACCACGGATCTCTCTTCCAGTTTCAGTATGAGCATCTGTCCACCCGTGTGGAGCACCATGGATCCCTTGCCAGTCTCAGTGTGAGCATCTGTCCACCCAGGTGGAGCACCACAGATCCCTTGCCAGTCTCAGTGTGAGCATCTGTCTGCCCGTGTGGTGCACCACGGATCCCTCGTCCATTCTCAGTGTGAGCATCTTTCCATCCATGTGGAGCACCACCTATCCCTCGCCAGTCTCAGTGTGAGCATCGCTCTGCCCATGTGGAGCACCACGGATCCCTCTTCCAGTCTCAGCATGAGCATCTGTCCGCCCGTGTGGAGCACATGGATCCCTTGTCCATTCTCAGTGTGAGCATCTTTCCGCCTGTGTGAAGCACCACCTATCCCTTGCCAGTCTCAGTGTGAGCATCTGTCCACCCATGTGGAGCACCATGGATCCCTCGTCCAGTCTCAGTGTGAGCATCTGTCCACCTGTGTGGAGCACCATGGATCCCTTGTCCAGTCTCAGTGTGAGCATCTCTCCGCCCATGTGCAGCACCACCTATCCCTCGCCAGTCTCAGTGTGAGCATCTCTCCGCCCATGTGGAGCACCACGGATCCCTCGTCCAGTCTCAGCGTGAGCATCTCTCTGTCCGTGGGGTGCTCTGGGCCTCTCCCCCACCTCATGTTGCACCTCATTCTACCTCCTCGGGCTCCTGGGCTCCTGCTGCTATGTGAGGGTGTTTTTGAGACTTGGTCCCCCTCTGCAGCCTGGGCTCCAAGTGGCAGCTCTGTTCGCCTTTATTACATTACAGTTATAGCCCCAGTAAGTGCCCAGCAGTGTTGGTGAGCAAATGAAACAAAGAAAGCTTTACAAAGAGAAGAAGAATCATGTAACACAACTGATTACATGCTAATAATGTATTGTTTTGTGAATCGGAATATTTTATGTTGGACTTGTTTCAAATGGGACATATATCACATTGCTGATAGAATTAATTTTAATTAAACTGACACTTCTGCTAAAGTGATTTTGTTTTAATCTCTCAATATCTTACATCGTTCATGAACAATTCTGCTTGGTACATCCTGTCTGTAATGTACAAGGCTGGAAGGTGGCTGGGCATCCCCGAGGCAGTCAAGGCAGACGTGAGTGGACAGTGCGCTGAGTGTGGCTCCAAGCTGCCCTGAAGGGCAGCGCTGACCCAGGGTTGGACAGGCTGGGAGGCCGGAGGGCTGGAAGGGCAGCTGCCACCACTCAGCTGTGAGAGCGTGGCCTCATCTGGTACCAGCGAGCAGAGACCTTGCTGGGTCCCACACCCTGGGCTTCTCACCCACATACTCACTAACTTCTCAATCATTAATTGAAGACTCTGCACCAGCATTTGGAGTCTCTGGGCAAACAAGACTCTCCCCTTGTCATCAGCGGCTTGGAGTTTCTTTCTCTGGTCCTTGGGTTGCTGAGACCGTTTTCCCAGAGCCCTTCCTCGTTAGAACACGTCAACACACACACACAGAGACACACACACACGTAAGTGTTCACACACCCGTTCAGACTCAGAGCCTGGTGAGGTGGGCTGCCACACACAGGGACCCTGTAGCAGTGGTGGCTGAGCCTGTTGGTGCTTCTGTGACAACCTCAAAGGAGCCACGAGCAGCCAGGGATGGTTTCTGAGTGTGTGCTGCAGCTCTCTCACCATGGTGATGTGTTGACATGTTTCTGAGCACTGACACTGCAATCATGACTTAACGGATGGGACATTATCTGCTTTGGGGAATTTTGCCAAGTGCTTTTCTGCTCAGCGTTGGAAGAAAATCCAGTCAGTGTGGGGACCATGTGAAGGGATAATCAACTGCCTTCAAGAAGTAAAACTGTGGAGAGTGACACAGCGCACCATGGAGAGAGCCGCAAGCCTGGACGTTCTGGCAGGAAACCCGTGGCCTCGGGTAGCCTGGACCGGCAGCCTCACGCTCCATGGGCCCGTTCAGGCAGCAGGTTGGTGCCCAGCCCCAGGCCACGGGCCAGCTCACTTCTGGAATTACAGGTGGTGCCTCTCCTTTTATTTGTTTGGAATGTCCTGATGGAAATAGACTCAACCCTATTTGTAGGTATCAGGTGATAATTTCTGGAATAGGGACTCCTGGCGAATGGAGAATGCGTTCAGATTAGGGGCGTCCTGTGGTGCACACGACTGTTTGCCAAATGTTTTTCTTGTCTTCATGTTGGGGGACATGCCCTTCCTTGGTCTTGGGCTCAGGATACCAGGCTGGGCTAAGGAGAGTCTCTATCCTAAGGGCAACGATCTTTGTCCTTTTGTGGTCACCATCAAGGAAAGCGAGGGGCCTTGCCAAGGGGCCCTGACACAGCTGACCTCATCCTCCATCCTGCCTGTCCTGCTCTCCTGGTTGCATCCCAAGCAGTTAAACACTTTTTGTGGTTGAAACACAGTGGCAGACTGAGTCAGAAGGGCTGCTGTGGACAGAACAGAACGTCAGACTCCAGACGCAAGGGGAGGAGGCAGCCCACCCCCCAGTCCATTCAGGGGCAGACAGGTTACCCCTCTCAGCCACAGAGTCAGGGAATCAGCAAAACATTTCCTCCTACTGTGGGGGATGAAAGCAGCTATGCTGAGTAGACGCATTCCTCCACTGAAAATCTGCAGTAATTGATTTTTTAAAGCTACTGTAGGAAATGCCATCCTTCCTGTTCGTTTTTCGTTGTTAAAATACAGTTTCACGTGAGCACATTTCTGCACCTGTCCCGTCGTATCTCTGCAATGACTAACAATGTTGTCGGGTTCTTTTGCCAACGTATGCCTCATATTTCTTCAGCTATCTCGTCACTTGCAGGCCTCCTGGGCCCCCTGAGTAGGCCTGGAAGGGAAGACTCAGAGACTGCCTTCACCAAATGACAGGGAACAATGTGAGTGCTCACTGAGTTTTTAATGACTGACACCTGATTTGTAAAGGGAACAGCTTCCGTTTATGTGGTATCACTCTACAGAATACGAGACATTGCCTATCCTAATTCTGTAATGGTCACGTAGGGTCCCAAGTCCTAGGAAGACCCGGCTAGTCCCTGAGGTGTCAGGATTCCACACTGAAGCTCACAGTGAGCTGCACACATGAGGTGGGAGTTAAGGAGGGACCCGTGTCGACATGTGAGAGCTGCGGTTCCCTGAAGCGTGTGTGATGGCAGCCTGAGAACCTTGTCACCCTGATGATCAGCTAGTGTTCTGGATCTGGCATCAGGCTAATGGCAAGGGAAGCATCTGTGATAACCACAGGCCACATGGCGCTTGATTTCAGCGCTGCAGTCCTCACCGAGAACATTCAGCCGGGCCAGGCGGCAGCCAGCCCTGCTCATGAATGTGGAAGTGAAAGTCTCGAGGGCCACATGTTTCCATTGCAGTTGAACTTGCTATCAGAGACCTTCTCCACTGAAGGAGCACAAACCCTAGGTAGTGCTTTAACCCACTCTTGGTTAAAACTCGTAACCCGTGTTGGCAGTTTTAATGCTGGCTATGTTGTGGGAGAAGTCTCCAGTTTGGGGGATTTGGCTGACCCATCTTCCTGGGACCCTTTGTTCTCAGTATCTCCTTCCTGGACTGTGACCAAGTACCCACTTGTCAGAATCTTGGTATTATCAGGAGATAGAGCCGACAGCTCAGAGAGGAAAGGGCTCATCACACACCGAGTCCCGCGGCTCAGCAGCTCTCCTGTGGGAGCCCATCACTGGTCAGGCAGGGTGCTGAGAGCCCGAGTGAAGGAGGAGCGACTTGTGCACCACCCAGAACTTTGTTCAGGGTGGAATCGAAGCTTGTGGGTCACAATGGAGCCTCCCTCCCTATCATCGGATCCCCCTCACTCCTGCAGAGGTTTCTGGGATGGAGGGAAGGCCACACGTTAGGTCAGTTGGTTGGTGTGTGTTGCTGGCGATTTCCCCGCTAGCTGTCATTGTCAATTCCACGCTGAAACACAGCCAAGTGAAGAGCTTCTTGTCCTGACACTGAGCTATGAACTCCTGTGGACCGAGATAAACCAATTTGGAAGGAGGACTGTTATCCCACTATATGGCAAAGGAAAGAAAAGAAGTTAATGGCTCGCACTAGAAAAGAAAGCCTCCGTCAGTGGGAAACCCACTGCCTCTGCTGTTGCTTCAAGGCATTTCAGCTTCTATTTTAATAAGGTGACATTGAAAATAACCCCCAATTTCTTTTTAAACTCAGAAAATAAGGAATTTCTTCAGATATTCCTTGCCATAAAAATAAGCCCAAATGTTAGGTAAAGGGATTCTAAATTATAAACCAGGTGCTTCTCGGGTCGCCCTGGGATTTTAAGCCCCAAATTGATCCAGGGAACATGATCATTACCTTCTGCCAAACCCAGGAGAAAGAGCAGAGCCGTGACTGTCCGTGCAGGTGTCTTTGATTTCTGCATCATTACATGGCAAATGCAAGATGCTGGCCACGATTTCAGGGATGGTACGAAATTGGGTCGCAAAGAAAGAAAACTCAGGCTGCAGTTACGACTCTGAATCTCCAGTAGGTTCCCTCGTTAGCTAAAACTCAGCGGGCACGGCGTGTGCTTGGTGCTGTCCAGGGTGCTGAAGTCACACGGGGCCGGAAGACAGCCCGGCTCTCCAAGGCCTAGGTGGATCCAAGCTGCAGGACCCTCATGCTAACCTTGGACTCACGAATTATAACAGATGCATAACGGTTTAAGACAAAATCAAAGCAAAATGATGTAACACATCCCCGTCCTCCCAGCGCCTGCCCTTTACAGTCGGCTGCGTAGACAGAGTCAGTCAGAAGGAGATGTAAGAAATCTGTGGTAAACCAGGAGATGACGTCATGCAGAAAAACTAGGCAGATTTGAAGTAGTGCCAAGCCACGGCGTACCTGGGAGACCATGACACTGGGCAGCAGACACAGCCAGATTGCAGCCCAGGGGAACACCTGCTTGGTAATCTCAGGGGTGGGATCGAGCGCGGGAAGGATGTGTGGCCAGGTGAGGGCGAGACAGACGGGGACAGGGTGAGCAGGAGCTGGGCAGCCAATGCGTTCTGAGAAACAGATAGTCCCACCACCACCTGCCCCTGGGAAGGCTCTGTGACCAAGACACAAGACACCTGGCAGTGTGGGAAGGGCTGCAGAGCCGCAGGAGGATGAGGCGAGGGCCGTGACAGCAGTGTGGGAGACGCTACAAGCCGTGGGAGGTGAGACTGGGGAGGGCGAGGGCTCGGATGGAGTGTGCCAGGGCTGGTGACCAAGGAGCTGTGGTCACGGGGGCAGGAGCGGGACACAGACCCAGAGGCTGCCCCTATGCTAGGAAAGGATGTTGTTAACTGAGAGCAGAGTCACTCAGCAGTGTACAGCCCCTCAGGAGCCAGGCCGTGGGTGTGCAGGGAGGACACTGTCCAACCACAGCCACCTGAGGGGATGTAGTACAAAAGAGGCAGGGGCTGGGTCTGACCAGGTTGGTGAGTTTGCTAAGAAGAGCGCTGAAGGGAAGGGTAGTGCATGAAAAAGTAACCATGAGAGCACCCTGTGCAAAACCAGTGAAGACCAGTTCTAGACATCCAGCCCACTCTGGGGTGCACTGACGCAGGGGTGTGATGGCTCCACGTCACGGACTGACCCGCCAGCCTGGGATGCTGCTGGTGGACAGGCTGCCACATGCATCACCTGCTGCTGTCGGAGGACCGGAGGCTGGGGCCTGCGGTGATGGGATACAGTGGCCAGCAGGGAGTGCGGCCCAGGTGGAGACCACAGCTACCTAACACTTCATACTTGGCCCTCACCTGCTAGGCACTTCTGGCTAGAATTACTGATTCTATTTCTCCAGTAGGAAAACTGAAGCTCAGAGAGTTTAAGTGACACCTGAAGCCCCGACCTGTAGAGCTGGGGCTCAGGCTCGGCTTCCCCACTGTGAACAGCCACGCTGAATGAGAAGTGGCTGGGTAGTTCAGAGTGAAGCAGATGACTCTGGGATGTGACCTCAGCCCGGGTCGTGGCCCTGAGGCTCTTGGAGCAGCCACACCCCTGGCAAGGAGTTGCTCCCGCTGTGGGCTCATCCAGAGGACCTCTCCTTGTGGGACCTTAGAGCCACTGTGCCTTCCCTCTCCCCTCCCTGCAGCCAGGGGCACCTCTGTCATCTCTGAGCTGTCCAGAAAGGAGAGTGCTGGGTGTCCCTGAGCTGGCTGAGACACCCGTGGATGGCGGGAAGCTGAGCGGCAGTAGCACCTCCCAGTGCTCCCTCAGAGTCTGCAGGTGGCCCTGGTATCTGGCAGGGAGAACATTTATGCTTGTAACTCTGGAAACAAGAAAGCAGGGATGCGTCTGTTCTCAAACTGAGCCCTGAAAAATTCGATTAGGGTGGCGGTGTCCACCTGGCCAGGCTGTGGTGCCAGGGACCAAGTCAAACACTGGTTCAGGGGTGGATGTGGAAGTATTTTTAGGTGTGGTCCCTGTGCTTGCCTCCATACTGGAGCCTCATCCAGGCGGCTGAAAGTTTCAGAGTAAAGACCCAGGTTCTGGAAGGAGACATCCTACCCAAGACGGAGGTTCTGGGAGGAGACGTTGGACCCAAGACGGAGGTTCTGGGAGGAGACATTGGACCCAAGTCCACAGCGTTGGGTCCTGCCTGGGTTGCAGCTGCCCAGTGCACTTTGGATTTCCCAGTCTCACAGTCCATTATTTATTTATTTATTTTTATTTTATTTTATTTTATTTTATTTTATTTTATTTATTTATTTTTTGAGACAGTCTCATTCTGTCACCCAGGCCAGAGTGCCACAGCCTCAGCCTGACTCATAGCAACCTCAAACTCCTGGGCTCAAGTGATCCTCCTGCCTCAGCCTCCCAAGTAGCTGGGACTATGGGCACTCACCACCATGCCTGGCTCATTTTTCTATTTTTAGTAGGAACCGGGTCTCACGCTTGCTCAGGCTGGTCTTGAAGCTCTGAGCTCTAGCAATCCTCCTGCCTTGGCTTCTCAGAGTGCTGGGATTACAGGCGTGAGCCACCACACCTGGTCTTTTTATTTTTTATTTTTTAAATTAAGCTCATTCTGTCTTTATCTCTGTCTCCGTGTCTGTGTCTCTGTCACACTCTGTATGTATGAGTCTGCGTAGACGTGTTTACAGCCACATCTTCCTCCAGGGCGAACTAACCACAGACCCTGCACGCAGGCACAGAGAGACACACAGACCCAGACAGAGACACACACAGACACAGAGACACACAGAGACACAGAGACACACACAGAGAGACACAGAGACACACAGAGACACAGAGAGACACAGAGACACACAGACACACAGACAGAGACACAGAGACACACATAGAGAGACACAGAGACACACAGAGACACACACAGAGAGACACAGAGACACACAGAGACACACACAGAGAGACACAGAGACACAGAGAGACACAGAGAGACACAGAGACACAAAGAGACACAGAGAGACACAGAGACACACAGAGACACAGAGACACACAGAGACACACAGAGACACAGAGACACACAGACACGCACAGACACACAGAGACACACAGAGACACACACAGACACAGAGACACACAGAGACACAGAGAGACACAGAGACACAGAGAGACACAGAGAGACACAGAGACACACAGACACACAGAGAGACACAGAGACATACACAGAGAGACACAGAGACACAGAGACACACACAGAGAGACAAAGAGAGACACAGAGACACAGAGACACACAGAGAGACACAGAGACACAGAGAGACACAGAGACACACAGAGACACAGAGAGACACAGAGACACAGAGACACACAGAGACACACAGAGACACAGACACGCACAGACACACAGAGACACACACAGACACACGCATGCACACAGGCTCACAGACATACATACTTTTCTGGTTCGGTTTCTTGAGAGAGTTCTGACTGATAAATTTACTCATAACACAACATATAAAAGTAAACCCACATTTTATTGCCATCTTTTGGCAAATACCCAGAGAAGCTTCAACCTTCTGCTCCCCCAAACATCTGACCAGGTGCCGGATACAAAAGGAGAGGTCTGTCACCTGCTCCAGGATTACCAGGCGACTCCGAGCCACTTCCTCATGTGGGAGAGTGTTATGGCAAATTACGCATATTATTTCTGAAAGCAAAATTACAAGTCACCAGTTTGAATGCTGTCGAGCCCAATCCACTTACGACTTAATTGATTCCCTGGAAGCTGTCTCTGGGGATGGAATTGAGCTGGGACTCAAACCATGTAATTCTTTGTCAGGCTATTTTGCAATTGGAAATTCAAATTTACAATAAAGCAACCATTTATTTAATTTCTATCTGATGGCTTCACCACTAACTTGTTTATGTATTTGTTTTCAAAAACAGGAAAACAAAGCAAAATAAAGTCACTTCTCCCATTAGTCTCCCCCGGACCTTGCTGAGGTCGGTGCCTTCTGGATGTGTGAGGCCCGTTGTTCCAGGAACTCCAGGCTGCAGGTGAAAGGCATCCTTAGCTGTTAACCCTGCTTCTGACAAAAAACAAAAAGGAGAAAAGGCAAAACAACTGCCCTTATATTATCTGTTGTAGGAGGTTACCTGTTTGTTCTCTCTTACGTTCAGGAGGAATAAATGCCAGTCATGCCTGTGACAGTTTTGAACTCATGGGGAACGGAAAGGAAGGTTAACCATGCTGCGTCCTCGTCCCCCGAGAAAAGCAGAGGTTGCTTTCTTCTGGCCCCCTCGGGTGAGGACGAGCTAGCCCTGGGGAAGAGGCAGAGACTGGGGACTTCGGTGATCACGCTTGTTCCAGAGAGGTGGTGAGGCAGCTTGGTCCGGCCCCACCTGTGCTCCTGGGCCAGAGGAAGGGACTGCTGGGGGTTCCCTGGCTCCGGACCCTGGTGGCAGCCCCAGAGGGAGAGACATGTGCAGGGCGCCAGCACTCTCCTTAGGGGACCTTCCTCTGCCTCTCCCCAGGTGTGTCCTGAGCCCTGTACTGGCCTACACACTGGTCTCCAGCTCCTGATGGCCAATGGCCAGTGGGGTGGGAGCCAACTGAACCCAAGTCTAGGTGGCAACTTAGGCGTCAGATGCTCTGCCAAAGTGACAGGGAGTGGCTTTGGACTAGCGTTTAGGCCACCCTTGTCCAACAAGACTTCCTATCTTGTAAGCAAACTCTTCATTGACTAAGGAAGTTGGCCTCCCCTGCAGCTGGATAAGACAGCCTCTGTGTGCAAAGCCCTCATGCAGAAAGGGTTTCTGCAGCCTTCGTCAGGGGTGAACCCACAGAGCTCCGGTGCACCTGCTGTGCGGGCTGCTGAGAGGCCTGGGTCTGTGTGTTTAGTCCACGCAGTTTTCAGGATGTGTTTGAGGTTGTGGGGTGCAGGCTCCACCCCAGGCTTTAAGTCCCACTCTTCCCATCTTGCTGTGTGGCTCTCTGCAAAGCACTCGACCCCTCTGTGGCTCAGTTGTGACACAGGGGTGAGGATGATGGGGCACCTGCCTTGTGGTTCTGCTGAGACAGCAAGAACGGTCACGCCAAATGCCATGGGAAGCAATAGCACAGTGGGGATTGGGTCACCTAAACACCTCTACACATGGGAAAGGGACATGAAGTGCTACGACTAGGGGCGAGCTTGTCCATGCAGCTGCCGGTGACGAAACATCGTCATGTGGTACAGCGTCTGTGGGGCGGGCTGCACAGGGCCTGGCCCCACCAGGAGCCCTGCTCTTTACTGCCATTGTTTGGAGACAATCACACCTCGCACCCATCAACTTCACTCTTCACAGCACTTTTCTGCGTCTGAAAACCAGTGACAAGACCCCTACAGCTCAGCTCTCAGGAAATGACTTAACACCTGGTAGAGCAGGGGTCACACCTGCAGCCCCCAGGTAACCTAAGCCACAGCTTCCCTGGGCCCACTCTCAATAACGTGTCTCTGTCCAGAAATAGACAACCTCAGAACAGAGGCAAAAAAGAATTCCAGTGTTCATGAAGCCGCCTCCTTAGGAGACGGGGCCGAGATGGGGCAGGGCAGGGAGAATGAGAGGAAGGTGTTGAGACTGTGCCTAGTCAGCTGTGTGCTCAGTTGTCTTTACCGGCTCCCAGGAGGCAGAGGGACCACGCAGGCCCCTGGGCTGCTGGGCTCAGGGATAGGGACAGCCAGCTTTGTTACAGGCTGGTGGCTTCAGTCCTGAGGTCTGAAGTGGGCACAGGGAATAAAGGTGGCCTTGGCAGAGCCTTCTGATCTTGTGCCCAAGGCTCTGCCTTTCTTCCTCCTCAGGCAGCCTAGGGAGGTCTTGAGCCTTCCTGTCATCTGGCTGGGACTCCCCTGTGACAGTAGTCCCGTCTCTGTGGCCCCAGATGTCCCCCCACCACACCCCCACAGCTCACTCACCTGCCTCTGGGAATAGGCGAGCCCTCCAGAGACTGAGCTTTTATCCAGAAACTCTTTCCTCCCAACAGGGACAAGTACAGTTTGGCGCCTGGAGATTTATGGGCAGTAAGAGCCCAGCACACGTGACCAAGTGCTCACCACGGCCACCGATGGCAGAGGAGGAATCTCCACCTCCGTGCTGTCACTCTGTTCTCCCAGTCACCTATCGAGGGACATAGATGCATCCTGACTCAGCTGTCCCACTGGCTGGGGGACCAGAGGGCTCTGGATGGGACTGGCCTGAGGTAACAACAGCTGTGAGTCCACAGATAAATGTGACATCACATAGCAAACCTCTGGCGTGCAGCTAACCCTTGAATAATACAGTCTGAACACAACCATTTCCCTCAAAGGTGAGGGGGCAACTTACACTGAAATTTACACTGTTTTTTTTTTTTTTTTCAAAATTGCCACCAAATGAGGGTCCTGGATCCATACAGTTACATTTGCACATAGCTGACCCTCTCAGTGGACACCAGGAGTTACTGTGTCAACAGGCCCCTCAGCCTCTGAGAGGCCCCCACCGTGGGGAAGCACGTCCCCACCTCCTGTCTGCCGGCAGGGGACCCAGACGGGGCCTCAGACTGCAGGACCCCATGGTAGTCCCCCTGGTTCAGATACTGCCTCTGCCCCTCATGCTGGGGTGGGCAGGGGTGCACAGGAGGGCAGAAGTGCTGCCCAGAGTGGAAGCGTCTCTCCACCATTATTTTCCAAAAGTCACAGCACTGCCTCCTTGTAAGGAAACATGGTGGGATGGCCTGAGGTTGGAAGGCTGGAGGGGACAGAGTGGGGTGGCAACCTGGAGAGAGAGAGACCTGAGCTCATGTGCCGAATCAACCCAGAGGCCTGACTGCTCAGAGAAGGTTTGGGTTGAAGGTGGTGATGGTGGCCGGGAGGAGGGGACAACCCATGGGGAGGGGAGGTGACAGGGACCGCCCCCAGAGGCCACCTCAAGCAACAGTGGGGAGGGACTGCCAAGGTCAGGGTCTGGAGTGGACTCTGGGGTCTGC
The DNA here is from genome assembly GCF_027406575.1 of Nycticebus coucang. Classification (NCBI taxonomy): domain Eukaryota; kingdom Metazoa; phylum Chordata; class Mammalia; order Primates; family Lorisidae; genus Nycticebus; species Nycticebus coucang. Next base: position 159,116,193 of record NC_069782.1, on the reverse strand, counting down.
CGAGCACCACATGCAGAGCTCCTCATGGGGGAAAACACGGGGGTCACAGCAGAGCCCCCAAGTGGGAGCTGCTGGAGCAAGGTGGGGACTGGTGCACAGCAGGGACACTTGGGCCTTCTACCTCCAGGCTCTTTCCAGAGGCTTCATTCCAGCTTGGAGAAGGAGCTAGAGGCCAGGAAGAGTGGTGTGATGTCACACAGGTGATACAGACAAGCTACAAACAGGTGGCGTACACGGGTGACACACAGGTAGCACACAGGTGACATACATGCATGCTTACAGGTGATACACAAGTGGCATATATATGGCACACAAAAGTGGCCCTCTCAGACGATGTTCACAGGTGATGCTCACAGGTGATGCTCACAGGTGACAGCACCGGGAGGGTCAGCTCCCCAGACTCTGCTTCCACCTGCCGCCTGGCCGTCTTGGGAACACCAGCAGTTCTCCAGGCCTTGGTGAGGGGAGCTGGACAGCACAGGAGAGCTGTCCCCAGACAGCCTATGTTTAGCTTGTTGTGACTGAGTCTGAGTTGACAGGGATGAACCTGAGCTTTTTTTACTTGTGATAGGATGGGTCTTTGCCAGAGTCCCTGGGGGAAGGATCCAAAGTGGTTGGCCTAGACCAGGGTGCCCCTCTGACCATCCCATCACCGCGGTGGTAGTACTGAGGGCCCAAATTACTCCCTTCCAGAGCAGGCTGCAGGAGGGATGCTGAAGGTGAGCGCCCTCACAGACACGGTGAGGATCCCTCAGGAAGACAACCACCTGCTCCTCTTTGCCCTGGTGACACAGGAACATGGGGTGTGTGACTCCCAAATCCGATGCTTCCCCAGTCCTGTCTCCTCCTTATAGGCTTAGACAGTGGGTCGAGGCACACAGCATGTGGCTTCAATCCTTTGTAAGCAGAGCTCCGGCACCGCCAGGCCTGGGAAGTTCTGCATGAGAGACTTACCCATGAGGGCTGTGAAGCAGAGCCTGGTGAGGACTCAGGGTTCAGCAAACACACTATTATCTCCTCAGAGCTTCGCCACCAGCCCTGGCAACTGAACTTCAGCTTCTCTCTATTATGGGATTTTCTCACAGTAAAATTAAGAAAATGCTCTGGTTTCAGTGAAGTCTTCACACCTTGGGGAGAAAAGGCCTTGCCGACCTCCATGAATGTTAGCAGGGTCAACTGTGTCCTTGTGGGTCTGTTCAGACCCAAGGTGTGAGGCATAGCGGCATCCTGCCATCCTGCTGGACACTGGGGCTGCATCGTCCTCATCCTCACCTGGAGCAGGGACAGATGAGGAGGTCATTCCCCACGTGCCAGTTCTTACATCGTTTCCAGCCTCGTGTGGGACAGGCGAGCTCTGAAGCCATCCTAAGACGCAGCTGGAGGGAGGTCCCAGGGCCTGGGGGTGGGGGTGGGGGCTGCAGGAAACCTCCAGACTGGAGATGAAATGCTCTGATTCCCGGCAAGAGCTGACTCAGAATCAGTGACTGTGGCAGACTCAGTGCTCTGGGTTGGTTGGGGGTGACCTACATCAGAGGGGAGTGGGTCTCAGACTTCAGGGGCATCAGAGCCAACTTAGGGCCCAGCCAGAGCATCTGGTTCTGTCTGTGGCAGGACCTGAGAGCCTGGGCCACACTTTGACAGCCGCCTGTTTGTGGTGGCCACAGGGGAGAGAGTCTGGTGGAGGCGTGTGCCCTGCCATCCTGCTACAGCAGTGCCCACCCCTCCTACCGGGGGTCATGGCAGGGATGGCAGGAGGCAGGGCGGTGGTGACGGCTTTCTACAGGCCAGTGCACTACTGGGCTTGGCATGTCCACCTCTAATCTGCCCAAATTACGTTACCTGTGGGTTTCAGAGTTTTCAGCTGCAGCTGCTGTGGTTCCCAGGCCTCACAGCTCCATGTGTCTCCCTTCCTGTGGGCGCCTGGCAGAGACGAGGTCTGGGATGTTTTAAAAGGCAGAGAAACTTCTGCTTTTTAGTCAGTTGTGGGTTTGTCATCGTCATCTGCCTGCCTGGCTCATTTTCAGTTCCATAACACTGTAACGGGGGCCCCGCCCTCAGGCCTGGGACGATGGGGTATCCAAGGAGGGAGGGATGGGCGTGGGGTTTCGCCCATGGCTTCCATGTCCCCTGCCCAACCTCAGTGATCTAGAACTCAGCCCAGAGTCTGATGGCCCAATGGGCACTTGGTAAACAATGGGTTCTGAACACACAGGTGTGATCGTCCCTCAAATACTTATTTGCAGACTTCTCTCTGCACAGCTCTGGGCCAGGTGGTGCCAGGCAGCTGACACGGCCCTGCCCAAACCAGTGTCCCCTGCCCCGTCTGCCTTGAGGCCTTCTTTTGATGCTAGAGAATCTCAACCCTGGCGGCCTCTGAGGTGCCTCCTCCAGACCCCGTCTGAGCAGGTCAGACCCCACCCACCCCTGCAGAAGTTCCCGCGGCCCCAGCAGGCTGAGTGAGGCCCAGCTTGGGGGCCTGGACGGTCCAAGCAGGATGTTTTCCCGGGGCATCTCTGGAGTGGCACTGTGGCTGAACAACCACCAAGCAAAACACAAAGACCAATATCTGGCAGAGGCGTCCCCCCATGCTTTGGCAGATGCTGTGATTTGGAAAGTTACAATAGCGTGTTATTGACATTTTATTTGCTACCTGCCGTATATTCTTAAGTCTCTATTTCTCACAATGGGCCTAAAAAGCAGGACTTACAGCTGCTGTTTTGGAAATGAAGAGAAACATGGTCTGAAATAATCAGTTCAAGTTCACAAAACTAGCATGGAAAATGCCAGAATTAAAAGTGAGCAGCTGCTGAACCCAAAGGGAATGTTTCCCCAGGATGACAGAGGTCATGTCCGCTGGAACCGCTGACCAGAGCTGGGGCTGCAGGGTCAGGCTGGGGCAGTACCCGGCACTGCTGGGCTGCTCCCCAGGGCCCTGCACTGCAAGAGGGACCTTCACACGTGCAGCTGTGAGCCCAGCCCGGGAGGTTCCTTCCTCAGCATGCGGCAGGACAGCCTGGGCCTGGGGGATAAGTTTCCTTTCCAAGCTGCAGATGGTCATTCTGTAGCCGCAACACTGGGCACCTGAGGCCTGGCCTTTCTAAATGCCCTTCCTTAGCCAGGGATAGCCTTCCCACCAGCAGTCCCTCCTCCCAGCCCCCTGCCTATGGCCCCAGGTCTGGCACCTCCACTGTCCCTCCTACCACTGACTGTGCTGTGCCAACAAAGAGCTGTCACTCCAGGTGACAGGCTCAGAAAAACAGTCCGCCTTTCTGGGTCACAACCCTTTGGCTGCCACTGAGACCACAGAAAGAGTCCCTTTCCTATGTCCCACAGCATCAGGCCACGGCCACCCATTAGTAGAGATGGATGTGCTCGGGCCGGAGTCTGCCCTAGAGCCGGAAGAGGATCCTGCCGTGCGGGGTCCCCATGGTCTCAGGCCCTGTCCTCTCAACCCCAGTGGCCTCCCACTGGCAGGTGTCCAGGGGTGTGCAGTGGGAATCCTGCCTGGCACGAAGCTCCCAGGGACACTGTGCCTTTGAAGGAAGGGGAGGAAACCGCCTGCTGCACCCACCGTGGACTCTCCTGGACAACCACTGCTTCTGAGTGCTGTGGTCTGAGTGACAGCACCAAGCGTTTAAGGGGAAAGAAGAGCCAACGTGGTGACTTGCTTCCTTCTTCCTAAGAAACGAGCGTGGTGCTGTCCTGGGGCAACTGTGCTCCCAGGATAGAGCGTGTCATAGTCGGAGCAGAGAGAAGGCAAACCCTGACCTTCTTTCCAAGATGGGCTATCGGGTCTCACCACAAGTGCGGCTGTGTGATTCTATGTGGCTTTTACGGGGTAGTGTTGCAATAATCAGTGCTAAAAAGATACTCTGATGTGTTTGGACAGTGATGAGCCCGAGAAGAACAGGATGGGCGGAGGGAAATTAAACGAAAACCTGAAACAGAAGCAGACACTGTCATTCCATGGAAGATTCAGAATCTCAATTACTCTTGAAAACAAGACAACCTGGCCACATAAAACAGCTTGCTTCCTTCCAACTCCTTAGTGCCGAAGGAAAGCATGAGGTCGGCTCAGTGTTGGTGAGGAAAAGCCGCGGGTGCTGCAGACCTGTGTCAACCTCGCGCCACATCACATCATCTGATGTACGCCTTCTTTCACATGGCTGATATTTAAATACTTCTCAGAATTAAGAAAAATGTCACATTAACTTACTTTCCCACCATCTGAAGAAAGGAGGAAGTGAGAAAATGTATGTTTCTTGTTGATCAACAGCATAAAGTTGAGACACCCAAAGAACCATGACCATGGAGCATATGAGTCCTCCAGGAAGCCCTCCAGGGGAGGAGGGAAGCCCCGGGGCTTCAGCTGCAGGTCTGGGGGATCGTAACCCTCATGGAAGGTGCACTCCCCTTCTTTTTATCAAGCTTCTGAGCCCCAGGTACACAGGTCAGCCTGGAGGCCCAGTGTGAGGCCACCTGGGGAGATGTAATTTGGGGCATAAGGAACATCTCACTTGTGTGTCCTCACCTGTGTCCACTGTGATTGCTGGTGAGTGAGGACCAAGCCCCGATGCCCAGGCTGTCTATTCCAGCTGAATTTGACAGATGGCCAGTGTCAGCTTTCCAAGTGTACCCTTCACTCAGAGAAGCTGGTTCTGCCCCAGTTTTCTGCCTCAGTCTGGCCTCCTTGGTTGGCCTCACATTTGTGACCCTGTTTTCCCAGCTCCTTCCTGCATGGAGGACCAAGTTTCTCCATGTGGCTCCACTGTAGGCAGGTGAGGAAGGTGGCAGCAGCCTCAGCCTCCTCAGACCAGCAGTATGAATCCCTCCTTAATTCCTTCCTTCCTTCCTCCCTCCCTTTCTTTCTTCCTTTCCTTTCTAAATGCCCTTCCTCAGCCAGGGATGGCCTGCCTACTTGCAGTCCCTTCCTCCCTCCCTTTCTACCTTCCTCTATGAGGTATCTCCTGAGGGCCTGCTGTGCACAAGCAGACTCCATCCGCTTGTCCTCAAAACCATCATATAAAATAGTTGTTTAACAAAGGCACACTGTGAGCCGGGTAGGACAGAGGGGTATGGGATTAGAAAGAATGTGTTCCACCTCCATCCAGGTTAACACAAAAGATATAAAGTCTCCACCTTTTTTAATGGCTGAATTCCATGGTGTACGTATACCACAGCTAAGCATCACAAGAATGGAGAAGCAAGAACCCAATGTACTCAATTCTAATAGGAAGGCAGTAGAAGATCTAATACAAGGCAGGGTACGGGAATGAGCAAGCGGGGACAGGGGAGGAGGGAGGGACACGGGGACACAATTACAAGAGGGACTTTATCTAACAAATGCAATCAGTGTAACCTAATTCTTTGTACCCTCAATGAATCCCAAACAATAAAAAGAAAGAACGGTCTCAGAGGTAATGAAGTGCTGTTCTCACGAGGTGATGTTGGAATTAGTCTTGTATGAGGGTGCAAAGGAAAAGAGGTGTGGTGACAGGCTGTGTGCAGGAGGAAACGTGCCCATCCCGTGGGCAGGGACTTCACCCCATAATTCACAAAAGAAGACACACATGGACGTCTGACCAATAAATATCTTTTGGAAAAACGATTTGCCCTCACTAGGAATCCAGTGAGTGTAAATTAAAATGATGAAAAGCTGTTGCTTGTTGCTGAGCAGGTTGGAAGGGTTTGTAGAGTGACATCACTCGGTGAGATAAACCACCTGCAGCAGACTGGCCACGCCCATCGGGAACGCGCAGCAGACTGGCCACGCCCATCGGGAACGCGCAGCAGACTGGCCACGCCCATGGGGACCGGGAACAGGCCCCCGCCTGCGGCCTCCTGCATCCGGAAGTGAAGACAGGCGCTCCTCCCCAAGCGGTCAGAGCTGGGCAGCTCTTCCGGCGCATCGAAGGACGCTAGGAAGCCCCTGCAGGAACAGGAAGAGTCACGAGTGAGTTCCTGAGGGAAAAATCACATTGGCGCGAAATGTGTATGGCGCGGGAGGGTCGTGGTGCGTTACAGAAATGTTACGTTCTCTACGCACGTGCGCCGTCTGAGCTGTGCCAGCGCGCACTCTTGGTTGTGGGCCTCCAGATGTCAGGGACAACGTGTGACACGGGTTATAATCTCTTCTTAAACCACAGCCGTTTGTTTCATGGGGAACAAGACTGTGCACGCAGGTGGCCCCAGGGGCAGCCGGGGCTCTCCCGAGGACTCGGGCGCCCGCCCCCTCCCTGCTGATCTCACTGCCCTGGCGCCGTCCTCGGGCCTGGTCCCTCTTGCAGGCAAAGTGACTTCCGGGTCATCACTCACACTGCTACCTCCCAGTCTCCCTCCTCCAGTATCTACACACACGCAGACCCTCTAAACCAGCTCCTGGCAGGCCCCACATCTCGGTGGCCAGCCTGCAGCGTGTCTGCACAGCACTCCTCTCTGGCAGCAGGAGTGGGCAAGGCAAAGCCAACAACCACTTTCTGGTGGTGAGGGGGACCCCGTGTGCCCCAGACACTGTCACCCAACTCTGATCAAGGTTGTATTAATTGGTTCAGGCTGCGGCAAGAACACGCCACTGTCTGGGCAGCCTAATTAAAGACCCGACGCCTCCCGTCTCAGTTCTCGGGCTGGAAGTCCAGCAGGGGAGTGTCCACAGGCTGGCTTCTCCTGAGGCCTCTCCTGTGCTGCCCTTCCATCCGTGTCCTAATCTCCTCGTGTGAGTGTGTGTGTGTGTGTAAGGACACAAGTCAAAATGGATTAGTGACACACCCTTATGGCCTGTTGAAACCACAATTACCTCTTTAAGGAACTTCTCTTCAAATACAGTCACACTGGGGGTTAGGGTTTGAAAGTATGAATTCTAGGGAACACAATTCAGTCCATAAACAAGTTAAATAATTTTTCTGGCAAGAATTTTGAGTATAAGGAAATGCCTGTTGGGCAGGCGACAAGCCACTTTCCATAATAAACTTAGAGTAAAGACAAAAAACACTCCAACAATTTAACCAGTTATTATCCCTGAGTTATTGTTGCATTTCATTTGCTTCTTGATTTGGCTGGAGTTTGCGGAGCAGCAAGGAGGAAGCTCTGCAGAGAAAGAGCTCCAGAAATGTTTATAGGACCCCACCCCTTGTGTATATTTGCCTGAATATGACGTTGCACATATGTGGTGTGGCACTTTGTAAAACTGTGGAACTTTGTAAAATCAGTGAAAGGATAACTGCCGGTGGGTATAAAATAATTCCCAGAGCTCAGACAGGGCTGGGAGATACTTGGGTTCTGACTAGACAAACGGGAGAGAAACCTTGTTCAACTTCAGGGCATTCACCAAAGATCTGAGAAAGTAAGATTTGTAAGAAAGGTACTGTGAAGTCTGTAACATTCGTAGGAGTAAAACGTGGGGAAGTGACGTGAAGAGTGGAAAATGAACCTTGATGTGACAATTGTCAGCTTGTTTTGTTAACTATGAGCTTGTTTATTAGCTGAATGGGTTGTAGTAGGTTAGTTATAGTGTTTAGACATGCATGTTTCCTATGAAATATTTTATTGTCAAGTGATGATCATTCCCCAAATGCAAGAGTAGTTCACATTAAAAATCAATTGATTTAATTCAGCATATTAAAACAATAAGAACAAAAAGTGACCTCAATATAGGTGTAAAATAATCAGACAGAAACATCCATCCTTGATGAAAATTCCAGCAAACTATGAACAGGAGGGTCTCCTCAGCCGATAAAGAAAAGTATTGACCTTGGATCTTCAACCTTACTAAATTCACTTACAAATTCTCCAATGTTCTTCTTTTTGAAATTGTTTTGGCTCTTCTGGGTATTTTTAATTTCATATCATCAGGCTATCTGATTTCAGGACTTATAACAAAGCCACCTTAATCAAGAAAATGTGTAATTTGCATAAGGGCAGACAGGTAGCTCAGATAAACAGAATTTAACATCTTTAGCATCAAGGTAATTCATGGAGAATGAACAGTCTGCTAGAAGCCTCTTCCCCAATGGCTGAGACCTCTGGAAATTCACTACTCCATAAAAGCAGTGAGAACATTGTAGAGCATTGCCAAAATCAATTTTTTCAGGACTCTGTAAATTAACCATAAGCTTGCAACAATCTTAGGAGCATTTATTCAAGAAAAATGGCTGAATCTTGGAACTGTATCCAAAACATATAAATAACTCATACAATTCGATAAGAGAAGAAGCAATCCAATACAGAATGGTCTAGAGGTCTGGACAGAGACTTCCATGAAGTCTTATCTTAGTAAACACAGTGAATCATACACTCCAAATGACGATGTTCCATTCCATATAAATTAAATCTCGGTGTAATTGATTTTAAATTTCAATATGAAAAACTCAGAAAAATATTTGCAGAGACACTAGACAAAAAAGCAGATGTGAATGACCACTGATCCAGTGACGAGCTTCAGTACAGCGTGTCCCCAGTGCCCTTAACGTTGTCATACACAGAGAATGCAGGACATTATAGCTCCATGTGCCCTTATGTACAAAATGTTCATTACAAAATTTTACAAAGAGGTGGCCAACACACAGATAATATTTTGTAAGTATTCTGTAAAATCTTGTAATGAGTATTTTGTGAGTAAAGGAACATTTAGCTACAATGTCCCCTTGTCCCTGTGTGTGGCAACTTTGGGGATGCATTTTGGGACACTGTGTACATTACCAGGAATCACTGAAAGGCAAAGTGAAGCCCCACTGACATGACATCAGCATGGGTAAAATTTTAAAATAACTTTTGGTGATAATGAGAAGCAACTAAAACTTGTAGGATTCTGGAAAGATTGTGGTCCAACCACTTTGGAAAAGAGTTTGACAATTTATAGTAAAATTAAACATACACTTTTCACCCAGAAATTCCACTATTTCCTAAAGAGAAATGGAAACATATGACATTGTGCACAACGCAATGACTTGTGCACAGATGACCTAGAGACGTTTTATTCATAATGGCCAAAGGGTTGGAACAACTGAAGTGCACCAGCTCCTCGTGAGTTCTTAGCCAGTTCTGGGCTCATTACACGGCAGAGAAGGGCCTTGTAATACAAAGGAAGCATCTACCCAGCCTCCTGAAACCAAGCCTGAGTCTCCAAAACATCATGGTGAGCAAAAGAATTGAGATGCGAATATAGCATACTGCAAACTTCTTGCATATGAAATTCTGGAACAGGTGAAACTCTTCAGTGGGACACAAGGCAGGGCAGTGGCTGCTGGGGCTAGAGCCGGCTTATGGGATGGAGCTGGCAGGGGACTCCAGGGCAAGGGGAGTTTCTCTCTCTTGACTGCGATGTCCTTACACTGGTGTGTACATTTGACAAATCAATTGGAGTGGATGCATTTTGCTATGTGTAATGCACAGTTCAGTAAATTTCATTTAATAAGTTTACAAAAATTACAAAAAGCAAAAACAAAATAATTAGTGAAGTAATTAGTACTCTCCTACAGTAAATTCACCAATCTAGGAAATCTAATGGCTAGAGGCTGGCTTCTCTGAAGGTCACAGTTTTGTCTCATCAGAGGTGGGGCGTTGACTGTGGTTGAACGACAGTAGGCCCTCCCCTGAAAAAGTTCTGTGTTTTATCTTTTGTAGGAGAGTGTGGATGATTATATATTGGTTTCATAATTTATTGAGAACATTGGTTACAACTATAGTCCAGGATGAAAGAAGGAAGAGGAGGGTGAGGGGAGGGGAGGGGGGAGGTCTGGGGGAGGGAGGGTAATCAGTGGGACCTCACCCATTGTGCATATTGCAAGGGTACATGTCAAATCTATTAAGAGTAGAGTATAAATGTCATAACACAATAATTAAGTAAGTGAGGTGAAGGCTGTATTAACCAGTTTGATGTAAGCATTCCAAATTATATATAAAATCACATTGTACCCCATAAATGCATTAATGTACACAGTTACGATTTAATTAAAAAATTGTTAAGAAAAAGAAAAGCTCTGTGTTTCTGCTTATGTGCAGGAAAAATAGGCATTTTGAGAAAGACAGTCTGTCATCTTTCCTCCTTTGCTGGCAAAGTCATAAATTCCCTTTTCCTCCTCCTCCTCCTCAAAAAAAAAAAAAAACCAGAAAGAAATTTAATAGGAGAAATGACACACATTTCTCAAAATTCCAGGACACTGTTGGACACGTCCTGAGAACAATGTGTGTGCACACAACCAGGAGCAGTCCATGTAGTCCCTAACTGCATGATTTGTGTGTCATCTGGGAACCTTTCTGGAGAAACTGCTATAACGCGTGGAACAGAGAAGCCCTGAAATGAAAACACACCTTCACAAGGCAGAACCATAAGGCGTGGTCTCGACACAGACAGCGCCAAGCCACATGACACCAGTGTTAAAGGCACAGGGGGCTCTGGGGAGGGGAGCTCTCTACTGAGTCCGCAGCCCCCACCCCCCGCTGCCCCGACACAAGCAAGTCGCTCCTCTCTGAGTCCAAGGGGGCGGCCAGTGTGACCATCTTCAGATCTCAGTCACTCCTCTTTGAGTCCAGATGGGCGGCCAATGTGATCATCTTCAGATCTTAGTTGCTTCTCTCTGAGTCCAGGGGGTGGCCAGCATGATGATCTTCAGATCTCAGTTGCTCCTCTCTGAGTCCAGATGGGCAGCCAACGTGATGGTCTTCAGATCTCAGTCGCTCCTTTCTGACTCCAGGGGAGTGGCCAGTGTGACGATCTTCAGATCTCAGTCCTCCTCTCTGAGTCCAGATGGGCAGCCAGCGTGATGGTCTTCAGATCTCAGTCGCTCCTCTCTGAGTCCAGGGGGGTGGCCAGTGCGACCATCTTCAGATCTCAGTCACTCCTCTCCGAGTCCAGGGGGATGGCCAGCGTGACGATCTTCAGATCTCAGTCCCTCCTCTCTGAGTCCAGGGGGATGGCCAGCATGACGATCTTCAGATCTCAGTCCCTCCTCTCTGAGTCCAGATGGGCAGCCAGCATGACGATCTTCAGATCTCAGTCCTTCCTCTCTGAGTCTAGATGGGTGGCCAGCATGATGGTCTTCAGATCTCAGTCCCTCCTCTCTGAGTCCAGATGGGCAATCAGTGTGACCATCTTCAGATCTCAGTCACTCCTCTCTGAGTCCAGGGGAGTGGTCAGTGTGACGATCTTCAGATCTCAGTCCTCCTCTCTGAGTCCAGATGGGCGGCCAGTGTGACCATCTTCAGATCTCAGTTGCTCCTCTCTGAGTCCAGGGGGGTGGCCAGCATGACCATTTTCAGATCTCAGTCGCTCCTCTCTGAGTCCAGATGGGTGGCCAGTGTGACCACCTGCAGATCTTAGTCGCTCTTCTCTGAGTCCAGGAGGGTGTCCAGCATGATGGTCTTCAGATCTCTATTTCTTTCAGTGTGGAAAGGTAGTTCCCACCCTGCCGTGCTTTGCAGCGTGAGTGTGAAGGCCTGCAACAGGCCAGGGACAGAGAGCCGAGAGTCTCACTCAGGTCGCAGAGTTGGTGAGCGTGGGGATCGCGATTCACACTTCATCACTCACCACTGAGTGCAGAGCGCAGCATCTCCAGAGAGGGCGTCTGGGGTCTGACACAGCTGCCACATGACACAATGCCTATAGGGTGGCTCTGAAAACACTGACATGGCGTAATGTAGATTCGTTTCACTTTTTGCAAAGTATAAATCTTCCGTATTCTCCATGGTTGAAAATTCTAGTTGTTATCTAAAAGCCTCTCTTTTTCTTAGAATAGTCAAATCTTTAGCTGAGACTCCTCACCTCAATAAGCCTAAATGTGTGGCCCCGAGACTGGACAGCCAGTGGCCAGTGGGTTCTGGGCAGACCGACAGTGTTTGGAGGTCTCCTCTCAACTACTGACCTCTCTGTCACCTAGCTGACCCCACAGCTGGAAGTCCATCTGGCACTGTCTGGGACACATCAGTAGGGCTTTATCCTCAGGGCACCCAGGAGAAAAGCCCTAGCCCTGGGGTATTGGCCTCAGCACTTACAGTGGACCCAGAGAAGACCAAGAAGCAGGCTGTAGGTATTACTGCAGATGGTGGGAAGGGGCAGGGACAGATTCTCTGTTTACCTAACATGGAGATAAAATACACCAGCCCATGTGCTCCTGAGAGCAGGGTACACAGGACCCTCTGGCAGTGATTGCCTACCTGGCTTGGCTCGTGTTGCAAAGCTGTGGAAGATGCATGTTAGGACAGCCATTCTGCTTCCCAGAGGAGCAAGTGGGGGTGCAGGTGTTAAGTGCCTTGCTTGGTGTCCTGCAGGAAGTGGCCTAACTCGGACTTTCCCCCTGACAGTCACCCTCCAGAGCCCGTGTTGTCCTGAAAGCCTCTCAGAGCTCACCCACTAGCTGACAACAGGGCAAAGGAAGGTGCAAAAATGAACGGAAGCAGCAAAAAAAGGAACAAAAGACAAACTGGACTAGATCAAAATGTGAAACTTCTATGTACCCCAGGACACGCTCAACAGAGGGGAAAGGTAACCCGAAGCCTGGGGGAAAATATTTGCAAATCCTGTATATGATGAGCTAACTAACCGTAATATACAAAGAAGACTTATAACTCAATAACAATGAAATAAATAACCCTATTAAAAAAGGGCAATGGACTTGACTAGGCTTTTCTCCAAAGAAGATATGCAAATGGTTGATAAGCACATCAAAAGATGCTGGTCCCCTCAACAAAATCCTAGCCAATAGATTACAGCTCATCATCAAAAAAGTCATTCATCATGATCAAGTAGGCTTCATCCCAGGGATGCAAGGCTGGTTTAACATACGCAAGTCCATAAACGTTATCCACCATATTAACAGAGGCAAAAATAAAGATCACATGATCCTCTCAATAGATGCAGAAAAAGCATTTGATAAAATCCAGCATCCTTTTCTAATTAGAACTCTGAAGACTATAGGCATAGGTGGCACATTTCTAAAACTGATTGAAGCTATCTATGACAAACCCACAGCCAATATTTTACTGAATGGAGTAAAACTGAAAGCTTTTCCTCTTAGAACTGGAACCAGACAAGGTTATCCTCTGTCACCTTTACTATTCAACGTAGTGCTGGAAGTTCTAGCCAATACAATTAGGCAAGACAAGGAAATAAAGGGAATCCAAATGGGAGCAGAGGAGGTCAAACTCTCCCTCTTTGCTGACGACATGATCTTATACTTAGAGAACCCCAAAGACTCAACCACAAGACTCCTAGAAGTCATGAAAAAATACAGTAATGTTTCAGGATATAAAATCAATGTCCACAAGTCAGTAGCCTTTGTGTACACCAATAACAGTCAAGATGAGAAGCTAATTAAGGACACAACTCCCTTCACCATAGTTTCAAAGAAAATGAAATACCTAGGAGTATACCTAACGAAGGAGGTGAAGGACCTCTATAAAGAAAACTATGAAATCCTCAGAAAGGAAATAGCAGAGGATATTAACAAATGGAAGAACATACCATGCTCATGGATGGGAAGAATCAACATTGTTAAAATGTCTATACTTCCCAAAGCAATCTACCTATTCAATGCCATTCCTATCAAAATACCAACATTGTACTTTCAAGATTTGGAAAAAATGATTCTGAGTTTTGTATGGAACCGGAAAAAACCCTGTATAGCTAAGGCAGTTCTTAGTAACAAAAATAAAGCTGGGGGCATCAGCATACCAGATTTTAGTCTGTACTACAAAGCCATAGTGGTCAAGACAGCATGGTACTGGCACAAAAACAGAGACATAGACACTTGGAATCGAATTGAAAACCAAGAAATGAAACTAACATCTTACAACCACCTAATCTTTGATAAACCAAACAAGAACATACCTTGGGGGAAAGACTCCCTATTCAATAAATGGTGTCGGGAGAACTGGATGTCTACATGTAAAAGACTGAAACTGGACCCACACCTTTCCCCACTCACAAAAATTGATTCAAGATGGATAAAGGACTTAAATTTAAGGCATGAAACAATAAAAATCCTCCAAGAAAGCATCGGAAAAACACTGGAAGATATTGGCCTGGGGAAAGACTTCATGAAGAAGACTGCCATGGCAATTGCAACAACAACAAAAATAAACAAATGGGACTTCATTAAACTGAAAAGCTTCTGTACAGCTAAGGAGACAATAACCAAAGCAAAGAGACAACCTACACAATGGGAAAGGATATTTGCACATTTTCAATCAGACAAAAGCCTGATAACTAGGATCTATAGAGAACTCAATCCACATGAAAAAGGCCAACAATCCCATATATCAATGGGCAAGAGACATGAATAGAACTTTCTCTAAAGATGACAGACGAATGGCTAATAAACACATGAAAAAATGTTCATCATCTCTACATATTAGAGAAATGCAAATCAAAACAACCCTGAGATATCATCTAACCCCAGTGAGAATGGCCCACATCTCAAAATCTCAAAACTGCAGATGCTGGCATGGATGTGGAGAGAAGGGAACACTTTTACACTGCTGGTGGGACTGCAAACTAGTACAACCTTTCTGGAAGGAAGTATGGAGAAACCTCAGAGCAGTCAAGCTAGACATCCCATTTGATCCTGCAATCCCATTACTGGGCATCTACCCAGAAGGAAAAAAATCCTTTTATCATAAGGACACTTGTACTAGACTGTTTATTGCACCTGAATTTACAATCGCCAAAATGTGGAAACAGCCGAAATGCCCACCAACCCAGGAATGGATTAACAAGCTGTGGTATATGTATACCATGGAATACTATTCAGCCATTAAAAAAAATGGAGACTTTACATCCTTCATATTAACCTGGATGGACGTGGAAGACATTATTCTTAGTAAAGCATCACAAGAATGGAGAAGCATGAATCCTATGTACTCAATTTTGATATGAGGACAATTAATGACAATTAAGGTTATGGGGGGGAGGAAAAGCAGAAAGAGGGTTGGAGGGATGGGGGTGGGGCCTTGGTGTGTGTCACACTTTATGGGGGCAAGACATGATTGCAAGAGGGACTTTACCTAACAATTGCAATCAGTGTAACCTGGGTTATTGTACCCTCAATGAATCC
Source organism: Nycticebus coucang (assembly GCF_027406575.1). Classification (NCBI taxonomy): domain Eukaryota; kingdom Metazoa; phylum Chordata; class Mammalia; order Primates; family Lorisidae; genus Nycticebus; species Nycticebus coucang. The sequence continues at coordinate 159,101,149 of NC_069782.1, read as the reverse complement.
CCAACAATAAAAAAAAAAAAATAGATAGCAATTAAAAACATTAACATATTTGAATTAAAAATTACAAAAAAAAAAAAAAGATGCTGGTCATCACTGATCACTGGGAACTGCGAATCAGAATCACAGTGAGATGTCCCCTCACACCCCTGCGATGACTGTGATAGACAAAAGACAACCCAGAACATCACAAGTGTTGAGGAGAACATGAAAACATCTTGAAATTCTCATACACTGTTGGTGGAAATGTAAAATGGTACAGATGCTGTGGAAAGAGTATGGAAAAGCCTCAAAAAACAAAGATAGAATTGCCATGAGCTCCAGCTGTTCCACCTCTGGACATAGACCCAAAGAAATGAATGCAGGGCTCACAGGTGTTGGTGCACTTATGATCATAGCAGCATTTTTCACAAGAGCTAAAAGGTAGAAACAACTCCAGTGTCCACTGACGAATGAACAGGTGAACAAAATGTGGTGTATCGATGTGATGAGGTATTATTCAGCCTTGAAAGGAAGAAAACTCTGACACCTGCTTTAACAGAGATGGACCCTGAGATATTCGCATGCTAAATGGAATCAGCCAGCCACAGAAGGACGAACACTGTGCAATTGCATGAACATGAAGTTGTCAGAGGACAGAAAGGTGGCTGCCAGGAGGATGGAGCCAGGCAGTGTTCAGTGAGGGCAGAGTTTCAGTCTTGTAAGATGAAAAGAATTCTGGTGATTGGCAGTGATGGCTGTGAAGCAAAGAGAATGCACTTAATGCCACTGAACCATAGACTTAAAATATTTAGGATGGTAAATTTTATGGTTTGTGTATTTTGCCACAATTTGAGAAATTTTTTAAAAGTTAAAAAAAAATGAATAAAGACAAACAGACATTGGACCTGGTGTTTTCCCCATGGAAAGATGCAGAGAGAAAAAAAAAAGAGTCGTAGATTGAAGAAAATGAGGGGGTGAAGTCACTTGTTTCAGGAAAGTTTGAATTCATAAGCACGTTGTGGGGGGGGTCCGTCAGTGAGTGGACGGAAGCTGTGAAACAGCGTGCAGACAGGTGCACATGACATTTTTCAATGTGTTCTGCAGCCCACCACCCACCCCCACAGAATATTCTAAATAACTTCCAGTGATCCGCACACCAACTGTCCTCTAATGCTGAGGCTTTGCACGGAAACCCCTTCTCGGCAACTTGTGGGAAATGATGAGATGGTGTGTGGGTGATGGTAATTAATGTCTCAGGAAAAGTCTGTCCTTGGCATGAAATAGGATCCGCCTCATCAGCATAGGAAGTGTATGTGCAGCGGGGTGGGTGGGCTTCAGATGCCTCAACCTTCCCACCCAACACCCAGAGCAGCCGGGGGCAGCTTTTGGTTTTGAAGTTGCCTCCCTCAGGGTGCTCTGGATTCCGGCTGCAGCAAAGCCAACTTCCGTGTGCTAGCAAGGGTTTTGTGTATAGACTGACAAAGCCATTTCATACTTTATTTGTCAAAGGCTTTGTTTTTAGATATTTTGAACTTCCTTATTGGCTTCATTATATATTAATACCCTTATTAATATATCATATTTTATATTAATATGGTTATTAATATACAACATATTACATATATGAAGACTTGACTTAATACACTGCTGACTGGTCACGAGTTGCCCAGTAACATAGTTTCCTTGTGTAATTGCTGGTAAACAGTGTGTTCACAAGCTGCGCGCGTCATGAGCCACCAGCTGTCACACGTGTTATGTTGACAGCTCCATTCATTTGTTCTCTCATTGATTTATCACCCATCAGCCTATCATGAGGTGATGAAATTTCTGCTCTATTTGGACCCAGAGCTGGGTCCTCAGGAAACTGAAGATCTCCCAGTTTGGGAAGGAATGACCAACCCTATGGTATATCACCTGTGCCAATGCTGTGTGAACACTTAGGAGACAGTGTCTCCCCTACCTGGAGACATGGCTGCACAGAAAGTGACTTTTCAGGGACCTTGAAGGAAGACGAGAGAGATGTGGGAGGAAGCAGCACTTTTCAGGGAAAGAGGACAGCAAAGACAAACAACCCCCATAGTCTTCATGTCTGGGGTGCAGCCAGGGCACGATGACTTGGTAGTGACACGGTCCTCTGGGATGTCCTGGTGACCACTGACCTGAGCACCTGCAGACTTTGCGAGGCTCCTCCCCCTTCTCCCTACACAGGGGAAAGCCTCCCTCCTCTGTGGAGCCTGACCCAGCCTCCGTGAGCTCTCAGCCAACGAGGCTGGATTGGCCCCTTATTGGCCTGTCTTACTCACATGCCTGTGTTTCCTCACAGGGAGCAGCTCTCGTCCCATAGAAGAAACCTGTACAGTCAGCATGGGCTGCCACACCAAACCACCACAGGTGGTGTGGCTTAACCAGGAGACTTTGGACCCTCATAACGATGGAGGCTGGACGTCCACCACTGTAGTGCCAACAGGGTCACCTCTGCTCAGGCTCTCTTCCTGGCCTGCAGGCGCTGCTGTCTCACTGTGTCCTCACCTGGTGGAGAGAGCTCTGGTCTCTCCCTCCTGTAAGGACACTAACCCCATCCCAGGGGCCCCACCCTCATGACCTCACCTCACCTTCCTACCCTCCCTGAGGCCCCGTCTCCTGCTCTCAGGCCCTTCGTGGTCCAGACTCGCAGTTGACACCAAGCACAGCACAGGCCTCACGGTTAAAGATTCTTGCCACCAGATAGTAAAAGTGGAATTATTCTTGTAGCCTGGCTCATCAATCTCTAACTGTGGCTTTTTCATGCTTTTTCCATGGAAAGTCAAGTTTCTGTGAAATAACGGGAGTGCCATTATTGGCGGCCAGCGGCTTCTTTACTTGATGCTCTTCTGTGAGGAATATGAATGAGGGATTCTCTTTTGGAAGTCGCTCCAGAGCAGACACCTCTGCTGCAGCGAGAACACAGCGGGTACCCTGGGAGATGGTCCATGGCATCAGCTGCAGCTGCTCTTCAGAAAGGTGCAGATGTCAGAGGAGCAGGGCTGGGTGCCTGTACCAGTCAGGACACAGGGTCCTCACCAGGGTGAGTAGAAGCTCCACAACCAAGTCCTTCAGGTTACAATGGATTGGACAGACAGCCCCTGGGACAGTGCAGCCTGAGCCCCAGTGTGAAGGTCTGCCCACCTCTGCTAAAATCACTGACCAGCAGACTTAGGGACCTGTTTGCTAACATCCCCTTGGTGCTGGGTGTGTGCACACTGAGATGGTTCAGGGCGGGGTGAAGGCACCTGCATGCATCTTCTAAGACGAGGTTATCAAAGTGCTCCAAGGTGCTGTAGTTGAGTTGGCTCTCAGGAGAGATTGATGACAACCAGGCCCTGCTCCAGACTCGCAGGTGTCTATGCATTGGCCCACCTGATGACAGGTCTATGGACATAGCTCCGAGGGTCTGCTTTTGTGCACCCCAATATGGTTCTCTGTGTGGGTGGGGAGGGCTTCCACGAGGGGGGTTTTGCTCATGTCTGGAGGCAATTCTCCATCATCATGACTTGGGGAGGGCTGCTGGCATCCGGCAGGCAGAAGCCGAAGATGCCAGGACGGCCTCAAACGAGGAAGTCTCCAGCCAGAACACCAGCAGTGATGGGGTTGGGGATTACAAACCCTGATCCGGGCTGTTTGCCCACCCATAACCCCACAGCCACCAAATAGCCTGTGAAATGGGAAAGCTAAGTAAAGCCCAAAACGATTCTAGGGTTATACTATTAGGAGCTTCATCACACCACAAAACAGGCTCGTTGTAACTGTCGTGAGAAAGACTGAGGGACAGGCAGTGGTAGTGCCTATAGAAATCGTGGCATTAAAAGTACTTTTCCAGATTTTTACTGTGTGTGTCATCATCCTAGGGACTGTTCATGAACTGTACCTCTTAAGTCTTCCCTCCGCCTTTAAAATGGAGATGAATTAGCCATTTTTCAAACAATTAAGGATAAAATAAATATAAAAGTATGAACAGCAAATATTGGCATGGGACATGTGACAACCCAGAAGCTGCTTTTAGAGTTTTGCACCTTCTGATTTGCAACAATCCCTCCAAGTAAGTTCTAGCATTATCTCTGCTCCACATAGGAGGAAGCAGAAATGTGCAAAAGTGAAGTGATCTGCCCATGATGGGGAGATCACTGGAAAGGACAAGGTTGGAGCATTCACATTCTCCATTACTCCTCTCACACACCTGCCAGGGTGGGGTGCACTGGAAGGTATGGGTGTTCCCTTCAAGTCTCCTGAACACCCAGTGCCTGGCCAGGAGGTCATGCCCTGGCTCTTAGGTAGCACTGGCCCCAGGACTCTGGGCAGCCAAGTGTGCCCCTGTGCTGGGACCCAGCCCAGCCGGAGGGTCTCGTCCCTGGGTGGGAATTGAATGAAGGCCGAGGCCCACTGCGACAAGATGCCTGAATTCTTGGGATTAGTGGGTCATTAAGGGGCTGGGGACTCAAGAGGGACCTTCTAGGCTCACTGATCCAAAAGCCAGACAGGTACCCCAGAGGATCACTGGAGGGACATGATAGAAGTGGCAGAGATCGAGCCCCCGGTGGCGAGACAGTTTCTTCCAGTTGCCTGGGTGTGTGTTGGCTGGTGATCCGCTGGGGAGGGGCTGTTGGCACACGTACTCAGAGTGAGAGCTGAGGTCAAGGTGAATATGAGATGGGTCATTTGCTCAGAAAATACTTGGCAGGGTGACCCTTAAATTTGTATTTAATGTGAAGTGCAGACACAGAATACTTAGAATAAACTATCACTCCTAACTCTGAAGCTCCAGTTTCCCCTGTGCAAGAGAAGCTCGTCTTGCCTTCTCAGAGGTAACTGTTAGCCTATTTTTTTTTGTTTGTTTGACCATCCCTGGGTTTTCTTTATATTTTTCCCACCTATATATTGTTTGGTTTTAAATTACTTTTGTGCTTTCTGTAAGTGCGCTAATATATTTTAGGTGGTTTTCTGCAACTTATACTTTTACCTACAACAGAGTTTGAAGACATGGCTGCAGGCTGAGTTGGGAGGTGTGGCTGCAGGCTGAGTTTGGAGGCGTGGCTTTTGGCAGCATTTGGAGGCGTGGCTGTAGGCTGAGTTTGGAGGTGTGGCTGCAGGTGTGGCTGCAGGCTGAGTTGGGAGGTGTGGCTGCAGGTGTGGCTGCAGGCTGAGTTGGGAGGTGTGGCTGCAGGTGTGGCTGCAGGCTGAGTTTGGAGGCGTGGCTGCAGGTGTGGCTGCAGGCTGAGTTGGGAGGTGTGGCTGCAGGTGTGGCTGCAGGCTGAGTTGGGAGGTGTGGCTGCAGGCTATTTGGAGGCGTGGCTGCAGGCTGAGTTTGGAGGCATGGCTGTAGGCTGTTTGGAGGTGTGGCTGCAGGCTGAGTTGGGAGGCGTGGCTGCAGGCTGTTTGGAGGCGTGGCTGCAGGCTGAGTTTGGAGGCATGGCTGCAGGCTGTTTGGAGGCGTGGCTGCAGGCTGTGTTTGGAGGTGTGGCTGCAGGCTGTTTGGAGGTGTGGCTGCAGGCTGAGTTGGGAGGTGTGGCTGCAGGCTGTTTGGAGGCGTGGCTGCAGGCTGAGTTTGGAGGCATGGCTGCAGGCTGTTTGGAGGTGTGGCTGCAGGCTGAGTTGGGAGGCGTGGCTGCAGGCTGTTTGGAGGCGTGGCTGCAGGCTGAGTTTGGAGGTGTGGCTGCAGGCTGAGTTGGGAGGCGTGGCTGCAGGCTGAGTTTGGAGGTGTGGCTGCAGGCTGAGTTGGGAGGCGTGGCTGCAGGCTGTTTGGAGGTGTGGCTGCAGGGGTGGCTGCAGGCTGAGTTGGGAGGTGTGGCTGCAGGCTGTTTGGAGGTGTGGCTGCAGGCTGAGTTGGGAGGTGTGGCTGCAGGCTATTTGGAGGCGTGGCTGCAGGCTGAGTTTGGAGGTGTGGCTGCAGGCTGAGTTGGGAGGCGTGGCTGGGCTGTTTGGAGGTGTGTCTGCAGGTGTGGCTGCAGTCTGTCAGTTTGCACTGCCATGTAGTATTCCATTCACACCCCAATATGGTTGGTCTTTCCTCCTGTTAGTGAACATTTACTTTGTTTTCAGTTTATTCTCCCTTTATGAATGGTCTTCCCTGAGCACACTCAGACACTGCTCCTGGCATACATGCAAGAGTTTCTCTGGGGCACATACTCTACAGAAGAATCATTAGCAACATACCTTAGCAGATAATAACATGCCTTGACAAAGTTAGCTGTGTCAGTTTTCAATATGTTCAACAACATTTTGCTTCATGTAATTCCCGACACTCCACTAGATCAGACTGAAATATTTGATTACCTGGTAGGAGTGTCATGGTAATACCAATTTGTGTTCTTTATTAGTAAGGAAGTTGAGAAAATGTTCAAAGCTTCACTGGCCATTATAATTCCATCTCAAAAAAATGCCTTTTGAGTTTTTTTGCCTAAGAATAAATTTACCTGTTTACATTTTACTCACTGATTTGCAAGTGACAAAGTTTCTTGAACTTTCTTTTGTCTCATATATCCCAGATTTGGAGATGAAGAATTTGGCGACCCAGAAATGCAAAAAATAAATAAATAAATAAATGAATAAATAAATAAAACAGAAAGGAAAAATAGAAATCAAGAAGTAAAACAGCAAGCTTGTGCCTTAACATGTTAATAATTATATTAAATGTGAATGGCCTAAATGTATCAATTCTGAGACAGAGATTGAAAGAGTAGATTAACCTCCCCCCAAAAAAAAATAATCCACTATACATTGTCTCCAAGAAATTTGCTTCTAACATAACATTTGAGTCAGACTGGGAGTAAAAAATAGAAAAGCATTATCATGGAAATATCAATTAATACAAAGCAGAAATGAATATAATAACATCAAATAAAGTAATCTTAAAAACTAAGAAAAAAGCCAGAGCCAGAGAATGGCATTATAAAATGATAAAGGATCAATATACAGAGATGACGCAGCGCTCCTAAATGCATACGTATCCAATAACAAAGTTGCAAAATATGTGACTGAAAGGAGAAGTAGACAAATCACAATTCTTATTTAATGAAGTCTCTCAACAAGAGCTGAGAGGCTTTAATAGCTCTCTTTTAACAATTGGTAAGGCAGTCAGACAAAGAAGCAGCAAATAATGTAATAAAAGAACTGAACACCACGAACAACGAATAGATTTAATTAATATATATAGAACATTCTACCAAGAACAGAATAATTGGCATTCTTTTAGTGTCCATAGAACATATAGATGAATCATATCCTAAGCCACAAGTATCACCACATTTAAAAGAATGTGTTGTGTTTTTCTACCACAATGGATTTATACTAGAAATTCAGAATATGAAAATAGCTAAATACTTAGAAATGAAACACCACATGTCCAAATAATTCATGGGTCAAAGACAAAGGAAAGGAAGGGAAATTTAAAAAAAAAATACTGAACTAAATGTAAATGGAAAATACAACATATCAAAATTTGAGAGACACAGCTAAAGAAGCAGTGAGAGGAAAATTTATGGCATTAAACACACAAATTAGAAAAAAGAAAAAATTTCAAACCAATAATACAAGCTCTCATCTAAGAAACAGAGAAAAGAAACATGAGGTAACCCACATCCAGCAGAAGGAAGGTAAGAATATCAGAAATCAAGAGAATTGCCAATAAAAAAACAAGAGAAAAATCAAGGAAACAGCTTTGAAAACATCTACAAAATCAATAAGCCATTAGCAATAATGACAAGGAAAAAAACAGAAGACACAGATTGCCAGTGTCAGGACAGAATGCGGATGTCATTACAGACTCTCCAGATGCCAACACGCTGAGGGAACAGTGGAAGCAGCGACGTGTCCCTGTGTAAGTTCACAGGACCCTTGCAAAAACCAAACACCACTAGGAAGCAGTATGAAGTAGCTATTTACATAATCCCCTAACCATTAAGAGAATTGAATTCACAGATTGAAAAATGCCTCCAAAATGAATGTCCAGGCCCACATGGTTTCATCAGAGAGTTGTACCAAACCATTAAAGATGAGTGAATACAAATTCTGCACATGGTCTGCCGGGGAATGAATGGAGTAGGCGGAAACCCTTCCCAATTAATTGTATGAAGTTGCACTTTACACCAAACTACGTAATCACTGTATTAAAAAAGAAAACTGTCAATCAATATCCTTCCTTCTTCATCCATAATAAAGATGCAAAAATCCTTAAAAATACTAGCAAATATAGAATTCAGCAATGTATTAAAAGCATTATCTATCATGTCAGTTGAGACTTATTCCAGGGATGTGATGTGAGTTTAATATCGGCTCAGGTGAGCCACTGCATTAGCCAAAGGAGAAAAATCCCGAGAGTATCAGTGGAGGAGGAACATTTGACAACATCCAACACCATTCAAATAAAAGAAAAAATGACTCTCAGGAGCCCTGCCCATGACAGTGAGCACCTGTGGGTAGCCTGGGCCGGCAGTACACGGAGGTGAAGACTCTGCTTTCCTGCAACTAGCAGGGAGGCCAGGAGTGCACTTCCCGGCCTTGTCCAGCATAGTGCTGGATGTCCCAGCCAGCGTGGAGGGAAGGAGCGGGAAGGAACGCTTGCAGACCAGCTGGGAAGAAATATAGCTGCCCTGGCTTCTAGGTAACATGACAGTCTGCAGAGAAACCCCCACAAATCTACCAAAGGGGGCATAAACACACACACACACACACACACACACCCTGGACACACCCACACCCCAGACACACACCCCCCAAATACACACCCCACCCAAATACACACCCCAGACACACACACCCCAAATACACACATACCACACACACACGCCCCAGACACACACTCTCTAGACACACACACCCCAGGCACACCCCCCCCACACATCCCAGACACACAACACACACAACCCAGACACACACCACCCAAATACACACACCCCAGACACACACACCCCAGACACACACCCCCAATATACACACCCCAGACACACACACCCCCAATATACACACCCCAGACACACACAACCCAGACACCCACAACCCAGACACACACAACCCAGACACCCACACCTCCCACACACACCCAAGACACACATACACACCAGATACACACAACCCAAATACACACACCAGACACACACACACCCCAGACACACACACCCCAAATACACACACCACACACACACACACCCCAGACACACACCAGACACACACAACCCAAATACACACCCCAGACACACACAACCCAAATACACACACACCCCAAATACACACACACCATACACCCCCAGACACACACCTCCCACACACACCCCAGACACACACACACACCAGACACACACAACCCAAATACACACACACCAGACAGACACAACCCAAATACACACACACACCACACACACACACACACCCCAGACACACACACCCCAAATACACACACACCACACACACACACCCCAGACACATACACACCCCAGGCACACACACACCCTAGACACACACACACCACACACACACAACCCAAATACACACACAACCCAAATACACACCCCAGACACCCCCCCAATACACACACACCGCAGACACCCACACCCCAGACACACACACACCAGACACACACAACCCAAATACACACACACTGCACTCACACACACACACAACCCAAATACACAAACTTCCCAGAAGTAATGTGTGAGTTCACCCATTAAAGGTTAAAAGACACGTGGAAATACATGAAAGGCAATTTTATTTCTATAAACTAGCCATGAACACATGTCCAAAATTAAAATACAGCATTGTTTATAGTTGATCAAAAACTAAAGTATTTACATGTAACTCTTAACAAAACACAAATAGGACTCATGTGTTGAAAACTATGCAATGCTGATAAAGGAAATTAAAAAAACAAACAACCCATCCCATGACATAGTGTGAGGGGGGGCCTCTCACTATGTAAATGTTCAGTCTCCCCAAATTGATGGATTGGATCAGCACAATTTCTATCAAAAGCCCAGTAAGATTTTGTGTGCACATGTAAGATGAATCTAAAATTCATATGGAAATATAAAGGAAGTAAAAGCTATCATAAAACAATTTTTAAAAAATAAGTGGGAGAAATTAGTCTACCTGGTTTTAAGTGTTAAAATAATTATGTAGAATATTTATAAATCATATATCTGACAAAGGAATATTATCTAAGATATGTAAAGAATACCCAAAACTTAACAATCAAGTGATCCTATTAGGAAATGAGCAGAGACAGGAAGAGTTGTTTCACCAAGGAGGACTATGGCAGACGAACACGTGAAAAGATGTCCCATGATATCATGAATTATAAAAATGCAATTAAAATCACATTGAGATACCACTATACATCCATTAGCTTGGCTAAAAAATGGTGACAACGCCAAATACAAGTGAGGATGCAAAGAAACCATGGGTCGTACATTGCTGGTGAGAAAGTGGATGGTGCAGCCTTCCTGGAGAGCAACATGCCAGCGTCTTAGAAACCTATGCATGCAACTACTATCCAACCAAGAAGCTGTACTCTAAACGTTTCTTCCAGAGAAACAAAACTCAACCGCCATACAAAAATCTGTACACGAGCAGGCGCAGTGGCTCATGCCTGCAATCCCAGCATTTTAGGAAGCCGTGGAAGAAGGTTCACTTGAGGCCAAGGGTTTAAGAAAGACCATCCTGGGCAACATAGGGTGATCTTGTCTTGCAAAAAATGAAAATAAATTAAGAATAAGCATAGCACCTGTAGTGGCAGCTCAGCTACTTGTGAGGCTGAGGCAGGAGGAGCTCTTGAGCCTGGGGTCCCAGCCCACAGTGGACTGTGATGACGCCACTCCTCTCCCTTCTGGGCGAACAAGACAGACCCGGCCTTTAAAGAGAAATTTGTGCAGGAGTGGGTATAGCTGCATTATTCAGAGTAGCCCAACACTTGGAAGAGTCCAGAAGTAAGTCAAAGGATGAGCTTCTCTATACAAACCATGGAATCGTATTTAGTAATAAGAAGAGAATCAGCTATCGATGCCCACAACAAACTGGATTAAGTCCAGGGAAAAACCAAAAAGTCTATGCACTGTTATTCCACTTGCAGAGCCTTCCTGAGATGACAAAACTGCAGAGATGGAGAACAGATTATGTGTTTGCCGGGCCGAGGAGGGCGTGCCATGGATGGAAGTGGGGTAGCTGTAAAGGACACAAGGTCCCCTCCTGGCGATGGAGACGTCCAGCCTCCCCTCCGCACGTGCCCTCATCCTGGCGCTGACCTTGACCTGCGGCTTTGCAAGACGGTACCTTTGGGGGAAAGCAGGAAGGCCACCTGAGGTCTCCCTTGTTCCTTAAAACTGCCTGTAAATCTGCAAGAAACTCAAGTAAAAAGTTTTAATGTTTCAAAGCATAAAAATCCCTGCCTACTGCTTTAGAATGTTGAGAGCTTCCCCGTTAGGTACCTTCCCTGGGGGCCATGTGACTGTGTTTATGTGTGAGGGATAAAGTTTACTCCGAGGGAAACGCAGAGATGGGAGTGGGCACCGTGAATGCGCCCACTGCGGGCCCCTGATATGGTCAGTCCTCTCCCCCAGAGCGACCTCCCTTATGATTTCTAGAGATGTAGATGACTTTTGCCTGTTTTAGCATTCCATAAAATATGAAACAACTAAATATAAATTTCATAAAATATGGAATAACTAAATACAAATTTCTTTCATTCATCGTAGTGTGTTTATATTAATCTGTCTCTATTTATGCCCTCCAAGCAGTAGCCCCTTGTTCAGCATGTAACAGCTTGTTTTATGTGTTTCTGTTGATGGATATTTGGGGTGCCCTGTGGACTAAATTGTGGCTCTCCCCACTGCAATTCCTATGTGTAAGTTCCAACCCACTGGCACCTCAAAACGTAACCGTAATTGGAGAGAATGTCTTGTTACAGGAGGTTTAGTTAAATCAAGGTCGTTAAGGTCATGCAGTCTGACTGGTGTCCAAACAAGAAGAGACGACACAGGCAGCACGGAGTGGGGACAGTGCGCAGACGCAGCACGGAAGGGGGGGACCACGTGCAGACGCAGTACAGGGGGGGACCATGTGCAGACGCCGTAGGGAGGGGGGACCACGTGCAGACGCCGGAGGGAGTGGGGAGGGCTTGCAGACGCATTATGGAGGTGGTGGGGACCGCGTATAGACACAGTATGGAGGGAGGACCGTGTGCAGATGCCGTGGGGGGGGACCATGTGCAGACGCAGTACAGAGGGGGGACCGAGTGCAGATGCCGGAGAGAGGGGGGGGCCGCATGCAGACGCAGTATGGAGGGGGGACCACGTGCAGACGCATTACGGGGGGGGGTGACTGCGTGCAGATGCAGTACAGAGGGAGGACCGTGTGCAGAAGCCATCAGGAGTGGGGTGTGCAGATGCCATCAGGAGGGGGGAGGGCGTGCAGACGCAGTACCAAAGGCGGACCTGCGGACGCCGTCAGTGGGGAGCGGGCGTGCAGACGCAGTACCGAGGGAGGACCGTGTGCAGATGCCGTCGGGAGGGGGGAGGGCGTGCAGACGCAGTACCTAGGGAGGACCGTGTGCAGATGCCGTCGGGAGGGGGGAGGGCGTGCAGACGCAGTACCGAGGGAGGACCGTGTGCAGATGCCGTCGGGAGGGGGGAGGGCGTGCAGACGCAGTACCTAGGGAGGACCGTGTGCAGATGCCGTCGGGAGGGGGGGAGGGCGTGCAGACGCAGTACCGAGGGAGGACCGTGTGCAGATGCCGTCGGGAGGGGGGAGGGCGTGCAGACGCAGTACCGAGGGAGGACCGTGTGCAGATGCCGTCGGGAGGGGGGAGGGCGTGCAGACGCAGTACCGAGGGAGGACCGTGTGCAGATGCCGTCGGGAGGGGGGAGGGCGTGCAGACGCAGTACCGAGGGAGGACCGTGTGCAGATGCCGTCGGGAGGGGGGAGGGCGTGCAGACGCAGTACCGAGGGAGGACCGTGTGCAGATGCCGTCGGGAGGGGGGAGGGCGTGCAGACGCAGTACCGAGGGAGGACCGTGTGCAGATGCCGTCGGGAGGGGGGAGGGCGTGCAGACGCAGTACCGAGGGAGGACCGTGTGCAGATGCCATCAGGAGGGGGGAGGGCGTGCAGACGCAGTACCAAAGGCGGACCTGCGGACGCCATCAGTGGGGAGCGGGCGTGCAGACGCAGTACCGAGGGAGGACCGTGTGCAGATGCCGTCGGGAGGGGGGAGGGCGTGCAGACGCAGTACCTAGGGAGGACCGTGTGCAGATGCCGTCGGGAGGGGGGAGGGCGTGCAGACGCAGTACCGAGGGAGGACCGTGTGCAGATGCCGTCGGGAGGGGGGAGGGCGTGCAGACGCAGTACCTAGGGAGGACCGTGTGCAGATGCCGTCGGGAGGGGGGAGGGCGTGCAGACGCAGTACCGAGGGAGGACCGTGTGCAGATGCCGTCGGGAGGGGGGAGGGCGTGCAGACGCAGTACCGAGGGAGGACCGTGTGCAGATGCCGTCGGGAGGGGGGAGGGCGTTCAGACGCAGTACCGAGGGAGGACCGTGTGCAGATGCCGTCGGGAGGGGGGAGGGCGTGCAGACGCAGTACCGAGGGAGGACCGTGTGCAGATGCCGTCGGGAGGGGGGAGGGCGTGCAGACGCAGTACCGAGGGAGGACCGTGTGCAGATGCCGTCGGGAGGGGGGAGGGCGTGCAGACGCAGTACCGAGGGAGGACCGTGTGCAGATGCCGTCGGGAGGGGGGAGGGCGTGCAGACGCAGTACCGAGGGAGGACCGTGTGCAGATGCCATCAGGAGGGGGGAGGGCGTGCAGACGCAGTACCAAAGGCGGACCTGCGGACGCCATCAGTGGGGAGCGGGCGTGCAGACGCAGTACCGAGGGAGGACCGTGTGCAGATGCCGTCGGGAGGGGGGAGGGCGTGCAGACGCAGTACCGAGGGAGGACCGTGTGCAGATGCCGTCGGGAGGGGGGAGGGCGTGCAGACGCAGTACCGAGGGAGGACCGTGTGCAGATGCCGTCGGGAGGGGGGAGGGCGTGCAGACGCAGTACCGAGGGAGGACCGTGTGCAGATGCCGTCGGGAGGGGGGAGGGCGTGCAGATGCAGTACCTAGGGAGGACCGTGTGCAGATGCCGTCGGGAGGGGCGAGGGCGTGCAGACGCAGTACCGAGGGAGGACCGTGTGCAGATGCCGTCGGGAGGGGGGAGGGCGTGCAGACGCAGTACCGAGGGAGGACCGTGTGCAGATGCCGTCGGGAGGGGGGAGGGCGTGCAGACGCAGTACCTAGGGAGGACCGTGTGCAGATGCCGTCGGGAGGGGGGAGGGCGTGCAGACGCAGTACCGAGGGAGGACCGTGTGCAGATGCCGTCGGGAGGGGGGAGGGCGTGCAGACGCAGTACCGAGGGAGGACCGTGTGCAGATGCCGTCGGGAGGGGGGAGGGCGTGCAGACGCAGTACCGAGGGAGGACCGTGTGCAGATGCCGTCGGGAGGGGGGAGGGCGTGCAGACGCAGTACCGAGGGAGGACCGTGTGCAGATGCCGTCGGGAGGGGGGAGGGCGTGCAGACGCAGTACCGAGGGAGGACCGTGTGCAGATGCCGTCGGGAGGGGGGAGGGCGTGCAGACGCAGTACCGAGGGAGGACCGTGTGCAGATGCCATCAGGAGGGGGGAGGGCGTGCAGACGCAGTACCAAAGGCGGACCTGCGGACGCCATCAGTGGGGAGCGGGCGTGCAGACGCAGTACCGAGGGAGGACCGTGTGCAGATGCCGTCGGGAGGGGGGAGGGCGTGCAGACGCAGTACCGAGGGAGGACCGTGTGCAGATGCCGTCGGGAGGGGGGAGGGCGTGCAGACGCAGTACCGAGGGAGGACCGTGTGCAGATGCCGTCGGGAGGGGGGAGGGCGTGCAGACGCAGTACCGAGGGAGGACCGTGTGCAGATGCCGTCGGGAGGGGGGAGGGCGTGCAGATGCAGTACCTAGGGAGGACCGTGTGCAGATGCCGTCGGGAGGGGCGAGGGCGTGCAGACGCAGTACCGAGGGAGGACCGTGTGCAGATGCCGTCGGGAGGGGGGAGGGCGTGCAGACGCAGTACCGAGGGAGGACCGTGTGCAGATGCCGTCGGGAGGGGGGAGGGCGTGCAGACGCAGTACCTAGGGAGGACCGTGTGCAGATGCCGTCGGGAGGGCGGAGGGCGTGCAGATGCAGTACCTAGGGAGGACCGTGTGCAGATGCCGTCGGGAGGGGCGAGGGCGTGCAGACGCAGTACCTAGGGAGGACCGTGTGCAGATGCCGTCGGGAGGGGCGAGGGCGTGCAGACGCAGTACCTAGGGAGGACCGTGTGCAGATGCCGTCGGGAGGGGGGAGGGCGTGCAGACGCAGTACCTAGGGAGGACCGTGTGCAGATGCCGTCGGGAGGGGGGAGGGCGTGCAGACGCAGTACCTAGGGAGGACCGTGTGCAGATGCCGTCGGGAGGGGGGAGGGCGTGCAGATGCAGTACCTAGGGAGGACCGTGTGCAGATGCCGTCGGGAGGGGCGAGGGCGTGCAGACGCAGTACCTAGGGAGGACCGTGTGCAGATGCCGTCGGGAGGGGCGAGGGCGTGCAGACGCAGTACCTAGGGAGGACCGTGTGCAGATGCCATCGGGAGGGGGGAGGGCGTGTAGATGGTGCACGGAGGAGGGGACCGCTTGCGCACACCTTGACCAGAGGGCTGTTGTGCATAAAAGAGAGCGGAGAGCACTCAGGAGAAAGCTGCCCGCTGCACCACCATCTCGCAGCTCTGTCCTCAGAAATTAGGAAATACTTTTCTGTTATTAAAGCCACCCAGTCTGCGGCACTTCCTAAAGGCGGCCCCAGCAAAACGATGCAAGGTGTCAGCAAGTTGGGGCTCATAAGAGTGAATCTGTGAAGACGTTTTGTACGAGGCTCATTCAGGTGTCTGTTTTCATGCATATCAGTCAGTCCCTCGGGGTGAAATGGCAGGTGCCAAGTTCAATATTAGAACATGGCAGGTGCCAAGTTCAATGTTAGAAGAAGCTACCAGATCCCCAAGTAGCTGGATTCCCGACCGCCTCTTCCGTAGCACACAGGTCTGGTGGCCCCACAGCCTCACTGTGTTTACTGTCAGTTCTTCGTTTTCTAGTCTTTAAATTTTAGCCACTTGGGCTGGCGTGAAATAGCATTTCAAGGGGGTTTAATTTGCAGTTTTAGTGATGACTAATAATGTTCAGCACCTTTTCCTTTATTGTTTTTGATTTGTAGGAGTTCTTTATATATGTTGGTTCCTTTGACAGATGTATGTATAGTAATATAGTAAGTTTTTCTTTTCCCCTTGAAGTTTGTGTATTGCTTTTTCGTCTTCATAATGGTATGTTTTGAACGGCAAAAGTTTACAACTTGATGGAAACTGATTTATACATTTTTTTTTTTTTTTTTTTGTAGAGACAGAGTCTCACTTTATGGCCCTCGGTAGAGTGCCGTGGCGTCACACAGCTCACAGCAACCTCCAACTCCTGGGCCTAGGCGATTCTCCTGCCTCAGCCTCCCGAGTAGCTGGGACTACAGACGCCCGCCACAACGCCCGGCTATTTTTTGTTGCAGTTTGGCCGCGGCCGGGTTTGAACCCGCCACCCTCGGTATATGGGGCTGGCTCCCTGCTCACTGAGCCACAGGAGCCGCCCGATTTATACATTCTTACTTTTATATTTCATACTTACCGTATTCTGTGGAATGGTTGTCTATCCCAACATTGGGCATGTTTGCTCTGGAGCTTTAATAGTTTCAGCTCTCACTGTTCTAAGATAGAAGCTGCATCGCGTTTGGTGTGTGGTGCGAGGTGAGGTCCAGGCTTTGTTTTCTGTGTCCAGCAGTTCTCATACCACTGGTTGAAGACACTTTTCTTTCCCTACTGATCAGGTCGTCGCGTCTTCGTTATTCTTTCCCTTTTCACTGGCACCATGTATTTTAGAATCGGCTTATCAAGTTCTGCAAGAAAAACTTTTGAATTATTTTGTTTGCATTAAAATTAAAAATTTGAGAAGAAATGGCAGCTTCAAATTATTGAGTCTTCCTATTCATAAATACAGTCTAGTGCTACACTTTTTAAAAAATGTCTGAATAAAACACAATTTTTACTTAAGTCATTTTTTTTTGTTAGATTACTCTTAGGAATCTTATCATTTTTGTTACTCCTGTAAATATCATGTATTTTTAAATTATATGCTCCATTTATTCCATGTATTATGAGAAATGCAAATAAGTTTTATATATTGATTTTTTAAAACTTGCCAAACTCTATTTTTATTCATTTAGTATTTACTCTAGAAATCCGAACATGCATATTTAATTTGACAAAGTTAAAATTTAATAAGATTCTTTACCTCACTCCAAATTTACATGCTATTTTTGTAAAGCACATTAGTCCTAACTTAATTTTCAACCCCATGGAGCTTCCTTTGGTAGCATGTATCACAGTGGAGGACAGGGCCTGCGCTGCCCACAGTGGGCCCATGCTGCCTATGGTGGGCCTGCGCTGCCCACAGTGGGCCCATGCTGCCTATGGTGGGGCTGTGCTGCCCACAGTGGGCCCATGCAGCCTATGATGGGGCTGTGCTGCCCACAGCAGACCCATGCTGCCCCCGGTGGGGCCTGTGTTGCCCACGGTGGGGCTGTGCTGCCCACGGTGGGCTATGCTGCCCACAGTGGGGCTGCGCTGCCTATGGTGGGGCTGTGCTGTCCACATGGTTACCGTGTTCCATGCCCACTGTTCCTACAGCATCACCCACTTTCTTCTAGGGATGGTTTTCTTTCCCTCTCTAGAACTTAACTATTTTATTTAATGTAAGGCTGTTGGGGAAGGTGTTCCCTAGTTTTCACTATTTTTCATGTCTTTATTTGTGTTCTTACCTGCATATTTCAGAGATGTTGGGTACTGTGTTTCATATTTATTAGAAAAGGTGACATCTGTTATCATCTTGTTCTTTTACCCTATCTACTTGCTGATTTATTGATGAATCTGGTTATTGCATCAGTTACTAAAAGAGATGTTAAAATCTCTCATTATGATTATTAGTCTTCTTTTTAAACATTCTGCTAATATTTAATGTATGTTAAGGTTATGTTGTTAGGTACATATGTTTAGGACTGTGATTTCTTCTTGTTATTTCATTATACAATGTCCTTCTTTAATCTATGGTGACGTTTCTTGCCTTAGAGAATGATTGGGTGTCAGGGTACACGAAACAGCTTTCTTTTGGCTACCCCTGCAATTAGTGGGGTCCTGGGTGAAAGATTTATGCAGGGACCCTGTCCCAAGAAATAATTTGATTTAAAAATGTGTTAGAAAATCCATGTGTCTACCTAAGATATAGTAATTTATCTATGAAGATCTAGACCAACCAGGAGAGAAAAGGCTTCTGCAGACAGTGCACGTGACACTCTAGAACAACCAGAAGGGAAGAGACTTCTGCAGACAGGGTACCCGTGATGCTCTAGAACAGGGGTCCTCAAACTTTTTAAACAGGGGCCAGTTGAAAGGCTAAGACCGTTGGAGGGCTGGACTATAGTTTAAAAAAAGAAGTATGAACAAATTCCTATGCACGCTGCACATACCTTATTTTGAAGTAAAAAAACAAAACGGGAACAAATACAATCACACCGCCTCATGTGGCCCGCGGGCCGCCGTTTGAGGACTCCTGCAATACCAGGAGAGAAGAGGCTTCTGCAGACAGTGCACATGCAGCTACTCTGTCGTGTCCAGACACCATCTCTTCCTCTTCAGGTCCAGAAATCTTTCCTTCCTGTTCTTGATCATTAAATGCACCATTTCTGGGCAATTGCATATCTACTAACATGAGAAAGAGGTGGCAACCCTGTTGTGACTCTTGGTGACAGGGATCTTTGGAACCTATATGCACAAAAGCAGCGTGGGTCTTCCGGCCCTGGCAAGGCTGTGTGTGACACTGGCTGTGTGTGACACTGGCTGCACCCTGCCTCTAGAAGCCTTGTCATCGGTCCAGCCCCTGGGAACTGGCTTCCTGGGGCCTCTCAAGGTTGTTTCCCTGCTTTGTTGTTGAGAACCACAACTGAAGTCTCCTTCAGAGAATGCGGGAACTGGGTTGGGGCTTCCCCACAGTCCAGAAACTGGAACTGGCAATTGGCATCAGTTCTGGGAAACGTGTGGCCGTCTCACTGCGCGCTGTCTCTCTCTCTCCCTTTCTCTCTTCCATCCCTTTCTGGAGCTCACGCTAGACACCTTTGGCCCTTTCCACTTTGTAACCAGTGGTTAGTGTCCTCATAGTCCCAGCCTCCGATGTGATATTTTGGGGGATCACTCCTTCACATCTCTCTTCTAGTCCATTTACCTTTCCATTCACTCCTTGTATTTTAAACCTCAAATACCATGTTTCTCATTTCTGAAAGTTTTATTAAGTTAATGTACAGACTTCCCTTTTTTTTTAAAATAAATTCTCATTCTTCAACCACAACTTTAGTGTGTTATTTTAAAATATTTTTAGAATATTTAAAGTATTTTAAAACATTTTCAAGAAAGAGGACAAACATTTTAACATTTTTATTTAAATAGACCAAGACCACATGCTGATACTCCATGTCCTGTAATTCCAACACGGTTTGTCTCTTAGGGGCAGATCCTTCTGCTTTAACCTTTTTCTACAAAGCTCAGTGGCCAGGACCTCCCCCTCTGGGCCTCTGCTTTGATGTGGACATGTCCCTTTGACCATGGTCTATGGCGCCTCTCTGGAGACCAGATTTAAAATGCAGCACTATAGAGGCTTCTATTCCTTGTGGCCAAACGTCTGGGGCCTCTTCCCATCAGGGACCACTTCAAGCTGCGTGATTCTTCCTGTGTGTTTTGTCTCTGCACAGGTGGTGTGAAGACCAGCTCCCATACACAGTCCCACAGCAGCTGGCCTGTTGACCTGCATTCTTCAGGGAGGCATCCTTCCACCTCCTCCAAGAACCAGGTGCTAGCAGGCTGTTCCCAGACTGTCCTCCTTTGCCAAACATTATCTCCTCATCCCCCCTGAGGATGTCACCTTCCTGGGACCTAGATGAACGTGGATATCTCTCCAGAAACCTCTGGCCCTTGACACCTGTTCCTTGGGGATAAGCGCTTGTCACCGAGAGCTAGTATTATCACAGAAGACGGCTTCAGCTTGATCAACTCTCTTCATTTGGAGTTTTCTTGCTATGTTTGGTCCTCTAAGTATTTCCTCTACTTTTTGGCTAATTCAGACTTGTATTTAAAAAAAAAAAGTTTAACCATATAATTTTATTTAACAAAATGTGCTTCAGGGTGGCGCCTGTGGCTCAGTGAGCAGGGCGCTGGCCCCATATACTGAGGGTGGTGGGATTGAACCCAGCCCCGGCCAAACTGCAACAAAAAAAAATAGCCAGGTGTTGTGGTGGGCACCTGTAATCTAAGCTACTCGGGAGGCTGAGGCAAGAGAATTGCCTAAGCCCAAGAGCTGGAGATTGCTGTGAGCTGTGATGCCAGAGCACTCTACTGAGGGTGACAAAGTGAGACTCTGTCTCTTAAAAAAAAAAAAAATGTGCTTCATATTAGGAAGGTTTCTCAACATGAGTACTTGATCAGGTCCTCTTTCAACTGGGATGCTCGGGGGCTGAGTGCACAGCCGAGCCCTGCACAGCCTTCAGCCCAGGGATTCTCGGTGCTGGGAGGGAAGGGGGCCTCCAGATGACTTCTGTCCCACCACTGCTATGGGCCTGTGTCCTCCCTCCTCCACTCTCTCCCCTCTTCCCTCCCCTCCTCAACTCCAGCTACAGCAGGAGGAAGGACTTGGGGTAACAGAGCTGCTCTCGGACAAGTAAAGAAAGAGCTGTGGACAGAGACCGGGCAAGCACCTTCATTAGTTGTGCAAGTGGATGGAAAAATCTTCTCTGTCCTTGCTCTGAGGCAGTTAGGGAGAGGCAGGCACTTCGCCAGGTAGGGAGAGGCATGGAGTGGTGTGAAGACAGTCGCCCTTAAGATCAAAGCTGTTCGCAAGCCACGCTTCAGGCCTCTGTCAACTCACCGGGCCTGCCACGGCCACCTTCAGCACCTGTCACGGGAGCCCTGTGATGGCCAGAGGTTGTTCGGTGCCTGGCACCTCGCTGGTGCACAGTTGTAATAGTAAAAATTAGAACAAATACATCACTCAGCTGAGGGCAGCTTCCAGGTCACCCCGAGGGCTGTGGGTATTAGAAGTTATAGTAACTACAGAGAACGTGTCACTTTATTGTCAGCATTGCTGTCGTGCTGAGGATTCTG
This sequence comes from Nycticebus coucang, assembly GCF_027406575.1. Lineage (NCBI taxonomy): Eukaryota > Metazoa > Chordata > Mammalia > Primates > Lorisidae > Nycticebus > Nycticebus coucang. The sequence goes on along the minus strand of NC_069782.1, from coordinate 159,079,878 downwards.
CTTCCCAGGAGTGTTTCCCTCTCCTCCACTCACGCAGGGGCCCTTGCAGAGGGCCAGTGCCAGCAGAGGGGAAGCGCCCTGCTGTGGCCTCTCCCCTGGCAGGGGTCCACTGGGCACTGGTGGGTTGGGACCTCCCGCATCTGGAATTGGTCTTGGTCTTACTGATACAAGAAAGAGAATGGAACCAGGCCCCGGAACCAGGGTCCTGGCTCCAACTCTGCTGACAGAGTAGTGTCAGGTGCCCTGGCCGGCCCCATGGAGCAGCAGCAGGGATTTGGTACCTGGCTCCTGAGGCTCCTCCGTTTTTGGACCTGGGAGTCCCTGTGCTGGGCTTCCAGTCCCACAGAGTCCAGCCCCGCCTCAGTTTCCAGAGGGGCTCAGCCCTGGATGCATGTACCCATGTCTGGCTGCATGTAAGGAACATTCCTCTCAAAGACCTGCGGGATTCAACATTCTTTATTCTCTCCCCCTTTGCAGAGCTTTTAACGTTTTATTCTCCCCCCCACCTTTTTTCTCTGCCTGTGCTCAGGAGAAGCGTTCTTCTGAGGCCCTGGGAGATGGACTGACATGCCCTGTGCTTGGCCCAGGTTCCAGGCTTTCTGGAGAGGCCAGTCCTAGGGGGCTGGGCCATGGGACATCTGCCCCAGCAGTGTACAGCTCACAGATACTTCCATGCAGGCAAGAGTCCATGTAACCAGAGCTGGCCCCACCTGTCTGGTTTCTGGGCAGCCGCAGAAGCCCACAGCACAGGCTTCCAGCAGCAAGACAGCCCTGCTGTCCCTCCCAGGGTCCCTGCAGAGGCCTCATTCTCCCTGGCCCCACAGTTTTGTGTAAGCGTCTCTATCTTACCACTTAGTTTCTTAGATAATCCAAACTCTTGCCCTGTCTAATTCTGAACATGGAAAAAGGTCAGAAGTCAGATGCCCTGGGGATTGGTCCCAAGGAAGTATATTTCAATATATTTATTAATGAGTTGGAAGAGTCAGAGAAAAGGTTAAGAGGCAGAATTTGCTGAATGTAGAGAATTATGTAAGTTAGCTGTTCAAGGAAAAGGAAAACAGTATCCTCTATGAAATTCTACTTTTCTCCTTACCCTAGAACTATTTTATCAGGGTGAAAAATATTAAGGCCTCAGTGTGCAGAGACCACACTTTTTCTTCTCTGAGTTTATGCTGAAATATAATTTACTGTCCAGGGTAGAGAATTGGGATTTAAAAGTTGTCACCTCTCAGGAACACAGGCAGCTTTAGAATCAGAGGTGGGAGGGACAGCTGTCCAGCCTGGACCCTTCCAGAGGGAAAGGAGGACTGGGATGTGATCCACTGGGATGTGATGCCATTCCTTGGTCCCCAGGTGTCCCCCTCCTCTGCCATATCCCAGTTACTCTGGCCCCTTTTCTGGGAGGCTTGGGCTCTGGTATCAGGATGCTTGGGTCTAAATTCCAGTTCTACAAATGAAATTGACAAATTGCCTTTTGTCTCAGTTTCCCTCTTGCAAACAGAGGTGGAGACTGCCCTCTGCACCTCACCTGGGATGGCCTTGGCGGAACACTGTGTGTGCCACAGCTTAGAATCACATGGGGGGGGGAGGTCTCCACCAATTGCCAGCCTCACTCTGCTCAGCGGCATGTCATGACCAAACTTCAAACCAAGCTCTCAGGGACTCCCACACTGGCTGAGAACCTCACCTCAGCCTGGCTGTGCCTAGTGGAGCTGGGTCAGCGAAAGGGGCACTACTCATGCCTCGCCCTCTGCGCCCGGAGCCCCAGCACGTGGCTCAAGCCATAGCCTCAGCTGGCACAGTAATGTCCTGGCACAGTAATGTCCCCGCACAGCGAACCACTGTCATTGCAGGCACCAGTCTAGGCTCTTGGGGAGCTCTGGCCGAACCGGAGGTGCCGGAGGGCTTCGGGATTCAGATCAGCCAGGCAGGGCTTGCTTTGGAGGCCTCTAAGGAAAGATGCTGGAGGCCGAGGCCTGAGTTCAGACCCCATGCAGCCTCGTCTGAGTGAGATCGTGCGCTCTGGATGACAAAATGCAACACCAGCAAGGATACGTGTCTGTGTCTAATGACACCGCCGTGTGTTTTCTGACTGGCAAGTAGCCTGCTTAACACGGATCATATGGCTTTCTTGTCGTTTCATGTCACCTAAACCCACAAATCACACCACCACATGTGTGCACTGAACATTGGCCGAGAAGCTGCAGCATGAGGAGCCGGCAGCTCGCCCTTCTCCTTCCCAGTGCCCTGTAAGTCATCTTCCTGTAAGATTAAAGACCCCTGTCCCTTCCCGCAGCAGCTGGTGCTGCCAGACAGTGTGGGACAGGAAAGGACACAGGAGGTGGCCGTGGGCAAAGGGGGTGGGCTGTGGGGGCCCCCAGCAGTGCCAGGAGCCTGTCTGGGAGTGTCCAGCTCTGCGTGCCCCAGCCTCTGGGCACCCACTGCCCACTCTGCAGGCCCCTCTCCTCCTGTTCCCTGTTTTCTATCTGTCCACATCCCTTTAACCTCCCCAGTGTTCCTAGGTCTAGGGGGAGGGACAAACAGAGCCAGGTGGGCTATGCTCATGGTCAGGAAGGTGCCCTCTGGGCAGAGAGCCCTGCACCTGGCGTGTGGTCTGGCAAATAGGCAGGCTGAATTTGTGCCCTCTCCCTGGCTGGCCACCCTCCACTGGGTAGGGCTGCCTGCAGAATGGACGTGGCTGTGGGGCCAGTGTGCCTTTGCACCACCCTGGGGGTTCAGGCCTGAGTCTGCTCGCTGGAGCTCTTCTCTGCCCCTTGAGCACCTGCTGTTTCCCTACCATCCTCGCTGGCAGTGAGCAGGAAAAGCACACGGTCCCTGGCACTCAGGGCTCTCGCCCAGCCAACCAGAGGCTGTGTGCAGTGTGCCCATGCACTCCCAGCCTTGAGAAGTGGGCCCTGGCTCAGGAGGGGAGCTCCGTTCCTGCTGGGGGTCTTGATCTGAGAATCCCAGGAGCCAGCCCCACCCAACTGCCTGTGGCCACTGGATTTATTGTGGCCAAACTCTACCCATGACACTGCAGTACACTCCATTTCTAGGGGCATTTATATGTCTTAAAGTTGGTAATCGGATAGGTAGGTATTAAAAGGCAAGTAGGTAGTTTTTCTTCTTAAATAGATAATACACAATTATTTTCAGTTAAATTAATATTCTTATGTACCCTGTTTCCCTGAAAATAAGACATCCTCCGAAAATAAGACCTACTTACAGGAAAGATAAGACCTAGCGCATCTTTGGGAGCACACCTTAAAATAAGACACTGTCTTATTTTCGGGGAAACAGGGTAACACCATTTTAATGGCAGAAATGTATTCTGTTATTTGAATATTTTATCGTTTATATCACCAGATTTTGATTGTAAATTTTACACTATAAAATGTTTTAATATATTTTATTTATTAATTTTTTCTATCATACTGATCTTTGCCTTTATTCATTTACACATTGGATTGTTGGTTTTTTTGGTCTGTTTTATTTTTATTTTTCAAATTAATATGAGGGTGCAATTTTTAGGTTACATTGTTCTCACTTCCAGGGTAAAGTTCCATTTGTAAAAGAGCCCCTCACCCGGGGGGCGTGTTATTCACCCTCACAATGTGCACATTAGGTGAGATCCTAATATATTTTAAGATCAAGTCTTACATCTATCCCTGTGCTGGCATCCAGGTTCCCCTCAGCTGGGGCGCTTTGCCTTGTGATCCACACTGCACTGTGAGGTGCAATACACCACACACACGTGCTTTTCAAACAAGGTGACGTTCACAGGTGCCAGGCAGATGCAGGTTTTGGAGGATTGCACATACTCAAACCACTGTACTAAGTCTGTGACCTTCTTTCTGGACTAAATGAGTGAGTGGAGAGCCTAGGTGGATTGTCTCACAAAGGGGCTGGGGTTTCAGGGGGACCTTGATGGGAGGTCAGTGGGGAGGAGCTACTTTGGGGATGGTCATTGCTGGAGCCAGAGCACCTGCAGGGGAAGTGGAGGCATGCTGAGGGACAGTGAGTAGGACTGCCCCGCACCTGTGTGTCTGAGCAGGTAGGAGGTCAGGTGGCCTGGGGTGCCTCTTTCAGAGGTGGCAGGGCCGTGTCAGAAATGTCCCAGGGCTGGACAGCAGCATCAGGAAGCAGGCAGGGACCCACACCCTGGCTGGGGCAGCAGCCATGTCCAGAGCCAAGTGCTCACATAGGCAGGGGCCACAACAGGCCACAGGCTGGCAGAAGAACAAGGGATAAGGTCCGGGGTTCCAGGCAGGAGGCTGAGAGGCAGACTCTGGGGAGCTTCACTGCCCTTCAGCCCACACTCTGGAGGTGGCCCAGTGTGGACATGGTCCTGGGGCTGCTTCAGAGGACAGCGTTTCCAAGGGAAGGAACATGCACTTCTACACACGAAGGCCTTAGTGAAGATGTGCAGTCGGGTGGCTCTGTATGCCACGTGCAAGGCCCAGGGGCTCCGAGCTCCAGGCCAGCAGCTGCCCAGGACACAGCCTGGTGAGTCTGGGGGGACAGGGCCAGAGGTCCTGTAGGCAAGTGAAGCAGAGGACGTGAGGGCCCATTCTGGGGTGGGGGGGTCTCCTGAAGCTGCCATTTCTCTGTTGGGGGTCTCTGCTTCTGATTCTGAATACAGATGCACAGGGTTTAACCAAACAGGCTCAAAGCTACCCGTCTCAGCTGCTGTGCACCACTCCTGGGTGGGAAGCTGTGTTTGTCACATGACTACTCTGCACCAGCTTCTGAGGGTGCCGTTCTCATATTCATGATCCAACTATGCCTCAAAGTTGGCGAGTGGATGGGAATCCACAATTTCTGTAAGACTCAGGGCATGTTTGCCTGAACTTCCACCTGTCCTCACCAAGGTATTTGCTCTGCTATTGCTAAGTGGTTTCTTCTAAGATTTTTAAATAATGTGGGAAAATGCTCATCATATGATATTGAGTAAAAAATAAGATTTACAGATTTACAATTATATATAGCACAAGCAAAATTAAAACGACTTATACTAAAATACAGTTTAATATAAAATGCAATACAGGCATTCCCCAGGTTATGAACAAGATAGGTTTTGTAGGTTTGTTCTTAATTTTAAGTTTGTATGGAAGTTGGGAGAGGCATATTTGCCTATTACCTGTAGCAGCCTCAATTCACAAGTACAAGCCGCACCTCACTCAGATGTTTGTAACTTGAGGACTACCTGTACCGTATTACAAGATGCTGTGAAGTGTGTACACACCTCAATGTAATGTGCTGTATACAAAGGCACTTGGGAGAAAACTGGCGGGAAGGCCTCTAGAAGGTCAGCTGGGGAGCCCAACTCCTCATGCTACCCTGAGTTTTCTAACTCCTCTATAGTAACCCATTTATAATGGTAGGATCTCCACTTCCCCTCATAAAACTGCACACTCCTGCCTGCTGGGGTCACCTGTGGGCCCTGAGTGCCTCGGTTTCCCTCCCTGGTTCATAGGGGAGGCTCTTTTCCCATCACTTGACCCTTTGAATGGTCTCCCCTCCTCCCACTCTGTGCTTGCCCTGGGTGGTCCTGTCCATGCCTGTGATCTCAGTCACCAGGGACAGCTGCCACTCTCAATGCTTGTGTTGACTGCAGTTTTTTGGCTGTATCCAGCACCTTGCTCCTGAACTCCAGGCTGAGGTTTCTAGCCATGACTGCAATAGACATTTCCCGTGACCCCTGGACACTCCCAGCCTGTGCATCTCTGCCCACTCTTCTGCCCTCTGTCCATCCCCAAAGCCTTCTTGTTCTTTGGAGGAGGGTGATGCTCAGCTACCTCCCCACCTCACAGAGCCGTGGGGCTCCCACGTCTTCCTCCTCCTCCTCTCCCGCACTGAGTCAGACCACCAGTTCCTCCTCCCACATCGCGCCTCCAGTTTCCTACATGGCAGTTTGCTCTCCTGGCTTCCACCCAGGGGTTCAGCATCTCCAGGTTGGCGAGTTTTCAGTAGGGAAGGACCTGTTGGATCAGAATTTATTTTGGAAAGATATTCTAGCTGCATGGGTGGGTGGGTGGTGCAGGGAGCTGGTGAGGTGACGTTGGGTCTTTGACCTCCCTCCTGTTCCCTATGTTTAACTCTGCAGTCCTAGAAGGAAACATTTCCATCCTTTTAAAAAAGAATTCTATTTTACTTGGAAAAACAAAATAAAATAACTAAAAACACCTCCAAAAACCATTGTATGGGCTGAAAAAATCTTATTCCACTGATCTCTCCCTAACATTTCACATTATTTCTTTCTGAGAGGTAATAAACAATTTAGAACTCATTAGCATATGTGGATAATTTTCACATTTCCTCCTGCTGTGACTCTTTCTTGCTTAGGTGATATTCTGTCTCACCTTAGCAAGAAATTTTGGCTGATTTTGCCTGAACATGGGCAGACTTAAGGTTGTTTTTCATCAGTTAGGAGAGCTGGAGACTAGATTGTATATAAAACCCTTTATAAAGCAAATTTCTCACTGATTTTTGCAGAGATAAAACTTGCCCTGCCCTGGCTGACCTCTGGGGGCGCTGACGGGTAGGTAGAGGTGCTCACCAGCAGCACCCATCCCTCCAGCAGGGACCCTCAGCTCAAAGAGGCGTTTGCCTGTTGCTGATCCCCAGGGAGAAGATGGCTTCCTCAAATCTTTGAGTGACAGCTGGCATCTTCCCCTTTCTTTCCTCTCTGCCTTTGCTTTCTCAACCATCATCACTGCACTCTGTGATCTCCATAGAACTGGTTCACAGGGAGAATCCTCTTGAATACCCATGGTCAGGATGTCTGCGAGGGGCTTCTCACAGAGGGAGGTAGGGATGGATGTTCCTGGTGTGAGAGGGGGCGAGGGACAGACCCTGACGTGAGTGGTAGAGACAAGAGGCAGAGTGGGGCCATAAGCCCATCTCCTGGGTCCTTGGCCATAGCAACTCATCGTAGGAATTGCTATGTAGTTCCCTCTGTGGTACCCAGTGCTGTGTGTGTCTCACCCAGGCTGTTTTCCCAGAACTGAGCACAGGGAATGGTACAAAAAGGGGTTCACAGCATCATGGTGCATAAAGACAGTCAAGCCTGTGGCAGGAAATAGCAAACGTGTGTGGGCTACTTTGAGGTTCTTCGTGTTGAGTTACTTGTGATCTTCTGACTTGTGTTCAGGACTATGCAGCTGCCCAAGGCGTCATGAGCTCAGGACATAGAAAGCCCAGGATCAGCATATTATTGGTTGGCAAAAGCTGACTTTGGCAGAACTACCCAACAGACAGTGTTGTGTGGGAATCAGGGTGAGACCCCCCCAAAGGAAATGCTGAAGCAGGTTGTGGCTGACCCCACCTTCCCAGGGGGAACATGACCTTGGCTGAGAGCAGCATGCAAGCCAAGGGCCACCACTAGTGGTCTTCTGTCCTCACCTCCAAACAGTGAAAGAGAACCGTGCAGGGGACACACGTTATCTTGCTTAGAGCTGCCTCCCAAATCCAAGATTCTGGCCTACCAGCATCAGCATATATAACACGTGTGCACACAGAAACACAGGCATGGATTCGGGCCATAAGCGGATAGGAGCAGCCTTCAAATCTGCAGAGCTTTCTGATTTTAGGTGAAGAAGAAAGATGTTGCCAATACTTTCGCATCAAAGAGAGAGAAACTTGCTAATTGAAAAATGGTGTGCAGAGAAGAAACTATGGAAATGCCAGCTATGTAAATTAGCATATGCCCAGAGCTGAAGGAAATCATGCCAGGCCAGGAGGAAATTAAGCAAATCCAGAGAATGAGGAAACAACCCTGGAAGCAAATTGAAAGTGCTGGTATGCTTTAGTCTGTCTTGGGAGGGTGGCGGCAGTGAGTGGAGAGGTGATAAGGAGGCGTGTTGGGGAGTCCCAGGTGTGTCAGTGGCCTGGGGGGCCTTGCTCTCCCACCCAGGCAGGGTGGCAGTGCTTTTCATGCAGGCTCTTAAAAGCCTGGGCTTTATTGACACTGCCCCTCTGCTTCAGGGATCTGGAAGCCCCTTCCGATGCCCACAAGGAACACTGGGCTTGACCTAAAGCTTTATTAGCTCACAGACGTCTCAGTCCTGCTCTCATGCGAGTTTCCCAGGACCGGGCTGGGTCTCAGAGCTGAGCCTCTGGCGGGTCGGGAGCCCACCCGAGTCCGAGGGACTAGGGACTGTGGTGGGGAGGACCAGAGTCTGCAGCGAGGGGCACCAGAGTCTGCAGCTGGGAGCATCAGAGTCTGCAGCTGGGAGGATCATCCGCGAGGCCGGGACGGGCGCCACCTGGCGGTGACTTCGCGTAGCTCCGTTGTGTCCCCTCCAGCTGCGGGAGCTCTGGGTCCAGCGAGGGTCCTAGGAGTTAAGCTCTCCGTGTCTATGTTCCAGCAGCTCAGGGTGCAGCGGCAGAGGCCGCGTGTGGTGCGAAGTGGAGAAGCACAGGCCCTACCTGGGGGAATACAGGAGAGTTCCCAGAGGGTAATCTTGCCTGCTAAGGGGGACATCTTGTGCAAAGGCCCTGAGGCCACCTGGCTGGTGCCTTGCACCTGAGCGAGGGTGGGGTGGGGACCACTGAGGCAGAAGAGGACGCCGAGGTCAGCAGGCATGTGGGGTGCAGAACTTTAGGCACAAATGGCTCAAGCTCCTGGACATGGGGACCTGTTCCTGCCTTGAGAATACTTCAGCCGGTTTGCCTGAGAGAAATCTACCCGACCTGAAAGCGTCCAGGGGCCCTCCTGACGTCGGGACTGGCAGTCTATATCCCTTGGGGACTTGCGTCTGGACTCAGACGTAGCCAGGTAGAGCATGGCCCGCGCGCGGTCCCCGTCCGAGCTCTCAGCCCCCGTCGGCAGCGGGACAGGCCGAGCTCTGGCGCCGCCACCTCGGCTTCTGCTCGCTGTCGAGTGCGGGGCCGGGAGCCGGGCGGGCCACACGCGTCTCCCTGGGGTCCGCACCGTCCGCGAGGGTCAGAAGCCACCAGGGTCCGGAGCCCCGGCAGGAGGGATCGGCAGATCTCGCCCAGCGCGCCCTCCCCGGTCTCGGTTCCCAGGTCCAGCGACGCAGGCAGGAGGCGGCCGTGGCTGGGGAGCCACCTGGAGGTGGAGGGGCGGCGAGATTGAGGGTTGCGGCCGGGGGGAGGGGAGGCGCAGCGGGGGCGAGGGTCAGAGTGGGGGAGCCGGGCAGGGCCGGGGCCGGGGGAGGGAGGGACGGGGCCAAGGTGGGGAGGTGCGGCGGGGGTGCGGGTGGGGTGTCGGGGTGGGGGGACAGATTGGGAGAAGCGGACCGGCCGGGGAGGGAGGGTGCGACCGGAGGGTGCCAGGGCGGGGGTCAGAGTGGGGGAACCGGACCGGCCGTGGGGGGTGCAGGGCTGGGGGCCCGGGCTCGGCCGGGGCTGCCGGGTGCGGGCGCAGGCGGGCGGGGACTGGGCCGGGGCCGGGGCCGGGCCGGGGGCGGCGGCGGCGCGGGCGGCCGCGCTGCTCGCAGGGAGGGCGGCGGGCGGAGGAGGGGCTCCCCGCGCGGGGCAGGGGCGGAGCGAGCGGCCGCGCCGCGGAACCCGGCGAGTTGGCTCCGGAGCCCCCGCCGCCGCCCGCGCGGGCATGTAGGATGCTGGCGGGCGCCAGGTTCCAGCGGCGGCGGCGGCAGCTGCAGCAGCAGCAGCAGCCCCGGCGGCGGCAGCCTCTCCTCTGGCCGATGAATGCGGACCCGCCGCCGCCGCCGCCGCCGCCCTGGCTCTGGATGGTCCCGGGCTCCGCCGGGCTGCTGCGGCTCGGAGCCGGGGTCGCGCCCCCGCCGGTGCTGCTCGCCGCGGCCCAGCCCCCCGCCGCGCCGCTGCTCCCCGGGCTGCCCGGCTGGTCAGCCCCGGGCGAGCCGGTGCTGCCGCTGCTGCCGCTGCTGCCGCTGCCCTCTGCGCCAGACCACGCCGCCGCCGCCGCCGCCGCGCACCACTACCCCTGGCTCAGCGGGCAGGTAACGTGCCCCCGGTCCCCAGCCTCGGGTCGGGGTCTCCGGCTCCCCTTGCCTCCTGGGCGCGGCCCTCTCTCCCCGCAGCCAGGGCCGCCCTGGCCCCCGCGTCGCGCTCCCCCTGCCCGGTCGTCCTCGCCTGCCCAGACCTTCAGCACGCAGCCTGGCAGCCAGGCATCTGCGAGAAAGTTCATGCTTCGACGTTCCGCTTTCCCTCTCCCAGTTTGTGGGGTACCTGCCGCTGTCTCCAGCCCCGCAGTGTAGAGACGGCGGCCTCAGGCCGGACTTGGGACAGCGCGGCCACAACTTTCCCCCGGCTCGCGGCCGCTGTCCAGCGCGCGGTGCCGAAGCCGCCGCCGCCGCCGCCTACCGGGGCTGCATCGCGGGAAGTTAATACTTTTACAGTCTCTGCCAGACTTGAAAGGCAAGCTGGGAATCGATAGCTATTTCTGATTCTGATCGGTTTTTTCCCCCTTCCATTTGAAAATAGACTCAGGGCAACGCTTAGGAGAATCCAAACGCATGGGAGCCGGCAGGGAAAGCCGCTGCTGTCCCGCGAGCGCGGCTGGCGGCCTCCTGCCCGCCCCGGCTGCCCGGCCCCGGATCCCGCTAATGCCATTTTGCACTTCAGGAGAGCTGGGCGTTTAAAACCTGGAATTACAAGGGAAAAGTGACTGTGCCTGTGATTAATGGTGCGACAGGGCGAGGCAGGCTGGTTTGGGCAGGATTCATTGTTTGCCATCGAAGTATGCAGACGCATTTAAAGCGGGGATAACGCGTATTTTATTCCGACGGTTGACCTCATTGGCATATTCAAATGAGCTGTGTGTTAGAATGCGCCGTTTAATTAATGTAATTTCAATAGTATCTTATGAGCTTTTCTAAAAGATGTTGTTAAACGCCTCCAAATTTGACTTACTAATAGATCACATGTATGATGCTGGGTATTACGTTTTAATGTCTGATGCAGTTCATGTTGGGTTTTATTGAATAAAAGTTGGTAGTTTTTGCCATATTTTGGAGGGGTTGTTATTTCAGAGTGCTACCACTAGAGGTGTATAACGTCAAAGAACTACCTTTTCTTTTTATGTTTAGAAAACTGCATTCCCCCCACCCTTGGATAAATTTAAAAAGAAAAATCTAAAATACTTAGTATTAATCTCTTAAATATTTTTGTGTTACACTTTTTCTATTCAGTAGTAGTATTTAGGACCATAGGAACATTTTCACATAGTAGGAAAATTTTAAAAAATGCTTTTGTGATTTTAAAACAATAGATAAAGCATTTCGTATCATTAAACAAGGCTTCTTATTGGTTCTTCCCCCATGAAGATTCAGTTATTTTAATTAGGGGTAGGAATTGTCTGCCCCCTTCCAATGTGTTCTGTTGTATTCTACGTACTAAGACCTTGAGGAATACTCAGATTTCCTTTGCTCTAGAATCTATTTGTATTGGTGAACCTTGGGAAACTTTGAGTCTTACCTCCTTACACATTTTCATTTTGAAAATGTTAGGTAAATATCTTTAAATGATAAATGCAATTAATGTTAAATGTTATACTGAAAGGCATTTTGTGATGGATAACTCTCTGATTGCGTATTTAAACAATTCAAGAATTATAAAATAGAATACCCAGTATTTCTACTTTCCACGGTGGTTCCTCATTATCCAAGGGCAGAAACTCACTCCTCACCATGTCCTTACGGTTTGGTGCTTAGAACAAAGCACCAAACTTTCTTCTGGAAGAAAGAAGAATGCAGTGTTGGTAGTGCTCCCTGATAAATATCCCTTTATTTAGAAATACAGTATTTGTAGTTTTCCTCAACTGAGGAAGGAGGAAATTTTTCTCATAAGTAAATATGTACATTTAAAAATTCTTTCCTCAAAGCCATAATCTCAGCACCTTTCGGTACAGAGTAGCGTGGACTGACCACGGCTAATGAGCATCGCCTTCTCTCTTGGGTTGCAGTGGCTGCTGGGGGGCCATTCTGCGTCCCTAGGACTGCCTCCTGCTTCTACCGTGGAGTTGGTGCCCATTTTTCCACACATCGGTCCTTCTGCTCTTCCACCTCCCATTGGGAAAAGTTGGATAAATAAAAGGATACCTAATTGCAAGGTAAACATTCAAGTAACTTAATTGGATTAAGTGGGCTTTTAATTATTAAGTTGTGGGGCATTGCTACAACAACAAAAAAATATACTTTCTAATTGCAATAAATTGGCCTTCTAGATATAGAAAAATAATTTTGGAATTAGACTGATCTATTAAAAAACCTCATTCAGTTGGGAGGGGTATTAATTTTTTGTTATTGCTTATAATACTTGGATTCCATGGAGCAATGTAAAATTTTCAATTTCCGAATCAGAATTTTATTTTTGTTTTTTTTTAAAGTCTAGAACCGTGTTCAAAATCTAGTCTTACATGGTATATAATGCAAGTTTAAGTTTTAAAAGTGACTTTATTGCTTTGTATTTTCATATTTCTGATATTTTTTGCATTTGAATTCAAATTTGCTGACTACATTTCACTTTCATGAAAACTGAAGGGTAATACCTGGATCAATTCTACAACATACTAACAACCCCATTGTGGAGTCTTTATTCCGTCAGCTGACCACTGGCCTGAATTGACCAAGTCAATAGTTGAAGAAGAGCCCAGAGGACTTTTAAGTAGTAGATGGTGCATATCTGAGCCCTGTAGATCTTTTCCTTTTTTACATTTTAAAATAATGCTATTGTAGAATCCACATCAATAGATTGTCCAATGTTTGTTTAATGTGAGACAATGCAAATATTTTACATAGTAGCATTTAGCTTTTATAATGTGCCTTACATTAAATGTTATGCTTGCTTTATTTTTGGACAGATCTTTTTAAATAATTCCTTTGCTCTGGACTCAGCGTGGATACATCCTGAGGAGTTGAGATTGTTCCCTGGGCATGAAAAGCCTCATTTGCTGGCAAATCAGGTGGCGGTGTCTCTGTCTAGGCCAGCTCCTCTCTCCAGGCCTCTTCCCACAGTGGTGGTAGCATCTCAGCCTATTCCAGGTTGGTGCCCAAATCATATTGACAATGTACACGTTTGTGTTTTTGCTTTCATCATAAGTGAGTTTTATGTATGAAAATCATATTTGTTACTTTAATGAAGTAATTCTTTTGGTAAAACAGAATTTTTTTACATTAGCATGAATCTTTTTTTTATTAAAAAACAAGTCTTGGGTAGCTTATTTGCTATTTTTCTTTTTTTTTTTTTTTTTTTTGAGTATGGGATCTATTTTTAAGATGAAGCTATGGCTGAGGGGCTGTGTACAAAATTGTTCCTGCAAAGTCTAGTTGTAGGATTATACCACAATTTCTACTGATGTCTCTTAATGGAGTACTAATTGGCCAGTCAACTCATTAAAAAAACGTTACTTGTCTGGGCTGAGTGGCATGCAGCGAAGTTCTCTGATCTGTAGGACACAGCTGCATAAATGATTTCTGCGAGTTTTGTCTTCACGTGGGGGCTGATAATGGAGATGGGCTATCAAGTGCCCTGTTCAGAAGACAGATTTCATTCTATCTCTGGAGTCTAGGGCCCCGAAAGAGCATTGTCCTGGAACAGACTCCCATGAAGTAATCCCTGGATGAAAGATTGTATAATAAAACTATATAGTAACAGGAGAATAAAATCATCTTATGAATTTTTAAACTGATTTTAAAATCACCTTAAGATATGGTCATTTTATAAAAGCAAAGGTGCCTGTGCCACAATCATCTTGCAACACCTTCCATTATGGAATATTTTATGACTTCAGAATTGCATTATCTGCCTATAATTTCCTACCTACCAGGCTTGTCTCAATATGTGTCTGTAAAGTTTAGTAATAAGATGTTCCTGTGGATAATGCAGTGCTGGTGTAGGAGGTGTTTATTTTCTTCTCTGTTTGGCTACGTGTTCGCTCCAGTTGGCTGTGAATCTTGTTTAGTAATAAGTCAGGGAGAATGACTGATCTATTTCTTACAGGCCTTAATGACTCTTGAGTGAAACTTGCGCTTTCCTTGTGATTATTTAGTGATGTAGTGACTGACTGAAGTCTGAGCGAGCAAGGTGCATGCCCTGATCATAACCACTGTGCCCGAGGATGATTGTACATCCTGTTTAATTTAGTGATGACAACAGGTGACTCGATGGCTTGTATGATAAGAGGACAATGTGATTTGGGGTGGCTCTTTTGATATAGGAAACATAATGTTTTTAAATCCCTAATCCATTGGCAATAACTACCACACACGTAATCAGCAAATTCAGTTAAGTTCACTTGTTCCAAATAAATCTTTGAGTGAACTGTCCTTTTCTTGCCTTTTCACTGAATATTGTACATTCTCTAGAATTGCCATAATTTTCTTAGGAAACTCATATTATAAATGTGCTAAATATTTAGTTGGAGAAGCTTATGGCAACTTCTTGTAGACTTTATATCTTATGGACATTGTTTACTTACTATTTTATGGCAAATATTTAATACTCTATTAGAATCAAATTTTTATAATTTTACCTTTTTTGACTTTCTGACAAGTGTAAGATACATTAGAAAACTTTTCATTGTAATTTAGTTTATTATCTGTCCAACCTTTGCTTTTTCTCTTCCCTGTTTTTTCTTTGACTTATGGATCATAAGTAAATATAACAATACAGTTTTATTTATCTTTTGGGGAGAAATGTACCGGACCCCAAAGGTAATTTTATAATAATTCAATGCACCTGTTTTGAGATGGGAATTTCTGGATTGCTTCATGAAAAATTTTCTTTTTAATAGATTTCATAATTTTTAGAAATTACCCAAATTTGGAAAGCATATATTGAGTGTTCGTTAGTTCATGGAACACCTTTAAGAGGTGGTGTGTATGTTACTAACTGCTCAACAGAGTGTCTGCCTGCCGGGCAGCAAGCGACCGTGGAGAGAGGGTGACTCCAGTCAGCTGAAAACTAGGGCACATCATTCCCATCTCACTGTCGTCACTGAGAAAATACCGCTCCATTAAGATACTTACATGTAAATCCTCATATATGTTGTTATTAAACTTTTATATCCTATTGTATAGTAATCAATTTATATGTTATACTTATTTATATTATAATTATATTATAAATTGTATAAATATATGTAAATGTGTAATGCATAAATATATAATCATTATGTTATGTTGATCAATATAGTTAAAAATTCATATATTCAGAAATAAGTGGCCTCAGAGTTAGATATATTTTATTGATCTCCTTTAAATTAATCAAAGAAACCAAATTAGAACTCCCAGAGCACTGGAAATGTGAATCAACCCCTTCATTTCAAGCAGGCTTTATGAGCTAAGCTCAGTTTCTTCTTGGCTAGTAGTAATTTTTAAGCACTAATCACTCCTTGAGCATTTATTTGCACAGTGTCAGGGACAATAGCTATCTGACCATGAACTCAAGAGTGGGCAGCAGCAAGCGGTTTTGTCAGAGTAACATGCTGTTGTTGAACTGAGTTGTGTCCCTATAGGTGGGTGACTTCTGAGACTACAATTTCCCACCCCTCGTTTATTGTTGGCTAAGAATTAAGTGCCTGGCATAGGCCTCAGATAATATGAGCCCAACTTGAGTGAATTTGGATAACCCGTCTAAACTTTAATAAATATTATAAAGAACATTATTTTCTAAATGTACTGGACCCTTTATGAGGAGAATAATGGTAACCATCTGCTGATATACTTAGATCCAAAAAAGCTCTAAAGCCTGTTGGACATTTCTAAGTGTAGAAACTAATGGTTAACATCCACGTTCTTTCCTCCGCTCCGTAGGCAGACTGTCTCCACGCACCTTTTCTGCAGGCCTGGCACCATGAGCCTGGCTGTACATGTCTCTTGTGCTGGCCATCTCAGGCTGCTGTGGTTAAAGTAAAGGCAGATGGGGGCTTAGAATACAGACATTTGTTTCTCAGGTTCTGGGGACTGGAGGTCTGGGGCCAGGACACCCGCATGGTGAAGATGTGGGGCTCTGTTCCTTCTTGCTGTGTCCTCATGTAAGGGGAGGGAGCAGGCAGCTCTTTCATGAAGACATTGATGCCATCATGGAGACCCCACACTCATGACCTCCTCTACCCCAAATCACCTCCTAGTACCATAAGCTGAGGATTAGGGGTTCAACATATGAATGGGGGGCACCAACATCCAGTCCATGACAGCTATGTGAATGAGCTGGCAGTCTAGTGGGGGATAGGCAAGTCAGGAGACTGTGACCCAACAAGGGCAATGCAGTGTGGTCTGGTGGGGGGCAGGTGCCTGAGCCCTTGGAGCCTCTCCACATGGATGGGACCACATTGGACTTGCACCCCGGGTCTTTGGCTCCATCAGGAAAGTGCAAGTTCATCTTCAGGCATCAGAGAAGCCCCCGAGTGGGCAGAGGGCCTTCTTCACAAACAACCCAGGGACCCAGAAATATGTGGTGACAACTGTGCTCGAGTCTAAGGTCTCTAACTAAGGATTGAGTGGCTTTTAGAAAATTGGCCTAGTTAATGTGAATAGCTTGAATGGAGAAATGATTTAAGGCTCATTCATTCTCCAGCCTCTGAGTTTGATTCAGGGCCAGACATGGTGTGGCCACTTGTCCCAGAGCAGAGGTCACCCCCCCACAGGAGCTTCTGGTCATCTGAGCTGTCCCACTCCAGCCCCTGCTGCCTGTAATGTTGTGTGTCCGTCTTCCTCCCAGGCAGAAAAGGAGGTTGCAGGTCAGGGACAAGAGGTTTTATTTGGATTTTATTTACAGTGTGGGGTAAAGGTGGGGCCAGGGTGGAAAAGGTACTCTCCAAGGAACCACTGTTTTGCTTCTGAAAATAAGAACTTCAGACTCCTTTGAGCTACTTAGAAATGAAGTTACTGACTCTGAGAATATGAAGAAATGGGAGGAAAAGATAATTTATTCATCTTCTGTCCCATAGACAGAGGAAATCAAAGTGTCCTGCTAGAAGGTGGAGATTTGTCTAAAAGTTGCCCATGTCACATTGTCCCTCCACTTAAGATCAGAGTCTGGTTCTGCGAACACTATTTTGGGTAGAAAACAAAACAAAACAAAATACTGTCTGTGCCTCTCCTCATTCAAAGAAGATGAGACGGAGAGAGCAGAAGAGGATGGGGGATGCGGAATGTTCTGCTTCATGAAAGATTCACCTACTCGAAAGATCCCGAAGAAAAACAGACCTGAGAAATGGATTTTGCACAGAAACTGGTAAATATTTTGGATAAACCACCATTTGGTTTACTTTTATAGATAAGAAAAAAAAAAAACTACTACAAGAAAATGGTAAAAGATACAAGGAAGAAACAGCTTGAAGAATCTAGAAAAGAACAGAATGCCAGGAAACTTTTAAAAACTAGCAATTTAAGTCATGAAATTGAAGAACTGATTATGCTTTTAATGAGCAAAGACCACATAGGAAATTCTTAGGTGTATGTACTTTGGACTTTGCCACATTAATGACAAAGTGACAGGATCAGTATGAACACATTCCAAATAACAAAATGAAATGAAAGTAAATAAAATCCGAATAAAACGGGAAGCAGACAACAAAGCTGCATTTATTTGACTTCCTACCAAAAAATAAACAACCCAGGATGTGGTGGAGTGGGTATCAAACGTGTCAACACATACTGTGTACTCTGCCCCGGCACCCTGTTGACATTTCATGCAGGAAAGGACACAGATGCTGATGTATCTTCAGATCATTCCTCAGTATTCAACCTGATTAGTTCATGGGGAGAAGTTTAGAGAATTGTGAGGAAAAAGTTTGTGACCAAGGAATTGTATGTCCTGCCAGCAAATCAAACAAATGCATAAACAAGAGAAAATGTTCTCAGGAATGTAGTGAAAAGGCAGGCATAGGGGCCCACTCCTGTGATCCCAGCACTCCGGGAGGCCGAGGAGGGAGGATCACCTGAGTGCATGAGTTCAAGACCAACCTGAGCTACAGTGAGACCCTGTCTGCACTGAAAATAGAAAAACTGAGGTAAGAGGATTGCTTGAGTCCGATTTGGAGGTTGGAGGTTGCTGTGAGATGCAACGCCACAGCACTCTACAGAGGGCGATAGCTTGAGACTCTGCCTCTAACAAACAAACAAAAAATGCAGTGAACTGACTTTGCCACATATGATGTTTTTACCACAAGTTCTGCTTTGTCTAAAATTAATGTTGCTGCCATTCTCTCTGCATCATGTGTTTTATTTTTCTTAAAATATTTTATCTTGTGTTTTGTTTTTAGCTTAGGTTAACTATTCATATATCAAAGCATGACTTCTGCCTTTGCCTTTTAAAAATGTAGTTTAACATAGTTAGTTTTGATTTACTAGTTTTATATTTTTCTGTCTTTAGTATGTCATGCTTTTATGTATATTCTTACTATTCCTTTAATTTATTCTGTTATTATTTATGGGTCACGCTCATGTTTTGTTTGATTTTGTTTACTTTTGTTTTATATGGTTGTTTGGAATACATTCATATTGAGCCTATTTTCTCAAGAAATTATCAGTGAGATTTTTTTAAAAAACAGACTCAAGCTTATGTTTTCCTAATTTTCAAATTATTATAACACTACTACTTTAGAATCAGTTTATTAAATATGAGAATTTTGTAAAAGTTTACTTCAGACGATTTTATTGCTCTGTCTTTAACTTCCTCAGCTCATTGAGAAACAAATATAAAGCAAGAAGTAAGAATGGAGAATTCAGTTTTCTAAATACCTGTAATATTTAACAATTTCTGTTAATTTTATAGAATATGTGACTACTTGTTAATTTTGTTACAGGAATGAGTGCAAAATTCAAAGTACTTTTCCTGATGAAAAGAGAAAATTATACAAATTATATTGGTAAAATTGAGGTGAGGAGAAAGGAGGAAGAGGAAGGTATAAGCTCTTTAAAAATGCTTTGCCTTTGTTAGAAGAAGCAGAAGAAGTAAGAAATTCCCACACTCAAAGCCCAGATGAACACAGTTACCTGAACTGAACCTGGACCAGGATACCGTCCCTCTAACCAGCCTGGCAAGCACTGAGAAAAAAGTGGTAACAGTCTGGAGCGAAGAGAGGAACGTGGATCCTTTCCTGTGGTGCAGGAATGAAGGGATGATTGAAAACTGGGGTATGCACATAAATATGACACAGATTATTGCATATCCAGAATTTCCCCTAAGCAAAGACATTGTGAAAGAATTTGGAAGCTGTGGGGTACTGAAGTCAGTTGTGACAACAAAATCCAACTCTAGTTCAACTCCTGAATATACAACACAACCGAATTCACCAACAACATGACACAAGAAAGGGTGTGTTTATTTCAAGGAGCAAATTGTATTTATCTCATTCTTTATTGTTCTATTCACGATGTGTAGCATTTGGTAAAAAGTTATAAGACACACAAACCCAACAAGCAATGATAAGCCATTGTCAAGGTACAAAATAATTAACAGAACGAGACCCTAAGATGACACGGGTGTTAGAGCTGTTAGTTCTATGATTAATTGCAATTAAAATGTTAAATGTTAAACGATACAATAGGAAGCAGGTCTACATGAATTAATGGATGGAGAATTTCATCAGAAATACAGAAAATAGAAGAAAAGTCAAACCGAAATTTAGAAAAAAATGGAAGATGGCATCATAAATAGAAGATTATTTTGACAGATTCATGAGTATTAGTGATAGAGCCCAGGAAAGAATCAATAAAGTTAAAGATGGGTCAATAGAACTTACTAAGACTGTAACACAAAGAGAAGATGAGTGAAGACATGGAATGTGCTTTCCCAGAGCTGTGAAATGATATCAACTGGTTTAACTTAATGTATAATTGAAGAGGGCAAGAGAGAATACAGCACAGAGCCCATTGGAAGAGACAGTGACCAAAGGTGATGAAAAATGGATGTGATCAAACCACAGATCTAAGAAGCTCAGCAACCCCCATGACTGAAAAACAGCAAAAACAAAAAATACTGGAATATGAACCCGAAAACAAAATAAATCACAGGCAAACTTCTGACTCAAAGATTAAAAGCAAATCTTGAAGACAGAGAAAAAGACACAGCATACAGATATGAACAAGGGTAAAAATTTCAGGAGTTAGATTTCACAATCTGTACAAGACAGAAGAAAATGAAGTGACATGTATAAAACAGAAATAAAAACCTCTCAGTTCAGAGGTTACACCACGCATAAACAATTACTAAAAACTAAGGCTAAGTAAAATTCTTCTCAAACAAACTAAAGGTGAAAGGAATTCACTGTCTGTAGACCTACAGTTCAAGAAGTTTTAGCTTATCAGATAGAAATAATGTTACACCAGAGAGAAACTTTCCTCTAAACAAACAAAAAGAGAGAGAGAGAGAGAGAGAGAGAGAGAGAGAGCTAGAGATGGGATACATTAAGATCTTTTCTTTATTTTTAACTACTCTAAAAGATAACTCACAGTATAAAGAACAGTGATGTAAAACATAAAGTTATATGCAAAATAAAACTGTGTGACAAATTTTGCAAAGATTGGGAGTGAAGAATTGGAAGTTTAGCATTTTAAGGCTATTACACTATGCATCGTTTGCTATAGTATTATTTGAAGACGACAAATTAAATACATGCTTTGTATCTTAGATATGTGATGATATGCAATACATGTGTAATAAACAATAGTAAAAATAGAGCAGTTGCTTAAAATTATAAAAAGATTTACAACTAATAAAACCATTATGAAGATCAAAATGAAATTGAACTCAAAGCTCAACCTAAAAGGCAAAAAAAAAAAGCAAAGGATCAAAGTATATATATATCACAGAACAAGTATGAAAGCAAACCCATAAAATGGCAGATTTAAATACAGAGGTCTAAATTCCGTAACTTTGGACAGGCCAAAATTTTCAGATCTTCAGCCCCAAATATATGATGTCTGTAAGAAACTCACTTTTACAATGAAGATGGAGAAAGAATAAAACAAAAAGCCAGGAAAAAATACATCAAGAAAATAGAATGAAAAGAACATTGGACTGGGTGTATTGATGTTAAGTAAATTAGAATTGAGAACAAAAAGTTTTATAAGTTTTAAAAAAAGGACATAACAGAACTGGAAGGATGTGAGTAAAAATGTACAAGAAAGGTACAAAAATTGTAATAAGATAAATGAAAAATGGGTGGTGCCTGTGGCTCAAGGAGTAGGGCGCCAGCCCCAAATACTGGAGGTGGTGGTTTCAAACCCAGCCCTGGCCAAAGACTGCCAACAAAACAAAACAAAACAAAATAAATAAATGAAAAATGTGAGGAAAAAATGGATAGATCAGAACAAAGACATAATTATGCATGAAGGCGGAGTTTTCCACAGTTATCTCTCCAATACTGATAGAGCCAGAAAGCTCATCAGTGAGCACTGAGGACTTACAAACAATACTGGCCTTGTCAGTGAATATCAGTGAGCCCTGAGGACTTACACAGTAATACCAGGCTCGTCAGTGAGTATCAGTGAGCATTGAGGACTTACAGAGTAATACTGATCTCGTCAGTGAGTATCAGTGAGCACTGAGGACTTACACAGTAATACTGGGTTCGTCAGTGAGTATCAGCAAGCACTGAGAACTTACAGAGTAATACCGGGCTCTTCAGTGAGTATCCATGAGCACTGAGGACTTAGTTAGTAATACCTGCCAGCTCCATGTAAGGGGCCTTTGCCGACCATTCTACCTGAGTGCAAGAGAATTTATGTTTTTATCTGCGCACGGAACTTTCATCAATACCATATTCTGGCTCTAAAATGAACCATAATACCTGGACTAGTTGGATTTAACATAATTTGTTTTCTTTCTTCCTTTCTTTTTTTTTTTTTTTTTTTTTTTTGCAGTTTTTGGCCAGGGCTGGCCAGTGCAGCCAACCCACCACCTCTGGTATATGGGGCCAGCACCCTACTTTTTTGAGCCACAGGCACCACCAACATAATTTATTTTCTAACCACAACAGGATTAAATTAGAAATTAGTGGTGTAAAAATATTTAGAAAAATCTGCACATTCCTTAAAATGAAACAGGAAAAGTTACAGAAAAATTAGAAAATATTTTGAATTGAATGAATATGAATATCAGTTTAAAGAAATATCTTACGCGCCACAGCCAAAGCAGTTCCTAGAGGGAAATTTGTAGCATTAAAATGCTACCTTTAAAAAATGGTCTAAAATAGTCTTGTCTTTACCCTAAGAAACTAGAAAAGGGAGAACAAATTAAACCCCATGCCTAAGGAGGGAAATTGTAAACTTAAGAGCATGAATCAAAGAAATTAAAAACAGAAAAATGTAAAGAAAGAAAGTGAAACCAAAAGCTGATATTTAAAGAAAGATCAATAGAATTTAGAGCCCTGGGGCTATAGAGAATTAGAGAAAGGATAGATGTCCAGGAGTACTGATGATAGGAATGAAAAAAGGCCATTATTGTAGATCTTAACACTGAAAATGTAATAGGAAATTTTATAAACTACTTTATGAAAATAAATGCAATAGCATAGATGAAATAAATTTTTCATATATCACAAGTACCAGAGTTCACCTCCAAAGAAATATGAAAGGTGAATATCACCGTATCTACTAAAAACATTAAATTCATAGTTGACATCTTGCAATAGGGACAACTCCAGGCCCAGAGAGCTTCGCTGGTGAATTCTTCCAAAAGCTTAAGGAAGAAATAAGACATAAGTTTACATAAACTTGTTCAGAATGTAAAAGAGGGAATGATACTGTCCAAGTCATTTTCTTGAGGTCAGCATTACAAAATTTTACAAAATATTTACAAAATATTCTCTACACATTGGCCACCTCTTTGTATGATTTTTTTTAATGAATATTGTGTAAATAAGGTACATTCAGCTGCAATTTCCCCTTCTCCCTGTGTATGCTGACTTTTTGGGCAAACTTGGCAACACCTTGTAGATATTATAGGGAGATAATGACAGATCAATATGCTTCATGAATATTGATGCAGAAATGCTCAAGATGACACAATATTAACTAATCAAGTTCAGGAATATATAAAATTGATTATGTATTATGACCAGCGGGGATTTTTTGAGTTAGTAATCAATGCTATTTACTTTATCAAAAGAACAAAAAGAAAAACAATACAATCATTTCAAAAGATTCAGAAAAAGCATTTGTCAATATCCATTCAGATTTAAAAGCAAATACAAAAAACTCCTACAAGTCAACTAGCAATTAAAGGGTCTGTCAGCCTCCTGTGGCTGGACACGTGCCCACCCACCTTGGTCCTGAGTCCCATCTGCAACCCAGGCTTTATCAGGAACCCTCCCGCCTGCACTCAGAACCTTTTCCAGATGTAGAGTTTGTTTCAGAATATAGAAAATGGTGAAACTCTAATTATATTATAAAGTTGGCTACCAGTGTTTTTTAAAAATAAAAAATAAATAAATTAAATAGATAAATCTCAGTTCTAAAGATAGCAATAAAAATCCTAAAAGTATTATTGACAATTTGGCAGTATGGTAGCAATAACATCTCTCAGGATCCCATGGTGTGTGTTTCATAATTAGAGAAACTGTGATCTTGAGAAACGCATTGGCAATGGTATCACATTGTGTTTAATAGCAAAAACTAGATCCTTGTATAGGTTACATGAGGTTGTCTTGTTTGATCAACTCCAAATGGAACAACCATTGAAAAACTCAGAAAACTAAAGACTGAAGTGGAACCTCATACAGAATAGTTACCTGGAAATCATACTGAGGCTGCAGCAGACATGGAAACCAGCCTCCAGGCTGCAGCAGACCTAGAACCAGCCTCCAGGCTGCAGCAGACCTAGAAACCAGCCTCCAGGCTGCAGCAGACCTAGAAACCAGCCTTCAGGCTGCAGCAGACCTAGAAACCAGCCTCCAGGCTGCAGCAGACCTAGAACCAGCCTCCAGGCTGCAGCAGACCTAGAAACCAGCCTCCAGGCTGCAGCAGACCTAGAAACCAGCCTCCAGGCTGCAGCAGACCTAGAAACCAGCCTCCAGGCTGCAGCAGACCTAGAACCAGCCTCCAGGCTGCAGCAGACCTAGAAACCAGCCTCCAGGCTGCAGCAGACCTAGAAACCAGCCTCCAGACTGCAGCAGACCTAGAAACCAGCCTCCAGACTGCAGCAGACCTAGAAACCAGCCTCCAGGCTGCAGCAGACCTAGAACCAGCCTCCAGGCTGCAGCAGACCTAGAAACCAGCCTCCAGGCTGCAGCAGACCTAGAAACCAGCCTCCAGGCTGCAGCAGACCTAGAAACCAGCCTCCAGGCTGCAGCAGACCTAGAAACCAGCCTCCAGGCTGCAGCAGACCTAGAACCAGCCTCCAGGCTGCAGCAGACCTAGAACCAGCCTCCAGGCTGCAGCAGACCTAGAAACCAGCCTCCAGGCTGCAGCAGACCTAGAACCAGCCTCCAGGCTGCAGCAGACCTAGAACCAGCCTCCAGACTGCAGCAGACCTAGAAACCAGCCTCCAGACTGCAGCAGACCTAGAAACCAGCCTCCAGACTGCAGCAGACCTAGAAACCAGCCTCCAGGCTGCAGCAGACCTAGAACCAGCCTCCAGGCTGCAGCAGACCTAGAAACCAGCCTCCAGACTGCAGCAGACCTAGAACCAGCCTCCAGGCTGCAGCAGACCTAGAACCAGCCTCCAGACTGCAGCAGACCTAGAAACCAGCCTCCAGGCTGCAGCAGACCTAGAACCAGCCTCCAGGCTGCAGCAGACCTAGAAACCAGCCTCCAGACTGCAGCAGACCTAGAAACCAGCCTCCAGGCTGCAGCAGACCTAGAACCAGCCTCCAGGCTGCAGCAGACCTAGAAACCAGCCTCCAGGCTGCAGCAGACCTAGAACCAGCCTCCAGGCTGCAGCAGACCTAGAAACCAGCCTCCAGGCTGCAGCAGACCTAGAACCAGCCTCCAGGCTGCAGCAGACCTAGAAACCAGCCTCCAGGCTGCAGCAGACCTAGAAACCAGCCTCCAGGCTGCAGCAGACCTAGAACCAGCCTCCAGGCTGCAGCAGACCTAGAAACCAGCCTCCAGGCTGCAGCAGACCTAGAACCAGCCTCCAGGCTGCAGCAGACCTAGAAACCAGCCTCCAGACTGCAGCAGACCTAGAAACCAGCCTCCAGGCTGCAGCAGACCTAGAAACCAGCCTCCAGGCTGCAGCAGACCTAGAAACCAGCCTCCACAGTACAGCAAACCTGGTCAGTATTCTTGGGATGAACAGAGTCACTGTTCATCATTTTACTTTTAATATTTTCTGGAAGTTTGTGCTAATACAATGAGAAATGAAATAGAAATAGGAAATACTCCTGGAAGGATGCACACTTTTATATTTTGAGAACTCACAACAGTCAACTTAAAACGTCTCAGAATTAACAAAGACTTCAGCAAAATGAGTTGATAACCATAAATGTACAATAGGCAATATATTTCCTATAATACATTTCCTTAGATGTTGTAGTGAGAGAAAATACTCTGTTCTATTCACATAGCTTAGAAAAATGCACAGCATAGGTGGGAATAACTATCAGCACAGAAGGACCAGATCCTTCGCTTGTGTCTGGAATTTAAACTTAAAAACTGTAAGAAATTGCTGAGGACTGAATGGTAGTTTTAACTGGAGAGGCACAACTCCTTCTGGCCTTGGATAGGAAAGTGACACATTTAGCAGAGTTGCTGATGGAAATCACACATGAGATTAATACAGAAGTGTCTTTTTTATGTGAGATCATGCAAGGGGGGGAGTCAACTTATTCTAAAGTGACATCAGTTATTTTTAATGTGCTACTGACATAGTAAATTATACATAGATTTTAAAAGAGTTGTTATATATGACAGTTCATTCTAATACTATAACAAAAAGGCATAAACAGATGACTCAGGATAATTAAAAATGATCAATATGAAATATATGATTTACTCCCAAGTAATTTAAGGAATGCAAATTTAAACCACCAAATGCACCATTCTTCTGTAAATTAGGATAGATTCTTTTAAATTGGCTCTGCTCAGTATTTGCAATATTGCAGTTATTCTAATGCATCATGAGATGTATTATAAAAGGGGTTGTACAACTCGAGTTTTTGATATTTTATAGAATTTAATATGATTTTATTCAATGATTCTAGTTCTGTGGCAGGTTAAAGAAATAACAGATATGTATGAACAATGATATGGCACATTATTATTTATAATGCCAGAAGGAAAAAGAAAATTTCAGACGTCTTTCACGAGATAATTGTTCAGTACCAAAAAAGGAATAGTTTTTGAGCACTAATGAAGTCACATTTAGAAGATTATTAAGCCCAAGAAAAATGCCCTTGTTTTGTTTTAGTTTCTAATGGAATATACACAGAGATTAACAGAGATATACATTTTTTATATGAGATGTTGTGTGTGTTTATGAGATTAAACTTATTCTAAAGTTATGTCTTTTTTTAGTGAGGTACGGAAATAGGTACTGCACGTAGATCAGTATAATAAGTTTTAAAATCATTGTTCTAGTGTTAAGTTTCTAAAAGTAGATTTTAAACGGGACAGTTGGAGCCAAGTTTTTTTTTTTTTTTGTAGAGACAGAGTCTCACTGTACCACCCTCGGGTAGAGTGCCGTGGCCTCACAAGGCTCACAGCAACCTCCAACTCCTGGGCTTACGCGATTCTCTTGCCTCAGACTCCCGAGCAGCTGGGACTACAGGCGCGCACCATAACGCCCGGCTATTTTTCTGCTGCAGTTTGGCCGGGGCTGGGTCCGAACCCGCCACCCTCAGCATATGGGGCCGGCGCCCTACTCACTGAGCCACAGGCGCTGCCCTGGAGCCAAGTTTTGAGAGCAGTGCGCACACACACACACCCCAACACCCAGAGAACAAGTGAGAAGCAGTGTAGTCAGATGCTGGCACTGGTTACGTCTGGATGCTGGGAGGGCTGGGTATTTTTATTTCCAACTATATATTATCTTTTCCATATTTAATAAGCGTGTATTACTATTATTACCAGAAAGATGCCACACATCCATGAAAATGCTTCTCTTTTTCTTTATGCTGTTGAGTCGAGACTGTCATCTGCTCCTGGAGACACTTATCAGCCACAGAACATTCACAAGATGAAGATACTGGTGTCTTGTCCATCTGCTCTGGATCAAAACAGCCGTGCTAAGGCGATGCTTGGTTAAGAAAAAAATCAAGTATTTTACTCTATCAGAGCATTCTGTTTTTAGATTTGGTTTATTTTTATCATGTTATTCCAGGAAATAGGAAGAGTTTTTCAAAATTCTGTAACCGTGACTTCTGAAATTCTGTGTCACGTTTGAGAATACATGTGTTAGTTTCACAGAGTCGTTGTAACAAAATGCCATAAATTGGTGTCTTAAGTGGACAGAAATGTGTTCCCTGACGGTTCAGAAAGCCAGGAGTCTGGCGTCAAGGCTTCAGAAGGCGGTTCCGTCTGGAGGCTTGGGAGCCAGTCTGTTCTGTCCCCTCTCCTCCCTTGGGTGTTACCAGCCATCCTTGGCATTTCTTGGCTTGTAGACGCATCCTCCAGCCTCTGTCCCTGCGGTCACATGGTCGCCTTCTGTGTGTAACTCTGGGTGCTCTTTGAGTTTAGGGTCCACCCCAACCCAGTATGATGTCATGTTAGGTAATTAGGTCTGCAGAGATTCTAATTCCAAATACGTTTGCACGCCAAGGTGAATTTCACAGTTGCAGCACTCCACATCTGGGAGGCCCTTGTGGGGTGGTGCGTTAGGTCCTCTTTGGGAGCATGACGCTGGTGGTCCTGGGAGTGGAGGACGGGTGCCTGCTGTCCAGCACGAGTGCCGGCATCAGCTTCACTTGCAGATGCTCCCACACAGGGCATCTGTGCGGAGAGGCTTGCTGCGTCCACACAATTGTGGTGGAGTCCGTGGGGGAGGGATGTAAATGAAAGAGTTAGTAATTCCTAGTCAAGAATGGGTACCCACACACTGGGAAATAAAGCCATGAATGCTTAGCTATTCTTTAGCTCAGTTTCTCAAACTGAGTTG
Source organism: Nycticebus coucang (assembly GCF_027406575.1). NCBI lineage: Eukaryota > Metazoa > Chordata > Mammalia > Primates > Lorisidae > Nycticebus > Nycticebus coucang. Next base: position 159,051,888 of record NC_069782.1, on the reverse strand, counting down.
GGGGCCAGGAGCTGAGCAATTTCTGAAATCAGAAGATGAGCAGATAAATCATTGTGGACCTCCACTTTTACTTGGAAAACTGGGGGAAACAGCTTTTATACAGGGTGGCCATAAAGTTCATGTGCAATTTAAAATCGTGTGCAATTTAAAATTGCACATGAATTTTATGGCCACCCTGTATTATGGAAAAACAGATATCTTAGCAGGAGACACAAGTTGTGTTGATTTTCAGATGACAGGTAAGCCCCAGAGACTTGTAGGCTGTGGGGGCCAGTGGGGAGTACCCCCTTCATCCCCAATCCAGAGAAAACTATGGGAAAACAAATCCAAGAAGTAATGTAAATTATGGCATCTGGAAGAAGTCAGAAGAATACTTGCAAATGAAAAATTTTGTCTAGAGCCACCTTCGAATATGTTTGTGGCTCTAAACAACCTTTTTTGTTTCTAGAAAAGCAGCATCACACGATCACAGGCAGCACAGACTTTAAAGACAGTCTGCCAAGTTCAAAGTGACTTCTGCCACGTGTTGGCTCCTGGCCTTGGGAAAGTTATTTAACCCCCCTGTGCCTCGGTTTTTTATCTGTAAAGTAATTTCAGTAATTAAATGCATACCCATTGTTACATTGGTAATTGATATGAACGGTTACTGCCGTGTAGCACCTGTGACCCGTCACTGCTTTCCAACAGTTCCCGAGCCTGTTCCCCAGCGAGGCCTGTCCAGGTTGGCCGGAGGTGGGAGCCATCTCTCAAACAACCTGGAATCAGGGGCCTTTTTGATTACTTTTTCTCTACAAAATCTTGCAAAAAGCTGGCCAACATGTAAAGAGTACTTTGTAAAGATTTTGTAAAGTTTTGTAGTGAATGTTTTGTACATAAGGGTACATTTAAATACAGTTTTCCATTTTCCCTTTGTGTGGTGGTTTTAAGGGCACTTTTGGAGCCCCTGTCTGTTTCCTCTATGTCTAGACTGGACTTCAAGGCATCATTTATGTGAAAAGTGGTTGTGCCTCCCAGCCCCATTGGTAAGTTATTTAGACACAAGCTAAAACCGAAGGATGCCTAGATAATGAAAAGTAAATGAGATTTGTGTTTACCAACATAATTCATGTCATGTTAAAGAACTAGGGATCTAAGCCCCTGTGATCATTATTTCCCTGAATTTATGAGTGACAACACACAAAATAATGAATCGGTTTGTCAAAAGAGGAGAGTTCTAACTTACAGACATGATACCGGATCATTGCGTTCGTGCTGAGATGCTATTAAGAAAATAACCAAGGAGAGGTCAGAATTCCGTGGTGACTGAGGACTGTGACGTCTAAATGAGAGCTGATAATTTCCTACTTTATTCTTGCTGGAAGTTTTCATATTCCACTTACTGTAACACAGCATTCTCCATTCTCCAGCAGGAGTTTAATGTCAATCATGCCTGGAATTTGAAATTTTCTGACAGTCGTATTTGTAAAAGTATGACAAAGCAGGTGAAATTTAATAATTCATTTGTTTAGTATGGTCCAAAATATCTATGGCATTATCATTTCAACATGTAATCAAGGTGAAATTAATGACGAGATATTCGCCGTTTCGTGGCGCCGCCTTTGCAACCCAGTGTGTGATTTCCACTCACAGTGCACCTCGGGTCCCGTGCTCCGTGGCCATACGGGGCTAATGTCTTCCATATGAGAAAAGGCAAAACGAGAAATAACAACCATGTTTGTTTGTGAAGATCTCAGAGATCTATTTGTGAGTGTATTTTAGAGACTCTTCAATAAAGTCGACTAAATTAAAATTTACTATTAAATTTACTTAATGCCAATTTTGTGAACAGAGTGAGCCAGTGTGACCCCTCTCTACCTGCAAGAATAAAGGATCCGTTTTAATCTACAAGATATTTAAATGGTATAAACTCATACAGTGTTTATATGCACCAATGGTTTGCCTCTTATTTTACTTTTTTAATATAAGAATAATTTGTGTTTGTTAGATATAAAAAAGATCTGAAAATTACTAAAATGGAGAAGGAAGGAAAAATGTGACCCACAACTCCAGTAAACATTTGTGAATAATGCCAGTATGTGGAGCAGTGCCTTCCAGGGTGTGGTGTCACAGGCAGAGTTCCGCTCTACTTTGATTTAATATTTTAATTTATGTTTCTCCGTGATATAATAAATGAGTCTATGTTATCTTTAATGAATTTTAAAGATCCAGCTGATGCATCAGAGTTCACTTAAGGTAAACACTCGGGGGAAACTGTCCGCAGGTTCCCCGTGCACACTTTTTAAGCACTGAGAGCTGCATCTTTCCAGTAACTTCCCAGACATTGTAAAGGCCCCTTAACTCAAGTCCAACTGTTTCTCCTGCTGGGCAAGTACCGCAGAAGTGTTGATATGCAGGGAAAAGATTTATTTCTTCCTTTCTATTCTTCTGCTTTTGTAAGTTTAAATGTTTAAAGTTTTATTTTCACCCTTACCGTCCAGGATTATCAGTGCAATGTCTGAGGGGCACAGCAGGCTCCCTGTGCCCCTCCGGGTTGAAGGGGACGCCATTGCTTTCCTTCACGGTGATGCCAGACTTTACCACCCTGTGTCCAGCAAAGGAACGTTCTTCCATCCTCATTTGCTGGTGGTCATTTTTATTAGCACAATTTAATGATGACTTTTTCCTATCTTTTTTCTTTTTCTGTCATGTTAATCACATTTTGTTCTATTAATCTGTTTTGTAGTGTATGACATTTAAAAAGGTCATAATGTTAAATCACTTGCGCTCCTTTTTCTTCATAATGAATTGCTTTCCAAGGCACGGTGCATTTTGAGCTATTACTGTGCTTCAGGTTTTTCACATGTGTTCATGTGTGAGCTGCCTTGCCATCCAATTTACTCCCACTAGACTCACCTGGTTTGATGTGAAAGGTACTTTGGATTCGTAGAATTTATTGGGAAGTAGCCTCTCTCTCTTAATTCCTTGGAAGAATTTTACACTATTAAAATGGAATAGTCCTTAAAATATAATTTGTAGAACTTTCTTGTTAAAAATTCTCCTTTAAATAGGAAAGATCCTTAACTGCTAAATTAATGGATGTAATTATTTCATGACTGTGGGTGCATTTATTTCCTTTTTTTTAATTGTTGGGGATTCATTGAGGGTACAAGAAACCAGATTACACTGATTGCATTTGTTAGGTAAAGGCCCTCTTGCAATCGTGTCTTGCCCCCAAAAGGTGTGGCACACACCAAGGCGCCACCCCCTCCCTCCTTCCCTCTCTCTGCTCTTCCTTTCCCCACCCCTCCCTCCTTCTCTCTCTCTCTGCTCTCCCCTTCCCCCACCCCCACCGTGTCTTTAATTGTCCTCATATCAAAATTGAGTACATAGGATTCATGCTTCTCCGTTCTTGTGATGCTTTACTAAGAATAATGTATTCCACTTCCATCCAGGTTAATACAAAGACTATAAAGTCTCCATTTTTTAATGGCTGAGTAGTATTCCATGGTGTACATATACCACAGCTTGTTAATCCATTCCTGGGTTGGTAGGCATTTAGGCTGTTTCCACATTTTGGTGATTGTAAATTGAGCTGCAATAAACAGTCTAGTGCAAGTGTCCGTATGATAAAAGGATTATTTTCCTTCTGGGTAGATGCCCAGTAATGGGATTGCAGGATCAAATGGGAGGTCTAGCTTGAGTGCTTTGAGGTTTCTCCATACTTCCTTCCAAAAAGGTTGTACTAGTTTGCAGTCCCACCAGCAGTGTAAAAGTGTTCCCTTCTCTCCACATCCACGCCAGCATCTGCAGTTTTGAGATTTTGTGATGTGGGTCATTCTCACTGGGGTTAGATGGTATCTCAGGGTGGTTTTGATTTGCATTTCTCTGAGGAGCATTTCTCTGATTTGAGGAGCATTTTTTTCATATGTTTATTAGCCATTCATCTGTCTTCTTTAGAGAAGGTTCTATTCATCTCTCTTCCCCATTGATATATGGGATTGTTGGCTTTTTTCATGTGGATTAATTTATGTTCCCTATAGATCCTAGTTATCAAGCTTTTGTCTGATTCAAAGTATGCAAATATCCTTTCCCATTGTGTAGGTTGTCCATTTACTTTGGTTGTTGTCTCCATAGCTATACAGAAGCTTTTTAGTTTAATTAAGTCCCATTTGTTTATTTTTGTTGTTGATATTACCATGGCAGTCTTCTTCATGAAGTCTTTCCCCAGGCTAATATCTTCCAGCGTTTTTCCTATGCTTTCTTGGAGGATTTTTATTGTTTCATGCCTTAAATTTAAGTCCTTTATCTATCTTGAATCAATTTTTGTGAGTGGAGAAAGGTGTAGGTCCAGTTTCAGTCTTTTACATGTGGATATCCAGTTCTCCCAGCACCATTTATTGAATAGAGAGTCTTTCATCCAAGTATGTTCTTGTTTGGTTTATCAAAGATTAGGTGGTTATAAGATGTTAGTTTCATTTCTTGGTTTTCTATTCCATCCCAAGTGTCTGTGTCTCTATTTTTGTGCCAGTACCATGCTGTGTTGACCACTATGGCTTTGTAGTACAGCCTAAAATCTGGTAGGTGATGCCCCCGGCTTTATTCTTATTACTAAGAACTGCCTTAGCTATATGGGGTTTTTTCTGGTTCTCTACAAAATGCAGAATCATTTTTTCCAAATCTTGAAAGTACGATGTTGGTATTTTGATAGGAATGGCATTGAATAGGTAGATTGCTTTGGGAAGTATAGACATTTTAACAATGTTGATTCTTCCCATCCATGAGCATGGTATGTTCTTCCATTTGTTAATATCCTCTGCTATTTCCTTTCTGAGGATTTCATAATTTTCTTTATAGAGGTCCTTCACCTCTTTTGTTAGGTATATTCCTAGGCATTTCAATTTCTTTGAAACTATGGTAAAGGGAGTTGTGTCCTTAATTAGCCTCTCATCATGACTATTACTGGCATATACAAAAGCAACTGACTTGTGGACACTGATGATATATCCTGAGACATTACTGTGTATTTTGATGACTTCCAGGAGTCTTGTGGTTGAGTCTTTGGGGTTAAGTATAATATCATGTCATCAGCAAAGATGGAGAGTTTGACCTCCTCTGCTCCCATTTGGATGCCCTTTATTTCCTTGTCTTGCCTAATTGTATTAGCTAGAACTTCCAGCACTACGTTGAATAGTAAAGGTGACAGAGGACAACCTTGTCTGGTTCCAGTTCTAAGAGGAAAAGCTTTCAGTTTTACTCCATTCAGTAAAATATTAGCTGTGGGTTTGTCATATATAGCTCAATCAGTTTTAGAAATGTGCCACCTATGCCTGTACTCTTCAGTGTTCTAATTAGAAAAGAATGCTGGATTTTATCGAATGCTTTTTCTGCATCTATTGAGAGGATCATATGATCTTTATTTTTGCCTCTGTTAATATGGTTGATAACATTTATGGACTTGCATATGTTAAACCAGCCTTGCATCCCTGGGATGAAACCTACTTGATCATGATGAATGACTTTTTTGATCATAAACTGTAATCTATTGGCTAGGATTTTGTTGAGAATTTTTGCATCTATATTCATTGGTGAAATTGGTCTGAAATTCTCCTTTTTAGTTGGGTCTTTTCCTGGTTTCCAGGTTGTCAGGGTGATGTTTGCTTCATAGAATGTGTTGGGGAAGATTCCTTTCTCCTCAATTTTTTGGAATAATTTCTGCAGTATGTGAATAAGTTCTTCCTTGAAGGTTTGATAGAATTCTGGTGTGAAGCCATCCGGACCAGGGCATTTTTTTTTATTAGAAGCTTTTTTTTATTGTTTCTTTAATCTCAGTGCTTGAAATTGGTCTGTCAGGAGCTCTATTTCTTCCTGGCTAAGTCTAGGGAGAGGATGTGATTCCAAATATTGATCCATTTCCTTCACATTGTCAAATTTCTGGGCGTAGAGTTTCTGGTAGTATTAAAAGATGATCTTTTGTATATCTGTGGCATCAGTTGGTATTTCCCCTTTATCATTTCTGATTGAGGTTACTAGATATTTTACTTTTCTATTTCTCGTTAGTCTGGCCAAAGGTTTATCTATTTTATTTATTTTTTTCAAAAAACCAACTCTTTGTTTCATTAATTTTCTGAATGATTCTTTTGTTTTCAATTTCGTTGATCTCTGATTTAATTTTGGAGATTTCTTCTACTGGGTTTAGGCTTAGATTGTTCTTCTTTTTCCAATTCCATAAGATGGCTTGTGAGTTTGTTGATGTGTTCTCTTTCTGTTTTTCAAATGTAGGCATCTAAAGTGATAAATTTTCTTCTCAAAACTGCTTTTGCAGTATCCCACAGGTTTTGGTAGCTTGTGTCTTCATTGTTGTTATGCTCAAGGAAGTTGATGATTTCCTGTTTTATTTCTTCCTGCACCCAACTGTCATTCAACAGAAGGTTGTTTAATTTCCATGCCTTTGTGTGGGGTTGAACGTTTTTGTTAGAGTTGAGTTCCACCTTTAGTGCCTTGTGGTCTGAGAAGATACAAGGTAAAATTTCAGTTCTTTTGATTCTGTTGAAGTTTTCTTTTGTGTCCTAGTATATCATCAGTTTTGGAGAATGTTTCATGAGGTGATTAGAAGAATGTAAATTCTTTTTTTAAAAAAAAAAAAGTTGTATTTTTTTTTTTTACTTTTAGCAGTTTTTGGCCGGGGCTGGGTTTGAACCCAACACCTCCGGCATATGGAGCTGGCCCCCTATTCCTCTGAGCCACAGGTGCCACCAGAATGTAAATTCTTTAACTTTGGGATGGAGTGTTCTATATGCGTCTATCAAGCACAGTTCTTCTATGGTCTCATTTAAATCTCTTATATTTTTGTTTAATTTCTATTTAGAGGATCTGTCCAGCTCTGTAAGAGGAACATTAAAGTCCCCCATTATTATGGTATTATAGGATATCGTATTGCTCAGACTGAGTAAGGTCTGTTTCAAGAGTCTGGGAGGATTTAAGTTGGGTGCATAAATGTTTAGAATTGAAACATCTTCTTATATTTTTCCCTTAACCAATATAAAGTGACCATCTTTGTCTTTTTTGACTTTAGTTGCTTTAAATCCACATGTATCTGAAAAAAAGATTGCAATTCCTCTTTCCTCCTGAATTCCGTTTGCCTGAAAAATTATCTTCCAACCCTTAACTTGGAGTTTTAATTTGTCTTTTGAAGGTAGGTGTGTTTCCTGCAGATAGCAGATGGATGGCTTATGTTTTTTAATCCAGTCAACCAATCTGTGCCTCTTCAGTGGGGAATTCAAGCCATTAACATTTACTGAGATAATTGATAAGTGTGGTAGTATTCTATTTGTCTTATTTTGTGAGAGTCCATTGCTTAGTTTTATCTTTTGCATCAGTCTGGGGGTTAGGTTCTGTCCTTTAATTGCTGAGTTCTTACTTTGCTGCTGATCCATTGTGATGGTCAGTGTGTAGAACAGGTTGAAGTATTTCCTGTAGAGCTGGTCTTGTTGCGGCAAATTTTCTCAATGTTTGTATATCCGTAAATGATTTGATTTCTCCATCAATTTTAAAGCTTAACTTAGCAGAATATAGAATTCTGGGCTGGAAATTGTTCTGTTTAAGTAGATTAAAGATATGATCATTGTCTTCTTGCTTGGAAAGTTTCATTAGAGATGTCTGCGGTCATTCTGATGGATTTGTCTCTGTAGGCCAACTGGTGCTTACTCCTGGCAGCTTGAAGAATCTTGACTTTGTCTTGACTTTGGACAGGTTCATCCCAATGTGTCTTGGAGAAGCTTAGTTAGAGTTGAGGCAACCTGGGTCCAACATCCCTGTGAAAGGAGTTGTCAGAATCTTTAGTGATATTTGGGAAATTTTATTTTATAATATTCTCTAGTATGGCTTCCATTCCCCTGGGGCATTCTTCTTCCCCTTTTGGGATTCTATAACACGTATGTTGGAACACTTCATAAAGTCCCATAATTTTGTCAGTGAACATTCTGCTTTCTCTCTCTTTTTTCCTGCCTCTTTAACTATCTGAGTTATCTCAAGAGCTTTGTCCTCTACCTCTGAGATTCTTTCTTCCACATGGTCTAACCTGTTGCTGATACTTTGTATTGCATCTTTAAGTTCCCTAATTTACTGCTTCAATTCCTTCAGCTCTGCTATATCCTTTCTATATTCTTCATATCGTTCATCTCTTATTTGATTCTGTTTCTGGATTTCCTTTTGGTTATTTTCCACTTTATTAGCAGTTTCCTTCATTGTTTCCATCATTTCCTTCATTGTTTTCATCATCTGTAATCTAAATTCCCTTTTTGTCATTTCTAACATTTCTTTATAGGTGGAATCCTCTGCAGTAGCTACCTCATGGTCCCTTGGGGTGGTTGCTTTGGACTGGTTTTTCATGTTGCCAGGATTTTTCTGCTGATTCTTCCTCATGAGTGTTTTCTTTTATCTGTTTCCTTGCCCTAATTTTCCTTTCACTTCCTCTTGCTCTTTAAGTTGCCGTGCCTGTGGACTATGGTTTTGATGAGTCCTTGTGGTACAGGACCAGAAGGATGAGAAGGTTGAAGAGCAAGAAGAGATAAAAGAAAGAAAAACAAAAAAGAAAAAAGAGAAGGGAGAGGCGGTGGGTAAAAGGGAATATTGACAAAAAGAAGAGGGGCACAGAAAGAGGGAGACAGAGCAGTATAGGTGGACAGTTAGGGTACTTTGACCCAACCTTAAAAATCCCCAACCTCTGGGGGTGCTGGGTTGGTTGGTTCCCTTGAGGTGAGCATCTCTTTGCTAGTCTGTTTGGACATAGTACTCCGGCTCCACCAAGTAGAGAGGAAAGAATGCTATAAATCAAACCAAAACAAGGAAACAGAAAACTTTACAGGATAAAATTGGGGGAGAAACCAAATAATAGGGATAGAAACACTGGAAAAAATGAAGTTCTAATTGTTGAAAAAGGTAACAATGGGAAATTATATTTAAACTAGAAAAATGAAGAAATAAAAGAAAGTGAAAAAAGAAAATAAAAATCTATAGGGAAAATGTTGAAATTAAAAAACAAAACAACAACATCAACAGCAACAAGAAAACACCAAAAAACAAAACCAAAAACAAGCGGTATATATACCTTGCTGAATATTGGCTGGGCAACAGGTGATCTTGTGGAGTATGAGATGTTAATCACAATGCTGATATGACTGGAGGCCTCTCCTGATTTCTCAAACCCCGCAGGGTGGAGAACCTAAGTCTCTCTTCAGCCCATGTAAAAGGCACTTTAAACTGCTAAACTTGGCTAAGCAGAAGCTTTCCCAGGGAAGTGCTTGTCTCTCAGATCACTGCTAAAGTGGCTATCCACTTACCCAGTGTGCCAAAACCAGTCTCACTTATGCCCCTGAGGGCTAAGGCTGCAAGGCATCTCAGGCCCCGCCTTTAGGCTGCTCAGTCAATAGATTACTGGCTCCCGCCTGATCCTTGCTCTGCAACCATGAGGGCAGAGGTTGCTGGGACACTTCTCCCACAATGGCTCCGCGCAGCCCACAGCCAAATACTATTAGCTCCATTGGGCTTAGCAGCTCAGTCTGGGGCCCTAGACAATGTCTAAAGTCCTCCGCATTCCTGCCCAAGCTCTCCCAAGGCAGTTCAACTGAGTGCCAAGTCAAAAAAAACCAAAACAGCTCATAGGTAGGCCTTTTCCAGTTTGCAATCTGACTGCTGCTGTACTTACAGCTGCTGGTGGGATTAGACTGAACGAACACACATAACCACTTGCCAGTTCTCCACTGCTTTTGTCCTCCTCATGGGGTCGCTGACTCCCTATGACCTCAAAGGGATGTTTCTGGGCAGATTCCACCAGCCGGAGATGCCTGGAGTCTTGTCTCTGCAAACTCACGGTGCCCAGTTGCAAGGAAGCTGTTAGTCGGCCACCATCTCGCTCCGGAAGTCCCATTTATTTCCTTTTATGGTGTGGTTCACAAGTCAAAGTTTTTTTCTCTTTTCCTAGAATTCATACTTGCATCTAAGTTGGGAAATTTTCTTTGGTATAGGATTATTCAGTAGTTACTTATCTTTTTAGTGAATGATATTAATAGTCAATCTCTCTTTTAAAGTATAGCTTATTTGTCCTCATCATTTAAAAAAATCAGTTTCATATGAAAGCTATAACTTGGTTTCATAGTAGGGCTGAGTACATTGGATACTTTTTCTTCCATTCTTGAGATACTTTGCTAAGAATAATATGTTCCAGCTCCATCCATGTAAACATGAAAGAGGTAAAGTCTCCATCTTTCTTTAAGGCTGCATAATATTCCATTATGTCCATATACCACAATTTATTAATCCATTCATGGGTTGATGGGCATTTGGGCTTCTTCTATGACTTATCAATTATTAATTGGGCTGCAATAAACAATCTGGTACAAATATCTTTGTTATAATGTGATTTTTTTGTCTTCTGGATATATACCTAGTAGAGGAATTGTAGGATCGAACTGCAGGTCTATTTTAGATCCCTAAGTGTTCTCCAAACATCTTTCATAAAGGAACATATTAGTTTGCATTCCCACCAGCAGTGTAGAAGTGTTCCCTTTTCTCCACATCCACAATAACATCTCTGGTCTTTGGATTTTGTGATATGGGCTAATCTTAGTGGAGTTAGGTGATATCTCAAAGTAGTTTTGATTTGCATTTCTCTGATGATTAGGGATGATGAGCATTTTTTCATATGTCTGTAGGCTGTGTGCCTGTCTTCTTCAGAAAGTTTCTTTTCATGTCCCTTGCCCACCCTGAGAAGGGATCACTTATTTTTTTCTTGCTATTATGTTTGAGTTCTCTGTGGATTGTGGTTATTAAACCTTTGTCAGAGACATAACCTGCAAATATCTTCTCCAATTCTGAGGGCTGTCTGCTTGCTTTACTTACTGCATTCTTGGCTGTGCATGAGTAAGAATATGGGGAGAGGGGAGGGGGAAGGAAGGGTGGAGGGAGGGTGACTGGTGGGACCACACCTACAGTGCATCTTACAAGGGTATGTGCAAAATTTACTAAATGTAGAATATAAATGTCTTAACACAATAAGGAAATGTCATGAAGGCTATGTTAACCAGTTTGATGAAAAGATTTCAAATTGTATATAAAACCAGCACATTGTACCCCATGATTGCATTGATGTACACAGCTATGATTTAATAAAAAAAAAGTCAAAATAAATAAATAAAAATCTGGTATGTCTAAGAAAATAAAATATGTTTAGAAAAAATAAAGTAAAATAAAATAAAAAAGTCAGTTGTTCAACATCACTAGAGGTTTGTCCATTTTATTACATCTTCAAAGAAACAACTTACGGTGTTTACAAATATTTTTCTGTACATTTTTCAACCTCATTGGATTCTTCTCTTCACTCTGTTTTCTTCCAATTTATTTGGATAGCTTTGTTTTAGTAAATTCTTAAGTTGCACATGTATATATTAATTCTCTGTCTTTTTCCCTAATAAAAGATTCTAAGCTATACTTTTCTCTCTACTACAATTTCCCTACCTTTTCATAAATTTTTAAATGTAACATTTTTGTTGTCATTCAGTTTTATATTTAAATATTTAATTTGCATTTTAATATGAATTCTTTCCAATGAACTTCTAATTTATTGGGATTTAAAGTTTCCTTTTCGTTATTCATTTGTAACTTAAATTGTGGTCATATGTAGCAACAATTCTTCTGAAATTTGTTGAGCTTTGCTGTATGGCCTGTTGACATCGTTAGTTTTTATAAATGTTCCACATCAGGCTGAGGAGAGTGAGTATTTGGTAATGTTGGGAGCGAGGCTCTGTATAGATGGGCTGGTAACCACGTTGTTTAATTGTATTTTTTTGTTGTTGTTGTAGAGACAGAGTCTCACTTTGTCACCCTCGGTAGAGTGCCGTGGCATCACAGCTCACAGCAACCTCCAGTTCCTGGGCTTAGGTGATTCTCTTGCCTCAGCCTCCCCAGTAGCTGGGACTACAGGCGCCTGCCACAATGCCCGGCTATTTTTTTGTTACAGTTCGGCCGGGCCCGGGTTTGAACCCGCCACCCTCAGTATATGGGGCCAGCGCCCTACCCGCTGAGCCACAGGTGCTGCCCTAATCGTATTTTTACTTGGAAATAGTTGAGAAAGTTGTTCTTAAATAGGGTAGTATAATGGTGCATTTCTCAAATTCTCTTTGTAGCTTGTCTATTTTGACGTTACTCCACTAATTTCATTAATTTTCTGAGTTATTACATTTTATGATTAATTTTATCTGTTCTCTAGGACCATGATCACTTCCTCCATACTCACGATGCTTTATAATCACATTTTTTTTGCTCTTATAAATATAATTACACTGTTTCTTTCTGCTTCTATTTGCCGATATCTTTTCTCATATCCTTACCATCGACTTTTCTGTGTTTTGCCTTTTGACTCTGTCTTTTTAAGACATTAAGTAGCTGGATTTCCCCGCCTACCATGACATTTTTTTCCCAGTATGTTTATTTTTTAACTGATGATATTAAGCTCTTTGGACCTGTGTCTGCCTTATTCATTTTATATGTGTGCTTCATCCTTTCCTGTTTTTTCTGTGCTCTGTTCTTGTTTATTATATTTTTTGTTGTTAACATAATTTTAACTCACTTTCAAATTTTGTTTTTCTCTGTTGTGTGTAATTTATATACTCTAGTTTTTACTTAAATATTCTCAAGCTTATAACATGAATATCTAATTTTAAAAGCCTGAGTTAAGTACTATCTCCCCACTGCCATTCCCACTAATAGCACGAGGACATCACAGCAGTTTGATGCAGATTGCCTGAGCTCTGCTCCTCCTAATAAAGAGCCTTGTTCATTACTTAGTTAAGAAGAATCATTATTATTTGTATATACTAGTTAAATACTGGGTTTTCTCGGCTTATCCTTCAAGATGATTTTCTTCTTTTTTATTATAGCCATTAGTATCTTTTAATAAAAGTTAGCTCATAGTAAAAGATCTCAGCTTTTTGCTTATCTAAAAGAAAATACGTATTTATTTTTCTTTAGTTTTTAAGGGTAGTTTTTCTGGTTGACAGTTATTCTTTCTCAGATCTTTGAGAATATTTTTTCAATCCATTAATTACTGCTGAGGTTTTCCATAGGTATAAAGGATATTCCCATTCAGGTTATGTATCTTTTCTCTCTGTCTTCGACTTCAGGGTTTACAGTTTCATCACGACGTTTCAGAGCTGTTTCCCTTACAGATTCCCCCACCTTGGTCCACGTCAGGCTCTTGTGACTCTGTGCCTTCCAATGATGGCATTCCTCCATTTATTTCAATTTCTCCTGAAATGTTGGTATGAAGTACGTTGAACTGTATTATTAGTATAACTTCCATACCTTTTAGTTTTTCTTTCATATTAATTATTTCTTTGTTTCCTGTGCTTATTCTGGATAATTTCTTTAGCTATAGTTTCTAGTTGCTAAGTCTCTCTTCATCTTTGTCTGATAAGCTATTTCAATTCCCTGTGAAATTTTTCATGTCAACAATTGTTACTTTAATCTCTAGAAATGTCATCTTTTTTCCCAATTCTGCTTTTCTTATAGTGTTTTGATCCTTGCTCCTCTAAAAACGTTTTACACACAATTATTACACCGTACACATGAAAATTGTGGAATTTCTAGCCTTGGTGGGTGCAGACTCCTTGTCTATTATTTTGGGGACTCTCCCTCAGGGTGGTTCACTTCTTTTCTTACCTGGTATTCCCCAGTTATGAGCTTATCATTTTCTCTTAGTATGTGGAACGTCAGCAGGCTAAGATGGTTATGCTTTTCTCTAAAGAGGCTCTATCTCTGCATCTGCAGAACTACACACAGGGCACCATCGAGCCAGGGTCGGACAGAAGCCTCCGGAAGGCATGGCTTCTGCTCAGCTCTAGTGTCCTGCTGGCTGCCTCTACATCTGGGCTCAGGGCAAACTTGCCCCTCCTGCCTGCTACCTGTAGACCCAGGACAAGTTTTCCTGGGACGTGGGAAGAAGTGGACTCCTTGAAGACTAGCTCTCCCTTGGTCAGTTTACATGGTGTGTCCAAAGCTGTCCTTTATGAAGTTGGAGAGCCTTGCTGGCAGCAACGTTGAAAATATACCTCAGTTCAGATTTTTTAAGTGAAACAACTGGTCAGCTGTGCCCCACATAAATTTATCTCTGAAATTGTACAATGAGAAATGTTCTTCCAATGGGAAACCCCTTGTATACTCTGATAGCCAGGCAAAGATGTAGAATAGATGGGCAGGTTCACAGAGTCCTCTGGAATTGCAGATGTCACCTGAAAGTGAGGGTCAAGACCTGAAAGAAACGAACTTAGGAGAAGTAAGACTGCCATAAAAACTAAGAATTCAGCTTGCTCTTTCATTGCGTTTTTCCTATAACAATTTGTCACCATTGCTGTGCAGATGAGAATGTAAGTTCTCAGGGGCAAAAGCCCTGTCTGTCTTGTTTGGTGCTGGATCTCTGAGGCCTAGTGAAATGTCTGGTATAATAAGGGCTTGATCAATATCAAATCAATAATCAAAATCACAAACACGAACTGAGGACCTATTATGGGCCATGCACTGGGGTGTGTGGTAGAGGATGGAGCAGTGAACACAACAGGGATTTTTAAAACTCCTTCCACAGATCTTGAAGACCCAAGTTTATTTTGTTAACATTTTAGTATATCGTATTCACTTGTATTAGTTTTGAAAAGTTTTGAGACAGGGAAAAGTGGCCTTCCCGGAGCTACAGCTAAGGTCACTTGCACTGGTTTCCATGGTGAACAACTAGTTACCATCTGCCTAGTAGGTATTACCAAGCAGGACACATTTCCAAAAACACTGCTGCATCAGGAGCCCTAAACATACTGTCTGTTCCTAAAAGGCCTCGTTTGTCACAGTCGTGTTTCCCAGAACTATATTTTTTCAATTCATAGAAATATGAATTCAGGTAGAATTCTGAGAAATCTGAATGCTAAGATCTGAGTATCCGGCTATGACACGTGCTTCAGGAGACCAGGTTTTGGGTAAACTCCATCTAAGCGGCTCTGTAGGGGAGTGGGTTTTCATCTGTCTCAGACAGTCTCTCTGCTTTTAGGTGCTGGAAGTGGTGAGTGAGGCAGAGCAGGTTTGTCAGAACCTGGGATTTAGGGAGTCCCGTAGGGCCTTGGGAGGGTTTGTGACAACTGTCAGCCTTGAGGCTCATCTGTCTCTGGAGAGAGTAGGAACGTGAGTCTTTCCTGGTGACCTTTCTCGTTGGGTAGTGACCAGCTGGTCTCACTTTTATTCGCAGCTTCCTTGTTTGGTCCTGTGTCACTGCACATGCCTTTCACATAGTGACATTCACCATGAAGAAAAGAACTATTCAATTCAGGGAGCGTTACCTTTAATAAAGTGGAATTTTTTTTAAATGGAAATGAACCTTGAACCTCCTTTGATCTAATTAGTCTATCTGCATTCATTCTCCACCGTACAGAGGCAGAGCTGGGTAGCAGGCTTGCTCGGGCAGCCCCTATCTGCAGGTCCTTGCCTGTGACAGACACTCAGGAATGTCTGCTGATTTCGTAAAAGGGAGGTTGAAGCCAGTTTAAAGTGAGGGTGTGATATTTTATAATTTTTAACAGAAGTAGGGACTTAATGTGTGTTGGTGGTAGATTATTGCCAGTGAGATTATAAAGAAAGGCCTGGAAACCTTCCTACAGGCTTGGATGAGGGAAAAGGCATTCCCACCGTGAACCACTGTGATAATGTGAATAATGCCTTTTAAAATAGACATTTTGCGAATGACTCTAAAGGTCAAGCTGTGAATATTGAGCCAGATCAGGAAGGCAAGGCACAGGCTTACTCCTTACTTTCTGCCTGAGAGGGGGAAAGACAAGTCCTGGGAATCCCAGGAGCCTACAGCCACATTGGCCTCGCCTGTTTGGGCAATGGTGTGGCTCGCCGCTGCTGCCTTGGCCTGCTGTGAGCTGCTCCAAGGCTACCTGGTGTCACTTGCACTGAAGCCACAAAATGGGGAGTGTGTGCCTTTCTCAGACAGATGTGCCTAAGTGTGTGCAGCGGCAGTGGCAGCCCCAGAGGAGGCAGGTGACCACGCAGGAGTCAGCCAGGGCACCCAGGCTTCTGCCCCACATGACCCCTGGGGCAGGTGCCTTCAAGGGCCTGGGAGGGACTCTTGGTACAGAGACGCCAGCCCCACAAGCAGTGGAGCCTGGGAGGGGGAGGGCACCAACTGTGGGAGGATGAGGACTCCATGGCAGGGTGAGGATTCCAGGCAGAATATGATTCTGTGGCAGGGTGAGGATTCTGTGTCAGCGTGGGATTCCAGAGCAGGGTGAGGATTCTGTGGCAGGGTGAGGATTCCGTGGCAGGGTGAGGATTCCGTAGCAGGTGAGGATTCCGTAGCAGGGTGAGGATTCCGTGGCAGGGTGAGGATTCCGGGGCAGGGTGAGGATTCCGTAGCAGGGTGAGGATTCTGGGGCAGGGTGAGGATTCCGTGGCAGGGTGAGGATTCCGTGGCAGGGTGGGATTCTGTGGCAGGGTGAGGATTCTGTGGCAGGGTGAGGATTCGTGGCAGGGTGGGGATTCTGGGGCAGGGTGAGGATTCCGTGGCAGGGTGAGGATTCTGTAGCAGGCTAGCAGTCAGTTTGGTGTCTTGGTGATGGTGTGGCTTCTTGTGGAGATAAATTAGAGGGGACAGGAGCAGTCTTATTGAATCTGCGCAAAAGTGGCCTAGGAGGGGTGTCCCTGCTCCCCCATTCCACAGGTGAGGAAACTGACCAGGCCCTGCCCAAGGTCATGAGGTCTGACTGGGGGTGTGTGGAGCCAGCAAAGCTGCTACCTGGGGTTCTGGGATACTTGGTGTCCTTGAGCTACCTCCTGCCTCCCTCTGCTTTTTCCTGTAGCATCCTGCCAGGATTTCCCACATTTTCCTTCCTCAAAGCTAAGCTTTAGAGAGTGAGCAATGCCACTACGTGTGGGATAAAGTCCAGAGTCCATGGCTGCCCTTTGAGCCCCTCTCTGGCCCGGGGGCCTTTCTAGCCCACACTTGCCACACTCCCCTTGTTCAGGAGGCTCCTGCCCAGCTTCTCTTTTCTATCTGAGCATCTGCCTTGGGCCTTCAAGATTGCTGGTCCCTCTTCCAGACACACCAAGCCTTCTGTTTGTGTGTCCACAGGCTGTTCCTGGCGGCAGAGAGCTGGGTGGGCAAGGCTATCTGCTTGCATGTGGGGGCTACACAGACACTCAGCAGACGAGGGTTGGACTTGCAGGGACTGGCTCTGGTGTTCTTGCTGGGAGGTGGGGAGCAGCCCTCCTGAGGGGCTAAGATTTGGGATGCCTGGCTGGCTGCGGGAGGTGTTCTGGTGTCCGTCATCCATTTGAGCTGCTGCAGAGACTGGGCCTATTGTCAGAGCTTTGGGGACACAGGCACTGGGAGGGAATTCCTGTCATGATTCAGGACTGGGGCTCAATGAACTCATTTTTCCAGAACTTGTGTTTTCCAGAATCTATGTCTGCCGGTTTCATGCCCCCTTTGTCCTCAGTGGTCCCTGTTCACTCCTGGTGCAGGAGCTGTCAGTTTTGAGCATGGTTCAGGTATCCCCCACCCTTCCCTGCTGCTCCTAGCTCCCAAAGACACTATTCTGAGCCCTTGCCAGTGCTCTGACTCAGATGCTCGACCTTAGGGTTTCAGTTCTAGAAGGACAGGCATAACTATTTCTCTTTATACATTTCTCTTTATATTGCATTGAAAATTCAGTGAGGTGCATTTTAGAAGTGGCTACATATTATAAGTTTTTCTCAAAAATTTCTGTCTTGGCATTCCATTCTCAAATGTGGTGTGTATTCCCTTCCCTGTGGGTTTGCAGGGAAGCTTGGCCCAGAGGCTGTTTGCTGGGGAAGTATTTGGGTTTTAAGAAATAAAGTCATCAGTGTGGACGTGCTTACCTGTGACCGTTGAAGACCTGTCACTGACCTGAATAGTCGTGAAAATAAACAGACGCGTGCGTTTACCTGGGGAGATTCAGGAAGAGAACCACTCTGCCAGGTGGTGCGAGAAAAGTGCATTTGGCATCTCAATGATGAGGCTTTCAATCATCTTAATTTCATAACGAAGATAGACCCAGCCAAGCAGGAGAATTCCTAAAAATCGTCAGCTGGTTGATTGCATCGCTGTCTAAATGCATCTCCAAAGGGAAAGACTCGAGCTGAGAATAATTTCCTGTGCTTTATTACTGCCATGGGATATGGGTAGACAGGTAAGAGGTGAGTGTAAATCGTGTGTACGTTGAACATAATGAAGTGGTTTCAAAACAGCTGCCTGATGACAAACAGCAAGGTTTTGCTTAATGGGTTAAAGAGGCTTCCCTACACTGCTGTTGTGCAGACAGGATTCTGTCCTACCTTCAAGGTCGATGAAAGCCCAGCTGCCTGTTAGGGACAGAATCTGCCTGGGCATCTTTAATAGGGTGGAGCAGAGGACTGATCTTTTGTTAATGCCATGGTGTCCCTAGAAGATGCTCTTTTTACCGACAGACATACACACCCTTGGGACCCTACTGAGAGCGTTCAGTGCTGGATTCCCCAAAGCCTAAGCCCTTACCAGGAATAAACTTACAAGTCCAGGACACTCTGTGGAGCCTCCTAATTCACCAAAGTTGAATGAACCTTTCAGGACACAAAGGTTGTCTGGCAGCCACTCAGTTAGTGTGTATTTGTTGAGCACGTGCTGTTCACACAGCACATGGGGCACACAGGAGTTTATGAATGTGTTAGAGGTAGGTGTGACCTGGACTCTGACAGTCTGGAGGAGGCCAGGGGCCCTTCTGGCCACACGCTGGGTCCAGTTTTTCCAGGACCCACACATGTTGTCACAACCCACTTCCTTCCCTTCGTGTGAGACAGGCCCAGGTGGCAAGTGCCTGCAGTACTCAGCAGAAGGCTGGGTGGAGCCAGCATCATTCCTCCTGAGGAACACCACTACCTGCTCGTCCCTCCTCTTCCCTGCTCTGGCCAGTTCATAACAGTAATCAGGACATTTAGATTATTTTAGATTACCACGTATCAGCAGCAGTTTGTTCTTTTGGGTAGTGTGATTAATCTCCAATTTTAATAGAATGAATATTCAAATTGTTGTGCACCAGGTTACATGAAATCATAAAAATAGCAATAAGTTAATATCCCTAAACTGATGTGCAAAGCTGAGTGAATGCCTGGTCTTCTCAGCATTCAGTAACTTCCATGCACCACAGCTGGGAGGTTGCGATCCCAGGGAATGGAGTCCCACCTGCTCTGGTTAGTCCACCAGAAAAGCAGAGGGAAACAGGATGAGTCAGGGTCTGGGGGGGCCCTGAAGTTTGTGCGTGGGTGTGTGGACAGAGCCAGGCTCAAGCCAGCCATGCACAGTGATGCCTTGTGTTGGGAAGAGCTGGGGCCTGAGGAAGTTTAAACGAAACACACCTAGATTGAAACCAGTCCTTTGTGAAACAATCTTTACATGCAGACGTGTTATTCCCGCAAATCAATAAAAGTAAAAGAGGGGCTACATGGATGAAATGAAAAGGATCTGTACAAGAAAGTAATCTTTAAACTTGCTTCAATGACAGAGAGGTAGAAAACGTTATAAAGCTAAGACTAGTCACTCATTGGTTCTCAGTTCTGTGCCAGTGGGTGTTTAGTAAGACTGAACGAATGCAGCTGGGCAGGTATCATCCTGCACCGGCCTCCCCACCAGCCTCCTCCCTGGCAGTCCTCCCCATTCGCCTTCCCTTCCAGTGCTCCCCACAAGCCCTTCCCGTCAGTCCTCTCATAAGTTCCTCCTATCACCTTCCTCACCAATCCTCCCCCGAGTTCCCTCCGCCAGCCTCCCCTGTGGTCCTCTCCACCTGTCCTCTGCAGCCCTTCCCTGCTCTGGTTCCTACTCTGCGGAACCCTCCAGGCTAAGGCTGTCACTGGTCCTGCCTGTGCCCCAAGAGGCAGAGGGATGGTGCTGCCCAGCAGCCTGTGTGGGACCCGGAACTGTATGGGGCTGGACTTGGCCTGCCCCCCAGCTGGCAGTAGAGCCCTCCCTGTCCTCCCGCTTGGGGTCCTGCTCCCACCCTCCCACCCTCTGTGAAACTCGCTGCACCGACTTCCTCCATCTACATGGACAATGGCAGCTCCCCTCCAGGTGGCTGTTGCAGAGATGGTTTGAAATAAAACACTCACACCAAGCCCTTGTGCAAGTTGGCAGGCAGAGGAGAAGGCAGGCTGGCTGGAGGACACGAGCCTCAGCAGCGACCCATGTGCAGGGCTGAGGGTGCTCAGGGTGCTGCTGTCCCCCACCAGGCTGTCTTCGAGGGAAGCACACTATTAGTTACTGTTTTGCTTAAAATATTGATTTTTATAGGTAATCCTTAGGGGAGAGCATTGCTGGCTTAGCAGGTTCTTCTTGGCTGGACCTGTCTTATCTAACTGTTTATTTACTCAACTAAGGGATTTTCTGCAGACCTCCGGGGAGAGCTGGTCATAATTATTTATCAGTCGGCTCAATCGGGGCCTGCTCGTCTTGCACACTGCTCGAGAGGCAGCTGGCAGCCCAGGCTCTGGTTGGCTTCTCACCCCTCCTGGCTGGTGTCCTCAGGCAGCAGCTTCCAAGGGCGTTTCTCTCTCGGCATCGGTGCCTCCGGTCACATGGGCGCCTCCCGTCACATCGGCGCCTCCCGTCACATAGTCTTCTGGTCCCAGAGGAGTGTGGACTCTGCTCCCTAAGTGTCTGACCACAGGTGCCAGGAAGGAGAAGGCAGGACATGCAGCAGGTTTCTTCCCAGCTGTGGGCTCACCAGGTTTTACCATTGTGGTTCCCTCAGTGAACATGTTTGAGCCCCCCTCATACCCGCACACTTCCAGGACAGGCACGCCTGTGCCATGGGGTCTGGGCTCTGCTCGGACTGCAGGGTCTGTGTGAACCTCTGCTCACTCCGTGGGTGCAGGCACGCGTCCTGTCACCACTGTCACTGCACTGCACTTTACAGACACTGCGTTCTGACAAGTTGCAGGCTGTGGTGACCTCGTGTTGAGTAGGCCTGCGGTGCCTCTGTCCCTCAGCATGTGCTCACTGTGCGCCTCTGTGTCACATTCTGGGAATTCTCACGATATTTCAGTCTTCATGACTGTTGTTATCTGTTGTGGTGATCGGTGATATCTGATGTTGCTACTGTAATTGTTTTGGGGGACCACAAAGCACACCCATAGAGGACAGAGAACTTGAGAGGATGGAACTTGACAGACAGAACTCGATCAACAAACGTGCTCTGATGGCTTTGAAGGCTGTCAGCTGATCCCACATCTCCCTCCCCCTCCTCAGGCCTCCCTATTCCCTGAGATACAAGAATATTGGATACAGGCCAATTAATCACTCTGCAGTGGCCTCCGAGTGTCCAAGTGAAATGAAGAGTCCCACATCTCTCACTTTAAATCGAAAGCTAGAAAAGATTAAGTTTAGCGAGGGAGGCATGTCAAAGGCCAAGACAGGTCAAAAGCTAGGTCCCCTGTGCTGAAGTGTTAGGCAAGTTGTAAATGCAAAGTTGCAAAGGAAATTGAAATGCTACTCCAGTGAACACACAAATAATACGATAACCAAACAGCCTTACTGTGATAATGGAGAGAGCTGGAGTGGTCTGGACAGAAGGTCAAGCCAGCCACAGCATTCCCTTAACCAAAAGCCTGATCCAGAGCAAGGCCCTGGCTCTTCAGTTCTGTGAGGACTGAGGCAGGGGAGGAGGCTGCAGAAGAAAAGTCTGAAGCCAGCGGAGGCCAGTTCATGAGACTAAAGGGGAGAAGCTTCTCCATAGCGGACAAGCACCAGGCGAAGCAGGTGCAGACGGAGAAGCTGCAGTGAGGGATTCAGAAGATCCAGCTAAGGTGACTGATGAAGGCGGCAGCAGTCAACAGAAGAGTTTCAAAGTCGATGAAAAACAGCCTCATCCTGGGAAGATGCCATTAGCACTGTCACAGCTGCCGCGGAGAAGTCAGCGTCTGGCTTCAAAACGCCACAAGACAGGCTGCCTCCCTCCCTGGTTGCTAATGTGATGTGAAGTTGAAGCCAGTGCTTATTTCCATTTCCCAAATCTTAGGACTTCTTACTGCTCCTGGCTGGTGTCCTTGGGCAGCAGGTTCTGAGGGCATTTCTCTCTCGGCATCGGTTCCTCCCGTCACACCAGCGCCAATTATGCTAAATCTGCTCTGTCTGTGCTCTGTAAGGAAGAACAAAGCTTGGATGACAGCACATCTGTTTACAGCATGGTTTACTGAATATTTTAAGCATACTGTGGAGACCTACCGCTCAGAAAAAACAACCCCTTTCAAAACATGACTGCTTGTCGATGATGCGCCTGTCACCAAGGACCACTGGTGACACGAACGAGGAGCTTGGTGGTTTCAGGCCCACTGAGACAACACCCATCCATTCTGAAGCCCATGGATTAAGGAGTACTTCTGACTTTCAAGTCTCATTATTTCAGAATTACATCTCTAAAGCTACAGCTGCCCTAGTCAGTGATTCCGCTGATGGATCTGATGAATAAATTGAAAACCTTCTGGAAAGAGTTCACCTTTCTAGATGCATTAAGAACATTCATGACTCATGGGAGGAGGTCAGAGTATCAGCATGAGCAGGAGTTTGGAAGGAGGTGGTCCCAACCCTCATGGTGGCTCTGAGGGGCTCCAAACCTCCGTGGAGGAAGGACCTGCAGATGTGGTGGAAACAGCAGGAGAACTAGGATGAGAAGGGGGGCCGGCAGCTGGGACCGAACTGCTGCAATCTCAGGATGGAACTTGAGGGGTTCCAGGTGAGGGGTTGCTTCTTAGGGATGAGGGAAGAAAGTGGTTTCCTGAGAATCTACTCCTTGTGAGGGTGCTGTGGACATTGTTACAGTAACAACAAAAAGATTTAGGGTATTACATGAACTTAGTTGATAAATCAGCAACTCTCAGAGATGGAGGGAGAGAAGCCCCCTCCCCAGCCCACCCCGTGGACCTGTGCAGTCTTCCCAGACTCCCTGCCTCCCGGGAGGTCTGGCAGTCCATGTGGACATGTGACCTTTGGGAGAAGCTCCGAGTTGGGGTGCTCAGGCAGACAGGTGGCAGAGGGGCGTTTGAGCAGACAAGCTGTAGATGAGAGCAGGTGTTCAGCTTTAGTCCTCCCTGGCATGGCTCAGGAAGAGGCTGGAATTGGAGGATGCTCCGACTCCCTGTGAAGGGTACACAGGTCTAGAGCAGGGCGGTCTGTACAGACATGGGTTCCCCTCGCCATGGGGGAAAGTCAGAGGGAAGTCTTCTGGTAAGGGGTCTCACTCAGAGGAGGTGTCTGGGGGACCTTGGCCCAGGGCCTCAGATTTCAGACCCAGGAATAGAGGCACCACCAGGCTCAGGATACAGATGTGCTGGGAGCAGGACTGGCCCCAGGGCTGAGCGTTTGACCCTCAGACTGGGCCCAGGTTCGGCGTCGGACACAGCTTTCCTGTCTGTGAGGCTGTGGTCAAGCCTGACACCCAGGCTTAGGTTGTTAACCAGGAGGCAGACACCTCAGGCACAAATCTGTGTGCCATATACCTGGGCGGCCTCTTTCCTTTCCGCATCAGAGTGGCTTCAGGCCTGCAGAATTCCAGTCCTTCTTTCCCTTGGGGATGGTCAGGCGCAGGCCTCCCCCCTGGAAGCCCCAGCCCAGCCAGGCCCAGTGCCCCTTGCAGACTGCCCTCTGGCTTGGGGCTGGTCAAGCTGTGGTAGGAGAGAGTGCCCTTGGCGGGGCAGCCAGGCCAGGGCTGGGGCCTTGGGCACCGGGAGGGGTGTGGGGCATGTTAGTGGCTGGAGGCTTTGCACACTGATGCCCCATCTCCCACCCATTTGCCCCCTTTCTGTAGTGTCCAGCGGTCCCTGTGACTAGGAGAACTCCCCCAGGTCACTCTGATAACACCTCCTCCCACCTTGGGATGTCATCCCAGCAGGGAGTTCAGTGTCTGCACTGTCACCCAAAGAGGCTCAGTGGGCAGAAATGTGTGGTTAAATCCCAGTGGAAACAGTTGTGGTGAGGTGGGTAAAAATGGGCGTGCTGAGGGGGGTGCCACGTGGGTAACAGACACCTGTTAGGGCTTTGGAGTGTGCTGAGACCGTCCCAGAGTTGCCTCACTAAACCCACACACGCAGACCCTCCTGAGCACCTGTCTCTGGACATAAATGCAGGAATGGTCGGTTTGCACCCACCTGTGTACTTTGTGGTGACATAACAGGCAACGCCCTTGTGATGGGACGGGCGATGGGCAGATCTGTGTGGCTTGTTCATCCCCTGGAGTGCTGGGGCTTCCAAAGGCCAGCTGATGAAAAAGGGAAATGTTGGCTTTGTAGCATCTAGAGAAAAAGCCTTGGATCCAATGTGATTGCAATGCATTCATTACCAGCACAGCCAGGACACGCTACCGGACAGCCAGTGTCACCACAGATCGTGTTCAGCTGCAGAGGCCATTGGAGCATTTTTATACTTGTTTACTCTATTTTGTCATTTTTATACAGTGTGATTTTATTATTCAGATACTGTATTTTTAATCGCACTTATTTTTTCTCACTTTATATTATGTATTTGTATATTACACACACACAAATATGTGTGTGTATACATAAATATACACACACACATATATATTTGTATGTGACAACAATTAGACTCCACTGTACACCTTGGAGTGGCTGGAATCCAGAGCGCCGGCAGCGTGAATGCTGAGGAGGGTGTGGGCGGCAGGAGCTATGCCCACCATCGGTGGAAATGCAAAATGGTGCAACAGCTTTGGAAGGCAGTCTGGCAGTTTCTTAAAAAACTGAACCTACCCTCAGCATAAAATCCGACAACTGTGCTTTGTAGTATTTTCTGGAAAAAGTCAAAAACCACGTGCACACAGCAGCCTGCACGCAGATGTTGGAGGCTTTATTCATCGTTGCCCAAAGTAGGCAGGCGCCTAAGTGAGTGTCTGAAGGAGCTGTGGAACATTCTTATCATGAAAAACTCTCTGGAGTGAACTGTGAAGCTGTGAAAGAGCATGGAGGATGCAGTGCTGGGTGAGATGAAGTGCTGGATGAGGTGCACGGGGCTGGGTGAGACGCGGTGCTGGTGAAGCACTTGGGGCTGGGTGAGACGCGGTGCTGGGTGAGTCACGCGGGGCGACGTGAGACGTGGTGCTGAGATAGGGTGAGACGTGGTGCCGGGTGAGACGCGTCGTTCCAGGTGAGGCGTGTGGTGCCGGGTGAGACGCGGTGCTGGGTGAGTCGTGCCCATCTGGGAAGGCTGCACACTGTTTGGGTGCACTGTTTCTGGGCAAGGCAGAACTCTAGCAATATGAAGAGTCCCCGGGTGGCCAGGGGTCGAGAGATTGGGCTGAACAGGTGGGCTTTTAGGGCAACGAAGCTCCTCTGTATGTGGGGACACATGTCATTATACATTTGTCAAGACTCAGAATTCACAGCACAAAGAATGCGCCCCAGTGAGAACTCTGGAATTCAGTGGATAGTAATGTACTGACGACGTGGCGTTACTAATCAGCTCATTAATTGTACCACGGTAGCATTTAATGCCTTCTTCTTGCCTCCAGATTTTTATCTCCAGTCTGGATTTCTTCCTTGAAATCAGGACTGATGAGGATCTAAACTGGATAGTGTCCCCAGCAAAGCTGAGCACACTCTGTCCCCTCCACTGCTCCGTGTCCCTACGGGACCCCAGAATTCACCTCCCTCAGAGAGAAAACCCATCACCAACTCCCCTACATCTGCCCACACAGCCTGCCCGTCCCCGCTGCCCCCTTTCTCCTCCCCCATGTCTGGCCCTGGGCCTTCCACTCCCTCCTCCCTGACCTCCCTGAAGCTCCTGGACACACAGCACAGGCCATGGCCACGGGGCCTCTGCACCTCCTCTGCTTTCCCCTGGTGCTGCCCATCTCCTGGCCTCACCTCATCGAGACTTGGACCTTGTCTCTGTGCCCAGTGAAGTCTTTCCTGACCACCCCACTTAAACCAAGGCCTCTCCCAACTGTGCACCTCTCCCGCCTTCCTCTCTCTGTTATACCATCCACCTGTGGCATAAAGCAAATAAGTGAACAAATGCATGTGTGTGTCCCCCCTGCCCGGAAGGTATCTGCCCCAAGGACAGTCTGCCAAGCGCCTGGTCACGGCTCTGTCCGGCAAAGCTAGGACACGGTCGGCACCTTGTCAGCTAATAAAGATGAGTTGCCAGAATGACTATATACAGATTGCCCCAAAGGTCACCATACAGAGGGGAAATGGGAAATTGTAGCCAAATGTACCTTTATTTACAAACTATTCATTAAAAATTCATAAAATATTCACAAAATGGTCTCTACATGTTGGCTTTCTCTTTGTAAAATGTTGTAATCAGTATTTTATAAATAATGGTACATTTAGCTGCTGTTTCCCACTTCCCCTACGTACAGCGACCCATGGGACACTGTTAGTGCAGGAGCTTGTATGATTTTCTAAGGTATTTTGTTTATTTAACGTCATGAGCCCTCTGCCCTCTGCTGTGGCCCTGAGTGTTCCTCCTTGGTACAGTCACACCAGCTGTTTGACGTCCCATTCTGTGGACTCACCGTTGTTCATGCGACCACTCACTTTTCGATGATTTTTCTAATGCCCCATTACAATCCTCTATCCTCAGGCATTGGGAATGTGGGTGGGCCACAGAGGGGATATGCCAGATAAGGCATTGTGAAATATATTAAGGTTTAAAAAACATACGTCCTCCCCCAGAGTGTAGAAGAGCAGTGATCTAACGAGTTTAATAAATGTCACTACTAATCTCGGTCCTCAGATTAAACTTTTCAGCCCCTGAGTGGCTGAACTTTTGCATGAAGAATTTTAAAAAACTACCTCGAGTCTGTAATTGACTGTTCTTACGTATGCAGCTTGTATGTTTTCAGAAGAGTCGATTAGTCAGTGTGTATTTATGAAGTATGTGCTGTGCATTGGGTCGTAAGCACAGTGTACATTGGGGAGTATACAAAAGAATGACATTCAAAAAAAGAAAAAGAAGAAATATATTTCAAACTTCTGTCTAGAACTGGCCATGCTGAGCTTTCACCAAATACTTCTTAGAAACCACATTTATTTGGGAAAATGAGGATTCTGTTGCAAGAAAGAATTAAAAAGCTTTTGCGAAAAAGTACAGGAAGAAGCAAACTTTCAGATGCTCCCATTAACACTTGAAAACACGGGCTAATTCTAAGCCTGGAGCCTCCCTCCCCTTAATGAGCTCCCCATGCTGAGTTGGATGGACGAGCCATGCATCCTGAGTGGCCAGTTTGGTGGCCGGCCAGGCCCTGCGTGCTCTGGAAACCGCTCTCCAGCCTGGCCCACAGGGGGCCCTCCCTGCAGACCCACCCCAGCATCCTTGGGTGGTACCTGGGGCCTTCATGGTGGCTGCTCCAAGTCGCTGCACACACCCCATGGTCATTTCCGATTGTACAAGTAGGTCTCTTTAAGGCACACAGGTCCTGCCTGGTCCCCGGCTTGCAGAGCAGCACACAGCTGAGTACAGCAGGTGTGTGTCATGTTTTGGCAGATTTGAAAGGCATCATGAACATTTAGCCTGGGGATGGTGTCCACATAGGGCTTCCACTAAGTAGGTAGTGACACTCTCATTTGTTTTTGGGGGGCTGGTGTCTTGAGACAGTGGGATGGGCACTTGTCACCTGGGTGCCCCCACGCTGACCCTCTGCTTCCATCTTCTGCAGGTGGTTGCCATAGCAGCCTTAAGCCAATCAGCAATGGTTCCACCATCGCCATTGCTGCCGCCGCGGCTGCCACCATGGTCTCTGTGGACCCAGAGGGCCTCCGGGACCCGTCACCCTCCAGCGTGCAGCCATGCCACTTCCTGACCTTGGCACCCATCAAAATACCCTTGCGGACGGCCCCCTTCACAGGTAGGCACAGACGAGGCCTCTGCATGCCTCAAGCTGCTCCAAGCACCTGCGGTGTGACTGGCTGCAGCTGCTGAGGCCCTGGGTTCATTCCCTGTGGGACGAGGAAGCCCAGCTGTGGGGAGGGACAGCTGAGTGAGGCCAGATACATTCTGCCATAAAGCCAAGTCTAAAGTGTCTGTGGGAAGAAACGAGACTGCCTCACTCACTCCTGAGGGGAGCAGTGCCCCGTCTGCGAATGCAAGGGCCCGAGAAGGTGGGATTTTCTTCTGAGAAGCGTGAAAGAAACAAGGGCAGAGTGTGAGAGGAGCTCAGTGTCACCAGGGCTCTCACCATCCCGTCCCCCTGGGCTTGCCTGCTGGTCCCGTGCTGGGACACCGGCCAGGTCCCACCCACCAGAGTGGGACCAAGTACCAGAGGTGTGGATGGCCACACAGGTGCATGTAATGCAGTGGAAGTGCTTCCTTCAAGGTTCTCAGGGCAGGGTTGCTGCAGGTGCTCTGGATTCTGAGGGTGCAGCACGTGGGTGAAGGCTCAGGAGGGAGACGCAGGCCTGGGGGCCTGGCCTGCCCTGGCTGTGGCTCTCCTGTCCATCTGTGTTCACAGCTGGGCATGTCTGTCAGCTGTGACTCGTGTGGCCCAGCCACACTGATGAAGTGTTTCGCTTCTCCAAATGATAGAAGAAACGTTGATTGAGTCAATTCTCCGTTCTTGTGGGGTGGCACTATCCTTTTAGTTTTAATTTTTTCTGGAATATGGAGACCTTAAATAGAGGTTCTGTGAAAGACAGGACTAGTATCGTCAATTCTACACTATCAGTAACAGGAAGCATGTCACTTGATGGTCATGGGCACACATACACGAGGCCATGTGTGCTCACGTGCACCATACATGAGGCTGTGTGGTCACGTGCACACAAACACAAGGCCATGTGTGGTCACGTGCACATGTACATGAGGCCGTGTGCACTAGTACACGGTAGAGACAAATACTTTCTAACTCCTGGGAATGTTTTTGGTATGTTGATTTTGTTTCCGGTAAATCTAACGTGTTTTTCCAACACTGGACGGTTGGCACTTGCCATTTCTATACTGGTTTGACAGCTCAGCTGATAAGCAGGATACTGTCTTCTCAGGAACAAAACCTTACGCGGCCTCGGCACGCCAGTGCACATATTTAGGGTGTGAGGAGAAAATAAAACACACAGATAGTCTCAGTGTAGAACATGAATTAGAGCCGCGTCAAGAGTTTGGTTAAAATCCATCGTTCTGTTGACATTCATTAAGGGAGACTTACTGTTTTCAAAGAAAATTAATCCTAAAACTCAAACCTGTGTCCCCGGAGTGGCTTTACTTTCCATGTCTCCTCTGTGATTTATTAAGTGACATAATAATCAGGCATCTTTTCTGTTTGCATCTGATGAAGTTCCATAATCAAATTTGCCGTAATGTGCATCCGGTTGGAAAAAGACAAGAATCAACATTATCTGTCATGTAGTTGTCTGGGGAAACGGCCGCCAGAAAGATGAAAGGGGCATTGCTCAGAAGGTGGCTGCCAAGGGGCTCCCCAGAATCCAGCTGCCCATCTGCCCTGAAGACCCTGCTCTGTCGGAGACAGTCAGGTTAAAGGTGAAGCACAGTCCGGGGCTGAGTTTGGAGCAGTGACCAGATCTGAGCTCAGAGCAGTTTGGCGACTTCTTGGTGGTGCCCAGGGAGGGGATCCTGGGCAGTGAGACCACCTGGTGGTGTCCTGACTGTGTCCTCTAGACCAGACTTTTTGGCAGCAGGGACTGGTTTCATGGAAGACAATTTTTCCATGGACTTGGGAGCAGGGGAGGTTTCGGGATGATTCAGGCACATTTCTGTCCATCACCCTGTAATATAAAGTGAAATGATTAGCCATCTCACCAGGACACAGACTGGGTGGGGGCCCCAGCTTGTTTTCCTGCAGCTGGATGGTCCCATCTGGGGGTGATGGAGACAGTGACATGGAGCGTGTTGCTGGTGTCCAGGTGACTCCGCAGTCTTGTTCTGGTGGTTGTCACTCAGGAGGAGCACACGACCCAGATCCCCATGTGCACAGTCTACAGTGGGGCTCGTGCTCCCAGGAGAATCTAACTCACCACTAATCTGCCAGGAGGTGGGGCTCAGGCAGTGAGAGAGGATGGGGAGCGGCTGTGAGCACAGATGGAGCATCACTGCCCAGCCCCTGCTGCACAGCCGGCTCCTAACTGGACACGGACTAGTTCTGGTCCATGACCCAGGGGGTGGGGACCGCAGCTGTAGACTTTTGTGGAAGATAATTGAGGCAGGACACACCCATCAGGACAGCTCTGCAGCCCCCCCTACAGTACTTTCTGAAAACCAAGGCTTGAGGGAGCTGAGGGACAGAACATGCCTATTGGGGCTGTTTTCTGGACCCCTGCCGAGCGCCCAGAATGCCTGACACTGAGCCCTTCCGGTTCTGGGAGCAGTTCTGGTGACTTCAGACAGCCCCACTAGAGTAGGCCTGACACCCTCCAAGTAGGTGCACTGCGGGGGACAGGAGAGGGCAGAGGTGCGCATGGGAGGCTGGGGGCAGTGGCCCCTATCCGGTGTTTGTGGGAGATGGGATGGCAGCCATGGTGAAGAGCCTCGGATGGATTCAGGAAAACACAGCTCACTGAGAAGTTTGCTCCACATTCAAGCTGATTTTATGAAACCACGTGATCTTTGATTTATCCACATATAAATAATACTGTTTTTATTTGTAAGGTAATTCCCATCTCATATAAAGGAGTTCTTGTTTATACCCTTGGCTTGACGGTAAAAGTCAGATGACCCTAGAAACCCCCGAGGTTTGGATTAATGGCTCCCGGGTGGGGGGCGACTTCTGCCCCTGGGGTACTTGGTGATGGCCAGAGACTGGTCGCCATGACTTGGGGGTTGCTGCTGGGAGCTGGTGGTGGGGAACCAGGGAGCTCACCACAGTCCTGTAGCCACCAAGACACATCCACAGTGAAGATTTATCTGGTCCCTAATGTTAGTTGAACCTAATGGAGGAACCCAGGTTTCCGTGAACCCCACTTAATAGACCATGATATCCGTGTAGCAGCAGCAGGAGTCACCTGGGAGTTCATGTTCCATTAACCGGAGGCCTGAAAGAAATGTCTCTGCGCTGGAAAGAGATGGAGCCACAGATGTACTTAATTAGGTGCCTTTAAGGAGCTAGAGAGTTTCAGTCAGCTGCCACAGTGACCAGGTCCAGATTCAGTCACAGACGAGGTTCCTCTTTCAGAGCGTCATCTGCGCGTGAGCAAGGCTGGTCCCTGATGCACCTGGCTCTGTTTACAAGCCTGCCCCTGCCCAGGTCACCTGGGGGAGGGGGGCACCTTTCTATTCCCACCCACCTGCAGCAGACCCAGGTCTGCTGAGAGCGTGGCCATGTGCGTCCAACCCAGCAATTCCTGAGGCCAGGGACCCCTGTCTACTTTGTGTGTTGATGGGCTGAGACCCCACCTGCCTGGGCAAGGGGTAGATGCCAGCAGGGGTTACTGGGAGATGCCGCTGCCCGTCAAGGTGGCATCTGCCCCTCCCCTCCACCCTAGCCACCCACACACATGGACTCCTGGAGCGTGGAGGAGGAGCGTTCCCTGTTCCTTTTCTTCAGGCCTGTCTCCCCTGAGCATAGTTTGCCTCACATCCGCCTTCCTTCAAGCTTGGGCGCTGCAGTGGGCATGATGGTCCCAGCACACAGAGGCAGAGGCAGGAGGATGACTCGAGACCAGAAGTTCAAGACCAGCCTGGAAACCTCTCAATGAAAACAAATGAAAAAAACTCTTTAAGCGTTAGAGCTTCAGGTTAAAGAAGGAGCACATTTGGGATGGGGGTGGGAGGTGTCTCGTATGTTTATCACTTAGTGTTTAGGAAGAAGCTGCTGTTTTTCAGGGCAGAGTGAACGAAACACAGTAGAGTTTGCTGAGGGGCACAGAGATCTGCTCCTGGTGCTCTCCAGGGCAGCCTGTCCCTGTCCCAAGGTCACTCAGCAGGTGCCCTGCTCAGCCAGGAAGGGCGATGGGCCCACCTTCCTGGACAGGGCTATGGGGTGGGCGCTCTGGTGCCTGCCCCCAGGGACGGCATGCAGGGTGCGAGTTGTCTTTTAGGAGTGATGATGTTTATTTTTAAAACTTGGCCCACCATTTCTGAAGCATTCAAGTGTGGAAGGTGTAATATGAGTGGGTAGTTTTGGTCTCCAATAGTGCAAATTACTATCAAATACAAATATTAAAAAGTACCATCTGCCTTGGAAACCATTTACCACCTGTTCTTTTGCTTCCGGAACTATTTAATGGTTTAAATTTAACATTTTGTCCTGCCACGGAACAGCTGGGTAGTGACTTTTTTTGTGTTGTTCTATCAGTAACTTCCCAGCCAAGCTACATAACAAGTGGGAGAAGTCTCGGAGCCAGCACTCAACTACGCAGCCTTTCATGGGGCTGTCGGCTCCCCTCATTAGCGGGGCCTGCAAGCTGCCAGCACAGGTTCCGTGACAATAGTCAGCCATTTGGGGATAAAGACTTTTTCCTTTTTTATCATCCAGGAATTGTTTCCTCCTCCACTATAATAATAAATGTCATAATACATATTAACATTTTAAAGATTTTCAGAGGCAGAAGTACTGTAGTAGCATAATTATAACCCAAAATGCCTGAAACTCATCTGGCTTCTATGAGAAAGACACATGTGTTTCTATCCAAGGGATCGAGCTGCCTTTAGTAGGAAAAAATACTGGATTTAAACAAACAAAAATCCTTTGTGTGGTTCACTATCCGTGGTAAGTGAATTCATATTAAGGCTGCACACTGAAAGCCCCAACTTGAGCCTCACATGTGTACAAAGGTATGTACCTCCCCCGAATATTTTGAAATAAAAAGAACGCAACTGTAAGTATTCCACCTGGCATTATTATATTTAGGCATGTAAGTTGATGCATTTTCTCAGTGGACACCCACCGTGGTTGGGAAACCCCCCTCTCAGCCAGGTCTAACCCTCCTGGTCCCACCGCCGTCTCCACCACTGCCACCTCCCCTGGTAAACACCCTTGTCTCCATCGGCCCTTTCCGCCGTGAGTGCCAGTTCACTGTGCTCCGCAGGAGGGTGTGGAAGCATCGTGCACAGGGATGTGTCAGTTTGGGCCAGTGTGGAGATGCACAGTAGGCACCTGAACCTGCAAAGGGAGGTGTCCCTGCGCCCCAGAGGCCCTGCTCCCCTGAGTATGTGTGTGTTCCTCATCCCTTCACTGTGCTTAAAAGTTTTTATCATTACCTCCAAAAGTTTTTATGCATTACCTCCACATGATGCTGCATTGTTTAGGCTCCTTTGAATTTTACAGAAATGTGAACGTAGCTTGTGCAGCCTGCTGTGGTCGTCTTTTTGTTCAAATACATACTTTCTTAGAGACATTCCTGCTGACGTTTGCCCCTGTCTCTGTGTCATCCTTCTCTGCTGGTGGGTATTTGGGCTGCGTGCTCAAAGGTCAGGTGCAGCTGCCACCTCCCCCTTTAGAAGCACAGTCCTCTGCTGGGTTCTGCCCAGGGGATGTTTGCACAGGTCTGCAAAGCCCCAGCCCCGACCTCTGGGGCATCTCGTGAGTTCTCATCCTGGACAGTGACCAGCGCTGGCTCTGTCCCCACCTACCCCTGCTTCCTGCCTGTGCTTTAGGTTGATGGATGTGATTTCCCACTTGGCCCTGCACTTTCTGATGAACGCCTCACCGTCCTTGATTCTCCATCCCACGGTTCTGTTCATTAAGAACAAAATACAGAGCGTTTCTCCTGTGGTCTTCCAAGAAAGTCTATGCCCCATCCCCACCCTTCTGCCTGCCCAGTCAGCTGTACCCTGTGCTGCCCAGGGGTTTGAGCCTAACTCTAGAGGTCATCTTTGACCCCTCCTCGGCTGGTCCCTCGGTCTCTCTGTCCTCTTTCTGGCCACCAGCACGGTCTTCTGCCCGACCAGCTGCCCGTGCTTTCTCTCTCCCACTGCCCTGAGTCAGGCAGTGTCCACAGGGAGCCAGAGCAGTCCCTTCACCCCAGCTTCAAACCCAGCGGTTGCCTCTGTGGAGCTTAGAACAAATCCAGGCTTCTGCGGAGGCTCTGAACGCTGTCTGCATGGCCCAGGCTGTGTTCCCACTTCTCCTGCCACTTGTGTGCCCACCACGCCTCAGCTGTGCCGGCCTGCAGGTGTCAGCAGAGCGTGTCACGCTCCGGCCATCGCAGGGCCTTTGCACAGCAGTTCTGCCTGCCTTGAGTGCTCTCCTCTTGCCTCCAAGCACAGTTCCTCCTCCTTTAAGGCCTCAGCTCTGAGAAGTGGCCTGGGTCCTTCTGCTGTAAAGGACCCTTGGGAACAAATGCCTTCCCATGACCCATGTGTTTACTTTGTTGCTTAAATTATGCTCTGATTCGCTGCCTTTTACTGTTGTGGACAACTGTCACAGACTTAGCGGCCTGAACTTTATTGCTGCTTGCTCGTTCTCCCACTGAAATGTGAGGCCGGCGGGAGGGTCTCCCTGTCTCACTAGCCACCTCCTCCCTAGTCCCAGGAGTCTCCCACCAAAGCTCGCTGAGTGGACCAGAGCTGGTGACGTGTCACCACGGCAGTTACTGCTCAGACTGCTGGGCAATTCTCATTTGACATTTTGGGGTATTGCCCTCAGCGCTGCCTCTGTTCTCTGTGAGACAGTCTGACCCCGTCTTCCTACACCCCTCCCAGTCCCATCCTGGCAAACAAGTCCCAGGGGGATCTGGCAGGGAAGGAGGCTGTTTGCAAAGGACTTCAGAGGAGAGGTCATAACCTGGACGTTACATTCTTATGGGGTTTAAGTTTTGAACCAAAAGACCCGTGGACCTTGAGTCTCATCACCTCAAGCTGGAGACGGGGCTGGAGGTCAACACAGACTGACCCACCTGAGTCCCAGGGCTCAGCTCCCTTGTCTGAGCATCTCCAATGGTTTCTTTCTGTGTCCGGTCCCTCCCACCCCAGCAATGGTTCACATACCTCAGGGCCGTCCTGCTGAGGTCAGTGACCTGATGACCAGCACTGTGGCAGGGCAGCTGGTGCTGACAGGACGCAGAGCCCTGTTTATTCCATGGCCTTTTCCTCTCGGTGCGTAAGTTCTTAGAGGCCCCGAGGGGGCTACTTTGAGCAAACACTCCCAAGGCAGCGTTGATGTCAGGGTGAGCTCCCCTGCGGGAACCTCTGTGGCAGGTCCTCAGAAAGGTGGTGTGGGGTTGCCACATGATCCAGCAACAGAGACACTTGTGACCCCACACACGTCTGCAGAACATCCCCCATCCTGTCACAGGCGGCAGGTGGAAGCCGTCCAGGTGTGGAATGATGCCAAACAGGCAGCGGGGGGCTGGGGACTAAGGGGAAGTGACAGTGGGGAGTTAGTGTTTCACGGGGTGAAGCTTTAGTTTGGGAAGATGAAAATGTTCTGAGTTTGGGAGGTGATGGATGCACAGCCATGTGAATAGACTTAATGCCCTAAGCTGGACACCTAAATATGGTAAGATGATAAATTTCAAGTTTCGTGTGTTTTACCAGGATAAAAAGTGCAGAAAAGAGCTCTCTCGGTGCACTGGGTTCCACCCCGGGTAGGCCCTAGGGGGACACCCATCCACTGTGTCATCCATACCTGCAGGGAGGGAGGCATGTTCTCATTAGCACTTGAAGGAAATCCTTTTTAGGTAATTTGGAACTCAGCAGCAGAAGGGCAGTGAACAGGAAACAGTGAAAGTGTCACACTGCCCGTATCCTCATTGTGGTTGAAGGCCCCGTGTCCCCTCTGACTCGGGTCCATGACAACCTCCCCGCCGCCAGGTTTCTGGCAACATCAGCGGCTGGAGCAGGGTAGGAACTGAGGCATGAAGCGGAAAGCCTGTGGACATGGGAGGACGGTGGGCCCAAGTGCGTGCAGCACCCTGGGGCAGCTGGGCAGACAGGTGGGTTCTGCAGGAGCTCGGGGGCTGGCCTGGCGGTTGTGACAGTAGGAATGAGTGGCATCTGGAATGACAGAGGAGGGGTGTCCTGAGGGGGCAGGCACCTGGAGGGCACAGCAGGGGTCAGAGGGCGAAGGTGGTAGGAAGGTCGGGACTCACTCTTGGCACTGGCAGACAGACCTGCCAGGCCAGGGCTGGGACTCAGACTCCCACGGGCTCCAGCTGTCCCTGGCGCCAGCCTCTGATGCACAGTTGGGAAGCAGAGCTGACTGCAGAGGTCAGAGCCCGAGCACACCTTGTGCCTCCTGGGCCTTGAGAAAGAGAACGTGGACTGGGAAGAGGCTCAGGCCAACCAGTGTTCTGAGCCCACTTGTCGGGGCAGGTGGAGCAGCCTGGCTGAGAAGTCAGAGGAGGAGGGGAGGGGGGCTGGCAGTGTCCTCTGCCCCGCTGCCCACTGTCCCTGCTGTGGCCCAGGACTGGCTGTTCTCCAGCCTGGGATCAGGGCAACATTCACCACCTGAGTGTCTCCTTGGCACTCCCCATATTCTCGTGCCAAGACTTCCTAAACTGTGATGTCTTTCCTGAGAGTCTGATGTTATTCCGTGCAAGTGTTCACCTGGGATAAAAAATAGAAAAGCATAAACAAGAAAATTCAAATTGCCCATAATCCTTCCACCCCAATAAACATCTATAAAACACCTGCAAACCGTGCTGAGGCCCTGCTCCCTACAGGCAATTTGAGCACAGGAGGGACAGCCATGCGTGTGTCAGGTGGCAACCCCGCTAAGCACGGCCGGTCCGTTTTCCTTCTTCAATGTTAGGACCCACTGGCTACAGGAGAAAGCCCTGCAGCCCTCAGGGTCCAGTGGTCTTACGTGGACTGTTTCTAGAAGAATCTACACAGAAGCAAGGTGGGCTCTGCTAGCTATTGTCAGGCAGGCAGGACATGTCTACATTTGAAACAGGGCCCTGCCCTCCCTTCCGCACCCTCCTGCTAACATACGAGCACAACTCTGCCACTTTAGTCCCGCAAGGGAAGGCAGCCTGGCCCCCCAGAGCAGTGTCTGCTCAGGTGTTCTCTGCTCTCCTGGGCAGTTGTGAACCGTCTCTGTAAGTTGAGCCTTGCTTGCTGGGAGCAGCACCATGTCCAAACACAGGATGTGGCTCTCTGCCCCCAGGATCCTTTGCCACTGGTAGTAAACAGGCCTCCAATGTGTGCAGGCCAGTGAGCGGACCTCGCACACAGGAAGCACCTGGGAGGGGCGTGGACATATAATGTCAGTTTTTGCTGGAGATATAGACAGTTTGTCAGTGTGCACAGGTGGAAAGAAAGGTGATATCTGAAGCTTTTCAAGAGGGAATTGAGTCAGGGTAGTCTCCAAAGGGGAGCCCTGTGGCTCTGTGCAGAAGATGTGCCCCCGCGCCCGTGTGTGTGTTTGCCAGCCCGGGAGGCACTGCTGGGGACCCGGGTGCGGCTGAGCCTTGGGGACTGCAAGTCTAGTGCTGGTGGGAGAGCACAGCACTCAGAGCCTGCTGTCTTCCTCCCTTGATCTTTCTTCAGCTGGGGTTTTGTGTCTGCTAAGAGGGCAGGAAATTCCGCGTGTGTCTGCTTAAGGTACAAGTAGAGTGAATCTGAATTTTATGAAATAAACCACCCATTCTGTTTCCCACTCGGTAAGTAGGTCGGCTGTCCCACTTTTCCTCGGCCCCCACTACATGCCTGGAACTTGGCTTGATTCTTAGTATTTAGGGTGAGGCCAGGAGAGGGGCCTCTTCCCTAGGAGGACCCAGTGTCCAGGGCCCAGGTCAGTTCCCACTGTGTCCTGTCCCCCAAGGCTGGTCAGTCCTCCTGGGAGCTGGCCCTGGTGCCTACTCAACAATGGATGTGACTTGGAGGAAGAAGGCCCCGAAACAGAAACCCAAGGTGAGCCTGGTGGGGGTGCGATGGAGGAAGCAGGCCCCGAGACAGAAACCCAAGGTGAGCCTGGTGGGGGTACAGTGGAGCTGAGGGGGCCTCTGTAGGCTGCGTGCCCAAGACTGATGGGTCAGTCCTGTCGCGGACTGCACAGAAGGGCTGGTGAGTTTCTCAGCATCCCACTTGGGGAGCAAAGAGGCTGCTCTTTCCCACCAACTCCCCTGTGTCTGGTCCCACTCAGCTCTCGATCCTTGGTGTTTCTCCTGGACACGGCCAGGGCAGAGAGAGTCTCTGTGTCCACAGGAAGATGTGGGTGAACCCCAGGTGTGGCCGACCGGGGGGCACATGGCTCACCCTTGCCGCCCAGTGGGGGCAGGGGTAAAGGACAGCACTGTGGTTTGTCTCGTGACCCGCCCTCTCTAAGCATCTTGATCACTGCAGCATCAGTGCTGGAATCAGGCCCTTCTGTCATTGTCACCTCTGAAATGACTTTGGGAAAGGGTCCTCCTTGGCTCACCATGGATTGAGACGGTGGGGGATGAGAGGCCCCAGGCTGTCCTGAGGGGCCCCCCAGGCTGCTCTCATCCTGGGACCACCATTCTCCTCTGTACCTGGCTGGTGGTGACGGGTTGGCAAACCCAGGGCCCCAGTAGCGTTTTCAGTGATGGCCACCCTGAGAACCTGCTGCCAAGCCCGGGACTGCTGCCGCATCACAGATGGCCCTGCTCCCTGGGTGTTGGTGCGTGGTGGGTGTTGTGTTGAATGGGGGAGGCGGCCTGTGGATGGGACGAGATACCGGCAGAACCACAGAAAAGGCTGCAGTGAAGGCAGGTCAGGTGCCCAGCTTGGAGGGTGACACTGGTGTGGGAGCCTCGGTGCCCCCAGAACACAGCCACACCCAGGCTCGTGGCAGAAGAGCATCCTGGACCAGGGGTGCTTGGGCCTTTTCCCATCACTCCTCTGCAGGCGCCTGCATGCGTCCACTGCAGGCTGTGACTGACACTCCATCCATGCACTGGGTGTGGCAGGAGTGTAGGGCGGGGCAGTTCAGGGCCAGGCCAGGGCTCCAGGACTAGCCTCCTGCAGATGTGTCATGGCTTAGTGTCCCTGTGTGTGTCTTCGGTTAATTGACTGAGTTTTGGACAGTCACAGCTGCCAAGGCACTATTGCAATAACTCTGGGGAGATGCTAGAGGTTGGGCCCAGCAAGAAAGGCAGGTGTTGGTGGGGGGCGGTGAAGAGGAAGGGGGGCAGCTTTTGGATTGGACTTCAAGGTACAGAGAGTAGCCTGGCTGGCAGAATGCCTGTGGGTATGAGAGACAGAGTCAGGGAGACCTCAAGGCCTTTGTCCTGAGCAGCTGGTGGACAGAGGCCACTAACCACATGGGGCGGTCAGTGCTGTAGACGTGGGGCCAGGTCTGGGGGTTTCTCCAACCCACTCATCCCTAGCTGTCAGCCTGCTTTTCTCGTCCTTAAACAAAACCCCTCCCAGCAAGTGTCTCTTTGCTGGTCTCCTTTTGAACTTGATCTAAGCCGATTCCGGCCCTTCCCCACCAGGTCACCAATGGCTCGTATCCTCCCAGCCCGAGTGTCCTCTGTCTCACTGACTGTCCATCAGCGTGTGACTGAGCGTTGCCGTCTCTTCCCTGCAGCCTTTTTATTTGATTTGCATCCAGGCCACCACACATGCCTGGTCAGTCCAGACGACTGGAGGAACCTCCTGTGTCCTGTCCTCTCTCCTTGCTCTAATTACTGAGCTGACCTGGACTGGCCAGGGGGAGAACAGATGGATGGGGCAGGGAGAGGAATGCAGGGCAGCTGTGCCTCAGGCCTGGGTACCACTGAGACCACTCAAGGTGGACGACCTCGGACAGTGCCCAGCGCAGGAGGAGGAGCAGTCTGGACACAGGGCCCCTCCTCAGAATGAGTCACCACCTGTAAAAGGGGAGGAACCCGAGCTGCTCTGGTGCTTGGTCGGCCACAGCTGCGTGCTCACATGTGCGTATGCACAGCAGGTGACTGACTTTAAAGTTTGTTTTATTATTTTCCCAATTGCTTGTAAAGTTGTTTACTGCTTTTTTCATGTTTGTTATGAGAGCAGCTTCTCCAATACTCTTCTTGCAGTGATGCCATTGGAGGGTGATTTATATCCTAGCTTTGTATTTAGTTCTGGCTAACACCCTGGGAAGGGGACAGCCAGGTCCCTCCTACTGACCGCCTCCTGTCACCACCCAGGGAAAGGGTGAAGGCGTCAAAACTGCAAACCACGCATTTTTCAGCAAGAGAAAGTCATCGAGAGTTGGTCCTCCCTCCCTTGGTTCCCTCCCCAAAGGTTGTTCTGCCATGTCCTAGGGTCACCATGCTGGCCGCCCCTGACCAGTGCCAGGCACTGGGCATTTTAGTGAGACACTGCCATGGTTGCATCGCTCAATCCCTCACATTGTTCCCTCAGAAACAAATATGAGAAGGGCTTTCCCAAGATTTTCCCAGGCAAAGTCAGAGCTTTCCAGTGCTCACAGTGAGGGTTCACTTGTCCCAACGTGCCTTCCCTGCGGTGACTCCCCCGCTGTGCAGGCCACTGGCTGGCAGCAGGATTCCATGGAGCGTGATTGCCTCTGGTCACAGAGAGAGGATGCTGCTGGGCAGGGGGCCTTCCCTCCCAGGCTCAAGTCCCCACGTCTGCTGACCTTCCCTCCCAGGCTCGAGTCCCCATGTCTGCTGACCTTCTCACCACCTGCAGCCGTGCTCTGTTCACGTGTGGTCTCTGAGGGCCATGTGTGGAAAGCAGCCCAGCAGAGCCGTGGAGGATTCAGGCTTTTCGGGAAGCTTCTGTGGAGCTGGCTCCTTCTGCTCTGGGAGGCGTTTTCAGAGTGATCAGACTGGAGTGCTTGTGGCCCATGTCTGCTGAACGCCCAAGG
Source organism: Nycticebus coucang (assembly GCF_027406575.1). Lineage (NCBI taxonomy): Eukaryota > Metazoa > Chordata > Mammalia > Primates > Lorisidae > Nycticebus > Nycticebus coucang. The sequence goes on along the minus strand of NC_069782.1, from coordinate 159,011,161 downwards.
AACTTCACACTCATTAAATGCATTTTCTCATGTATGTCCTGGAATGTGGATCTTTCTTTTTCCTTTTTGCTCATTTCAAACATTATAGGGAACAAGGGACACATTTCTACCCCGCATTCAAATGTTTTCTCTGCTTTGCTTAGGGCCATGGGCTGTGTCCAGGGATGTGTGTGAGGGTGTGAGCAGGAGTGTCTGATCGTGCCTGAGTGAATGTGAGACAGGTGTGAGTGTGACATAACTCGCGGCAGGAGGCCGGGTGAGCAGTGACGGTGGAGGGACAGAAGGAGGCCGCTTTGGGAATCGGATTTCACAACCATTTGGACAATAGTTAAATAGTAAGCGGACCCGGCTTGTGGGCTGAGCAAGGATGGACTGTGGGAGGGGCCGAGGCTTCTCTCCTGAACCCTCTCCGGGGTGTCCCTTCCTGAGGATCCTGTTCCTTCAAGGTTCTTTTCGTCACTCTTGTCACATCTGGTTGTTGTGCCCCAGTGACAAACCTCTGCCACAGACACCTTACCTCACATTCACATGCCTGGGGCTCCCAAAAGGTCCAGCCAGTGCTTCTGTATCATTTGGCTATTGACTGGGGACAATGAAGGTAGAGACTCAGGGAGAGGCCACAGGCTGACCCCAACCCTGGTGGGGACGCTGACCCTAGCCATAATCGCACCCTGCAAAACATGTTTGTGGGGAACAGCACCCGGCAGATGAAACTAGTGGTGGCTAATGCCCGGCATGGTGTGAATACCGTGCTTGACTTAGAATAATTCATGGAAATGAATTTGCATGTTTGAGGCACGTTGTGCCTGCTGGACATGGGGTATGTTTGCATAAGCCTGGCCTGAGTGACTGATCCAATGAAGACATGTCCTTGTCCACCTGTGATGTGTGCATGTGTTCACATGTGTGTGCGTAATTCACACTCATTCTCTATCTGGGGATACTACGGTGCTCCCATGCCCCCTGCCTGCTGAATGGACTTGTGTACCTGCCTCCCTGCACACCCCACTCCCTGAGCTCGGGGCCCCCTGTGTGATAGCTCAGGGGCCTTGGGTGGGGTGCGGATGACATCTGGAAAGGGCATCTTGCGTCCTCAGAGTTTGTGAACGCTCCTGCGAGCTCCGGGAAGGACTGTGTGTCTGGGTTCATGTTGCTGGGAGGCCGCCTCCCCTGGGGATTCAGTCCTGAAGGCTCAAGAGTGGCTGTCCAGGTTGCCCTGGCTGCGGCCACTTCCCAGTGTGGCCCCGGCATTCTGAGTCAGGCTGCACCCATGGGAGTGGTGGAGAGCTCCTCAGGCCCCTCCCGCGTCCTGCCCGCAGCTGGAGGGGCTCGATGAGGACAGAACGTTTAACCCGTAAGCAGAGACCCTTCGGAAGGCCCACGCTGACCTGGGCCTGCTGCTTGACTCCTGGGGAGGGCGCTGAGCTGGTGATGTGGTCGAGCTCATGTCCCCTGCTCCTGCCCTCGGAGAGCTGCGCTTCACCACAGTGGAGGCCGGTCGTGGACAAGAGCGGGGGCTCTTAGGAAGCTAAGACCTTAAACCTCCCTCAGTTTGTTTTTAATGATTATTTTAAACCTATTAACAAACTATGATATCTGCTGTTATCCCCCCAAATAATTAATTGTAGGCAAACTCGAAAAATTCCAAAGCGGTTCAGCCCAGCAACCCTGCCCGAGGGACTGATGCTGTAATTAATGTCGCCCTGCAGAGTCCTTTGTTTGACTTGTTAATCAGGTTTTGCTGACACTTGGTCCGGTGTGTGGTGGGGTCTAGTCCCTACCCGGCAGGCTGGCGGCTGGAGGCAGCATAGCAACAAGGCCCTTTCTGGAGCTGCAGAAGCCCACCGGGTTTCATCAGCAAGACCCATCCCAGGACAGTTCTCATTTCTGGTAGGAGGGGGCTGTGGCTGTCTGCTAAGGTCCTGGGGACCACATTTCTCCTGCAGAGGGTGCAGGGCTGGAGCAGCAAGGGGACATGACCAGTCCATGCAGTCTCCCAGCCTCTGCTCGGGTAGCATTTGCTCCCATTCCCCTGGCCAGTACAGGTCCAGTGTCAAACCCAGGGTCAGCGTGGGAGGGACATTCAAGGGCCGGGAGCACAGGAGGTGTTAAGGCAGCTCCCTCTTCAAGAATCTGTTGCACTTGTGCAACCCCACAAAATGGGATTTGTGTAACTTTAGATGTTTACAACTAAATAGTCTTAAATAAATCAGAATGTAAATAAAATCTCACATTCTTCTCCCTTAAAATGACGAGTCTCTCTCACAAAGCAGTCCCCTTCCTCTTTATGATCCGAGGACACTGGCTTCCCCCTTCTGTCTGTGAGTCCTGACTGCTCTCCGTGACCACTGCGGCTGTCACCTTTTCACAGGTGTCAGTTATTAAACTCTGTCCCACAGGCACCACCAAATTTTCTCATTTTGTTCACAGACTAATCCTAAAAGTTAATAAATAGGTAAAAATAAATAAATAAATACAGGCTAAACATCCCCACCCCTAAAATGAAAGATCTGCCATACTCCCCTGAGCATTTCCTTTGAGTATCGTATTGTCATTCAAAAAAGTTTTGGATTTTGGGGCATTTCCTATTTCAGATGTTTAGATTAGGAATGCTCCACTGGTGTGTGTTTCTGCAAATATTTGGAAATCTGAAAAAAATTTGAAACATTGCGGGTCCCAGGAATTTCATGTGCGAGATCTCAACCTGTCAATGTTCATAATATGCTTAAGTAGATGCTGTTTCAGGGAAAGCCCCAGGCTCCTGCTACCGTGTTCCAAAAGCAGAGTCCAACAAACAGCTTTCCTCACCTCTAATTGCTGAAAGTCACCCCTCTCTTTAGACTTCCCAGACACTCTTAGTGTTTTCATTCCCTTGTCCTGCCATTCCTTATTTTCTTCCTCTTACAAATTACCCCTAAGTTTGTTTCAAATTTGTGGCTGTGTTTTTCTCCTCATCTTCCCGCCTGTTTCCCTGGAGGCTCCTCCCTCCGCAGAGCATCTGTCTTCCCGGCAGCTGCTCCTGGGGGTGGTGACGGGGCTTCGTGTCATTACTCTGCTGGCTCCGAGCCCCTATTCCTCAGATTTATTGTATTCTCCTTCGCTAGCTCACAATGGCACTTTGCTAGAGCACACCCTAAAATAATATCCCAATAAAAGACATTTCGGATTCCTTTGCCGCTGGAATTTCTGATCTTTCCTTCACACTTGATTGATGGACTGTCAAGTTGCACAATATCAGCCTGAATTGTTTTCCCTCACAATTTTAAAGAAATTGCTCTACTGTCTTCTAACATCTGAACTCACAGAGAGAGAGACTCTTTGGATGGAGGGTGTGTTACGTTACAGGTGACGCTTGTGTTTCCTCTTTGTAGAAGTCTATGGCAATGGCATTCCGCGTTCCTTATACCTGAGATGTTCAGCGATTATCATGCCGTCTAGACGTTCTTTAACACTAGTTCTGTGGAAAGCTCCGTGGAAAGCTTCTTCAACCCAAGATTTTTGTACACGGGATGAGAGCGGGGGCTCGAGAGAGACAAGGAGATCGATCCATGGGGTTAATGTTTGTTGTATCATTACTGTGTACTTCCCTGCCCAGAGCACCACTCCCCACACAGACGCTGTGCTGTGCGTTCTTTCCAGTGCGACATGATGTGTGCACCTGCCCAGGCCCTCTCTGTGCACCTGTCTGTGTCCCCTCCCAGCGAGTACTCAGTCTTTACGACATTTCTCTTCATCTCTTTTTCTTCATGTTTTTGCTCCTGTTACTTTTTCCACATTCTGGTAGACTTCCTTAACATTGTTTTCAAAATCTATTGCATTTTTTAAAAATTCGCCTTTCACCTGCCACTTTCTGTGCATCCTCCGGGTGAGGCTCCCTGCTCTCTCTGGCCGTCTGCTCGGCTCTCCAACACCCCCCTCCGCGGTGTCTCATTTCAGTTCTGCTCAGTTCTCTGCATGTTCTGTGCCCACTTCCCGGGGGAGCCTTCCCCTTCACTCACTTGGTCTTCCTCTCTTTGGCCCCTGGTCCTTCTCGCTGTGGCCTCACAGGCCTCGGCTTCTCTTGTCTTGTTGAGTGAGAGACCTGGGGGTGGGTTTGGGGGTTGGGGTCTCTTCTGCTCTGGAATGGCCATGGCCAGAGCCTCTTGGGTTTCAGCCAAAGGCTATGGGGCTCCCAGGGGCTGGGCATCATGTGGACTGGGGTGGTGTCCATCACAGGAACTGCGTGTCCTGAGGGGACCTGGGGGGCTTCTCCCCAAGCCCAGGCATCTTACTTCCTGGTCACGTGGTGTGAGCCATCCAGCCAGATACTCGGCATCCCGTCAGACACATCCCGCTGTGTGCTGGATGCCCCACCCCACTCCGGGGAAAGCTCTTGCTCTGACCAGACTCTCTGCTGCTGTCCCTGCACGTGACACTGGGACACAGTCCCCTTAAGGCAGCAGGTCCCAGGCAGGGTTCCCATAGCACTGGGGGCAAAGTCTCCTGGGGCACCCCGTGTCTCAGGCCTCAAGGTTAATCCTGTAAAACCCTCTGCCCAGTGGCTCTGCTGATCTCTTGTGACCCCCTGTCCTGAGCTGCTGAGCTCTGGGTGACAGTTCCTGCAAACACAGCTCTGGTGCAGGAAGGGTGGTGTCCAGGAGCACGTCTGATTAGTACCAAACTGTTTTCATTGTTTGACCACTTCTCAAAGTCTGCAAAAAGCGTTCTTTAAAGTAATAACTAAATAAACAGAGAACAAGATGACAGATTCTTCCCTGAATGTGCATTTATTGTGAGGCCTGGATGTGCATTTATTGTGAGGAGATGAGGAGTGTGCTGGCCTTTTATTCTCATCTTTATTTTGGGCGCTGCTGTGCTGGCTCTGGTGGCAGCCTCTTCTCTGTTTATCTTTGGTTCCCGTATCAGCAAACACTTTATGGATTATTGTTTATTTTATTTTATTTTTTTATAAACAAGGGCTGCACTCAAGTGAAGGACGGGATTACATTTCTAAAGGGCAGCTGCACCTCCCTCCTCCGTTCTTGGTGGGAGTGCAAGGCTGTATCCTGGCTCGACTCCACGCTTCCTTCCATCCCACCAGCCTTAAGGACACTTGCTCCAGGAAAACGCTCCTGGGTTCACAGCAGATGAAAAGGTGTACACGTGGCTGGAGGCTTTGGCATTTGTGTTCTCAGCTTTCCTGTGTGGCAGGCAAAGGGCCAACAGAGCAGCCTGCGGACCCCACCAAGCCGGGACTGCCAGACTGGGTGTGGGTCCAGCCACTGCAGTGCTGGGTCAGAGCTGCCACCTGCCCTTCAGCCCCGGCTGTACAAGGTATAGACCGTCTGGGGACAGATACAAGGGCCTGTTTCCAGCATGCAGCCATCAGCACTTCCGGAGTGATCTTTACCAGGGTTGCAGATGGCAGAGTCGCTTTCTGTCTTACACAGAACTATGGCATGCTCGAGTGAACAGCAGAGACAGTGCACGTGGAGAGACTCTGCTTCGGAATACACACAACTCCCTGCAAGCCTTTCCCCTGGGCGAGACTTCTTCCCATCACTTCCTTACAGCGGCTCCCTGCTCGCCGGCCTGTGTGAAGACCCCTGCAGACGGCTCCTGGGTGGGCTTGGAGCATTGCCTGGGAGACCCCTGCCCAGATACTACAGTCCCCAGGTAGGGCTGGCCTTCTCTGACAGTCCTGCCTCCTGGTGGAAGCTTCACAGTCCGTCTCCAAATATTACATCCAGGGGAGCAACAATCATTCCTTATACCCTGGTGTGGATTCTTTAATGAGGGGGCTGTGGGCAGAGCCCGGCTCTGGGGCAGGGGACCCCAAGGGAACAGACAGTGGAGGGGAAGGGCCTGAAGCCTCTGCTGGCTCCTCAATTTCTCAAAGAAACAAATAATATTTTGAGGAAAATGTGGCAATTTTTTGCATCATGCTTCTGTTCGGAATGCTCTAAGTTAGGACTCAGGGGACAGCTATACAAAATACTGCTACTCAAAATCCATAAAATACCTCAACGAGGGCGCACAGATGATAAAGCTGCTCAACCCTTGGTATGTGTACTCAAAGAACCGTGAAGAGGTCCAAGGCCCTTCCACCTGCAGGGAGCTGCTGAGAGAAGCAGTCCGGTTGGACCGTGGAGCTGGTGTGTCGTACCCACCCTTGACCAGCTACTGGAGCAGAGAGGCAGGAAGGCTGTCAAAGTGGGGACCACACGTGTGGCCACTAGGAAGCCAGCCCCTCCCTGCCTCCGCCCACATCCTTTTGCAAACCTGCAATAAAGTTCTTGGCTTTTTAGGACAATTTATCTCAGTATAAATCCTCGAGGCTGCCCTGCTCACCTGCATTTGCTGTGAGGCTGTGAAGTGTCTCTGGGAGCAATGAGAAGCCACCCGGGTGTCTCCTGTGTCTGTGAAGACTGGATGGACATGCAGAGCCCTAGGCCTCCCTTGGAGCTCAGCCAAGTACACAGAGTGGCACTTTCAACCCTCCATTCGCTCAGCAAATGTTTGTTGCTCATTTGTGCTGTCAGACAGGAGGACGTGGACTGCACATCCCGGGGACCCCAGCGTCGCCAGCCACGCATCCTCCAGATGACGAGAAACACCACTGCAAAACCTGCCAGAAGGAGCACGTTGTCTTGGATATGGCTCAGAGATTAACCTCTTCCTTAACACTCTTTCAAAGTACTATTTAAAATAATGAAATATTATGGGAGTCCCTGAAACTACCCATCTGCAATTTTACTTAATCAGATAACAATGCAATTAAAGTACTGAGCTGGTAGGTGTGGGTATTTATCTTTGCTGGTTTGCTTATTTATCCACATACCTATTTCAATAAATAATTTTTAAGTGCCTACTAAGTGCCAGGAACTGATTCTGGTCCTTGGAAAAGCTTGAGAAACAGCACAAATGTCTCTGCCCTCCAGGGAAGAGGCCCTGAGTGCTGTGGGTCCCAAGAGATGTCACAGAAAGTGCCCCAGGCTGTGGAGCAGGCAAGAGCGGGAAGCTCAGGTGCAGCTTTGCAGCAAATATGGGGGCTCTGGACATGGGGTTCAGGTAGGCTCACAGCCTGCAGGCCGAGCGTTTTGACTGAACGGTGGGGATGGAGTGCAGAGGCCCAGGTGGGGTGAGCCTGCCCTGCTCACAGGCCAGCAAGAAGGCAGAGGGGAAGGGCAGGAAATGGGGTGGGGAGCTGGGCTTCTGTGGGATTTCCAGGGCACTCCTACACTCGGAATAAACAGGCCCCTGCAGAGTTTGAAGCAAAGGTGGCCCCAGGAATGCACGTGCTATGGCTGCAAAGAAGGAGCCATTGGGGCAGAAGGTGGCTTGGACTGTGCAGGCGATAAAATGTGTGACAACAGTGGGTGTCGACCCAGGCAAAGTGGGCAGATGAGACTTGAGCTCCCTGTGCACCAGCAGGAGCATCTGAGCACATTTCTATGGCCAGTTCTCGAACTTAATTGTCTGACTTTGTCTAGTGACAGCTCTGATGGCCATTCCAGAAAAAGGGTTCCAAGATGGCTTTGAAGGGTGGACTAGGTGCTGGTATCAGTGCACAGCTCCCCTGGGGAGCACCTCGAAGGTGACCCTGGTGACGTTCAGCAACAAGGTGTGTGGCACATTTCCTAGAATGAGTTTGCAAACTTGCTTAGCCGCCCTCACCTGCCTGGATACTTCCTCCGTAGAGTGTGAGCTCCAGGCAATTCTCACTGTAGACGTGGTAACCCTGGGTAGTGGGGGGCTTGCTACAGGGCTGGCTGATAAAGAGACTTAGCGCTTCTGCCCCGGGGATGGTCTTAAGGGGATGGATGGCATTTTTAACTACACACAAGCTGAGTAGGAGAGCAGGCTGCAGGCCGTGCAGATGTGAAATCTCGCCTGCATAGACAGTTGGATGTGCAGTGGTTGCCACGGGGCACAGTGAGCCTGGAATGCCAACGTGGCCACAGCACGTGGTCTGTTGCTGTTCTGAGACTGAGTACTATGGCTGATGAACAAATGGCTGTTTTTATTCAATTTCTTAAAACAGTGGCAGGGTTAGCTAACTTAGAACCACTGGATGGATTTTAGGGCCATTAGGTCATAGGCCCCATATTGAGACATGTGGTCCCTTTGCCTGTGAGCTTGGAGGACTCGTCTCCGCCAGCTGATGACAAGTTGGAAAGGCTGAGGGGCTTCACAGGAGCAGGGAGCACAGTGCCCTGGGAGAGAGGAGGTCACGTCATCCTGACCTTGGGAGCTCCGATCAGGGATTCTGGAGCGACCCACTACCTGGCACAGACACTGTGGTGAAATGTCTCTAATTTGGTCATCTGGGAGATCACTGTGTGCATTGCAGTCATATTATAGTTAAGGCACATGTCTACAATAGAATATTCTTACAGAGATTTACTGCTGTTTTTAAAGAGATGGATGGTGCACTTTCATTGAATACCATTCACACACAACAGAAGTTGAGGCCACACACTCAGCTGACCCCCAGCATCCCCCACAGCACTCACTGTCCACCTTGGTGGCCTCATCCAGGTCTCTTTCTGTCCATAGACACCCGTAGGTCCGGCTGGCTCGCACAAAATAGGGGCATTACAATTGTTGCTCTATATGTTGATTTTTAAAAAGCAATTTTTGTTGGAATTTTCTACATATCAATAGATAAAAATTGACTTCTGTGAAATGCAACAGAATACCCCATAATTTGTAAGTGTCATCATTTGTTAGATTACTTGCATATCAATAACTTCATAGTTATATTTTATTGTTACAAATAACATGTACATGTCTTTACTCCTGTTTGCACTGGCTTTGGGACAGAGTCCTAGAAATGGAATTGTTGAGCCAAAAATTAAGCCCCTGCCTCCTTTTTGAAGAGATTCTGCCAGGGCTTTCCAGAAAGCTCTTTCTCTCGGCCCTGGGAAGAAGAGCCGTGTCTCTGGAGGTTTGTGTATCTAGAGCAGTCAGCTTCCACCCTTCCTCAGGTGAAATACCCATCTTTTATTCATGACATCATTGAAATTCCCTTAGAAAACTACTCTGGCAGTATACTTGAAAGGTAAACTGCCCCAGGCACAGGGGGTTTTGTGGGTGCTGATTTTACAAATTTAATCAGAACCGGTTGCCACTTGAGTGACCCCCAGCAGATGCAGGAGTCTGTCTGTGGTGTCCGGGGTTTGTGCTTCTGGCTGGACTCTCCGTTTATCAGGAGACTGTCCCTGGTCCAGAGAAACCAGTAACATGTGTCAGTGATGTCCCTCTGGTGGTAGCCAAGGTTCGCCCTCTGGACCAGGAGGGAGTGAGTGTGCTCCTGCCCTCACAGGCCAGCTGCAGGCAATTCTGATGTCAACTCTCTACAGCTCCTGAGCCATCCTGCCGTCAGCCCAGGAACCACTAGTTCTCTCAGTGGTTTTCTGAGAAAGGTTTTAATAGTTTTGCTCCATAGTTTTTATATTTCATCTGAACATTCTGAGAATTTGGTTGCCTAACAGCTAGTGATAAATTGCAAAAATATTACTTGTAATGGCAATGATTCATGAAAGTGCATTAGTAAAATTAGCCAATCTTCCCACGAGTGTCTTTCTGACAGCGCGGGCTGCCTCATACCAAATGGGCTGGTAGACTTGGGTAGGAAATAAAACCAAAACAAAAATACCTGATGGTCTGCTTCCAAGAGTTTTTAAGGAGTTTTCCTCTTTCGTTTTTGTTGCTACAAGAGAACACCTGGGAGTAGGCTGTTTGTAAAGGATAGAGTCTTGTTCAGATGGCAGCTTTGCAAGCTGGGAAGTTCAGGAAGCCGGATGTCAGAGTCTGTGTGGCTTCTGGGGACAACTTTCCTGCTGTGTCACAGGGTGGCTGGATGTCAACCAGGAAGCTGACGCTGGGAGATGCAAAGGTTGAGGGTTGTCCTGGCTCTATGACAACCCACTCGCCCAGGAACAAATTCATTCCCTCCAGAACTAACCCAGTCTCTGCAGAGTGAGACCCACTCACTACCCTGAGAGATGGAGCCGAATGCCCCCTGCTGGGCCCCACCTCTCAGCAAGGCCACGCTGGGGACCAGATTTCAACAGGGGGTTGCTGGGACAAACCACATCCAGACAGAGAGGAGTTAAAAATTTTCTTAAAAGTTTAATGGAGATTAAAACGACAGATTCTCTTTTCTCTGCAATATATTTTGATAGTTTCAAAATTTATGTTTTAATGTAGCATTAAAAATGGATTATAAAGTTATATATAAAAATCAGTGCTAACCAGTGAAAACATCCAGAGGGAAAAAGACTAGTAAACTGTAGAAATGAAAGAAAAACGCCACCAAAGAGAGACTAGGGAACTTCAGTGAGTAACCAAACCTCGTTTGCATGCCTGGGCCGTGCACAGGCAGGACACAGCTCTGATTTATAACAATAGAATGGCTGTGAAGGATCAAGAAAGGGGAAACACGTAAGTTGATAAAACACAGTCAGTGTAACCTCAGTAATAATCAAAGAATGCAAATTGCAACACTGAGGCTTCCACGTTCTGCTGCGTAGTTGGGATTCCTCCCCACCCCGCTTCTTTCCTTCACGTCCCAGGACCTGAGCTGGAAAAGTCAACCAAGAGCCCAGACGTGGGGCTGCTCGTCTCTCCTTGGAAACACTGGGGACTCGTGTCCCAGCCTTATGTGTGCTGACATCCTCCGGCCAGTAAATCTTTTGGAGGAAGTTGGGTTTGGGATCCAGGAAATGTCGGAGGCAGAGGGGCAGCACCTCACATCTCCGTGGGAACCCGTCTGACGTACTCCCAGAGTAACTTCTTACTTCTTTAAAAAGGCCGATCACAAAGGTTGCAGAGTAACACAAAAGGCTGCCCACATGTTGAGTTTGGCTGGTGTGGAGGCTGCAGGTCAGTGGGAGGTTTGCAGGCAGGAGCGCTGTTCCCAGGCCTGTGTGTGTGTGTGTGTGCGGGGGGGTGGGGGGAACGTTTGTGTGATGGAACCAGAGTGCAGGTTTGGGGTCCCCCTGTGAGCAGCTTCTGGCAAGGAGCTCTCAATTCCAAGTACTCCTTGGGTTCCTGCACTCTTGGAGCATGGTAGCTTCACTTTTAGCAATTTTGCTACAGAGTGCAATTTTAAAGAGAAAGAATCAAGCCTATTTTAAAACTTTTCTCAGCATTCATCAACTTCTCTTACTTATTTTTTGAATGCAAATTGTCTGCAGACCAAAGCCTGTGAGAACAGCTCAGTTGCCCAGGTGTTTTCAGAGCCTCCTCTGGGAGGCTCACTTGAGTCCGTACTAGTTCCAGGTATGACCATGCTTCAGTTCTCAGCTCTCCCAATAATGTCCTGTGACAGATGCTGCTGGTGGTATGTGTCTGCCCTCAGGCCTCTCAGCCCAGTCGAGTAGCTGCCCGACTGGGCCAGGTTTCTTCCAGGCTGCCCTCAGACCTGAAGTGCCTTGTGGAATAATAACGTCCTTCATCTTCTGGCAAGCCCAGGACCCCAGCCAGCCATGTCTTCGTGGGGTAGCCGACCTTGAGTGGGGCAAAACTGCTGGTGCAGGTGCCTCGAGCCCCACGGTGTCATGTAGACAACACACCATCATCCCCAAGCCCAGAGTCAAGAGGGCAGAACTGCCCCTACCAGGGTGGCGAGCTCTGCTACTTATGGGACAAAGCTTGTCTATGGGGAGTAGGAAGAACTGGGTCATTTCTGCCTCTCAGGGAAAGCGTACTGTCTTATTTTCAATGCTCTTTTCTCTGAGCTTCCCACTCAGCTCCCACTGTGGCTGGGGCTGCCCTGTATCCACTCCCCGTGGAAGGGGAGTGTTCCCCCTTACCCTGGCAGCTACTGAGCTCTGAGTCTCAGCCAGGTCTGAGTATGTTCACGCCAAGTGGCTGCGGAATCTAACCTATCAGACACCCGGCCGTTCTCCCTGACACTCCTGCCTCCATCTTGCTCCTGAGTCACGTGGCTGCCACACCAGACGTGTAGAAGAAGGGCTGGGGCCTGGTCAGGACTCATGTGCCCCTTCCTGCCCCTCGTCTTTCAGTGAGGAGGCCCCAGTCCATGTGCTCATGGGGCTATACTTCAGAAAGAAGAACCAGAGCTACCGTGGTGTGGGCAGCTCTGCACTCGGGCCCAGCGTCCAGGTGTGGTCCAGGCTGACTCTCTGAGCATCAAAGCCACTCTCAGGCTTCTGCCTGAGAGGCAGGAAGGTAGCGAGGTTTAAGAAGGGGACCCTCAGAGAGGGTAGGACGGGACCCTCTGGGCACAGAGTGGTGAACTGCACTCAGTTCAGACCTTAACAACTGCGGGCAGGTAGGCAAGATCCTGAGGTGGGATGTGGAGGGAAGGAGTGAACCACAGCAGCCTGCAGGCTGAGTGAACCTCAGCACTCCCACGGGCTGAGTGGACCTCAGCAGCCCACAGGCTGGGTGGACCTCAGCAGCCCACAGGCTGGGTGGACCTCAGCACTCCCGCAGGCTGGGTGGACCTCAGCACGCCCGCAGGCTGGGTAGACCTCAGCACTCTCGCAGGCTGGGTGGACCTTAGCAGCCCACAGGCTGGGTGAACCTCAGCACTCCCGCAGGCTGGGTGGACCTCAGCACTCCCACAGGCTGGGTGGACCTCAGCACACCCACAGGCTGGGTGGACCTCAGCAGCCCACAGGCTGGGTGGACCTCAGCACTCCCGCAGGCTGGGTGGACCTCAGCACGCCCGCAGGCTGGGTGGACCTCAGCAGCCCACAGGCTGGGTGGACCTCAGCACTCCCGCAGGCTGGGTGGACCTCAGCACGCCCGCAAGCTGGGTAGACCTCAGCACTCTCGCAGGCTGGGTGGACCTTAGCAGCCCACAGGCTGGGTGAACCTCAGCACTCCCGCAGGCTGGGTGGACCTCAGCACGCCCGCAGGCTGGGTGGACCTCAGCAGCCCACAGGCTGGGTGGACCTCAGCACTCCCGCAGGCTGGGTGGACCTCAGCACGCCTGCAGGCTGGGTAGACCTCAGCACTCTCGCAGGCTGGGTGGACCTTAGCAGCCCACAGGCTGGGTGAACCTCAGCACTCCCGCAGGCTGGGTGGACCTCAGCACTCCCACAGGCTGGGTGGACCTCAGCACACCCACAGGCTGGGTGAACCTCAGCACGCTTACAGGCTGGATGGACCTCAGCACACCCACAGGCTGGGTGGACCTCAGCAGCCCACAGGCTGGGTGGACCTCAGCACTCCCGCAGGCTGGGTGGACCTCAGCACACCCGCAGGCTGGGTGAACCTCAGCACGCTCACAGGCTGGATGGACCTCAGCACACCCACAGGCTGGGTGGACCTCAGCAGCCCATAGGCTGGGTGGACCTCAGCACTCCCATAGGCTGGATGGACCTCAGCACTCCCATAGGCTGGATGGACTTCAGCACCCCTGCAGGCTGGGTGAACCTCAGCATGCCCACAGGCTAGATTGACCTCAGCACTCCCACAGGCTGGGTGGACCTTAGCATACTCGTAGGCTGGGTGGACCTCCGCACGCCTGAAAGCTGGTTGAACCTCAGCATGTCCACAGGCTGGATGAATCTCAGAACACCCACAGGCTGGTGAACCTCATCATGTCCACAGGCTGGGTGAATGTCAGCACACTCACAGACTGAGTGGACCTCAGCACCCTGCAGGGTGGGTGGACCTCAGCACTCCCACAGGCTGGTTGAACCTCAGCACACCCGCAGGCTGGGGAAATCTCAGTACACCTGCAGGCTGGGCACTGGGGTCGAGCTCACTCAGTCAAATCAGGTGTCCTGCTGAGGTCAGAGTGTCCTGTACCCTCCCAGTGGGTACTTAAGTTCTTGGGCGCTCACTGTGGCTCAGCGCCTAGCAGGAAAGCGAAGTCTCCCTCAACATGCGCTGCAATGTAAACAATTAGAAGCTCAGACCATCTGTGAAAGTGAAGGCTGGTGTTGAAAGGCATGCATGTGGATCACACATGTGCTGCACACACGCACACTCGCACACACATCTAGAGAGGCAGACTGATAAACTGCCAACTACCAGTTTGTGCGGGGACAGCCTCATCCCCTTCACAAGTGCTTTGTGCCGGATCAGTGAGCAGCAGAGCTGCCCGGTGAGTTTCACAGGGACTTCACAGTCCTCACACCTGTGCTCCAGGAGTCACACTCTGATCAAAGCAAGTGCACTCTCCCTGCTCCCTCGTCCCCTGCCCTCCCAGGAGATGTGATCACCAAGCACCGACCTCAGCACGTGGCCTTGGGACAACTGCAGTCTTGAAAGCCTGGTGGGGCCCTGCGGTCAGCAGCGCACACACTCGCCCTGAGTACAGAGGAGCCACATGGGCTGAGGAGGGCACGGCATCTGCTCTCTGTGGGGTCTGGCCCCCTCTGCTCTCCTGGGTTTGTTTGATAATGGGCTGGAGTCATGTTGGTGGAAAACACATGCCTGGAGCCCTGTCACATGCTGCACTGAGTAGATTGCCTGGGTCACCTGTGGGTCACCTGTGGCTGCTGCTCCTCTCTGGGCTTCACACAGGTTCTGTGGAGGGGAGGCTGGCCATAGGAGAGGAAGGGACAGCTGTGATAACATGAAGTCAAGTCCTCCTAAAGCCAGGCCCGTGCTGTGGAGGAGGTGACCCATCCTGTCCCTTCATTCTTCACCATCCTTGTGTGTCCTCGGCCATTTTAAGGTTTCATTAGCTCCTGGGATCAGAAGTCGAGGGTGGCTCCTTAGTAACTGGCATCTGGACTTCACTCCTCTTGGCCTTCCCTGTTCCTTTGACCTTCACGTATCAGGAGCGACGTCCAACAGCCTATTACAGGCTGAGCATCCGAGCAGACGTTCTGGCTGTTGGCCGGATGGAAAACATGAAACGTGTGTGTCATGGACACCCAGGCCTTGTCCTTCCCATGGTCTGGGAAGGTGTTTTGTTTCCTCCTCTACCATTTGTCCGGGAGATCTAAAGAGTGTGATGGAGTTCTGAAGGAAGGATCTGCCCCAAAGGCTTCGTCCTGGAGCAGCTGCGTGCTGGGAAGAGTGGCTCAGGCCCTGGCCTCCCTGTGCACAGATACAGAGGGACCCATGAGAGACCCAGAAAGCAGGGAAGACTCTGAGCCCAGGTGAGCGCCCAGGACATGTGGTGCAGGCAGGGAGGAGGAGGGCCGAGGCGGGCCCCACAGGCAGGTGCCTGGCAGACAGCTGTGCTCCCTGCAAAATCTGAATATAAACAGAGGCCTTGGTAAGGATTTCCCTTAAAAGACATCATTATGCATAAGCAGTATTTTAGTGAATGTGATCATGATCTTTTTGAGATAACTAGAATGGTGCCTTTGATGGTTTGCTTGAGTCGGTAACTGGTTCATCAGTTCAGTCTCCATTGGCCACTACAGTGACCCAGCTGGCCCAACATGGGGCCCTGGCTCCTTTGCTGTTTGGCTGAGCTGGGGTCAGGTTCATGGACAGAGGGCCTGTGAATGTGGACAGGTGGCTTCCCATCCTTAGCTTCAGGCTGGGCACAGCATTTCAGGGTCAATCTTCTGTCCTGTGTCTCCCTGGGGTGAGGGCCCTGGATACTCTGCCTCTCAGACCATAAGAGCAAGGACAGCCAGGCCACCCTGGAGCTGGCCAAAGCCTAGGGCCACCTCTGCCCACTCAGTCCTGAGTGCCCCCAGCTCTCCTGCTGTGCTGACTCACACCTGGCCCTGGAGAACAGCTCTGGGGCTGTGGTTCCCAGGACCACCCTGGCAGGTGTGGAGTCAGAGCTGCCCTGGAGTGCGGGCTCTGGGCCACCTCTCACTGTGGCAGCAGCACATTAAACAAGTCTCACTGCCCTGGGCAGTGGCCACACCACAGAACATGGTGGAGAACGGGTCTCTGAAAGGGGCTGAGAGGGTGGTGCCAAACCGATTTCCAGCCCTCTGTTGGGAGAAGGCCAGAGGTGGGGAGGCTGGTGACCTGGCGGGAATGAGGAAGACTTTGCTGTACTTGTGCGTCATCACACTAAGGCAGGACAGGTCCGCCTCCCCCAAGTTTAACACAAACATGAAAACATAGCCCTTTACCTGTCCGTCTAGCTCCAGGCAAGAAACAGGGTATTTTTTGTTCAGAATGAACCTAGTTTTTGTTGACTGGGCATTTACTCTCTTAAACTATAATTATTTTTGATTACATGTATTTACTGTGTGGCTAATTTACCTTGAATGTCTCGAAATTGGATTTGGGCACATCTCTCCGCCAGCTGCTCCTCCGATTGCTACTCACCTCCCATCCTTGTCTGCACGGAGACCACGTCTCAGCTCCTCAGCCGCAAACAGAAAAACCTGCATCTCCCAAGGGCTGGTTTTCACGGCTGTAATTCTGATTTGTAAGGTTCCGACAGAAAACTTGAAAACCCAAACATTTTATGGGCTCTCCACCATTCTGGCAGTGTAGCCACCTGTTTCTGGGACAGACGAGAGTTCTGTTGATTGAAGAAACTTACGGGGCAAGTTAGGGCTAGAGGGAACCGGTGTCTGGAGCTGGGTGTGTGACTCTGAGGCGTGTGTTCCGAAAGTCCTTTCTCCTCACGGAGATGATTTAAGACGTCACTGGTATTGAAGCTGTGTTCATGATGATGGGTGCTTGTGTCCAGCCTAAATCCAGCCCAGAGGCTGTTACATGTGGGAGTCACTTAAGGGACACAGTCAGGGGTTCTTCCCACACTGCAGGACTTTGAGGGGACACCTCGAGTTAGTCGTGAGGTTCGGGGCCTCCCTTCGAATGTGTTACCCTGTTCATCTACATCGTGGCGCCAGCAAATGGCGGCTGGGCCTCACTCAGCTATAGGGCATCGTTGGTCTGAAGTGAAAACAGAAGTGTGTGCACACAGAGGTGCACGCTCTGAGCTGCCACCCCTGAAGCCCTGGTTCTGTAAAGATGTAGGCTCGCTCTGCACCCCCTTTCTGCCCATGGGCACACTACTGTGCGTACAAGAGCAGGTGCCCGACGTCCTCTGAGTCAGGCTGCTGGCCATGACAAAGGTTCCCCACCTGTGTGGTGGGGCGAGGAGTCTGTTCCCTGCACTTTTCACTGCTGGACGTTTGCATCTGGGCTGTGGTGCCCTCCACAGAAGCAGCCTTGCTAGGCTGTCGGAATCTGCTTTCTACATCAGCATCTTCCTCCAAATGCAAGAGGGAGCATGGCTTTAGCACCGAAGGGCAGTGAGCTGGAGTCCTGGCTCTGCGGGCCCTGGGAGAGGGGCCAAGCACTTCCGAACCTCTCCGTTCCCATCTGCCCTCTGTATCAGGGACAGCAGGAGGAAGGAGCCCCTCCTCTCTTCCTGTGTTGTGCTACCAGCATTGCTGGTCTGTCCTTGTCCCTGGCTGTCCACCCAGCCATGCGTGGGTCACTGGATTCCTCCTGCCTCTCCTGGAGGGCTGAGCCTTGCCTGCCCCTGCAGTAGCCTGGAAGGGAGCTGCACCTCTTGTGGTCACTGTGGAAAGCATTTCCCTCTGTGGTCTGTGGGGACGTGGGGAGGAGGCCCTCGGATGGGGGTCTCAGGAACCACACTGCAGGTCCCTAGCTGCTTGGTGCTGTGTGGCCCTGGATTGTAGCGGCTCTGGCCCCAAAACAGAGTTGAGACCACACACACTGGGGCTAAGGGGCTGTGCAGGGCAGATGGTGTAGCCTGGGGCCAGCCCTTAAGGTGCCGCCCTGTCCCCACACCCTAGCCACCTGGTCTTCAGCCACCGGCAAGGGTTTGGGCAGCTTTCTAGACTTGCAGGAGCTGCTGGGACTCAGGGGTTCTGCTGCCAGCCTGGCCCGATCTGATACCCCAGGGGCTCAGGTGAGTCCCTTCCCTACCGCCAAGAACAGGACCTGGGGGTAGCCCCCTACCCTGCAGGGTCCCCGGGGTCTCTGGGCTCTTTGCTCTGTCTCTGAGCCATTTCCTGGACCCCCACACACTGGGTAAGACGAGGAGGCTGGGGCTGTCTCTTGTTTTTTCTCAAGTGCAAACCAGATGCAGCAGGGACAGTGCCCAGCGGGTGAAGCGGGCTTGTCACATTCCTGCTTCCTCAGCAAGTTCCTGTGCTGGAAGAGGAAATACTTCAGGGCTCTTCTGGGTGGTCATCCCTGTGTCCTGCACACAGAGCCTGGGACCTGCCAGCCTGGGGAGGCTAAACCACACCAGTGAGCCTGCCCAGCTGTGCCTGTGTCCCAGGGCACTGTACCCCCCACCAGCTTGGCTGGTTCTGTGGATCATCTAGTATCCCTGATGCTGACTGGTGAAAGAGTGAGTCCCGTGCATTAAAGAGATCCTCCCCAGAGCTGCTTGGAGGGTTGAGGTGTGCTGCGTCCCCACGGCACTGAGCTTGGGGCCAGGCACACAGCATGACTGTGGGGCAGCAGCAGGGTGGGCCGGGCACACAGCGTGACCCTGGAGCGGCAGCAGGGTGGGCCGGGCACACAATGTGACTGTGGGGCGGCAGCAGCGTGGGCCAGGACACAGCATGACCGTGGGGCGGCAGCAGGGTGGCTGGGCACACAGCGTGACCGTGGGGCAGCAGCAGGGTGGGCTGGGCACACGGCATGACTGTAGGGCAGCAGCAGGGTGGGCCAGGACACAGCGTGACCGTGGGGCAGCAGCAGGGTGGGCCAGGCACACAGCGTGACTGTGGGGCAGCAGCAGGGTGGGCCAGGACACAGCGTGACCGTGGGGTGGCAGCAGGGTGAGCCGGGCACACAGCGTGACCGTGGGGCGGCAGCAGGGTGGGCCGGGCACACAGCGTGACCGTGGGGCGGCAGCAGGGTGGGCCGGGCACACAGCGTGACCGTGGGGCGGCAGCAGGGTGGGCTGGGCACACAGCGTGACCGTGGGGCGGCAACAGGGTGGGCCGGGCACACGACGTGACGGTGGGGCAGCAGCAGGGTGGGCTGGGCACACGGCGTGACTGTGGGGCAGCAGCAGGGTGGGCCGGGCACACGGCGTGACGGTGGGGCAGCAGCAGGGTGGGCTGGGCACACGGCGTGACCGTAGGGCGGCCGCAGGGTGGGCTGGGCACACGGCGTGACCGTGGGGCGGCAGCAGGGTGGGCTGGGCACACGGTGTGACCGTAGGGTGGCAGCAGGGTGGGCTGGGCACACAGCACGACCGTAGGGCGGCAGCAGGGTGGCTGGGCACACAGTGTGACCATGGGGCAGCAGCAGGGTGGGCTGGGCACATGGCGTGACCGTAGGGCGGCAGCAGGGTGGGCTGGGCACACAGCATGACCGTAGGGCGGCAGCAGGGTGGCTGGGCACACAGAGTGACCGTGGGGCAGCAGCAGGGTGGGCCGGGCACACAGCGTGACCGTAGGGCGGCAGCAGGGTGGCTGGGCACACAGCGTGACTGTAGGGCGGCAGCAGGGTGGGCTGGGCACACGGCGTGACCGTAGGGCAGCAGCAAGGTGCTGCAGAACTCAGCAGCTCCACTTATAGGTCTTCTAACAGGAGCACCCTACAGGGACACACAGGGTGACTAAAGGATGGGTGTGTTCTCGGGATCCATCCCAGAGCATGTGTAGAGGTTTATGAGCCAGTGAGAAGAAAGAGAGAGACTCAAGCATAACGGAAGATACTCCAGCGTGGAGAAGCATTTGGATGACTGGATGACGTGTCTCCCTGAGAAACTGAGTTCACGAGAAGCAGCAGGCGTGGCTCGTGCTGTGCAGGAGGGGGTTCCCTCCCGGAGCCCTGTGCTGAGGCCAGAGCTGGGTGTGGAGCCAGTGCTCCCTGAGAGCCGAGATCTTCTTGCCTGGCCATGCCCCCCACCATAGCTGTCCAGGGACAGGGGACACGAGGGTGTCAGGGAACCCCGGCAGGCGGGACACAGAACTTCCCCTGAACCCTCCCCTTCCAGGTGCCTGCGGCAGACATGCTGGTGTACTCTGAGCTGCAGGCACGTCTACATGTTAACACCAGAAATCAAGAGGCTGACGGCAGTGGCTTTCTTTTTCTTCTTTAATTTTTTTATTTTTCGTATTGTTTGGGATTCACTGAGGGTATAACAAATTAGGTTACACTGATTGCATTTGTTAAAGTCCCTCTAATAATGTGTCCCACCCCAAGAGGTGTGCCACACATCGTGACCCCCTATCACCCACCCATCTCACCTCTCCTGGATGGTGGGTTTCTTATGAGAAAGCAGAACAATTATGAAAGCGACTCACATTTTGGTTCGATCTGAACTTACTCAGAGCTTTCATCAGTAGGCTGTAATCAGGGGTGCCCAGGCTGTGGCCGAGGGCTGAGAATTTGAGGACTGTTGTCGGACATCATGAGAAGTGTACATGGATCTTTCCTTTCACCCATCAGCTGTTCTTAGTGCTCATGAATTTAACATGTGGCCCAAGATAACTCCTCTCTGAATTTATGGCAGAGAAGAGAAAAGGTTGGACACCCCTGTGAAATCAACACGCAGTGAAGTAGCCCACTCAGCCCCCTTCCCAAGCCAGCAAGGACGTGGGGGTCGTGTTGGGGAATGTCCAGCGAGGGGGACGCAGCAGGACTGCATGGTGTTTCCAGGCATTTCTAGCAACTTCATTATCTGTCAGATGTGCCGGTGTTGCTAACGCAGCATGCACAGTTGTCTATGCAGAGATACGGACAAAGGCCAAGTGCTTGGACACAGTGACGGCTAGTACACCGGTGGTGCCCTGAGGGAGATAGGGAGGGAATCCTCCCTGGGTAAAGGTCTCCACTCCCCCTGCTACTTCCCCCTGCTTTGTGTTTCCCTGAAGCATGATCTGCTGGGAGGGGCGGCATGTGGGAGAAGCCATGCCGGGCCTGGCTGAGGCTCCTGCCCTTGGGAGCAGGGTCCAGTTATTGGGCAGGTCAGATTGGAGCAAACCTCAGCCAGGGAGGGAGATTTCTACCCCGCCTCCTGCCTTCAGCCGGTCCCCACCCTGGTTTCCAGGCACACTGGTGCCATTATTGGCCAGGCAGTTGGATGTCAGGAGTCCCCTACCAACACCTGGGCACTGACCAGGCCAGGAACTAGGCTCAGAGCTCTGCTATGGGGACCTGGTTCCCCTGTACTCTGCCACTCACATGGGGACATCAGCCCGTGGACCATGGGCATTGTGGGTACGGAACAGGGGATGGGGTGAGAGGGCAAGGTGGCCAGAGGGAAACGCCACTGCTGGCTGGAGTCATATGACCTGGGTAAAGGTCTCCACTCCCCTTGCTACATGGTGGGACTTGGGAACGGCCCCATGGTCCCTGAGTGGCCCCCGAGCAGCGTCAAAGGCACCTCCACTCACAGACTGTTTGCAGAGATTCAAGGCCTATGTGCCCCGCTCCCATCCCTGGGCTGTGGGTTGACACAAATTGCCTCTTTTATAAAGGCCACCAGTCCCTGTGTGCCCGCACGGCCAGCAGAGGTGCGAGGCTAAGGCCACCAGTCCCTGTGTGCCCGCACGGCCAGCAGAGGTGCGAGGCTACTGTTTGTGCCAAGCGGGGGGCCATCTTCTTAGCTCCATTTTCTGTTCCTCACCAGGCCAGGTCTGTCCCTGATGGGTCCCAGATAGGGAGGAAGAGGTCAGTTTTAAGCTTCAGACCTTCGGTCTTGGTCCTCCCTGCAAGTCTTTGCATCCTCCTCTGTGACATCACACGTGAGGATGACACCAAGAAATACGCTCAGAGTCTCCAAAGCAGGTGTGTGCTCATGTTCCCCCAAGATTCCCTGAATAACCCTGCGAGAACCTTATCCAGACCAAAGGCCCCACGGCGGTGGAAAGGGCAGGTGGTTGCAGGCGTGGCAGGGGAAGGGGCCTGGTGCGTCCAAACTGGGGCCTCAGGCTCTGAGGACACTTTGCCCCAGTCTGTCCCTCTCACCTCACACCCGACCCACTTCTGTCTCTGTGTCGTCTCCTGGGGACTGTTTTTCTATTTCTCCATCTCAAGTGGGCATGGAGAGAGCAGGGACTGACTAGCTGATGACACCTGGCTGGGTTTTGTTAATGCAAAACTGACTTTTATTTAAAACAAATCAATTCTATGCAGCCCACCTCCAGTTTGCAGACTGATGCAGCTCCCGTCCCTGCGGGTCCCTGCCCTGATCAGGTTCTGTGTTGCAGCAAGGGCGGCAGACAGCACTGTGTCCACACCTCGGCTTGGGTTTGTGGGCCGAGTTTTGCTTAGGACTCAGCTCTGACAAGCAGCACGCTGGTGTCCCTCTGCCTTCCAGTGAGATCTCTGTTTCTCTTGGTCATGTAACTTCCTCACGGAAAAGGCGTTCGTGTTTCTCTGAAGCATAGCTCCATCCTCTTCCCTTTGGGCACTTTGTAGAGTATGGCTGCCTTGGGGGTCTGAGTAAGCCCTTCGCCCCTGCCACCCTCCTTCCCAGCTCTGCCCGGTCCCCCTTCCTCCCGGCATCCCTCCCGTCCCTCAGACTCTTTCTGGCAGTGGTGGTTTGAGCTCAGTTCTGTGTTTCTGCTGTCAGATCTGATCATCCCATCAGTGAACGAGGAGCCTCCACAGAGAATTAGACCTGTGCCAATTATGTTTATTCCATTTTAATCAAACTAGATAGGATTGAAAATTTCCATTTATATTTAAATATACATGTTAAGGTAATTTTCTCTCGGTAGTTGATGTGTTTATCCGATGGTGAGTTCCCAATTTAAAATGCTTCCATCAACTTAAAAATAATCTCCAGTGATTAGCCATTCATTTCTGGTGCCCTGCGGGGAGATGTGCACTCCGCTGAAATCATGGGTGTGCGGGGCTGGAAAGAGCTTTGGAGAACTTATGGTCTGGAGGTTTTCAAATGAGAAGCAGTCCTTAGTGGGTCAGGGCCAGCATGACTTTTTTTTTTTTTTATTGACATGTGGGAAGAAATTATGACTTTATATTTTATTTTTACTTTTATCTTTTTTTTTTTAATTTTTTTTATTAAATCATAACTGTATACAATGATATGATTATGGGGCATCATACACTCACTTCATAAACCATTTGACACATTTTTATCACAGTGGTTAACATAGCCTTTCCGGCGTTATCTCAGTTACTGTGCCAAAACATTTACATTCTACATTTACCAAGTTTCGCAAATACCCCTGTAATATGCACCACACCAGAGATGTTGGCGTGGATGCGGAGAAAAGGGAACACTTCTGCACTGCTGATGGGAATGCAAATTAATACATTCCTTTTGGAAAGATATATGGAGAACACTCAGAGATCTAAAAATAGATCTGCCATTCAATCCTGTAATTCCTCTGCTGGGCATATACCCAGAAGACCAAAAATCACAACATAACAAAGATATTTGTACCAGAATGTTTATTGCAGCCCAATTCATAATAGCTAAGTCATGGAAAAAGCCCAAGTGCCCATCGATCCACGAATGGATTAATAAATTGTGGTATATGTATACCATGGAATACTATGCAGCCTTAAAGAAAGATGGAGACTTTACCTCTTTCATGTTTACATGGATGGAGCTGGAACATATTCTTCTTAGTAAAGTATCCCAAGAATGGAAGAAAAAATACCCAATGTACACAGCCCTACTATGAAACTAATTTGGGACTCTCACATGAAAGCTATAACCCAGCTACAACTTAACAGCATGACTTTTAAATGAAGTGGCTTTGGACAGGGGTATTGGGGCGAGTACGTCCCACTCAGGAGAAGTGGACGTTGGTCTGGCCTGGGCTGCACTTCCACCATGTGGTTTTGGACAAGTTCCTTCAATCCCTGAGCAGCGGCTTGTCCATCTGAAAATGGGAACTGTGATCATGGCCCACTGACAGAGCTGGGATGAAAGTTCCAGGGACCACCTTCATGGAGGCCTCAGAGGGGCACCTGGCACAGAACGAGGGTAAACGTTCAATAAATACATGAGATTCAGTTAAATGTCAGGGCTGTCCACCGGCTCCTCACTGGCTTTGGTCAGTAGGTCTGCTCCCTCCAGTGTCGAGCAACAATATGAGGTGGCCTCCTCCACCTGGTTCCTGTTGCCTGGAGTTACTGGTTGTCCTCCTGGTACCCCTCCGTCTTCAGATAACCGAAGGGCTGGGAACCCAGTACATGGAGCCCACACTGCCCTCCTGAGTCAGCCCGGCTCTCCCTCACAGGACTGCTGAAGGGCATAAGGACATCCCCACCCCTCCATTCTCAGGTGACATGAGCATAGCAGGTGAATATGGGGAGGACAGCCTACTATCAAAAAGTGTATATAAAAGCGCTGGGAGCGGCCGTGAGAGCTGCTCTGACAGGGTCCCGGGCAAGAAGTGAGCAGTGACAAGCAGGTGTGATGCAAACAGTGGTCCCAGGGTGGGGGGGGTCTGACCTGGGAGGTGTGACGCAGACAGGGGTCTTGGGGGAATCTGACCTGGGTCCCGGGTAGGTGTGACACAGACAGGGGTCCCGGGGGCGGGGTGTGTCTGACCTGGGTCCCAGGCATGGGGGGGGGCATCTGGAGAGAGGGAGATGACAGGAGCCTCAGGGACCAGATTAGGACAGGTGTCCTCTGTGAGGCTGCGACAGCCCTGCTGGCCTCCGATGTGAGCCCCCCACAAAGGGCTCTGTAAGGCCCCTGCAGAGGACAGCAGAGCCTCGTTAGCAGAGATTGTGAGTTTGCAAGTGGCTGCCCAGTCTGCAGCCAGGGGTAACCGTGCTTACTGTTCTACTGATTTTATATCCACGTGTGTTTTTGAACATTATAAGCACATCCCCATCCTCACAGAGCAGGGCCCTCTGTTAGGTTAAATTGCATCCACAGTCATCAGAGTTGTCCTCACTATAGACAGAATGGCGTTTGTGAGCCCCTCCCCAGGACCCAGGAGACTGCAGTGTGCCCTGCTGGCCCGGCCCCCTCCTGCCTCACCCCCAGGATGAGGCAGAGCTCAGCACGTGGCCCTCAGCTTTTGTGGAACTGAGTTCCCACAGGTGCATGTTTGGGGCTCCTGCATCTCAGGTGTTTCCAGCAAACACACTGACCAGGACGGGAGAGTCGAGCTTGCTGTTCAGGGCTAGCCTGGGGCCAGAGGCTGACCTAACTGCTCTGCATAGGTTAACACTGCATCTCCACAGCGTCTTCATGCCACACATGGGGACACCAAGGCACAAGCAAGCCAGATGGACAGACAGAGGCCCCACTGAGCTGGGATCCAAACCCAGGCTGTAGGGCTCTTGGCCCCTGAGGACTTAGCTGCTCACTGATACATCACCAATAATTTGAAGAATAGAATGATGATAAATTCCTATGGGAGTCTACAAATATCTGGTCCTAATGAAGAATAATTTTATAATATGAATTATTGCTCCAATTATATCCATTTATATGTTGGAATTTCTGTAGACATTTCCAATAAGCAAGCCTCCGGGTTTCCAGTCTGTGGGCCGGTGTGCAGGTGCTAATTCAGCATGGTCTGGTCTCTCCATCTTCCTTCTGACATGGGACATTCTCTGGGGTGCCACAGATCAGGATTTGGGAGAGCCGCTATCCCCTGGTCACCAGCCTGGCCGCTGGAGGGGGGACCCTCTACTCCAGAACCTGCAGCCAGGCCTCAGCCCCTGGGACCAGTGTGCGTCCCTCACTGTGCTGCAGCCCTTCACGGATGCTGATTAGGGAACGGTTTCCTTGGCCACCTGCCTCAAAGGGGCAGAAAGGGGCACTTGTAGGCTGATGAGTATATCTGGGGGTCACACAGTGGCTGTGGGAGGGCGTTTTTCAACTTGCTCCCCTCACGGTGCCTACCTCACACTTACCACCACGTGTCTCCCAGGGCCTGCACCAGCAGTCCTGTCTTGGACCATTCTGACTCCTCATGCCTTGTTGCTTTTGTCTCCTAGTGTAAATGGCTTTTATTTGCACCTGTGCTTGCCCAGTAGCATTCATACATTAATTAGTAGTTGTATTAGCCTCTCAGAAATAGAACTAATGGGCAGCACCTGTGGCTCAAAGGAGTAGGGTGCTGGCCCCATATGCTGAAGGTGGTGGGTTCAAACCCAGCCCCAGCCAAAAACTGCAATACAAAAAGAAAAAGAAAAAAGAAATAGAACTAATGTGGTGGTTGCAGGTGTAATGAAGAGTCTTGAACTTGCAAAGTGGAGATGTTGATTTCAGGGTAACCAAGGCCTTCCACAGCCATCTTTGTGCATTTGTGAAATCACCTAGGACCTTGGTTTCTTCATTTACCGTCCCACTTTGGAGGCCAGATTTAATTATGGACATCTTTGTTAAGACCTAATCATTTTAGGGTGGCGCTGTGGCTCAGTCGGTAGGGTGCCGGCCCCATATACTGAGGGTGGCGGGTTCAAACCCGGCCCCGGCTGAACTGCAAACCAAAAAATAGCTGGGCGTTGTGGCGGGCGCCTGTAGTCCAGGCTACTCGGGAGGCTGAGGCAAGAGAATCACTTAAGCCCAGGAGTTGGAGGTTGCTGTGAGCTGTGTGATGCCATGGCACTCTACCGAGGGTGATAAAGTGAGACTCTGTCTCTACAAAAAAAAAAAAAAAAGACCTAATCATTTTGATCTTACAGGTGTCTAGTCTAGATGAATGGAATTTCCCAGCATGCATTTGGGCTACGTAAATGACATTTCCCATGATGCACTTGTGACACCTTTAACTTCAGACCAAGGATGTGGACCCCACCAAGTATGCTGCCTTCACTACCTTGCAGAATCAGCTGTGCATGGGCCTGCAGGCAATGGGGGCTGTTTTTGCCTAGTGTCTGTGTCTGGCATGAGATGGTGCCAGTGAGTGTGGCCGGATAAAGGAGACAGGTACAAGCCCAGCCAGCCACACTTTGGTGTTTGGTACATGGATGGTTCCAACACCAGTCCTGAGCTGACAGGATGGTAGCTCGTTGCTGGGAGATCAGGACACCTGGGTCACGCTGCCCACTGAGGTCATAAAATTCTACTGCCTTGTGGTTTTAGGCTTTGCTAGGATGAGGATGAAAACAAGAATAAAACTCAGATGGGAGACCTTCACAGTGGGACTATCATAAGCTGCTCTGGAAATAGAATTCCTCTTCTTGAGCCAACTCATGATTCTAAATTGCTCCCTAAAAATAAGCTAGATTTCCTCTGTGAAAGTTTTACATAATCCCATTAGGGAATAGTCGTAGTAACCACAGTCACTGCCTCTTCCTTTAGAGAATCATCCCAGTGACCACAGTCGCTGCCTCTTCCTTTAGGGAATCATCCCCGTGACCACAGTCGCTGCCTCTTCCTTTAGGGAATCATCCCAGTGACCACAGTCGCTGCCTCTTCCTTTAGAGAATCATCCCAGTGACCACAGTCGCTGCCTCTTCCTTTAGAGAATCATCCCAGTGACCACAGTCGCTGCCTCTTCCTTTAGAGAATCATCCCAGTGACCACAGTCGCTGCCTCTTCCTTTAGAGAATCATCCCAGTGAACACAGTCGCCGCCTCTTCCTTTAGAGAATCATCCCTGTGACCACAGTCGCCGCCTCTTCCTTTAGAGAATCATCCCAGTGACCACAGTCGCCGCCTCTTCCTTTAGAGAATCATCCCAGTGACCACAGTCGCCGCCTCTTCCTTTAGAGAACCATCCCAGTGACCACAGTCGCCGCCTCTTCCTTTAGAGAACCATCCCAGTGACCACAGTCGTTGCCTCTTCCTTTAGAGAATCATCCCAGTGACCACAGTCTCTGCCTCTTCCTTTAGAGAATCATCCCAGTGACCACAGTCGCCGCCTCTTCCTTTAGAGAATCATCCCAGTGACCACAGTCGCCGCCTCTTCCTTTAGAGAATCATCCCAGTGACCACAGTCGCTGCCTCTTCCTTTCTTTTTTTTCCTTTTTTTCTTTTGACAGAATCATGGTTTTTTTTGAAACCTGATGTTTTATTAAAAGAAAATTATAAATGTGTGGGGAGATTTTTTGGCACAGCTGTATTTGCTCACCTGGGTCTCCTTGCAACCCCACAGGGAAGTGCTAGTTAGGTCCTGTTATGATCCCATCTGCAGATGGGAAGTTGAGGCACAGAGAGGTTGAGCATCTTTCCCAAGGCCACACAGCTGGAAGGGGCAGAGGAGTTTCTCTCTGGAGCACCCTTCCCATGCTGCCCAGGACCTCCGCCCCCAGGGAGAGAACGCCTGTGCTTGTGTGCTCAGAACCTTAGTGTCACCAGGTTTTATCATGTTGCTTCCTGAGTCTGGGAAGGAAATAAGGGAAACATCCATGGATTGGCATGCGTCTTCTCAGCAAGAGTAAAAGATGCTTTTACGGAGGAATTAATTCCGTGGGAATTTCTGTTTATGTGATTGCCTGCATATTTTACAGTCCTTACACAACTCTTTCTCATCAGAGAAGTGGATGCTGCCTGTTGCTAGGCTTGTAAGAGGTGACCGTGGCCAGGTGTCCTGGCCAGCCTGATCCTCTGTGCCTCTGAGCCCCTTCTCAGGCCCGAGTCTATCTCCTGAAGGCCTCTTTCCTCCACACCTGCAATTCCGTGCTGCGTCTAGGGA
This sequence comes from Nycticebus coucang, assembly GCF_027406575.1. Taxonomy (NCBI): domain Eukaryota; kingdom Metazoa; phylum Chordata; class Mammalia; order Primates; family Lorisidae; genus Nycticebus; species Nycticebus coucang. The sequence continues at coordinate 158,982,738 of NC_069782.1, read as the reverse complement.
ACCTGACGCTCTGAGAGTGACAGTGAGGCAGCCTATATGCATGAAAGAAGCCACCTATAGTCTTTCTGGCAATTTCGTCCTTGGGCTGAAACGTCAGCTCTCCTGACTGGGGATGTGCACTCACCTGTGCCAGGATGTGAATGAGGACAGTGCTGGAACTGGGCGTTACTTGTCATGGCAGCTTACGGGATATAAGAGGTGCTGGCACATCTGGTTCCTGCCACAATGTAGGGGTAATGCTGGGAAGGGGACTGAGGCAGGCAGCCCTGTACCATGTCAGGGGCAGTCTGACAGGTGGCTCTGTGACTGGCCCCATGCCGAAGTGCCTTGCCATGCCACGGCTCCCAGTTGCTGTCCTGATTCTAGGTATTTAATCTAACTCTGGGCCAGGATGGCCCCTGCCACCTGTCTCCAGGACACTTGCTGGTACAGGGGTGTTGTGCCTCAGTGGAAAGCCTAGAGGACAACCCCAGGGGCCCTCAGCTGCCTTCCCAGAGCACAGCCTCATGGGCTGCAGGTAGCTTTAGAGAATCATGGCACAGAGCCCCCATGCGGGTATGAGTCACATGAGGGAAGTGAATGATGTTCTTAGATGCAAATGCTAAAGTTCATGGCAGCACCACACAGGGAGAGTAGGAAGCACCAAGGGTGTGAGGCCAGGCTCAGTGCTCTGGGGGAGTGCAGGATACAGCAAGGGTGTGAGGCCAGGGCTCAGTGCTCTGGGGGAGTGCAGGAAACACCAAGGGTGTGAGGTCAGGGTTCAGTGCTCTGGGGAGTGCAGGAAACAGCAAGGGTGTGAGGTCAGGGCTCAGTGCTCTGGGGAGTGCAGGAAACACCAAGAGTGTGAGGTCAGGGCTCAGTGCTCTGGGGAGTGCAGGAAACAGCAAGGGTGTGAGGCCAGGGCTCAGTGCTCTGGGGAGTGCAGGAAACACCAAGGGTGTGAGGTCAGGGCTCAGTGCTCTGGGGGAGTGCTGGAAACAGCAAGGGTGTGAGGTCAGGGCTCAGTGCTCCGGGGGAGTGCTGGAAACAGCAAGGGTGTGAGGTCAGGGCTCAGTGCTCCGGGGGAGTGCTGGAAACAGCAAGGGTGTGAGGTCAGGGCTCAGTGCTCTGGGGAGTGCAGGAAGGAGCAAGGGTGTGAGGCCAGGGCTCAGTGCTCTGGGGAGTGCAGGAAACAGCAAGGGTGTGAGGTCAGGCTCAGTGCTCTGGGGACTGCAGGAAACAGCAGCAAGGGTGTGAGGCCAGGCTCAGTGCTCGGGGGAGTGCAGGAAACAGCAAGGTTGTGAGGTCAGGGCTCAGTGCTCTGGGCGAGTGCAGGAAACAGCAGGGATGGGAGGCCAGGCTCGGTGCTCTGGGGAGTGCAGGATACAGCAAGGGTGTGAGGCCAGGCTCAGTGCTCTGGGGAGTGCAGGAAACAGCAAGGGTGTGAGGTCAGGCTCAGTGCTCTGGGGAAGTGCAGGAAACAGCAAGGGTGTGAGGTCAGGGCTCAGTGCTCTGGGGAGTGCAGGAAGGAGCAAGGGTGTGAGGCCAGGGCTCAGTGCTCTGGGGGAGTGCTGGAAACAGCAAGGGTGTGAGGTCAGGCTCAGTGCTCTGGGGAGTGCAGGAAACAGCAAGGATGTGAGGCCAGGCTCAGTGCTCTGGGGAAGTGCAGGAAACAGCAAGGGTGTGAGGCCAGGCTCAGTGCTCTGGGGAAGTGCAGGAAACAGCAAGGGTGTGAGGCCAGGCTCAGTGCTCTGGGGGAGTGCAGGAAACAGCAAGGGTGTGAGGTCAGGGCTCAGTGCTCTGGGGAGTGCAGGAAGGAGCAAGGGTGTGAGGCCAGGGCTCAGTGCTCTGGGGGAGTGCTGGAAACAGCAAGGGTGTGAGGTCAGGGCTCAGTGCTCCGGGGGAGTGCTGGAAACAGCAAGGGTGTGAGGTCAGGGCTCAGTGCTCTGGGGAGTGCAGGAAGGAGCAAGGGTGTGAGGCCAGGGCTCAGTGCTCTGGGGAGTGCAGGAAACAGCAAGGGTGTGAGGTCAGGCTCAGTGCTCTGGGGACTGCAGGAAACAGCAGCAAGGGTGTGAGGCCAGGCTCAGTGCTCTGGGGAGTGCAGGAAACAGCAAGGTTGTGAGGTCAGGCTCAGTGCTCTGGGGGAGTGCAGGAAACAGCAGGGATGGGAGGCCAGGCTCGGTGCTCTGGGGAGTGCAGGATACAGCAAGGGTGTGAGGCCAGGCTCAGTGCTCTGGGGAGTGCAGGAAACAGCAAGGGTGTGAGGTCAGGCTCAGTGCTCTGGGGAGTGCAGGAAACAGCAAGGGTGTGAGGTCAGGCTCAGTGCTCTGGGGACTGCAGGAAACAGCAGCAAGGGTGTGAGGCCAGGCTCAGTGCTCTGGGGAGTGCAGGAAACAGCAAGGTTGTGAGGTCAGGCTCAGTGCTCTGGGGAGTGCAGGAAACAGCAAGGTTGTGAGGTCAGGGCTCAGTGCTCTGGGGAGTGCAGGAAACAGCAAGGTTGTGAGGTCAGGGCTCAGTGCTCTGGGGAGTGCAGGAAACAGCAAGGGTGTGAGGCCAGGCTCAGTGCTCTGGGGAGTGCAGGAAACAGCAAGGGTGTGAGGCCAGGCTCAGTGCTCTGGGGAGTGCAGGAAACAGCAAGGGTGTGAGGCCAGGCTCAGTGCTCTGGGGAGTGCAGGAAACAGCAAGGGTGTGAGGCCAGGACTCAGTGCTCTGGGGACTGCAGGAAACAGCAAGGGTATGAGGCCAGGGCTCAGTGCTCTGGGGACTGCAGGAAACAGCAAGGGTGTGAGAGGCCAGGCTCAGTGCTCTGGGGACTGCAGGAAACAGCAAGGGTGTGAGGTCAGGGCTCAGTGCTCTGGGGAGTGCAGGAAACAGCAAGGGTGTGAGGTCAGGCTCAGTGCTCTGGGGAGTGCAGGAAACAGCAAGGGTATGAGGCCAGGGCTCAGTGCTCTGGGGACTGCAGGAAACAGCAAGGGTGTGAGGTCAGGGCTCAGTGCTCTGGGGACTGCAGGAAACAGCAAGGGTGTGAGAGGCCAGGCTCAGTGCTCTGGGGACTGCAGGAAACAGCAAGGGTGTGAGGTCAGGGCTCAGTGCTCTGGGGAGTGCAGGAAACAGCAAGGGTGTGAGGTCAGGCTCAGTGCTCTGGGGGTGTGCAGGATACAGCAAGGGTGTGAGGTCAGGCTCAGTGCTCTGGGGGAGTGCAGGATACAGCAAGGGTGTGAGGCCAGGCTCAGTGCTCTGGGGGAGTGCAGGATACAGCAAGGGTGTGAGGCCAGGCTCAGTGCTCTGGGGGAATGCAGGATACAGCAAGGGTGTGAGGCCAGGGCTCAGTGCTCTGGGGAGTGCAGGAAACAGCAAGGGTGTGAGGTCAGGGCTCAGTGCTCTGGGGAGTGCAGGAAACAGCAAGGGTGTGAGGTCAGGGCTCAGTGCTCTGGGGAAGTGCAGGAGACAGCAAGGGTGTGAGGTCAGGCTCAGTACTCTGGGGAAGTGCTGGAAACAGCAAGGGTGTGAGGTCAGGGCTCAGTGCTCTGGGGAGTACAGGAAACAGCAAGGATGTGAGGCCAGGCTCAGTGCTCTGGGGAAGTGCTGGAAACAGCAAGGGTGTGAGGTCTGGGCTCAGTGCTCTGGGGAGTGCAGGAAACAGCAAGGTTGTGAGGCCAGGCTCAGTGCTCTGGGGAGTGCAGGAAACAGAAAGGGTGTGAGGCCAGGGCTCAGTGCTCTGGGGAGTGCAGGATACAGCAAGGGTGTGAGGTCAGGGCTCAGTGCTCTGGGGAGTGCAGGAAACAGCAAGGGTGTGAGGTCAGGGCTCAGTGCTCTGGGGAAGTGCAGGAGACAGCAAGGGTGTGAGGTCAGGCTCAGTGCTCTGGGGAGTGCAGGAAACAGCAAGGATGTGAGGCCAGGCTCAGTGCTCTGGGGAAGTGCTGGAAACAGCAAGGGTGTGAGGTCAGGGCTCAGTGCTCTGGGGAGTGCAGGAAACAGCAAGGTTGTGAGGCCAGGCTCAGTGCTCTGGGGGAGTGCAGGATACAGAAAGGGTGTGAGGCCAGGGCTCAGTGCTCTGGGGGAGTGCAAGAAACAGCCAGGGTGTGAGGCCAGGCTCAGTGCTCTGGGGAGTGCAGGAAACAGCAAGGGTGTGAGGCCAGGCTCAGTGCTCTGGGGAGTGCAGGAAATAGCAAGGGTGTGAGGCCAGGGCTCAGTGCTCTGGGGAGTGCAGGAAACAGCAAGGTTGTGAGGCCAGGCTCAGTGCTCTGGGGAGTGCAGGAAACAGCAAGGGTGTGAGGCCAGGGCGCAGTGCTCTGGGGAGTGCAGGAAACAGCAAGGGTGTGAGGCCAGGCTCAGTGCTCTGGGGGAATGCAGGATACAGCAAGGGTGTGAGGCCAGGGCTCAGTGCTCTGGGGACTGCAGGAAACAGCAAGGGTGTGAGGTCAGGGCTCAGTGCTCTGGGGAGTGCAGGAAATAGCAAGGGTGTGAGGCCAGGGCTCAGTGCTCTGGGGAGTGCAGGAAACAGCAAGGTTGTGAGGCCAGGCTCAGTGCTCTGGGGAGTGCAGGAAACAGCAAGGGTGTGAGGCCAGGGCTCAGTGCTCTGGGGAGTGCAGGAAAAAGCAAGGGTGTGAGGCCAGGCTCAGTGCTCTGGGGGAATGCAGGATACAGCAAGGGTGTGAGGCCAGGGCTCAGTGCTCTGGGGAGTGCAGGAAACAGCAAGGGTGTGAGGCCAGGCTCAGTGCTCTGGGGGAATGCAGGATACAGCAAGGGTGTGAGGCCAGGGCTCAGTGCTCTGGGGAGTGCAGGAAACAGCAAGGGTGTGAGGCCAGGGCTCAGTGCTCTGGGGAGTGCAGGAAACAGCAAGGGTGTGAGGTCAGGCTCAGTGCTCTGGGGAAGTGCTGGAAACAGCAAGGGTGTGAGGTCAGGGCTAAAGCTCTGGCGAGTGCAGGAAACAGCAAGGATGTGAGGCCAGGCTCAGTGCTCTGGGGAAGTGCTGGAAACAGCAAGGGTGTGAGGTCAGGGCTCAGTGCTCTGGGGAGTGCAGGAAACAGCAAGGTTGTGAGGCCAGGCTCAGTGCTCTGGGGAGTGCAGGAAACAGAAAGGGTGTGAGGCCAGGGCTCAGTGCTCTGGGGAGTGCAGGATACAGCAAGGGTGTGAGGTCAGGGCTCAGTGCTCTGGGGAGTGCAGGAAACAGCAAGGGTGTGAGGTCAGGGCTCAGTGCTCTGGGGAAGTGCAGGAGACAGCAAGGGTGTGAGGTCAGGCTCAGTGCTCTGGGGAGTGCAGGAAACAGCAAGGATGTGAGGTCAGGGCTCAGTGCTCTGGGGAGTGCAGGAAACAGCAAGGTTGTGAGGCCAGGCTCAGTGCTCTGGGGAGTGCAGGAAACAGAAAGGGTGTGAGGCCAGGGCTCAGTGCTCTGGGGGAGTGCAAGAAACAGCCAGGGTGTGAGGCCAGGCTCAGTGCTCTGGGGAGTGCAGGAAACAGCAAGGGTGTGAGGCCAGGCTCAGTGCTCTGGGGAGTGCAGGAAATAGCAAGGGTGTGAGGCCAGGGCTCAGTGCTCTGGGGAGTGCAGGAAACAGCAAGGTTGTGAGGCCAGGCTCAGTGCTCTGGGGAGTGCAGGAAACAGCAAGGGTGTGAGGTCAGGGCTCAGTGCTCTGGGGAGTGCAGGATACAGCAAGGGTGTGAGGCCAGGCTCAGTGCTCTGGGGGAGTGCAGGATACAGCAAGGGTGTGAGGCCAGGCTCAGTGTTCTGGGGAGTGCAGGAAACAGCAAGGGTGTGAGGCCAGGCTCAGTGCTCTGGGGAGTGCAGGAAACAGCAAGGGTGTGAGGTCAGGCTCAGTGCTCTGGGGAGTGCAGGAAACAGCAAGGGTGTGAGGCCAGGCTCAGTGCTCTGGGGGAGTGCAGGATACAGCAAGGGTGTGAGGCCAGGCTCAGTGCTCTGGGGGAGTGCAGGATACAGCAAGGGTGTGAGGCCAGGCTCAGTGCTCTGGGGGAGTGCAGGATACAGCAAGGGTGTGAGGCCAGGCTCAGTGCTCTGGGGGAGTGCAGGATACAGCAAGGGTGTGAGGCCAGGCTCAGTGCTCTGGGGAGTGCAGGAAACAGCAAGGGTGTGAGGCCAGGCTCAGTGCTCTGGGGAGTGCAGGAAACAGCAAGGGTGTGAGGCCAGGCTCAGTGCTCTGGGGAGTGCAGGAAGCAGCAAGGGTGCGAGGCCAGGCTCAGTGCTCTGGGGAGTGCAGGAAGCAGCAAGGGTGTGAGGCCAGGCTCAGTGCTCTGGGGAGTGCAGGAAACAGCAAGGGTGTGAGGCCAGGCTCAGTGCTCTGGGGGAGTGAAGGAAACAGCAAGGGTGTGAGGCCAGGCTCAGTGCTCTGGGGAGTGCAGGAAGCAGCAAGGGTGTGAGGCCAGGCTCAGTGCTCTGGGGAGTGCAGGAAGCAGCAAGGGTGTGAGGCCAGGCTCAGTGCTCTGGGGGAGTGCAGGATACAGCAAGGGTGTGAGGTCAGGGCTCAGTGCTCTGGGGAGTGCAGGAAGGAGCAAGGGTGTGAGGTCAGGCTCAGTGCTCTGGGGAGTGCAGGAAACAGCAAGGGTGTGAGGCCAGGCTCAGTGCTCTGGGGAGTGCAGGATACAGCAAGGGTGTGAGGTCAGGGCTCAGTGCTCTGGGGAGTGCAGGAAGGAGCAAGGGTGTGAGGTCAGGCTCAGTGCTCTGGGGAGTGCAGGAAACAGCAAGGGTGTGAGGCCAGGCTCAGTGCTCTGGGGGAGTGCAGGATACAGCAAGGGTGTGAGGCCAGGCTCAGTGCTCTGGGGGAGTGCAGGATACAGCAAGGGTGTGAGGCCAGGCTCAGTGCTCTGGGGGAGTGCAGGATACAGCAAGGGTGTGAGGCCAGGCTCAGTGCTCTGGGGGAGTGCAGGATACAGCAAGGGTGTGAGGCCAGGCTCAGTGCTCTGGGGAGTGCAGGAAACAGCAAGGGTGTGAGGCTAGGCTCAGTGCTCTGGGGAGTGCAGGAAACAGCAAGGGTGTGAGGTCAGGCTCAGTGCTCTGGGGAGTGCAGGAAACAGCAAGGGTGTGAGGCCAGGCTCAGTGCTCTGGGGGAGTGCAGGATACAGCAAGGGTGTGAGGCCAGGCTCAGTGCTCTGGGGGAGTGCAGGATACAGCAAGGGTGTGAGGCCAGGCTCAGTGCTCTGGGGGAGTGCAGGATACAGCAAGGGTGTGAGGCCAGGCTCAGTGCTCTGGGGGAGTGCAGGATATAGCAAGGGTGTGAGGCCAGGCTCAGTGCTCTGGGGGAGTGCAGGATACAGCAAGGGTGTGAGGCCAGGCTCAGTGCTCTGGGGGAGTGCAGGATACAGCAAGGGTGTGAGGCCAGGCTCAGTGCTCTGGGGGAGTGCAGGATACAGCAAGGGTGTGAGGCCAGGCTCAGTGCTCTGGGGAGTGCAGGAAACAGCAAGGGTGTGAGGCCAGGCTCAGTGCTCTGGGGAGTGCAGGAAACAGCAAGGGTGTGAGGTCAGGCTTAGTGGTCTGGGGAGTGCAGGAAACAGCAAGGGTGTGAGGCCAGGCTCAGTGCTCTGTGGGAGTGCAGGATACAGCAAGGGTGTGAGGCCAGGCTCAGTGCTCTGGGGGAGTGCAGGAAGCAGCAAGGGTGTGAGGCCAGGCTCAGTGCTCTGGGGGAGTGCAGGATACAGCAAGGGTGTGAGGCCAGGCTCAGTGCTCTGGGGAGTGCAGGAAACAGCAAGGGTGTGAGGCCAGGCTCAGTGCTCTGGGGGAGTGCAGGATACAGCAAGGGTGTGAGGCCAGGCTCAGTGCTCTGGGGGAGTGCAGGAAACAGCAAGGGTGTGAGGCCAGGCTCAGTGCTCTGGGGGAGTGCAGGAAACAGCAAGGGTGTGAGGCCAGGCTCAGTGCTCTGGGGGAGTGCAGGAAACAGCAAGGGTGTGAGGCCAGGCTCAGTGCTCTGGGGGAGTGCAGGAAACAGCAAGGGTGTGAGGCCAGGCTCAGTGCTCTGGGGGAGTGCAGGAAACAGCAAGGGTGTGAGGCCAGGCTCAGTGCTCTGGGGGAGTGCAGGAAACAGCAAGGGTGTGAGGTCAGGCTCAGTGCTCTGGGGGAGTGCAGGATACAGCAAGGGTGTGAGGCCAGGCTCAGTGCTCTGGGGGAGTGCAGGAAACAGCAAGGGTGTGAGGCCAGGCTCAGTGCTCTGGGGGAGTGCAGGATACAGCAAGGGTGTGAGGCCAGGCTCAGTGCTCTGGGGGAGTGCAGGATACAGCAAGGGTGTGAGGTCAGGGCTCAGTGCTCTGGGGAGTGCAGGAAACAGCAAGGGTGTGAGGTCAGGGCTCAGTGCTCTGGGGAGTGCAGGAAACAGCAAGGGTGTGAGATCAGACTCAGTGCTCTGGGGAGTGCAGGAAACAGCAAGGGTGTGAGGCCAGGCTCAGTGCTCTGGGGAGTGCAGGAAACAGCAAGGGTGTGAGGCCAGGCTCAGTGCTCTGGGGGAGTGCAGGAAACAGCAAGGGTGTGAGGCCAGGCTCAGTGCTCTGGGGGAGTGCAGGAAACAGCAAGGGTGTGAGGTCAGGGCTCAGTGCTCTGGGGAGTGCAGGAAACAGCAAGGGTGTGAGATCAGACTCAGTGCTCTGGGGAGTGCAGGAAACAGCAAGGGTGTGAGGCCAGGCTCAGTGCTCTGGGGAGTGCAGGAAACAGCAAGGGTGTGAGGCCAGGCTCAGTGCTCTGGGGAGTGCAGGAAGCAGCAAGGGTGTGAGGCCAGGCTCAGTGCTCTGGGGGAGTGCAGGAAACAGCAAGGGTGTGAGGCCAGGCTCAGTGCTCTGGGGAGTGCAGGAAGCAGCAAGGGTGTGAGGCCAGGCTCAGTGCTCTGGGGGAGTGCAGGATACAGCAAGGGTGTGAGGCCAGGCTCAGTGCTCTGGGGGAGTGCAGGATACAGCAAGGGTGTGAGGCCAGGCTCAGTGCTCTGGGGGAGTGCAGGAAACAGCAAGGGTGTGAGGACAGGGCTCAGTGCTCTGGGGAGTGCAGGAAGCAGCAAGGGTGTGAGGCCAGGCTCAGTGCTCTGGGGAGTGCAGGAAGCAGCAAGGGTGTGAGGCCAGGGCTCAGTGCTCTGGGGGAGTGCAGGATACAGCAGGAATGGGAGCCCAGGGCTCAGTATTCTGGGTGTCTGCAGGGTCTTCTCAATTTTGCAGGGGCCTGTGCACTGCTGCTCACAAACTAATTTTTGGAAAATGAGTTATTGATTGAGAATGTAATTTATTATCAATGTGCAAAACGTGCCGTGTAACCCGGGCCTGATGGATGTTAGCAAAGCAGAAAGGAGGAGTGATGAGAAAGGGGAAGAGGAGCTGAGAAGACGTGTGCGACTTCGGGACACAGTGTGACCCCGATATGCCTGATACGTCAAGCATGTTCCTTGTCCCCTAACCTGCCAACAGGAGATGAAAATAACATGGCAAACTGCCAGGATGCCTGCCCAGTGGGAATTTTCCCCAGATACCTGCTTCCTCTGTGTTCCCCAGAGAGTCCTGACCACTTGGGTCCCTCCCTTCTAGGGGCGCTTTGGGATGGGGACACATCATAGCAAGCTGGCTCTGTCTCCAGCAGGCACTGAAGGGGGCCGGGGGACATGGAGGGTGGGCACGAGCTGTGGGTTTTGCACTGACGTCAGCTGTGTGGCTGTGAGACCCCAGGGAAAGCTGTATGCTTCCAACCCTCAGTCTTTTCATCTGGAAAATGGGTTCTCCTTGGATTACAGCAATAATCCAAGGAGATAATAATAATAATAATAATAATAATAATAATAATAATCTCTCTCTCTCAGAGAGAGAGAGAGAGATCATGGCAGAGCACTTGAGAATCTGGTATTATCTTGAATTTCACAGTCACTCTTGTGTTTTTCTCCAGGCGATTTTTATCTCACTTATGTTCCTTATGTAGCAAAAAAAGAGAAAGAAAGGTAGACTAGGGGAAATTTTTTCTAGATTTTTAAGTTCTCACTTCTGTTAGTATGATCAACCAGTGAAATTACGTTGTTGTCACCAACCTGGTGGCATAATGTGACCGTACAATCAATGAGCACTGTATTTCTAGGTAATAAAGTATATCGGTAATCTTGCCGGTTGGGGTGTCACCTTATTAAGATTCTGATACATTAAATATTAATTTTGTAAAGTGTTTATTTTTAGAAATTATTATCATAAACATAAAGTCTACTTTAAGTATGAAGTATTCAAGTAATTATATTTATTTAGATAATTATAAACTAGTTTGTTTCATAATTTATTTTAATAACTACTTAAATTATTATAGAATATAATAATCATTGCCCTGCTGGGACATGATGTTTGTCACTATGATGGGAAGACAGGTGAGGCCGTCAGGCCCTGTAGGACGAGAGTAATTATTCGGAGGTCAGTAGAACACACAGACGGCAAAGGCTGTGTGTGTTTTGTAGTTGTATGTGAATTTATGTAGACAGTCTACATTTGTGATAATAGAATGTGCACATAAAATGTCTGTTCTGATGATGATTCCCCAATACTGCTAGAATAAAACTCCTATTTCCAGTCATGTCACAGTGAGTGAGCTTCCACCCTGTCTGACGCTAGAGTAGAAATTAGAAGCACAGTTTGTGTTTCCACTTAGATGGTTCACGATCTTTCTCATTTTCACCTATTTGTTAAAACCAGGCTGAGAAAGAATGTTCAACAGGCTGAGCATCCCTCATCTGAAATACTTGGAAATGGAAGTGTTTTGAATTTTTTCAGATTTTGGAAGATTTGCATAAACACAATGAGATGTTTTAGAGATGGGATGAAAGTCTAAACGCAAAGTTCATTGTGCTTTACAGGTACCGTACATGCTCCCCATGAAGGTCATTTTCAGGTACCATACATGCTCCCCATGAAGTTAATTTTACACAGTATTTTTTAATAAATTTGGATATGAAATGAAGCTTTGGCTCTGACCCCACACAGCCTTCATGAGAGTGGGCTGGGTGGCCCAATGCACCTGCTGCCTGGACGCCTGTCCTTGTCATGGGGCTCCCTCTCGAGCTTGCTGCCCCTTGTCCCCTCTCAAGTTTGCTGCCCTTGTCCCCTCTTGAGCTTGCTGTCCCTCCTCCACGCAGTGGACTCTGCATTCAGGGCCTGCCCAGGGCCAGGCTCACAGCCACCCCAGGGGTTCTACCTTTCTTCCTGGCCTCCCTTGGTGGGGTGTAGCTTCTCCAGGAGGACATGTGTCCTCAGATGGACTCTGCCCTTCCTGAGCTGTCAGCACCAGCAGGCCAGCCCTCCTGGTGACCTGTCCAGCCTTCCTGCGATTTGCCTCTGCTGACCTTGGGCTACACCAGGTGGGGGGTTCAGCCATTGCCCAGAGCATCCTGGGAACACTGTCTTCACTTTACATCCTCAACACAGAGCTTCTAGCCAGTATTCCAGCCTGCTAGAGGTCCCTGAGGCTGCATATCTCAGCATCCTGTGTGGTTCCTTGGGGGGCCCTATGCCCTGTGAAAACCCGTAGGCCTCAGGAGGGGGCCCTCAGTCAGGGCCAGATCCTGGGCTCTTTGTATCCATCCTGGGAATGGCGCAGGCTCTGGTGCCCTGCCCTGTGCAGCCTCTGGGAAGGGGGAACCCTCTGTACGCTGAGCCTGCAAGCCCAGGTGTCCTTGGCAAGCTGGCATCGGTGACTGGCTGCTTTCCCGTGGTGGCCCCGGAGGGGTCAGAAGCACTTGACTCTCAGGCCAGGGAAAAAGTGTACAGGGAAGGCTGCAGAGGGCGGCTCCCTGAGACATCGCCAGGGCTCCCCTGGGCTTCTCAGGAGGTAGAGAAGCCCGGTGGAGACCTGGCGATGAGAATTTATTTTTTTAAATAAAAGTTCAATCTTTTAAAAAGTTTCATGACATGACACTGAGGTTCATATGAGGCAATTCCACAGAGAAGTCTCTGTGGGAATAATTCACCCTGAACACAGTTTCCTGGAGGATGCTGTTTCCAGAGTCTAACTTTTCCCCCTCTTTTTCTTGCACTTTTTGATTTTATTACTATTTTTTTACATTAGGGGAAATTGAAAACCTACTTAGATTTCACAGCTTCACATTTCAGGAGTAAGGGACACAGCCGATGGTTGGAGCCTCTGATTTGTGCTTCATAGTGAGGCTGGTGCTTCCTTGTAAATTACATGGCACTCCTCAAAGGGAGCTGCGGGGGTCAAAGAATAAATTGCTTAAGAGGCCTGGGACCTTTGGCCACATCAGGCCTCTAGACAGGACCCCAGACTGAGGGCAGGACAACCACTGAGCCAGAACCTCCTCCACCCTTGTGAAGCCAGGAGGTGGGCGTCTCTCCTGCAGCCAGCCTGCCCATCTGCAGCAGGGCCGTGAAGGTGCTGATAGAGGCTATCCGTGCAGGGAATCTGTCCTGGCAAAAACTTTCCCCCAATGCCACAGGCTACCCAGTTTATTTTAACAACTAGGGGATCATGCCAGACAGATGTTCTTTGATGGGATCTAAGCTGGCATGTGCCTGGCCCAGAGTCATTGTGGCAGCTGCTGGGAGTGGGGTCGGCCCTCAGGACAAGCTCCCCCTCCCAGCCTGGAAGGGCCCTAACAGGCTCTTTTTAGCATTTGGGTTGCATCGAATTGTCATCAACCCTCATTTTCAGCTGTGCTGATGGAGGCTAAGTGGACAAGTGGCCAGAGCCTCCTGAGTCTGGTCCCATGGTGTCGGCACCAAGACCCACACTTTCCTGGAGCCCCTGGGTTCCCTGGGACCCCTTCACATCCTTTGATCTAGAATATACCCAGTTTTGAGGGACATGGAAAAGAAATAGCTTTTCCTCAGCTCATAAGGAGCAGCCCCTTCCAGGGCCCCACTGACCTCCTAGTTCAGCAGGGTGGTGCACGTCCTGCACCCCACACCTGTCACTGTTGGGGGTCGGCACCCCATCAGCACCAGATGATTGATGGGGAGAGGACATCCTCAATTAATAAAATTTAATAGAGAAGCAGCCAAGGCTCTGAGTCCTCGGTGATAGGCCAAGCGCAGACTCTGTCAAAACGTTCCACTAGTGTCTGTGAGGTTCTGGGACCAAGTGACCTAATTAAAGTGGCTGTATTGTCTCCTATAACAATATCGACTTTATCTTTATCTTTGAAGGATTCAGTGTTCCTCAGCAGAGAAACTCTGTCCTTCTTAAAGCAGGGATGAGACTTGAAAAGACACTTCTGCTCCCCTGGGTCACCCACTACTCCTGGGTGTCCAAGGAGACCTGGGTAAAGCTGTGATGGAGAAGCCCCACAGAGCCCCAGAGGGGCCGAAATCTGGGAGCCCTGGTGGGTTGGAGATGGTCCGGCAGGCAGAATTGCCCCTCCAGCTGCTTCTCAGGATGCCGCCTGTCTTAGCCTGTCCCTGCCACCCTGTACCTCAGATCCAGCAACTTATAAAGAACAGGACTTATTTTCGTCTGTGTCTGGAGAATGGGAGTCCCACATCAAGGCAGCAGCAAGTTCAGCATCTGGTGGGGGCCTCTCAGCACCTCGTTGGTGTCCCACACAGAGGGGCCTCGCTAACTCCCTCCAGCCCTTTGACCAGGTCAGGAATCCCTCTCACAAGGGCCCCACTCTTACCACTTAACGATCTTCCTAACAGCCCTGCCTCTCAATACCATCAGGATGTTGGGGAACACACAATTCAAACCACAGACAGCATGGCCACCGCACCAACAGTCCCCTCCGTGGCCATGTGCTGTGTTCAGCCAGGTGTCCGCTCAAGGCTGTCCATGCCCTCCCGGGTGTAGTGGTGTAGCTAGAAGGTAGCCTCAGAGACAGCCTGAGTTCCCTGTGGCCCGAGCCTGGGGAGGTCCACACGGCTGGTCCCAGCCAGCCAAGAGTGAGTGGAAGAGCAGCCATTTTCTCCACCTCCCGTCCCCACAGGCCTTCTGGATTCTGGGTGCCCTGAGACCCTGGGGAGCGCAGAGCAGCCAGAAGGAGGGACTGCGGTCCTGAGCCCCTCCTGCTGACACGCACTAGCCCAGAATCAAGTGGCTCCACGGGACTGGAGTGTTTCTGCAGCAGAAGCCACAAGCCCTCACTGTGCATTTCCTTTAGAGCAGTGGTTGTCAACTTTCCTAAAGCCGCGGCCCTTTAATACAGTTTCTGTGGGTCATGACCCACAGGTTGAGAACCGCTGCTTTAGAGAGAAACATGTACAGGTGCTTGGCGCCAACTTGAATATTCTATCGGAAATGGTTTGTCTTGTGACAGAAGGGCATCCTGGGGACTTCTTTGTTTGTCCTCAACCTCACTGAACACTCTGTTCTCCATGGGAAGAGCTGGTCTGAAGTGAGGGCCCCCGTGAGTCTCTGCAGGAGGTCATGATGGAGACCTTCATCAGCACTCCATAATCCAGAGCACGAGGCCTGGAGGGCCGTCCATGGTGCTTACGCATCACCCACAAACACAGTTACCCCTACTGGAGACGGCGCCACTGCAGGCATTTGAAACCCTGGAGAGCTGTGATCTGCAGGGGGGTTCCCAGCAGCTGTGTGATGAGCCCTGTGGCTTTGAGTACTTTCTCCAGAATCTGTCAACCAGAAGCAGCCTCTTCACCCCCACTTAGGGGGCCTCTGATTCACATGGCCATAAAATGATCAGGACTGGGCTGTGTGTTTCCACAGACTCGGACTCAACTACTTAAATCTTTTGTGTTCTAATTACACTTTAGCACGTGACTGTAGTCTATTTTACAAATGGAAACAGTTGAGAAGAATATGGAATCAACCTCCTCCTAACCCTTTTCTCTTCACATAGGAAGCTTGTATTAAAATTCTGGTGTGGGGCGGCGCCTGTGGCTCAGTCGGTAAGGCGCCGGCCCCATGTGCCGAAGGTGGCGGGTTCAAACCCAGCCCCGGCCAAAACTGCAACCAAAAAATAGCCGGGTGTTGTGGCGGGCGCCTGTAGTCCCAGCTACTCGGGAGGCTGAGGCAAGAGAATCGCTTAAGCCCAGGAGTTGGAGGTTGCTGTGAGCCGTGTGAGGCCAGGGCACTCTACTGAAGGCCATAAAGTGAGACTCTGTCTCTACAAAAAAAAAAAAAATAAAAAATTCTGGTGTGATAATCAGAACATTTCCAGCTGATTCTGCGGTGTATATATTCACAGTAATGCAGAGGGCTTTTTTATAACTTGAATGTGATTACATAGCACATATATTTCAGCCAGGTGACATTTTTAACTTTGCAATATACCTTGATGACCAAAACGCAGTGACCTAGGAGGAATTTCCAGTGTTAACCGCTCCAGTGGTATCCCGTGGCCTGGGCACACCCATTTTGCACACAGTTTATTTGTTGTTGGGACAGAAGGTGGTTTCTAATGTGGTATAAACAGTTAGCAGTGAATGTTCTACGTGTGAAGAAGCTCCTACAGGCAGCAGCGTCATTGCAGCTGGCGGAGGTGTATGTTTCTGGAGAGACACAGGCTAGAATATAAACTGAGACTCGTAATTTGTCCGTGGATTACCCCAGAGTTCCAACCTTGGGAAATGCAGATCAGAAGCCCACGGGGGCAGAGCCTGGCGCACCTGCAGCCCCCCCCCCCCACACACACACATAGCTCAGCTGCGGCACCTTCCTGACGCCTGCAATCTGCTCTCCTCTCCTTTCTAGGGAAGGGCTGACAGGGAGCCTGGCCACGCGGGACTCTGGTGGATGTGGAGCGAGACGAACGGGGATATACTCAGCACAGTGGCCAGCAGACTTTAGGAATCAGTGACAACTGGCTGCTTGGGAGGTCATTACAGTCCCGCAAAGAATGATGCGGAAGGACACCTCACGACTGTGGTGTAAAATCCTGAAATTAAAAATAAAAAAAAGCATCCAAATGCCCACAGCAGGGGCTGAGTAAATGGCAGCCAGGATTTTGCAGAAATATTAGGGGGCCATTAAGATCATGCTTATAAAGAGCTTTTGGTAACATGGAGAATGTGTGTGTTAAAATGTCAAGAAAAGCAGACAGCTCGAATCCCCAGTGCCGGGTTATGGAGACACAAGTGAAGCTGAAGGTCTAAGACTCCTCCCCTCCCTTTAGGCCCCTCCAAGGCCCAGAGTGGGGGGAGGGTCCTAGCACCATGTTGCTGGGAGTGTTTGTTCCTGCAGAATCTGCAAGGGCATTTTCACTCTGACCTCTGCTGGTCTTCCTATCCTGTGTGCGTGCTGGGTGTGTGTGTGCATGTGTGTGCATGTGCATGTATGTATGTGCATGTGTGCATGGGAGTATCTGTGCATGCACCTGTGCATGAGTGTCCATGTGTGTGACGTGTGTGCCTATGAGAGCGTGTCTGTGTGTATTGTGTATGTGCACATCTGTGAGTGTGTGCATCTGTGTGTGCATGTATGTGCGTGTGCATGAGTGTGCATGTATGTGCATGCAGACATGAGTATGCAGGTGTGTGCACGTGTCAGTGTGTATCTGTGTGTACATGTGTGCATGTGTATGCGCACTTTGTGCATGTGTGTACCTGTGTGCATGTGTGCAGGGATCTGTGTGCACACGTGTGAGTGTATGGCAGGGCTCAGTGTCTGTGGCAGGATCTTGCCAGGGGAAGTGAGTTGGGGCTCAGTGAGTCTGGTGGCATCCGTTTATGGTGCTCTCATCCATATCCAGTGAGGCTGAGCCAGCTAGGCCACCGTGGACATCGCTTTTAGGGAGTCTGCTACCCCTTCATCCTCACCCCATGCTGTGGTTTGAATTTGTCCCCTCCCAAATGCAGGTGTGGAAACTTTGGCCACTGTGATGGTATCATGAGGGCAGTGGGCTGGAGATCAGTGTTCCTGGAGGCAGGGCACAGACTCTGCCTCAAAGTTCCCCAAAGTGCCAGGAAGACTTGTCAGGGGATGGGATGCCTGTGCTGGGCAGACCATGGAGCAGGTGTGCACTAGAAGATAAATTGAGTGTCGGCATGAGACCTCCCAGGCCGGGAAACCCCTGGTAAGCAAGGAGGCAGGTGTGTTCTGGGTCACAGCCCCAGTGTGCAGGCAGCACATGATGTCAGGCCCAGCTGGAGGCTCCTCTGCTGGTCCCTGGGCCTCTCCCATGAAAAAGTCCTGCCGTTTCAGGTCTTCTCCAGGGAAGGCTGTTTAGGAAAATGGTGGCCAGCTGGTGAAATACAAAGGCATGTCTGCCCTGCATGCCTTCACCCGGTCACTGTCCTAGGGAGCCAAAAAGGGCATTCAAGAATGGGTCCAGGAGACCACTAGAGGGAATCATCAGAGAATTCGTACAGTGTTTGGGAGTGAAGGAAGCCCACTTCTCAATACTGCACAAACCCCAGAGTCTCTGGAGGAGAAGAATTGGAAATGCGACCACCTGAAATGCAAGTCCAGGACACGGCAACCAAGATCACAAGATCAGAAGCAAAGTCAGGAGAGCAGCCTGCCACCATTCTTTTTTTTTTCTTTATGGTTTTTGCATTTTAATAGACTCTTGAATTTTACATATTGATTTTTTTTAGAGTTGCACTTTCTGATAAAGAAATTATCAGATATATCCCTCTCCATACTGATATTTATATTCTTTTTGACACTGTTGGAGAGGTAATGCTGATGATCTACCTCTAAAATTTATTTGCTCTAAGCAAATAATAATTGTAGATCACAATTAATATAGAATTTATTCTATAATAGATGCTAATGTAACAGCATGACTTGTATTAATGTTTTCTTTTTTTTAATTGTTGGGGATTCATTGAGGGTACAAGAAATGAGGTTACACTCATTGCATTTGTTAGGTAAAATCCCTCTTACAATCGTGTCTTGCCCCCAAAGGTGTGTCACACACCAAGGCCCCACCCACCTCCCTCCTTCCCTCTCTCTGCTCTCCCTTTCCCCCGCCATGTCATTAATTGTCATTAATTGTCCTCATATCAAAATTGAGTACATAGGATTCATGCTTCTCCATTCTCGTGATGCTTTACTAAGAATAATGTCTTCCACTTCCATCCAGGTTAATATAAAGGCTGTAAAGTCTCCGTTTTTTAATGGCTGAATAGTATTCCCTGGTGTACATATACCACAGCTTGTTAATCCATTCCTGGGTTGGTGGGCATTTAGGCTGTTTCCACATTTTGGCGATTGTAAATTGAGCTGCAATAAACAGTCTAGTGCAAGTGTCCATATGATAAAAGGATTATTTTCCTTCTGGGCAGATGCCCAGTAATGGGATTGCAGGATCAAATGGGAGGTCTAGCTTGAGCACTTTGAGGTTTCTCCTTACTTCCTTCCAGAAAGGTTGTACTAGTTTGCAGTCCCACCAGCAGTGTAAAACTGTTCCCTTCTCTCCATATCCACGCCAGCATCTGCAGTTTTGAGATTTTGTGATGTGGGCCATTCTCACTGGGGTTAGATGGTATCTCAGGGTTGTTTTGATTTGCATTTCTCTATTAGGGATGAAGAGAATTTTATCATAAGTTTGTTAGCCATTCATCTTTCTTCTGTAGAGAAGATTCTATTCATGTCTCTTGACCATTGATATATGGGATTTTTGGCGTTTTTTGTATGGATTAATTTGAGTTCTCTATAGATCCTAGTTATCAAGCTTTTGTCTGATTCAAAATATGCAACTATCCTTTCCCATTGTGTAGGTTGTCTATTTGCTTTGGTTGTTGTCTCCTTAGCTGTACAGAAGCTTTTCAGTTTAATGAAGTCTCATTTGTTTATTTTTGTTGTTGTTGCAATTGCCATGGCAGTCTTGATCATGAACTCTTTCCCCAGGCCAATATCTTCCAGTGTTTTTCCTATGCTTTCTCTGAGGATTTTTGTTGTTTCATGCCTTAAATTGAAGTCCTTTATCCATCTTGAATCAATTTTTGTGAGTGGAGAAAGGTGTGGGCCCAGTTTCAGTCTTTTATATGTGGATATCCAGTTCTCCCAGCACCAATTATTGAATAGGGAGTCTTTCCCCCAGTGTATATTCTTGTTTGATTTATCTAAGATTAGGTGGTTGTAAGTTGTTGGTTTCATTTCCTGGTTTTCAATTCGATTCCAAGTGTCTATGTCTCTATTTTTGTGCCAGTACCATGCTGTCTTGACCACTATGGCTTTGTAGTACAGCCTAAAATGGTATGCTAATGTCTCTGACTTTGTTTTTATTACTAAGAACTGCCTTAGCCTTACAGGGTTTTTCTGGTTCCCTACAAAACACAGAAACATTTTTTTCAAGTCTTAAAAGTACAATGTTGGTATTTTAATAGAGATAGCATTTAATCAGTAGATTGCTTTGGGAAGTATAGACATTTTAACAATGTTGATTCTTCCCAGCCATGAGCATGGTATGTTCTTCCACTTATTAATATCCTCTGCTATTTCCTTTCTGAGGATTTCATAATTTTCTTTATAGAGGTCCTTCACCTCCTTTGTTAGGTATATTCCTAGGTATTTCATTTTATTTGAAGCTATGGTGAAGGGAGTTGTGTCCTTAATTAGCTTCTCATCTTGACTATTATTGGTGTATACAAAGGCTACTGACTTGTGGACATTGATTTTATATCCTGAGACATTACTGTATTTTTTGATGACTTCCAGGAGTCTTGTGGTTGAGTCTTTGGGATTCTCTAAGTATAAGATCATGTCATCAGCAAAGAGGGAGAGTTTGACCTCCTCTGCTCCCATTTGGATTCCCTTTATTTCCTTGTCTTGCCTAATTGTATTGGCTAGAACTTCCAGCACTATGTTGAATAGTAAAGGTGACAGAGGACAACCTTGTCTGGTTCCAGTTCTAAGAGGAAAAGCTTTCAGTTTTACTCCATTCAGTAAAATAATAGCTGTGGTTTTGTCATAGATAGCTTCGATCAGTTTAAGAAATGTGCCACCTATGCCTATAATTTTCAGTGTGCTAATTAGAAAAGGATACTGGATTTTATCGAATGCTTTTTCTGCATCAATTGAGAGGATCATATGGCCTTTGTTTTTGCTTCTGTTAATATGGTGAATAACATTTATGGACTTGCATATGTTAAACCAGCCTTATATCCCTGGGATGAAACCTACTTGATCATGATGTATGACTTTTTTGATGATAAGCTGTAATCTATTGGCTAAGATTTTGTTGAGAACTTTTGCATTAGTGAAATTGGTCTGAAATTCTCCTTTTTACTTGGGTCTTTCCCTGGTTTTCGTATTGGGGTGATGTTTGCTTCATAGAATGTGTTGGGGGAAGATTCCTTCCTCCTCAATTTTTTTGGGATAATTTTACAGTACAGGAATAAACTCTTTGTTGAAGGTTTGATAGAATTCTGATTTGAAGCCATCTGGACCAGGGCATTTTTTTGGTGGAAGCTTTTTTATTGTTTCTTTAATCTCGGTTCTTGAAATTGGTCTGTTCAGGAGCTCTATTTCTTCCTGGCTAAGTCTCAGGAGAGGGTGTGATTCCAAATATTGATCCATTTCCTTCACATTGTCAAATTTCTGGGCATAGAGTTTCTGGTAATATTCAGAGATGATGCCTTATATCTCTGTGGGATCAGTTGTTATTTCCCCTTCATCATTTCTGATTGAGGTTACTAGAGATTTTAATTTTCCATTTCTATTTAGTCTGGCCAAAGGTTTATCTATTTATTTATTTTTTCAAGAAAACCAATTCTTTGTTTCATTAATTTTCTGAATGATTCTTTTGTTTTCAATTTCATTGATCTCTGATTTAATTTTTGAGATTTCTTTTCTTCTGCTGGGTTTAGGCTTAGATTGTTTTTCTTTTTCCAATTCCATAGGATGGCTTGTGAGTTTGTTGATGTTCTCTCTTTCTGTTTTTTGGATGTAGGCATCTAAAGTGATAAATTTTCCTCTCAGAACTGCTTTTGCAGTATCCAGAGGTTTTGGTACCTGCGTCTTCATTGTTGTCATGCTCACAGAAGTTGATGATTTCCTGTTTTATTTCTTCCTGCACCCAACTGTCATTCAACAGAAGGTTGTTTAATTTCCATCCTTTGTGTGGGGTTCAACATTTTTGTTGGAGTTGAGTTCCACGTTTAGTGTCTTGTGGTCTGAGAAGATACAAGGTAAAATTTCAATTCTTTTGATTCTGTTGAGGTTTGTTTTCTGTCCTAGGATATGATCAATTCTGGAGAATGTTCCATGGGGTGATGAGAAGAATGTATATTCTTTATCTTTCAGTTGGAGTGTTTTATATGCGTCTATCAAGCACTGTTGTTTTAGGGTCTCATTTAAGTCCCTTATATCTTTGTTTAATTTCTATTTAGAGGATCTGTGCAGCTCTGTAATAGAAGTTTTAAATTCCCCTGTTATTGTGGTGTTGTAGGATATCATATTGCTCGGACTGAGTACACTCTGTTTCAAGAATCCAGGAACATTTAAGTTGAGTGCATAAGTATTTAGAATTGAAACATCTTCTTGTTGTATTTTTCCCTTGACCAATATAAAGTGACCATCTTTGTCTTTTTTGACTTTAGTTACTTTAAATCCACATACGTCTGAAAATAAGATTGTAACTCCTCTTTCCTTCTGAATTTCGTTTGCCTGAAAAATTGACTTCCAACCTTTACCTTGGAGTTTTAATTTGTCTTTTGTAGCCAGGTGTGTTTCCTGCAGACAGCATATGGATGGCTTGTGTTTTTAATCCAGTCAGCCAATCCATGCCTCTTCAGTGGGAAATTCAAACATTAACATTTATTGAGGTAATTGATAAGTGTGGTAGTATTCTATTCATCTTATTTTGTGAGAGTCCATTGCTTAGTTTTATCTTTTGCATCAGTGTGGAAGTTAGGTTCTGTCCTTTAATTTCTGAGTTCTTACTTTGCTATTGATCCATTGTGATGGTCGGTGTGTAGAACAGGTTGAAGTATTTCCTGTAGAGCTGGTCTTGTTGTGGCCAATTTCCTCAATGTTTGTAAATCAGTAAATGATTTGATTTCTCTGTCAATTTTAGCTTAGCAGGGTACAGAATTCTGGGCTGGAAATTGTTCTGTTTAAGTAGATTAAAGGTAGATGACCATTGTCTTTTTTTTTAATTAAGTCATATATACATAGATCATGAATACGTTTATGCCTTTGTGGGATTCAATGTGTTGATTATTTGTACAAATTAGAGTGCTTACATCCTACTAATATATCTTGTCTTCTTGCTTGAAAAGTTTCATTAGAGAAGTCTGCAGTCACCTGATGGATTTGCCCCTGTAGGTCAACTGGCACTTACTCCTGGCAGCTTGAAGAATCTTTTTTTTTATCTTAACTTTGGACAGGTTCATCACAATGTGTCTTGGAGAAGCTCTGTTAGAGTTGAGGTGACCTGAGGTCCGATATCCCTCTGAAAGTTGTGTCAGAATCTTTGGTGATATTTGGGAAATTTTCATATTCTCTAGTATGGCTTCCATTCCTCTGGGACATTCTTATTCCCCTTCTGGGATGCCTATAACTCATGTGTTTGAATGCTTCATAAAGTCCCATAATTCTGTCAGTGAACGTTCTGCTTTCTCTCTCTTCTTTTCTGCCTCTTTAACTATCTGAGTTATCTCAAGAGCTTTGTCCTCTACCTCTGAGATTCTTTCTTCTGCATGGTCTAATCTGTTGCTGATACTTCTATTGCATCTTTAGGTTCTCTAATTGACTGCTTCAGTTCCTTGAGCTCTGCTAGGAACTTTCTATATTCTTCATATTGTTCATCTCTTATTTGATTCTGTTTTTGGATTTCCTTTTGGTTATTTTCCACTTTGTTAGCAGTTCCCTTCATTGTTTCCATCATCTGCATTCTGAATTCCCTTTCTGTCATTTATAACATTTCTTTATCAGTGGAATCCTCTGCAGTAGCTACCTCACAGTCCCTTGGGGGGGTTGCTCTGGACTGGTTTTTCATGTTGCCAGGATTTTTCTGATGATTCTTCCTCATGAGTGTTTTCTTTTATCTGTTTCTTTGCCCTACTTTTCCTTTCATTTCCTCTTGCTCTTTAAGTTACTGTGCCTCTGGCCTAGGGTTTCGATGAGTCCTTTTGGTACAGGACTAGAAAGATGAGAAGATTGAAGAGCAAGAAGGGAAAAAAGATTTAAAAAAAAAAAAGAAAAAAGAGAAAGGAGAGGGTGTGAATAAAAGGGAATATTGACCAAAAGAAGAGAGGCACAAAAAGAGGGAGACAGGAGCAATATAGGTGTACAGTTAGGGTACTTTGATCCAACCTTAAAAACTCCCAACCACTGGGGATGCCAAGTTGGGTTGTTTTCTTGAGGTCAGCAGCTCTTTGCCAGCCTGTACTCCACCTCCACCTAGTAGACAGGAAAGACAAAAATGCTATGAATGAAACCAAAAAAAAGCAAACAGAAAACTTTACAGGATAAAATTGGTGGAAAAACAAATAATAGGGGTAAAAACACTAGCAAGAATGAAGTTCTAACTGTTAAAGAAGGCAACGATGGAAAATTATATTTAAACTAGAAAAATGAAGAAGGAAAAGAAAGAATGAAAAAAATTAGAGGGAAAATGTTGAAATTAAAAAAAAAAACAGAAAAAAAAAGCAGTATATATATCTTGCTGGATATTGTCTGGGCAACAGGTGATCTTCTAGGGTATGAGATGTTGATCACAATGCTGACACAGCTATACGGGATGGAGTTTGGAGGCCTCAGTTGATCTCTCAAACCCCACAGGGTGGAGAACCTAAATATCTCCTGAGCCCACTTAAAAGGCACTTTAAACTGCTAACCTTGGCTAAGCAGAAGCTTTCCCAGGAAAGCACTTGTCACTGGGATCACTCCTGAAGTGGCTGTCTACTTTCCCAGTGTTCCAAAACCAGTCTCACTCTATGCCCCTGAGGGCCAAGGCTGTGAGGTGTCTCAGTCCCTGCCTTTAGGCTGCTCGGTCACTAGATAACTCACCCAAGGTCTCCTGCCCGATCCTTGCTCAGTAGCCCTCAGGGCTGAGCTTGCTGGGGGCAGTTCTCACACAATTGCTCTGGGCAGCCCACAGCTGAACACTGTTAGCGCCATAAGGCTCAGTGGCACAGTCCAGAGCCTTAGACAATGCTTAAAGTCCTCCGCACTCTCACCCAAGTTCTCCCAAGGTAGTTCAACTGAATGCCAAATCCAAGGAAAAAAAAACCAAAACAGCTCACTTGTAAGGCCTTTCAAGTTTGCAATCTGACTGCTGCTGTACTTACAGCTGCCAGTGGGATTAGACTGAACAAACACACACAACCAGTTGCCAGTTCTCCACTGCTTTTGTACTCTTCATGGGGTCCAGAAATCCCTTGCTGACTCCCTGTGTCCCCAAAGGGTTGTTTCTGGGCAGAACCCGCCAGCCAGAGATGCCTGGAGTCTTCTCTTCCCAGTCTTACCGTGCCTGGTTGCAAGGAAGCTGTTACTCGGCCACCATCCTGCTCCCTTGGCTGCCAGCAGCCTTACCTGAGACCCACAGGCTCGCCAGCCTGTGTGATGCACAAATCCCAAGCCCCAAACCCACAGGGTCTGTGGGTCACAAAAGAGGATAGGCACGTCTCTCCTCACCTGCAAGAAAGTGCTCAGAGACGATGAGTTCACCATTACCCTGCCCCTTATGACACACAAGTTCCCTGGGGGCACAGACTTTTCTCATTTGTTCTTTCCCTTCGTGCCCCCCCAGGCCAAGTTCCTGGAACAGGAGAGGGTCTCAGCATCTGTTTGTTGAATGGACCAAGGAGAAGCAAAGTGGATCTCTATTAAGATAAACACTGTTGCCTCTCAGACTGGCATGGGTCCCAACTCCGTGTCATGCAGGAAGGCACCCACCTGGGCTGGAGGAGTGGGCACCAGTCAGCACGGCATGTGAAACGGCCACATTATGAAACTCAGCCAGTCTCCCTGTGGGGGTTTCTGTCTCTTGAGACCCACCCTGGGGTGCCGGGTCAGGGTTTGTGGAGGGTTGGAGGCATATAGGGCAGGATTTGTAACAGTTCTGTGAGTGTTGGGGAGCCCATATGTCCCCCACAGGGGGTGCACTGCCCACGCACTGGCACAGCCACGCCGAGGGTGCTGTGAGTCCCTATAGACGACATCGATGATGACGATACTTTGTTTATCTGGATCTCAAGAATATTGGAATTTTTAGAAAGTGTAAAGTGAGTCTATATTCTGTTGTGTCTGTGTACAGAACAAAGGACTAGAAAGGGTATGCACTCACATTTGTAAATGTGCAACGACCTAACGGTCACTGTGAGAACGGTGTGGCTGGATTTCAGAGGGGAGGGACCATTGGAGTCTCGCTGCTACCAGGAAATCGAAATCATGTGACTGTGTTGTCTATTAAAATTTAAATTGATTTTAGGGCGGCGCCTGTGGCTCAGTCGGTAGGACGCCGGCCCCATATACCGAGGGTGGCGGGTTCAAACCCGGCCCCAGCCAAACTGCAACCAAAAAATAGCCGGGCGTTGTGGCGGGCGCCTGTAGTCCCAGCTACGGGCTGAGGCAAGAGAATCGCTTAAGTCCAGGAGTTGGAGGTTGCTGTGAGCTGTGTGAGGCCACGGCACTCTACCGAGGGCCATAAAGTGAGACTCTGTCTCTAAAAAAAAAAAAAAAATTTAAATTGATTTTAAAGGAAACATATAGCCATATCCCACATACAGATAGGGTTTGTGCATGAAAAAGATGACGCAAAGCCTAAACTACTAAAGAATTTGTGTGAAACGTCTTTTGAATTTTCTCTAGTCATTGTCCTGAGTTAACACTAATTATGTGCCCGTTACTGAATAGGGGAGTAATTGAAACACAGAAACCCATCTTTGTTCTTGCAATACTAGTCAGAGCAGGGACTGCCTATGATTGTTTTTGTAAATATTTGCCTTTTACTTCTGAAGTTCTGGTCTCTCAGACTGCAGTCTGTGTATTTCTAATGTGGGTGAAGTAATTGTGTGGGCAAGAGGCATCTTTTATCACCCAGTAAAAACTTTGAAACCCATTTTCTGGGTGTTCTGCATGGAAATGAGCAAGGCACACTCATTTTTATTGTGTCCCCTTGTATTAGGTGGCACTTCAGTACCCACTATTTCAACTCATAAACCCTGCCATCGATGGGACTAATTGCATCAGAAACAGCCAGGGAACTTCACAAGCATTCAAAACACATAAATAACATGACCAATTAGCCGCTGGGACAGCCAAGCCCTCCATCTTCTTGTCAAAAGCCCCATGCTCCTGGCTCTAATTGTCCCTAAGGCATGGAATGGAACCGCCCCTGCCTGGCCCTCGCTTGGGGAGTGTGTGGGGACACTGGGGAAGCTGCAGGGCATGGCTTCAGCTTGTTCCAAACTGACCCTTTGCAGCAGGTGACAGGCTCAACAGCCAAGGGACGGCCACTCTGCCCAGCTTGTGAGAATCTGGGGCGCCCCCTCTGCAGGGAGGCCTGGTCTTTCTCTATTGCCTGTTTACCCTCCCAAAGAAGCACACCTGAGTGGGTGAGGGCTGCGCCAGCCTGGCCTGAGAGCTCTCCAGAAGGACAAAGTGACCCCAGCACTCTTAAGACAGTGAAGGAGGTGGGCAGGAATCTGGAAAACTCAAGACTCGAGGGAGATCCCGGAAGGGGCAGATTGGGCAGATGGTTTTTGTTTGGGGTTTCCATCCTTGGAACAATTGGGGATGACAAGCAGGAGAGGGGTGGCCACCTCCTAATAGCTCTGTCCCCTCACCCAGAACACAACATAGGAGTGGGGGTGAGGGGTGACAGAGGTCGGTCCCGAGAGGCTAGCTGGTTTGATGTAAGCAGAGTGGGCGGCCAGATAAAATGCTCCCCCTGAGCCACCTGGACACCTGCCCCCTGTCCAGGACCAGGACAGCTTTATGGCCTTCAGCTTGGACCCTGGCTCAGCAGTGGCATATTAGTGACTGTCCACTTCCTCATCCAGTTACTCCCTATTTAACTCCATTGTGCACAGGGACTGGGTGTGGGTGGTCAGTGGAGTTGGACAGGTGTCCGTCACGGAGTTCACTGTCCCCTGCCCACCTCATTACTTATGCTTCCCTAGTCCCTGCAGCTGCAGCTCATGTCAGCTCTGGGGCAGGAGCCTGGCTGTGGAGGGGCCCAGGCGGACGGCTGGGCCCTGTGGGGTGAAGGGAAGCAGGCCTGGGGGCTGGCGGTGGGAGGTCAGGACCAGTGTGGCTCTCATTCCCAGCTTCTGATGATTCAAAGCTTTCATAAATGTCCCCTGGCCTTAGTCTAACATTGGTTCTGTGAGGCAGACTGAGGCTTTATCTTCATACCTATGAGACTGTGAAGAAAGACCAAAGTCCACCAATGGGCAAAGTGGGCATCAGGGCAGGTCAGGGTGTGCAGTGCCCGGTGCAGGCCACTTCTAGAACCTTCCGTGCCGCAGGCCCCTGCCCTCACCCAGACACACGATGGCCAGCATCTGCTCAGGGCCACATGGTGACTGTCACCTGCAACCTCTGCCGTCCTCCATGGGAGGATCAGTTTCATTTTCCTGTCTGTTCCAACACATCTCCCTGGTGTGTCCAGATGTGACTCTGTTGCCATTAAACCCGAAGTTTCCGGAGCTTTCATAAAATCTTCTCCGTCTCTGTTGTGTTTCCAGACCTTGCATTAGTTGGGTGTTCAACTTCCTGGACTGATTGTTTTTTATCTTTGTGTTTCTTATCTTTTTTCTTTTTTTACTTGAAGTGAAATTCACATAACAAAATTCCCTGTTCTGAAGTAACGATTCCGTGGCATTTAGCACCCTCGCAGGGCTGTACAGCCGTCACCTCTACCTGGTTCTGAAACATTCTCGCCTTCCAGGGAGACTTCCCACCGTGTCAGTCAGCTGCTACCCCACTCCCCAACCCAGGCCCAGCAGCTGCTGACCTGTGTTCTGCCTGTGCAGAGTTACCCACTCTGGACGGTCTGCAAATGAGATCACAAGGGTGTGATCCACATGGCTCCGTTCACTGAAGATGACGTCTACAGGGCATATCTGCCTGGTGTCCCGTCTCGGGACTTCATTCCTTTTTATCTCAGACTAACACTCCCTGCTGTCTGTCCACCCACCGATGGACAGCTGGGTGTTCCTCCCACCCGCTGGTTATTAGAAGTAGTGCTGTTGTGAACATTCGTCTGAAGGTATTTGTTTAAATACCTGTTTTCAATTCTTCTGGGCGTATATGTAGGAGTGAAACCACTGAGTCTTGCATTACTCCTTTGTTTAACTATTTAAGGAACTACCAAACTGTTATCTAGAGCACAGGAACCGTTTTACATTCCTCCATCAAACTGCAAAAGTTCAGCTTTCACCAAATTCTTGAAAACACATGCTTTTCCTTTTTTAAAAAATGGTTGCCTTCCTGCTGGGCATGACGTGGCCTGTCTTTGTGGTTTGGTTTGCGTTTCCCAAGCGGCTTGTGCCACTGAGCGCCACGTGCTTGCCAGCCATTTGTACACCTGCTTTAAAGAAACTGTTCTTCAAATCCTCCATGCATCTTTACAGTGGACGGTTTCTCACGTTCAATTGTAAGACACCTTCTTACGTTCCAGACACAAGACCTTTGCGGATACAGGAGCCACCCTTGGAATTGGATGTTCACTTTCTTTTTTTTTTTTTTTTTTTTTTGTAGAGACAGAGTTTTACTTTATTGCCCTCAGTAGAGTGTCGTGGCATCACACAGCTCACAGCAACCTCCAGCTCCTGGGCTTAGGCAATTCTCCTGCCTCAGCCTCCCGAGTAGCTGGGACTACAGGCGCCTGCCACAACGCCCGGCTATTTTTTTGTTGCAGTTTGGCCGGGGCTGGGTTTGAACCCGCCACCCTCGGCATATGGGGCCGGCGCCCTGCTCACTGAGCCGCAGGCGCCGCCGGATGTTCACTTTCTTGATGGTGTCCTTTGATGCACAAAGGTTTTAAATTTTGATGAAATGCAGCTTATTTTTTTTTTGTTGATCATGCTTTTGGGGTTATACCTATTATAGAATATTATATATCTGTATATATATTTATATACACAATATACTTATTTCCTACAGAGTTTATTTATGTTTTCTAATAGTTACTTTTAAATGGCATTTGGTTCTTGTCTCGTGGCTAACGTGTCCTCTCCAGTCCCTTTGGGGATGGGATGAGGCTCCCAGCCAGGAGGTCTTATCTTTCCATCTGTTGCATGAGGCCTGCTGTCACCTGTCAACGTGATTCCTCTGGTTGTTTGTGTTTTGTGCGGGGACTCCCCCTGTTGTCTGGCCATCCTGAGCTGTCCATGTACACCGTGGGGTGGGGGCAAAAAGGAAGTGAGCTCTGATCGGGACCTCAGCATGGGAGACGGAGTTTGTGCTTATGGCTGGGTAAACCAGGGCCCAGCCTTTTGGTAGTGAGAGCCTTAAGTGCTTGGTCGGGGGGCTTTGTTCTAAAACAGCAAACCTTCCCGCCAGCTGCCTTGGCTCGGGCCAAGCCCTGCATCCTGTTTACTGTTTATTTACCGTTTGTTTCTCTCTTGTTCAATGGTGCTTCGTGCAGGAGGGGCAGATTGACAAGCCCATTTATGTCTGCCAAGGGGACAGCCGTTCAGCGTTTATGTGTACATTTAGTCAGTCTGCCAATGTGCATTAAACGTCTATTTGTAAAGTAGATTTAAAGATTAAAATACATGACTTCTGTTTCTGGAGCGCTCACAGATCTGGAAAGGGTCACTTGAATGTGATGTGCTAGAATAGAAATAGGTATAACATGATTTGAAAACACAGAAGGACAGCAAGTCACACTCGATGTGGCACTCTAAGTGCAGAGACTCCCTGTTAAGAAGAGAAGGAATTTGTAAGGCAGAGAGGGAAATTAATTCCAAGAAATGGAAACTTATAGTCTGGAGGCAGAGAGGAGGGGATATGTGGGATTCTGGGCCAACGCCCCATTTGCGTCACCAAAGCAAATAGAAAGATTGGCTGTTGGGACAGGAAGTGACCACCCAGGAAGGGAGTGGACTCCCACGATGTCAGGGCCTGCAGCAGAGAGCAGGTGCTATGCTGAAGACACATCCACCTTTATGAGCGCTGTCTTCCGGGAAGGAGGCAGACACAGGAGCCCATGACTTTAGTATCGTCTATAAAGAGAGGAGGAGTGTGGAGTGGAGGATGGACCCAGCATGCTCCCCTCACAAGGGAGTCAGAGACAGTGTCCAGGCCAGAGAGGGTGGCCCTGGGCTCAGTTGGGGGAAGAAACAGGAGTCAGTCAGTAAACAAGATGGATGGAGTGGGGGTAAGAGGCTGGTATTCCGGAGAGAGCAGGAGCATTGAACTGGACTCTGCACTTGTTCTGTGTGGACTGGAGGGGCGGGGGGCAGACAGTGGAGAATCTCTAAAAGATACCACACCAGTGAGGCAGGATGGGAGTAAATTCTACTGTGCAGAGGGCACACGGTGCTGAAGGGCAAAGGTGGTGCACGGTCAGGCTTATGGTGGAAATGCTGGTGGATGGGCCAGGAATCCAACTCTGGTTGACAAATTGCTGACCCACTTGGTAACCAGCCTAGCAGGACCCAGGAAAGGTAAAGCCCAGGTGAGAACCTTCAACTGAATATTTCACAAAGGGTTCCTTTGCACTGGCTGCTTCGAAATAAGTCTAGGAGTATTTTAAATGTTTTAGTACCTTTAAAAGAAACAGTCATTAAAAATGCAAGTTCCCTAGAGAGTGCCTACTGTGCTCTAAGCAGGGCACACCCAGCTCCTGGGAGGCGCCAAGTGGAACATAGTCACGTTCGGTCTCCTCCTCCCCGTCCTTTGAAAAATGTGCCTGCCCTCGTCGTAAAAACGCATTTTGTGTATATTTGGGGATGGGCTGGCTTCTTGATGGCAGAGAATAATTCTTCCAAGTGATGGGTGGTTTGCTTTGATGCCAACCAAATTGGATTGTGCCGCCTGCCATCACAAATCAATGCGGCGGGCACGGTGCTGGTTTATCCTTCAGCTCACAAGCAGCAGTTCCCAGCCCGTCCCCGCTAAAGGTTATGTTTACTTTAAGCTAATTAAAGCCATTTGTATCAAATGACTGGGAAAACTTCCCTTTTGAAAATAAGAAAATAACTGAAAGACGTTGGCTAGAAAAAAGAGTCCGAGTTAATTTTATCACTGCGACAAGAAGTATACTATTAATTTTATTACTTCTAGATGTGAGATGAATCAGGCAGGTGGGGACGGCGTCTTCACTCCGGTTAGTCTGGGAACCATGGCGCTGACTGAGCATGGCTCTCTGGACAACAAAGAGCCTGTATGTGCTAGAACAGAGCGCACGTAAATGACAGGCCACCTCGGCCAACGCACACAGGGGCTCACACATTATCCTGAACTCAGCTCTTGTTTAGTCACATAGGGTAGTGAGAAGCCTAAGTGTCCTTCTGTGCATGGGGCACAGGCCCTGCAAGTTTCTGTTCATTTAAAACATGCCAGGGGTTGGGCGAGGGTGAATTCATCACAAACCGTGATTTATGTCTAAAAATGTTTTAAATACACATTTATTCCTTTAAATTATATGCTTGCTGAAACCGTTCTGATCCTGGCTGGGAGGAGGGGACCCAAAGGCGGTGAGTGAGCCCCCAAGGACCTCGCAATCCTCATTTCTTTTAGTCAATGACAAGGCAAGACGCATCTTTATAAGAGGCAGGAGAAAGTACTTCATGCCCATTCACACGATACGCAGGGACCTGTAAGTGTCTTGAATGTTTGGTGTGTGAAAACACAAGCACACACACTGGGTGTGCACACACAGATGAGCTGTGCAGGGCCGCTTTCATTTCTAGGTCTGGATTTGCAGGGACATGTTTACATGGGCAGTGCTGCGTTGCGGGGAGTGAGTGGTCTTTCCTGATGTATTTGTAAAAAACATTTGTCCAATATTTCCATTAAGATGTTCATGATAGAATAATTGCTACCACCATTTTCGAAAGGCCCAGCTAGAGGAACATGCTGCATTTTGCACAGAAGACTCTTGGACCCAGAGGGGCTAAGTTTGCACAAGAGGCAGGTGGGGACCCAGAGAGCCCCCTCTGCTCTGCACCCCGGCTGGGTCCTCTCCACGTTTCCTCCTCAGGCAGCCCCTCGCAGTGGACAAGGCTGGCTCAGGCAGATGTCACCCATTATGGGGGCACCACCACAGACAGATGTGAGTGCGGCGATGAGTACCCAGAGGCTCTGTCCACAGCCAGTCTCCTGTGCTCTGTCGTTTTTCCTGTTCTCTCGATGGAGAAACTGAAGCTCAGAAGAGGGGAGTGACTGTTCCCTGAACTCAGTGCTAGCAAGCCACTGGCTGAGCTGGGGGTGATTTCCAGGTCTGCCTGATGGCAAACCTCGGGGACCCCAGGGCTGGAGCTGCCACTGTCTCTCCTCACTTGGTTCAGAGCCCCCAGACAGGTGGCGGGAGAGAGCCGGTCCTCAGCTGAGCTTGCCCCTTCTGCCCCAGGCTTTGGATCCATCCTGGGAACGTCCTGTGGCCATGGTTGTACCACATGTGGAACCAGAAAACAGCAGAGACCCCCTAGATGGGCTCAGGGCTATGGGGGCAGTGGTGAGGGTTGTGCCCTTCCTCTGCCTGACCCTGGAGGTCCCCAGTTGTGACAGCAAAGCAGGCAGGGTTCCTGAAGGACAGCACTGCCCCTGGCACCCTGCAAGGTGACAGTGTGGCTGACACTCCTTTCATTCAGTGAGCGGGACTCTGGCTGCTCTGGAGAGAGGCTCACAGGTCTCGTTTTCATATCATGAAGGCTTTAATATTGAATCCTTTTATTTGACAAAATGTTCCTATTTGATAAAATTTAATGAAGTAATTTAGAGTGAGGGTGTATTTAATTATGACTTTCTCTTCCATATGTAACTGAAGGTTACATAAAAAGGTATTTTTGAGAATTTTAAAATCGGAAGTTATGAATGCTTATGCTAAGATAGATAAAGCGTTAAATATAATATTTTAACTTTACGATGGTGGGACATAACTTTAACATCGTCAAAGTGCACCTCAGAATAGCATGGGCCCCTTTGAAATTCTCTTTCTTTTGCAAAGTAATAGTCATAACAGTAATGGTGGTAAATAGAAACCCACTATTAAATATATTCACATCCTAAATTACATTGCTGTGTTTTAGCAAATAAGAACATTTTTGTTAAAAACAGTAACCTTAAAAATCTTCAACGTGAAAATACAATTTAACCATTTTTAGTTGATTATATTAATATTTAGAAAACACTGTATATATAAGTAATGCATTATATGAGACATTAATAGGGCATTAGGAATTAGCTTTCAGAGCTCCCTGCCACGCCCAGAGGCTGCTGCCCTTGGTCTGGGCCTGACCCGGCCCCCTCCTTTCTGGTGCCCTCTGTCACCTGTCCCGTGTCACGTGCCCTGTGCCGGCACAGCTGCCTGGCTCTGACACACTCTCCTGCTCTTCCTCTTCTCTGTGGCAGTGTGTGCGTCCTGCTCTGTCCCCACCCTCCCCTTGCTCAGGTCTCAGTCCAGTGTCACTGTCCCTGAGCCCCACTCCACACAGGACAGGTGCAGGAGTCACCTGAGGAGCTGACTGGCCACTCCTGCCTGCCCAACCTTTCTTCCCTCCAGCCCTGCTGGGCATCATGCTCGGAGCAGGGTAGTGCTCGGCAAACATCTTTAACCAAAAAGTGACGATACTTTATTGAGGAAAACAACTATCACCTGGGGCGAACCGGGAATTCCCAAACTCGGAACCTGCTCCTGTCACTTCTCTGAGGGTCGAGCTGGAGCCCCACACCAGCAGTGTGGTGGGTCTGTCAGTGTTCATGGATCTGCCCGTGTTCCCGCCGTGGTGAGCAGCAGCTCCAGGCTCTGTCCCTTGGCTCCAGAGCAGCCCTGTTCCTGCTGCCCTCGAAAGTCACTAGAACCAGAAGAAGTTACTGGGAGCCCCCTGGTCCTGACCTCTGTGGTGGCCATGTTAGCAGGAAGGGCCTCATGTAACCTTCCTGGGGTCACAGGGCCAGGCTGGCTCCGTCCTCCTGGCTGCTGTCCAGGTGGGGGAAGGCAGTCCCCAAGGGTGGGCCCAGCTGCCCCGAGTCTCTGAGGGAGGGTCTTCATGCCTCTGTTCGGGGTGTTCTTAGACAGAAAAAACAGTCCCAC
Organism: Nycticebus coucang; assembly: GCF_027406575.1. Classification (NCBI taxonomy): domain Eukaryota; kingdom Metazoa; phylum Chordata; class Mammalia; order Primates; family Lorisidae; genus Nycticebus; species Nycticebus coucang. The sequence continues at coordinate 158,948,737 of NC_069782.1, read as the reverse complement.
ATGGGACTGCAGCCACAGGCCATGCTCAGCTCCTGGCACAGGTCCCGCAGTGTGCAGATCGGGGTGCAGATCAGGCGGGTGAGCGCACAGAAGGCCCCGCGCCCCGCAGCATGACGATGACTCTGGCTCGGTCTCCCTTGCTGTCAGGGCGGGGAGGGGGCTGCAAGGTTGGGCTGGCGCGGCCTTGAGGTGGAGCCCTGGGCAATGCCAGCACGGAGCAGCCCCGAGGGAGGCGGGCTGGTGCTAATGAGCTCACTCGGGTTATTAAATGCGAGGCCGATGAGATAGTTAGCAGGCGCTATTGGAATTGCTTCGTTTTCTCATTAAACAATTAATTTGTGGCTCTTTGGAGTGTACAGTGGAGTCCCATCTGTTGATTCTGTTGTTTAAGTTGATGAAAGAGACAGGCCTAAGTGTGGAAAAAATACATACTCAAGCCCGGAGCCGCCCTGATGTGGCAGGTGCTCCGGGCTGAGTCCTGAGGGTTCCAGGAGGCTCCTGGGGTTGTGGGGGTGGCCGCCGCCCTGCAGGGGGTGCTTTCTGGGGCCCTGGGGGTGACCAGGGTGCTGCAGGTGGTGGGGGACTTCAGCACGGCCTCTGGGATGGGCACCCGAGCCTCCTGCTGCCAGCTCAGGTGTCTCACAGCTGTCAGGTGAAAGTTTGCACACCTGGTTTCCAAAGGAAGGCCCCTGCTTCCCAGGCTCTGTGGACAGATAGACACTCGCCCAGGAGAGCTGGGTCTTCTGTCCTGTGTGGCTTGCCTGTATCGTCCTTCCCAAAGCCACTCCGGGAACCTCACACTCCCCAGCATCCTTACGTCCCGTGCTAGTCCAGGGAAATCCTGCTAAACCGCAGGAAGATATTTGTGACACTGTCTTGTTCACACGCAATTTTACTCAAAGTAAAATGGAACCTTCTCTGTGTAGAGGCTCCAAGCTGTGCCCAGTGGTGCCCTCTGGGGAGAGCCCAGCTGCGTGGTGAAGTCCCCAGGGCACGTGGACAGGGCCCGAGGCTGGGTGAGTGAGGGCTACATGGCTCAGAGCTGGTGCCAGGTTCCTGGCCATGGCCCCTCCCCGTGGTCCCCTGGGTGCAGCTGGTGCCAAAGCTCCGCCGAGCAGGAGAGGAAGCTGTGAGAGCCTAAGATGAAAGCCAGAGAAAGCAGCTGCGGCTGTCCAGGAACTCAGAGCTGCTTAGGGAGGAGCCGCCCATGCCAGGGTCATCTCTGCAGATGGACAGTTAGGCTACAGAAGGTTCTCTGAAGGCCTGGTGGCATTTGCATGGGACCCAGCATCACACATAATAGAGCCAAGGAAAAGCCACAGTGTGGGCCCAGAAGGCCAGTGGTGACCCAGTGGAGCGTCCATTCGGAGTGACGTGCCGGGAGCCCCCTGTGTCCTCCCAGGCCAGCGAGCTGACATCTGCCCCGATCTGCTGCCCTGTACCGGGCCAGGAGGGGATGCTGACTGCACCGCGGGGCCTGGTGGGATGTGGGCCCCAGTAGGCACATTGTTGTCTGACACGCTGTGGGCACATTGACACCCACTAAGGAGATGACATAGTTGCTCTGGAGGCTTAACTCTCCAGGGAATGCTGCACTGGGGGGCAATTTTCAAAGATGTCCACACTGAGAGAGCTGTGCATAGCCTGAGTCCATAATGGAGACAACCGCTCTGCCGTCGTCACCTTCACAGAAAGCCACGCTGCTGCCTGTCAAAGCTTTACACACAGCAGCTTTGCTTCTGTCCTTTTCAGGCGAGTGCAGGGCACAGGGTGAGGAAGCTCTGGCCTCAGTGACAGCTGGCAGGCAGGTTTGGGACTTTCTTTCTGTGTGTGCCCGTGTTCTGTGTGCCCCTCTGTGAATGCCTGTGTGTGCACGTGTGTGGCACTCTCTGGATGTGTGCCCCAGCCTCCTGGTGCCAGCTCAGACACCAGGTGCCAGCAGTGTTGAGCTGGCTCTGACTCTCAGGACGACCGATTTGGAGGGACATCCCCTTCCAGGTGTGCTGCAACCCCCCCCCACAGCTGTAATTCCCACCGTCTTGAGCATCTTAGCCTGGGATTGTGAGTTTATACTTTTGGGGAAAGTTGTAGGGAAGTGTCTTAAATGATGGTTACACGTTCACTTGATCTCTCCTGCTTCCTCCCTCCACATTCCCACTGAACCTCCCTCTGCACTCCTGTCCTGCCCTGGCTCCACCTGCCTCTCCACCTCCACTGCCCCATCTCTTGTTTTCCTGGTTCACATGTCTCCAGAGCTCTGGAGCCTCTGGCTGGGGGTTAGGGGGTGATGTCACAGGGGGGCATTACTGATGCAGAGGGTGGGAATCATGTCACAAGGAGGAGTTCTTGCTGCAGGACACTGGGAGGGTGATGTCATAGGGGAGTGTTCCTGGGGCAGGGGGTGGGGGTGATGTCACAGGGGTGGTTCCTGGGGCAGGGGCTGGGGGTGATGTCACAGGGGTGGTTTCTGCTCTAGGGGGTGGGGGTGATGTCACAGGAGTGGTTCCTGCTCTAGGGGGTGGGGGTGATGTCACAGGAGTGGTTCCTGCTCTAGGGAGTGGGGGTGATGTCACAGGAGTGGTTCCTGCTCTAGGGGGTGGGGGTGATGTCACAGGAGTGGTTCCTGCTCTAGGGAGTGGGGGTGATGTCACAGGAGTGGTTCCTGCTCTAGGGGGTGGGGGTGATGTCACAGGAGTGGTTCCTGCTCTAGGGAGTGGGGGTGATGTCACAGGAGTGGTTCCTGCTCTAGGGAGTGGGGGTGATGTCACAGGAGTGGTTCCTGCTCTAGGGAGTGGGGGTGATGTCACAGGAGTGGTTCCTGCTCTAGGGGGTGGGGGTGATGTCACAGGAGTGGTTCCTGCTCTAGGGAGTGGGGGTGATGTCACAGGAGTGGTTCCTGCTCTAGGGGGTGGGGGTGATGTCACAGGAGTGGTTCCTGCTCTAGGGAGTGGGGGTGATGTCACAGGAGTGGTTCCTGCTCTAGGGAGTGGGGGTGATGTCACAGGAGTGGTTCCTGCTCTAGGGGGTGGGGGTGATGTCACAGGAGTGGTTCCTGCTCTAGGGAGTGGGGGTGATGTCACAGGAGTGGTTCCTGCTCTAGGGGGTGGGGGTGATGTCACAGGAGTGGTTCCTGCTCTAGGGGGTGGGGGTGATGTCACAGGAGTGGTTCCTGCTCTAGGGAGTGGGGGTGATGTCACAGGAGTGGTTCCTGCTCTAGGGGGTGGGGGTGATGTCACAGGAGTGGTGCCTGGGGCAGGGGCTGGGGGTGATGTCACAGGGGTTGTTCCTGCTCCAAGGGGTGGGGGTGATGTCACAGGGGTGGTTTCTGCTCTAGGGGGTAGGGGTGATGTCACAGGGGTTGTTCCTGCTCCAGGTGGTGGGGGTGATGTCATAGGGGTTGTTCCTGCTCTAGGTGGTGGGGGTCATGTCATAGGGGTGATTCCTGCTATAGGGGGCAGCCACCTCTCAGCACCCCTTCCTGTCGGGGAAGCCAAGCTCCTGTCCTCCCCTCTGAGTGTTTTATAGCCTTTTGTTCCTGGAAAGGGAAATCCAAGATGTTAGAAATGGGTAGAAAATTAATTCTCTCTGCAGCTTGTCAACTCTGAAATCATTGCCTATGAAAAATTTAGGAGGCCTTAGGAATGATTTGCTGTCTGTATGAGAATCATCTTCATCTGTAGTGGTTCTCAGGGAGGTGCTCCGGGATCTGGTCCTCCAGCCAGTGCTGGGGAAGACAGCAGCAGGTGACCCTGGCCAACCAGGGCCCCCACAGACAGCGTCCACCGGCCCCTCAAGTAGAGCTGGAGTGTCCCCCAAGGCCATCCAGCCTGGTGCTTGTCATTTGCTTGGGGGCTGGGGGTCTCTGTGTGACTGTGGGACCGTGTTGCTGATCCGTGAAGGTGCATCTGGTGCCACTGTCCCCAGCACCACTGTCCCCACTGCTCCGTTTGGGCTGCAGCAGTGACACTCCCGGTGTCTGGTTATTTGGATGTGTGGCCTCAAGTTCCCAGCTGTGTCAGCAACTCTGTCAGCAGCTCTGTGAGGTAACAAGCACTGAGAGGTGCAGGAACCCTCCTGCGTGTCCTCCAGTGAGAGGTAGGCAGGAAAACTCTGGCTGCACAGAGCCCTGGGGACCGTGGGCACTCTGACCACCAGCTCCTCCCCTGGCAGGGAAAGGCAGGAAAGCTCCCCCGGGGATTTGTCCCTCTGCCTATTCCCTCCAACCCTGGCTGTTTGGACAGCGTGAGGGGCTGCTCAGTCCTCCCCTTTCTCACAGCCTCCTCTCCAGTGGACTTTGTCTTCACGGCGTCACCCGGAGCACAGGTGTGGAGTCTGGGCTGTGCCTGGGTGTCCAGCCCTGCTCGATAGCCCCTTCTCCCCAGCACAGCACCCCCAATCCAGGTCCCACCAGTCCCCTGGGGCGCCCTCAGATTTTTTTTGTTTTTAATCTTTTGCTCCCACCCAGCTCTGGGGACCTGGGCTCTCCCAAGGGCCGAGGGAGATGCCGCAGTTCTGATGCTTCGGTTCTTACTGCAGAGACTGACCGCCAACCCGCACACTCACCAAGCCTCAGTTAGAGCCATATAAAACAGGCCCTGAGTGTACCATTTTTATTATCTTAGGCATAAATTGCTTTTTCCTGTTATTTTATTATCAGATTTTCAAAGGAGCTCAGTACTGCTTGAACTGACAAATAATGTCAGCCCTCCCTCCTGGTCTACTTTGTAACCCGGAAAAGGACTCTAAAAACCAACCGGACATCTGGAACTGCTTGCTTTTCTGCTTTTCTCATGTGTAAAATGGGGACGTTGTGCCTGCTTTGTCTGAACGTCATGGAAGTTGTTTTAGAACAGGGCTGATGGGGGTGTGGCATGCGAGGCTCAAGTGTCACTTGCCGTTCTCCCGGACGGCTCTGCAAGAGCAGAGGATGGCGAAGCTCTGGGAGGAAAAATGTTCATAGGTGTACACGCAGTCCCTGGGCTGTGCCAGACACAGACGTTGGAGGTCCTGGGACTCTGAGATCATGCCTGGCCATGCATGTGTCTAGCACAGGCCCGGGGGTTCTCCCTGGCGACACACAGGCATTTCCAAGCAAGCTTCCCGCGCACCTGCCTCATTGTTTGCTCTGAGGGCATGGCATGCCAAGGCCAAGGCTGCACAGTGGGTATGCGGTGTGGACTTTCTTCCTAAACCCTTCCCATAACAGCCAAAGATCGACAGCAGTGTTTTTCAACCTTTTTTTTTTAATCTCACAGCACACTTCAGCCTATAGTTAAACTTCCATGGCACACTTAAATTCTGTTGATTAAAAAAAAGAAAGTATTGGCTGGGTATGGTGGCTCATGCCTGTAATCCCAGCACTCTGCGAGGCTAAGGCAGGTGGATTGCCTAAGCTCATTTCCAGCCCAGCCTAAGAAAGAGCGAGACCCTGTCTCTACTAAAAATAGAAAAGGTGGCCAGGTGTTGTGGCAGGCACCTGTCATCCCAGGTACATGAGAGACTGAGGCAGGAGGATCACGTCCGCCCAAAGTTTGAGGTTGCCGCGAGCTATGATGCTACAGCACTCAACCCAGAGTACAGAGTAAGACTGTCTCAAGAAACAAAAAACAACAAAAGAGAATGAATATACTTAGTGTGAAAATAAGTTGATGAATGATCTTTAAACATTTTCTCAGCAGACCTAAGACCCTCTTGGCACACTGGTGTGCCCCAGCACAGTGGTTGAAAATCACTGGTCTACAGCAATTGGGGCACTCAGTTCATCCTGCTGTCCCCTGCAACTTCACGGGCACCTGAGGAAGCGTCAGGGCCATCTGTGGAACAGACTCCCCTGGTCTACAATTCCCTGCCTAATTCCAACATCGGAGAGGCTGGTGCTGAAGGAAGCACATCCACAGTCCCTATTGGCTTCCAAATAGAAAAGTTAATTCTCTCTTGTGCCCTATTTCTCAAGGTTCATTCATTTTCCCGACTTTCCCCGCTCCCTTGAGAGAAAGCTACAAGTGGAACCTTCTCCCAGATCTCCACAGTTCTAATTTCATCTTGTGTTTCTTTGAGATTTGCTCCACAAGCAGTTCCAGATGTCCGGTTGATTTTTAGAGTCTGGAACTTGGAAGAGACTCAAAACACTGGTGCCTTTTATAGAGAGGAAGCTGAGGTCACCGGAAGTCAGTGGTTTTTCTAATTAGAATTAGACTGAGTTTCAAACCATCCTTTGAATTAGGAGAGGTTGATACACTTCTAATATCTTTTTGATGATTAGACAGTTTTGTCTATAGTAGTTAGCACTTTTTTGAATGTCATTAAAAATTTTAGTGCTCTATTCTGTGTGAGTGGGGTTTGCTGGTGCCGAAGCACAGCTGGACAGGCACAGACCTGTCACCTGATACCAGATGATGCCACATGCCCGTGAGTCCTCATGTTTTGGAGAGTCTAAGAAAACTGGTGGCTCTGATCTAGAGGAATGAGCAGGAAGGAAAATGCTGGAAGCCTTGCCTTAGGGCATAGGAACAACCACCCCACCCAGTTGTTTAGGGAACAGAGTAAATTGACTGCTGAGCTCTGAGAGTTTCCAAGGCTCTGTCTTGCCCAAGAGATGGGCATGGTTTTTAATCTTCATTTTTTCCAGGAGGTGGGCTGTTGCCGCTATGTTCCTTCAAGGGGCTCTTGTTGGAAAATCCCCCCGCCCGGTGCCCTTGTTCCCACAGCTCTTCCAGGAAAGAACTAACCATGCACACCACGTTCTTTCACCTTTCCCGCAAATGCTGGGGTCACCACGACTCCTCAGGAGCAGCAAATACACATTTGACGGCTGACCGCCAGCAGGTCTCTGCACCGCTCCTCGGCCTCCTTCCAGACACCTTGCGACCTCCCCTTCCCTTTGTCTCTCAGCCCTGCCAGGAGGAAAATAGCGCCCAGAGTCACAGGGGAGCCCTTGGCGTCACAGAGCCAGGCCGATCAATAGATGAATGGTGGGGGGAGATATTACCGGCAGGCCTGTCTCCGAGGGTGGATATTTATTGTGCTCCCCAAAGCGCTTTACGTCCATGGTCATACGACTTGTTGATTTTCCTCCATAAACTAGTTCCCGTTGCCACTCAAGGGGGCACGTTACAACATCATCAGAGTTTGTGGAGAGCCCCAAAGCAAAGATCACTTAAGCATGTCGGAGTGGACCCCAGAAGTGGCCCACGGAGAGCCGCACAGGGCACTCTGCCCGCAGAGTTGGCCACAGGCCTGTCACGTGGGCCCAGGTGTTGCTCTGTGTCTGCAAGGTGGCTGCAAGGTGCACTGGTAAGAAGTGCCGGCTGGCCCGACAGCGGCTCAGGGCAGGGACGTGTGTGCCACAGGGATTGCAGGGAGGGGTCTATGACAGGGCCGTAAAATGACCATCCCAAATACCTTCTCTGAGAAGCACTCAGGAGGAGCAATGGAAATCGTTATCTCAAAGGCCAGAATTTATGATCTGATTTTTACAAAGATCAACTACTTCCAATATAGAGATTTTTCACTACCCTTTCTCAGAGTGCCAGGAAGAAGGCATGGGGGCTTCTGGCCGCGGTCCCTTGGCACGGTGTCTCACGATGACATGCGTGTTCATCCAAGTGCTCTTAGGAGATGCTGGCGTGTTCCCATTGGCGTGACGGCCGTGCGTGGTGTGGGTGACCGTGAACAGCCGCCCTCATGCATGTCACGGTGCCTGCTCTCACTGCACTGTGGATGAAGTTTAAAGCAAATGGCTTCCGGCTCCTTAGGTAGTAAAAAGCCACCAGTCACATCCGGTCACAGCATGGGTCTGAGTCTAGGGTGACCAATGCATCCAACTTCAGTTGACCTTTAACTTTCTCCTCTCTTGCCTTGGGCCTGCTTTGGGTGTATGGGGATGCTGCGGGGGGGCGGGTCAGCTTGCCAGTCCTCCCCCGCCCCTCCCCTTCCCTCCCTGCCCTCCCCCCTCAGCCAACAAAGGAGGACAGCTGACTGTGGAGTCAAAAGGGGCAATAACTTGAGTGTCAGTGTAATATTTTGGGTCTTGCTGGTTCAACCTAACTCTCCAGGCTCAGCCTCATCCTTAGCTCCTGGGACCAGGCCAGCTGCCGTCAGACCCAGCAATGGTGGGACCCCTCCCTCTTCCTTCCTCCCTCCTTTCTCCCTGGTCTCTCCTGCCTGTGCCCTATTTTCTCCCTTCTCACCCTCCCTGTCCCCACCCTGATTTCTCCTCTCTTCCTTCCCTCTTGCCTCCCCTCCTACCCTCCCTCCCTCCTCCTCTCCCTCCCCCGTACGCACTCCTGGTGTCTGCAGGACAAGGCAGAGGGACAGGGACCAGGTCCTGCCTAGCCGGTTCTTGAAGTCAGACAAGGTCTCCTTGGGCTTGGCAGTTCCTTACCTGTTAGCCCCTCTCTGGGCATAAATGCAATGACTTCCTAATCCCAGTTAGGTAGGGGAGAGGCAGAGACGGGGCCTGGGACAGGACTGCCTGACACCTGCCAAGGAATGGGCTCTGGGGAGTGATTCCTACAGAGCTCTGAACGTCTTAATGCAATACAGGGCCCCGTCACCCTGAGTGACAATGAAAGATTTCCTTTGCTCTTGAATTTATTTCTTGACTCAGGCATGGTTATTCAGGTCAATGAAAGGATCATTCCTTCCCCAAGGGCAATCTTTAAATGGACCTATACGTGGCCTTGCCAGGCCGAGGTGTCTCTTGGTGGTGGCCACAGCTGCCCAAGTGAGGTTGGCGCTTTGGAGGACGAGCTTCTGCAGAGGCCCAGTCCTGACACACCTGCTGCAGAGAGGGTGACAACAGGGAGCCTGGGCCGGGGCTCGTGCTCAGCTTGGCTGCCAATAGCTCCAGCCAAGGGTGGCTGCGCCTCAGACAGCAGGGCCGTCTGGTCCCTGTGAAAGCCTGCAGGCCAAGACTGTCTTCAGAGTCACGGTGCTGGACATGGCCTCTCTGTGGTTGTGACAGCTCTGGCCATTTGTCCACTTATCAGATAGAGGGGGAGCCAGGGATGAGACTTGGTGACTCTGTCTCCTGCAGATGCCATGCCTCTGGGGATGGGGTCAGGTGGTCCAGGCCCAGGCTGCCCCAAGAGCTGCTCCATGTCTGATGTACAGCTGCTGGCCAAGCTCTGCCTGAACGAGGGCTTCCTGCTGAGGGCTGAGAGGGGCACCACAGACCACTGGCTCCCCAGCCACAACCAGGCAGGCACAGACGCCCACCGGGGGCATCACCAGGGCCCAAGCCATGGTCTTTCCCACGAGCCTCCTTCCCAGGGCAGTGGGTTGAAGACGGCAGTAAGAAGGTACCAGTGGGGGTTTGGGGAGTGCCCCAACTGTGTCCCCATGGAAGAGGCCACGGACACCCTTACTGTGTGCCTGTGGGTGTGAGGTGAGCACACGTGTGCAGTGATTCTCACCGGTGCCACTTCTTCCCTTCTGCAGGAAGGAATATACCTGAGACCCTTCTACTTGCTCGGCAGTGGGGACCCTCAAGGGGATCCTGCCCTGCAAACCCAGGAGGCCCTTCCAGGGCTCCCCCCTTGGAACTCACCTGTTTGTAGGCTGGTACACGAACAGATGGTTTAGGCCATTCTCTTCATTCTTAGTATTAAACTTGGTCAATCTCTCTGTGTTATCTTTTGCTAAAACTATTTACAAAATTTTGAAGATTATTTAGAAATTTGGGGAAAAGATGAAAATGTAATCTTTGTTCTCATTTTCAGAATCCCACGTTTGCCCTTTTCTGCCCTTCTCCCCCACTAAATAACTACTTTCAGACTGTTGAATGGTTTGGACAGAAGCCTGTGCCCACTGCGGAGACCAGGTGTGCACTTTGGCACCTGGAGGCCTGGCCAGTCTGGACCACCTCATCCCCTTGACAGGGCCCATCATGGCCACCAGCTGCTAAAGCCTCAGCAAGGCTCCTTCTGCTATCCCACATTGGTCCCTTGTCCTTGCTGGGGAGGGCCTATGTCCTATCCATCCATGCCCCACATGGCCTGGTCCACGGGCATGGATAGTGGTGTTTTAGCCGGTGCCCAGCATGGCATAGATGGAGTCTAGGGAGCAGTTTGGCATCACTGGAGGAAGGTCCCATCTTCCCAGAGCCCTGGGGACTTAGGAATGTGAGAGACACCCCCAAAGGGCCCACACATCTTGGTACAGCATGAGCAGTGGGCAATGTCCAGGCCAATTGTTGGGAGAGGTCTCGTGGCCTCACCCTGAGGGCATTGTAGGTGGACAACAGTTGAGCCCAGAGCCTCTCTTCTGGGTGTGTCTCCTCCGCGACTTTCCCCGGAGAGGCTGTGTGTGTCTGGGTTGCCCTGGCATCTTTGCACACAGGCACTGGAGGGCACAGTGGGAGGCTAAGCCTGGAAGTTCAGGGTTGGGTGAGGGCTGTGTCAGGAGGGGCTCCAGGGGGGCGCTGAGGAGCGGGGCCCACCTCTGAGTCCTTCCACACCCACCCACAGGTACCCTCACTTTGGAAGGAGAGCTCTGTCACCAGACCCCCAGGCAAAGGAGTTGACAATGCCACTTCCTGCAGGATGCACCATGTTTGCCAACCAATGTGAATTTTCAAGGCCACTTTTTGTCTTTGGTTGCTTGGCTTTTCCAAACTGCTGTAACAATGGAATGTTAACGAAAGTTGCTTTGGTCCAACAGATAAAAGTAAAGAGCTCTGCCGAGCGCCCTGCCCCACCGCCCTGCTGCTGCACACAGAGAGGAAGAGCCGGGCTGGAGCCAAGGAGGACGAGGTCAGTTCCGGACCTGTGTGTGTCATAAGATGCAAACCCCTCAAGCCAGTTTACTGCACAGCCTGTGCGCGTGACGGCTGGTGCCGTGTGGAGCCCCATGGGCCAGGCAGGGCTCAGACACGGGAGCAGCCTGGGTCAGCTCTGCCCAGATCCGAGGCCCCGAGTCCACTGGGGGCCACTCCCCTGGGGGTGAATTTGGCTTCTCACATACATTTGTCCCTTTTCAGAAGGACGAGAGGACACACAAGTGGCCAGGCTTCCTGCAGATAGCCACCGTTTAGGCTAGGGTAAAGAGAACCCACCACACATTCACTTTTTTTGTAAACCTAATTTTAGACCTTTCTCTGTGCCTGTTTGCCAAATGGCAATTTAAAGGCTGGTCAGGGCGTTGCATTTGATGCATTTAATGTTTCAACAGCACCATCCTTCCTCTGCATAATCCAGGGGATTCCCTTTTATTGCTACCTCTGAAAATCACGAATCACACGTGATTTGCTCCCACCTGTCAAATACAGCGGCGCTGCAGTCAGACAACTGTCTCTGAGTCACCTGGGCCAGATGCTTCTGCCCCACGGCCCCTGAGGTTTTCCACTGTCCCTCATTTGTGTTCCTGTTCCTTCAAGTAGCTCCAGAACAGGGTCACAAAAGGCTCTCTTCTGCTTCCTGACCACCAGTGCCCCCGATCACCAGGGAAAATTTATCACAATGCTAGTGCAAGTGAAATTTGGGCCCCCGAAGTATGATTTTTTTTTTTTTTTTGTAGAGACAGAGTCTCACTGTACCGCCCTCGGGTAGAGTGCCGTGGCGTCACACAGCTCACAGCAACCTCTAACTCTTGGGCTTATGCGATTCTCTTGCCTCAGCCTCCCGAGCAGCTGGGACTACAGGCGCCCACCGCAACGCCCGGCTATTTTTTCGTTGCAGTTTGGCCGGGGCTGGGTTTGAACCCACCACCCTCGGCATATGGGGCTGGCGCCCTACTCACTGAGCCACAGGCGCTGCCCGAAGTATGATTTTTTTATAGATTAACATCCAAGCCAGGATTCCGTATTAATTACACAGATAGCCTTTCTAGTGCCTTAAATAAATACTTTCTTTATCACTGGGTTCTGAGAGTCTGATTCACTTTTATTACTTTAGTGTGGAACATGAGTTTTATACCATGATTAGCCAGTTTTATCACCAGCAGGAAATCATAACCAGCGTGAGCCTCATGAAGACGACCTTGGTAATTAGCAGCAGAGAATCCCAGCTTCGCCAAGTTTAAATGCCAGTCCCTATCACAAATTACACCCTACTATATTTGCTTGAATAATTAGCTGAGGTAATCTACTACTCAGAGACTTCTGGTTGAGTTTCTGTTGTTCAATTAACTTCATAATGGAAACTCCGACAAATTTCTTTAATTGGATTAGTAATATAAACTCTGCTCTTAATATATATTTTTTGAGATAAGTGTTTCTGGATGCTCCTTGTTATGTAATTATTTATCCTGACTTTATTTTTTCATGAGAAACAAAGATATTTGCTACTACGAGAAACCCTAAACCTTTTTTTTTCTTATAAACTTAAGGATAATAGCATAAATTACAGATTATTTATTAAATGGGATTATCTGTCAGAATGGATGGATTACAGGGCCACCACCCCAGGGAAATACCAGGATGAGCAAACGTGAAGGAGACAGCATATTGTCCTGGCTGTCACCTCTGTGTCCAAAGTGCCCTTCCCAGATCCGTGTCCTGGCTGTCACCTCTGTGTTTGAGGTGCCCTTCCCAGATCCACGTCCTGCCTGTCACCTCTGTGTCTGAGGTGCCCATCCAAGCTCCACCTTATGCCAGAGCAGGAACAGGCCCTTTCTGGGCCCCCCGTCTTCTCCCGGGCCTCTCATCCTTCCTTCTAGGCATGAGCCCCTAGCACTGGCTTTTTGTCTCCCTAACATGGCCAACAGGAGGCGGCTTCACTCCTATCAGTGGTTTTACTATCAGTGGTTTTACTGTGCCACGATGGACACAGTAACTTCTGTGGGATTTCTTTTACCCTTGGCTTTTATAGATACTTGAGGTTCTTTTCAGCTTTTGTTTGAATTTTATGCTTCCAGATTTCCATAATTTAGCACTTTCCCACCTGCTCAGTTTGCAGGGTCTCAGTGGAGCCCTCGGGGTCCTCAGCCCCACAGGTAAGTGTAGGGCTTTGGTGTGACCCCTGCCCCCTGTCTGCCCACCCCGGTGGGGCTGGGGGCGTCATTTGCATTTCGTTTTGGTTGGTCAAGTGGTTAACCATCTTCTCACCTACACTATCTCATAAAGTACTGTCATCAACGATGGTAAAAACAGAGACTCCAAAAGTATAGGGTGGCATTCAGTTTCCTTAAATGAATCCAGTTTCTCCTGACATTCTCAGCCCAGGACAGGTTTTTACTGTGAATAATGTGCTTATATCTTTTAATCTCACCTGATTTTCCAAGACAGAGAAAATATAAGCATAGCATTCTAAGTTTGAGATTAAAACCATGGAAACAACTGGGAGAAGAGAAAAGAAAAAAGTTTCTCACCATTAGCATTTTCTATACTTGCTATGAGTTCACTTCTTTATTATTATTCTGCAAAATTTTGATGCTACTTTATTTTTTATTATTTTTTAAAATTCCTCATTGAGATTTTGCAGTTCCCCTGGTAAAAACTTGGGTGTGTCTGCCCATCACTGAGCAGAGATCTGAAGTCTGTCACACTTCAGCGCAGCCAGATGGGTTTGTCTGAATCACGGGCCTCTGATTATGTCAGAGCTGTGATCGGGCTATCCATGCTTTCTAATCTCAGACAACTTTTGCTTCTCTCCAAATTCTGTTCTAATCACATGTCCCAACCTTTTTAATTTTAGGGACTAAATCTATGTCATTCCAGCCACCGTACTGTTCAAATACTCCCTGTGTTCTAAGAGTGATGCTTGTCACACTTGCCTGAGCATCACAGCCACCTGACAAAATGGAATGAGCACCTGAAGCCCCAGTGCCCAGCCCTGGCCCCCTGCCCGGCTGCTCTGGGAAGGTGGCAACTGCTGGGGGAGGCCAGACACTGTGGGGCAGGGTCATTCTTTAGGAACCTGGGTTTGTCACTCCCTCCAGTCTTGACAGACCTCCACGTGCCAGCCCCGCCTCAAGGTTCCCTGTCACCAAATGCAGTTTTCTCGTGGCATAGTGACTTGGGTGGGCCGCTAGGTGGCTCATTTCTGGAGATGAGTGCAGTAGAATTTTTGGCCCCAAGGACATCAGGTGTAAGATGCCCTCACTTGGGTGTCCCATCCCTGCTTCCGGGAAACCAGGCAGCATAGACCACTTAGGACAACAAGGTGGCAGGGGGACTCTGTCCAGTTACTCAACAGTCCCCGGAGCCATAGCTCTGTACTCTCAGCGTGACTGCTCAGCCCTGAGGGCTTGCTGTACTGAAAGGTCATTATCTAGTGGTTGCTGCCGGCAGGTCGGCCTGCAGGAGACCTTTCTCATTCTGCACTTGGCTGTCTGTAATTGTAGGGGAGTGTTTAACACTAAAGACACTTCTCTCCTTCTCTTGATGCTGAAAGGAGGCCCCGGCGATGCTCAGGAGAGGAGAGGATGGTGCAACCAGAGGCAGCAGGCCCGTGGCCTCCACCCCCGTGCCCGGATCTCCCTGGTAAGATGCTTGAAAGCCCGAGAGTGAGGAGAAACGGCATTGTCCTGTCCCAGCGTTTGCCAGATGTCGCCCAAGGGAAAAATGCATGCTCCTGAGGTGTATTGTGCTTTAAAAAATGAATCTGCAGCTCATGGCAGGTATAATTCTACACTACTGTCACATTCTGTAGGGAAAAAACAGCATTCAAGTGATAAGTTATCCTGCTCTGATATATGTGTGGAAATGCATTATATCGGCAGCGCGGTCGCACAGCTATCAGTGAAAGGCGGGGTGAAGAAAACGCAGCAGCTGCAAGCGGAGAGGACTTTTCCTCCACGCCAAGAAGATTCGCAACTGAATGTTAATTAAAGACGTGCCTCGCTCTCGGGCCTCCGGGGAGGGTTTTGATCTCTGAGTATGCCGCACTCCAAATACCTTCCACGAGGGAGCCACAGTCTTTGGTTTTTAAAAATGCCCTTTTATAATGGAGTCATTTGGAAGCAGAATAAAAAGGTTATTATAGTAAAAATTAGTTTTAAAACCTGAAGATTAGAGTGCAGTATACAACTGGGAGGAACAGCTCATTTAAAGAACAGAAATAGCAAGGCTTGTGTCCGGGCAGCGAGCTGGCTTCAGTGCACAGGGCAGCAGCCTGCTAATGGCCTCCGGCCACCCCATCCTCGCCGATGATGTAGGGCCTCCCTGTTGCTGCAGCTGGGCCCTGATCCCCTGTCATCTATCATGGAAAACCCTGCTCTTACCTGGGGGGACTGGTTGGTGGGTGGGGGTGGCTGGGCTGATAGCCTGCTGCCCGGTCTGGGCACTTCTGTGCCCTGGGGGCTCCCTAGGGTGAGGCCTCCCATTCTGGGGTTGTGCTGCTGCCTGGCGACACCTGTTCTCCAGCTTCTGGATGTCCTGAGAGTCAATTTGGTCCTGACCCTACTGGAGTTAGGTCACACCCCACAGGCTAAGGGTCAGTGCCACCAGGCTGCCCCCCAGCCCTTTAGATGGTACCTGCAGGCGGGGTCCCTAGGCTGCCCCAGTTCTGCTCAGCTAACCTCACCTTCAGGTTTCCTGTGACTTCCTCTGGTCATGATAATTTTCTAGAATGACTCATGGAACTCAGGAAAGCACTTTTCTTATTTATAATTTTATTATAAAGAATGGATCTTTGGAATAGCCGGGCTGGGGGCAGGGGACAAGGCATAGGACAGGAGTGGGGGACAGAAGGCACTTTCTCACCCTACACAGCCAGCCCTGCACACCCAGGCTCGAGGGTGCCGTGGCTCCTGGGCCACAGACCTGTACAGGCTGTGAGGGTGCTGAGCACGGCTGCTGCCACCGTGACACACGTGTGTGTGTGCATGCGTGTGCCTAACTCAGAAACTGGACAGCAACAACACCTGTGTAGTCTCATGAGACCGCTGTCTTATATGTGGTCTGTGGTCAGCCAGCACAAAATGTTAGTTATATGGCATATGACTGAAAAAAATATATATATGTTTCTTTTTATTTATGGTTAACGTGAGATTACCATACCATTAGGTCACATTATTTGCGTTAGTGAGGTAAAGTCCTGGTTGTAGTTGTGACCTTCACCCAGGAAGTGTCCATGTACCTGTACATCTCACCTGTTAGGTAGGAACTTACGACCCCCTCCCTCCCCTCCCTCTCCCTTCCTCTCCCCTCCCTCCTGTATCCCTTCCCTCCTTTCCCCCTCCCTTCTTGAAGTTAATTGAAGTTAATTGAGTTTTTCTGTCATCCTTGCTCATCTACAAGTTTCAATTTAGCACTGAGTACATGGGATGCTTGATTTTCCACTCTTGTGATACTTAAGAGAATGTTCTCCAAATCCATCCAAGCCGTTAACAAAAAATGCAAAATCTCCATCTTCCTCATGGCTGAACAGTGTTCCATGATGTACATATTCTCCAGTTTGTTAATCCATTCATGTGTTGAAGGGCACTTGGGTAGTTTCCACGTCTTTACTATTGTAAATTGGGCTGCTATAAATATTCGAGTGCAATGTCCTTATGATAAAAGGACTTTTTTCTTCTGGTTAGAGACCTAGTAATGGGATTGCAGGATCAAATGGAAGGTCTGCTTTTAGCTCTTTGAAGAGTTTCTATCCTCCTTTCCACAGCAGCTGCATATATATTTTATCACAGCACAGACCCTGTTTCAGAACTTCTGTAACCAAGTGCTCAGATGTGCTCCTAAGACAGGCACTCTGCATAAATGATGTTTGGGGGATAGGGATAAACTCGGTTCAACCGTGTGGACCCGTCACCCTGCTTCCAGGACGCTGCCCTTAGGGGACTGTGACTGAGTTGTTCTTCCCTGAGGCTGAGTTGGCACAAAATGCTGAATGGGACGTGGTGTGCCCCCACTGCCCTCTCTCTGGTGGCCGTTGGCTATAAGCTGAAGCCCAGGGTGGGCCTGAATATCTTGTGATCTTGACGTGAAGACACAGGCTCCCTGCACAGAAGGAGAAGGAGGGTGCTGGGGGGGGGGACCCTGACTCAGGACAGGGACCGTGAGCAGGTCCTGGTGAGTTTCTGAGGATGGACAGTAGATGACACAATGGACCCAGGTTGGTGTGGGCATCCAGGGGGACGGCTGGAATGAGGGAGTGTCTGGGAACAGGGCTGTGGGGTCAAGGCAGCTGGTGAGGGCAAGGGAAGAGCAGCCGAGGTGCCCAGGACCTGCGAGGCTTCCCGGTCTTCACACTGAGTGATGCCACAGTGGGGGAAAGCAGATGTCCAGACATGTTATCTCCAGCCAGCCGTGTGATAGGGAAGGGGACCCCCTGCAAGAATACCCAGCTGGGCAGTGGCTGGGTTATTCTGCTATAGGAAAAAAGCTAAATGCTTACAAGTGGACAGTGAAGTGTGCTGGGACCCAGGCAGTATCCCAAAGGGATGAAGATTCTGCCCGATTCCCTGTGATGCTCCTTCTGAGCCTTCTAAGCTCAGAAGCACTTGAGCATAAGCTCCCTGGGTTTGTTGGGCAGCTGTTGGGTGAAGAATGGCTGTGTTAGCAGCTCCCAGCCATGGGAAGGGCTTACCCTTGCCCTGGAAAGTGGAGAGAGCTGAACTTTGCAGCGAGAAGTGGCTGCTCTGGACCCTGGCTTTCCCTCGCTGCTGTGTCTCTGCTGTGAAAGGGCTTGGTGTGTACCCCGGCATGACACCAGGTTAATCTCAGCATGGTGTACTTTCCCGACACTGCGTCTGCCACCAGGAGCAGTCAGCGCCTGCCACAGATGGCTGTGACTGCTTCACTGAGTAGCTCAAATCTTTTGCCATGACCCTGTTCTTGGGGGTTTGCTAGTAGTCAGCCTTTACCCTGAATCACCAGGTTCTCAGGGATTCTCCTGAGTAGGGGGTAGGGGAGAGGAACTTGGCTCTATCTCGGGTCTCCCCTCCCCATCTGAATTACCAGTGGCTTTGGAAGGTTGCCCTCACCCAGGTAGGGAATGTTCCCAGGGCAGTGGACACTTTAAACTTTCTTGTAAGGCCAGCAGAGTTCTTAATGGGACCTTGGGCAGAGCCCTCAGGACTAGGGAGGCATGTGGAATCGGAAGGGGCCCAGTGACGGCTTCCAAGAGGTGCAGCCGCCCATCGCTATGCCCATCATAGTCCAATGAGCTCATCGTCCATCATCTCAGCAGGGACATGAGACCAAGAGGTGGACTGCATGGATAAGACTCTTGCACGTG
Organism: Nycticebus coucang; assembly: GCF_027406575.1. NCBI lineage: Eukaryota > Metazoa > Chordata > Mammalia > Primates > Lorisidae > Nycticebus > Nycticebus coucang. Next base: position 158,930,618 of record NC_069782.1, on the reverse strand, counting down.
GCTGGCAGGGTGTGGCTAGGGTGTAGCTGGTCGGCCTGGCTGACAAAGGGAAGCCCTTTCCCTGAGCTCGCTGCTTCTTCCATGTGGAGGCCTGGACAGTCCTGAGAACGTACCTGTGCAGAGGTCGCCCTGGCTGGTTGTGATCAGAGAAATGTCCAGCACTTGGTCAGGAGAGGCGTCCATGTGGAATTGGGTGGGAAGGATGCTTGGAACTGACCAGGTCCCTAGGAGGTGGGCTCAGGGCCACCTGTGGGCCCAAAGGTGCCATTCACTGAAATGAGGACAAGATGGGCAGTCAGGACGGCTGACAGTTCACTTCTCATGGTGAAAGCCTGGCACTCTTTGCCTGCGTCTCTGGAGCCTCCTTCTTGTCTGTCCCCGGGAGGACACATCCTCTCCATGGTGGGCCCCAGGCAGTCAGCCACAGGCCCACTCAGGTGGCCAGCTCGGCCAGATCCCAGAATTAGATACTTGTCTATGCAAGTTCAGATCACACAGTTCTCCTAAAACCTGGCTGCTAGAGGGTCCGTGCAGGTGGGGCAGGCTGGGCTGACATGGGCTCAGGAGGGATTCATCAGAAGGCCTTAGAGCTGTTGGGGGCAGCTGGAATCGCACCAACTAGGAGGTAAAAAGCTTTGGAATATACTCAAAACATCTAAAATACAAATAAAATTGTTCTTACTCAGGGTTAACTTTTTCACTGTGGTTACGTTTTTAAGAAAGCCAGGGCTGAGGAATGCTTTGGTGGTGAGGTCGGCAGAGTGGACCATTGCAGGGAAGAAACTTGCCTACCAGGTGGAGCTCCCTGTGTTTGTTGGGCAGCCTTTGGGTGAAGAATGACTTCATTCTTCCCCCAGTACTTTTGTGATTGGTACTTATACCTTGAAAAATATCCCACAGAGTGAAAAGTCTGCAGAAATTGGTTTTAAAACGTGGAGAGTGGAAGGGTGGCATTTCTCCTGATCCCTTAGAAATGTGGAGTTCTCAGGTGGACAACAGCGGCCTCCGTCCTAACTGCATATTCTGACTGTCAGGAGAGGTGGCGGGATGTGCGGTCTCCTTGGAACTATTAACGTAATGCTAAGCAAAATGCAAAATCGATGCCCTGACGGTGAATAAAAATGAAAAAAGAGTCAACTAGGCTTCCTTGCCTAACCGCCTGTGCTATTTTAAGCATTAAAAATGGTTTCAGATCCCAGAATAACTTCCATAACCAACTCTGCTGTTGAGAAGCTCACTGAGCTCCAGACTGTCGGGGGTTCCAGGATGCCGTGATCTGAGGTCTGGCAGGTTAAGAAGACTAAAGGCAGTGAAGATTGCATACACGCTCCCGTGCTGTGAGATCCTGCCCCCATAAATGGGAGACTCAGCCTGTACAATGAAATTAAAATTATTTTTTTCAAATCTCCTGCTTCTAGGCATGTTAACACTAAGATAAAATTGTTTTAATTCCTTTAGGAATATCTATTTTTTCTTCATCTTCTTTTTATAATTTGGTTTTTAGCCCAAATAGTAACTTTGAGGGAATTAAGCTACCATCTTTTCAGGCAGTAATTAAAATGGTTTTCTTGGAGTTGTAGATATCACTGGGGAAATTGCAAAGGTGATTATTCCACAGAATGTAAAATCCATGAGCTTCTGGATTAAATAACAGTGTCAAGGCCAATGATTAGTTAGCATCTTAAAATTACCTGAAAGACTGTAGATTTATGAATAATTAGTTATTTTATGAAATAAAACAATACATTGAACACTGGCTTTAACATCATACTATCTTCTAAAGTTTCTGGAAAGACACAGTGTGAGCCTTGGTCAGCGTTCTGTGGTACCCCAGCCGTAGGGGGCTCTGTCAATGCCGAGGAGAAGGGTGAACGTGGACCCTGAAAAAGAGCAGGGCCTGGACCTTCATCAGAACACTGACACTGTCAGAAGGTCCCACTGCTTACCAAAGCTGATTGATGTTTTACCCTAAGAAGCAAAAATAGTTAAAGTGCAAGAGGCCCACAAGGCCCTGCCAAAGTGATCTAGGTTCATCCTCTTGATGGCAGGGATGGTGTCCAGCAGAGAAGCCATGGGCTCACTTTATATTTCTGCCTAGGAGAGGTAGCGGTGTGGGTAGACCCCAGCAAGGCTAGAGGTCGGTGTCCCACTGCAGCCGACACCTCCCAGTCCAGGTGTGCTCCTTGGAGCTCCTGATTATATGTTAACACCTTGCCTTTGGTTCTCACTTTTATAGTTTACAAACTAGTTATGTTGTTTACATCTTTTCATTAATTCATAACTGTTTATTGGGTATAATATTTTAAAAATATGTTCTCTAGATTTTCTAAACATAGGTATTACACATTTGACTTCAAAGCTGTTGCATATTACAGACAGGCTTTGGGTGAGGCTGGTAGAACTTTTCTGGAGAGACAGGGAAAGTTTCCTGAGGCCTAATACTTATGGATAACACTTGACAAGAGAAAGGTAATTAGAAATTATGGGTATTAGGAGAGACGCTGGCCCGGTCCTTCAGCATGTGCCAATCTCTCCCGTGTGCTGTGGCTTGATGTGCAACGGTGCTCCCTAAACTTAGAGATGGCACATCACTCTTCTCTGAAGACGCAGCGCCGAAGAGAAACCAAATGTCACTCTGTCCCCTTTGCATAATCAAGTCTTTTATTATGTCAGAGAAGGGACAGAGAAGGAGTTCCTTGTCAGGGAGAGGACACTGATGCTGCCTTAAATGTCAGAGTGGCTTTGGCAGGCAGGTGTGGGAGGAGGCGTGGGGAGGCTGCCATTTAGAGCTGAATTGCCCGCCCGATGTGCTGATGGCCAGAATGAGCCTCCTGGAGGCTTTGCGTCTGCTCTTGGCTAGGCTGGACAGACAGTTGTCCAGGGTCCCAACTGGCTGGTCAGTGCCCGCTGACCACTGACTGGTGTTCTATGCAGCTCCTTGTCTAGCAATGAGAAAATGAGTTATATGACATAACTAAAGATCGATGGGTAAAATCTGTCAAGAGTTGTGCAAAGAAGTGCAGAGTAACACCCTTGAGAGCACAGATGTGTGGCCTGGGTCGGGTGGAGCCTGGCAGCATCCGGGAGCCCCCTGGCAGCACGGTGGAGGGCACCCCCACCCAGCGGCCCACCGTCTGGCAGTTGGTCTCCCCAGTGGGCCTCCCCTGTGTGTCTCTTATCTCAGAAAGAAAGCAGATGGCCACTCTTCACTTTCTGGGGAAAAAAGTGCCAAGTGGTTTTTTTCAGGAGGCCGAGGCCATATGTCCTCGGGGTTCTGGGCTCTGGCTGTGTGGCATCCACCCACCCAGTTCCTCCAGGAGCTTCCGTCTAGATCAGTGGTTCTCAACCTTCCTAATGTGGTGGCCCTTTAATACAGTTCCCATGGATTGCAACCCACAGGTTGAGAGCCGCTGCTAGAAGGTCGTTCTGATGTCACTATCCTGGCCAACTTTTGCAGAAACGGTAGCACTGCCCACGTCCTAAAGCTGAGTAGTGTTGAGCCATGAGGTGGCAGGCCCCAGGCACAGCACTGGCCTTGCAGGCACAGGGCGGCATGACTGAGGTGGGCCTTGTTCTGGTCCTGAGCATCAGACAGACACGGGCGGGCTGTGTGTTCCTCCCCAGTGAATGCCGTGGTCAGGGACGCCATGTTGGAGAATAAGCTCTGGGGGTGGGGGTGGGGAGGGAGCACTCTACACTCTCCTAATAAGCTCTGTGGGGAGCATTCTATAATCTCCTAACAAGCTCTGGTGGGGAGCATTCTGCACTCTTCTCCTAAAGCTCTGGGGGGCACTCTCTCCTCCTAACAAGCTCTGGGGGAGCACTCTACCCTCTCCTCCTAACAAGCTCTGGGGGAAGCACTCTACCCTCTCCTCCTAACAAGCTCTGGGGGGGCAGGGAGCACTCTACACTTTCCTCCTAACAAGCTCTGGGGGAGCACTCTACACTCTCCTAACAAGCTCTGGGGGAGAACTCTACACTCTCCTCCTAACAAGCTCTGGGGAGCACTTTACACTCTCCTCCTAACAAGCTCTTGGGGGGCAGGGAGCACTCTACACTCTCCTCCTAACAAGCTCTGCGGGGGGGTGGCAGGGAGCACTCTACACTCTCCTCCTTAATCGTCGTGTCCCTGAGCCTCACAGTCCCTCCCCCATCTGCCAACTAGAAGAACCTGAGCCTCCCAACCCTGCCCAGCTGAGTCCATTCCTTCGAGGAGACAAAGCCCCAGAGAAGGTAGGAAGATGGGAATAAGGGGAGAACAAGCACAGAGCACAGGGCGGTGCCGTCCTCTGTGGGTCTGGGGGTGGGAGGGGCACTTCTCCTGCAGTGAGCTGGGGGTGGGGCCTAGAGGGGGAGCAGGAAGTCGCTCCCACCTTGGAGCTGATGCCTTGTGAGGGGTGATTGGATTAAGGTTCCTCTTGTAGGAGAAAGCACCACCCACGGTTCATTTGATCAAATCCAGGCTTCTGAGCGTAGATGTGCCAGTTTTAAATAGCTCTGATGCACTAATTATATCCTCTGGGATGTGGGACAGCTAAAGAGAAGAGGGGCTATGGCAGCTATCCAGAAATCATACGGTGTGATTAAAGAGGGGTGCACACATCCTACTTAGAATGGGCATAACTGGTATATAAAATTAATTTTGCATATCACAGCTGGCTCCATCTCGTTGAAACCAACCATGGCAAGTGGATGGGTAGATTTCTCCTGGGGAACCACGTTTGTTTACCTGCTGCAAGCTCTTTGGTTCAACTCCACACGTTTCCCCAGGGTGCGGGATCCTGTTCTCTGTTGTCTGGACGTAAATGTGCTGTGTGTTAACTACTGTCACTCTGCCCTCCCCTGGGTGATAATCCCCTATTAAGTCCTAATTAGCTCCACCCCTCCCTGGCTTTAGAAGCTTGGTGGTGGCAACTTGGGGAGCTGACAATTCCTACATTTTGGGGCACTGTGGGGTGCTGGCTGTCCCTGCCTTAGGATTTGTAGTGGGCCTGTCTGACCCCAGCACTAGGAAATTACAGCGTCAGTGCATCCTGTGGAGCATGGAATTTACAACAAAGACAGACAGTTGTGGGGACAATTTGTCCAAATACATATAAAGCCCCAAATGTAAGGTCTTTTTTCTAAGTTAATAACAAAGCTTAGAGGCCAATGGGGAAAACACCTCAGGGACTCGAAGGGAAACATGGGTTCTCAGGGTAGAGCGTCATCTGGGCCCCCTCATCAGAAAGGTCTAGCTCATGTGTTTTTGGTGTCAGCAGGTCAGAGTCCATGGGGAAAGGCAGATGCCCACATCAGCCACAAGGCCAGCAGCTCCCAGAGAGGCAGGAGCCCAGCTCCCCCCAGAGAGGCAGGAACCAAGCTCTCCCCAGAGAGTCAAGAACCCAACACCCCCCCACCCCCCAGAGGCAGGAGCCCAGCTCCCTTGAGTCATTCTGGTCTTTGGTGAACATTTAGTTTTTGTTGGTGACCAGGACACCTGGAGGAATTCAGGTGGGTCCCACAGCCCTTGCCAGAGGTCAGCCTTAGCCTGGAAAGCCCTGCCCTTTCCTCCCTTCACAAGAGGAGGTCACCTGTCCAGCGGCCCTCATGCCATTCAGCTAACATCTCGGGGGACTTCAGTAGGCTCCCAACTCCCTGCTGCATGACCTCCCAGGCCCACCTGCCCTGACCCACCTGAACAGATTCACCTGAAGGGATTCACCTGTCCAGACCTGCTGGCTGGCCCTGAACCCATGTACATGCATGTGGGTGGTGTGTACAGGTATATGGTGTGTGCCTGTGTGCATGTCTGTAGTGTGTGCGTGTATATACAGGTATGCGGTGTATGCATGTGTATAAGTGTGTGGTGTGTGCCTGTGTGTATAGGGGTGTGGTGTGTGCAGGTATGTAGTGTACACACATGTGCAGGTGTGTGCCTGATGTCTCTCTGACCTCTGCTTCCTCCTCTGACTCTGACCCTCCTTCCTCCCTCTTATGAGGACCTTGGGTTTAGATTTGGGACCATAAACCAGGATAATCTCAAGATCTTAAGTGCATCTGCAAAGCTCTGTTTACCATGTAATGTGACATATTCATGGGTTCTGGACATTAGAATTGGACATCTTTGAAGTCATCATTTGTCCCCCATACTGATGAATGTTCCCTGGCTAGGCAGTGAGTCCCACAGATCCTCCTATGGTCTGGGAGGCCCCTAGTCTGCCCAGAGTTGCCATCACATGAGATTTAGCCCTAGAGCCCTCAGCCCAGCCAGTGGATGATGGCTGGCTAGCTGAGCATGGTGGGATTGGCCCAGATTTGGCTTCCTGCAGACCCTGTGTGAAGGTGGCAGGAGGGAGGGGCTGTGAGTGGGCTATGGGGGCCTCAGAAGTGCCGAATGTGCGCCTTGTGGGCTGGGCCTCCCTCAGGAGGACCATGATAGCCAGAGGTGCACATGTGGGCTGTTTCCCACATGCCCAGGACACGTGAGAAGTCTCAGGACACTCTTGGAGCTGTAGGTTCAGTAACTCCATAGGTTACTATAGGAGGCAGGGGCCCTGGAGGGGAGAGACCCTGCCCAGGGGCACCTTCTGGGAGGTGCAGACCTGGAATGGGCCTGGGTACCACAGGGGGCTGGTTCCCTGCAGCACCCAGAGGCCAGCCTGGCTGGCCTCGCCTGGCCCCAGCCCAGGCCTCGTGTTAACTCCACGGGGACGCCCTGGACACCCCCTCAGGGAGGGCCTTTCTTCTTTTTCTTTTTTCCTTTGTTTTTTTTTTTTTACCCTTTTCTGATAACCTTTCACAGATAAAGGGTTTTAAAATTGCAAATTATTCCTTTCAGATATTGTAAATTTCCACATATGAAAGTGCAAGACTTAATTCTTTGCTCTTCTCAAAATGAACAGCCACCAGGGCTCGCCTGCTGAGGAAGGCGGCACCTTTGATTATTTCCACCTCTGAAGATCAGTGAGCCAGGGCTGTGTGCTCTTCTGTGACTGCGCACAGCTCCGTCAGGGAAGTCCAGGGAGCCGTTCTCCAAATGGCCCTGTTCCTGCATCTGAGGCCAGGGTTGCCCTAGAGAGCTCAGGATCTGAATTGGAATCTCACTGAGCCAGACACAGTTGCCTTGAGGGAGGAGCTCTGACCTTGTGTGACCTTGCTAAGCTGCTTGGCTTCTCTGAGAGTTGGTTAAAGGTCAGTCATAAAGATGTCTAGCTGCTAATCAAATGAGACAAAATTCGAGAAAGATCTGTAAAGCAGCTGACAGCCCAGCTTCACACACTGCATAGTAAGCTTTGCAAGCCTGCAGGGCAGGGCTCCACCACCACTTCCTAACGGTCTCTCCTCACACAGGTGTGTGGTCTGGACCGGAGACGACCGGGTTTTCTTCTTCAACCCCACGATGCAGCTGTCAGTCTGGGAGAAGCCGATGGACCTCAAGGACCGCGGCGACCTCAACAGGATCATCGAGGACCCGCCCCACAAGCGCAAGCTGGAGGCCTCAGCAAGTAACTAGGAGGCGGGGTTTGGGGGCCCACTTTGCAGTGTTTAAGACATCTGTTTCTAATGATCATGAGATAAAGCAGGTTTTCTTGGTTGTGTTGAAAATTGGCTATCAAGGAAGCATGTGTACAAGGACAGGATTTATTAATTAGGCTTTTATGGCACTTTCTGCAGCAACCTTGGTCCTTCCAGGTGGTTAGTGGTTGGCTGTTCTGTGCATCATGTAAGGGGTTTAATGCACGGAAGGCCGCTCACTCCATCAGCCATTGAAAGTCCCCTGTCAATGTCCCCATTACCCAGCATCTTATTCTTGTTCCAAATGTCTTACCAGCTCCATTCGGGAGCCCAGCTGTGCACAGTCAGGTATATTTCCTTCCATTTACGGGTTCACCCAGGGGTCCTCAAACTTTTTAAACAGGGGGCCAGTTCACTGTCCCTCAGACCGTTGGAGGGCCGGACTATAGTTAAAAAAAAAAAAAACTGAACAAATTCCTATGCACACTGCACACGTCTTATTTTGAAGTAAAAAAACAAAACGGGAACAAATACAATCCCACCGCCTCATGTGGCCTGCGGGCCATAGTTTGAGGATCCCTGCGACCTTTGGGCTGGATCGATATGTTGTTGCATTTGGAAACTGAATAAAATCCCACACTCAGAGAAGAAAGGTCCTCTTGGGTAGAGGAATGGGGTTCTTGGCAGAGCAGCTGTTTCTGATGATGCTGTTATAAATCTTGTTTCAGCAAGAGGCTGAGAATTTCCAGCATTTTCAGGAAGGGTCCTTTCCAATTAGGTCCAGTACATCTTTTATGAGCTGATGTGTTGGGAAACTCCATCCCCAAGCATATCGGTACAGATAGTGTTGACTCTGCTGGGGGCCTGTGGGGCAGGTGCACCCACCCAGCCAACATGCAGAATGTGGTCTGTGGGGCCAGGCAGGAGCCCAGGATCTCAGAACCTTGAGAACAGGTCTGTGTTTCACTTCTGAAGGGCATTTTATTGGGTCTGTAATGATATTTTCGATTCCCCAGCACGTAGGGCTAACAATATATGGTATCCACCTACACTTTGACGGGAATGTAAGAAGACAATATTATAAAGGTTCTCTTAACAGTTTCAACAATAAAGGGTTGCTCTTGCAAAGCTGCTACTAGTCTTGTAAGATTGAGACACATTTGGTATGTTTATTTCACTTAATATAATGATAACATTCTCCAGAGAGCTCGAGTCAACTGATTTGGGAAAAGGAAAAAAAAAAATGTCCTAGTGCATATTTAACTGAATCTGCAAAATGTTGCTGCATTCATGGACAATAAGGATTCATTTACGATTCTGTTTCCTCCTTTGATCAAATGGCATTCATTATTAAAAGCGATATTTTTCATCCTGAAAGAATGCTAGAAGAATCATTCCAGCGAACAATCTCTCGAGATTCGTACTTGTGGACAAGAGCATCCTGCACAATTTAGGAAGATTAGGAGCTCCTCAAATCCCATGAGAAACATTAAGACACAGTTAATCTTAGCCATGATCTTATTTTCTTAGCAAAAGCCAAATAGGGCAGGTGGGTTCCTCCCTCCTTTCCTCAGCGTGTACTCTTGTAGATAATTGGGTGCAGTTTCATTTCCCCTCCAAAGAATCAGTAGGAATGAGAAAGAAATGAACTGATTAGAAGTCAATGCACAGTTGTTCTCATTTCTATTGTTTGGGCAAAATCAGGCCAGGTCTTCAGAGAACCAGGGAGGTGTCTGTAGAGCACCCCATGGGGCAACCTGTTGCCCCAGGCTTGTAGAGGCTGATGAGGAGATACCGGGGTTCCCTAATGGTGTTGCTCCCACTCGGCTAACAGGAGGCTCATTGCATACTTACGAAGGTGAAGAGTTGGGCCTTAACTCTAGCAAGCACAGCCAGAAACATCTGAGCTGTTTAGATTTAACCTGTCACAGCATCTTCTCCTATCACGTTATTCTGGTGGATGGAACTGCCTCGGTAGACGTGTGATCACAAAATTACTTGCAGTTGCAAAATGACTTTTAACCTTACCTCCCTACTCTTATAAGAAGAGGAGGATGAGATGGTCTTAAACTACTTTCTTTTTCTTAACTTGAATCTTAAGAGTATGCAAGAGACCTCAATGCTCAACTTCTAGTTACTGGGTATAATGGGTATTTCAGAATGTAACTTCTAATTTCTCCAAGTCCACCAGAGAGTTTTACTGAAAAACAATCAGGACAGGAAGAGTTTCTGGAGGACTAATTAATGATAAGGGTCATAGATAGTGACCTCCAGCCGTCTCTGGCAAAGTGGCATTTTCCCTGGCTGCCCACTTGTAATGACCCGTCGAAGGATTTAACGCTAATTATAATAACAAGCTCTAGGGGACATTGCTGCCGGTGGAGAATGTTTTTTTTTTTTTTTTCACATTTTGTTCAGCCAAGAGTCATTGTAGATTTGAATATACTAATGCTTATTTCTTGTCTGAAATGAAAATATTAAGCATTTTAGTTGATCTCTTTTTTTTTGCAAGAGGCAAGTGAAATGAATTTTGTAAAGTGGCTGACACATTTACCTGCTGTTGGGGCTTAGTTGTGTGTGAGCGCGTGTGGTGAGGAGTTAGGGCGTGGAGGTGTTGGCTATTAGTGTTAGGCAGTTTATGGGGCATGGGACACAGAACTGCCAGGAGTGCTGGGCCACCGGTCACCCCGTCACCCCGTCACTCCGTCACCCCGTCACCCCATCACTCCGCAGACGACGGAGGAACCTGCTGCTTCAGCCGCTAGCACCGCAGGTGTCTTGCCCTATCTTTAGCTCACCAGGCCCCCGAGAGCGTCCTGTGTCATCTCCTTCTGACCAGGCGCCTGAGGGCGTCCTGTGTCATCTCCTTCTCACCTGGCCCCCGAGGGCGTCCTGTGTCATCTCCTTCTCACCAGGCTCCCAAGAGCGTCCTGTGTCATCTCCTTCTGACCAGGCCCCCGAGGGCATCCTGTGTCATCTCCTTCTCACCTGGGCCCCCGAGAGCGTCCTGTGTCATCTCCTTCTCGCCAGGCTCCCAAGAGCGTCCTGTATCATCTTCTTCTCACCTGGGCCCCCGAGGGCGTCCTGTGTCATCTCCTTCTCACCTGGGCCCCCGAGGGCGTCCTGTGTCATCTCCTTCTCACCAGGCCCCCGAGGGCGTCCTGTGTTATCTCCTTCTCACCAGGCTCCCAAGAGCGTCCTGTGTCATCTCCTTCTCACCTGGGCCCCTGAGGGCATCCTGTGTCATCTCCTTCTCACCAGGCCCCGAGAGCGTCCTGTGTCATCTCCTTCTCACCTGGGCCCCGAGGGCGTCCTGTGTCATCTCCTTCTCACCTGGGCCCCGAGAGCGTCCTGTGTCATCTCCTTCTCACCAGGCCCCCGAGGGCGTCCTGTGTCATCTCCTTCTCACCAGGCCCCCGAGGGCGTCCTGTGTCATCTCCTTCTCACCAGGCTCCCGAGAGCATCCTGTGTCATCTCCTTCTCACCAGGCCCCCGAGGGCGTCCTGTGTCATCTCCTTCTCACCAGGCCCCCGAGAGCGTCCTGTGTCATCTCCTTCTCACCAGGCTCCCGAGAGCGTCCTGTGTCATCTCCTTCTCACCAGGCCCCCGAGGGCGTCCTGTGTCATCTGCTTCTCACCTGGGCCCCGAGGGCATCCTGTGTCATCTCCTTCTCACCTGGGCCCCCGAGGGCATCCTGTGTCATCTCCTTCTCACCTGGGCCCCGAGGGCATCCTGTATCATCTGCTTCTCACCTGGGCCCCGAGGGCATCCTGTGTCCTCTCCTTCTCACCGGGCCCCCAAGGGCGTCCTGTGTCATCTCTTTCTCACCGGGCCCCCGAGGGCATCCTGTGTCATCTCCTTCTCACCTGGGCCCCGAGGGCATCCTGTATCATCTGCTTCTCACCTGGGCCCCGAGGGCGTCCTGTGTCCTCTCCTTCTCACTGGGCCCCCAAGGGCGTCCTGTGTCATCTCTTTCTCACCGGGCCCCCGAGGGTGTCCTGTGTCATCTGCTGCTCACCCCGCAGCACTTCCAGTCTCTCCCAGCTGCAGCAGCTGTTTGGCCAGTTAAGGATAAAGGCCTGTTGCTCTAAAGTGGAAGAAGTATCAGGCATCCCAGAACCCCTCCCTTCCGCATCGTGATGCTCCGGGATGCGGGATCCGTTAGTTTGGAGGTAGCTCCCTGGCAACTCTTCGCTCCTGGTTTTTCAGGGCCCCTCAAACCTGTGGGATTCAGCAGCCCAGGCCTCTCGGTAGAGAGCTTCTGGCCATGTAGGAGATGCACCTGCAGCTCCCTCCGCCCTGTGCTGGGAGGTTTGGCGCTGCCCAGTGGGACGCATCTGACCGTTAGATGAGGCTGGTGGGCTCTTCTCCTGGGGTGCAGGAAGGGAGGGGAGAAGGGGCATAAATGCGCCTCCTGCCCTTCTGTCTCCTGCCCGCACCCCCATGGCCAAGGAGGGCGGGAAGCCTGGGCCGCAGGAACTGAGAGGGTGGGTCCTCCCTGCCACAGCCTGAGGGCCTCTTGTTCAGCATTTAGCCCCCACCTGGCTTCGTTTGTCCATGGCCCTGTGAGATGGTGCCACCAGGGCTGTACCCATTGCTACTGCAGCAAACTACCACAAAATGGCTTAAAAGCACACAGGTGGGTTATAGTACAGCTCCGGAGGGTGGAGTCCCATGTAAGTCTCAGTGGCCAACAGGGCTCTGTCCTCCCTGCCTCACCAGCATCTCAAGGTCACCTGATTTGCTAGGCTCGAAGGCCCTTCCTCTGGCTTTAGTCCCCGCTCTGGCTCTGGCCTCTGCCTCTCCCAGACTGCCAAGGTCCCTGTGATCAAGTGCGTGACACGGGACTGCCTCCCCTATCAAGGTGACTTTGTAGCAGCCTCAGCTTCCTGCACATACAGGCCCAGGGTGGGGCCTGGACACTGCTGGGGCCACTGTGCTATGACCCAGGCTGGTTTTACTAAAGAGAATTCAATCACACACATCTAGCAAGTGGGGGGCTGGGATTTGCAGTCCAGGGTTTGACTCCAGAGCACAGGAGGAGGAAGGGCACCCTAGCCCCCATCTAAAGTACATATGGGAGCCAGGTGGCCCTCAAATCAGTGGGAACAATGGGGCAGCTTTACACACTCACCCTGGCTGGCCCCCAGCCTGAGGTAGAGATGACATGGACTTCACTAGCTTCAGCTGCTCTGTGAACACACCGGACATTTATATTCAAGACAAATGTAAATCGGTAATAGCATGCATTTCCCTAAGTAGAGTGTAGAACCAACCCCAGAGCAAACACAGCTGCCAGAAGGGAATGGGTCACTTCCCTTAGCATTGTTTGGCCAACAGTGCACACAACTGCCAAATCACAACAGATCCAGGTGGCCAGGGACACTCAGCAAGGCCTGAGACCACTGCAGGTGCAAATGCTGGGCCTCTCCAGGTGGGCGGGGATCTCAAGGGGTGGAGCTCTTGGGGAAGAGGCCATCCAGGGGTGGGGTGGGGCGGGGCTACCCAGGGGAGGGGCTTTCCAGAGGGGAAGACTCTCCAGAGTGGTAAGCCTGTGCCTTGTTCTCTCCCAGGGGTCTTAAGGTGACTTGTGAAGCCCTCCCCTGGGCTCTAGGGGCAACCCTGCCCTTCCAGGGGACCTGGGTTTTGTGCCCTGCACACCTGCCAGCCTCCAGGGCTCAGCACATTTTACAATACTGAGGTGTCTGTCTACGTGCTGTGTGTATGTGTACGTGTACATAAGGCATCTCAGAATTACAGTGAGGCCTCACCTGCTCTGCACGGGGCCTGGGGCTCAGCTGGGTTCATCTCAGCTCCGTGTGCACAGAGCCTCTCTCGGTCTCCCACGCCACCCCCATGTCTTTCTGCTGTCCTCCCCTTGTCTGGACATGTGCTGACCCCATCAGCCCTGCCCTCTGGTGACTTCTTGCCCATGTGCTTGTTTGTTCTGACACAGACGTATAATGCTGGTGAGAGCGTCTTTGTATGTGTGTGTACACACATACACACATACACTCACACATACACCTAGGAGTGTTTTTTTTTTTTTTTTTTTGTAGAGACAGAGTCTCACTGTACCACGCTCGGGTAGAGTGCCGTGGCGTCACACGGCTCACAGCAACCTCTAACTCTTGGGCTTACGCGATTCTCTTGCCTCAGCCTCCCGAGCAGCTGGGACTACAGGCACCTGCCACAACGCCCGGCTATTTTTTTGTTGCAGTTTGGCCGGGGCTGGGTTTGAACCAACCACCCTGGGCATATGGGGCTGGCGCCCTACTCACTGAGCCATAGGCGCCGCCCCAAGGAGTGTTTTTATAAGCATATCTATTGTGTAAGTTTACATTATTGGAATTGCCAGATCAAAAGTATGTGTGTTTTAAATTTTTGAAAAGTATTGCTAAATTTCCCTGTGAAGACTGTCTGGAGAGTCAGACTCCTGCTAGCAGGGTCCGTATTCCCTCGTGAGCACCACAGGCCATGAGAAGTCAACTTGTAAAGCCGCCCTTGGTGTCACTTGGCATTTCTTTAAGTTTGAGTGAAATTGGATCTGTGTGCTGGCTGGCCGCCTCCTTCCTCATCTCTCTTATGGACTCAGGTCCATCAAGGGATGCTTGGCTGTAATATTATTGCAGTATTTTCCTTCGTTTTTGTTTGTCTTTTGCTAGTAAATAAGTTGTTCTTTTTCTTTCTTACTGTGGTGAAATATACACAACATGAAGTTAGCAGTTTAACGATTTGTAAGTGTATGATTCAGTGGCAACAGGTACATTGGCAGTGCAGTGAGCAGCACCTTCCTGCCCCCTCCGCTCAGCCCTGTGGCCTCTCGTCCACTCTGTGTCTCGGAAGACTTGCCTGTTCTGCACCTCACCACAGGGGAGTCAACAGTCCTGGCCCTTTTGTGTTGAGTTTATTTCACAGAATGTAACCTCTTCACAGCCCATTCTTGTTCCAGCATTGACACAACTTTGCTCCTTTTAATGCTGTGTCATAGTCTGATGTGTGGACAGACCAGAATTTGTATTTTGTTTATCCATTTATCTGCTGATGGACACTTGAGTTGTTACCACTGCTTGGCCACTGTGAGTAATATTTCTATATGCTACCACCCCACAAGAGTGAGACCCTATTTGCAATCCTTTTCGGTATGTACCTAGGAGTAGAATTGCTGGCTCATCTGACAATTCTTAACATTTTGAAGAATGGCCAAACCTTTGCCAGTAGTGTCCACACCATTTTTTTATACATTCCTGTTGTAGCAGAGCACATGGATTCATGTTCTTCACATCCTTGCTGATACTTGTTGTTTTCGGGTTTTTGTTTTTTTTTTTTTGCCTGTTTTTATGGCCATCATAGGAGTGTGAAGTTGTGCTGACCTGGGGTGTGGTGTGCACTCCCCGAGGCCTAACAGTGTTGACCACTCTCCCATATGATCTTGGGCCTTGCAGGCTATTCTTTGGTGACACTTCTGTTCATATCCTTTCACATTTTTTAATTGGGTCATTTGTTTTATGTTGTTACTGAGTCATGGGAGTTTTATGCACAGTCTGGATAGTAAATCCCTTATCAGATTTATGACTTGCAAATATTTTCTCCCCCTCTGTGATTAGTGTTCTCACTTCATTGGTAGAGTCCTCTGAGGCATAAAAGTTTTTCACTTTGAGTGAGTCTAATTTAGCACTTTTCTCTTATTGATTATGTTTTTGGTGTCAAACTTCAGAAATCATTGCAAAATACAATGTCATGAAGATTTCTCTTTACGTTTTCTTCAAGGAGTTTTATAATTGTGGCTTGCAAATTTAGCTCTTTAATCTACTTTGGGTTAACTTTTGTATATGGGCTTTCTCAGGGATAATGTCTGCCATTTTTTAAAAATCAGTTGAGTGAGCCATGCTTTCATGTTTCTTTGTACACTTTGGAATTTTTTTTTTGTTGCAAACTATACATTATGCATATTATAACAAAATGTGGCATCGTTAGAAATCAGATTCTCTGAAGTCCCAAGGATTACTGCGCGAGGCTTTTCAGGGGCTGAATCATCATTTGTGACTTTCCCAAACTCCTTCACGCAGTGCATATTCCTCGTTGTGTGTGGTTGCTGACGTCTCTGTTCCACTACCTGCAGTCGGGTAAGGATGGTAGCCTCTCCTCTCCTCCTGCACTGCCCTAGAAGTTACAGCATCTGACCTGGTCCCACAGTCCTGAACTACTTGATTCCCATCATCATTCCTGCTCGCTGGCAGTTGGAGGGAGGAGCTTATCCTGAAAGATCCCATCTCCTTCATCCCTTCTGGTCCATTTTTAAACGCAATCAAATTAATAAATATTTTTGTTTTTTGGTTCTGGATTTCTGTATCTCAATTAGGAAGGCTTTTTCAATGTTGAAAATATTTGAAGCGAACAGATGAAAACACTTTAAAAATAACCAATATTATACACATTTATTTTAAATGATATCTTTGTAATCGTATGACATCATTTTTTTAATTGAAAGACATTTTGACGTGGCTGCTCATGCCTCCCTGGGGTGTGTGCCATGACAAAGGGGGAGGAATCCTCCTCTCCATGGCTGCTTCAGCTCTTTGTCTCCACCATTCTCATCACCTCCCACTTCATCTGCCTAAAAGACACGTGGGTGACAAAAAATAAATCCCAATCTTCTTTGAAACTGAGCAAAAACGTCACCTCCTCTGTACATACCAGGCAGGAGACACAGATTTCAAACACCAGGGGCTCCAGATGGCTAGCTGAGCTCTTGGTCTGGAAGAGGCTGAGAAGGGGTCCCCGGGAGATGGGGCAGGAGAAGAGGGGCCAGCAGGGCCCAGCCACAGACTGAGCCTCACGTGCAAGCAGAGGCAGGGAACCGTGAGCCCCAGGTGCCGGGCGGAGCGCCCACAAGACAGGGCAGAAAGCCAGGCAGGAGTGACGCTCAGGGGAGACGCCTCAGGGACCTGCCTGGGGGCACTGTTGGAGCTGTGGAAAGACACCTGCAGGGAGGGGGCAGAGGAGGATGGCCAGGCATTCAGCATCCTTGACGATTGGAAATGATCTTTCATTCAGACCAGTGGCTCTCCACTGGAGTAGGTGATTTTAGCCTGCAGAACGTTTGGCCATTTCTGGAGACATGTGGCTGTCACAAGTGGGAAGGAGCCATGGCTCCCAGAGGGCAGGGGGCATGGCTCTCACTGAACAGCTGCCTCGCAGGAGATAGCATGGGACAGCCTGGAAAGTGAGGAGTGACCCAGCCCTGTGGGGGTGGCACTGAGGTTGAGCCCTCTATGGAGGGCCTGGGAACGTGCCTTGGGATGTGCCTGGGCACTGGCTCCGCCACCCTCCCTGGGCTTGTCCTGCCCGCCCCTCCCCACCCTGCACTGCCTAGGAAGAAGCCCTGCCTCCTGCACCAGCATCACTTTGGAAAGGGAGGGTGCTGCCTGTAATGTCAGGGCTTCCTGGGGGAGCCCTTGCATCGGTGCCTGAGGATGCCAGGCAGGCCTGGCAGAGCAGCCCATCCAGGAGCCTGGCACCTGCAGAGGGGCAGAGCCAGGCCGGCCTACAGAGCCTGAGTCAAGTCTGGCCAGGGGCCCTGCATGGCACACTGGAGGCAAAGCTGTGTGTAGATTTGAACCGAGAGCCGGTCTCAGAGGCATAAATGGGATTCCACACCCAGTACACAGACTTGTCAGGTTTTATAAGATGAAAAGCCATGGAGCATGGCTGCTGGATTGCCATCTATCCTGAATGTTCCATTCACTAGGAACAGAGCCTGTTCCCACCTCAGAGCCTGGGGGCCAGGCGGGGCATGGGGGGAGTAAGCAGCCTCCGATGGCAGGGCTAGAGCCTGGGGGATGCGTTGCTCACCCTGCCTCAGCCCTAACGAGCGCGTGGCTTGGAGCGGAGGTAGAGGCAGAATGAGAAAGCAAGGCGGAGGGCCTTGTGAAGCCCGAGAGCATTTGGAGACCATTACGCCTATCAGGACAGAAGCAGTAAAGCACAAGGGCCTCTGTACGCTCGTTTTTCCTTTTCCTCTCTTGGAGACCAATTCAAAACACCAGAGCACCTTCTTATTTTATCATTCCAAAAGCTCATCATACGTTTACAGGGCCAACTTCTTCAGGACGGAAGTAGGGACTGGCCTTCAGATCCATCTGAAGTAGACAGGTGGTCAGCAGAGTGCGGGCCGCACGTGAGGGGAGTGGGGTCACCTGCTGAGTGGATGAAGGGATGCTGAGAGCGAGCCCTTCACTGGGGCTGGGCAGTGGGCTGCCCAGGTCTCGTGGGCAAGGACGTGGGGGTGCCTGTTCCCAGGCCCTCACCCCCACGGACAAGGAGGTGCCCAGGCAGACGCCTGCCTTTGATTCCCCAGCCCCAGCCCCTCAGGGAGGCCTAGCCACCCCGTAAAGATGACCTCTCTGCAGAAGAGCAATGGCAGATTTGTCTTCTGCTGTAATATAAGAACAGTGGGAATTTGTACCAGGAGAAAACTGGTTATAGGATTTCCTACCAATCTTTAGGAGAAGTCTGCTTTTTCTGTTTCCAGATGCGTACCCTTGAGAGTGAGTGCTATGTGGTGGTCTTGCCCATGCTGACTACTGACATGCAGACTCTGTTACCCTGACTTTCTTTCAGCCCACTGCAGCGATGGGTCTGGTTCTGAAGATGGCAGGGAGGACCAAGACATGAAAACCAAGCGGAACCGGTAGGTGCCAACGCTCTTTCCTGGTGGGTCTTACCTAAGAGGCTGCTTAGGCAGTGAGGAAGGAAAAGGCATCCTCTGACTGTATTGACTTGGGCCAGAGAACTAGTTCACCTGCTGAACAGGCAATGAGAGGTCTGGGTCCTGCTCTAGCAGCTGCCCTGGGAACCATCGCGCCTCAGCAGCCACAAGCTCCCCAGATGCTGTGCACAGAGCTGGCTTCTCGGCCCACCCGGACACTGGCGAGTCTGCCCTGGTTGCACATCCCAAGCCCCGTAGGAGCAGCCAGGCTGGCCAGGGGCACGGACACTGCTGTGTGCTGAGGGCGAGTCTCTGGCATGGCTCCAGCTCTGTGTCTCACGTGCTCAGTGACTGTGACAAAGAAATCCATCCGTGAGCTCCTATTTCTCATGTGTAAGGTGAGCTACTGCAGCAGCCCGGAGGGCTGCTGGTGGACACAAGGCCTGTGGTGTCAGTGCGTATGCATGTGGTGCGTGGGGAGTGGCCATCCAAGTCGGCTTGTTGGGGGTTTCTGTGCCCAAGGGTGGGGCATCCATCTTTCCCTTCAAGCCAGAGGTGGCTCTTACCCCTTTCATGCCTCCCACTGGGCCATCGCACTGCCCTCCTTACATAATGAATCTCACAGAAAAAGGCACATTTGGGGAGAGAGTCTAAGTCCCCAGGACTAGGGGAGGTAGAAGTGACACGTTGCTGTACCCAGCGTTCCAGAGCAAGGTGGGAGGGAACCTGGGCAGCAGCTGACGAGGGTTCACTGGCTGCTCCCTGGGCTCGGCTGTTGTCAGCCCACCTGTCCCCACAGAACCTGGGTCCCACAGGGCCCAGCAGGGGCGTCACTTATGCACTGGGTCCCTGTGTCAGCCCCTTTCGTGGGATACCCTAAACCTGCAGCAGGAACCAGGGGAGAGTGTGAATATTTGTGTTTTCTCTTTAAAAAATATGCCTGTGAAGATGTAATATGAAATTTTGACTTGGAATCTGTGCCTATTGTCACCTCTGTCCTTCATGTTGTGATTTTTCAGCAAAGGAGGAAGGGACAGTGAGGGGAATGGAGGAGAGAGAGTAGGGTCCAGGTCGGTGGGTACCTGACTGCTGGTAGGGGGACAGGAAAGGCTCTGCTCTCCAAACGGTGCCCATGGAGCAATAATCAGACACCACAGAACCTTCCAGAAAAATACAAGGAAGGGAACACTGCCCTACTTCAGGAAGCTGGGCTGGCGGAGGCAGGGCTGTCCTCCTCCTCCACCTGGGTCCTGGACCTTGTCCCGTGCACTTGGGACACACACGGCACAGACAGAGAGCTTGGAGTGCGGCCACCTCCCACCACCTCCAGGACCTTGCTGCCCCAAACCTTTTCCCCAGAAATTCACTTTCGGGGGTCAGAGGACACTGTGGGGATGGATGACGTGAGCCTTTGGTGGGGCTGAGTGCTCTGGGGAGGGCAGGCAGTGTGTCTGTCCCACCATCACTCGGCAATGTCAGCGAAGCCGTCTCTGCTCAGATACGCTGATTGTCCTTTGATGTGTATGTCTCTCTGATTCGTCTTGGGATATATATGCTTAATTTGTGAAACGAGATGAGCTTCCCGAGGCAAAAGAGAAGTGGCAATGTAGCATCGCTTGATGAATTCTGAGCGCCTGTAGGAGGAAGAGCTCTCAGCATCCGAGGCAGCTGGATGCCTGCCTGCGTCACCCGGCTGCGTGCTGCACCCCAGGGACTGGCCGCGGGTTCTGAACAGTTGGCATTTAAATAACGTCGAAACATTAATTTCGGTTTCAATCATCTGAATGACTTCCGTAATTGAAAACTAACATTGAAGCACATGTGATGTTTTGCATGGAGCTGTCCTGTTTTGGCAACTGTCAGTTTCCTGTTTTGCTTCTGCCTCGCAGACTCCGTGTAAGAGGAGGCGGCTCAGGCCTCCATCCATGTTTACCAGATGCTGCCACATTGCTGCCAAGGGGTGGCTTCGTGTTACCAGCGAGGTCCAGGAGGAAAGTGCCTGGGAAGTCTGTGTCATTGTGCAGTGGGCCTGCAGACCTGGTGTGCCCCTTCGGGTCCCAGCTGTCTGAGTATGAGCCAGTTGATGGGAGCCATGCTGACCTGGGGGGATGCCTGACACGTGCAGCTTTCCCGCCCAGCACCAGTCCACATGCCCCTGGCTTAGAGCTGATGGGCCCTTGCTGGGTGAATTGCCAGCATCCTCCCAGCATCTTCATTCCTCTTTCGGAAGGCTATTGCCAGTAAGTCCAACTTCTCCTCAAATCCTAAATGCTTTTTATATATTTTTAACTAGTGGAATCTGAAATTTATAGTAAGAGAACATGCCTCTATAAAGCTTGCTGAAATCAGTGCATTTGACCTGCCTATTTTGCATAAATAATATGCAAAATCTCAGCCAAGAGGTATATTTTGGTCACCCCATAGTACAAGAAATCTCATCAAAAAGCACATAAAATCCTCCCATACAGTGTGACTCAGCAGCGTCAAGCTCTCAAGTTTAAGACACAAGTTAACAAAGCAGGATGAAGACTGTTTGGATGCTGGCCTCTGTCTGTCCTTACATTTCTTATGGAATTTGGCATAAGAGGGACATTTTAGGCATTCCTACATAGATGGAATTAAATTGATTATACAAATAATTCAGGCCCAAATGAAACTTTTCCTGAAATTCTTTTGGAGGAGAAATATGTCACAGTGACAGGCTTTTGAATTACTGAAGTATTTTACACTACCTGGTGAGTGTCATTTCCAAGAGCTTGTTATTTACGATTTAATGGCATGTGTTCCTGACTTGTGGTCACAGGTTCTGTGGAACAGGAAAATTGATTTGCCCCTTCCTGGGTGGGTCCTGGAGGCTGTGCTTATTCTGATGTGCAGGTGTTTTACCAGTGCAGACCTGCTTTTTGATGGTTCTGTGTTAAGGAGTTGATGTTTATTTTAAATAATTGAATGAATTATTGGAGGAATTCAACAAAGTTGTGCCCGTTGTTCTAAAAATCAGTGGAAGACATTATTCTTAGTAAAGCATCACAAGAATGGAGAAGCATGAATCCTATGTACTCAATCTTGATATGAGGACAATTAATGACAATTAAGGTTATGGGGGGGAAGCAGAAAGAGGGACAGAGGGAGAGGGGTGGGGCCTTAGTGTGTGTCACACTTTATGGGGGCAAGACATGATTGCAAGAGGGACTTTACCTAACAATTGCAATCAGTGTAACTGGCTTATTGTACCCTCAATGAATCCCCAACAATAAAAAAAAAAAAGAAAAAGAAAAAAGAAAAAGAAAAAAAAATAAAAATCAGAATGAAATCATCCACAAAACACACCAGAGAAAAAATTGCCACTGGTACAAATGGCTTCTCGCCCCTGCCTGAGGTGCTGAGTTTGACAGTTATGGAACTCAAAGTCTGCTGAGTTAACAGTAGTGAAGTGTGGACCTGGTTGGTCCCTTTTGTTTGTAGTTATCCCTGGCCCCAATGGCCTGTAAACACATTTAGGTTTCTGTGACATTTCACATAGATTTCTTGTACTATGGGGTGGCCAAAATAGACCTGTTGGCTGGGATTTTGTTTATTGTGATAGTTTGTAAACATTGAGAATGCCGACTAAGGCTTTGGATGTGTGTGTTGAAGTCGACCTTCACCGCTGCAACATCACTGGGTGCTTTCCTGGGCTCAGGTGCAGCTTTGGCTGACAACCCAAAGTCAGAATAAGCAAGAAGTGTCCAATATGGCCACCTCCCAGTTCTTCACATATGCCCCCTATGAACTCTACTTTTGGAAAACCAAGGCGGCCACAGGACACACTAACACAATCCTCAGGGTGCTTCTGGGACATGCTGAATAGTTCCCAGGAGGAGCCCCTATACTCAGTGGCCATACATGACCTTGAGGTACAGTCCATCCAGCTGTGTGGCTGTGGTTCTGCGCCCCACCTGGGGGTGGCCTAGGCCAGGGTGGGTCCCTCCGGAATACAAGCAGAGCACCACCATCCAAAGGACTGGACAAAGCAGCAGTGATCTGTGATCTGCATAAGTCTGGGGGCTTTGCAGCCACTGCCCATGGCTGTCCCCACGTCAAGGCCACACCCGTGTAGAGCCAAGTATGAGAGGAAGAGCACGGAGGAACAGACAGAGCTCTGTGTACTGGTGCAGAGGTGAGGAGGGGCTGGCACCCCTCACTCTGAACTCACACAGAGCATGTGTGAGTGAGTTATAGCATCCCAGAAAAATTAGCTGCTGGGAAAGACAGTATTACTTCTTTGAAAATACTACAAGATAACACTAAAAAAATCTGTGGACTCCAAATTAAGATTACTGTTGAGTTGTATCTTTGGTTTGTCCCTAGGTGACAGCAGAATTATCTGCGCTAGAATTGTCAGCACAGGGTCTCTGTTAATTCTCTGGTGACATCATCGGAGAGGAGAGTGAATCTGTCCCTTCGTGGTCTTTGTCACCCCATCCCCAGTCCATTCTGAGTTTTGAGTTTGCAGTCTGGCCTCCTCACTCTGGGAAGCTCCTGAGCTCACAAGCAGCCCCAAGTCACGGCACCCACGCCCCCTGCCCTGGACTGCACACCTCACCACTTCCAAGCCTCCTTAGGGCCTCTGGCTGACATGGGCAGCAGCTGCTGTCCTGTTTTAGTTCTGGCCCCTGGGTGGGAAGGGCTCAGAGTGGGATCTTACAGGGGCCCCTGGACACCAGAGCAGATCTATGGTGTCCATGGTGCACCCCAGGAGAAAGCCATCAAGGGGTGTTCAGAGTGGGATCCTCCGGCCGGCAGGCAGGGGGGTTTTCAGTTGCTCCATAAATAACACATGGGCTGTGGGCAGGCTTTTCAAGGCAGTGGGGACATTTTCTAGACAGGAGAGTTGGGCTGGATTTGGTTTCTTGCTGTCCTCTGCCCTCCAGCCAGACAAGCACCCATGGACGGAGCTCTGGGAGATGAACCTTCCCTGAAAATGGACTTTAATTTTACAAGACAATTTCAATTTCCAGCTCCACTTTGATCTTCTGACTTTAGAACCCTCCCTTTTAAACAGGGCCTGGGGGATTTCCTACATCCAGAGTTCCTCCAGTCCTACGGAGCACAGTGTGCCCAGGTGGTAAGGCCACTCTGAGCAGTGTCCCTGCTTCTGTCCCTTCCCCCAGCAAGGAGCAACTAAACTTCAGAAACCTGGACACGGAGGCTGAAACCACACTTAGGATTTCTGAAATTGCTGCAGCTTTTTGAAGTTGAAATATAGTTTTGTAAGTCACCAGCTGTACCCAAGGGCACACCCAGAGTCACCAGAATACCCTGACCATTTCTTTCCTTCCCAGAAGTAGGTCTTTCCTCAGTAATCTTTTCATATAATCACATTAATCCATATTTGGGGTGTGAGTGTGGGTAGGCAGGGCCTTCGTCCATCCATGTCATGGCAGGGGTACAGGGACATCTCCACGAGAGGGGGGGTCAGTTTGCCGAAACGTCACCCCTTTCTTCACAAGACTGGATGTCTGGGACATGGGGGCATTCTGTAGCCCCTTGGAATACACATTTATAATGATCTGAGATAGTGGCCTCCTGTCTCTCCTGAAAGAGAATTTATTTGTCCTGTTTTTATGAGAAATAACAGGTTGGCTCTGCTGAACCTGCTAACCCTTCCATGGTGAGACACTGCTCACCTTGAAGGTGGGGGAGATGGTGAGGGAAGAGCACAGCGGCCCTGCAGGGGACAGCCAGAGGGACAGGTTTGCCCTGAGGGAGGGAGAAGCCAAAGAGAGAGAGAAAGTGACTGTGGGCCAGAAAGTGGGTTAGGTGGATTTGAAGGACCCACAGTGGAGATGAAGTGATTCCCATCGAAGCAGAGGGGCTTCAATGCGGCAGAAGAGGCAGCTTGAGCCGGAGAAGTGTTTGTTTATCTGACAGTCAGAAAGGGTCTAACACAGTGAAAAAAAAATGCATGTACCCAGTTAAGGAGTGATAGTTATTTTACCCACGTTTACCTTTTTATTGTGGAAAAGTTTAGCATAGGAAATGGAACAGGACACTTAGCCCCGACATTCCACCATCCCAGCCTCCAGTACCTGCCTCGTGGCTAGAATTGTTCAGCTTTCGTCCATCCCCACAAACTGTTTTGAAACAAACTCAGAATATCGTATAGATTTCATGGGTAAATATTCTAGGACACAAGACTAAAATACAAGGATTTAAAAATGGGAGCATGGAAACAGCCACACCCGAAAGACAGCAGTAACTCCCGGGCACTCTCGGATAACCTCACAGTCATTGTTCAGTTTCCTGATCATTTCATTTGTTCTGAGACAGTTTTATTTTTCAGATCATTATCCAAGTTCAGTTCCTACATCACACTCAACTCACCTCTCTCCTAAATCTCTTTTAACCAACAGGCTTCTCCTCTTCAGTCCCACTCATTTTTTTTTTCTTTTTAGAGAAGTGAGGTGGGGGGTTTGTTTTGTTTTGTTTTTTCGTTTTAACCAGCGTGTATTTCCGTCTGGGCACATGCGGCTGTATCCCTGCGATGTGGAGTGTTCACCACGTTCTTCTGTCCCCTGTGTCTGCGTGAATTGGTGTTAGGTCTGGAGGCTCCATCAGAGCCAGATTTGATTCCTGTTCCAGCAAGAGTGCTTCTTAGCAGTGTTGAATTCTCTTCATCAGGAGGTGAATAATTTCCAGCTGTCTGTCTTTCTGTGCTGTGAACAGGTGATTTGCATCCATTATTAGCTACTTAGACCTTGGTAAATGCTCACATCCTGATTCCATCACTTCAATTGAAGTTACTCACCTGACTCCTTTCTAAAGAGAAATTTGTACCTCTATTTGCTTCCCTTGAGTACAGTTAAACGGGAAAACACAAGATAAATGCTTAATTCTTCCCCTTCAATATCAGTTTTCAAAATAGCGCATTGGTTTCCTAACGTCTTGGAAAGATGACCAATTTGTTGGGAACTGGGGTATAACGTAGTTGATGTTTTAACCCCCTCCAGATATTATCTTCATCCTTCAGAGGACAGTGACAGGGAGTGTCTCCTTCCTGTGGGTTTGGGTCAATTATCCCGGGTATCAAGCACACCTCAGCCGAACGTCCTGGATGCCTTGTACGTAAGGACGTTCTCCCTGAGTTAGTTCTTAGGGCGTGTGCCCTCGCTGGAGGCGCCCAGTGCCCCCAGGCCCGGCCTGCGTCCCGCCGCACCCCTGCGTCCCGCCCGCCACGGCCGGCCTGCGTCCCCCCGCGCCCCTGCAGCGGCCCCCTTGTGTTCCGTCAGTGCCTCCTGCTGCCCCTCCCTCGTCTCCCGCACGCCTGCCCCTGAGACGTTGTTTGTGGGATTTATTCCTTCTTGAGTTCCTTCCAGTCTATTCTTCATTTCTGTTTTCTCCTTTTGTTTCTAATTATTTTCTGGATTTTATCAGACTCTTTTTAAACCTTTCTGTTGCTCAATATTCTTTTTCTCTCAATTTTTTTATTCTATTATATGCTGTTATTGATAGTGCCTATTTTTAAACTTAGCTCTTTTTCATACCTAAACTTTTTATCTGAATCTCGGGCATGTGCTCTTGCTGTGGCATTTGTTGGACACTGTTGTGTCCGTTGGTCCCACATTCTCTTCCTGGTTCTGTGTGTGGGACTTGGCCACAGTCTTTCTTTGTTATTACTACCCAGTGAGACCCCCATGAGTGCAGGGTGTCAGTGGCCCTGGGGCTGGGCTCTGGGTCTCCCTCCTGAGTCCATGCCTGTTACAGAGCTGTGGCTTTGGGGACCTGTCCCTGTGCTCCTCAGTTTCACTGGCATCTGGCCCTTCCTGTCCTCTCCTTGGTGTCTCATTAGCCAGTCTGTCTGTTGGAGCCTCTACTCATTCCAGTCTGTCAGGGCCTCTGCTCACACCAGTCTGTCTGTCTGTCGGGGCCTCTGCTCACACCAGTCTGTCTTAGGGCAGGTTTCCTCCCTGAGGGGAGATGCTCAGGCCCGGCCTCTACCCCTGTCTGTTCAGCCTTCCTGGACCTCCTCAGCTCCTCTGTGGCTTGGAGCCTGGGCCCTGTCCCTGCCCAGCTGCCGCCCCCTTAGCCTGTTAGCAGCTGAGGCTCAGGGCTCACCTCTTTGCTAGGACACCTGCTGAGCTGCAGTCAGGGCTTACCGGCACTGGGGCTACCACCCGCCCTCTGCTGGCACTGCTGGTGGGCCCAGCTGCTGCGCCCACTCCCACATGTGGTCTTGGGTGCTACACTCCTTAGTGTGTGGGACGTTTTCTGCAGGCTTATAGTCCTATTATTCCAATAGCTCTGGCCCTGTGCTGCTTTTGTGAGTGGCCCTTAGGGGACATTAAACATCTTTGCTTTGTTTAGTTTGTTTTGCTTTAGATCCTTGGGTCCTGAATGTAGATGGCTGAGCTGATGTGTCTCTCTAACATTCCCCCAAAACTACCTGAGAGGCAGCAAGCAGAGGCAAGAGAATGGGCTTTGCTCTTGTCAGTTGTCTGACATTTTTTTTGTGTGTGATTAATCAGTGTCTACTAGCTGTACCCCAAATACTCGTGCTGAGGGCACCCAGGCTGGGTACCCCACTCCCTTCTGCCCAGGTGCAGAACCTCAGGAATCCCCCATCTGCAGCTCCATGTGCCGTCCTGGGTGGTGACAAGTGTTGCTCTCAGGAGCCCCAGTGCAAGTTTCCAAGGGAGGAGGCTGCATAGGCCACTGTACAGAAATTCATTCCAAGAGGTGCTTGGGGCCATCTTACTGCTGGAGAGACTGCTCAAATCTGGCTGACATGGTACCAAGCGGGGTACATGCATCCCCAAAGAGACTGCCATGAAGCAGGAACTCAGCCAGCGCTGCTGCCCCCTCCCCACTGGCAGACCTACCTCTTGTGACATGGAGTTGCTCTCACCAAGTCCTGCCCTAGCCACTGAGAGGCCACTTCCAAGAGCAGGAACGCTTTTCAGCAGGTGCTTCACTGCTGGATGACACATGAACCACAGCTGGCAGAGTCCCTGGGCCTCTGGAAGCCTTGACACTGGTGCCTGTCATGCAGCACAGGGCCCCTGGCAGGCTGCATCTCCTGGTACCACAGCCCGATTGCTCCTCCTCCTCCTCTGTCCCCTCCCTAGCATGCTTTCTGCCCCTGAACCACCTGCCACAGCATGTGGACAGCATGTGCAGGAGGGAATAGACACATGTGATCACACTGGGTACTCAGAGAGGAGCTGCCCAGCCACAGCATGGCCTGCCCACCCTTGGCCTGCCCAGCTGGGAATGGGTTTGATGATCCCCACAGCAATCCCTAGAAAGTGTCATTGGACTGAAGGACCGCCCGCAGCAGGAACCAGAGGATGGGGCCAGGGCTCAACTAGAAGTGAATAAAATGGGGCAGAAGCAGGTCGTAGGTCGCCAGCGGTCAGCCAAGCAGGGCCACTTGTAGGGGGGCTGGGCTGAAGCACCTGGGGACCTTGGGCAGCCCAGACCCCAGCCTGGAGCCCACACCAGCTCAGCCAGGCAGACCAGCCTGGAGCCCACACCAGCTCGGCCAGGCAGACCGACCTGGAGCCCACACCAGCTCGGCCAGGCAGACCCTGCATTGCTGTCCTCCTGCTCTGGCCACTGTTCAATGGGCAGCGTCACCTCCACACGAAGCAGAAGAAGCTGCTCACGCTGAGCCCACTGGCTCCTCATGGCCTCTCCTCAGGGCCAGCGCCTCCCGTCCAGGATCCATGCTGGCTGTGATGTATGGAGACGCCATACTGGACTCTGAATCCCAGCCGTCCTGAGGCCTGCAGCCCACCCAATGCATGTGGCAGTCTTCACTCCAGCTGTCAGAGGCACCCACACTGCACAGCGTCAAGGCTGAAATCCTAGAGAATCCAGATCTTTCACAGTTTGTCTCCTCTAAAGACCATTTGTTACAACTGTCTGTCTGTGGCCCCATAAGGCAAAGTGATTCACAGAAACTTTGATTCCTGCAGAATTTCATGTTGTGTCTAACACCAAATTTGCAGTCTGGCAGTAGTTTGATGATGAATCCCCAGCCCACTTTGCTGGAAGAAAGGATAGATTCTCCCCATTTATAAAATCAAATAAAAGATTAGATGTCACTGAAATGAAGACAAGGCTGAGACCCAACCTGGAGTGAACTGGTGTGGATGGTCAGAAGATGAAGAATTACCACCAACCATCCTTGTCATAATCACATCATCAACATTACCATCATCGCCATCACGACTGTCACCATGATCATCACCATCATGGTAGTATTTATATCATCACCATCACCAACACCAACCAACACCAACCATCACCAACACCACCAACAACCATCAACAACACCAACCACCACCATTACCAACCATCACCAACACCATCCATCACCACCAACCATCACCAACACCAACCAACACCAACCACCACCAACAACAACCATCACCAAAACCATCCATCACCACCAACCACCACCAACACCAGAATCATCACCAACACCAAAATCATCACCAACACCAACCATCACCACCAACACCAACCATCACCACCACCACCAACCATCACCAACAAAATCACCACCACCATCACTATCATCCTCATAACCTCCATCATTCCCATTATCGCCATCACCATCATAATGGACATCATCTCTCCCATTGTCATCAGACTATTACATATAGTATTCACAGCACAGCCCCATGTTGACTACTTTAGATGTGCCATTTCGGTTTCCCCACCTGTAAAATGGAGTTGTGGTGACCATTAAATAATGTGGTGCAGGTGCTGGAAAGGAGAGGGTCTGATACATGGTGAGTGGTCAGCATGTATCAGGTCTCCTTCCCTTTAATCCTTACAATGAGCTCCTATGTGGCCAGGGCCTCTGTTGTTTCTGCTTTATTGATGAACAACTGGAGGTCCCAGTGATAGGATGAGACTTTCTGGAGATTATGGGCACCTGCAGAAGTCCAGGCTCAGCACCCGGGTCTGTGTGAGTAAAGGGAGCAGACCCATGAGTGGCACCTGGGAAAGGCACAGAGGTCCACAGAGGTGAGAAGGATTGGTGGGCAGGAGAGGAGGACAGGAAGAACCTGTGTCCTCACAGCAGTGGGGAGGGGGCAGACCCAGCCCACCCTGGCCTGGTGGCAGCACACAACCCAACCAGCCTACAAGGCTCATGGGCTGTGATGATGCAGCGACTGGAGACGAGAAGACAGTGCAGGGAGTGGCGTGGAGAAGGCGAGATGTCCCCGCTGGGGCCTCATGCGCATGCTCCAGAGAAACCTCGTGCGGCTGGATGGTCAGTCCTGAGCATGTGGGGAGGTGGGTGTGCTTCCTGGATGAGGTGGGAAAGCCCCATCCAGCCTGGTGCCTGTGGCCTCTCCTGACCGACCTGGGGGCCCTTAGGCAGGCCTGGAGGATGTTTGCTGTCTCTGGCCCAGCAGGAAGAGAGGCTGTGTGGGGGTGAAGTGAGGGAGGAAGGGGGCACAGGAGGAGAGAGGATGGCACTGAGGAGTCCCGGAGGGGCACCCTTTGCACCTCACTATCTGACAGAGACATGTCAGGGCCAGATGCACACACAAGATGACCAATCACTGACCACAGGGCAGCAGATGGAGACTGACCCTGAAATATCAGCAGGCCAAAGAGAGGAAGGAGCACATTCGGTGTCTGCTGCTACGACAGGACAGCCTCAGACTGGCCATCAGCAGGGACCCAGATGGTGGCGTGGCACCCACAGGCCCAGACAGACCCTGAGGTGGTGGGGAGGGCCCTGGGTAGCCCTGACCTCCTGATCCCTTCCCAGCCTGACTGTCCATCACCAGCCTGGTGCACGAAGGCATCACCTGTGGGGCCACGGCTGGTGGGAGCTGCTGGAGGCGCCATCCTTGTCATTTCCTGCTGAACATTTTATGAACAAGTTGGATGAAGATGTGGAAGGCCTGTTTATCAAATTTATAGGACTGCAAAATTGGGAGGCAGAGCTAATACACTGATGACAGTCAAGATGTTTAAATATTTCAACAGTATGAGATTAACTGGATCACATTAGCATCACTGAATTGTACAGCTATGAGGCATTTTAAGATCATTTTGTCCAAAATGTGTATTTTACCACAAATAAGGTCCAGAGACCTTCTATTACTTGGCCAAGGTTAGATGTACAGCAAGTGTCACACTCCCCTGTGAGTCTTGGAAGCGCCTTAAACTCAACTCACCTGCAGGTGGAATTCTCCAAAACCCCGCCTCACTCAGACATCAGCATTCACTCTACGTAGATGGAAGCACCATGGTGCCTGTGACCCTGTTTACCTGGGTCCTGGGTACCCGGCCTCACTCAGACATCAGCATTCTCTCTACGTAGATGAAAGCACCATGGCACCCACGACCCATGGCCCATGACTCTCTCCACCTGGGTCCCGTGTGTTTCTGTTCCTCTCTCATGCTCTTCCTTCAGGCAGCTGTCAGTCAACTAAAAAGTCTTCTATTGCACGTGCAGTCAAATGATGGTGTTGGTGGGGACATCTACCAGGGCCGCCATAGAAGCCTCACGTTAGCCCTGAGACTCCTGCTTGGGACTCAGCTCGGACCCCCCTACCCCCCTCGGGCTTTGTTCATGCCCTGCTGGACTGGGAGGTCTGCGGGGCACAGGCTGGAGGAGGGCGGGTGGCGGCATGGCCACTGCTCCAGGAGTTTACATGGACCATTTCCTAGATCCTCACATGGCCATGTGGCATGGGGACTGCTGCTCCCTCCTGTGAGAACACTGAGGAGTAAAGACCTGGGTGTTTTATTTCTCTACAGAGAGGTTTGAGCCTCAATCCCTCCGTCACTTCAGTCTGAGTGTCCATCATGGTACAGTGAAGACACTCAGGTGTCCTCGTGGGAGGGGCAGTGGCGCCTCAGACTGGCTGAAAAGCCTGGTGGCCCACACTCTTCTGCTCTGTATTAGAGCAGGCAGCTGTTTGGGGGTTGTCTTTTTTTTTTTTTTTTAAGCGAGGACAGCTATTCTGACCTCAGGACATCTCCCCAGAAACAACCCAGGTGGGGAGAGGCCTGTCTGAGAGTTTTCCATGGGCAGAGCCCCGGGGCCTGAGTCCCCTCAGCTTCGGACACATGATTAAAGCTTGTTCATTGTCCCTAAAGGAAGAACAGAGCAGCCTCAGAGCCTGGAGTCCAGCTCCACGGAGCTCGGGCCTGTGCCTCTTATCAGATAAGAGGTATCCTTTGCACCTGACGGAATCAGACAACCTCAGTGTTACAGCTTTTCCCACACAGGACCCACACAGTCGCGCATACCCCAAAGGCCCACACCCCAGTACCAGCTGAGCTAATGGTTCAGAGGGCTGGCAGAGTGGAGAACCCTCTGGCCACAATGTCTCAGATGGGCACAGAACTGGGGAATGAGGATGCTCCAGGGCGATGACACCTGTTCTGGGTGAAAGGTTGCCCAAGACCAATCCCTCTTTCACGGTACACATTGGACCTGGAAAATTTTCCAAAGTAATGCAATTGTATTAATTGATTTTTTTTCCAAATCAAACTCTGAGGCTCTGAGATGCAGCGAAACCACCTGCTCCCACCTGTGATCTGGTGACCGATAGCACCTGTGAGAACGCTGCCCCCTCCCCCTCAGGAAACTTTGGCTGGACTGTCCGCCTGCCCCGGGGACGCTGCCCCTCCCCGTCAAGAAACTTCGGTTGCAGCTATCTTTACTAAAACCTATTAGAACTGACTAAAGTACAAAAATCA
Organism: Nycticebus coucang; assembly: GCF_027406575.1. Classification (NCBI taxonomy): domain Eukaryota; kingdom Metazoa; phylum Chordata; class Mammalia; order Primates; family Lorisidae; genus Nycticebus; species Nycticebus coucang. Next base: position 158,898,688 of record NC_069782.1, on the reverse strand, counting down.
TTCAGCCATAAGAATATTAAAAATATATTTAGCTAGTTTGCATTTGCTTTTGACCAATTCTAATTGAACCGATAGCTTAGCCATCTGGAAGGCTTTCAGTGGTTCTGAACAAAATATTTTGTTGAATAAGCTTTAATTCACAGTCATTGTCGCACTCAGAATGTTCCTATTAATCTTATTTCAAGTTACAACAATACAAGCCTTGTTTCACACTTCTATTTTTAACTAATGAAAATTTATTACAGAGAAATCCTAATTATACCCTTTGGAATATGATACAATTGCAAAGCCACTGGTAATTTTCTTTTTTCAAAATTCCACATAATCGCCTAAGAAGCAAAGAATGTAAGTTCTCCTGAAATAGTTGGTCTATAAATACATTCCCTAATGGGCTGAGCAATCCTTTCTTTGCACATCGAGTATTAGTTTGGATTAATCCCTTCTGCAGCCTTGAGAATGAAAACCCGTTAGACATGGGGCATCGGATGCTCTCAGCTTATCCTGAACGTGGAAACTAATGTAGCTCATGTCTCCTTGGGCAGATGTTGACGGGAAAGCTGCTCACTTGGCAGGTGTCAGAAGGCCTGGACTGGCCTGCTCTGGCCCCTAAATGACCCTTTGTCCCTTTTCCTCTGTCTCCTCCCCAGTGAGGAAACAACCCAAGTTTCAGTGGCCCTCACTTGCTGGGGGGCCCTCACCTGCTGGGGCGGCCCTCACCTGCTGGGGTGGCCCTCACCTGCTGGGGCGGCCATCACCTGCTGGGCAGCCCTCACCTTCTGGGTGACCATCACCTGCTGGGGCAGCCCTCACCTGCTGGGGGGCCCTCACCTGCTGGGCAGCCCTCATCTGCTGGGGTGGACTCTGTTTCTGGGGTGGCCCCCTGAGGGCAGAGGATCCTGGGCATCGGAGGACATTTAGTGGCCCCCCTGGTCTCTCCTGTTAGGTGCCAGCAGCACCCCCAGGTGCACCAGGTGTGACAGCCACATGTCCCCAGACATTGCCTGCCAAATGTCCCCTGGGGCAAAGTCACCCCCAGTGGAGAACATTGTGCTAGTGTCAAAAACAATCAGAGCTGGATGTGGGCAAAGCGGTGGAAAATTCTATTCTGACTATGGCTAAGGAAAACAGGAGTCCTCAGCACAGAGTCTCTCCCAGTCCTAACACCCAGTGGATAGGTAGGGACTTAAAGCTGCCAGGAGGGTCAGTGACTGGAAATTACCAGGAGCAAATGCCAGGGTGAGGGGCTCGGCTCATGCCCCACTTTGGGGTGTTGCTAAGCAGAGTTGGGCTGGGGCAGGGGGAGGAATCTGATGCGATGACCAGGCAGGGCTTTCTCCCTGACTCCACTGAGCAGGATTCTGAGTCTACTGAGCAGTGCAGGGCACCTGAGTGGAGCTGGGTCCAGGAGAGAATCTGTCGTTAGGCAATGTCAGCCCAGGTGCAGGGGTGAGGCTGGCTCTGGAACCCTGCCTTCCCAGTGCACGTCTCCTGTGTCCCACACCTCTACAGTGCTTCCCTGTGTGGGTGTGGGGGGGTGTCTGAGTCCCCAGCTTCCCAGGGGAATCTCTTTGTGGTGACCTGGATAGGTCAGGCTAAGTGCAGCAGAAAACAGGCACTCTCTAGCATGAGCGAACTGAAGCTGGAATTGCCACAGAGCACTGGTCTCTGAGAACGGCTACTGCCCTGGGCCTGGCCATGGTAGGTGTGGGGCAAAGCCAAGCAGGAGGGGTCAGTGCCCTCAGAGCAAGGCCGCACTCAAGGCGGGTGGGTCTAGTCTGCCTGTCAGTCTGGGACAGGCTCCCATCCAGTGCCAGGCATGGAGCCGAGGGTGAGGCATGCAAGGCAGTGACAAGAGTCTGCGTCTGGTCAAATGCCCTCTTCCAGCAGCAAGCATTTGGGGTTTTTAAAGGAGATTTCCAGATATTTCTAGAATAAAGTGCAGAACCACAACGTGATCTACCAAATGTCCTGTTAAAATAAGGCAAGGCACACAGATGGTGCTTAATAATGGCAGCCTCTCCCTTTTCTTCCAGAAGAGGAGGGTCTCCCCTCCCTGGTTCCTAGGAAGGAAGGGAGTGATGGTCAGAGGTTCAACCTAGGAGGTCAGCTCTTTTTATCCCCTGACCAGTGCCACTCAGGACCCCGCGTTGGGCTGCTCCTGCCTGGTGACCCTGGCTCTGGCTGGGGCCATCCCTCCAAGGTGGTCAGGGGAACCTTTTCCAGGGCCCTAGGTGGCCCCACTTTCCACTGTCTTCTGTTCCCAGGGGCTGGGAAGTTCCAGGCTCTGCCTCTGCCATTGAAATCTCCCTCCGGGGTTAGATCTTAGGACAAAATGCCGTGACCCTGAGTGTCCACACTGCCTTGAACTAACCACCCTCACTCATCTGTCTGAAATGCAGGAAGCACAAGTGGGGAAGTGATGGCTCAGGTGAAATCCACTCCCTCCCTCCCCATCACAGGGTCACTCAGGGGTCCGTAGTCCCACCTTCTATGAGCCGTGTACAGGGCAGGGCCCAGGAGCAAGGGTCCTGTGCATGGGGTGCCCTGGTTGGAGGCGGGGGGGGGGGTCCTTTTCTGGTCACATGTGCACCCAAGAGGCCAGGACTCCAGGCCCCAAATTTTCTTTGCTGTGTGGACTGTGGCAGGCTTTAAAAAACATTTTCAAATGTTCTCCTTAAAGAGTCCTTAGGAGGGTTTTCAAAGGCTACATGGGAGACCAGCTGTGTCTCCACAGGTGGGTTTCACTATGTACCTTGTGCCCCTGCAGGACTGAAGGCCATGAGAGTCCAGAGCCGGAGGAGGCAGAGAAAGAGGACAGAGGCGTGAGGACGCCACCTCCACAGACCCTCCTGCCCCTGGAGGAGCGGGCGACCCACTTCCGAGACATGCTTCTGGAGAGAGGGGTAAGGGGGTTCCCCTTCCCAGACGTTCTCCTGGAGAGTGGGGCAAGGGTGGCTGCCAGGTGGCCACAGGCATCCAGCCTAAGGGTGCTTCCAGGGTGGACAGCAACTGGGTGTCTCGGGGCCTGAGGGACGTATGAGGCTCAGAGACATTTGGGTGCTAAATGATCTGAGGCCAAAGGGGCAAAACAAAGTCCCTGCTTTCTTCATCTTAAAGAAGACAAGGAGAGTTTGTGAGGGGTGAGGTGCGTGGAGGTGCGTGGAGGAACGTAGGAGGCAGGAGGGCAGAGCACAGGACGACCCTGCCTGTGTGGGGAGATTCCCGTGGGACGTCCCAGCAGGGTGCCCTACCCTGGGGGACTCCCTCGCCTCGGAATTAATGCAACTGTTTTTAATAAATTAGAATATTGTTTTTGTAGCTGATTTCTCAATCTCATTTTGAATTGGTTGGGGGGTATTTTATGTTCAAATCTCCTTCCAATGACTTTTATTTCTTGCCTTGGCTTTTGGGTATAAAATGAGCCAGATGCAATATTTCAGCCTGGCTAGATTTCTTCACAAAATGAGTCTGGCTGCAGAAGGCAGTAATGGGGCTGCCATGTGATGATAATTATGAGGAACGCTGTAAACGGCCCTGTGGATTCAAAACAAACTTCCTCTGCAGTCAGCACCCAACTCGCAGCAGGTGCAGCTGGGAGCATCGGCACAGGGCCCTGGACAGGACGGCAGGGCTCAGCTACCCACACCGACCCGTCCCCCCACGGTAGTCTGAGCAGGGCTCCCTCGGGGTCAGGGTGGGGGGAGCTGGAGCTGGGGTTGGGTCCTGGGCCAACAGTAAACCTGCCTGTCCCAGCTCTTAACCATTTGAAGTGGGAAGGAGCTTGTCCCACTGGCTCCCTGGGGAGACCTCCACAAAGACACTGTCCCTATAACCCACAGCAAATTCTCATTCTGGGCTGACAGACTGGCCTCATGGCCCCAGTTTTGGACAAATGTCACCACTGCCAGTGGTCTCTCCTGTCTCACTTGCCTCTCTGTGCTCTTGGCATGGGGTCCCTTTGCTGTGATTTCCTCTGTCCCTGGAAAGCAGCTATTACTTCAGCCGGGCCTGCTGGGCCTGGGGGCAGGTATCCAGGATGTTCCTAGGGTGCCCTTCCAGGGAGTCCTGGCAGATGGACGCAGCCGGAGTGTTCAGCCCGTACCCACATGTCCCTCTCATACCAGCTGGTTTATAACAAGACCTTGCTGCTGAACCACCCTGAGGTGCACTCGCCTGGTGAGGCGGAGCCAGAGCTGATGCAGAGAGCCCTCTGGGGGAGGAGGCACTTTCATGGGGCTGACAGGCAGCTCAAGCTCAACCTGCCTCCTCCTCAGCTCCCAGCAAGTGTTTAAAGGCTGGGGTGTGCGTCAGGGGCACAGTAGCTGCAGGGAAATTGCCAGAATCGTGGAGGTTGTGCATTGGGTTGGCCCCAAGGGCAGGAGATTTAGAGTGAGGCAGTGGGCCACAGGCAGGGTCAGGGGGTCTTTGATTCACATGGAGGTGGCTGTGACTCTTCAGCCCCTCAGAGAGGTAGAGGACAAAGAGCTGGGCAGGCAGAGTTCAGTTCTCAGTCTCCCCTAATCTACAGTTTCCTCCTGGGGGCTTTCTGAAGAGCAACTCCAGAGCAAGTGTTAAGACGCTGTTTCTAGTCCAGGGGAGGCAGAGAGCTCTTCACCTGGGGACCATCGTCACTCACCCCCTGCCCCTGAGGGCTGGCCGGGTGCCGAGACCTTAACTCGAAGGAACTCATATTTTCCCTTCAATTCCTCCCATCTGGCATCTCGCAGGCCTATGGGAAGGGTCCCTGCCTCATGCCAGAGAGCAGGTGAGCAGGTGAGGGCCTGGGGGCCAGGGCTTGACCAAAGTCCACAGCATCACGCCCTGGTCTTCTGTCTTGTCTAACATGCCCAGAAAACCAGCAAAAGGCAAGCCTGTCCCCATAGCCCTGGGGCTGACCCCTACCTGTGTGGTGCTCGGCAGGTGGGAGGTGGGGTGAGCCGGGTCTGGGGTAAGACATCAGTGGGCCGTGCTATAAACAACTGTGCTGAGAGGGACGTTTTAATTGGGCCAGAGTTAGCCAGGTGGGACGTGGCTTCCCGGTTTTAGGCCTGCAAGTGGGTGCTGAGGCAGCAAGCTTGTCTGAGAGGCGTGTGCCCCAGTCCTGTCCCAGGATGCCCCCTGCCCCCTGCCAGACCCCCCATGTCCCTATCTTGTAGCCAACATCATCTTGATGGGATTTTCTGAGGGCCCCTGGCTTCTGAGCACCCACTTGAGGCCTGGTGACATCAGGGGCTCAGTGATGTCCCTTGGATGTCCTTCCTGGGATGTTCCGTGAGTGCTGCTCTGGGACCAGTTTTCATCCTGGCCTTGGGCATGGCCCTGGTTTCACAGGCACTGCAGAGCCAGGCTGGCGGGTCATCTTCGGGGGTGGCTGTCCTATGCCTTTTCTCCCCTTGCACTCCTGTTCTGACAATGCAGCTATGGAGCAGGGTTCACAGACCTCCATGTGACTGTCACAGAACAGATCCTGTGTTCAGCATCAATCCTGGGATTCCTCTGCTCTGGAAGCTGATGGGACGAACACCCTCGAGTATCATCGTGGTGCTGTCACTGGCTGGGGGACCCACAGGCGGGGGTCCTTCTCCTCTGTGCCCCTCCGACTGAGGGACATCACGGGAACACATTCCATTCCTAGTTTCTGAACTGACCTTGCTGGCCTGGTCCGGCCGGATCACCTGCAGGGGGCCTGACCCATCTTCCCTGAAACGGTGGCATCATGGACATCATGCAGAAATTCCTTTCATCTTATTAATCTCTAAGCTTTCCTTCTCTTTGTTTTGGAAACGACCTGCCAATTTACCGGGCAGTTTTAAACTAACCTATTTGGGGGATTAGCAGTTCCTGAGGGTCTGCCCCCTTTCCGGGGAGCTCAGTTCATATGGTTGCTTGAATGTATCCAGGTGGCCTTGGCTGGTAGGTCCTACTAGGGAGATTTTCATTGCATTTTGCCTCACCAAGGGTGGCTGATCCATTTCAGCCTTTTCTTCTGAGGTTCTTGCAGGAGAATGGGGTCAAACCCCAGAATGTAAAGCAGCGGCCCCAGTGACATGTGTTTACTCTGTGGGAAAGAGACTGGTGTGAGGCCCAGACTCTTCTGTAAGAGGGTTTTGGGACAAGCCCACACACAGCTCTTGAGTAGAAGAGATCAGTCCAGATTCACTGCTGATGTCATGAAGCAATGCCCCCGTTTACGACTCTGTCTTCATGAAATACACCGCCACGTTTGCTCATGTCCATGACCCATCAGATTTCTAGCTGCTTCAAAAATGAGGTAAAAAAAGGTCACTTTTTCATGGACTGAGTGATTGCATTTGTCCAGCACTTCAGTTCAGAAATCCATACACTTGCGGGAGGGTGATGGCTGGTCCCTGGGCATCCTGGTGGCGTCAGAGGGCAGAGTGTCCTCTGTCCCTGAGATTGTGGGACACTGGGGGAGGGGCAGACGCCTTTGTGGTTTGTAGCCAGTAAGTGATGGCTTCGAGGAAGGATAGTGTTCGAGTTTTGTTTTGTTTTTACCAGTGCAAACTATAATGGAGCTTTCTTTTAAAACTTAAGTCCATAAATAGATAAGTTTAATTGATAAAAGATGATTAATTTAACCCTGCCTATCTAGATAAATGCATTAGAGGAATTTTGTTGAGAATGTCTTTTGTCTGCAGAGCACCCCTGGGAAGCAGGTAATCTTTGCCCTGGGCCAGGAGGAAAAGGCCTGTGAGAGGACTAGGTCTTCATTCAGGGTCCAGGGCTGCACCCAGAGTCCTCTCTCTGCAGTGACCCTGGTCAGCTTCTCAGCAGTGGTCAGATGTAGGGACACTGGCTGACACTGGGGCCAGTCACATGGCAGAGGCCGTGGGGTGAGGATTTCCCAGGCCAGGGCTCGGCAGGCCTGTCTGTGAGGGGACACTGGCCGTGAGTTATTGGTGTGAAAATGTTCTAGTCTGAGGATTTTAAATAATAGTATTCTGCTGATCACATTGACATGTGGACTTGCTGTATGTGTGCGTTTGCATAGGGTTTATTTCCCACAGGCTACAAACATGTGACCCATATTATCACATTGTTTCTACAACATTGGTTTTTTGTTTTTTTTTTTTTTTTAAGGCTAGCGCTGCCTTATTTATTTTTATTTTTTGTTGTTGTTGCTGTTCTTGTTTTTTTTGTTTGTTTGTTAAATCATAGCTGTGTACATTAGTGCAATCAAGGGGTACATGTGCTGGTTTCATATACAATCTGAAATATTCTCATCAAACTGTTCAATGTAGCCTTCATGGCATTTTCTTAGTTACTGTATGTAGACATTTGTATTCTGCATTTAGTAGGTTTCGCCTATACCCATTCTAAGATGCACCGTAGATGTGGCCCCACCAATTACCCTCCCTCCACCCTAACCTCCCCTCTCCCCTCCCCTTCCTTGGCCCTTTCCCCATAGTCTTGTGCTATAGTTGGGTTATAGCCTTCATGTAAAAGCTATAATTTAGCTTCGTAGTAGGGCTGAGTACATTGGATACTTTTTCTTCCATTCTTGAGATACTTTGCTAAGAAGAATATGTTCCAGCTCCATCCATGTAAACATGAAAGAGGTAAAGTCTCCATCTTTCTTTAAGGCTGCATAATATTCCATGGTGTACATGTACTAAAATTTGCTAGTCCATTCGTGGGTCGATAGGCACTTGGGCTTCTTCCATGACTTAGCAATTATAAATTGGGCTGCAATAAACATTCTAATACAGATGTTTTTGTTGTATTGTGATTTTTGGTCTTTTGGGTACATACCTAGTAAAGGAATGATAGGATCAAATGGCAGGTCAATTTTTAGGTCTCTAAGTATTCTCCAAACATCCTTCCAGAAGGAATGTATTAGTGTGCATTCCCACCAGCAGTGTAGAAGTGTGCCCTTTCCTCCACATCCACGCCAACATCTCTGGCTTTGGGATTTTGTTATGTGGGCTACTCTTACTGGGCTTAGGTGATATCTCAAAGTAGTTTTGATTTGCATTTCTCTGATGATTAAGGATGATGAGCTTTTTTTCATGTGTTTATAGATTGTGCATCGGTTTTCTTTAGAGAAGTTTCTCTTCAAGTCCTTTGCCCACCCTGAGATGGGGTCATGTGTTCTTTTCTTGCTAATACATTTGAGTTCTCTGTGGATTCTGGCTATTACACCTTTATTGGAAGTATAACCTGCAAATATTTTCTCCCATTCTGAGGGCTGTCTGCTTGCTTTACTTACTATGTTCTTGGCAGTGCAGAAGCTTTTTAGTTTGATCAGGTCCCAGTAATGTATTTTTGTTACTGCTTCAATTGCCTGAGGAGTCCTCCTGATAAAATATTCATCCAGGCTGATTCCTTCAAGAGTTTTCCCTGCACTTTCTTCAAGTATTTTTATGGTTTCATGTCTTAAGTTTAAATCTTTAATCCTTTAAGAGTCTATCTTAGTTCATGGTGAAAGGTGTGGGTTCAGTTTCAGTCTTTTATAGATCGCCAGCCAGTTCACCCAGCACCATTTGTTAAATAGGGAAGCTTTTCCCCACTGAATGTTTTTAATTGGCTTGTCAAAGATCAAATAACGGTAAGTAGCTGGATTCATCTCTTGGTTCTCTATTCTGTTCCAGACATCTACTTCTCTGTTTTTGTGCCAGTACCATGCTGTTTTGATCACTATCGATTTATAGTACAGTCTCAGGTCTGGTAGCATGATTCCTCCTGCTTTGTTTTTATTTCTGAGTAATGTTTTGGCTATTCAGGGTTTTTTCTGATTCCATATAAAATGAAGTATTATTTTTTCATGATCTTTAAAATATAACAATGGAGTTTTAATAGGAATTGCATTAAAATTATATATTGCTTTGGGTAGTATGGACATTTTAACAATGTTGATTCTTCCCAGCCACGAGCATGGTATGTTTCTCCATTTGTTCTACAACATTGTTTTAATAAAATTCATTCTCCCACCAGCCTTGTCTGGAGTCCCTGAGAACATTTCTGGGAGCTCTGTCAGCCTCAACTAGCGAGAAGTAGAAATACTTGTATTTATGGTTTTTAAAATCCGCACTCTCCCTTTGAAGGGTGTCTCCCTGGCCTCTGTGCTGCGGCTCCTCCTTCCTGGGTTGACTGCCCCGCCTTTGGCCATGTAGCTCTTGAGATGGTCTCATGGCCACCTTGCTTGTGACCATCTTTGCTCATGAAGGTGCCCCGAGAGAACCACGCACCAGCCACTCAGATTTCTAGGGTGGGATTATCTGCCCTCAATGTAAAAATATCCTTTAACGTTCAGTGAAAGTGTCTGCCTCAGTTGTAGTGTAGCAGAATAAAATTTTATTTATTTATCAAAATAGAAGGAAAGGCTGAAATTGGTAAAATGCTGTGATCCCTAGAGCTGAAGTACAGGAATCAGATGGTCCGAGTGGCAGGGCAGCACTCTGCCTCCCCTGGGCTCTGTGGAATTCTGTCTGTGCCGATCAGGCAGGGCAGCACCCTGCCTCCTCTGGGCTCTGTGGAATTCTGTCTGTGCTGACCACTTTCTCTCCTAAGCTTTAGGGACTGAAACCCCCCAGGGCACCCCTGAAACAAGGGGGTGGAGGTCAGTAGGTGACATGCCTACTTCCTAGGCCTTTGTGGGCTGAACCTCAGGTGGGGTCGGCACGCTCTGCATGAGCCTCCCTGTCTGGCCTCTACCCTACCCTTATCCCCTGCCGCCCTGACTATCGCACACTGAGCCCCATCCTCGGCTGCTCTCCTGTGTGTCAGTTTCTGGTGCTGCCCGATCACCTCTTAAACACTCCACCTGCGCCAGGCCCTCCCCGTGGGGCTGCATTGAGGAGCTCAGATGACAGCGCTGGCCCTACTGCCAGGGGTGAGGCGGGAGCACAGCCTCCCTCAGCCTAGTCCCTCAGGTGGCAGCGCCCTTAATTATCAGGGGGTTCAGAGCTAGATGTAGAGATAGAGCCACCAGCTCCATGAAGCATCTCTGCAGGCAGAGTTGGGGGCAGGTTGAGAGGGGACTGCGGAGGGTATGTGTCGGGAGGGACAGAGGATGGTGGTGCATTCTCAGCAGTGAGGTCATTCATATGGGATTGATCGGAGATACGGCGGGGACCCAGGAAGGGGGTCAGCTAGGGTGGAGAGCCGAGGACAGGGCTGTGACAGAGAGTAGGGAGTCCTGGGGTGGAGAGGCCTGGAAGGTAAACCTGGACCAGCATAGGGACAAAGGGTGACCCTGGAGGCAGCGGGTAGTGGGCTCTGGCTCCTGCGAGTTCTTTCAGGGGACAGCTGTGTGGCTGAAGGACTGAGGACCACCTCTCCTACTCCCCCCCCCATGTCACTCCACTGGGGGGAAATGACTTCAGCGCTGCTGAGGCCTCCCTCAGTTTCCCTGAGACCAGAAGAGTCAGGGAGAGACGGAGAGGTGGGGGTGGCAGGACAGAGAGACGGCACCAGTGCTGGTGAGCAGCCTGCTGAGGAAGAGGCTGGCGTGGCCTCGGATGAGGATTTGGGGTGAGGTCTCAACCAAGGGGGTGGGCGCCTCGCAGGAGCAGCGCACAGCTCTGCCGACTGGCTCCAGTGACCATCTCCAAAGGTGGTGACAGGAGGTCTCCTTCCTGCTACTAAGTCTCATAGGCCCAGCCAGGCTCCTGCGGTGGCAGGGAAGGTCCCTGCACCTGCTCTGAGCCTCTGTCTGCATCTCTTCTGCCGTCCTCCTGGGCTCACATGGCCACACTATCCTTGCAGCCTGGGATGTCCCCTGTCTGCCGGCCTCCACCTACACATTCGGGAAACCTTGCTCATCTGGTGTTCTGGGATTTTCACCACAATGTAAAGTCATGTGACGTAACGTCCCAGGGGAGCTTTGTTCACTCACCTGCACTAATGGCACCTCTGAGGACTCCTGTGTGGCTGGCGGTGTCCTCCACCCAGGGGCACTGACAGAGAAGTGTGGACGCTGGAGGGAAGGAGGCCTGATGTCATTTCAGGCAATGATGGTCCATATGGCAGTCTACCCCTCTAGCCGGACGTCTGCACTCCTCAAAACCAGAAGGAAAAATCCCCTAAATGGACGAGCGCCTCGTGCTCCGGGTTTAACATGGCCATTTTAAACTACAAGGAAGTAAAAAGTAAATACTTGGTGCTCAATAATCAAATTAGGTCAAAACATTATCTTCTGAAGTGACTGGATCCGGGGAAGAGACCTCCGTGTCATCACCCTCTCAGCTGCTCCTTCGGGGACACCACAGGCTCTGGGGGGAGGCAGGTGTCCTAGGCACGGTGCAGACAGGAAGACGGCCACCTGCCCCCCAGGTGCTACCACAGTGACACGGCATCAGAGCGGGAGCCCACGTGGCCCTGGCTTTACTGTGAAGGGTTTGGGCTGTGGCCAGAGGACCAAGTGTCCCATACAGGACCTGGTAGGAGCCACCTTCTGTCCCCGCTCCCTTCTCTCTGGTCAGCAGGATCACTGGCCTTTTCTGTGATCTAAGAAAATTATCCAAGAGACTTTTATGGTTTGAAGATGGAAAATGTGCTTTGCTTCCTTGAGGTCCTGATGAGGACAGGCGCCGGAGGCCTCCGCCCACCCAGATGTGTCTGGTCTGTAATGACCTCCCGGATGCCGCTGCCGGCAGTGGACACTGACAGCACCTACATCATCCCACTCGTTAGCTGTCCCTGAACTCTCTGCCACCACTTTACCTAAACTGAGTCCATTCATTTTTCTGAAGCCAAATCGCCCCAGGAGTGATGCAAATGCCTCGTTTGTTTCCAGAGAGGCCTCGCTGAGGCTGGGACGAAGCTGGACCAGTCTGATCTGCTGTGTTTCCCTCCAGGGGATTTTTTTTCTCTATGTACAAGTCTGGTCCCCCCAGCAGTGGATGCCATGATCTGACAGAGGCTCCCTGTCCACCTATAGCGTTGGGGCCCCACTGCTGTGAGTCTGTCAGCCTGGTGTGGAGCTCGGGGACGGGGGACTCGCAGGAGCTACTCAAGCTCTGCTGGTTCCAGTGACCATCTTCAAAGGTGATGACACGAGGTGTCACCTTCTGCTGCTCAGTCCCACAGGGCCGGCCAGGCTCCCATGACAGTGGAGAAGGTCCCTGTGTCTGCTCTGAGTCTCTGTCTCCACCTCTTGGTCCCTGTGGCCTCGGATGGTCACATGACCCTCTGCAGCCTGGGGTGGCCCTTGCCAGCCAGCTACCACCCAGAGGGTGATACTGAATAAAAGTTTCTGTTTTGCGGCGGTGTCTATCTGAGTCTGGACTCTGGACTCTGCCACCCTGGCCTCTGTCTGCACCGAGACTCCCTCTGCAACTTGTTCTGGGCCCACATTTCAGAATCGTCTCCAGTTCCTTCCCCGTGGAAAGGGAGGGATTAGACGGCAGCTCAGATGCCAGTGAGTAACGATACAGGAGCCCCAGCCAGTATTTGCACCCAGAGCAGGAGTCCCCGCTGCACGAGGCTGAGGGGCAGGGGACAAATCACATGTGGCCCTCAGAGGCCTACCCTACTCTGTGATTCTGAGACTTTGCCCTGGCCAAGGAGCAGCACTGCCGTGTGGGCTGAGATGGGCAGAGTGCAGTGTGGGGCCAGCTACATGGTCACCAGGCAGAGCCAAGGACACTCAGTCGTGGGCTCCAGTGCTCACAGATGGCAGAGTGTCCCCAGGCACTGATGGGCTGCCTGTGGCCTGGGGCCCTGTTGCTGGTGGTCAGGGGCTGCCCTGAGGGTCTCAGGGTGGGCTGAGGAGGTGACAGAATCAAGGCTCTACACCACTGGGCCTGCAGCACAGGCTTCTGCAGGGGGCTCTGAGTCAGACAGAAGAATTCGGGTTTTTAAGCATTGAATCACACAGTGCAGCAGTTCTCAACCTGTGGGTTGCGACCCACAGGAACTGTATTAAAGGGCGGAGGCATTAGGAAGGTTGAGAACCACTGACACCGAGGCTGCCGGAGGGGTGGCAGGTGGCAGAGTGGATGCTGAGATGTGAGTCTGCGTCATGTGGAGAGCAGCGTGGTGGCCCCGGAGCCCACCAAGCACAGGTACCCCAGGTGGACTCCTGTGGCCGGGGGCCATCTGTCCAGGAAAGGCAGTCCTGCTGCCTGGACCCGACCAGCTCCCCAACCCCAGCCCCATGTTATAGGACATTTCACTGTGTTCTCAATCAAGGAACACCGCTGGCCAAATGTGGGTCACCCCATGTGAAGGAGCTCATGGATGTTATAGAGAGGGCCACAATTTTGATTATTGAAAATGGAATTGTTAATTAAGAAGCTCTGTGTGTTACAAAGCACATTTGCTGAAGTGGGGACTCTGCCAAGAAGATTTTGAGAATGTGGATGGGGTTTTGTGCCATGAACTCTCAATTACCTCCCTCCCTCCCTGCCTAGACCCCAGCAGCCTTCCTGGAAAGCCAGGTGCCTTGGCCCCCTCTCCAGCCCTGCCCCGCGGCGCCATCTCTGTCCCTTCTGCCTCCTCCAGCCCCTTTGCCCTGCTTCATGCCAGCGGTGTCCACCCTTGCTATAGTCCTGGGACCCCAGCCTTTGTGCCCACAGATAGCTGGTTCTTGAACATCCTCTGATGCCTCCTCAGAGCTGGTCCTTGGGCCCTCTGGGGAGCCCCCGGGTCTCCCCACCTGCCTCCCCAGACTCTGAGCTTTCCAACCCAGGGGCCCTGATTTATTTTCTCTGAATCCTCAGCACCCAGCATAGAGCCCAAGGCATAATCAATATCTAGTCAATGTTTTTAAATGTATTCATTTATTTTTTGAATGACTTAAATGTGCCCTTGAGCTGAGCGTGTAGAAGCATCGGCATCTCAGCATCAACGAACACACCAGTGGTAGGTCCTGGTTTCTGTGCCATTTTCCAATGACAGGGGCCGAGGCCTCCTAGAGAAGTGGCTGATTCAAGGCCAAAGGCAGGAAAACACAAGATGAGCTTGGAGTGTCTTACGATGGCAGAAGATAAAGATGTGCCCCAAAGGTGAAATGGTGAGCATATGCCAAAGGGACCTGGGGGCCAGCAGCAAGGTCTCCAGAGCTGAGCTGGGAGCAACTTGAGCAGGATGGCAGATAAAGCAGAAGGGGTTCTCCCCAGGCACAGACCAGCTACCCACAGGTCCCTGTGGATGGGAGTAAATGACTGAGCAAACACGTGAATGCGGAGATGGAGCAGGCTCATAAACCAGGCATCTGGCTGCCCCGCCAGCAGGGGCACATGGCCCTAAGGGTCGGCTGCTCTTGGTGGCTCCTTACAGAGCAACAGCGTGGAAGGGGCAGACCCCCAGCTCAGCCCTGTCAGCGAGGGGTCAGGAGGCAGGCCCCTGCTCTCTCCCCCAGAGAAGCAATAATCCTGGTTTAATCCCCAGAAGAACCTCAGGCAAATCCTGATATAGGGGTGTCCTGCAAGACGCCCCCCAGCACCTCTCAAAATAGCCAAGGTCTGAGAACCTGACACAAAGACATGACAACTGACTATCGTGTGGGATCCCGGGGCAGAAACAGAAAATTAGGTAATGGTAAAGAAGCTGAGTAGTGTGGCTTCTTTATTAATAGTAATGTTTCTGTCAGTATTAGTGGTGACAAAGCCATCAGACCGTTACAAGATGTTAGCAGCGTGGGAAACTGGGCATGGGGTATGTGGTAACGTTTTGTAATATTCTTCCATTTTTTAATAAGTCAAAAACTAGTGCAAAATAAAATAACTTGTATCAAAAAATAACCTCCCCCAGAAGTTTAAATGATGAGTAAACATCAGTCAAGAACAAGCTAAACTCAGCCCATTTGCAAGACACTGCACACAGGGTTCTGAAAAATTTCAAAAACATCATTTCTTCTTTGCAGATGTGATTTTCCAGAAGGTCTGTCATATCTCCCCAGGTGTAAAGGGGGCTTCAGAGCAAGGGCACAACTCCGGGAGACACACAAGGAAGAAAGAGTCATGAGTTGAGTCTAGAAATCAAATTTTCTAATGCCCCAGGGATTGATTTTCATATAGAGTTTGACATGTCTGGCCCTCACAGCTGCCCCAGAGGCCACCGCACTTTAACGCTGCTTTCTCAACATTGATCAGCTCAGCGCAACCGGGCTCAGCATTAGATGTTAACAGCAACTCTATTGAATATCTTTCTTTAGGTGTCAGCATTTTCCACCTGGGAGAAAGAATTACATAAAATTGTGTTTGACCCGCGCTATCTCCTGCTAAACTCCGAGCAACGAAAACAGGTAAGGTGGCAGTAGAGCAAGATGACACCTCTGGACAGCCGCCTCTCGGGGCGCGGGGCCTGTGCATGGCTGAGGAGCAATGCCATGCACTGGGGTCCTCTGGGGGGGAGGTTGTGGGCTCAGCTCTGCAGCTCGCCAGCCTGTGACCAGAAGCGGTGGAGGCACAGGGGCAGCTGTGCTGGACACGGTCTGTAACTGACCATTTGGTTGTGACTGCGAAAAACAAATGCTGGTATTGCAGGACAAAGGTAAATTTCTGGAACCTTGACCACGTTCCAAATGACTCATATGTTAAAAACACTGAACGCTCAGTGAGTAGGGCGCCGGCCCCACATGCCGAGGGTGGCGGGTTCGGACCCAGCCCTGGCCAAACTGCAACAGAAAAATAGCCGGGTGTTGTGGCGGGCACCTGTAGTCCCAGCTGCTCGGGAGGCTGAGGCAAGAGAATTGCGTAAGCCCAAGAGTTAGAGGTTGCTGTGAGCCGTGTGACGCCACGGCACTCTACCTGAGGGCGGTACAGTGAGACTCTGTCTCTACAAAAAAAAAAAAAAAAAAAAACACTGAACGCACATAGAAATAATGAAATGGGAGGTCTTTCATAATGGAAGACCTAAAGGCTTTATATTCATAAGTCTTATGTGAACATAAACTGAAAGTTGTCAGAATCAAAATGGGGTCAGTAACGCTGAGACCCCTGGACAGCTGGGCGTGGGGGCTCAGCCTGTAGTCCCAGTGCTGGAGGAGGCTGAAGAGGGACTGCTCAAGGCCAGGAGTTCAGAGTGAGCTATGAGCGTGCCACTGCACTCTAGTGTGGGGGGAGAGGGAGACTCCAAAACAAACAGAAACAAAAAGAGAAAGCTGGGCTCGCTCAGCGTTCATCACGACATTACCCAAAAGCTCTTCTGTGAGGACACCTGCCCGGCACCCGCCTCTCCACCCTACTCACTGAACTTTGTGTTAAAGGGCGTTTAATCTAAAATGATTGTCAGTCCTCCTCATCTTTTCCCTCTACCTCCCTGAGCACTCCTGTGGATTACTGTGACACAGGTGTCCCCAGTGCCGTGCTCTATTCCTGATGACTCCTGAATACACGCCCCGTTCTGTGTGTCACTCAGGATGACAACAGCAGCAGGGAAGCCGGCGAGGTCCCAGGACAGCTATGCCAGCACCAGGGAAGGGCGGAGGGTCTAGAAATCGTGTTCCAGCAGAGTGAGGAAGGATGACAGGGGCTGTTTCAGGGAGAGCCTTGACAAGGTGTGCCCTAGTCTTATGTAAATAAGGTCGTGAGCCAGGGCGGTTTCCCAGATGAAGTCCAAGGGGAGACGGGTAGACTGCTCACAGGAGTGTGCTGTTGCTGGAGAGGGACTGACGGCAGCTGGCATCAGCTAGCACCGCCTGGGTCCGTGTGGCCCAGGGGGACTCTGGGAAATTCTGGTTCTTGGCCTCTAATCCCTGTCCCCGTGGGACTCCCTGTGTGCGGTGATGTCTTTTCCTCCCTCCACCCTCCGAGTTTGGATTTGATATGCATGGAAAGAGGGTTCTCAGGAACAATCTCCAAGGACAGAGGAGCCACAAGACTTGTTCCAGAGAGGGCTCAGAGGGTTTCAGACAGCAGAGCGGACCAAGCCTCAGACTGGGAGCAGGGAAATTGCAATTTTATTTTTAATTCTGTCAATGGGTCAAGTTCCTTTCAGCCAATGCCCAAGATGATGTCAAGGAAGCACCTGGCAAGCATGTCTCCATCGTGGGGCTCCAGGCTGAGTGGCCGCCAGGCCTGCCCCAGCCCCATGCCCTGCCCTCCGGCTCTGGATACTCTCCGCAAGGGCTCTCTGGCAGGCCGGGGCACTGGGTGGTCTCCTGGGACTGACCCTGCAGCACAATCTGCACCCTTCAGAAACTTAGAGTTTACTATCTTTCGTTGCCTTTGAACTGAGTTTCATTTTCCAGATAGAAACTTTTTAAAACTCATGAAACATATCGTGGGTGGCTCGACATAGTGCTGCAACCCGGTTAGCTGCATGTGAGCCTTACGGATCAACTGCAGACTGGAATAGCTGGCCATGTGTCACCATGTGTTGTGATATTAAAAATATAGAATTCAGCTATGAAAACAGGTAGTTAGAGGCCTGTTTATAGATGTGAGAGGATCACCTTAGGCCACAGGGCACAGCCACAAGTGGGCTGACTTCTAAGTACAGCGCTGTGGGTGGTGCCGGCACTGACCTCATCACTTCCCTCCCCAGGTCAGGGATGGCTGTGGCCAGGAGCTGCTGTAAGGGAAGCTGAATAAGTGAGACCACACCCAGCCCCAGAGAAAAGCCCAACTCACGCTGAGGTCTCGTCCCACACTGGCAGTTTAATCATATGTCACATCTTTAGGACAGCTTAGAACATAAGGGCATGCTTTGCTTGCTGGCTAGAGTTGGTTTGTAGCAGGGTACCATCATCTGCCTTTCTGAAGTCTGGGGGACACAGCTGTGCCTCCTTGATGGGCCCTGCCTGTCCTGGCCTCCCAGATGAGGAAGAGGCCAGGTGGCTGGTACACACAGCCCCCAGAGAGCAGGTGGAGTGAGCGCCTGCAAGCTCGTCAGAGGCAGAGAGGGCAGCTCATGTGAGCAGAGGGCTGAGGCTGAGCTGAGGAAGGAAATGGTGTTTGGGCTTCACTCACAGAGCACAGCAAACATCAGACATGGAATCTGGTGGGACCTGCTATCTCACAGTGTCCCACGGGAAAGCTGAGGCCCAGGGTGTGAAAATTACAACCGTCCTTCTATCAGGGGGCCGTGAAGGAGAGGAGAGGGCCCGTAAATGGGACATCAGAGTCTCAGGAGTGCACATCAGACCTGTTTCTATGGTAACAGATGGGCTCTGCTGTGTTGCACAAGATACAGCAAGAGGCAGCCACCATGGTCTCTCTTCCAAAACGTCACGCCCCACTTTGGATAAGGCTGGTATTATATGTTAAGGAGGAAAAAAATATCCGGCTATATAACATTATAGTGGCATAAAACAAAGTAGCAGAGTAGAGGGAGAGGGAAGAGAGAAAAATCTGATTTGATGCATAAGTGGCTCTGGCAAAAAAGAAGTACGTATTTCTTGGGAGCCCTGACTTTACTGCCAGCCAAGCTTTCTAGCCAAATTTAAAGTTCGTTGAGCAAAACTCTGACTAGTGAGGGACCGGCATGCTTTGATCTGAGTAATAATCCTGCATTCACCTTTTATATGAGTCTAAATCATAATACAATAGGGGAGTTTACGTTACTGTTTGCCACCAAGGTACAAGCCGGTCGTATTCGTATTTAAGATCTGTGCATGTGTTCCAGATTTAGGTCATGTTCGTGAATATTTCATGTTGCTGCTGTCTTCAGGAGCCAAATAGCAGCTGGCACGTATGATTCTGTAGAGAGCTTGGGCCCCACTGAGATGGACTCTGAGCCCTTGAGGCCGAGTCAGGGAGAGCCCCTCTGGAGACGCTGCAGGAGCGAGGCTTCCACCTGCCAGCCTGTCATCCCCCACTTGGTTCACTGCACAGGAGCAAAGGAGATGAGCAGAAGGCCGCACTCAGCGCAGGCTGTAGAGCTGCACAACCTCCCATGGATGGTGCAGAGCTGTTCTGCATGGGCCTCCCAGGATCACATGTGGGCTTTTAATTGATACTTTTATTTATATTTCCATAAACATTTAAATTATCTCCAGTTTATTTTTATAGTGCTCCTGACTCTGGATAGCCTTAGGAATGTGGCATCTCAACACCCCCGGGCTTTAGAGCCTGTAAGTGACAGTTTTTCAGCTACAGGACACTGAGAGCTCAGCTTACTCTCTGTGTGATGGCACAGAGTGAGATTTCGTCCTGCTGTGCTGGCTGCTGGTCTCCAAGAGAAACCCCGGGAGTCTCACCCAGACATACCTGCTGGGCTCTGCCCTCTCACACTGAGAAATGGGTTTTTTGCTGGGGGGGAGGGCAGCAACTGAAGCCCACATCCCGTCACTGCCGGCTGTACAATGATCCGTCCAACCTAGGTGCCGGTGACATCCTCAGACGCAGCCACCTTGTCCACTTTCATGCAAGTGTCAGAAGTGGGTGTTCCTAGAAGCGGAGGTATCAGAGATGCTGGATTTACATTCTTTTCATAAATTAAAGTCATTTTTGGAGATTCCAATGCCAATTATGTCATCATAAGAACTGACTAGAACACATGAAATGCTCAAGTGTGTTACTGATGCCACTGGCAGCGTCAGGGAGGTTGACAAGGTCACGAGTCACTGCAGCGTGAGCAGGGCCGTTTAGAGCCAGTCCTCACCTGCCTGCTGCTTCCAGAATCCCACAGAGAGGCTACTAGACTGGCCTAGGTTTTCTCAGGCAGGGCTGATTTCATGTGTGACCCAGAAATGGTATCTCTGCAGCGGAACAGACCAGGGCTCATGGGAACCTGGGCTTGATCGTGTAGGGCAGTGCACTGGTCTGGGAGTCTGGGCACTTTGGGAGAGCCGCAGTGGAGGCGGATGAGGTGGCCCCGCACCTGGGACAAGCTGGCCGCTTCAGTCTCACTGTCTCTTTGTGCTGTGCTTGTGATGCGGGATTTCATTTTTGATAAGCAGTTTCATAACCCTCTTCTTTTGCGTACGTGTTTTTAAGATATTTGAACAATTTGTCAAGACCAGAATAAAAGAAGAATACAAGGAAAAGAAAAGTAAATTGCTGCTAGCCAAAGAGGAATTCAGAAAACTTCTGGAGGAATCTAAAGTGTCGCCCAGGTACGTAGAGAGAAATACATCAGGTGGTTTCCGGGGCTAGAAGCTTATTAGTCATGACAGGAAAACCTTAAAGCCTGTCTGTGTTGAATCATGTGAGTGTCGACAGCACAGGCCTGCAGAGGATGCAGCCCGGTTTCTCCTGTGCTCCCTGGTTACCCGGCCTGAGCGTGAGCTATTCTTGAGGCAAAGGTGCTGCACCCACTTCGTTCCCGCCTCCTGCGTCAGCCAGCCGCCCAGACTCCCCGACTAGTGGACGGGTGTACAGTCACGAGACCTGGTCTGAGTTCTCGTGGAATGACCAAGGACCAGCAAGCTGAGGGGCAGCGGCAGAATGAGCCCCAGCACCCCCCGGTTCTGGCTCTCAGCAGTTACCTGAGGGTGACATGTGAGTTTGACATCCTGGGGACACAGACTGAGGTGACCTGGGTGTTGAAACTTACCTAAGGTGATAAACAGGGTGGTATTTCCATGAAGTAAAAGCACATAAGGTCAACTGTTCTCTAAAATTATCTTTAGTTGGATGGTTTTGGAAAAATAATTATGTAGTACTTTTAGCACTAGGAAACCATAACTTGTATAGATAGAACAACGGTTTTAATGGATTTGCATGTTAGATCAGAGCATGCAGCATCCTGCTTTACATGGACATTAGCAGGTGCTCTGGGGCCGGGGGAGCGGTCCTGGGAACGCTGGGTTCTAGCCACAGCTTAGCTGTGTCTGCCCACAAGATGGGAGAGGCAGAGCAGTGTGGGGTGCAGGAAGCTGGAGCCCCCAACCCCATCCCAGTGCACAGTCTGGCCCTGGTCATGGGGAAAGGGGTCACCTTGTGCCCATATGTGTTCTCATCTGATGGTCACACAGACCTCAGGAAGCTCCCAGGAGGAGGCTTTGCGGGGCTGCAGGGAGGGACCCAGCAATGCCCAGCAGTGCCCAGCAGGCGGGGGTGAGGGGGCCCAGGCTGTGACAGCCAGATTGTGGGCAGGGACAGTGAGGTACTGCCCACCGGTGTGATGTGATTGGGATGTCACATCTGCCTCTCCCGGGATCGCATCATGAAGGCCAAGGGAGAAATCCAGACTGTATTGAGCAATCTGGAAACAATCTCTCACACACAGAGAGAGACGGTGAATTCAACTTCCCTGATAAAATTAGGTTTGGCTGACTGCTAATTTTAAAATAAATGTTATTGTGTATCTTTAAGGCGTGATGCCACGGGGTACATATGGATAGTAAAATGGTCACTATAATGTAGCAAATTAACCTTTCTTGAAATACACTCAGCATATATTTATATAACTATAAGCTATTGATCCTCTCTCTACTGTCTAGGGGCTCCGAGTGAACCTATACAACCCACATGGCCATGTGCTGGACAGGCAGGTGCATGTGAACACAGGCCACCTCCCGCCCTGTGGACAGGGTCTGTAGGGATCCTGCAGCCACCACACCTCTCAGCCTCTGTGCTGAGACCCTCCCAGGAGCAATGGCCTTGGGGACAGTCCCGGGCACTCCCAGACAGCACCCAGCCCTGCGCACTTCGCTGTGGGGGGAGGGGAGCCTGCAGTGGGAATGAAGCTCAGTGCCCCCTGTGACGGCCACGGTGCCTGGCCCCCATTACCCGATGAGAACACAGGTGCATCGCCAGTGACCTCACGGCTTCCCGGGCTCACGAGGTAGCCCACCAGGGGCAGAAAGACCTCGCTGGCCCTTGGCATGGCTAAGGGGCCACAGGGGGTGAACTCCTCCTTTATTTTCAGAGATGCCCAGCCAAGGGCCTATGTGGATGCTGCCCTGGCCAGGGCCTAGATGGCAGTGCCTAGGCTCCTAACTAGCCGGGTGGCAGGAGGGGGACCAGCCCCAGGTGCAGCTCATCCTTTCACTTTTCACAGGCAGGTCGGTCACAGAAGCACAGTTGTGTGTATTAGGCCTGCTCCTGTCGGGAGGTAAAGAAAGAGGGGAGGAGGGAGAGAAGGAAAAAGGGAGGAAAAGGATGGAGGAAGAGAGGGAAGGAAGGAGGGAGGAGAGAGAGGGGGGAGGGGAAAGGATGGAGGGAAGGGTGGAAAGGGCGAGAGGGAAGAAAGGAAGGAGGGGGGAGGACAAGGAAAGGAGAGGGCAACCATGGAGAAGCGTTTCTCTTTTGGAGAGATGTGTAACAAGCCCCCCAGAGTCTGTGAACAGGAAAACAGCATGAAGACAGTTCAGGGACGACAGTGAGGACCAGTCTGCTCATTATGTGTTTTGTGTTCTAACAGCCGTGTCAGTATAATCTATTGTTCAGGTATTTACAAAGCTATTATGTTAGAATAATTTAATACAATAATTAAATGTCTGCAAGGAAATATACAATTCTCTGTACAGAGAAATGGGGTTTAACAAGAGCCCCTGGACAAAGAATGGAGGTGGTTTTGCTAGAGGCCGGGGAGATGATCCTCCAGGCCAATCCTTTCTCAATAGTGAGGACCTGAGGCTGGGAAGCAGGTGGCAAAAGCTAGTCTGCCCCTGGATGGGTGAGTATGTCACATAGCCAGTTCCTCAGGGCCACACTACACCTGCCACTGCCCCTGGGTTCAAGTCCAAGTCTGGGCAAATGGGCAGCGTGAGCTCCAGAGCTTGACATGTCCCCTGGGTGGCTACAAATGAGCACCTGCTGCCCTGGCTCCTGGAACCATCCCATCCCTCTCGATGCCAGGGGTGTCCAGGCTGGCTCCCTGGAGTTTTCTCATGGGCACCCCCTGGCCTGGAAGTGACAGGTGGTTCCACGGGCATTCAGTGCTACGTGCTGGGTCCTGTGGGCCTGGCAGGATGTTCACTGGGACCGGAGCAGGTCCTAGTGTCTGGGCTTCAGTGAGGAGAGTCCCAAGTGCACAGCTAAGGTTTGACCAGGTTGTAACTGACGGGGCCATGAGAGAGTGGGTCACAGCTCTGTGGAGGCTGCACAGGGCGAGTTTCCAAAGGAGGCGCACTAGCCTGTCAGGAGGATGACAAGTGGGCGCAAACTGGGTGAGGAAATAAGGGGAGGGCGAGGCAGGCAGGTGGCAGGGCACACAGGCCAGGAGGAGCGCAGGGGCAAGGGGCAAGGGGTGGGTGGAGGAGACCTGTGTGGGGGAAGCTGTGATGGGGCGAGGGTGGCGGGAGTGGCAGGGGTGCAGCATGAGTGAGGCTGGGGGCTCTGCTAGTGAGGGCGCCTCAGGGAACCCATGGGGAGCACGTGCCCCAGGCCAGAGCTGCCAGGCTGCAGCACTTGGAGCTCTCTGCCACTCATGACACTCCCTCTCGAGGAAGTGGCTCAGGAAAATCTTTCTCTTTCAGGACCACATTTAAGGAGTTTGCTGAGAAATACGGCCGGGATCAGAGATTTCGACTTGTTCAAAAAAGGAAAGACCAGGAGCATTTTTTCAACCAATTCATACTTATTCTTAAGAAACGGGACAAGGAAAACAGGCTAAGGCTACGGAAAATGAGATGAGTTTGTGAAGACGCAATAAGACCCGGGTGGGCGGCATGGGGAGTGGGGTGCGAGGGGTCTCCCGGCGCACACGGAGGCAGGGGCGGCGGCGGGGCTGCCGGGTCTCCCTTCTCAGAGGATTACTGTTTCATATTGAAGCTCTCTTTTGTACGAAGTCCAGAGTTTGATGCATTCCTAATTGCTATATGTTGATCTCTTAATTGTTTTAATTATGCAAATTACTTGTAATAAACACACATTATAAATCAGCTGCAGGTTGGTAACTCAGCAGAAACAGGACCCATCTAGAACAATCTCAACACGTTTCATCCCTTAAGACAATTACCCAAAACCTTTCAGAAAGCCTCCGTGGATTACTTCCTTCCCCAGGATTCCGTGGAGTGGGATGTCCCTCACTCCGTCCCTAGGTCTGGTCTCATTTTCTGAGTAGTAGCGATAGGGTCCTCATTGTCAACCATCATGATAACTGTGACGTCCCACCCGCGACCGTGATCACTCTCAGGTTGCGAAAGGTCCATTCCTCCAAGGGGCCCCTAGGCCTGGCCGTCACAGGTCCTCCTTACAAAAGAATTATTTTGTACAAAACCATCATATTAATATTTGAGTTATTTTTATTGTATGCCCAGAGTTTGCATGAGATTTTTCTCATCATCTTTGTATAAAAAAATTTTAATTTTTTTTAATCAATAAATATTTTAAACCAATGTGTGTTTGTGCCTAAGACTTTCATTACACTCTCAAGCAGCAAAATTATGTTTCAATTCAAGATACCCATTCTGGAAGATCTAGGGAAAAAATCTGGCAGCACGGGAGGACTGTGGAAGTATAACTCAAAGAAATCTGACTTTTCTTTCTTTCTTTTTTTTTTTTTAATAAACTTTTTATTTTTTTTATTTCTTAATTTTTTTTGGCCAGGGCTGGGTTTGAACCTGCCACCTCTGGCATATGGGGCCGGCGCCCTACTCCTTTGAGCCATGGGCGCCACTCAGAAATCTGACTTTTCAACAAGCTCCCTGCCCCAGGCAGGGCGATGTTCAGTGAACCCTTAGCTAATTTTTATATTCTTGAACTTGTTGGACGTCCATTTATTTACTTCAGGTGTGTGGAGTCCTCCTGGGTGTAGTGGCTTTGTCCCTGACAGAGATGGAGGCGGCCTCCTCCCCTTGCCCTGCTCCTTAGTGCTCCTGAGAACATGGCTGCCTCCCACGCGGGGCTGTGATTGGCCAGGGGGGCATCCACCCCAGCCCCATTCTCCTGCTCCGGGAGGTGTGTGTGCGTTTCAGGCCATCACCACTCAGGGTCAGGCCATTTCTGTTTAGGTGCCTCCTACCTGATCATCACCCAATGGTGTCAGAAGAATCCAAGACAGAGATGCCAGAGGCAGGTACCAGAAGGGCACACACCCATCGTGGGTCGGTCAGGAAACAACCAGATAGTGGAAGCCACCTGGAGTTAGAGCCAGGAACAGGATAATGGAGAAATTATTAGTATCACTGCTGAGTCCTGATGCTGGTGAGTGCAGATACCTGTGGCTAGTTCAGGAGTAATAAGGAATAGCCCCAGCCAGGGGGCTGGGAGACAGGGTCCCAGAAGCCCTGCCACCCCAGGGCTGAGACCCCACCCCGTTGGACGAGGTCTAACCATGGTCAGGGAAAGGCAGAGGAGTCACCCAGATGCTCTGTCGCATACCCAGGGGACACTCAGATGGCAGGGTCTAGGGGTCCCGTAGGTGCACTCTGCCCAGAAACACCTGTGAGGGTGTCAGCGTGGGGAGGCTGCTGGCTGTAGGGTCCTGGTGGCTATGAGCCCCCAGGACTGGCAGAGAAGCAGCCCTGCTGTGGGGAGCAAGGGAGGGAGCCCTGCTGAGGCCCTGGACTCTCGGTAAGGCAGCAGTTTTCTCCTGACACCAAGCTCAGCCTATGGGGAAGCCTCAGCTGGCAGCTTATTGCAAATAGAACAAAAATCATTTTACCACAAAGACATTTGAACCCAAATGTTTTGTAGCCTAATTCATAATTGCCAAGTCATGGAGGCAATCCAAATGCCCCTCAACTCATAAATGGAGTAACAAATTGTGGTATATGTATGCCATGGAATACTATTCAGCCATTAAAAAGGGAGACTTTACTTCTTTTATGTTTACCTGGATGGAGCCGAAACACAATCTCCTTAGTAAAGTATCTAAAGAACGTGGGGAAAGTGTCCAGTGTACTCAACACTAACATGAAACCAATATATAAACATTTACATGCTCACATGAATGATAAAACACATATAGTCTAGCAAGGGGGGGGAGGAGGGAGAGTGATTGGTGAAAGGAGGGGCATTTGGTGGGATCTCACCTAATTTGCACAGTGTGACGGGATTCAGCACAACCCTCTGGGTGAGGGGCTGTCCTACAACTTTAACTTGGAAGTGAGAACAGTGTAACCTAAAAATTTGCATTCTCATACTAATTTGAAAATTAAAAAAAAAATCCCATAACTGTTACCTTGGCCCCTCTGCACCGTCCCCTAATCCACTGGCCGAGCACCCCAATGCACAGCCATCTCACCTACCTTGGAGCTGGTGTGGACAAGACGGGCCAGCAGTTCTAGCAGGCTCATGCCGTGCCCTGCCTCTCCCTCGGCCCGCATGTGTGATTGTGAATGTCCGTGTTGCACTGTGTGTGATGTATATGTGCTGTGTGGCGAGCGCACACGTGTGAATGTGCATGTCCGTGTTGCACTGTGTGTGATGTGTGTGTGCTGTGTGGCAAGTGCACACGTGTGAATGTGCACGTCTGTGTTGCACTGTGTGTGATGTGTGTTTGTCTAGCGAAACTCCGCTGCTCCAAAATGGCCCCCCTGTTTTCTTATGTCCTCACTGGCTCCTGCCCAGGGTCCTTCTCCAGGAGGCTATTGTAGGATGGACATCACTGACCATCTGCCTGAGTGTGTGCGAGTTCCTGATGTGCCCCATGGGGCCCGTCCTGGGGCTGTGTGGCGCTCAGACGGGGTGATCTGCACCCAGGCACGTGTACGTCAGGGAATGGAAACAGACCAGAAGATGCTCCCAGGAAAGGACAGATAATTTCTGTACATTTCCAGAAAGAGTGCAGTGCTGGCTTCTGAGAGTAATTTTACTTGATTCATCCCCATCCATCCGGGATGGACTCCTCCACTTTAGTCTTCTAATTCTGCCTGTGAAGCCAATATTGGGGGCGTCCACGTGCTTTTCACGATAAATCACCTACTGGCAAGTGTGCTGAGAAGTGAATTGTTTTTACTGCCGCTTCAACTTCCTCTACTTCTCCAAAACTCACATTTAACAACACAGGCAGAAGCCCACACCTGCATTTTTTGCTGCTGTGCTGACAGAATTTGAACACTCTTCTTATTAAAATGTCTCTGCAAAGGCGCTGCCTCTGCCCACTTGGCTGCTCCGACAGCGCCCAGCCGTCAGGTGGAGAGAGGAGTCCTGACTGAGATGCGGCTGTCTGTGCAGGTGCCAGCTCCAGGCTGTGAGCAGTCCTCCCCTCCACCTTGCTGTGCCCTGAGTGGGAAGGGCCCCTCTGGGACAAGGGCAGCAGGACATGCCCAGCGCAGTGTGTGACAGCTGCCCAGAGTGGTTCTGCTTGGGTTTGGACGGAGCTCCGCTGTAGCTCATGTTCACTGCCACTAAATTCTGGCTAAATCACAGGACCGGGGCCATAATGGGAAGGCATAAAGGAAGCCCACAAAACATTCACGATTTTTAGGTTTTATTTAGGGTATAAAAGAAATATTTATTACAGTCCTATACATAATAAATACTTCTTGCCATTTGCATCATCACTTTGCAACTTACACCATATTTTAGGAATGGAAATGGCCCATAAAGGCCCCAGCAATTCCACTGAGAACGTATCGACACAGCTCAGTGCCTTGGAAGCAGAATGGAGTTTGCTCAGCCCTGATCTGGCAACCGTAGGCGTTCACGGCTGCAGTAAATTTCTCCTGGTGTGGGCTCCTTCCACCCACTCTTCTCCTGCCAGCCCAGGCTCTGGCAGCCAAGTCATTTCCTCCAACAGTCAGGGCACTGACGGGGCACCCCTGTCCAGGTGCGTCCCATCACTGTCCTAGTCCCCTGCCCACCTCCTCCAGCTGTGGGGGCGGAGCTAGTGTGTGGAGTCCATTAGCACCTGAGAGGCCGTGTTCCCAGGGAGCCAGGACCTGCTCTTTGGGCATAAATTGGGGGTGGACTCGGGCCCTGCCCTGGCAGAGCTGAGGGTTAGGGTCAGGTTAGGGTTGGCGGAAGTGGGAGATGGAAAAGCCTAGCTTAGTGTGTCCAGTCCTGGGGTGACATGATGGCATTGACAAGGCCAGTTCAGACGCCTGCAGCATTTCTCTGAGTGATTCAAGATGGCAACTCATGCGATCCTCACAGGCACCCAGGAGCAGTCAGGCAAACCTGGGCTGGGACCAGAACGCAGGCAGGTGGCCTGGGGATCCGGGTGTCTGGCCACTGCTCTACACAACTCCAGAGCAGTGAGATCAAAAGTGAAACCTCAGGGAGGGTTTCCCACATGCAGGCAGGAGAGTGTCAGACATGCTGGCCTCAGGGGCAGCCAGGAGAAGCAACTAGCCCAGGTCCCCCCATCAGTGCCCCCTGGGCCTTGGTTTCCCCCACAGTCCACAGTCCATAGGGGAGTCAGGGTTGTCTACAAATGGAACCTGGGGCATTAGGGGGAGATGGCCGTTAGCAAGAGAGCTTGGAAAGTCCCTTAACTTCTGTGAAGCTTGGATTCTTCTGCAGGGTGAGTGGTCATGTGCAAAAGTGGCTGGCACAGAGGGGACTCTGTCAGTACTGGACACTAGGAAGGCAGCTTGTTCCTGCAGGGGGGAACATTGTCACCTGGGGGGAATCTTGCCTCTGGCCTCCTTGGGTGGGCAAGGCTCCACCTGCCAGGAAGGTGGCGAGTTCAGGGGCAGAGGAGTCAGCCCAGCCAGCTCAGGCTGGGACGAGACTATCTTTGCACCGTGACTACTGCCTTTAATTGCTCTGCAGAGGTATTATCATAATCCCGTTTGCTTATTTTTCAGGTTGAGATAGGATAGAAAATATATAACCTGATTATGCACCATATAATGTATTAAGCTAGGAAGAGCTTATAATTAAAACATTTAGAAAGAACTACCTAGGGAGGTAGTTAAAACCCACTTAAAGCCTTATCAAATAATGAAAATAACTTCAGAAAAAAATCAGCCTCTTAGCTATGTGCTCACCTCCATGATCTCTTGTGGATTTGTGGTTTCAGCAGGAGTCTAAAGCAGTGGCTCTCAACCTTCCTAATGACATGATCCTTTAATACAGTTCCTGTGGGTTGTAACTCACAGGTTGAGAACCGCTGGTCTAAAGGCAAATTCACATGGAAACATGGCGGGCTCCACGGTCTTTTTCAGACACACACTGAGTGAGCAGGGGGCATAGGGTGGGTTCTGTCAGGATCTCTAACATGCCTAGGGTGGTGGCTGCTGGGCAAAGAGGGTGTCTTCACCCACAGGGGGTCCTGAATTCCCTGCCCACCCCACCTAAGCCCCAACAGCCTCACTGGCAGGTGCCACCACTAGGCCAGGTCCAGCTAGGGCAGCACCAGCGGTGCTGCCCAGACATCCTCTCCCCTGACTTCCGACTCCCCATCTGTAGAGTGAGGGTCTGATTTCATCATTTCTAAGCCCCTTTTCCTCTGAAATCCAGAGTTCTCACGCCTGGGCAGGAGTGGTGTGTGCTGTGCTCAGAGCTCAGCCACCTTGCTGTTGGGGCCCCAGAGAGAAGGTGATGGCCTCACCATGCAGCCTTCCAGCCACAGTGCCCCAGGCAGATGGGAATATCAGGGGCAAAGACAGAGGGAGATGAGGGACGGGGCACCTGCTGGACTCAGGATTAGTGACCTATGGGAGAGATTTGCATTTCCAGCAGGCTCTGACGACCCCTGGGTTCCTTAACTCTGAAACTAATTGAGTTTGGGGAATTAATCAAGCTGTGATTCATCAGGTGGGTAATAAATCACCCCAGGCAGTGAGCAGGGAAGATCAGGGCGTCACCCTGGACCTGTACAAGGTGAGGACGGGTGCTGTCACACACGTGACACAGAGCTTGCACCCTAGTCGTCTCTCTGCTGCTCTTCTGTGACAACGGGACAGCAGCTCAAGAGAGGAATGAGGACTGTGGAGGGAATTTTAAGGTATATTCCTCAGACATGGAGAAGTGGAGAGAGAATGTGTGACCCCTGGGCCTCATGTCAGGAGCTACCAGACTCTGCGCCTGTGTCTATGACTGCTCCCCTTCCTGTCCTCCCAGTGCCGGGCTTCGGGCCCCCACATGACAGAGCACTTGGGGCTGACCGCTGAGTGCTTGAGCACAGCGCCAACACAGCGTCAAGAACATGGGGACGCCTTACTAAGGGTCTTCACACCCCCGCGGGGGTCTCCGGGAGGAGCCCTCACCCTGGCTTCCTCCAATTGTGATTGTGCGGGATGCGAAAGAATAAGAGCAAGGGACCCGCAAACAGCCCTGCATCAGGAGCTGCTGGGGAGCTGGGGCTTGCAGGTCCTTCTCGGACGAGGTGGCTGTGAACTAGCTCGCTGTCACCCACATCCTGTGAGAAGTAGCCTGAACTAGCTCACTGTCACTCACGTCCTGTGAAAAGTAGCCAGACCTTCTCTCCCATGATGAGCAGACCATGTCCTGGAGCCCAGCTGAGGCCGGCGGCACTCTCACCAGTGTGGCCGTCTGAGAGCCTTGGGTGTTTATGTGACCACTGCTCTGTCAGACTGGTCTCTACCAGGCAGAACCCTCTGTGGGCCCGTACCTGCTTCCCACCCACAGTTCAGCCACGGGCTAACCTGCTCTCCCATCTGGGTCCAGCCTCCCTCGGACCCTTGATCAGCGAGTTCTCTCCTGCCCTCTGCCTACCACTAGGCACGGCGAACAGGCCTGCTTTTGCTTTCTGGACCTTATAATTAGCTCATCAAAATATAAAATGCAGTGAGGGTCCAATACTATGAATTTAAAGCTCTAGAAATTTACAAATTACAGCTTTAGAAAAATTCACTGATAGCCTCAGAGTTGCATGAAACAGTGATTGAAATTAAGTTATTTTTTATTTTCCCATTTTTCAGAGAAACATGCTGAGAAGTCTCCTGGTTAGACTGAGGTTGAACGGCAGGAAAAGGTGCTTCCCGGGAACCCCTAGTCCCAAGGTGCATTTTGACTGGAGTTTGGCTGCGGGAAGCCGGCTGCCCCTCACCAGTGCTCAGGGGGCCTGCGGGGCTCCTGGGGGTAGGAAGAGGGCTGGGCAGGTCCAGTGCCCACTTAGTGAGCCAGTGAGGCTGAGATGAAGGACCCCACTCCTATCAGCATCCCTGGGGTCAAGACCATGGCTGAAGCACAGCTTAGTGGGTGCAGCAAAGGGAGGGACCTGCAGGGTCAGGTCTGGGTCTGTCCTGTGTCTCCAGCTGCTCACAGACACCCAGGTGCTCTTCCTGGAGGTCCCCAGCCCAGCAGCCTGGATAAGGGGACTGCTTAGTGGGTGCAGCACAAGGGAGGGCCACCTGCAGGGTCAAGTCTGGGTCTGTCCTGTGTCTCCAGCCGCTCACAGACACCCAGGTGCTCTTCCTGGAGGTCCCCAGCCCAGCAGCCTGGATAAGGG
Source organism: Nycticebus coucang (assembly GCF_027406575.1). Classification (NCBI taxonomy): domain Eukaryota; kingdom Metazoa; phylum Chordata; class Mammalia; order Primates; family Lorisidae; genus Nycticebus; species Nycticebus coucang. Next base: position 158,867,584 of record NC_069782.1, on the reverse strand, counting down.
GACTGCTTAGTGGGTGCAGCACAAGGGAGGGCCACCTGCAGGGTCAGGTCTGGGTCTGTCCTGTGTCTCCAGCTGCTCACAGACACCCAGGTGCTCTTCCTGGAGGTCCCCAGCCCAGCAGCCTGGATAAGGGGACTGCTTAGTGGGTGCAGCACAAGGGAGGGCCACCTGCAGGGTCAAGTCTGGGTCTGTCCTGTGTCTCCAGCCGCTCACAGACACCCAGGTGCTCTTCCTGGAGGTCCCCAGCCCAGCAGCCTGGATAAGGGGACTGCTTAGTGGGTGCAGCACAAGGGAGGGCCACCTGCAGGATCAGGTCTGGGTCTGTCCTGTGTCTCCAGCTGCTCACAGACACCCAGGTGCTCTTCCTGGAGGTCCCCAGCCCAGCAGCCTGGATAAGGGGACAGCGGCAGAGGCTGGACCAAGCTGGGTGAGAATAGGGATTCCCTGAGAACTTTCCTGCTGTCCAACTTCAGGGCATCCCCTGGACACTGCCCCGCTGGGAACTCAGACCTGGGTCAGGATGCTCAGAGCTCACATGACCCAAAAGCACAAACCCCCTTGGGATGTGTGGCTGGAGCTGAGGCCTGCAGCAGACAGAAACACCTGAGCAAGTACTGTATTCGTGCATGTACACATACACACAAATACACACTTGCAGGCTCACATAAACACACGCACATACATTCCTTGCTTCAGGTGCTTCTGTGTATGTGTGTGTGTGCATGTGTATATCTGTGTGCATGTATGAGGACATGTATGTGTATTTGTGTGGGGCTGTAAGTATATATTTGTGTGTATGTATGTATGTTAATGTATGTGTATATGAACATACAAGTACATGCGTGTGTATTTGTGTATCTACATGTGCATCTGTTATATGCAGTGAGCACGTGTTTGCGTATGCATGTATATCTCTGTGTGTCTCTGTGTGTGTGTATATCTCTGTGCGTCTGTGTGTGCGTGTATATCTCTGTGTGTCTGTGTGTGCCTGTATATCTCTGTGCGTCTGTGTGTGCGTGTATATCTCTGTGTGTCTGCGTATGCATGTATATCTCTGTCTGTGTATGCGTGTATATCTCTGTGTGTCTGCGTGTGCGTGTATATCTCTGTGTGTCTGTGTGTGCCTGTATATCTCTGTGCGTCTGTGTGTGCGTGTATATCTCTGTGTGTCTGCGTATGCATGTATATCTCTGTCTGTGTATGCGTGTATATCTCTGTGTGTCTGCGTGTGCGTGTATATCTCTGTGCGTCTGCGTGTGCGTGTATATCTCTGTGCGTCTGCGTGTGCGTGTATATCTCTGTGCGTCTGCGTGTGCGTGTATAACTCTGTGCGTCTGCGTGTGCCTGTATATCTCTGTGCGTCTGCGTGTGCCTGTATATCTCTGTGTGTCTGCGTGTGCGTGTATAACTCTGTGCGTCTGCGTGTGCGTGTATAACTCTGTGTGTCTGCGTGTGCGGGTATATCTCTATGCGTCTGCGTGTGTGTGTATATCTCTGTGCGTGTGCATGTGCGGGTATATCTCTGTGTGTCTGCGTATGTGTGTATATCTCTGTCTGTGTATGCGTGTATATCTCTGTGTGTCTGCGTATGTGTGTATATCTCTGTGTGTTTTTGTATGCGTGTATATCTCTGTGTGTCTGCGTATGCGTGTATATCTCTGTGTGTCTGTGTATGCGTGTATATCTCTGTGTCTGCGTATGTGTGTATATCTCTGTCTGTGTATGCGTGTATATTTCTGTGTGTCTGCGTATGTGTGTATATCTCTGTGTGTCTGCGTATGCGTGTATATCTCTGTGTGTCTGTGTATGCGTGTATATCTCTGTGTGTCTGCGTATGTGTGTATATCTCTGTGTGTTTGTGTATGCGTGTATTATCTCTGTGTTTGTGTGTGCTGTGTATGTGTATTAGTGTGGGTATATTGGGAAGGGAGGGGACAGTCTTGTCTGGGGAAAACTTTTTTCACACCCAGACTTCAGGATTGGCCTTTGGGTCCCAGTAGGCAGGTCTGAGGTTTCAGGTCTGAGGAAGACAGACCCTTAGATGTGTGCTGTTCAGCACCGTACACCACCCTGCAAAAAGCCAGTGTTTGATAATTTGGGACATAGAAATCATTAAATGCATAGTCTCTTTTTAAAATATTAATTTTATTTTGCTGTAAAAGCTTTTAACGAGTGCATGACCATGGAACATTGTGCAGCTGTTGTGTAAATGGAGTCCTGAGCGTGCAAATTAGCATGAACAATAATACAGACATATTTCAGAGGAGGCTGGCTTAGGACAGGCAGTGTCTTTGAATAGGAGCCCTGGTCAGGGCATTGAATAGGAGCCCTGGTCAGAGGCAGGAAGGGCTTGCTGAGCACAGGGCGGAGGGAGTGGCCTGGGCAGGTCTGCCCGTGATAGAGATGGCGCCATCACCTGGGCCCTCGATCCCTCTGTGTGTATTTTTAATGGCTCCTTCTCTAGGAACCAAAGGACGTAGCAAGTGCACGTTCCTCTCAGCCCCAGACACTCGCCCTTCTGGGGGTTCCTTCTTTTCAAATCAAATGTCTCTGATTCACCTTTTCTATCAGTGATTTAAAAAATAAGATCCCTGTTGTGCACATGATCATTCTTTACTAAACCAAATCTCACTTTGAAATGTTTTAAAACTATAGAAAAGTTGAAAAATGATAAAATGAACTCACACACCTTTCCAATTCATAATTTTTCAACATTTTGTGCATTCCTGCACTTTCTACTTTATATACGCTTTCCTAAAGCATCTGACAGTGAATTTGATATCAGAACGTTTTATTTTGAATATGTCAATATGTATCTTCAGATAATAAAGACCTTTGCCCACCCAGCAAAAACACCATTGTCACACTGGAGACATCGCAACATTAAATCAATACCAGCATCTAACAGTTCAAGTTTTCTCTATTTAAAAAACTGTCATTTATACTTTTTCTCCCCCAGGATCCAATTAAGTTTCACTCACCGTGTTTGGCGGTCAGATCTCTACGAACATTTTAAAATCAAAATTTCCTTCCCCAGCCACTTCCCCCATTTTTGTTTGTTTTTTGTGACATTGGTCCTTTTGCAGTCTAGCTCTGAAATTCGGGACTATCAAGTTATCTCATGGTGCCTCACTCCAGGGCCAGCACCTCTGCCCAGAATGCCACAGCCATACCTGTGTCCTCACTGCTGCCCCTGAGGACCTGCAGGAGGTCCCCTGTCCCCAGGCAGGACCACTTCTGCTACGATGGCTCCCTACGCGGCTTCCAGTTCCCTGCTACAGAGAATAGCACTGTGGTGAATAACTGTGCAAACTCTGCTTGGCATTGGGGTACCTTCATTATGAAGGAAATTCCTACAAGTGTCACTCCAGGTCAAAAGTGTGTGCTTACACGCTTTCTTAGCCACTGTGGCTCCCTGCACAGGGCGGTGACATCCACACTCCAGCCAGGACACCGCAGGGCCTCTTGACCCCCCCAACCTTGCCAAAGTGGGACAGCCAACTCAAGTTCAAGTTGACCTGAGAGGAGAGGAACGGCCTCAGTACTCAGGTTTAGGGTCCTGTCCTCCACCCCGAGGACATCTGTGAGTGTTTACTCACTGTTGCCATTTATCTTTTGAATTTGCCATACAAATTATGACTTTCATATGCCATGTTTAATGGAATCTCCATAGTTCACCACCTCCCTACACTGACCACCTCTTTAAGTTGACCTAATTTTCACAGACCAGACATGCACCCCATGCACGTGTCAGTACAGTCGGCCCAGTTCCCCGTGCTGGCCACCTCCCTGTGTTAACCAGTTTGTTAAGTCCCTCTGGGTCAACTTACAGAGGCTATATCGACATTGGCAAAGTATGTCATTGCACTTAACGGCCTTTAATGTTGTCCCTTATACATGTTGAGTCTCCATTAGAAAAGCTTTACCTATTTCCAAGATAAAAAGAAATTCACTTTTACCCATGCTTTCTATTAATATATATATGTTTTTATTTCTTACATTTAAATTTCTGATCCATCTTAAATTTGTTCCAAGGAACAGTGGGAGTGATGAACGCAATGTTCCAAGTGGACACTGAGTTTTCCTAATACCACTTTGGAGAGGGTTTATACTTTCCCTTTATTTTAGACATGTCCTCTTTATTATATGCTCAATTTCCAGATTCTTTGGGCTAGTCTGTGGGCTTCTTTTCCTATTGGTCAATTGATTCACATCCTAATAGTACACTACTTTAATCACAGAAAAGTTATCTATTTTTGATATCTACTAAGTCTCCAATTTGTGATCTTCTTTTAATTTTTTTTCCCCCTGGGGATTCATTGAGGGTACAAGAAACCAGATTGCATTTGTTACGTAAAGTCCCTCCTACAATTGTGCCTTGCCCCCAAAAGGTGCATCACGCACCAAGACCCCACCCCTCCCTCCTTCCCTCTCTCTGCTCTCCCCTTCCCCTACCCCCCACCATGTCATTAATTGTCCTCATATCAAAATTGAGTACATAGGATTCATGCTTCTCCATTCTTGTGATGCTTTACTAGAAATAATGTCTTCCACTTCCATCCAAGTTAATATTAAGGCTGTAAAGTCTCCATTTTTTTAATGGCTGAATAGTATTCCATGGTACACATATACCACAGCTTGTTAATCCATTCCCAGATTGGTGGGCATTTAGGCTGTTTCCACATTTTGGCGATTATAAATTGAGCTCTGATAAACAGTCTAGTGCAAGTGTCCTTATGATAAAAGGATTTGTTTCCTTCCAGATAGATGCCCAGTAATGAAATTGCAGGATCAAATGAGAAGTCTAGCTTGATTTCTTTGAGAGTTCTCCATACTTCCTTCTAAAATGGTTGTAATAGTTTGCAGTCCCAGCAGCAGCGTAAAAGGGTTCCCTTCTCTCCACATCCATGCCAGCACCCGCAGTTTTGAGATTTTGTGATGTGGGCCATTCTCGCTGGGGTTAGATGGTATCTCAGGGTGGTTTTGATTTGCATTTCTCTAATAGATAGGGATGATGAACATTTTTTCATATGTTTGTTAGCCATTCATCATCTTCTTTAGAGAAGGTTCTATTCATGTCTCTTTCCCATTGATATATGGGATTGTTGGCTTTTTTCATGTGGATTAATTTGAGTTCTCTATAGATCCTAGTTATCAAGCTTTTGTCTGATTCGAAATATGCAACTATCCTTTCCATTGTGTAGGTTGTCTATTTGCTTTGGTTGTTGTCTCCTTAGCTTTAAAGAAACTTTTCAGTTTAATGAAGTCCCATTTGTTTATTTTTGTTGTTGCACTTGCCATGGCAGTCTTCTTCATGAAGTCTTTCCCGACCCCCTAGTCAATAAATGGTGCTGGGAGAACTGGATAGCCACATGTAAAAGACTAAACTGGACCTGCACCTTTCTCCACTCACAAAAATTGATTCTTTTAATTTTTTAAAGAGAGTTTGCCTTACTTTCCATATAAAATTTAGATTCTACTTGTTTGGTGTCAGAAAAAAACTTGTTAGCATTTTTTATTAGTATCTCACAAAATACTTGCATTAACCTCAAAAAAACTGATATCTTCATAATTTTAAGTATCTGAGAGCAGGAGATACTTCTCAATAAAGAGAAATTCACTTTTCTCTGTAAAAAGAGAGTATTTACGAGTATGTAAATAAAGGTGTTTTTTTTTTTTTTTTTTTGCAGTTTTTGACTGGGGATGGGTTTGAACCTGCCACCTCCGGCATATGGGGCTGGGGCCTTATTCCTTTGAGCACAGGCGCCACCTTATAAAGTTTTTCTCATATATGTTCACAGTTCCAAGAAAATTATTTTTAAGTATTTTTATTGATATTAAATTGTGTTTTCTTTCTTTTTTTTTTTTTTTTGTAGAGACAGAGTCTCACTGTACCGCCCTCGGGTAGAGTGCCATGAAGTCACACGGCTCACAGCAACCTCTAACTCTTGGGCTTACACAATTCTCTTGCCTCAGCCTCCGGAGCAGCTGGGACTACAGGCGCCCACCACAACGCCTGGTTATTTTCTTTGTTGCAGTTTGGCCGGGGCTGGGTTTGAACAGCCACCCTTGGCATATGGGGCCGGCGCCCTACTCACTGAGCCACAGGAGCCGCCCTAAATTGTGTTTTCTTATCTGCTGTGTCTTGTATTTGGACATCTTTTGTGCACTTGAGGGCTGTCTATAATTACGTTAATTTCATATCCTGACACTTCACTCCATTTTTAAGTTTGTTTTGCTTTTATACATTTAGTTTTCAGTTTCAGTTTAGTAATTTATTTCACCTTTCATTCCCTTGGGTTCTTCCTGGGATGAGCTCATGTCTCTGCAAGCAGGAGTTTCCCTTCTCCTTGTCATTGTCCTCATGTCTGACTGCGTGGCCAGCCCTGTGCTGCCCGTGCAGTGGAGTTCTGTTCCCGGGACTGGTGCTGTCTGTGCAGTGGAGTTCTGTCCCCGGGCCTGGTGCCGTCTGTGCAGTGGGGTTCTGTCCCGGGCCTGGTGCCGTCTGTGCAGTAGGGTTCTGTCCCGGGCCTGGTGCTGTCTGTGCAGTGGGGTTCTGTCCCGGGCCTGGTGCCGTCTGTGCAGTGGGGTTCTGTCCCAGGGCTTGGTGCTGTCTGTGCAGTAGGGTTCTGTCCCCGGGCCTGGTGCCGTCTGTGCAGTGGGGTTCTGTCCCGAGCCTGGTGCTGTCTGTGCAGTGGAGTTCTGTCCCCGGGCCTGGTGCTGTCTGTGCAGTGGGGTTCTGTCCTGGGCCTGGTGCTGTCTGTGCAGTGGGGTTCTGTCCCAGGGCCTGGTGCCGTCTGTGCAGTGGGGTTCTGTCCCGGGCCTGGTGCCGTCTGTGCAGTGGGGTTCTGTCCGGGGCCTGGTGCCGTCTGTGCAGTGGGGTTCTGTTCCGGGCCTGGTGCTGTCTGTGCAGTGGGGTTCTGTTCCCGGGACTGGTGCTGTCTGTGCAGTGGGGTTCTGTCCCCGGGCCTGGTGCTGTCTGTGCAGTGGGGTTCTGTCCCCGGGCCTGGTGCTGTCTGTGCAGTGGGGTTCTGTCCCCGGGCCTGGTGCTGTCTGTGCAGTGGGGTTCTGTCCCCGGGACTGGTGCTGTCTGTGCAGTGGGGTTCTGTCCCCGGGACTGGTGCTGTCTGTGCAGTGGGGTTCTGTCCCCGGGCTGGTGCTGTCTGTGCAGTGGGGTTCTGTCCCCGGGCCTGGTGCTGTCTGTGCAGTAGGGTTCTGTCCCCGGGCCTGGTGCTGCCCTAGTGGTTGCGTTCTGTCTCTCAGGGTTTTCCTAGCAGGTAGAAGCCTGGCTTCGGGGTGTGAAATATTTCTTTATGCCAAGAGCATTGCCATTAATTCCTTTTAAGCTGAGAATTTGTGCTGTAATCTGAATCAGGAAAGAGCGCAGGAATTTACAGGTGCCACCAGTAAAGTGCTATCTCTGGCCAGGGCTATCCAAGGCCTGTCTGGACACTGACCGTGGAGAGCTGCTGGCAGCTGTTTCCTTGGAGACTACAGGGGAGGCTGCTCTGAACTCCCGGGTGCATGTTCTGGACATGGGCTCTGGCTGCAGCTTCTCGGGTCTGACCCATGTGCTGTTGGGCTCCCATCCCTGACAGCTGGACACACCCCAGAAGGAGCGGCCCCCAAGCCTTCTGCGTTCCTGTGTCCCAGGGTTGCCTTCCCATGAGAGGAAGAAGCTCTGTGCTTGGTGCCTCTGCCTCGCACCTGCCTACAAGACTAAGGAAGCAGGGCTGGGTGACCGTCAGCCGCTCCAGGGAGCTGAGCGCCCACTGATCCATCCAGGGGCAGGGGCAGGCCTGTGAACAGGTGGCCTCTCCCTTCCTACACTCAGTGCCACATGCCATCTCCTTGTGTTAAGCTCTTCCCCCATTTTGGATCTTGGGCCTGGCTTGGGGTGAGAGAGGTTGAGGATGTGCCCAGCACACAGTATACCGGTACCACACACCTCTCGTCCAGGGCCTGCTCTGGGCCTATGAGCTCCGTTCTGGGTCTGACCGGACCCACAGACTGAAGTGAGGGGCGTCCTCAGAGGATTCTGGCCTGCTGTTCTCACACACAGCCCCTGTGTGGTAGGTGGGGATGCTCCGTGGCATCTGTCAGGGACTCACCCTGCTGGAGCCTCGGGCTGGCTCGGAGGCTGGATGGGAACTTTGGTGGGAAGTGCAGGTGCAGGAAATTAACTTGTCTTGACTGGTCCCACCAAGCTGACCTTCACCAGGACATCTATCTCCTGACCTTTCCAAGGAAGGAGCTTCCCACTGCCCTGGGCACTTCCTCTTGGTGGGAATTTGGGGGGACACCCGGTCAGGATCTCAGCTGGAGAAGGGCGTCCACTTCTTGTCACTACGTATTTATTAGGAACAGATCATATGCTGGGAATTGAGGATTACAAGCCCTTCTGGAGTCACAGTTCCTGCCTCATGGAATTAAAGCTGTTTACATGTGAGGGCAGAAAATCGCTCTTACTTATTTCTACGTTTCCCATAAATATTTGCATTCTGAATTCTCAGCAAAAGATTTTGTGTTGACTTATGACTGGTCAACCCTGAATTTTCTTTTAGTAAACTAAATGAATAATGTTCACAGACTACAATATCACTCTATTGTTCTTTTAAATAAACAGCCTTTCCTCTGTGTGTCCAATTGTCATTGATTTTATCACGTAAGTGTTATTGCTAGAGGACAGCACATAGATAAAGTGGGTATTTGCTCTTGACTTCTGGAAAGAGCATCCCTGTGGATGAGAAGCACCGCACCTCCCCCCCACCTGCACTGGTTCTTGTTACCCGTCATGATTAGAAACTGCCTTTTCAGTCTCACTTACTAGGGCTAATCCTTTGATGCACTGTCTGGAGTCAGGCAAATGCTGGAATTATGATCCTGGTCCTTTGGGTGCACTTCCTAAGTGGTCCAAGGAAAAAAGGAGTTTCCCAGCAAGCATAGTGCTTGCACCTGGATGGCCCAGCCCTGCACACTGTGATGTTCCACTCTGGTTTCATAAACTCGGAGACGTGCTTTTATAAGGGACGTATCCACTGACTCCCTGTGGCTCTGGAGGCACAGACAGGGTAGGAGTGGGAAGCTCCTGAGGAAGAGAGCAGACTCGGTCCCTGGGAGATGGAATTTTAGGAGACCATTACCTTTTGTTTGAGTTCTGTTTGTTTATTTATTTGAATCAAATAGACAATAAAATAAATCACAGGAAGATTATTGTCTTCTGGATATAATTAAGTGGATATTCAAAACAATATTTCAAAAACATATTGAACTATTTACAATCTCGGGGTTGGGATTAGAAAAGAGGATTTTACAAAAATGTCAAATAAAGGCCTTAACCGGCATGAGTAATCATTCATTTCCAAAGTGACAAAAACTCAAGAGAAATCAATAAACTTTAAGTATTTTGTTTTCCTTAATGGAAATGTAGCTGAAGAAAATGAGGGAATTATGTACAAAAAGATTATTGATAGACATAAAAGTATTCAAATTTGGGGGTAATTAGGAAGAGACAGTTTATCATAGTAGCAGGATACTTGTTACTTATTAAATTAGAAAACCTTTAAAATAATAATAATGTCCATTGCCTGGTAGGGAAAAATGAGGCAAAGATGTCCCTGGTATTTATAGGCTGCTAATTGCCTCAGACCCCGGGACTCGCATAATTTGATTCAATGGCTTCTTTCTTCAGTGTCTGTTCTAAGGGAACAGCCAGACAGTCCATCAAAGGTTCTCTGCAAAGGTGTTCATGCCCGTATTATTCAACAGTGAAATCATGAAAATTCTTATGTCCAAAACTGGGGAAATAATTGAGTTGTGCTGTATCACACAACAGATAACCGCACAGCCATTAAAATGCTTCCCTAAAATTGTTGACGACTTGTAGAAAATTTTACAACACAATATTAAGTGAAAAAAGTCAGGATATAAAATTGCACATGCAGTGTAATCTCAATTATGTAAATATATGTGCATAAGACTCGAGGGAAAGGCAGATGGATTCAACCGTGCTTACCCCTGGGTTACGGCAGTATAGATCTTTAAAAATTGTTTCTTCTTTATACTTTCACATGAGTATGTATCACTTTCCAAAAATAATAGCAGTGACAAAGAAAACCAATATGAGCCCTTTAAAATAAAAAAGTGAATCCAGGCTCCAGCTTCAAGACCTCAGTGCCACAGTGTAAATCATACCTGCCAGCTCCACTACCTTCAGCAGCCTCTGCAAAAATCGGACATTTCCAGCCTGCCTCTATTGATTAAAGGAACATCTCATTCTACATCATTATATATGTATAGACCTTCATTTTTTCAGCCTATTTTTTCTCTCTGAGTTTATTTCTTATTCAGTTTATTTTGTCTTAAAACAGAATCACAATTGGGGTTTCTTTATCGTTCTCCTTAGAAATTAAATGTATCTACCCCTGGGCAGATATGCTCCTGGAGGCTCTGGGAGGGGCAGTTTTGGAGGGAAGGAAGGACTTCTTGTGTCCCCACCAGGACTGTCATGCCATTTTTCAGACAGGCTTGGGCTGTGCTTTCTGAGAGCCTGGGGAGACCTAGGTGGCTCCGGAGGTGGCCAGGTGCGTCCCAGAAGGTAGAGCTGGGAAGGGGAGAACCTGAGAAAAAGGAAGGTGGTGGGTCGAGGGCTTACAGTGCGCAGGAGGTGTTCCAGAAGCTCATTTTCTGCCAGTGTAAATGGGCAGCGTTACTACAAGATTCATTCAGGTAATAAATGGGTAAGTGCTTCGTAACCTCCAGAATGCTTCAGGTCGGATACCCGCTGGGGGCCTTGTGATTCCGCAAGAGCTCAGTGAAGCCACTCTGCACCCGGGGAGGCTGTAAGTAGAATCCTGCCTGCTCCACACGCCTGCTGGAGGGACAACTGCCCAGTTGTGAGGCTCAGTCTTGCCCCACACAGGCGAGGGGTCTTTGGGGCTGGAGGTCTCTCCTGAAAGCTGGAGAAAGGCCCCTCTCCGGAGAAACCCTGGGCACAGGAAGGAGCAGGGAGGGCACCTTGGTGGACAGTTGGAGATGACCTGCTGGGCCTGAAACCCTCCAGCTGGACTCCACCTCCTTCTTGTGTCTGGGGACCCCTGGGACCCCTCTGTGGCCCTCAGCAGGAAGGAAGAGTGTGGTGGGGCTGGGCACAGGAGTCAGGACCTCCCAGAGCTGTGACTCACTCTGCAGACCTGAGAGGCCGGGCGTCATGGCCTGTCTGATCCAAGGATGCCTCCCCCACACTTCCAGCTGCACAGTCTTGCTGTGTCTCCCTCAGTGGTCTGGCTGGAGGTCTTCCTTCATTCAGGGAACAGCCAAGACCCTCCTGTCTGCCTGGGGACCAGACCCAGATCCTGTTGTCTCTCACCTGGAGGCCCTCACTTAGATGTTCTCACCTGCAAACCCTCACCTAGACGTTCTCACCTGGAGGTCTTTATCTGGAGGTTCTCACCTGGGGGTTCTCACCTGGAGGCCCTCACCTGGAGGTTCTCACCTAGACTTTCTCACCTGGGGATTCTCACCTGAAGGTTCTCACCAGGAGTTTCTCACCTGGGGGTTCTCACCTGGAGGTTCTCACCTAGACATTCTCACCTGGAGGTTTTCATCGGGAGGTTCTCACCCTGAGGTTCTCACCTGGGGGTTCTCACCTAGACATTCTCACCTGGAGGTTCTCACCTGGAGGGTCTCACCTGGAGGTTCTCACCTAGACATTCTCACCTGGAGGTTTTCATTGGGAGGTTCTCACCCTGAGGTTCTCACCTGGGGGTTCTCACCTAGACATTCTCACCTGGAGGTTTTCATCGGGAGGTTCTCACCCTGAGGTTCTCACCTGGAGGTTCTTAACTGGAGGGTCTCACCTGGAGGTTCTCACCTAGACATTCTCACCTGGAGGTTTTCATCGGGAGGTTCTCACCCTGAGGTTCTCACCTGGGGGTTCTCACCTAGAGGGTCTCACCTGGAGGTTCTCACCTGGGGGTTCTCACCTAGACATCCTCACCTGGAGGTTCTCACCTGGAGGTTTTAATCTGGAGGGTCTCACCTGGAGGTTCTCACCTAGAGGTTCTCACCTGGAGGTTCTCACATGGAGGGTCTCACCTGGAGGTTCTCACCTAGACATTCTCACCTGGAGGTTTTCATCGGGAGGTTCTCACCCTGAGGTTCTCACCTGGGGGTTCTCACCTGGGGGTTCTCACCTAGAGGGTCTCACCTGGAGGTTCTCACCTGGAGGGTCTCACTTGGAGGGTCTCACCTAGATGTTCTCACCTGGGGGTTCTCACCTAGACATTCTCACCTGGAGGTTCTCACTTGGAGGTTTTAATCTGGAGGGTCTCACCTGGAGGTTCTTACCTAGACATTCTCACCTGGAGGTTTTCATTGGGAGGTTCTCACCCTGAGGTTCTCACCTGGGGGTTCTCACCTGGAGGTTTTAATCTGGAGGGTCTCATCTGGAGGTTTTAATCTGGAGGGTCTCACCTGGAGGTTCTCACCTAGACATTCTCATCTGGAGGTTTTCATTGGGAGGTTCTCACCTGGGGGTTCTCACCTGGAGGCCGTTTGAACCCAGAGCCAGTCAGGTTTGCTGACAGTATGGTTCTTATGGATGCTCTGTGTTGCAGTGGGGTGTGAGCCAAGTGCCCTGCAAGTGGCGGTGTGGGCACAGGCAGGCTTAGGGGAAGTAGAGAAAAGCCTTTTAAGTTAGATGATGTCTGATCTGGGCTTTGAGACACATGGGAGTTTTTCAGGTAGACAGAAGGAGCTCCAGGCAGAGAAGGCAGCACAGTGGGAAAACGAGCTGTTCTGGGGTACGGTGTGGGAGCCCAGGGCTCAGAAGAAGCCACTGAGTTAGAGGGGACATCCCTCGTGCCTGGGGGTCGGTGTGGGAAGGGGGTGCTGCGGGTAGGCCAGGCCCCGGTCTTCCCCCTTTCATAGAAGGCTTCTGCTCCCTGATACCTTTTTCTTCCATCTCAGCCCTGAGGGGATGCCACAAGCTGCCTAGTGCTGCGTAGAGCAGGGCAGGGATGTGGGCCAGTCCAGACCAGGTACAGGTCTGGGAGAGGTGGGGGGCAGAGGAGGTGGAGAGTCCTGATGGGCTCAGTGGGGGGTCTTTCATCCATAGTGGGAGTGTCTGGCTGGTGTCCCCCTGAGATCATACTCCCCATGGCTACCTTGTGGGACAGGTTGCTGACATCTGGTAGTGAGACTTCCATGTCTCTGCGCCTGGCCCCTCTTCATAAGCCTTAAAGTCAGATGCTCAGGAAGGATGCGGCTCTTTCCTAAATGCAGCCTGATGTTGCCAGGTTCACCCCGAGCTTCTCACAGGCAGAGGAGCTTCGGGACACAGCCAGAGAGGCGAGACAGCAGGGTGTTCTTGGCAACATGTGCAGCACAGGTGACGGGGAGGAGGTTTACCACCTGGAGACACGGCAATCCTTCACCCGCCCCTCACGTGCCAATTGAGGAAACCAAAGTCCTCATCTCACACTCACAGTAAAGGGAAATCATTACCCAGAGTTAAAGCTCTCCATTTCGTGTGTTAAGGGGAGTGCAGAGTCAGCTGTGTGGAGGCCTGAGCGTAGAGCTGGGAAAGAGATGGTGACCAGTGGCCCTGGGAGTCACGGGCTCCTGGGCCTCTGTGCATGAGTCTGCCCCAAACCCTGTGTCCCCCCTTCTCGGTTTTCTGAGGACATCAGTGACTTTGTCATCTTTTTTACACTTAAATACATAGTATTTAGGATGGTCTAAAATGTGCTCTGGGAATAATTCCTTTTGGGAAATTTGATAATAAAAGTTACAAAAGTCTAAAAGTTCAGTGATTCTTCACTTTAAAAAAAAAACCACAGGCCTCTGTAATTCTGAGAAAAGTGATAACCTACCTAGCCGTGCTTCCAACAATTTGCATATAATTATGCTTTGCTGCACTGCAGATGAATATCTTTAATAAAGACAGATGACTTTATTTTGTAGGCAATATCTTTTAGATTTCATCTTCTCACGCAAAAATTGGTTCTTTCTTCATGTAAAATAACACAAATCTTAATTGTGATAAGAAAACCTAAACATGGACTTTAACAATGCAGAAAGGGACAGGGACAGGAGGTGGCCACCCACGCTGGCCCCACGCCAGTCGGGAGTGAGGGGTGCCTGGGCTTGCCAACCCGTCACTTTCGGGCAATTGCTGTGGACTTTCCTTTTGAGGCAGTAAATGTTGAAATTCAGATTTGCACAAACTTCCATTTACAAAGGACTTAGAGGCTCTAGTTCATTTCATTTGCCAAGCAAGAGTCTATTTCTGTCAGGGAGGGAAAGTGTCCCCTGAGCCTGGTGTGGGTCGAGTTGTTCCTTCTGTGCTCATACCAGCAAAGCCATGTTCACAAGCTCCTTCGGTGACAGCCTGCCAGGATCAAGGGCTCAGAAACTCACGCTCAGACCCTGTGTCATGTGAGCATCGGCCGTCACAGGAGCTCTGTAGAACTTCCAGGCATCTGCAGATTCCTTCTGTTTTTCTTGTTTTTAATTTTATTTTGAGACATAGATTCACATGCAATTTTAAGAAATAATGCAGAGAGATCCTTCATGCTCATGCCCTGTCTTTCCCTGCAGGAACATCTTACAAAACCATCATGTGGTATCACAACCAAGATACCGATGTTGACACATTGGCGATACGAGACATTCCAGCAGCGTGGGGTGAGCACAGGCCACCTGCTGCAGGGACACCACCCTGTGCCACACCCCTTAGCTACTGGCAATTCCTAATCACTGATTTATACTTACTGTCCTGTAGGTACAAACGGTACAAACCACATGTAACATCTTGGGATTGACCTCCACCACCCTATAGTTCTCTGGAGATTTACCGATTTATCCGGGTTGCTGTGTGTCCGTAGCTCCTTCATTCCATTGCTGTGCAGTGTTCCTGGACATGGGTGCACCGGGTTTGTTTAATCGCTCACCCATGGAGGGGCATCTGGAGAGGTCCCAGTTTCTAGCCATTATAAACAAAGCTCCTGTGAACATTCAGTGTAGGTTTCTGGATGAACAAACATTTCCATTCCTCTGGCATAAACGTCCAGGAGAGCAGTTTTGGATCACATAGTAGTCACAGGTGTAGTTTCTGATTTGTTTTGTTTAAGAAGCTGCTAAACAGTCTTGCTCACCAAGTTCTGTCTTCTTCCCTGGCACCCCAAGCTTCCTTCTGTCAGTCCCCACCTTCTGTCTGTAGAACTGCCGCAGTCATTCCTTTGAAGCAGGTCTTCTGGAAACACACCCTGAATTCCCTGCCCTCTGTGAAAGCCTGCATTGCTACTCCATTCCTGACAGATACTTTTCCTCAATACAGAACTCTAGGTTGATAGTTCTTTCCTTTCACTACTTGAAAAATGTTGAACCATTGCTTTGTGATTTCCATGGTTTCTGATAAAAAAAAAAAAAATCTGCTCTCCTTCCAATTTGTTTCCTGGCATAGGTAAAAGGTCCACCTTTTGCTGATTCTAAATTATTTTCTTTGTCTCGAATTTTCATAAGTTTGATTATGATGAGTGAACTTTCTTAACTGTCATATGTTATAATGAGGACTACCTTCAGTTTTCCTCATTTGGGATTCACTTAGCTTCTTGAGTTTATAGTTTTGTATTTTACCAAATTTGGGTAATTTCCAGGCATTATCTCTTAGTCCACGTCCTTCCTCCATTCCAGGACTGTGGGCACAAACCTTAGATCACTGGTTACTGTACTGTCCCACAGGTCTCTGAGGTGCTGTCCAAGTTTTCCTCCTAATTTTTGGTCTACTTTCCACCCATCGTTAATACTGGATAACTCAGTGGTTCCATGTTCTCGTGGTGCAAACTTTTCCAGTGCAATAGAATCTGATTTTTCCTCTGCCCCCTCAATTCTACTGTTTTGTGTTGTATTATTGCATTTTTAGCCCTAAAATTCCTTTTGTTTCTTCTGTAAGTCTTCTGTTTCTTTGCTGAGATTTTCTAGGATTTCATTTGCTTAAGTGTGTTCACAATAGTTCATTGCAGCATATTTATGCTGATTTAAAAATCTCTGTCATCTATTCTAACATGAATGTCATCTCAATCTCAGCATCTAGTGATTTTGTGTTTTAATTCGGTTCGAAATATCCTTGGTTCTTGGTATGAGTGAGTTTCTGGTAAAATCTGGCCATTTGTGGGGGGTAGTATGAGATTGTTGGTATGACTTAAAGTCCCTGTTTTTGCAGGATTGAGCTTACATCCCACCAGCAGGAGCAGGAGAACCTGCTGCCGGGTCCTTCCAGGTGGGGTAGAAGCCCTTTCCCCCACCCCAGGGCTCCATCCACACACAAAGAGGGGCCTGTCATTACACTTGGGTGACTGGCAATGCTGGGGGTGAGGGTGGGCTTGCTACCTCTGAATAGTGGTGAAAGTCTGGACTCTCCTCAAGGCCTCCTCTGAAATCGCAAGGTGGTGAGGGCAGGTGCAACACCTCCCTGCTGCTGGGTGGGGGGAAGCGAGCCCTGGTCCCCATGCCAGCACTCCGGGGGAGGCACAAGTCCTGCCTGTGCTCAGCCTTCTCTGACGCCACCCCAGTGAGGGCTGGGTGCCCCGCTGCAGCCGGGGGAGGGGGAGACACTCCGGGCGCCTGCTGGGTCTTACGTGGCCGCCTCTATCCTGATCCTTTAGGTGAAGCTTTATTTTCCGCTTTTGTTGGCACTTCCAGGTTATTAGCTTCTTCAGTCCCTCATCTGGGAAGAATGAAGCCAAAAGAAAATGCAGAGACCGCGACTCTCCCCGCGTCCTTCCTCCGTCCGGAGGCCCCTCAGCCTTCCTCTCGTCTCTGCTTATCTTGTGTCTGGTTCTGCTTAGTGGAATGTGCAAGAAGTGTGTTCCCTCCATCTTCCTGGAAGTAGCACTCCAGATTTGTTTTTGAAGAGAAATGTAAAGAATTTGCCATTTCAGAAGTACTTTCCAAGCAGCCCTGGGCTTTCTCTTCCACAGAAGTTTTCCCAGTCACATCCGGCTTGGTGATGCCCTGGCACAGGGGCCCTGTGCCCACCTTGCCTGGATGTCAGTAAAAATCTCTGAATAAGCTGAGCCAGGAACACATTACCTGCCAATCGTCCCCCAGCGAGCTCCTGCTTCTTCCCCAAAGTGAAATTTATATATGAAGTTTAGGAAAACGTGTAAGAACTTAATCTCCAAACAGCAAAAGGATTTCTATAGAGAAAAATCTTACATCATGCTTCCATTTCTTGACAAAAATCTTTTGGAAGTCAGTAAATCAAGACTGTCTCGTATGAATCTGATAAATTCCACAGTCGCAGAGGAGCTGTTTTCCAGGTTATTGGTGATGGTCTTTGTGTACAATCTGATAGCAAAAGGAAACCAGAGGGGCTCTGAGACACGAGGCCTTCTCTTTGTGTATCCGATTTGTTTGTTTGGGTTTTTACAAAGTTACTCTAGGAAAAGAAAGTTCCCATAATTTGAAAGATATGTATGCACATCCTCAGAATTGCAGAGCACAGAACACTCACATACTCTCCGACGGAAGGGGCTGCCTGGGAACCAGATGCTGGCTGCAGGAAGAGGCCCCAGGAGATTCACCTGATGCTGTGACCTGTGTGCAATGCAATGTTGGTAATCTCATTAATATGTGGTGGGGTGCTGCATGGGGTGCTGCTGCATGGGGTCCTTCCAGGTAGGGTAGAAGCAGAGTCCAGCAACCCTGCATAGGGTGCTGCTGGGCCGACTTGGGTGAAACCAGATGCTGGCTGCAGGAAGAGGCCCCAGGAGATTCACCTGCTGCTGTGACCTGTGTGGGACAAGCAAGAAGAATGTTAGCAATTCTGAAAAAGCCTGAACCATGTAACAGGGGAAGGCTTCTGCCACCACACTCTAGTCCCCACCACAAACCCAGAGCTTTCTTCCAGCCCCTGAGTTTGTAATGCCTTCCTGCCTCACGTTCCTGCTTTGACTCCGGGGGAGAAGAGCAGCCCTGAAGGATGCGTCAAGGGGAAGGTCTTGCCTTGAGGCCAACTGAGTTCTGTTTAAAGAACAGTCTTTTCCAAAAGAGCAATATTCCTCCCAGAGGGTCCATATCCTCTGGTGTTTCTATGCAGATGCCCAGAAGGGAATTGCTGCAGTGACTGTGGGTTGTCCACAAGCTTAACAGAAAGCCCCGGCCCTTCGGCCTGCACTTAACACTCGGAAACTCAACAGGCACTTGCGCCTGTGCTGTCCTGCCTTTGTTTCCTTCAATTATGCTACAAGAAATGTTAAAGGGAAACATCAATAATGGCAAAGTAGTTTTCTTTAATTCCTATCACCGGCCGTAATGATTACAGAGGCTGTGACATGACAATAACCGTCTCATTGTACCCAAGTCGGCACAGCAGCACCCTGTGCAGGGAGACGCTGCCACGTATTAATGAGATTACTGACATTGCATTTTGGAAGTCTTCCAAGCAAGGTGTATAAACCCCAGGAGATCTCAGGCAAAGAACCATTTTTCTGTTTTGAATGATATTTATACACCAAGAAAAAACTTCCTTGAAAATGAAACTCAAGAAACTGGAGCCTTAGGAAAGTGACTTACTTATCTTCTCTCAAAAGCCAAAGCTGTAAACAGGGAGAGACTCCGTTTCAGAAGCTGGAAAACCCAGCTTTGTTCTGGAAATGGTTTGACTGAAGCCTCAGGACAAAATAAGGGAGGTTCTGGAGGAGATTTGAAAGACATCCCACGTGTTAATTATAATCCTCAAGGATCATTAAGTTTAGAACTTCCTGACTTGCCAGAAAGCCTCCGGTTATATTTGATTCAAGTATTTTTGATTCAAGTTTCTGTCCTTACAGGAAAAGAAGACTCAAAACTGCATTAATCTGAAGGAGGAAAACACTCTGCCAACTTCCACACAAATTCTTTCTTCCTTTGCTTTCTTTACTAACATGGTCACAGCAAAATAAAAAGTAACAGGGACCACTTGCCTCGTAACTTCCCTCCCTAAGTCGTGGGAATGCAGTCTCACTGCCCTGCAGTTATGAGGCTAACTCACTAAATGCTGATTTAGACAATTGGGGAGACATATTATCTTTAGGCTCGAAAATACAACCCTTATTAGAATTTCTTATACCAGATTGTCTTTTGTTGAAAACAGACTTGTGAAACTCACCTTTCTGTAGTCTCAGCTGCCTTCTCTCTATAGATCTGTGTTCTACCCATGATTTTGGGATTATTATCATTAGTAATAGGTAATAAAATGCAACTGGGTATAGCTTTCATTTCATAATCTTAGAGAAAACTGAGAATTTTTTTTTTTTTTTTTTTTTTTGTAGAGACAGAGTCTCACTTTATGGCCCTCGGTAGAGTGCCGTGGCCTCACACAGCTCACAGCAACCTCCAACTCCTGGGCTTAAGCGATTCTCTTGCCTCAGCCTCCCGAGTAGCTGGGACTACAGGCGCCCGCCACAACGCCCGGCTATTTTTTGGTTGCAGTTTGGCCGGGGCCGGGTTTGAACCCGCCACCCTCGGTATATGGGGCCGGCGCCCTACCGACTGAGCCACAGGCGCCGCCCGAAAACTGAGAATTTTTTATTTACTAGAAATGACAGTGAAAGTAAATTCAATTTTCTATGCGTTTTGAATAACTAACCTTCATGTAGTCAATGATGTGTCTGGTCTTCATCCTCAAGTTCCTGCAGGGAGCTTCTAAACCCCTTGGTTTCCCAGTATGAGGGGACATCTCTGTGACTCTCATGGACGGTGGAACCACGTTTGAGTTCTTGCTGGCTGGGGGCTGTGGAGAGCCCCTGGCGGAGTCTCAATGCTGGAAAGAACAGGGGTCATTGCAGGATGGAACTTTGAGCCCAGCGTTATCAGCCTTAGTGGCAGGAAGGAGGGAGAAACTGGCCATTGAGTGCAATTGATCATGCCTAATGATTAATTCATGACTCAGCTGATCATGCATACGTAATTAAACTCCAATGCAGACTCTGGATGTGGAGGCTCAGGGGACGTTTCTGGTTGGAACCGTTTGTGGGCTGGCAGGGTGATGTGTCCTGATTCCACAGAGAGGACACAGAGCTCTATGTTCAAGACCTTCTCAGAGGTCACCTGTATGTCTTTTCATATGAGTGGCCCTGCTTTATTTCCCAAACTGTAATCATGAGTGTAGTGTTCACCTGAGTTCCATAAGCCGCGCTAGTAAGCAGTCGTGACTTTGACCAGTATCTTTCAACTTTTATATCTCATGGCACACTTGAACTTATAGTTAAACTTTCTGGCACACTTCATGTTAACCCCAGAAAAGAGTTAAAAAAAGAACATACTTTTTCGTAAGTGCTTTAAACTTCTTTCAACATAATTTAATTAGTGATCTTTTAAAATTTGGGGGGCACTCATCCTCTCACGGCACACCCATGTGCCTAGTTGAAAATCACTGCCTTAGAATGTTGTGCACACCCTTAACTGTGTAGCTGGCTGGTCAGAAGTGTGAGTGGCCTGAAGATCCCTGGACTTACAGTTGCCGACTGAAGTGAGGGTGGTCCTGAGGGCTGTGCCCTGCACCTGCAGGGTCTGCGCTCACGGCGGAGGCTAGTGTCAGGGCTGCACTGCAGCACGTCACTGATGTGCCTCCAGTGACAGCCTGGTGGTCTGGGTGCTCAGGGTGACGAACTCAGGTTGGGGGTGTTAGCTCAAGACCTCCCCCAGTCAGTATTTGTAAGTGCTGTCTCATCTCACTATCCCCCACATGCATCATTCAAGGCCTGAGTGATTAATGACATGACACAGGCTGTACTGGAGCCCATGTGCTCATGGAAGGTCTGGGCCCCTGTGTTTAAACGCACAGAGGATGGGGGAAAGATGAGGAAACGCAAGGCAGCAGGCTTAGGCAGCGTGTTCCAGGGCCTTGCTGGTGCAGTGTCACAGGGAATTCCTCGATGAGAAGAGAGTAAGAAAAATGGGGGGATTAAATAGGGGCAGAGAAGCTCAGGGGGGCAGAGTGAGGGCAGATGTGAAAGTGGCCATGTTGGTCGGGTGGAGGCCACAGGCGGGAAGATGGTTGGGCCTGGGGCAAAGCAGAGGGGTGTGACAGTGGTTGTGGGACAGGAGGGCTGGGCGCTGCACAGACAGCTTTGTTCTTCATGGCCTCCCTGCCCACACCTGAGCCAGATACTGACCTCAGTGTATGTTGGACTAAGCCTCTAGGGTTGAAGATAAAAAAAAAAAAAAGTGAGGTTATATTTTGTTTCTAGACACATTGCAAACAAATCTTGGATCTGGTTTTTGCAAGGGGTTGATAAAATGACTTGGCGTCTGATAAAGTAATACACAAGCTCCCCAGTGAGTGGGGTGGGCAGGGTGAATCCCACCACCCAATCTTGAGCTCCAGGAGAATGCAGGCAGGGGCCTGCAGGGCTGGTGACACATCGGGCTATCTGACCCCCTCAGTGTTCTCGTAGATGGCGGCTCAGGCAGGTGCTGGTGCCCACGGCAGTGACACCCCCTCCTTTTTCTAGTGAGTTAATGCCCCTCAATTCCCCCAGACCTCCCTCTAGCAACACAGCCCCACTCTTCTCCCTACAACCTCTTCATGGTCTTACCATCTCCTGTTGGTTCCATCCCTGGCCATTCTCCATGTCCCCAGGCGTCAGTTCCCTTCAGAATCCTCCCCACTCCTCCACATCCAGGAAAGAGCTGGCTCCACTTCCATGGGCGGCTGTAGGTGGGGAAAGCCAGACACAGAGGCCACCACACCGAGCCACTGATCTATGACTCTGTGACCCATCTTGAGTAAGAAGAAAAAGATCCCCAAAGACTCTATGCCCCTTTGCCTATTTTGATGAGGTTGCTGACTAATTTATGTCTATTTGACTCCCACTGGAGTGCAGATGGCACAAAGGTGGGAAGCCAGTCACCCTTGGTCTCTGGTCACACCCAGAGTCTGCACACAGGAGAGCAGACAGGACCTACATGCATGTGAACCAAGAGAATGTGTGCTTGATTTTCCTAGTCACATTTAAGTTATTATGTCTTGCTGTTTCCCTTATCAGTTGTTTCTGTAAAATTTGTCTAGGGAAACAAGTTCTCGTCTATAAAATGTATGTGCAGAGTCTCAAGGAGGAAGCTGGGGGTAGAAAATCCAGACAAGGCTCCCCTCCTCCTTTCTTCCCTCCCTCCTCCTCTCTCTCCCCTCTTTTCTCTCCCCCTTCCTCTCTCTCTCTGTGGTACCCAGCAAAAGGACCCCTAAAGGCCCCTAACTGTCTCAGCCTGAGTCCCCGCACGTCTCAACCCCCAGCTTGGGTTAATTCTGAGAACAGGTTTCAGAACAAAGAAGTTCCCTGAGTTCCCAAAAACTCCTAGCCACAGGTAAAACAATGGTAGAACTTACCCCAACCCCCTAGCAATGGCTAAACAATGGTGGAAAGCTTACTCAAGCAAAATTTCCCAAGCCAAGTTTGTCCCCATCCCAGCTGCCATGATGTAACCCCCTGAGCCAACCAGCCCCGCCGACTGTAACCGCACCCTGAGCTGCCCCCTGAGCTAACTAACCGGCCACGTTCTGCTTCTGTGTTAGCTTGCCTGCCAACACAGCACAAAAATGTTATAAAAGTCAACCTGCTCCTCACTTTGGGGACGTTTGCCCTTCAGGGCAGCCACCCGCCTAGGCAGGTGTAATAAATCACCATCTGATTTATACCTGAAATGGGGTCTGAGTTTTTCTTCCAGGTGGCAAATGAGTACAACATCTCTCTCTCTCTCTCTCTCTCTCCCCCTGACCTTCCTCACTCTCTATTTCTCTCTCTCTCCCCCCCGCTCTCTCCCCCGCCACCTCTCTCTCATGACACGTCAAAGGCAGGAGGCAGCAGCTGTTCCTGGTGTGCCAGGCACCTGTGGTGCAGTTGCTGTGGGTGAACAGCCCCACCTAGGCTGGGATAAGCCATGACCACCAGGCCGGTGAGCCCACCTGCCTTCTCTGAGCTGGTGTTCTGGCCTGCTTTGGACTTGGGCAGGGCCCTTGAGCATTGTAGGGCTCTCTGACTTGGGGCTGAAGAGAAGGCCTTTCCTAGAAGCTGGTTATGGGGTGTGGGTCCAAGGACAGCAGGGTGGCCACCCCCAGCCCAGGCTGGGCGCACAGGGGATCCCACAGGTGCTGGTTTTTCTCCACCTGGCCCTTTGGCTCCTTCCCCATGGTTGTAATTAAGGCAATATCAAGGACCATGGTCAGAAGATGTTCAGCTGCGCCCACACAAAGCCTCCAGCAGGGTGAAGGGAAGGAAAACATCTCTTGTTGCCATGGTGGGGTAGGGGAGAGAGACGAGGGGGGGCGGATATGAGGGGATCCTGTGGCATCCAGACCCTAACCTGTGCATCTGTCTCATGGACTATTAAAGACAAGCTATGGCCACCTGGGAACCAAGCGGCCCACTCTTCAGCACTGAGGCCTGCCCTGGCTGCAGGCTGGCTCCTCTCAGCCTTGGGACAGTGGGACAGTGTGTGGCACTGGGCAGGAGGGCGCCTCCTAGCCCCAGGTCCTGCATGGAGAGACCGTCCTTCTGCCACCCTCATCCCCTCCAGGGGAAGGCCAAGCTTCCTTCCGGTCAGCCAAGCTTCACGAGGCCCAGCCAGAGTCAGCCCAGGAGTTCGCTCCTCCTAGCAGTACTGACCAGGTGCAGGCAGGGAAGGGCACCACGGAGACCCAGGCCACCTGTCACAGCAGGAGGACAGGGCAAGCCCTGCCCCTTATGCAAAGAACCAGAAGAGGATGAGGCAGTAAATAGCTTCCTGGTCTCACGGATGTCTTAGCTTCAACTGCTCAGATGTTCCACTCTCCTGGGCAGTGGGCAGGCTGCTGGCCAGATGCCAAGGGTGCCTCCTCATCTAGGCGAGAGTGCCAGACTGCAGCCCACGCCCTCCCCCAAGCCTCCCCACTCATCTGTGTCCTGGCCTTTCCACCAGTGCTCAGGACTGCCGCTGTCCCTCCTCCCTGGCCTCTCCATTGGCTCCTCTAATCGCTCCTTAGTTGCATCCCATGGACAAGGTCAGCCGAGGCACATGTACTGTGGTTCCTCTGCCCTGCGCTGGGGAAGCCTCAGAGACCACATGGGGCCTGGTTAGGAAATGCCTTGTGGTCAGCAATGGAGAGACACTTTGCGGGGCTGGTCCCTGCCCCACCCAGGCCCAGATCTCTGCCGCTGGCAGTTGTGGTCCCTGCATTCTGGCTCTAAGCTCTCTCTGGGCCTCACCTCATCTGTGCCTGGCTCGGAGTCTCTTCCACCTCACTGCCCTGCCTGCCCCCTGCTCCCCACCTGCCGGCCTAGGGCAAGGTGCTCTCCGCAGCTGCCCCTGGGCATGGTGTGGAGGCACTGTTGGAAGGGATCCAGAACGCTGGCCTCGGGATGGGGGGGGGGGGAAGATGGGAGAGGACAGAAAGCTCTCCTCCAACCTCTTTTCTGTTTTCTGTTTTTTCTCCCAGGCACTAATTGGGTATCCTCATAGTGAGGACTGTGAGTGTCCCGGGGAGGGTTAGACAACTCAGTCCCTCAGAGCTCTGCTCATTCGTTCAGTTAGATGAGGGCTCATCACATTCTACCATTTCCTTACATGTATCTCGTCTCCTGACATTCTGCACATGATCTATCTCTGGGCTGCAGGTAACTTTCCAGCCCTTCAGGGTTTTAGCCAATACTGATAAGGGAGGGTGGGGCTCATCCACCCTGCCAGAAAGACAGGTGCAGCCCCTAGAGAGCCATAGAATACCCTGTGGAGGGTGCTGCAGCCACAGCCTGATGAGATCGTGGGGTCCCAGTGGCCCAGTCCTTCAGGGGTGAGAGCCAGAGACCCCATCACACAACTACCTGGACCAGGAACAGGCCAGCCAAGGAGGAGTCCCCAAGTGGGTGGTGGACAAGGAGCTGCACGGGCTGGGGTCAGCCGTCTCTGGATCCACCAGCAAGGATGCCTGAGGGGTTGGGGGGGGGTCTGCGTCTGGACAGGGTGGGTGTAATGTGAGGCACTGTCCCCACCTCTTGAGAGGGACACCACAATACGCCATGCCCAGGTTTGCTTCCAGGGGCCAGAGCCAGGCCACAGCGTGCAGGCTTTGCAGACTCTGCACCTGTAGGGGACCTGTCAGACTGCATCTTAAGCATCTGATGCTCTCACATCTCAGTGCCCAGAGTTCCCCGGATGCTGAAGAAGGTGAACAGCTGAGCTATTAGCCCCCTGCCGAGATGATTTCCACTGACACTCCCAACCCACTCTCACACACTGGATCTAAAATTAGGAGCGTGGAGAGTGATTATGAACCTTTGACACCATTAGCATTAGTATTCAAAATTTATTTCCTTCCAACCTGCACTATAATCTAAATTGCCCTGTGAAAGCAGGGCTGTCATCTTTGGACGTCACCCAGCTGGGCCATGGTCCCCGGGGCACGGTGGGGGCAGCTCTGCTGTTTGCCCCATTACTGGCACATGTCCACGGCTTTCCTGTCAGTCACAGTCAACCACACAGCGAGCGTGGCTTGGCATCTCCGGAGCTGTGGCCTGATTCATGAGGACGACGCACACATTAGGGCCTTTGAAAATCCAGCATCGCACTAACGCAAGTGTGCGGCCTCCTCGGGGCCTGGACCATTACCCGGTAGCTTTGGTTCTGACAGCTCTGCTGCCACCCGTTCAGTCCGTCGGCCTGGCCAACCACAACCTGGAGGTAACCTGAAACATCTGAAGTTCTCAGGATTCTGTAAAGCAGAAGTGGGCCCTGCAATCTGGGGGTTCAGCCCATGGCGAGACCTGGACAGCCGGTGGCTGCTGGGATCTGGGTGTTCAGCCCATGGCGAGACCCGGACAGCCGGTGGCTGCTGGGATCTGGGTGTTCAGCCCATGGTGAGACCCGGACAGCCGGTGGCTGCTGGCCTCACTCCTCAGCGGGGTTGTTGACGTGTCACGTTAGCAGGGTCCATTGGGAAATGCAATGAAGTCTCTCCCACTCCCTCTTGGGCTCAGGAATGTGGACCCTGGGACGAAAGGTGTGAGCAGGGACACATCCCAATGCTTACGACATTGGGGCACCTGCTCGTAGGCACCAGACTGTGAGGCGAGAACGCCTGGCATGGTCTCCACAAGTGAGGACACCCGGCATTTCCTGCACAGCCGTCTGGAGGTGACACGTCTCAGGCCTGATTTCCTGACCCCTTTGTTTTCCTTTTGCTTCTTATCCTTGTCACACTTTTTCTCATCCTGAAACATTTCACCTCATGATCTCAAAATAGCTGTGACCGTGCCTGGGATCACATCACCAAGATGACACCGGGAACGGAAGGAGAAAGGTGGGGTCTTCTCTGTCACCTCGGGGAGGGGAGCCGCCAGTGCTTCACTGCTGTGCAATCGCGAGCTCACGGTGGATCCCAGGTGGCCAGGTGAAGCGGACGCTGGGATGGAAGAGAAAACGGTCTTGACCCGGTGCTGGGCAAAGCGCTACTAGGCATGACCTCGTACACAATCCACCTGGATGATACCGATAAATCAGGCGCTATTAACATCAATAAAGTGTTCAAGTGTTTGCTCAGTGCAATAGTCTACTAAGAGAATGAGAAACACTGAAGAAAATATTAGCAAGTCTCACATCTGACTAGACCTGTATCTGACATCTATAAAAACTCTCTGAACACAAGGATGAGAAATCAAACCGTCTGACTAGAAAACTGGTGAAAGACTTGAACAGGCACATCACCAACTGCCTACAGCTGCGTCTTCTGTAGGTAATGTGACGGCATATAACACACGAGGATTTTTCTTTATTTTTAGAGATAGACTCTCACTTTATCGCCCTCGGTAAAATGCTGTGGTGTCACAGCTCGCAGCAACCTCCAACTCCTGGGCTTAGGCGATTCTCTTGCCTCAGCCACCCAAGTACCTGGGACTACAGGCGCCCACCACAACTTCCAGCTATTTTTTAGTTGCAGTTTGTCTGGGACTGGGTTTGAACTCACCACCCTCGGTATATGGGACCGGTGCCCTACCCACACAAGGATTATTCACATGATTAATCACTGGAACGTGCACAGCGGATCTGGGATGAGATAATTTATATGCCTATTAGAAGGGTTAAAATAAAAAGTATTGGCAGCACCTCGTGCTCACAAGGGTCTGGAAGATCTGGAACCCTTACACACCGCGGTGGGAATTGTCTGTCAGTTTCTTACAAAGTTAAACATATTTATCCTATGACACAGTAGTCACACTCTTGGGCATTTATCTTAGAGAATAGAAAACTTACATGCATAAAAAAAACTTTCATGCCAATGTTCAGAGCTCTGTATTTATAGCTGTCTCAGATTATAAACATCCCACATGTCTCTCAGGAGGGGAAGGGGTGGGCAAATTGTGCCATGGGCACTGCTCGCTGAAAACAAGCCAAGGACCACCGTCTCACACGCGGCGGATCGAGGGCATCACACTGAGTGACAAAAGCCACGTGGTCACACATGGCACAATTCCATTTATATGACGTTCTAGAAGTGACAACACTATAGTGATGCAGGACAGATGGACAGTGTCTGGGGCTGGCGTTAGCGGCTTCCTAGCCAGGCTGGGACACTTTGCATCTGGGCTGGGGGCGACACTTGCATGTGTACAAGTGATGTAGTTTCTTAGAACTACACGTGGAACTTGAAAAATGGTGTGAGTAAAGACGGATGCAGGCAGAGCAAGGACTACATGTGAGTCTACAGCACTGCGCCCTGCCGAGTCCTGGTCGTGAGGGCGTGTGAGATGCCGTCAACAGGGACGTCGTTTATGTTGTTAAATACAACATCCAGCAGGTTCCGCTTCTCATTTGCCAAAACTGGGTCACATGCCACCCAGGGAAGGCAGAAGCTGGTAGGGGACTGATGTGTGTTGGGCAAACCCGCCTGGGTTAGAGCTCTGATTGCCTCTGGACTGCGGCTGTGTCAGATGAATGAACATAAATTCAATGGTCCTGTTCAGTGACAGTGATGGGGCCCAGGGGCTACCGCCCTCCCTGACGCTGCGTCCCTTCCAGCCCCTCCCACCTGCTCCTGCCTTACTTTGGCCTAGGTCTGTACCCTGAAGGCCCATCAGGATGGAAATGGAAAGCCAACTGCATTACTACCTAAAAGACAAAACTTCACCACCACAACAAATACCACTGCTGTTAAATGAGGTGTGTGACTTTCTAAATAAGTAGAAGAGTCACAGGGGAAATAGGAACTCAAAAGCTAAGGGAGCAAAGTCACCCTGCATATCATGCTGAAACTCACCAGTGCTGGGCAGCCTTCCTGATCAGGGGCTGACCAGGGGCTGACCAGGGGACTCACTAGTGCTGGACAGCCTTTATGACCAGGGGCTGACCAGGGGACTCACTAGTGCTGGACAGCCTTTATGACCAGGGGCTGACCAGGGGACTCACCAGTGCCGGGCAGCCTTCCTCACCAGGGGCGTATCCAGGTGATGTTCCAGGATTGCACATTTTAGTCAACCGAACAGATTTGATCCTTGGGGAAGGTCATGGCTGGGGGTGGGGGGGGGAGAGGGAATGCCAGCTCTTTGTCATACCCTCACCTCCCCACTGCCTCCTCCCTTTCAGCTGCTCTTACTGGTTCCGGGTGTGGACCATGGGCTGGGGGACTGGGGGAGGGCAGTGCCAGTGCACAGTTCCAGAGAGGGGCCCTGAAGACTGGTACATTCATTCCAGGTGACTTATCAAGAAAATAGGAAAAGTGTGCTTGGATTCCTGGAGTGAAATCACTGACTCAAACAGCTCCCAAGTCTGCCCACAGAACTGCAGCCTCTCCACAGAATGAGGTCAATTGGTATTTTCACTGAGGCTTCATCCAGGTGTGGGAAAGATGGCAGGTTGGTTTTAGACCACTGCAATAAAGCACATTTTACAATATAGTCATACTTTTTTTGGTGTCCTAGTGCATAATAAAAAGTATATTTCCACTACAGTGTAATCCATTAAGTGTGCAATAGTGTATGTCTAAAAAATGCATCCACTGTCCGACAATTAAGTTTGAGAACTCAACCTAGAAAATGAGGGGCATACCTCATTGCTGAATGTCACCACCGCCACCTTCTGAGTAAAGTCACCAGCCCCTAGTTCACTCTTCAAAGCAATTTTAGAACTCCTTTCTTCTGGAATGGCCTATTATCCTATGGCAGACAAAAGAGCCGCACTCCTCAAGACACCACATTTGTTGACTTAAACACAGCTGTGAGACACTAATATATCAAGGTAAAGAAACCTTACCGAGTTTGTACAGTGCCGTCAATGTAAGTGCACAGTGGTGAGTTCACTAACTTAATTGTCAGACCTCAACAACAGCTCTGACCATTCCAGAAAAAGGAGTTCTGAAATTGCTTTCAGAAATCTGAAAAATTCCACAACTTCCCAAGAAGAGTATTCAAAGGTGACCGTAGTGATGTTCAGCAATGTGGTCTGTAGCACTTTTCCTAGGAAGAGTTTACACACTTAATTTGCAGAACTCCTGTACGTCAATTTTTAAAATGCTTTATTGCTGAAAATTGCTAGCAATTATCTGAGCCTTCATCAGGTCATAATCCTTTTGCAGGTGGAGGGTCTGTCTTGATGGTGATAGTACTAACTGATCACGGTGGAGGGTGGTGAAGGCTGGGGAGACTGTGGCAATTTCTTAACACAAGATAATGAAGTTTGCCACATTGATTGAATCTTGCTTTTAGGAAATATTTCTCTGTATCCTGGGACGCTGTTTGGTAGCATTTTACCCACAGTAGAACTTCTTTTAAAATTGGAACCCAACCTCTCTAACCCTGCCACTGCTTTAGCAGCTAAGCTTATGTAAATATCCTAAACCTTTTGGTATCATTTCAACAATGTCCACAGCACCTTCCCCCGGAGTAGATTCTATCTCAAGAAACCACTTTCTTCCTTCATCCCTAAGAAGCAACCCCTCACCTGGAACCCCTCAAGTTCCATCCTGAGATTGCAGCAGTTCGGTCCCAGCTGCCGGCCCCCCTTCTCATCCTAGTTCTCCTGCTGTTTCCACCACATCTGCAGGTCCTTCCTCCACGGAGGTCTGGAGCCCCTCAGAGCCACCATGAGGGTTGGGACCACCTCCTTCCAAACTCCTGCTCATGCTGATACTCTGACCTCCTCCCATGAGTCATGAATGTTCTTAATGCATCTAGAAAGGTGAACTCTTTCCAGAAGGTTTTCAATTTACTTTGCCCAGACCCATCAGACTTATGAAAAGTGTTTCTTAAATAATGAGGCTTGAAAGTCAAAATTACTTCTCTATCCATGGGCTGCAGAATGGATGTTGCGGTAGCTGCATGAAAACAGCATCATCTCCTTGTATATCTCCATTAGAGCTCTTGGGTGACAAGGTAGACACCTTGTCAGTAAGCAGTAAGATTTTGAAATGAATTGTTTTTTTCTGAGCAGTAGGTCTCAACAGTGGACTTAAAATATTTAGTAAACCATTTAGTAAACAAAGGCCCTATCACCCAAGCTTTGTTTTTTTTCTCAAAAGCACAGGCAGAGCAGTGTAATTCTTATAGATTACTGAGATTTTTTTTTCTTTTTTGCGATTTCTGGCCAGGGCTGGGTTTGAACCCACCACCTCTGGCATATGGAGCTGGTGCCCTACTCCTTTGAGCCACAGGCACCGCCGATGGATTACCAAGATTCTTAAAATGGTGAGTAAGCGTTGGCTTCCACCAAAAGTCATAAGCTGTATTAGCCTCTAACAAGAGCATCAGCCTGTCCTTTGAAGATTTGAAGCCAGACATTTCCTTTTCCTCTGTAGCTATGAAAGTGCTAGGAGGCCTCTTCTTTCAGGATAATGCTGTTTTGTCTGCACCAAAAACCTGTCTTTTAGTGTAACCTCCTTCATCAAAGGCCTTAGCTGGATCTTCTGGGTCTCACTGCAGCTTCTCGTCAGCACCTGATGCCTCCCTTTGCACTTTATGTTATGGAGGCAGCTTCTCTCCTAAACCTCATGAGCCAACCTCTGCTGGCTTCGGACTTTTCTCTGCAGCTTCCTCACCTCTCTCAGCCCTCCCAGAACTGAAGAGAGTCAGGCCTTGCTGTGGACTAGGCTTTGGCTTAAGGACTGTTGTAGATGGTTTGATCTCATATTCAGACTCTAAAACTTTTTCCGTATCAATGGTTTTGCTTTCTTATCGTTTGTTCATTCACTGAAGTAACACTTTAATATTTTCAAGAATTTTCCTTTGCAATCACAACTTGGCTGTCTGTCAGCACAAGAGGCCAGACTTTCAGCCTGTCTCAGCTTTCAATGTGCTTTCTCACTAAACTTAATTATTTCTGGAGTTTAATTTAAAGTAAGAGATACATGACTCTGTCTTTCACTTGGACACCTGGAGTTGGCTTAATTTGCATGCTGTGTGTCTCAGAGCACAGGGAGACTGAGGACAGGGAGAGAGCGGTAAGAGTGCTGGTCAGTGGAGAGTCGGGACACACGCAGCATAAATCACATAAGGTCATTGAGTCTGAATGCTCACCCCTTAGCAAAGCTGCCGGGGTCTCTCCCTGGCATGTGTACCCTGCCTCCTAGGGGAGCGACAGCTGTGTGCATTAGCGTGGCCACAGGATGTGTTGTAGCAATTGCAAACTCGGTGGCATTCCATGACCAGCATTGTTTGGCCCATGGGTCACACCAGACACGCTCTTCCACGTCAGGCAGAGGCCCCGGGGCAGGCCCCACCATGTGTGCAGTTTCCAGGCCTTGATCTGCAGACACACCTGCTATCACACCACAGCACACCACAGGACAAAGCCAGCCACACAGCTGCCTCTCCAACTGCGGATGGGAAGAAACCCCCGACAGCAGGGGTCCCGAGAAGGGGGGAGGTGAAAACGGTGAAATCTGCTGAGTTTTTGCTGCCTGCGATCAAGCTTCTACCCGCGGGGCCTGCTCGAGGTGTGTGCACGTCCTGAACAAGAAGAAGAAGGGAGACAGCAAAGAGGATAGCTTGGGTTTTGCCCCATGTTCCTACCTTGCCGTGTATTTTGACACCACTGCTGATGTGTGCCAAACTCAGTATCTGTCCCCCAAGTGACTCCTTTGAGAACCCATTCATCATCGCTAACTTCTGCTAAGTCTATCTGACACAGGCTTTCTTTCTTCCTAAATGATTGAGTTTTTTAAAGGAAATTTCTTTGTTATGATGTGATTTTTGGTCTTCTGGGTATATGCCCAGTAGAGGGATTATAGGATTTGTACCAGAATGTTTATTGCAGCCCAATTCATAATTGCTAAGCCATGGAAAAAGCCCAAGTGCCCATCGATCCACGAATGGATTAATAAATTGTGGTATATGTACACCATGGAATATTATGCAGCCTTAAGGAAAGATGGAGACTTTACCTCTTTCATGTTTACATGGATGGAGCTGGAGCATATTCTTCTTGGTAAAGTATCTCAAGAATGGAAGAAAAAGTACCCAATGTACTCAGCCCTACTAAGAAACTAATTTATGGCTTTCACATGAAAGCTATAACCCAGTTATAACCTAAGAATAGGGGGAAGGGAAGAGGGAGGGGAGGGAGGGAGGGAGGTGGGTAGAGGGAAGGGGATTGGTGGGATTACACCTGCGGTGCATCTTACAAGGGTACATGTGAAACTTGGTAAATGTGGAATGTAAGTGTCTTGGCACAGTAACTGAGAGAATGCCAGGAAGGCTATGTTAACCAGTGGGATGAAAGTGTGTCAAACGGTCTGTGAAGCTAGTGAATGATGCCCCATGATCATATCAATGTACACAGCTATGATTTAATAAAAATAAAATAAAATAAAATAAAAAGAATAAAGGAAATTTCTTTAAAATAATAAAATAAAAGATGGCAGCATTCCTGAACTGGGGGGGGTGATGGCATCACACCTGCACACTCAGGCTAACGCACTTGTCCCAGTCAGGAGCTTGGCCAAAAGCGAGAGTGTCAGCCGGCCCAGGCTGTGCACACACCTTGAGCAGCCCCTGTGGGTAGGTGAGTCTGCTGCAGACCCACAGAGGAGCACCGAGGGAGGCCCTGGGACTTCAGCCCCACCTAGCTCAGGAGCTGGATCCCAGTGCCACCTCCACTGCCCTGCTGCAGAGATGCCCCCGGAGGCCAGAGGGAAACCACGTCCCCACGTCCCCGTGTCTGCCCAGGAGGGCCTCTCGCACCTGCTTCCTTTTCCAACACCCAGAGGGTGTAGCTGCTCTTTGGTGCCTGCCCTGCAGATCCCCACCAGGTTTTTCTGGTCTCAGGGCCATCCCGGCAGCCGGACATAACTCCCCAGAGTCCTGTCTTCTCTGGGCATCATCCTCGCCACTCCTGGCCAGTCCCAGTTTTCGTCTGTTTTAGTGGGTTGGGTTCCCAAAGTGTATAAGATGTCATTACTCCTGCCTAGGACAAGTCCCAAAGTACTCATTTCTTTTTTAATAAAATGGATTTGAATCTATTTTCTCCTGGAATTTAAATCTTTTAAAATGTGTCACAACAGCGGGGAGTATTAGGGCCTGTAGGACGTGACAGCAGAAGGGCTGCAATTAGAGCTGTCGGGTGGGGAGGCTCCTTCTCCAAAGGAGGCTAAGCTTCCTTGGCCACCCAGGGATCCCCCATGTGCCAGGGGATTTCTGATGTTCCAAGCTTTGCTGCAGTAATGGGCTCGACACTCTGAGTCTCTATCTGTGCCCAGCTTGCTGCCAGCCCTGAGCCCTGCATCCCAGTGGGCACCCAGGGTCCATGTAAGCCCTGAGCTCTGCACCTCAGTGGGCACCTGGGGTCCATGTAAGCCCTGAGCCTTGCACTCCAGTGGGTATCTGGGGTCCCTGAGAGCCCCTGAGCCCTGCACCCCAGTGGGCACTATGATCTGTGTGAGCCCCTGAGCCCTGCACCCCAGTGGGCACCTGGGGTCCATGTAAGCCCTGAGTCCCGCACCCCAGTGGCCACTATGGTCTGTGTGAGCCCCCAAGCCCTGCACCCCAGTGGCACCTGGGGTCCCTGAGAGCCCCCGAGCCCTGCACCCCAGTGGGCACCCAGGGTCCATGTAAGCTCCGAGCCCTGCACCCCAGTGGGCATTATGGTCTGTGTGAGCCCCCAAGCCCTGCACCCCAGTGGCACCTGGGGTCCCTGAGAGCCCCCAAGCCCTGCATCCCAGTGGGCACCATGGTCTGTATGAGCATGCTTCCCTCTGAGCCCATGGGCTTCCTCCTCCCTTGGACAGTCCTGGGCCTTCCCTGTGAGCAGGGGAGGAACTCCCACTCTCCCTTCCCTGGGCCTGGCTCTCCCTTTCTCGTCCCCAGTCCCCAGCATCTGTCCCTGGAGCAGGCTCGGATGCTCTCCCAGGAAATCAGAGCCTAGGCAGATGGTGCAGTCTGTCCCTGGGCAGCTTTGTGATTGACTGCTGTGGCCCAGGAGAAGAACAGAGGAAGAAAATGTTTCCCTGGTTTAAGTGGCTTTGTCATCCCTCCTGTTCTCCTCCCTGGCCCTGCTGGGAGGTTCCCTGAGAGCAGTGTGCACGTGTGTGTGTGTATGCACATGTGTGTGTATGCTGTGTGTGTGCACATGTGTGTGTGTATGCTGTGTGTGTGCACGTGTGTGTATGCTGCGGGTGCGTGTGTGTGCACATGTATGCATGTATGCTGTGGGTATGTGTGTGCACATGTGTGTATGTATGCTGCGTGTATGTGAGTGCATGTGTGTGTATGCTGCAGGTGTGTGTGTGTTCACGTGTGTGTGTATGCTGCAGGTGCATGTGTGTGCACATGTGTGCATGTATGCTGCGTGTATGTGTGTGCACGTGTGTGTGTATGCTGTGGGTATGTGGTGTGCACATGTGTGTGTATGCTGCGGGTGCGCATGTGTGCACATGTGTGTATGTATGCTGCGTGTATGTGTGTGCACATGTGTGTGTGTATGCTGCGTGTATGTGTGTGCACATGTGTGCGTGTATGCTGCGGGTGTGTGCGCACATGTGTGTGTATGCTGCATGTGTGTGCACGTGTGTGTATGCATATGCTTGTGTATGCTGTGTGTGTGCACATTTGTGTGTGTATGCTGTGTGTGTGTGCATCTATGCATCTGGCCCTGCAGGGAGGCAGCTGGCTCCGGGGAGACTGGGCAGCTGGAGGCTCACCACTGAGCACCCACGTGCAGCCCTTTGGCTTTCATAGGGTCCTCACACGCCTGCTGTTTAAAGCAGGGAGGCTTTGAGTCTTGGAGAGAGACAGGGTCTGAGACTCTGCACTGCTGGGGTTGTAAAAGTGGAGTGTCATGTTCTGGAAGCTGGGACGCACGATGACCCTGTTTGTGAAGCCACACTCCACACTCTTTGCCCGGATGACAGACATGTGGTCCTCACAATCCAGCAGCTCCAGGATCAAGGCAGTTGAAAGTGGTCACTGGAAGGTGGGCCTCTAGCCCAGGACTGCTGAGAGGATAGAGGCTGCTGCCAGCCTGCCCAGCGCATGCTGCTTCAAGCAGGCACTGCTGAGACCACTTCCTGCATATCATCTACCATTAAAATGTAAAAGAGAACTGTGTCAATGGCTCCAACTCGCTCTTTTCACCTGCAGAGACTCCAGTTTAACACACTAGACCCTCAGATCAGATTCTACAAGGCGTCTCTCTGAGAAGGAACATTCTGGCTGCATCCCACAGACCCGTTCAGCCCCCAAGGCTGTGCTGACAGTGCTGCGGTTGGACGCGACCCTAGAGTTCACGTCTGTGAAGCCTGATCCCCAACACTGCAGTGTGGGAAGCTGGGACACCCAGCAACTGTGTCCTGAGGGCTCCGCGCTCCTGAAAGGATTAATGGTGTTATTAGAAAGCAAGTGGCCCTCCTCACAGCGGCTTTGCTACAAAAGGGAGTTGGGCTCTCTCCTCTGCCCTCTCTCTCTCTCCTTTTACCCTCTTACCGTCCACCATGGGACGGCACAGCAAGAAGGCCCTCGCCAGATGCCGGCACCAGACTTCCCAGCTCCAGGACTGTGAGAAATTCATTTCCTTCTTTTATAAATTATGCAGCCTGTCATTTTCTGTTCTAGCAGCACGAAACAGAGCAAGACAGATGGGTGATCACAGTCTTCATCAGAGGGTCTCTGAGTTCGGGGTTAGCCCAGCACCCGTGCTGTCTCCCAGCGTCCTGTATCTTGGTGACAGGTGGTCTTTGCTGGGGAGTTTGTGTGGAACATTCTAGGGTGAGGATCCTGGGGATGCTCACACCTGCCAGGTAAGGACAAGCCACACCCCAGGCTAAATCCCTCCCACCCCTGAGCCAACCCTCACCTTCCCGCCCTGTCTCCAAGGCAGCCGTGTGTCCGTGGGAGTCTCTGCACCTGCACTGGTGGTTTGATTGCCGTGGGCGGATGCGCCCCATTACCCACTATTAAGACTCGAGGTTCAATGTCGCACAGATGCAGGGGAGAAGGGGAACAAACGCCATCCTTCCCCTGCACTTCTTAAATGGCTGGGAGGAGGAGGGTATGTGAGATGAGACTGATGAGATCTTGTGCCAAGTCTAAAATAAGGATGTTTGGGGGGATCTGCATCCTCCAATGAGATGCCAACTGTGCCTCATACATCAGCAGCCCTGCCCGATATCACTGCCTCCTCAAGTAGCAATGACCAAAGAACCAGGGCACAGAGCAGGGACTGGGGGCAGGGGCAGGACACCAGTGCCGAGGCTGCCCCTGGGCTGGGCGCAGAGGAGGAGGGTGGCCCGCGGGCCCTCCCACACCCATCTGAGGGTCTCAGCAGTGTGGCTGTTCCAGGGAACAAGATCTTGTGGCTGGTCCCTAAGCTTCCTCCCTTTTTTGAGTACCTGGCTGCTGGCAGGCAGGGAAGCGAGGGCAGGACCCCACTGCTCCTCCTGGGGGAACGCAAGCGTTCAGAGAGCTCTGCTCCCCCTTGGAGCCCTTTCTTTGCTCTTCCAGCCACCTACCTCCTCCTGCCTCCTACTGTGGGACCCTGACCTGGAATCCTGAACTTCCCGTTGTCCTTCCCTGGTCCACCCTACATCCATCTGGAAGACTCCGACTTCCCAGCTGAGGGTTCTCGGGCTGGCCCAGTTATCCCGAGTCGATTTTCCATTTCCTCACTTGTGAGACGCACCTGCTAGTTTGAGCAGACGCCTGCTTCCCTCTGACTCTGAAGAGCTGAGTCTTCCGTTTGACTTTGTCTTTGGTCAACCCCAACACTAGCAGCCCCACTCACGAGAATTCCTGGTGAGAATCATTATTGCCTGTTCCCAGAGGACAACCCTGGTCCCTGCCCTGTGCCCTAGACTATGGCCATTACTATATAGGACAGCTGACTTCTGTTGAGCTCAGCCATCAGGCATTCCCAGAAGAGGTGCTGAAGGAGGAGAGAGTCCCAGACATTTGTCCCTTTGATTGTTGGTCAGTTCTGCATGACATCCAAGGCCCTCTCCTGGCTGCTGCCTCCTGCGATGCCTCCATCCCAAGAGGCTCAAGGCTTGTCCCTCCCTGCAGTGTCTCCATCAGGCTCCTCTGTCACTCCCTGCAGCGTCTCCATCAGGCTCCTCTGTCCCTCCCTGCAGGGTCTCCATCAGGCTCCTCTGTCCCTCCCTGCAGTGTCTCCATTCCTGTCCTGCAGTGTCTCCATCAGCTTGGCAGGTGTCTGTGCTCCTGGGAGCAATGGGAGATCTTTGGAGAGATGATGGGATCCCATCAGACCTCATTCCCTGTGGGGTAAGCAGAATGCTGCCAGGCAGGTCCCCTCCCCACATCAGAAGCCTCAGTGATGCTGTGCCTGCCCCTGACCTGTCCTGTGACAACCCGAGTCCTACTGGCCCATCAAGTTGTGGGTGCTCCCTACGTCACCCCCGCAGTGTTCTCCATTTTTCCACCTGCCTTCAGGACCTTCTTTAGCCACCTGGATTGGAACTGACTCAAGTCTTGGTGTGTATGACCTCTGGGCTAACGAGGGCTCAGCCCAGAAGTCAGAGTTGTGGGTGGAGAGCAGGCAGGCAGGTGTGTATAGAGGCATCAAATATTCCTCTCCCTCCTCCATGTGGGGGCACGGTGAAAGTGCTTACCCACTGAATAAGCCGAGTGTTTCATGGTAAAAAGAATTGTACTCAGAGAAACGTTTAAGGTTCATGTTCACAAAATTTGCCTCCCAATTTCTAAACGTCATGTTGAAATTTTATAACTTTTTTTTAAAAACTCACACAATGCTAAATTACCCAGGTGACAATTTAGGGATGAATATGTGGATCAAAACTTAGAAAATTATCAAAGAACTAAGAAAAATAGACCACTTCCGTGATTTTTGTAATTATGCTCAGGCATATGTTTTATGACATAAATATTTTTAAGTAATATCTTACAATTAAATTCTAAATGTGTGAAAGGCTGACTCATCCAGCACACCCCCGCCTGTCGCCGTGGGTTTATCTGAAGGGGTTGGGTGCCTGCTGGAAGCAGGCCGCTCTTCCCCTTTGCTGAAGCGTCTGCCCTTGGGGGGCCCTGCCCAGGAACCCCGTCCTTTGCCTCCTGGTTCAGGTATCTCCTTTTCTCTGAAGAAATGTCTTGCTCACTCCCCAAAATCTTGGGGAGTGCACAGCCCTAGAGATTTGTAAATTATTAACTCTAAAAAGCTTTGTTTGTACTATTTATGAGTAATTTTGAAGTTGATATCATTTGAAAATATTTCCTGACTTTGTAACATGAAGTAATTGCTGCATTTCAAAAATAAAATTACCTACAGAATCAATTAACAGAATGTAAGTGATTACATGATTTAAAGATATAAAAATTATATTTTGCATGTGCAAGGAACACCCTGAGCTGTGTCATTTGATTTTGGAATGAAGTGGATTAAAATAATCACCCTCTGATGTGCCCAGAGAAGCCATTGGCCCCACACCCCAGCTCAGCTCAGCGATGGACATTCTGCAGGTGGCCAGTCTGAGTGATGCTGAGAACTGCCAGGCCTCGTGTGGGCTCCATGCTGGGGACCCCTGTGATAGTCACAGGGAACTTGAGCCACAGGAGCAGGGCAGCTTAGGGCAGCCTGCTGGGGTGCAGGCAGATTCGGGAACAGAGTCAGGGTAGACAGACTGCTCAGCACCAGGGCTGGGGACTGTGGCCACTACAGGACACACACATTCTGGAGGCATTGTGGGCTTCAGAGGTCAAGGCTGCAGATGGCCAGGAAGAACCAGCCCCAGGCAATGTCCGGCCTCAGGGACTTCTAGGTGGGGAGAATCTGACAGCTGGTGTTCCAGGGACAGGTGTCACCTGGACAGAGAGCAGGGCAGGCGGGCTGGCTGGCAGGTGCATGGGCAGGTGGACAGGCAGGTGTGTGCCCCCACCTCAGAGGCCCTGGTTGTGGGTATAGACTGATGGTGGAGGTGCCTCAGCTCAGGGCCAGTGTGTCGGGGCAGAGAGCCCATCCAGGGAGACAACAGTCCCAGTCCTCAGGATGAGTGGAAGATGTGTGCTGGGCTGGGGAATGCCCCGAAGCCCATTCATCCAGCTGGGGCTGAGCAGGAAGAGACAGACAGTAACTCCCCTAAGTGCCGACTCTGCTGCTTCCACTCTTCTCGTCCTGGGCCAGCCTGGCCACGGGAAAGGGCAGGCCGAGCTACAAGTGGCCACACCCATGTCTGGCCAAGGGAAAGGGCAGGCTGAGCTGCAAGTGGCCACACCCATGTCTGGCCACAGGAAAGGGCAGGCTGAGCTGCAAGTGGCCACACCCATGTCTGGCCAAGGGAAAGGGCAGGCCGAGCTACAAGTGGCCACACCCATGTCTGGCCAAGGGAAAGGGCAGGCTGAGCTGCAAGTGGCCACACCCATGTCTGGCCAAGGGAAAGGGCAGGCTGAGCTGCAAGTGGCCACACCCATGTCTGGCCAAGGGAAAGGGCAGGCTGAGCTGCAAATGGCCCCACCCATGTCTGGCCAAGGGAAAGGGCAGGCTGAGCTGCAAGTGGCCACACCCATGTCTGGCCACGGGAAAGGGCAGGCTGAGCTGCAAGTGGCCACACCCATGTCTGGCCACGGGAAAGGGCAGGCTGAGCTGCAAGTGGCCACACCCATGTCTGGCCACGGGAAAGGGCAGGCTGAGCTAAAAGTGGCCACACCCATGTCTGGCCACGGGAAAGGGCAGGCTGAGCTAAAAGTGGCCACACCCATGTCTGGCCAAGGGAAAGGGCAGGCTGAGCTAAAAGTGGCCACACCCATGTCTGGCCACGGGAAAGGGCAGGCTGAGCTAAAAGTGGCCACATCCATGCCTGCCCTTTATCTCTTTGGAAAAGGAGGAGTGTCAGCCCCAGTGTCGGGGGACAGCTGACCTCACAGCATCTGACCCAGGACCCAGGAGGTTGATGATGGTTTCTGAGTCAAATACACCCCGGCCTGGGGAAAGACGACCCTGCTCTGCATCCCAGCTCCTGCAGGAGGATGTGACTGGTCTGTCTAATAATTCTGTGGCTGACAGGGACCTGAAATCCAATGCCCAGGAATATGCAGGAGCAGTGCATGGCCTGTCAGATGATGATGTGGCTGGCCAAGAGACCCTGCTGTGGGGGCAGAGTTGGGGGTGCTCCCCGCAGCCCCTCCCAGCTCCAGGTGTCAAGAAGTACATAACACCTCGCCTAGATTTCAGGACTTGCTGCAGGCGTGTGTAGCGGGGTCTTTACGAGGGCAGGTGGCCCCACAAAGCCGCTCTGTTACGCTCTGTTAGCCTGAGCTCTGACCGCCCCTTGGTCTCAGTGCTCAGGCCCTGGGTTGTGGCCAGGCTGCCCGGCTCCTGCTGGTGTCTCTGCCCCCAGCCTCTCCCTTTCCTGGACATCTCCCAGCCCCTGTCTGCCCAGGTTAAAGGTTCCTCCTCCCAAACCTCCCTCTTCATGATCAGGGTCCCGGGTTTCCTGGGTCCTGTTCTCCTTCCTGGGGGCCCACTGGCTGCTGCACCCCGTCCACAGAGGTGAGCTGTGCTGGGAAGCCCCACCCTGGGTGTCCAGCCCTGTCTGGCCCAGCAGCCCTGCTGGGGAGCATCAGTCTTTCCCCTCGGTCCTCTGTCCAGCAGGGACTGGGCGCTGGGAGGCTGCAGGCCTGCTGCATCCCCAGACGTGAGTCCCCTGTGCAGTGTAGCTTGCACTGGACACCCCCTTGTTTCTCTGTGCAACCTCTCAGCTCTGCGGCCAGCTGCTGACCTGGCCTCCTGCCACCCCCAGGCTCTGGTTCTGCCCTGTCACCTCCTGGATGCCCCTCAATTCCCCAGCTGTGAGGTTCTTCCACTTTCCCCAGCTGCTCCAGTGGCAGCAGGTGCCAATAGTAACCCCCACTCATGAAGCAGCCCATGCAGGAAGAAAGATCTTCCTGGGCCCCAACTGCTCATTTGGCAGAGAAACCAGAAACTACTTGGAACCAAATAATGATTTGATGGCAGGAGGGACTTAAAAAAAAGATGCAGCTGGCTCACATTTTGGACACTAAAAATAAATGGATTTATAAATACCACTAGATACTTAAAATGTGCACATGTTTTTCCATGTACATTAGCTTAATTTTAATAATGACCCTCTAAGTCTTAGAGGTCTTAGAGTCTAAGATCTTACCAGTGCTACCCCATTTTATAGACAAGAGTATGTCCTCAAATACCTAAAATACTTTAGGTGGGTGGAATCTTACTGGTCAAAACCAGAAACATCACCTCTGACAGAGGAAACTTTCCACATCTGGTAGGAAATCCCAGCGTGTCTCACGAATCACAGAAATCACTCTGTGTCCACATAATTCCATTTCTTATCCCCCCAAGTGAGACTCTTCGAATTCTCCAGTTTCCAAGTCACTTGTATTGACAGCTTGATGTATGAAGAAATAAATCATATTTCCAGGGAGAAAATTAATTCTGAAAATAATTAAAGATGATTAGGTCTTGGCTGAATACAGAAGAGGTTCAGTTCTGCAGAATGTCGTCCTGAGGCCCTGACATACCACTGCAGGGCCGGAAAATGAACAAGGCGCATTCTAATTACATGAATAAAGAAACCCTTTCAGATGTCCTCTGTGTGGTCTGCGAGAGATTATTATGGTGTTGAATTTTCTTTCCTTCCTTATCAGTGAGAACTCTAATAGAAGGAAGGAAGGAAAGCTTGCCCTTGAAATTTACTAACACTTGAGACGCAGGCCCCCTCCCTTGTCTGTCACTCGAGTGACACCTAGACAGGAAGTAGAGACTCGGCCACACACGTTCCCGAGAGCAGAGGGGCCGATCTCATACTTTTGTCTAACGGCTCGAGGACTCGCCATGTGCTTCAGAGCACCTCGAACCCAGGTTATTGTTATGTAAGCAGAGAAAACCAGCTATATTCTCAGGGTGGGGAAAATAACACAGCAGGTCTGGCTGGCTGGTGTGCATGCCCTGCTCTGGAAGCTTCTGTGCCTGCGGCCCAGGTTTCCTCCCAAGCACACTTGTCCAGCCCCACGGTCCCTGTCCCCGGGAGCCTCATGGGTGAGGTCCCCATTGCAGGCCCCTGGGGGCTCTCCACCCACCACCACCCAAAGGTCCTATTCCTTACAGCCTCAACGATTCCCTCCCATTTTTCACCATGACCCATAAACTTTAACTTACGAACTGAATAAAGACCAATCAATCAAGTTTTATCTCCTGCCTGAACAATACAAAGACTTTAAAACAGCAGTTCTCAAGCTGTGTGTCGTGACCCCTTTTTAACAATAAAACACATTGCAGCATCAGGAAGGTTGAGAACCACTGCTTTAAAACATCACAGATCAGGGAAAGGCAAATCACAGCTGCAGTGAGACATCACTTCACATGTGTTAGAAGAACTATCACTGAAATAACAAAAGATAGCAAGTGTGTCTCATCGTTGTTAATTTTTTTAAAGTATTTTGCATATTCAATACCTTCTTCCCTCTTATAACCCTCTGAACATACAAAAAGCAGGGCATGGTGGCAGCTGTAGTCCCAGCTACTCCAGAGGCTGAGAAGGGAGGATGCGTGAGCCCGGGAGCTGGAGGCCGCAGCAGGCTACGACAGCACCTCTGCTCTCCAGCCTGGGCGACAGAGCTGTCCCGCCGCCTGTGGCTCAGCGGGTAGGGCGCCGGCCCCATATGCTGAGGGTGGCGGGTTCAAACCCAGCCCCGGCCAAACTGCAACAAAAAAAAATAGCCGGGCGTTGTGGCGGGCGCCTGTAGTCCCAGCTGCTCGGGAGGCTGAGGCAAGAGAATCACGTAAGCCCAAGGATTTGGAGGTTGCTGTGAGCTGTGTGAGGCCACGGCACTCTACGGAGGACAATAAGGTGAGACTCTGTCTCTACAAAAAAAAAAAAAAAACTAAGTACATGAGAAAACAAACACAAAACACGTTACGTTTTACATTCTGTTTTTGATGATTCCAATAAGTTGCAAGCTTTGGACATTCTTCTGTCTTTTATATTGTTTGTGTATATTCCAGGCTTGTTGTTGTGTAAATTCAGGTCAGTAACTTGTATGTAGCTAATACAGTGGTTACAGTTTCTCAGAAGAGATTCCTGGCATGCCCCAGCTGGGGTAAGTTTCCTTGTGACCCTTCCTCTAAGGGTGGATTATTTTTCTCTGGCTAATTCTTCTGCTGAGCACACAGCCCTTCCAGTTCCTGGCCACGGCGATGTTCTCACACCCATCCTTCCCCAGGGAGGGACCTTCTCTACCTCCACCCACAGACAGGACAGCCACATGGTTAGGGTCATAGATTCCTGGCCCAGCCCACCTGGGCTCATGTCCCAGGTCTGTCACTAAACAATGCATGACCCAAGTAGTCCATGAAGGTCCTGTGCCTGCGTCAGGCCCACGGGTGTACCTCCCTGCTCCGTCAGCCTCCTCTGCAGCTGGAGCTGCTCAGAAGACATTTTTTAATATCTTATGGTTTATATGCCAGAATTCCCTCTGGCCATTACCACCATGTCCAGAACCAGATGAAAGGCTGTGCACAGGGTTGAGGACCTCAGCATCCACAGCAGATGCCCAGAAGGAGCCATCACCCTGGGAGAACATCACTCATGAGGAAGACAGACAGGAGAAGCAGAAAAGCAGGCTGCGGCTGCTGCACACTTCAACCCGGCTGAGTCAGCTGGGTGATGACCCGTCCTTACCCACCTTCTCCCTTTTCTTCACTCCCCTGTACCATGCCCTTGCTGTCCTGAATGTGCACCGTCATGGCTCAGGCTGCCTGGACAAAGCATTGCACACTGGGTGCCGCAAACAGCAGACATTTGTTTTCTCACAGTTCTGGAAGCTGCTCCTGAGGTGGGTGGTGCGGGCTCACCTCCTGGCTTGCAGACGGCCACCTTCTCCATGTGAGCTCACATGGCCTTTCCACTGTGCACGCACATGGAGAGAGAGAGCACTCACCTTCCTCTTCTCAAATCCCACCCTTTGGACTCTCTTTAACCTACTTACCTCCTCCCCAAGTAGAGTCACATTGAGGGTTTGGGGTTTCATTGTACA
The DNA here is from genome assembly GCF_027406575.1 of Nycticebus coucang. NCBI lineage: Eukaryota > Metazoa > Chordata > Mammalia > Primates > Lorisidae > Nycticebus > Nycticebus coucang. The sequence continues at coordinate 158,823,107 of NC_069782.1, read as the reverse complement.
AATACAGGGAGGGACACAATTCAGTCTGCAGCCACGGCAGATTTTGTTAGAACATGCAACCCTTTTTTCTAGTTACATTTTATATAGTTGTTTTTATAATATTATAACTACCTTGAATCCTTACCCAAAACAAAACTTAGTATCTTGACAAAAAAAAAAAAAATCTGTCATTAACCAATAACCCCATCCATGCAAAGTAAACATTATCCTTGATCCAAGTTCATCATTCTTTTGTTTTCTGTTTATACGGTTTACATATTTTTCCCAAAATTATATGATTTGTTTTTATTACTGATAACTTTATAAAAGTGATATATTTCTGAACGTGACCTTTGTGGGACTTTGTGGTTCACGTCACATCCTGCTGCTCCTGTTGGGTCATGCGGAGGGTTTTAGTGCCCTTGGTCACTGTGACTGCAGGGAAGTTTCCTGAGTGCCTGAACCACACTCTGTTCATACATTTTATATGCCGGGCACTTGGCTTAATTCCAGGATTTTGCTATGGTAAATATCGCTACTAAGAACCGGCATGTCTCTGCTGGTTTATGTGCCAGAATCTCCTCTGTGTGTTCATCCAGGAGTGGGGAGTCGGGAGGAGAACACAGGGGCAGCTGGCTGCAGGAGCACATGTCAAACTGCTTTGAAAGGGATTATATCAATTAACACCTCACTGGCAAAGGACAAAGACCCTGCTAGCATCTCTCCTCTCTGGTGTTGGAGAGATGAATGTCAAACAGTTTCACATGTCTATAGCCAAGGAGGCTTTCCCACCCAGGAAGGGGACCCTAAAGGGACAACAGTCCTTCCCTGCCCCAAAGGCAAAATGTCTCAAATGATCATCAGGGTGTTCTAGAGGACTTAGCAGTCTGAGCAGAAAGAATTTTTAACATGGTTCTCAGCGAGGTATAGAGGGGATATTTGGTTAGAATTTTGGTACTATTTTCATAGAGTCCAACACTCAAAAATGGAGAAAATAGCCCATATTCCTTGGAGAATTGTAACACAGTTCAAATTCCCACCACAGGTATAAGCAAATCCTCAGATTTAATGAAAATCTTTAGGCATTTCCCGTGTGACCCGCAGAAAGGCAGTGTAGACCCAGGCTCTGGCTCTACCGCTCTGCATTCTGAGCAGGTGTGTGGGCATCCCCTGGACTCAGTTTCTCCTCTTGAACTTTCAGTTTCTGCCTCCCAGGCTGCTGGGAGGGGCAGGGAGGGCGCTATGGCCAGGTGCTCTCTGAACCCCTCCAGCCCCAGGTGTTCTTTGGAGTCCACTGGAGCAAAAGGGTCAGTGGCTTCTGCCACCACCCCCCACCCCCGTAAACTCACATTTGCATACGTGGAGAGAATGTGGGGGGTCGGTCCGTGGGCTGCTACCCTGCTCTGAAAAGTTCTGACCACTCCCCAGGGCCCCCCCTCTGGAGATGGGGCTCCAGGAAATGCTGTTGACCTACTGCACCTGCGCAGGGTCCTAGTGCAGGGAGGGCAGAACTTGTCCTCAAGGCCTCCACGGGGCTCAGCTCTTTTTCTCCAGAGCATAAATCTCATCTCTCTCCTGGGGCTGGCAGCACAGAACAGACTCACAATAGCCATAAATATAGAATTAGTTTTGATCTATTCATTTATCACAAAACTTTTGATTTAGATTTTTTATTTTGTGAGTCTTTATGTATTTCATTTACAATGTATATAAACCACTCCGTATTTCAGCACCTCAAGGTCAGTGTTCAGGTAATTTAACATCATAACAAAACAACGTATTGATTAATGCAAAGAAAACAATCTTTCTCATGAGTTCCTATTTCATCTTGCACAGATGGCCAATATGCAAAGAATTACCTGCAGGATGGAAAGGGAGGGGGCTTAGCAGAGCCATGGGGAGGGGAGGATTAATAGATGGATTTTTTTTTTACCAAAAATTTCCCAGCCATTAGTCTCCAGAAATGAAGAGGAACGGTAGGTCCACAAAATTCCTTTAGCAACCCCTGGAGACCCACTAAGTGCTGAGAACCCGGGGCAGCAGGACATGGGTCTGCGGTCTTGATCCTTTTGTTCTAATGCCCGGGGCCAAATGGATGTGATAAGGGCCAAGACAGCAGCCCTGAGGGTGGCTTGCAGGGTGACTTGGACTGAAATTCACAGCCGTCATTGCTTTTGTGACAAGACAAAGCGGGTGAGACTGTGGACTTTGTGATCTGGACTCTGACTCCTGGTGTCCAGGTCCCGTCTCATCACCACCTGCATTGTTCTAAGTCCCCGACAGGTTCCTAACTAGCAGCAAATAGGAAAGGAGAAAATCCAGACACTGCAGAGAAACCCACGGCTTGGTCGACATCCCCCGTGCCCCTGTGCTTTGAGGATGCCTGAGAGAGGTTCGTATTTTCTGTGCTGCTCAAATAGAATTTGTTAGAAAGAATTGCAATTCAATATGCTTCCTTCAGACTTGTCTCTGACACTGGATTATATTTTTGTGAAAAGTTAGGGTGAAAATGACTCCTGGGGTGACCGGGCAACCTGGAGAGCATCTGAGGTGTCTGCAGAGATCAGAAGTCACACTGTGCCCCACCCAGGCTGGGGAGCTCAACAGGCAGAGTCTGTGTCTCAGCACCTGCTCCGACAGAGCCCGGCTCCCACCAGGGCCTGTTTGCTATGCAAGGAGAGGGAACAGGAAGGTTCTATCACTTTGCTTTTCCCAAGAAGGACTCGGCTTTATGTTCCGAATGCCAAGAAGCAGCTTCGGGCCAGGTACGAGGACCCCCGCCTCCCTGACAGCTAACACGACAGCTCTCCCAGGGTCCCGTCCCACGGGTGTTGGGAGTGCAGGAGGCTTCCTGTGCTTCCAAGATGAGGAGCCACTGCCCAGAGAAGGGGAGAGGACAGGGAGGACACCTCCCACCCTGCCAGCCCAAGCACGCGTACCCAGCCAGTTTTGAGTTTCTGGATCCCGGAGCATCAGGAACGACTTTGAAGGTTCCCAGAAGACGCCACAGAAGACAGCAGGAGAGCAGAGGCTTCAAGGGGACAGTCCATTCATCAGAGCTCGTCAGCCTGGTGGTCTCAGGCCACCGAGCCCACCTGGAGCCGGGGTGGGACGCCATGTTCTGATTCTTTGGGAAACCTGAGAGGGTTTCTGAGAGGGAGCCCCGTGCTGTGTGCAGGTGAGGCCAGGGTGACAGAGCACCAGGGGCTGCCTGCACGGCACCCTGGGGGCTGCTTACTAACCAACAAGCTTGCTCCGCTGGAAACCCGTGATGGGCCAGGGCAAGGGTAGCAGTAGGATCACATCCTGGTGTCCCTACAGTCATGAGAGCCAAGGGCGGAGGCCCCTCAAGGCGTCAGTGCCCTGTGAAGCTCCCCAGGGATTACCATGCACAGACAAGACAGGGGACATGGGCCCACACAGAGTTCATGTCTGAAGCAGCCAGCAGCCCAGTGAGTCCCCCTGCATCATGGCCAGGCCAGGCCAGTAGCCTCAGAAGCAGGTGCACTGGGACCCGGGAGGCAGCAGACACAGCGTGGAGCTCTCTGAGCGCCAACAAGGACCTCAGACAGCAACGTGACTAGGCAGAGGGACACCAGACCTCTCGTAACACACAGCGCAGGGCTGGGGAGGACTGCGTCTGTGAGGCTGTTTCTGGAAGAGATGGACATTTGAATCAGAGGACTAAGTAGAAAAAACGTGGACGATCCCCGCCAACCTGTCCAGGGCCTGGACAGAGCATGCAGGCAGAAGGGGACCTCTCTTTGGAACTGAAGCACCTGTCTTCTGGTTCTCCAGTCTCTGGCCTCAGGTTGGGAGCCAGCCCCTTCCCCCCGTCCCCACCGCGCCCTGCCTGACTCAGGCTGAGCCAGTCTCCTTGGTTCTCCAGGCTCCTGATGACAGAGTGAGTGAGACTCAGCCTCCACTACCACAGGGGCCAACCCCCGCCATGAATCTCCTCTTAAATATATCTGTGTACAAGCCCTGCTCATTCCCTTTCTCTGGGAGTGACCCAGGAGAAGAGTGCTCCTATAGCCCCTGCCCTCAGTCCCTCGGCTGGGTCCTGCCTTTGTCCCCTGCTCATTCACTGACAGTGCTAACCTTTCAGGTTGTATCTGGTGGTCACAGCTGTGCCAACTCCAGCCTCGTCCCAGTCCTTTTTGCATAGTCACCGCACACAGCCTCAGGGCTGAAAAGGTGCTGGAGGCAGTGGACTGTGGGCAAGGTCCTGCAGTCCTCTGGAACGGAAGAGGCATCTGTGCTCTGCACACAGGGCAGTCAGTACTTTTTTATAATTGATCAGAATTGATGGCCATGTGACTTCAAAACTCAGTGGCAAGTTTGCTGTCCAAGTGTCCTTAGAGGCCAAGACTCTTCTCTTCTTGAGCGTCCAAGCTGGCCTAAATATTTGGCAAGGCCTAGATGGGCATGCTGGTCATCCCGGTCCTGTGAAATGGTGCACCACAATTTAAGGTGACGCAAAGTCAGATAAGAGGTAGGGCTTCTCCCACAGGGCAGGGTGCATTGAGGGTCACAGAAAGGACCGGGCGCAGCATGACTGAGAAGCCCGCTGACCACTTGGCCGGCCCTGCCCCTTGTATCAGGGCAGCTGCACCTCCCGGGGTACCAGGGAAGCCTTGTTTGTATTCTCTGACCATGGTCCTGAGCAAACCAGCCAGCCAGCCAGTCTCCCCTGAAAGTCAGCCCAGCAAGTGAGGAAGCCGGGCCCCAGGGAGTGTCTCTGCCCCGTGGCGTGGTCATCCCCTGCTGGGAACATGTCCAAAAGGGGTAGAGCGGAGGGTTCGGAGCCCTGGAGGTGGCAGAGTCAGACCCTGAAGAAAGGCAGGCGCCTGGTCCCTGAAGCAAGAGGACAACCACCCCTTTAGGCCTAAGCTAAAGTAGAAAAATATCAGTTAACCCCTGGCAAATTCCTGGGCTGCAAGCCCTCAACAAAATGGAGTAAGTCTGATTCACTCCCAAGATAGATGGGAAAGCACTCACTGACTTCTTGCTCGACTAACTCCCTGGGAAACGAACTGACTATCCCCAGACTGACCTTTAAACAATACCAGGTGGAGACAACATTGGACCTAAGATGTGTGGGAAAATATTAAAACAAAGATGTATGGTAAGCGGTGACCCAAGGAAGGACGTAGTCCTTTGGGTACGTCGGTGTCTTGTTTGACACCCTGAAGGCCCCTTTCCAGGCTGTCTGACACCACACAAATGTCAGTTCGTGTTGGCTAATTGCCTCTCTTTCTCAAGAAAGAAAAATATCTTCTCAGACTCTCCTTGTTACCCGGGACAATCTTCTTTCCTAGGAAGAGTCTCTTTCAGCTGGCATTTCCTTCAGGCAGCCTGCAGGCCCTTGTAAGGCGCACACCGGAGCCCCACCTCCTTCCTTTCCCCAGAGACGCCATCTTCCAGTAATTCACCAAAATGACAAACGCAAAGGGAAAGAGGAGAGGTCCCCGGTACATGTTCTCTAGGCCTTTTAGAAAACATGGAGTTGTTCCTTTGGCCACGTATATGCGAATCTACAAGAAAAGTGATATTGTAGACATCAAGGGAACAGGTACTGTTCAAAAAGGCATGCCACACAGATGTCACCATGGCAAAACTGGAAGAGTCTACAGTGTTACTCAGCACGCTGTTAGCAGTGTTGTAAACAAACAAGTTAAGGGCGAGATTCTTGCCAAGAGGATTAATGTTCGTATTGAGCATATTAAGCACTCTAAGAGCCGAGATAGCTTCCTAAAACGTGTGAAGGAAAATGATCAGGAAAAGAAGGAAGCCAAAGAGAAAGGTACCTGGGTTCAGCTGAAGCGCCAGCCTGTGCCACCCAGAGAAGCCCACTTTGTGAGAACCAACGGAAAGGAGCCTGAGCTCCTGGAACCCATTCCCTATGAATTCATGGCGTAATAAGCATATAACATAGCACACAGGAGTACCAGTGGACCCATGTTTTTAGGTGCTGGGACCTATTTATTCCCCATGAGCTCATGGCATACTAGGTGTACAGCATAGCACACAGGGTAACCAATAGCCCCCATGTAACTGTGATACTAGGTGCTGGGACCTATTTCCCATGAATTCAAAAGTCAATCAACACTTTGTCACATTCAATGGCAAGGTGCCTCCCTGAGCTGCTGGAACCTCTTCCCTATGAATTCATAAAATAGATAAAAATAATAGCGTAAAAATGTTTCTTGTTCATTCACTAAAAGTGTGATTTTTTTTTTCCACAAAGAAGTATTAAAACAAATTTTAATGTGTCAAAAAAAAAAAAGATGTATGATGTTTAGCTAACTAACCGCAAACTTCTGCTTCTGTATGATGCTTGCTTGCTACCCCACCCCGATGCACCTGGACAGCCTGCGTGCCAACCAGGATGCAGACCAACCTTAAAAACTCGACTCCTTAAGCACTCAGGGCTGCTCTCAGAAACCCCATGTTGGGACACTGAGGCAGTCACCAGCCGGCTCTTCAATAAAAGGACTCTGCTGTAAATTTGGCTTGTTTGGCAGTGTGGTCTCTGGGGAACTCCTGGGAACAACAACCCCAGAGCCAGAGGGCAGGGCCACTCGTCTTCAGCTGGACACGTGCAGGTGCAGGGGATGTGGGAGTTGTGACAGACAGGAGAAGGGCCTTAGACACCAGTGCGACTGGGCAGAGGGACACCTTTCCACAGCAATGCTGCAGGTATCTCCTGGGCACTCGGCTGTGGGACTGCTCATCCCCAACTGGCCAGCCTGCCCCACTGACCCATGTCACTCTGAGTGCACCCCACAGCCCCTCCAGGGCCCGCCTGAAGACAGCATGGTGTCTCCGCCTCGTGTGAGTATGCAGCCCAATTAATAATTGCTAAGCCATGGAAAAAGCCCAAGTGCCCATCGATCCACGAATGGATTAATAAATTGTGGTATATGTATACCATGGAATACTATGCAGCCTTAAAGAAAGATGGAGACTTTACCTCTTTCATGTTTACATGGATGGAGCTGGAACATATTCTTCTTAGTAAAGTATCTCAAGAATGGAAGAAAAGGTACCCAATGTACACAGCCCTACTATGAAACTAATTTGGGACTCTCACATGAAAGCTATAACCCAGCTACAACTTAACAACAGGGGGAAGTGGGAAGGGGGGGTGGGTAGAGGGAGGGGAATCGGTGAGATCACACCTGTGGTGCATCTTACAGGGGTATTTGCGAAACTTGGTAAATGTAGAATGTAAATGTTTTGGCACAGTAACTGAGATAACGCCAGAAAGGCTATGTTAACCACTGTGATAAAAATGTGTCAAATGGTTTATGAAGCGAGTGTATGATGCCCCATGATCATATCAATGTATACAGTTATGATTTAATAAAAAAAAATAAAATAAAAAATAAATAGAATTCGGGGACGACTCCCCTCTCAGGCTTACGTGGACTCTCAGCATGTTCTTCAGTAGAACAAACCCCCCGCCTGTTCAGAGCAGGAGCTGAGCAGCTGGACTTCAGTACCACTGTCTATAGGCTGGCTAAATTTGGGAACAGAATTGCCAAAACCAGAAAGCTGTCAGCCTGGACCCCCTTTGCCTTACGTAGCAGCCACCCTGTCCCAGAACTGTCTTGCCGAGGCACCAACGTCTAAGGAGTGCAAGGAGGCGGGGGGATTTTTAATTTTCCTTTTACTTTTTTTGCCACCTGAAATACTAAATATAAGACAGCTTGGGCATATTGTTCAAGCACAAAATATTCTCCAATTTCACCCATTCTCTTCACCATCATTCACAAAGGCCACCAGTTTCACTAAAAAAAAGAAAGAAAGAAAGAAAGAAAGAAAAAAGAATTTAAGCTTAGAAGAAGAGGGTAATTCTGCTGCCGGCTGTCCAGCCCTTGGTGTCTGTGATGCTGAAGGAAGCAGTGATCTGGTTGCTCAGCAGCTGAGGACTTGACTTCACGTCTTTCACCAGCACACACGCTCACTGGACACGCTGCCCGGGGAGCTCCCTGCCGTGGTTGAACCAACAGCATGAGCTGAGGGACCCGGGTCAGATGTCGCTGCAGGTGCCTCTCCAGTCGTCTCCTCAGGCAGCGGGATCCTGTGTGCCTCTGTCTGTGACCATGCCCTTCCTGCATAGCAGACAGCCGTGTACACACACGCACACACTTGCACACACGTGCTCACAGATAACATGCATTTCATCCAAATACACAAGGAAGAAGGATTATCTCAATAACATCTGTCTGGAAACATTGGTGGATGTTACCGGGGTGGGGGGACGCGGCTGGCTCCTACTCGGCCCCCTCACAGGTGGGATCTGACCTTCCCCAATTCCATTTCTTCTACCTAAAGGCACATCGTGTGACAGGTGCATTGGGACGAAGAAGTGTTTGATACATCTTCAGCTTTAATTTTTATGGCTCTACTGAGGCCTCCGCATTAAGCACCAGACAATCCTGGGATTTAGAGCCCTTCTCCATTTATATTAAGTGAGCCGTTTCCTTTATCCAGCCGCGGATCTCCCTGGCTGCGTGTGACGATTGCACTGGTGGGAGCTGGAACGCCCTTCGTCTCCCCGCAGGCATAACTGACTTTGCAGGGACTGCTACCGACGTGCCAAGTATCCATCTGTACCCAGATGACAGAAATCGTTACCTTCTGGGTGCACACTACACAGACCAACCTGCTTCGTGAGACACAGCCAGCGAGGCCACATTCGTCACGTGTCACTTCCAAAGACTTGGACTTCCCCACCACTGACTTCCCCTGCAGATGACACATGGCATGTTGAGATTATTTTTTCTCCTTAAGAAGCTTTTGACTCTGATTTTTTTTCCTGCAAATTTCTCTCTGTTCACCAGGGGGATGCAATTCTGGAAGTTTCTCCCAAACTGGTGGATCTCAGAGAGATAGCCATTGCTTATTGCTGAGAGGTCTGAGTGAGCAGCTTGTGTGAGGGTCACACCAGACTGCAGGATAATGAGGGGGCCTTATCCTCCAGGCCACCTGTGCAGAGACGTGGAGACGCTTTGCTGGTCTGTTTATAAACCAGTGAAGTGGCATGAAGCTGGCACCAGAAAACAGGTGGTTGGCTGGTATTTGTTTTTTTTTAAATATGTCCTGAATTAATTGGTTTGTATGTTGGTTGGCGCTGATCCTGACTAGATGCTGTAAGACACAGCAGTGAAAAACGACTCCCCACTGTGCCCCCTGAATATGGAAGGCAAATATTTGTGTATTCAGTGGATAATGTGGCTCATAATCTCCTATTAAACTGTATATCCCAATCCCATCTGGAAAGTTCAAAAGAAAACTATTTCCCAATTATATGTTCCGCTGATTGTTCTTTGTTCTTATTATTTCATGGATGGGACTTTTGTGACAAGCATCAGCTTGTTTACAAATGTTTTTAATTAAAGCCGAGAGAAGCTGGGAATCGGGTCTGTGGATAAACAGCTTTCCACTTACAAGGCTGTTCTTCAAATATGTGACAGCTTTGTTTTGGTAAATTCTGCCTTGATGGGGGTGGGCGGAAGTAGAAAGGAGGGGCGAACACAGAGAGGGGAGGGTGAGGGCAGCAGAGAGGAGCCCAGGGCCTGGGGAGAGGGCAGTGGGCCCCAGGCTGGGGCCTGCTTGGAGCCTCCTGCTCTGTGAAACACGAGCCCCGGCCACCATGCACATGAAGTCAGGGCACGTTGGCAGGGCCCAGCTTGTGTTTTTATTCAAATCCAAACCTCAAAACAAATGACTCCTGGCTCACTCTGTGAGCCAGGGGGACTGTTTACAGCTTCTCTATCTGGAAAAGAGCTTGCTCTGGGCTCAGCTGTGCCAGACCCCAGCCCAGGAGGGTGGAAACTCTGCATGGGGGGTTGCTGCAGGTGCACTGGGTGATGCCAGGACCCCCAAGTGCATGGTTTTGATGAAGACGTTGCACTCGCTCTTGGCTCAGCGGTGCTGTGGACAAGAGCAGCTCGAGTCTGCCCTGGAATCCAGCCTTCTCTGGGACAGAGCCTCACCCCATGGACCTCTTGCCTGCCAGCCTGTTAATCTGTGTCTGTCTGGCCTTGGATTAGTTCTCCGCTCTCGGTGGGGGTGCAGGGTCAGTGGGTGATTTAATTGCCGCTCTCACTTGGCTGCAGCTGCACCTAATATCTTCCACACGGACCAAGCCACAGCCCCGGTTTGGCTCTGATCTCTGGCCTTGCAGAGAGGGAGAAGCAGAAAAACCAGGCGGAGGAGGCCAGGGAGAGGCGGTGTGGGCAGAGTGGGTGGGCTCTCCCGCCCTCGCCTGTGACTCAACACCTCCGGTGTCTTCTGTCACTTTCCCCTTATCTTGCTAGAACACATCACCACACACGCTGTTGGAAATGTGGTCCAGAAGCCGTGTTCTTTGGATGCTGCTGGGATGCTCCCTACCATTCCCAGAGGAAAGGACTCCTTCTGGAGGTCTCTGCTGCCAGGAACTTGTCCCTGGCAGACATGGCATGTCAGGGGGTTTTCTCCAGGGCCTGCCGTGGCTGTGGGTGGACAGTGCACACATTCGCTGTCCATTGGTGGTGGACAGGCCCGTGGAGCACAGCATCTCAGCTGCAGGGAGCATCCCCAGTCCACATCGCCTCACCATCTTCAGACCCTTTTAGATGCTTGCTTTCCAATTTCAGATATAATTTATGCATGTTATACAAACACTATACATATTAGAGGATGTAGGATAAAGACCACTGAGGATGAAAATTCCTCCCTGAACCGTCAGCCCTTCGGGGTGTGTTCTACCTTTCACCCTGATGCACACTCGCTTCACAGTTCTGCACAGCGCTCAGCAGTTTGTTGTGTATTTAATCACAAAGACTGTGTGCAAGGCGTCAGCCTCTCTGTGTCCATGGCCATGGGAGGTGTGGAGGCTGCTCCTGCCCACGTGGGTGAGGTTGACCTGTGTCCTGCCTGTGCCCTGCCCTGGGAAGGCACTCCTCCCCTGGAGGTCATCCCTGTCCAAAGACAGGAGCTTCCCTAGAAATATTAGAGGAAAGAGCTGGATGTGGAGGAGGGGGAGGCAAAAGCGGGAGCCCAGGAGGAGGCACACCCTCTGTGCCTGAGCCAGTGAGAAGCCTGAAGGGCATTTGACCAGCTGGGAGAGGCTGGCCTGGCCCAAGGGCCATGAGAGAATCTTACCCCCATATCAGGGAGGGTCATTGCAGGCCGAGGCTGGACAGACCCAGATACTACAGTCAGAGAGATACCTGAGGCCCTGGGGAAGTGGGAGTACTCAGAGATGATCAGAAAAGCTATAGGTCTGTGTCCACTAGCAGTGTTCTGGAGACAAATTGCCAATTTGTCAATCCCTGGAGACCCAGCAAATGTGCACTGGGAAATCCGAGCTCTGGGTCCCCGAAGGTGGAAAATGAAGCTGAATCTGTCACTGCCCGGCCCCAGGAAGCTGTTGTGAAGAAGGTCACCCTGGGGGGCTTATGGGCCTCAGGACAGGGGTCTCAGGGGCCTCCTGCTGGCCAAGGGCTCCTGGAGCTCAGGGGAGAAGAGCAGAGGGTGTCCCTGCAGGGCCGTACCCAGCGGGAGCAGAGCCTGAGGTTGGGAGACAAGAGGTGGTGGAAGGAGGTGCAGTGCGCGTGAAGTGCGTATGATGCCAGGAAAACCAGAGCAGCCTCGCAGGCCGTGCCAGACCCCCTGACACCGTGAGGACAGAGGAACACACAGGCGCTCGGCTTGGAACTGCTTTCCTCTGCTGCTGCAGCGCCACACAGGCGGGTTCCGTGGATGAGGGAGAAGCAGGTGCCCACGTCACAGTGCAGGGCAGACAGCGGTGGGTGCCGGGTCTGGCAGTGCAGGGCTGGGAGTCGAGTGGACGCCCAAGCGTGTTTTATGGCCCTGTGATGGCCAGAGCCTCAGTTGCTGATGGAGATTGATCCCCCTGTGGGTAGCCTCAAGCCAGCCCATAGGATCCCACCGTTTCCATAGCAACTGGAGCCCTTCAGAGTGGGGGGTGGGGTGGAAAAAAGAGCAGAAGTGGGCAGAGCTGCGGTCTGCACGTGTCCAGGCCCCAGTGACAAGCACCCTGGCCCCTCACAGACCCCCCTGCCCCGGGAGGCAGTCCAGGGCCCAGCACCAGTGCTCAGCCTCCTCTGACAGCCTCACTAAAGAACCCCGGGTGTCCCACTAATCACTCTGCTCTGTGCAAGTCATTTACACAGGGGCGGCTCTAAATGCTCATATGGGAGACCAGTCGGGAGAACGGGCAGGCAGGGAAGCCAATGGGGAGGTAAGAGTGGGGTTTCAGGTGGGCACATTTCCAAGTAAAAGGGACACTCAGGGCCAGGCAAAAAGGCCAGAGTGTCCAGCCCAGGCAGGGCGCTAGGTCGGGGTGGCTTGGACTTGGGGCAGCTCACACGAAAGACAGTGCCCCTTGCAGGTGCTCCTAGCCCCATTCCAGCCCCACCCTCCTCAGCTGCTCCGGCCCTGGGAGCTCTAAGTCCTAAGTGCAAAGGTGGAAAGATCTAAACTCACAGGGCCCCACCGACAGTGCACCCACCCACATCTGTGGCTCCGGGACCCACTCATGGGATCCCACCAACAGTGCACCCACCTGCATCTGTGGCTCCGGGACCCACTCATGGGATCCCACCGACAGTGCACCCACCCACATCTGTGGCTCCGAGACCCACTCACGGGATCCCACCGACAGTGCACCCACCCACATCTGTGGCTCCAGGACCCACTCACGGGATCCCACCGACAGTGCACCCACCCACATCTGTGGCTCCGAGACCCACTCACGGGATCCCACCGACAGTGCACCCGCCCACATCTGTGGCTCCGAGACCCACTCACGGGATCCCATCGACAGTGCACCCTCCCAGCATCTGTGGCTCTGAGACCCACTCACGGGGTCCCACCAACAGTGCACCCACCTGCATCTGTGGCTCCGAGACCCACTCACGGGGTCCCACCGACAGTGCACCCACCCACATCTGTGGCTCCGAGACTCACTCACGGGGTCCCACCGACAGTGCACCCACCTGCATCTGTGGCTCCGAGACCCACTCACGGGATCCCACCGACAGTGCACCCGCCCACATCTGTGGCTCCGAGACCCACTCACGGGATCCCATCGACAGTGCACCCTCCCAGCATCTGTGGCTCTGAGACCCACTCACGGGGTCCCACCAACAGTGCACCCACCTGCATCTGTGGCTCCGAGACCCACTCACGGGGTCCCACCGACAGTGCACCCACCCACATCTGTGGCTCCGAGACCCACTCACGGGATCCCACCGACAGTGCACCCGCCCACATCTGTGGCTCCGAGACCCACTCACGGGGTCCCACCGACAGTGCACCCTCCCAGCATCTGTGGCTCTGAGACCCACTCACGGGGTCCCACCAACAGTGCACCCACCCGCATCTGTGGCTCCAGGACCCACTCACGGGATCCCACCGACAGTGCACCCACCCACATCTGTGGCTCCGAGACCCACTCACGGGATCCCACCGACAGTGCACCCACCCAGCATCTGTGGCTCCGAGACCCACTCACGGGATCCCACCGACAGTGCACCCACCCAGCATCTGTGGCTCCGAGACCCACTCACGGGATCCCACCGACAGTGCACCCACCCAGCATCTGTGGCTCTGAGACCCACTCACGGGATCCCACCGACAGTGCACCCACCTGCATCTGTGGCTCCGGGACCCACTCACGGGGTCCCACCGACAGTGCACCCACCTGCATCTGTGGCTCCGAGACCCACTCATGGGATCCCACCGACAGTGCACCCACCTGCATCTGTGGCTCCGAGACCCACTCACGGGATCCCACCGACAGTGCACCCACCCGGCATCTGTGGCTCTGGGACCACGTGATTGGGCCATTCTCTTTGGGATTAAGTGACATCTCAAAGTGGTTTTGATTTGGATTTCTCTGATAATTAGGGACAAGGAGCATTTTTTCACGAGTTCGTTGGGCACTTACCTGTCCTCATGAGAAAAGATTCTGTTTGCATCTCTTGCCCAATTTTAATGAGGTTGTTTGCTTTTTTATTGATTTTCTTGTAGCTTCTGGTTATTAACCCTTTGTCATATTTGTAGCATGCAAATTGGATGGATTTGGAAAACACTCTCCTAAGTGTCACAGAAATAGAAAAACAGACATCCCATGTACTCAATATAATTTGAAACATATAGATTAACAATGATGTGCTAAATGAGAGAAAAACTCAATTAAATTCAATAAGCGGGGGTCGGGGGTCAGAGGTCAACAGAGAAAGTGTACAGGTGTATGGCACACTTCCTGGGTCGAGGACACAACTACGACTTGGACTTTAAAAATGCAAACAATGCAGCCTCATTGTATGTACCCTCATATTAATTGGAAAATTAAAAACATGTAAGATAATAAATACATGATAAAATAAAAAACATCACAAAGTGCCTTCCTGCCTTCTGAAGTGCACAAAAGTGGCATTCATGGTCTTATGCCAAAGCCCAGGTCGCTGATGTTAGGAAGGAGAAGGGGCATTTGCTAGTCATGGGAAACACACTTTTGTTCCAGAATCAGGAGGAATATTCCTGAAATTCTTTCTTACCCTAAGGTGTTCCTCAGGGTCCTGCTGGACGTGGGGTCTCATCCAGAACTCAGGCCACCAGTCCCATCCCAGGGAGATGTTGTTTGACTCTGACGAGTCTGGAGGGGACCCCACCAATGACAGGTGTCACCAGTGTGCTAGTGAGGCAAGTGTTGGTGGGCTGGCCTTTCCCTTCAGGTCAGGCAACTTCTGAAGGCTGATGACCTTGGCCTGATGACCTCAGTCCTAGCTGAGAAGCGTCTGACTGACCTTGTCCCCACGGCAGCACTGAATCTTAGCTTCCTGACCAGACATCCGCCCCCAACCCCACCCCCACTGCAAGTGCAGGCCAGGAAGGGTGGAGAGTTTGCCACATACAAGGAAACATCGCCCAGGGATTGGGGTTTGCTGCTTAGCACCCTCCCCCGTCACCAGGCTCTTTTGCCTCCTCATTTCCCAGGGCAGGGGGGAGCCTTCACTTTGCAAAGATCATGCTATAAGATTTTTTTGTTGAGCGATCTTCTGCTTCTCAGAATATCACAGGTCTGAAGGCAGCTAAAAGCAATGTTCAGAAACATCTGAAACAACACATTGATTTTTTTTATCCTGCTTGACTCCATACCATGTGAATCTCATTTTCTCCAGGTCTCCCCAGTGGAGCTCTAATACAGTGCCTCCCTGGTAAACCACCCCCACTCTCCTCCCACCGCACTCTGACGGCCGTGAAGACCCTCTGCAAGTAAGACGGCAGCTGAGAACACCAGCGGCCAACCAGGCACTTCACAGGGGAGATACAGAAGGAGCGAGATGACGTGTGCTGTCTCTGCAGCCCAGACACCGCAGCATGGAGCCGGCCGCCATACACCGGACAGGTAGCAGGAGCGCTTCCAGCACTCCCTGGGATGGAGCAGTGACGGGATGAGCCCCAAACTGCCTGGCCGAGCCTTTCTGGTGAAATGCCTCCACCCTCTTCATGCTTGTTGGCTTTGCTCATCTGGATTTTCTAAGATTCTTTAAAATGTATTTATCAACCACCAGACTTAGCTTGATATGCCATTAAAAGGCTTCAGAAGCAATGGGTGTGGGGTGAGATGAGCCTTGAGTTCCTGGGGGTGGGCAGTAGAGCCACTTTCCCTTACAAGGCTATTGGATGGACGTCCTGCTCTGGATGGTGTTTCCACCTGTCCCCAGGACAGGAAGGCGGCCATTCTCCTCCCTGACACAGCCTCCTTGACACCAGACTCCCAGCAAGCAGAGAGAGGGGCTCAAGCCCCATGATGCCTGCATCTCGGGCAGAATCTCTGAGACCCACCATCTGCCAGGGCTGTGGGGGAACCCCACCATGAGCCCAACAGGGTGGCTTGGCAGAGGGGTGGCAGGCCAGATGAAGTGGTCAGGACAGGGGCAGAGCCTGGGGGTGGGCAGTACAGAAGACAACTCAGGATAGTTCCTGGAGGAAAGCTCATGGGGAGGGCTCTGGGGACAGCGAGAAGGGAGAGGTCCAGGACCACTGTGGGGTGGCGGCAGCCAGGGGAGGGGAAGCAGTAGGCCTGGGGCAGGGTTCTGGGGGTGCAGGGAGGAGCCTGAGCGCTGCTGCCCTTGTGGGGGGGCTCCATCCTGCTGGGAGGAGGGGTGGCCACTGAGACACCAGACCCTCTCTCTGCACGGCACTTAGAAGTGCTGTGGGTGGGGGCTGCAAGGTGCAGAGGCTCACAAGTGGGCCCATAGAATCCAGGGTTTTCTTTACTTTTCTTAGCCAGGATGAACAGAAAGAGGGAAAAAAGGAAACTCCAGACCTCTGGTCAGGCTTACGGCCAGGTAAGCATCCAAACACAAGAATAGGGTCATAGGCTGAGTGACTCCTGGCACCCACATGTCCCCTGCTGTGTGGTGACTGTCACAGTACAATTTGAGACCCAGTTAAATTGTCACCTTTGTAGTTAACTTTTCTCTGATTCCAATTGCTTCCTTCTTACCCACACCAAAGGGGGCTCTCTCTCTGACCCCACCACAGTGAATCTTTGACGACGGTTGTCACAGTGACTGTCTCCTCTTCCTCATCCCTGGTCCTCCCCCAGCTGACATGACACATGTCTAAGCACCTGCCAACCTCTGGGCACCAGAGCAGTAGCACCCCCATCTCGTTCAGCATCTCAGCAAGTCTCCCCAGCCGACCTTCCTTCCTTGAGACTTCCTTCTCTTGGCTTCTAGAACATTACGTATACCCAATTTTAATTTTTACTTTCTTTAACAACCCATCAGAGTGAGAAAACCTCCTAACTTGTGGGGCAGCAGGTGCAGTCTTCCCTTGTTAGTGAGGAGTAATCAGCCTTAGAGTAAAGGCTGCTCTGGCCCCAACTAACAGAGCTTAGAAGCAAGACCTGAAAGAACAAAACCCTTTCTAGTAACCTCACTGCATCCAGAACAAGACTCAAAAATATCAGGCCTCATAAGGTCAGCCTCACGACAACTAACGTCCAGCCAATTCCACTTATGAGGAATGCAGGGAAACAGGAAAATATAGCCCATAATAGAGAAAAAATTAATCAACCAAAACTAGCCCACCACTGATACAGAAGGCAGAATAGATGAAAATGTTAAACTGGAATAGGTGGAAAAGAAATGGAAAATATGAGCAGGCTAAATCACACAGAGCAAATGAATCAGGAGCTATAAACTCTCTACAAAGAAAAGCCTGGTCATGGGGCACCCCATGATGATACTAATGTACACAGCTATGATTTAATAAAAAAAAAAAAAGAAAGAAAGAAAAGCCTGGGTGTAGAAGACCCACTGAGGAATTTTTTCAAACAATGAAAGAATTATCAATTCTTCACAAGCTTGTCCAAAAAAAGAAAAGATGGAACCACTTTCCAAATCACTTTAGAAAGTCATTATTATCCTGAAACCAAACTCGGACAAGCATATGGCAAAAAATAAAAAATACTAAATGATATGATTGTGGATAATGATGCAAAAATCATCATAAAATCATAAAAGAATATAAAAGAAAACCCAGGAGCACACAAGAAGGATTATACACCTGGACTTACAGGATTCCTCCCCGGAATTCAAAGTTGGTTTAACATCTGACCGTCCATCTCTGTATACCTCATTGGAGAAGTGTAAAGGACAAAAATGCTATCACACAAATAGCATTTGAAAACATGTAACACCTATTCATAATAAAATATACTCAACAAAATAAAAAATAAAGAAGAGAGTATCCTGAACAAGATAAAGAGCATCTATAAAAAACCCCATCTAACATCATAATTCATGGTGAAAGGCTGGATGCCTTTCCCCTCCGGTCAGCAACTCAACAGGGAGTCTGGCCTTGCCATGTCTATCCCAGTCTAGTCCGCTGGAATTTCTAGACAGGGGAGAAAGGCAACAAAATGAGATAAAGTCTATCCATACTAAAAAGGAACCAGTAACATTTGTAGTTAACCTATCTGCAGCTAGGATAATGCATATTGAAAATTCCAATGAATTCACAAATAAAACCTGTCAAAACTAGCAAACAAGTTTAGCAGGATCGCAGAATATAGGCTCAGTTTATAAAACAAATTTTTGTTTCTAGCCACCAGGGACAAGTAATTAAATTTAAATTTAATATATGGTAAAATAATCATAAAAAATACTTATAGGCATAAATTTAATAAAAGTACAATACTTAACACTATAAAACCTATAGAATGCTGTTAAAAGAAATTGAAGATCTAAATTAAGTGGGGAACCTTTTGCTCATGGGTCAAAAATTTTAAATTATTAAAATGACAATAGTCCTTAGACCAAAAATACAACATAATCATTATCAAAACATCAGCTGCATTTTTTTTTTTTGTAGCAGCAGGAGAAAAAAATAGATTTCTGTGGTATTTTCCATGGAATACAGGGATCTGGGACAGCCTTCTTAAATATATCTCCAAACCATAAACAACTAAAGAAAAACAGACAAATTGGACTTTTCTAAAATTCAAAACTTCCATGTGAAAATGATACCATTAAGAAAGTAAAATAACAACCCACAGAATGGGAGAAAACTTGCAAATCCTATCTCTGACAAGGATTTATATCCAATATACATAGAGAACCCTTATACTTCAATAAAGAAACATAATTGGAACTGGGCACACTATCTGGGTTGACACCTTTTCCAAGCAAAACCAACAAAGGGCTCAGAGGCAACTACCAGTCTCTCAAAATTCATCGTTGCGACAGTGTGCCCATCACACCTCCAGGATGGTTGCTAGCAAGACACCAGACAGCCACGGCTGCAGGTGGGGCCACCGAGACCCTGGGACTCTCAGAGGTTGCTGGTGGAAATACAAACTGTTGGCAATTCTTCAGAAGACATTTTGGCATTTCCTCAAAATTGTCAGCGTAGTCACCACATGACCTAGCAATCCTAGTTCCCTAGAAATGAAAACATGTGAGCAGAAATATTGACAGCAGCATTTGCACAAAAGCCAGGTGGTGGGGGCAACCCAGATGTCCGCGAGGTAATGAAGGGGTAAACAGGTGTAGCGTCGCCGTACAGCAGAAAAGAGGGAGTGTGGACAGAGGTGGTGATCCAGGCTGTGGTGTGGAGTGAAAAAGTCACAGAAGAGCACCTGTTGTCAGCTGTCCTTCACACACACACACACACACACACACACACACACACACATTTGGAATGGAGACAAAAGGCAGACTCCTGGGGCTCGGTGAGATGGAAGAAATGAGAGTGATTGCTAATAACTACGGGGTTTCTTATTGGGGTGATGGAAACGTGAAAGTAGATGGTGGTGATGATTGCACAACTCTGTGAATGTATTTTTAAAAACCCACTGAAATTTGCACTTTAAGCGGGTGAGCCACCTGGTGTGCGTGAGTTACATGTCAGTAAAGCCTTTTAGGAAGGAACGATGACTGTGCAGCCCACAGGGTCACACGCGAGATTTTAACTGCCCAGAAGAATCCCACGTGTATTCCGTGAGTTCCTCCCTCCACACTGGGAGTGTAAAATCCTGCTGAGGCGAGAATCCCATGGGCTCTGGGTGACGTCCACCCAGACGGAGGGCAGGACGGTGGGCAGGAGCAGGCCATCCGTAAGGGCTGCCCCAGGAAGCCGTTCAGACTGAAATCTGATGTTCTGCGTTTATTTCATCTTCCTATTTAGAGTCGATCCCCTGGCCGGCCTGCCTGGTCACTCCCTGTTGCTTTCCCGCCTGGTCTCTGTCACTTGACATCTGCATTTACTTACTCAAGACATCCCAGACGTCCCCGGGAAGGAAGGCTCCTTGAGGACTCTGTTCTCCACCACGTGGCCAGAAGGATGTCTGGGGCATGACTATGTGCTCAGTGACAATAGGTTGAAATAATAAATGAAATACAAAGACATGAAATGGGGTGGGTGATGTACCATCATGTCCCCATTCTGGATGATTCTCAGTAGCACAGAAATTACTGATTCCCGGGCCAACATTGAACAGAATGCAGCAGCAAGAATATCTGTGTCCTGAGTTAAGCTGATGTCATTCTCTGCTCTGACGCTCTTGAATGGAGTGAGGAATTGCTAAATACATTTGAGCCACAAAGAGTGAGATATATGTTTTGTTCTGGATGAGAACTAATTATTCTTTTAGCTTCTTGTTTGAAGAAGCTTAATGTGCCCCTTTCCATGAATACATTCTGCGCGGCGTATTTCCCCAGTGAAAACTCCCTCTACCACATGGTTACGGTATCAAATTCATTTGCTCAAGTTTATTTTATCTGGAAATAGATACATAAATATAATATTGCCACTTTATTTTTGGATAAACATTTTATCGGGATTCTGTTTGCACAGACATTTGAAGCCCAGAGCATTTACAAACAGGGGCAGATGTGGAGCCCGACGTCTCTGGTCGGCTGGCTACCAACAGCACATAAGGCAGGGTCCCCTCCTCGGATTGGAAGTGAACTTGTCACATTATGTGTCCATAATTGAGTCCATCTGCTCCTGCATGTCCAATATGGGAAGTGCATATTTCCAACACACAGACCAGTGCTGCGCCTCATGGCTCATGACAGAAAGAGGGAGGATGAGACCAGGGTCTTCCAAACCCAAGTGCCAGAGGCCGGGTGGCTGGAAAGGAATACTTTGTCATATGAAGAAATACTTTTATGGGTAAACTGTGGCTGCATTTCACCAGTCTTGTGTCTAACAATTTGGGGAGAAAGCCGAGAAATGGAGGTCACGGCCACCTGTCTCCTTGTAGACATCTATCTGCATATGGCTCAGTCAGTGATTGCACAGGGCAGCCATCCCGTCCACCCCTTCCTGTTGTTAGTACATGTCTCCACCACAGACAAGTATCCATAAAACCCTGCTTCTAGGTACCCCTGGCTCCCATGCCCCGTCTGTATGCCAGCCTGTCTGTGGTTGGAGGTGCCTTCTCCTCAAAGGGCCCTGCGGGAAGGGGCTGAGTCCTCCAGCAAGCTGAAAATGCACTTGGGCAGCTGGAGGGAGGGGGCAGGGCAGGACACCTACCATGGAGTGTCCACTCCAAGGGTGGCGGAGACCTGGTTGTGCACACCATGATGTGGCTGCCCCGGGTGCCCCTCAAGCCTGTTGGAGGAGATTCCTCTCCCTCTCAGGGGCACGGGGCAGGCCATTTGCCCAGCTTTGTCACAGCCGAGGTCTTCCAACACAGCAGGGGAGAGCCAGGCTGTCATTTCAAGCAGCTGCCCAGCATGCCTGCCTGGCTGATGTGTGGGAGCCTGCACCCCACCGCTCTTCAGAAAAGCCTGTGAGGGTGGTGCCTGTGGCTCAGTGGGTAGGGCACCAGCCCCATATACCGAGGGTAGTGGGTTTGAACCCAGCCCCAGCCAAACTGCAAGAAAAAATAGTCAGGTGTTGTGGTGGGCGGCTGTAGTCCCAGCAACTCGGGAGGCTGAGGCAAGAGGATCAACTAAGCCCAGGAGTTGGAGGTTGCTGTGAGCTGTGACACCACGGCACTCTACTGAGGGCAATGAAGTGAGACTGTCTCAAAAAAAAAATAATAATAATAAAGGCCCACGAGGAGGGGACTGTTGTTTATCCTTCAAGCAGGCCCCTTCGGAGAGTGAAAGAGGAGCATTCAGAAACTACACTGGGAATGGGGCATCAGTGGGCACGTCCTGGAATCCAAGCTGTGGCTTCTTCTGCCCAGGGAGGCCTGGCCGGGCCTGCTACCCACAGAGGTCAAGCTCTGACCTGGGTGAGTGTAACGGAGGCACAAGGGGAAGAGTGCCACCCGGCCACTCCAGCAGAGGGTCACCACGTCCAAAGCCACTGTCAAGACCTCGTGGCTGGGAGCACTGGCGCTTTGTTGCAGCTCACAACTTTTGAGGTTAGAAGTCCCGCAGGCCCAGGCAGGGCTCTCTGCTGCTGGGAATCTCGGGGCCCTCGGGGCACCCGCTGTGACAGGGTTATAGCAGGACAGCTGTTGCACTTGCTGTGCTCAGCCTTTGGCCACAATGCCCAGAGTCGGGTGGTCTCAGGTAAAAGGGTTTTCATGGACACCTTGGGGCTCCTAGAAAGAATCTTCTGCCATGAATGAGGTGCTCCTAGACCCTAGGGCAGGGGACAGGAGCCACCTCTAGGCTGGCCTCTGAGGACCTGTGGCGCCTTCCCCAGGAGTGCCCTGTCCCTGGGAGCGCTCGTCCCCTGCTCCTCCTGTGTGTGTGTAGCTTACAGGACTGTGGCATCCTCAGCAGCTTCCCCGTTAGAGTTATCACTCTGCTCTGCTGACAGGCAGAGATTCCAGCAGCATCTGGGATGGCTGGTCCTCATGGCACCTCTGCTCTAAGGCTCAACAGAGAATATCTGCGGGTCACACAGTCGGGGGCCAGTGTGCAGAGCCGATCCCATGACCCAGGCTGCTCTCCCCAAGCTGTGCAGTGCCCGGATGCTGTGAGCATCTCTGTGTGGTGGTGGAAACAGCCTCTCTTGTTAGGCTGAGAAGATATTTGATGTGCTCGGCAGGACAGCAGGGATTCTGCTTGAAGCCCTGCTCGTGGGGGCTGGTCACGCGCAGCAACCGCCTTTGCATCTGCACCCTTTGCGAGTTCACACAAATGCACACAATTGTGTAGCCTCTACCACGGGAACCAGGTGGAAGGTCCTCAGAGTCCCCCAACCCCTCAGCCCCTTTTCCAACAGACACTGCCCCTGCCACAGCCACTGGTGACTGACTGGCGTGCCCACGGCTGTGTGTCATCCAGAAACGCCTTCCAGCAGTGCGGGGCGCTGCTGCTCACCTGTTTGTGACGTGTGATCACGCTGGGTCCTGCAGTGCAGGGTTCCGTCTCTTTGTCACAGAACATTCCATCACTGGGCTCTGCACCCAGTCCCCACCAGTGACATTCAGGTGTCCCCACTCTCTAGCTGTCGTGACAGAAGCTGCTATGAGATTTGCAAACAGTTCCCATGTGAACACTCCCTTCTATTTCTCCCAGATAAACACACAGAGGTGAGCGACATTTTGCATGAGGCTTGTGTGTTTGCCAGCTTCACTGGGCGCAGTCTCCTGACAGTAAAACCCACCTGTTAGATGAGTACAATTAAACTGCATCTCATTTAAATTTTTAGAGTAGCACAACCATAACTACAGTCAGATTCAGAGCATTTTGCCCCAGTGAACGCCCCTGCGCCCATGAAGTGTGATCTCTGCTCCACCCTCAGCCTTCAGCAGAAGCTGAAGGTGTCTACACTGGGACTTTAAAGATCATTAAGATATTTTCAAAGGAAGTTAAAAGTACAGTAAGTATATTCTTTTTTTTTTATCAACATAATCTAAGTGTACTGCAGAAGTTTTGTTAGGCCTGGGCTATAATGGCAAAATACCAGTTAACTCCTGGTAGATTTCTGGGCTGCAAACTCTCAACAAAATGGAGTAAGTCTGGTTCACTCTCAAGATAGATGGGCGAGCACTCACTGACTTCTTGCTTGACTAACTCCCCTGAGAAACGGACCGGGAAGTACCAACTGTTCTTGGACTGACCTTTAAGAAACACGAGGTGGGGAAAATATCAGAACAAAGATGTATGACGTTTAGCTAACTAACCACAAAATTCTGCTTCTGTACAACGCTTGCTTGCTATCCCCCCACCCCCCCAAATGCACCTGGGCATCCCGTGTGCCAACCAGGATGCAGACCAAGCCTTAAAAACTCAACCCCTTAAGCACTCGGGGCTGCTCTCAGAAACCCCATGTTGGGACACTGAGGCAGTCGCCAGTAGGCTCTTCAATAAAAGGACTCTGCTGTAAATTTGGCTTGCTTGGCAGTGTGGTCTTTGTGAACCTCCTGGGCACAACGTTTAACAATAGGTTCAAGTGTGCTGTGAGGTGAAAAGGTTGGAAAACACTGTTCCACACATTTGCCTTCCCTGGACGTGACTTACGAGCAGGGTCATAGAGTGTGTGGTGTTTTGCATCTGGCTTTTTTCACTTAGCGTGTTTGCCGGGTTTGTCCATGTTGTGGCATGTTGCTGCTGGGAGTTGTCCATGCTCTGGGTTATGCGTTACCTAGGTAACAGGTAATCTGACTGTCACTCGTCACGGCTTTTGTGGAAAACACTGCTGTGGACAGTCCAGCACATGTTACACGGACACACTCTAGTGGAGTGGCTGGGCTGCCTGGTGAGCTCATGTTCAACTTGTGCAACTTCTATTAAGAACGTGCCTGGTGTGACTGCAGCCCCCTGGGTTAGGTGGCGTAAGTGAAAATCCTAAATCTCCAAAGTGTCCCTGAAAAAAAGGAATATTGACCCTCTCAGGAGACCAGTCAGGCCCTGCTCACAGAGACACAGTCCTTCCAGGGCCAGCTTCAGCCCTGGGTCACTGAGGTCTGGGCAGGGATGGGCTGGTCTCTGGAGGACATTATGGCATTTCCAGGCAGGCCCACACCAGCCACCCCACCACCAGGCTTCTGATAGGGGCTCTGGAGCCAGCACCGGCCCTTGGTGTGAAGGCCACTTCTGAGTTTGACAGGGAGTCCACCTGAACTCTCTGCCTCTGCTTCCCTTCGCACATCTGGACCTGGGGTCCACGGGCCCATGGAGAGCCAGGGCGTAGGGAGGCCTCCTGCCCATACACACTGCCACAGCACCTGTGAGGGCTGCAAACAAGCTCTGCCTGAAAAGTACCGACGGCCACTCAAGTGTCTCACTTTGCAGGACCTCAAGGGTCACTACTTTAAACAGACACCCACATCTCTGACCCTTTGATTCTGAGTGACCAGACAATGTCCTCAATGGGAGGCTTGGCCTGAGGACTGGCCGGGGGTCTGTGAAGACCCACAGGGTTGCTCATGTCTTTAGAGACCAGACATGCAGTGTGGGTGTTTCCACCACCTGGCCTTGGGGGCTGCTTGTTAACACACCTCTCTGACTGATGCTGAAACTGTTTACCATAGCACACAAAAAGAAGCTTGGAACCAGGTTAACCACAGAAGCGAGTCTTCCTTTATGAGAGAATTGCTGTGTTATGCTGAAGACATGGAGGAGACAGACAGGTGGGCAGGATGCCAAGTTCATGGGTAATAAAGCCAAATATTGAAAAATTGGAGAACACTTCCTAAATTGATCTAATTTTTCAATACAATTCTAATCAAAATCCCAACAGGTTTTTTTTTTTTTTAATGGAACTTGACAAACTGAATCAAAAATTTATATGGCAAAGCAAAGGGCAGAGGACAAATGAGCAACTGCTTGTCTAGAAGCAGCAGACCCAGGAAAGGGCCTGCCCACAGAGGAAGAATGTTCATGATGAAGTTATGGCAACTTGACAAAGAGGAGCTGGTGCCGGGAAGGGCAAGGACCGGGGGTAAAACAGCCTGGAACCAGACGGCTCTGCAGCCAACTGAGGACCCTGACGTTTTCATTCACAGATCCCCATGTGACCGGTCCCACATGTCAGAAAAAAATGGAAATTGGCCGTTCATCATTTTAGCAAACTTACATATTCTGAGAGTACACATTGTATCTTCAATGGTATCATTTTAAATCATGAAATTATAAATGCTACTTTATGAAAATGCACATAGCAGAGCTGTGGGCAGAAGGTGAACACAGCTCAGGGAGGCAGAGGGCAGGAGAGAAGTGAAGATTGTTTCAAGGGCAGACACCCAGGGCTGCACTGAAATTTCTGTTCTGTAAGCAAAGCAATGGGGAGATTGTTATTAGTGATAAAGCTAATTATGCTCTAGATACTTTAGGTCTATTTTCTTGAATGTTTGAAATATCTCAAAACCAACATTTTAAACTCAGTCCAGTATTTTTCCACTAGGAACTTCTCTGGGTCCGTTGTCACTTTCTTCTGGGAGAGAAAGGGGAAAAGCGAGGAACCAAAAGCTTACAGGGGACGTGGGGTGTGTGGGAGGTCTCTGTACCTTCAGCCCTTCAGGGAAACTTTGATATAAATGTTGAAGGACAAAGTATTTAGAATTATCATCTACATAGCCACAGTCTTCTTTCTAAAATTCTCTAATTCAGAAGTTATTTTCGAAAGTAATTTAAATGAAGTGAAGCCAGCCTCCTATCATCAGCAAAGTGCCTACCATCTCTGTTTCTCTATAATCTGGAATTTCCATCTTGGAAACACCAACCCTGGCTGGCAGTGCACTTGAGTTTTGCGGGTGATGGGTGCTGCAGATGAGGCTGGGTGGGGCATGTGTCTTCCATTTGGCTCATCAGGGTCTAGTCTGTCACTTGATGGCTAACACTCCATCATCCTAACTACCACGTTGGAAATGACTGATTTAGGGTTATATAAAGGAGATATTCCAGAGGAAGCCACCATGGGCGTGCCTTTCAGAGGCACCTTTGTGATGGACACGTGGAGACTCACAGTTCTTTCGTGGTCCAAAACAACAACAAAAACAAAATAATCGGGCAATCCGGCAGGTGAGGGGCAGGGTGCATTGATACTGATAATCTGAGTCACTTTTTCAGTTGGCCTTCAGTTTCAAAGCCAAGGATGAGGACAAGCTATTAGTTAAAAGATGAAATATTGTGTAAAAGATATTTCGATCTAAGAGAAATAGATACTACCCTCAAAGTTTGCAGGAGAGTTAAACTCAAACACTGGATTCCATCAGTAACTCCAAGTCTACGAGGCACCAGGGCAAATACTTGCACCTCAGCACTAAGCCCGTTGAGCCAGGCCTGGACGGGGCAGCTGAGTCTCTGGTGTCCTTGGTCAGCATCTTCCTGCTGGCGGCCTCAGGAAGGAGCAATCCCTTTCCAAGGTGACACATCTCTGTGTCTTTCTACTAAGATTTAAAAAGGAGAAATTGGATCAAGTAAACAGATCAGGGAGGATGAAGAAAGGACCCAGGCCCTAGAAGTTTGGTTGACAGGCAGGGGACACGGAGGCTGACCTGAGCTCTGGAGCTGGTATGTGTGAGCGTTTCATGATGAGAGCGTCCTCACATCAGCGAAGCTTCCAGAAATGCCCCCTAGATGTGGGTGAGCTGCAGGGCCATGTCCGTAAGGGTGTCTAGATCCAGGGATTAAGGAGAAGTGGGAGTGTGCCCCTCCATGGAGCCCCAGCACGGGGTGGGAGCCGCCACCTTCCCTTTCTGCTCTCTCTTCTCCTGGGAGACCTGGTGAGCTGAGCATGTGCTTCTGAGTGTTGGGAAAAGATGTAAATCGGTTTCTCCCAACTCTGACAGGGGAAACAATGTTTGACACTGTAGAAAATACATAATTTCCCACTGATTTATTTCTGTCTCCTTCTGGGCCAGGCCAGCGTGGGGAAAGCAAAGATGTACCTATTCAAATGACAAACATGTCACCAAGACGCTGTAATGCCTTGGCCCTTGCAGCCTCCCAGAGCATCAGGCTGCGTTCCATGACATCCTGCTAACTCTTTGTATTTATGTAGCACTTTTATTCCCAAAGTGTCTGTGAATATATTGTCCCCTTTCCTCCTCTCAAGCTAATGCTTACAGACTTCTCCCTGGAGCGTGGAAGCACCAGAGAAGGACAGAGAGAAGGTGGCCACGCAGCTGTGTGGCCCTCTGCCCCACCGTGCTGGGACCTGCTATGGTCCCTCCTCCCACATGCCCCCTCCACCCTTTCTCCTGCCACCCCCAACCTTCACCCACCCATTTCACTCTGCAGACTCCTCCCACTGCCTGGGGAGATGGTGAGGACCATGAGGGCAGCCCCTGCCACGTGGCAAATTTATTTCCCACTGGGGCCACACCGCCCACCTCACCCGGCCCAGCCTCCCACCTGGCTACCCTTCTTCTTTGGCTATCTTAGCCCTTGACCCACCCCTCCTCTGTGGGTCAGACGAGTCCCCCGGATGTCCCCCCCAGAGCTACCCCAAAGCTTCATCCTCAGTCCCACTTATTGCCTTTCTATAACTTGTGTTGCAACCTGGGGATAGTCCTCTTCCACCTCAGTCTGTGCTTGTCCATGGCTGCCCAGTCTGTAGAGAGCTGCAGATGTGGCCGGTGGTCTTGACTGTCCCTCACTCTGTCCACTCTGCTGCAGCCCTGATGATGGCTTACACCTGCAGCCTTCTCAGAGGACAGAGCCAGTCTGCCTAAAGGCTCCTGGACTAGGGGACCCCAGCCCAATTGGGTGGCCCAGTCCATCCAGGCAGGGGAGCCGCAGAGGTGACATGAATGCTCAGGAGCCTGCTGGTCAGGCCACAGCTGTACCTGCCCCACAGTTTGGGCTTGTTCGGCCTCTTTCCTCCTGTTCCCTTGAGGCTGCTCCTAAGACACTGAAGCACCTTCCCCAGGTCCTGTTTCCTCCTCTGTTTCTCTGCAGCCTGATCTAGGATGTTCCCCCAGTGGAGGTCCCGAAGGCCATTGCTCTCCTTTGGGCGGCCAGGGGTCCCTTCTCCATCCTCACCCCTGTGATCCACTGCTCTGCAGCCCTGCCGTCCTCCCCTCCCTATCTGGCCCAACTCCATGGGGGTGCACCCACCCTGCTTTCAGCAGCAGTTTGCCAGCTTGAGCATCAGAAGGGAACCCGGATTTCAGCTCCCATGACCTTGAAGGTAGTTAGTGCTTCAAACTCAACCATTCACGATACTGAGGATATACAGTGGCTGCTTCACAGAGCGGCTGGCATGTCAACACCAGCACGGTGTTGTGAAAGGGACGGTGACTGTGAAAGGGAGTGTGTGCCTGAAGACACAAGGGGCTCCACCACCTGGAGGTCCCCTACCCCCAGACCCAGTAGCTCCTGGCTGCCTGGTCAGAGCCTCAGCACAGGGGAAGGGCTGCTCATCCCTCCCCAGTACCGCCACCCCTCCTGGGCTCCTGACAGACTCCCAGGCACACCCAGGTCCATTAAGGCATTGTCCAAGACTGCTGAGCACTCAGAACAGGGTCTGGGGTGGGCGCTCGGGGACAGGGATGGGTCTGGTGTCAGGGAGACGTTGAGTGGAGCTGGGCCTCAGGGATGCCTAGGACAGGGGCAGGACTGATGTGACATCTGCAGAGATGATGCTGAATGCAGGACAGAGACAGTACAGAGAGCAGGGAGAGGATATCCTGGAGCTGTGTCAGGGCCGGGAGGAAGCTGGCCCCAAGCTGGGTGAGGTGGAGAAAGAATACGGGCCAGGAGGGGACTGGGCAGGAAGGCAAGGAGGCCGCTAGCCTTCTGCTTCCTACCCAGGGTGGGGTGCGGCTTTGCCATGGTCAACAGAAGCCCAGGGGCACAAAAGGTGACTCTAGGGGGAGCAGTTGTCACATGTAGCCCTGCGCCCCAGGAGCCTACAAGCAGAAGAGGCTGCCCATCTTCCCAGCACCCCTGACATCCATGCTCGGCCCCAGTTATGGGCAGGCTCTTGCCATCCACATCTACACCTGGATGTCATTGGCTCTGTGAGTGGTGGTCACGTCCTTCAAGGTAGATTGTAACTGGCCTGGGTCTGTAGAGGACGATTCTACATGTCCCCTGGACACTGTCTGTGTCGTGGCCTGCCTCCCCAGCCTGCCTCGAGGTGAGAAAGTTGAGTGATGCGGGACACAGAGGCTGAGACCTGCAATGAAATTCTATGGTGAATAAGGAAGACTACAGCTCTCTCTTGGCATGTAGCAACTTTATTTCTTCCACCAAAGCTTATATAGGCACAACTAATGAATAAACATATGACTTAAACCTTAGCCCCAGGCCTCTCACTGCCTGGAGCCTATGGGTCTATGGATTAACTGATAACCGGGTCACTAACATTATCTAAAGCTATTCTTATGCTAAGTAAACCAAAACAAAACCACAAAACAAGATAATGGGTAATAAGCTGTTTGAAAGCTTGACCTTTAACAGACCATCTGGAGGCAGTCATTCATCTTTAGGGAGTAGTCTGGAAATTCCTGAGATACACAGGTACCTGCCTGCAGGCCTGCCCCCAGGAAGCCAGGCCCTTAATCACTTCTATGTGACCAGGCCTTTAGACACATATGGAGTTCTATCCAGGTTTTTTTTCCTTTCTAACTCACAAATGACTTCAAACTTGCCTTCACAAAATGGAACCATTTAAAGGCTTATTTATAGGCTTTCTGCCTATTCAAGGTGCACGCATTTCATTTGATTTTCACCATTACACAGACAGGCAAAATGTACCCCTTTCTATCTGAAGGGCGGGAACAAGAAATATGATTACAAAGTCAATTAGTCTTACAGGTGTTTTCCCAAATCCTTGGCATTGCTATAACAAGGTTCCTTGTCTCACCTGCATCTTTATAATTGGTTATGATCTTTAAAAAATGGCAAGCTAGGAAAGCAGGCTTGTCATACCACTTGGGCAGGGAAACCCCAGATCTCTGCTCTGGGCATTCACAGCAAACCCAACAGCTCTAATCAGAAACAGGTGGGGACAGGGCCCTGGGTGAGTGCCCACCACCGGCCACCTCTGTGAAGAAAAACAGAGCAGACAGGTGTCGACTTGACCTTGTATCTGCTGAGAAACATGGAGAAGTAGGAGGCCGCGGTAGATTCATGAGACCTTCACAACTGTCCAGGCCTACTGGAAGGGTTAAAACATGCTCCCACTTTACAGACACCAAAAAAAGTAACCATTAACTTGGCTACAGGTCCCCTACAGATGCCAGCTGCAAGGAAACAGCCAATTCCTTTGACAGGTTTTGGGAGATCAGCCAGTGCTCTGTGTGATCCCCACAGAGGTGCCAGGGCCCAGGCAGGGCCTCTGTCTGAAGGAGTGGTGGTGGCCGCAGTGGAAGTCACACCTGGACAGAAGCTTGGAGTCTGCATGAACTCCCTCTAAGGTCAAACAGGAGCAGCACCAAGTGAGCAGAGATGTCTGACCTTGGCTGGCTCCTCGCAGAAGAGGGCACCTCCTGGCCCTCTAGCCCTGCCTTCTTCCTCGAGGAAGTGATGGTCCTGCTGGGCGTTACGGGACACATTCAAGGGAAGGCTCTAGAGGTCAAATGTGGGGCACAGAGTGCGGTGGGGCAGGAGGAAGTGGTACTCGGGTTGAAGGGCTCTGGGCAGGAGAGCTGGCCTTTGAGTTAGATGATGATGTGGGGTCATTCCCAATCCTCATACAGTGACATCACCACACTCACATCACCAGAGGGTCGTGCAGATGGAGGACATAACACAGCTCATCATCACCTTCACTGCATAATGCCCGCTGTTTGGGACTGCTGCCCAGGACCCACATGAAGGAGCTTTGATTTTCCTCACAACCATGGGGAGAAGGCTTGGAGGGTGCAGGACAAATTCACACCTCCGCATGCTCATACCAGTTCAGGATGGAGAATAGACGGACGGGAGTGAGGTGGAAAGGCTACTGTGTGTCCTGGAAAACAGGATCCCATCAGCCTGCAAATAGCTGGCCCAAAGGGATGTCCCGACTCAGGATTAACAGAGCCTGCCTCTGATTCAATTTGGGAGGAGTGAAGAGTGGAGCCAGGGACCACCTCAAACTTGGGTCTTGTGGAACTTATTGGCTGGTGAGTGAACACTTGTGTCAGGGACAGGGGTAGAGCAGCTGTGATGGCAAGGGGGTCAGTCACAGGGGCTGTCTGTCTGAAGGGTCCAGGGAAGGGGGAGGAGGGGTGGTTTCAGCCTTGCTGGGTGTAAGGTGTGTGAGACTGTCAGTGAGAGTCACCAGCTCTACCCAGGCGGACTGAGGTGGGACCGGATGCACATGCTCACAGGCACCCCCAGAAGCAAATGATCAGAGACAACAGGGTAGCACCAGGCTTGCTGAGTGCAACGTCCACCTGCCGGCTCACACTGAAGGCACTCCCAGGGCGCCAGGGTCCCAAGGAGCCTTCCCTGTGACAGCAGCCCAGGGCTTCCCCACACAGCCCCTCCTGCTGACACCTCACCTAGGATCCCCCCCAAAACCTCAGGGACACAGAGGAAATGGTTCTCAGAGTCTTGTGAGCCTGAGAGGCCTGAGAGAGAGAGGAGGTGTATACAGCTGTCCCTTGGTATCCAGGAGAGATTGCTCTCAGGACCCTCCATGGATACCAAATCCACAGATGCCAAGTTCCTCATATAAAGTGATGGCACCTTTGCACAGGACCTACGCACATCCTCCCAGTGCTTTAAATCACCCCTGGAGTATTTGTAGCCCGTGGTACGATGCCTACCTACGGCTTCATCCTCCCAGATCCAACATAGTTCTTGGCATGTGGTAAATTCAAGTTTTGCTTTTCATTTGCTTTTTGAAGAAATTTGTCATTTCTTTCCTGAATATTTTCAGTCTGTGGTTGGTTGAATCCAGGGATGCAGAGTCCACAGATTCTGGGGGCCATGCACATTATACGTCAAGTGGGGTCCTGCGGCTGTTGGGGTAACCACACTTGCTCTTCACCGTCTAATCGGCGGTCAGCTGCACTTGTGGTCCTTTGCTCTTTTCTCCCAGCACGACTGATTCCTGCAGCACCATTTACAGTGAACCCCCAAACGGTGAGGGCAGACTCTACATCCGTCTCTCCAAAGAGGCTTACTCAGCGCTTATTTATTGAGGGCTGAGACAGACTCACAAGATACCAGCAGGCGCCCTACGACGGAAGATGAGCCCGTGACAGAGCTGCCGTCCATCACTACAGGCTCTCTGCTCCCCAGTGCAGCTGGCCCGACAGCCAGCGCAGGGATGGGGGTGGAGGTCCGTTGGTAATGACCTAGTTAGTGGCTTCATGGAGAAGTGGACGAGTAGAATTAGAAGGAGGAGCTCTTCCTGTTGTGTGTTTCGCTGTTCCCAGGATTTATGGGCCTGGAGTTTCCAGCCTTTTGTGAAATCTTTGTCCTAAAGGCTGTAGAAGACTCTTGAAGACTTGAATATAAACCAGCCTTTGCAATTCTGTTGACTGATTTATGTATAGTGGAGTATTTTGTTTTTTGGTAGTTTTTATGGGAGCTCCAAAAATCCTTAGGGATATCTGTAGAGCGTCAGGGAGCTCCACGGAACTGGCCTTCTGACTTCTATAGAGCCTGGCCTTGTATTTCCATGAGGAGTGAATTGCCAAGAGATGGTGTCTGGGGGATGTCTATAGCCACCCACCTGCTGGGCAGCTGTCTCTGAGGCTTCTCTGCCCCTGGCTGTCTCTGGCTCTCCACTTGCACTGCCCCTGGGGTGGATCTTCAGGTCATTTCTCACCATCTGCCTTTCTCTCTTTATATGCTGATGTGGGTGCCCACACCAGGCCTCTCAGTTACCTGGCCTGTCAGCTGCCACCTGCGTGATTCATTCTTCAAACAGCTTCCACATCCAGATCACTTGGTGCTGTCTAAACACACAGGGAATAGGACTTCAGGTGTACGAAAGGGAATAAATGTAGATTCATTCAAGATCTGTATGTCTAAACTGCAGAGGAAACCCCAGTAGAGCTGAGGGCTGAGTCTTGCTTCCCGGATTGAGTGCTGGCTCTTTAACCAGCAGGGCAGGGCCAGTGGGTTCTGCTGCCCCATCCTCCAGAGCCATCAGTGCAGGATTTTCAGCCTGCAATCAAGTCCCACCTTGTTCCTGGGCCTCACGGGCTGAGGGAGGTGGAAGCTGCCCCCACTGTGACCTGCGGGCTGGGATCTAGGGTGGGTGAGAGCAGCTCTTGATCATCAACGTGCCCAAAGGGAGTGAAAAATGCATCACGAGGTGATGGACGTTCCATTATGTCCAGGAGCACGTTTGAAGCTGCCAAAGAAATCAGATTGAGCCCCAGTCCTGGCTGCTCTGTGCAGAAGAGACCCCCAGGCTGCCAAAGCCATTTCAGGGAAACAATATGAGAACCTACGCTAGGTATTATGTTGTCCTTTATGATGTATGTGGTGCATTTATATTTTTCTTTAATAACATGTTATTCTGTGATGTCATTACTTAGTGAAACCTAAAAGCATTGCGAGTATGTAGTCCTTGTTCTTTTTAACTGAAGTGCATCTTGACATCCCAAAGCACAGGGCTGCGAGAGCAGAGCGGGCCTTTCCCGTGGCGCCTTCCTTGCCCTTGGGATGGTACAGACCTGCCTCCACCCGCTGCTGAAGCCACCTTCCTCTCCTGCTCCCAGGTCCCGGGAACTGTCCCCTCCTCGGTGCTGAGAGAGGCCACAGAGGGGCCGAGCCTCTTCTGCCTTCCTGACAGCTGGACCCTACCCTCTATGGGGCTGGCTCATGCTGGCTGGGTTTTATCATAATGTGCTTTAATTCCAAGGCCCACACTTTGGCACTGGTCCTGCCTGACAGGCTTTGTGATGTTAGACTGAGGACTTCTCCCTGGTAAACCTTTGGGCTCTCAACAGGTCACACCTTCTCATTGAGAATAACCTGGCCACATAGGTCAGAAACACTTTCTATATTATTCTATTCATATTGTAATATTTCCCAATTTTATTAGACAAGGAATATGGGGCAATCATAGAAAACTAATTTAAAAATACATGAGAACTAAAAGAAAACATCATTTATTGCTATATCACTCAGGTGGACTATTTTAAGCTATAGTCTGCACCTTACACAGACAGACTTTAAATATGAATACAAGTAAACACAAACATTTAAATACAGTGAAACCTCTGTAAGTCGATCACCCGAGGACTGTAACCAACTGGTCAACACACACTGGTGGTCACCAGAAGGAACTAAGCCTATCGCACTGATAGGTACTGGTGCTGCATGTCCAGTCATTGAAAATTAGGTCACCTTCAGGAGCTGGTCAGCATGGGGAGGGGCCAGCTACAGAGGTTCTCCTGTGTATATATACACAAACCAAGACAAGTTGAGATACCACATGCCCACCAGAAAAGGTGACATTTCAAGGATGGACCACGTCAGTGTTGGAAGGCCTGTGGGGCCGTGGAAGCCCACACCTTACTGCTGCAGGTGCAGAAGGTCCAGCAGCTTCGGGAAATCGTTGGTCAGTTTTTTGTAAAGATAACATACAACGCTGGTATAACTCAGCCATTCTACTGCTAAGTATTTACCAAAAATAAATAAAAGCATATCGTCACAGAAATCTGCATGCAGATGTTCCTAGCAGCTTTACAAATAGTAGCCACAAGCTGGGGAGAAGAGAGACATCCATTCAGCATGAACAACTAGCACCCTGTGTCACATCAATCCGAGGGACACATCAGCAATAAAAAGGAAAAGCAGTGAGATACACACGGCGTGAACGACTCTCAGAAGCAGAGTGCTGTGTGTGAGTGGCCAGGGGCAAAGGCTCAACCCTGCACGCATCCATGTGTGCAAAATTCTAGTAAAGGCAGACAGCAGGGCAGCTGTGCCTGGGCAGGGTGAGGGAGGGAAGGACTGACTGCCCAGGGGCACAGGGACCGTGGGGGCACAGGGTGCTGAGTTTTCATTACAGTGGTTACATGTGTTTGAAAGAATCCAAACTCTGTGCTTGAGAGGGTGAATTTCATTACATGCAAATTATACTCGATAAACATAGCTTAAAAAGGTATCTAAATATTGATACATAATTAAATTTATAGAATATGCCAACTATTCATACACACAAAATATGTGTGTATGTATCATTTATATATACAGACAGAGCTCATTACAAAAGTTTTGAGATATACAAAAATCAAGAAACGTAAAATCATTGCACTGGGAAACAAATGCTACACAAACAGCCAGCCTGTGTATCTGTGCCACACTCGGCATCACCAGCCAGTGTGTGTATCTGCGCCTCACTCGGCACCACCAGCCAGCGTGTGTATCTGCACCTCACTCTGCACCACCAGCCAGCCTATGTATCTGCACCTCACTCTGCACCACCAGCCAGCGTGTGTATCTGCACCTCACTCAGCACCACCGGCCAGCCTGTGTATCTGCGCCTCACTCAGCACTACCAGCCAGCGTGTGTATCTGCACCTCACTCTGCACCACCAGCCAGCCTATGTATCTGCACCTCACTCGGCACCACCAGCCAGCATGTGTATCTGCGCCTCACTCGGCACCACCGGCCAGCCTGTGTATCTGCGCCTCACTCGGCACCACCAGCCAGCGTGTGTATCTGCACCTCACTCGGTACCACCGGCCAGCGTGTGTATCTGCACCTCACTCAGCACCACGGGCCAGCATGTGTATCTGCGCCTCACTCGTCACCACCGGCCAGCGTGTGTATCTGCACCTCACTGGACATCACCGGCCAGCCTGTGTATTTGTGCCTCGCTCGGCACCACCGGCCAGCCTGTGTATCTGCGTCTCACTCGGCACCACCGGCCAGCCTGTGTATCTGCACCTCACTCGGCACCACCAGCCAGCGTGTGTATCTGCACCTCACTCGGCACCACCGGCCAGCCTGTGTATCTGCGCCTCACTCGGCACCACCGGCCCGCGTGTATACCTGCACCTCACTGGACATCACCGGCCAGCCTGTGTATTTGTGCCTCGCTCGGCACCACCAACCAGCGTGTGTATCTGCACCTCACTCTGCACCACCAGCCAGCCTGTGTATCTGTTCCTCACTCGGCACCACCGGCCAGCCTGTGTATCTGTTCCTCACTTGGCACCACCTGCCAGCCTGTGTATCTGCACCTCACTCAGCACCACCAGCCAGCGTGTGTATCTGCACCCCACTCAGCACCACCAGCCAGCCTGTGTATCTGTTCCTCACTCGGCACCACCGGCCAGCCTGTGTATCTGCACCTCACTCAGCACCACCAGCCAGCGTGTGTATCTGCACCTCACTCAGCACCACCAGCCAGCCTGTGTATCTGCACCTCACTCAGCACCACCGGCCAGCGTGTGTACCTGCACCTCACTCGGCACCATCGGCCAGGGTGTTTGTATCTGCACCTCACTGGGCACTACACTCTCTAAAGGTCATAGAAACACTGGATTACTCATCTTTTGTTTGCAAGAATGTAAAGGGTTATTATTTGTCAATTTATTAAAAACTAAATGTGTGACAACCTTAAGACCTGGCAGCTGTGCTCCTGGGTATTAAGCCTAGAGAAATGAAGACTCAAGTTCACAGGAAAGCCTGCCCGTGCATGTTGATAGAAACTTTATTTTTAACAATCCTAGCTCAGAAACACTCAAGTGTCCTTCGATGGGAAAACAGTTAAATTGTTCAGGGTGTGACCATCCCAGGGAATGTTATACAAGGGTTAGACTGACACGCTCACAGTCCTGGTTAACCCTCCAGCTCCAGACCATGATGCTCAGTGGAAAATGTCAATGAAACATGGACCAATGCCACATGTGTTATTCCTACAACATTCTGCAATGACAAGGTTATAGAATTGGAGAACAGATGAGTGGTGGCTGTGGTTAAGGCGGGTGGGGTAGGAGGGGTTGGGGCTGACATAAAATGGCAACTCGGGGGTCCTTCCTTTGGAAAAATGCTCTCTCGTGGCAGCTTCGGTGCCCATCTCCCACCTGTGATGCAAGACCAGTTTTGCCAGATATTCTTCCTGGGGGAAGCTGAGTAAAGTGTGTACAGAAATTTCTCTGAGTTACTGCTTATAACTACATGTAAAGCTACAGTTATTGTCTTAAAACAAAAGTGTATTTAAAAATTTCAGCACTCATAGCTCAGTAGTTAGGGCACCGGCCACATACACGGAGGCAGGTGGGTTCAAACCTGGGCCTGCTAAACAACGACGACAACTGCAACAAAAAATGGCCAGGCATTGTCGCCATGCCTGTAGTCCCAGATACTTGAGGCTGAGGCAAGAGAATCACTTAAGCCCAAGAGTTAGAGGTTGCTGTGAGCTGTGATGCCAGGCCACTCTACTAAGGGTAACATAGTGAGACTGTCTCAAAAAAAATAGATAAATAAATAAAAATATATGCATGTGTGTAAATACATAAAAAGAGATGTACTTACGAACACATACACATCCACAAGCACATGTAACATGAGCAAATACACACGCGTGTGACATTCACATGCACACACAATGCACACTGTCACATACACACATGTAAACACTCATGCACACTCAAATGCATGCATACATTATTTACATGTGCACATACATTTATATACATGCACACACGAACACACACGCGTAGCCCCACATACACATGCACACAAGGCACACATGGACCCCCAGATATATATGCACAGCCCCAGACACACATGCACACGTGCAGACCCCCACACACACACACGCACACAAGGGAATGTAGCACACCTTACTTAGGAGGCTGCAGAGGGGCAGCTCCCCAGTGGTGGTCACTTCAAAGTCCATGTCTTACTCCAGCCATCAGCCAAAGCTCCCTTGACTCCTCTCCTGCCCAGGGCAGACCCCTCCAAGTGGCGTGGGGAATCTTCTCCCTGATGTCAGCATGTGCCAGGGCAGCGCCAGGTCTCCCTTCCCTCCTGCGTCCCCTCTGACCCACCTCTCAGAAGACACTTCCACTTGGGTGTCCCATCGACATCGCATCCCCAACACACCCCACTCAGTGGCACTCATCTCGTTGTCCCTGTCTCCCAAGCTGAAACCTGAGCATCTGCACCCTGCTGCTTCTCCCACACCACTTTAATCCATTAGAAAATCAGACTTGCTGTGGCCTCTGAACAGACACGGAGACTCTCGGTTCTCACCTCACTGCACCCTGCTTCTCCCTCCCCTCCCTGCGGTCTTTACACAGGAGCCTGAACAAGTTTCTCTAAGTCAAATTATCCCACTGAAGTTCTCAAAGTACAGCAATGGCTCCTCACTTCCCTCAAAGTGAAGCCAAAGGCCCCACTCCCTGTGTGGCCCAGGCGGCTGGTCACCTGCCATTCTCCAAGTTGACCTGCATGGCCACTACCGATTCTCAAGCAACTCAAGCCACACGAGCTGCCGCTTTCCAGACACACCAGGCTCATTCTCACTTTGACCTTTGCTCCAAGCTTCGCTCTGCCTGGGCTGAACGTCCTTCATGTCTTCACTTGGGCAACTTCATTCCAACATTCACGTCTCTCAAACATCGTCTTCTCTGTGGGATCTGCTGTGACACCCCTACTTACCTCTCCTCCCTGCACACCCTCTGTAAGATTTGTCACCTCCTTACGTGCAAGTGGCACAGATCATAGGTCATATCTATGTGGCTTATTGTCTGTCTTCCCCTGTGCACAGGACTGTCCCTGGGTCTGGAGTCTTCACCTGCTCAGCACGGCTTCTCCAGGGCACATAGCACCTTGGCACAAACTAGACTCCCAGTAAATACTGCCAGACTGAACGTGGTCCAAACTCAGTTCCAATCCTAGCTTGGATAATCACCGTGTTATTTAAACTATCTTGATCTCACTGTTTTTGTCCTGAAATGGAGTCTTGGACTGTGAAGGAATCATTGCAAAGATTAACCAAGGCATCATTTGCAAAGTGCGATGCTCCCATCTGGCGTGGAGTGAATGCAGTAGGCGCTGGTTTACCTGTCCTAGGACTGCCGGGCTCTCTCAGCAAGCTGCATTGTTTAGACAAAGTGGCCGTCACAGACCTCACCTGCCTTGTGTTCCACCTGCCATGTGGGTGAGGGGAAATCTGTCACCTGCTGCCTGCAAGCGACGTGTGTGCTGAGCACTCTCCGGGTATGGCCTCAGTAACGCAGTAACAGCCCTGTTAGGTAGACGCTGTGATTAGCCCCGTGGTGATGAGGTGGGTGATGACCTGGCTACTCAGGGCCCATCCTGCAGCCATTCCCTGATCCATCCACCACCCACTGCATCAAAGACGGAAGCTGTGAAGGGCTCTGCAGGGAGCACATGTGCATGTGGCTTCCCAAGCCCTTGTCTGATTATGCATCTAACATGAATTCTAACAGAAAAATTGGCAAATAGTTTTGACCGTATTTTAAGGTCTTTGATACTATTTAAGAAATTATTCTTCTGAATATTTTTTTTCACAATTTACAGTGTCATTAACAGAAAACAAGAATTTCAAATACAAAAATGAATCTTCTAGAGAGCACACATTTTTGCTGAATACATTTTTCATGATTTTTTGTAAGATATGTATTTTTAATTCTTGGTTTTATAAATAAAGCTCTTTCAACCTCTTGATGAATGAAATACTTTCTCTTCTGAGACTTTCCCTTCCTTTGGACACACTTCTTTGATCAAAGCTCAAGACTCATCTTCAAATTCTCTCCTGGAAAACGTCCTTGTTCCTTTACTTTTCCAACAGTGACTGGGGCTACCAGCAGCACGGTCCTGGGTGCTACACAGCCAGAAGGATCCCAGATTCATAGTTGCTCCTCCGTGAAGGAGTTGACCCTTTTCTTCACCTGGAGGGAACCTCATTGCCTTCCATGGCTCTTTGGGGCCACTGCCCTGGGGAATGTCCACTCTTCTTCTAGGGAGGTGGAGGCCACACGTCCTGTGTCAGCCCAGACTGCAGACCACAGGTGCTCCGGGATGGCAGAAAATCAGAACAGAGCAGCCCTGCCCTCCCTGGCTGCTAGTTAAGAAAATAAGAAGGTAAAAAGATTTGTTTCTTAGATGCTCTTGCTGTGATGTGGGTGCCAATGTTTCGTTTTAAATATAATTTATTTTTACTGTTACTAATCACTTGGCCACATTGAAATGAAACACAAACATTTTCTTTTTTTTTTTTTTATTGTTGGGGATTCACTGAGGGTACAATAAGCCAGGTTACACTGATTGCAATTGTTAGGTAAAGTCCCTCTTGCAATCATGTCTTGCCCCCATAAAGTGTCCTCCCTCCCCACCCCCCCTCCCTCCGTCCCTCTTTCAGCTTCCCCCCCATAACCTTAATTGTCATTAATTGTCCTCATATCAAAATTGAGTACATAGGATTCATGCTTCTCCATTCTTGTGATGCTTTACTAAGAATAATGTCTTCCACGTCCATCCAGGTTAATACGAAGGATGTAAAGTCTCCATTTTTTTTAATAGCTGAATAGTATTCCATGGTATACATATACCACAGTTTAATCCATTCCTGGGTTGGTGGGCATTTAGGCTGTTTCCACATTTTGGCGATTGTAAATTGAGCTGCAGTAAACAGTCTAGTACAAGTGTCCTTATGATAAAAGGATTTCTTTCCTTCTGGGTAGATGCCCAGTAATGGGATTGCAGGATCAAA
This sequence comes from Nycticebus coucang, assembly GCF_027406575.1. Lineage (NCBI taxonomy): Eukaryota > Metazoa > Chordata > Mammalia > Primates > Lorisidae > Nycticebus > Nycticebus coucang. Next base: position 158,782,075 of record NC_069782.1, on the reverse strand, counting down.
TGGGAGGTCTAGCTTGAGCGCTTTGAGGTTTCTCCATACTTCCTTCCAGAAAGGTTGTACTAGTTTGCAGTCCCACCAGCAGTGTAAAAGGAAACACAAACATTTTCTATTAAAAATAAAAATATAGTGAGTTCTAACATCTGGCACTCTGTTCAAGGTCTGTGTGTCTTCCCTGGCAGCCTGCACTAGGTTACCTGCTCCTGAGATACGGAGAAAGCCCCCTTGGTGACCGTCATGTCACATTGGGGGCTTAAGTGGCAGGGAGGGTGACCTCGGAACTGTGGCCATCAGCCAGGGAGAGAGGAATGGGAGGCGCGGGTGCGGACTTCTGCTAGGCATGCCCTCCCGTTCCCTCCACTCACCTACAAGGCCACCACCTGTGACTGTCCTTAGTGTGAACGTCCTCACTCTTGCCACCACAAACAAGATGGCAAAACATTTTTGGCTCTGATATATTCTCTCTCCATTGTGCTGGTAGTCCTCAAGATTCTTTAATTAAGAGAAGGTTGCAAAGATTTTGAGGCAGGATAAGGCATCTCTGTCTCTCTGCAACGCTGTCCAGGCAGCCACGCCCCGGCAGAGCAGCTTAGCCATCCTCACGCCACTGTTTGGCCATCGCTGAGCTGTTACACACCCTGCGATTGTTATGTTGCAGAAATGTTCTAAGTCATAGTTTGCCTATCATGTGCCCGAGCTGTCCACGGACTGCTCACCACACCAGAAAGTCCCTTTGTGCAGAAAGTGATGGTCTCTGTAAAATGCTTCCCGGTGGTCATGAAGCCCAAAGTGCAATGTCGTCCAGCGCATTCAGGGCAGCGTCTGTCACTGCTGCATGTTTCTTCGGGCCTGCAGCTCCACTTTCCCGCTTAGCAGGCGCTGCCTGATATGCAAGACTCCAGCAGCCCAGAAACACGCCCGGGAGGGAGGGACAGCGTCGAGGACTGCATGCCCTGTCCTCAGGGCTCAGGACAGGTCCTGAGGTGCTGCTGAACTCTTGGGGACTGTGACATGACCCTGCCTCGGCCTGAGGGGCCAGCACTGCCACCTGGCCTGGAGGCAGGTTAGAAACGCAGCCTCCGCAGCCCTGCCCTGGATCTGTGGAGCCAGAAACTGCACTTTGACCATATCCCCGCGGCGCTGGTGTATCCAGAGCAGTTTGGGAAGTGCTGGTTTGGATCTGTGGCTGTAAACTCTCCTTGTTCAACAGAATCACTTAGGAAATTATTTGAAACTCTCAGTCTTGGTGCCAGAAGAAAAGGTGTCTGCTGCTTAGGAACCAACCCCTCACCAGAGTTTGAAGAGTCCCACGTGCAGCCAGGGGTTAGAGCCTGAGGCTGGACCCCTGTGCATCATCCTCCAGGTCCATACCCCCTAATTTCTATCCAGGTCGAAGAACCATACACCAATCAAGAACAGTTTGGACCATCAAGTGGTGACTCAAAAAATCCCTGGAAAAAATACTAATTTTAACTGCTTGAGCCCAAACAAGAGGACAAAATTAAACGTGCACTCTGGCATATTTAGAAAACAGGGGCCATTTAATTTCTCAATGTACCGGTGGTAAAATAAAACCAACAAATGTGATGCATTCCCTCCCCAGCATTCTGTCTTGCCATGTGGATAAATTTAATGTCACAGTGCTTTCAAGCCCTGATAGATTTTATAACTATGATAAAATTTTGATAAGAAATAAATTTTGTTTTTTATTTTTTATTTTTTTTATTAAATCATAGCTGTGTATATTAATGCGATCACGGGGCACCATACACTGGTTTTGTAGACCATTTGACACATTTTCATCACACTGGTTAACATAGCCTTCCTGGCATTTTCTTAGTTATTGTGTTAAGACATTCACATTCTACATTTACTAAGTTTCACATGTACCCTTGAAAGATGCACCGCAGGTGTAATCCCACCAATCCCCCTCCCTCTACCCACCTCCCCCCTTCTTCCCTTCCCTCTCCCCCTTCCCCCTACTCTTAGGTTATAACTGGGTTATAGCTTTCATGCGAAAGCCATAAATTAGTCTCATAGTAGGGCTGAGTACATTGGATACAAGAAATAAATTTTGATCCAGGTTTGGTTTCATTTGGAGGTTATAACTGATAGCATCTTAAAGTGCCTGGAATTATGTTGTAAAGATTCTGTGGGTTTCCTCGGTTTCTGGCTGCTGCATCACTACCTGAGAAAGCGGCTAAGAGGACTTGGGCGTCTGCGCTGTGTGTGGTTTATCCTGCAGCTGCCCCATCTGGTGGGCTGAGAATGGCTTGGACTGTCATCAGTTCAGGGACAGACACTCACTCCCAGTGTCCAAATGAAATTGACTGTGGGAGGGGACGGGAGACCCTTCTCCTGTGGCCACTCAAGTGTCACTTCTTATCTGCTGGTGTGCAAATGCACCCTGCCCTCCCACCATGATCGGTCCAGCAAGCGGGTGGGCAGGGGAAGCTGGGGGCTGGGAGTCTCAGGCACTGGGGTGGCCAGGCTGAGCTGAGCACATGGTCACATCTGGCAGGAGGGCTTAGGCAGGGACCAGGGGGCACTTAGCCTTCAATGAGAAGGAAGGTGAATGCCAGCCCTGCAGACCCTGGACAATAACAGGTCACCACCACACTTGGTCACAGGGCCTTGGACAACTGTCTTGCCGTGGCGGAGTGGGGGTCAACTGTTGCCTGGAGAAGCTCCGCGGACTCAAGATAGGGACAGACATTAATTTGCCCAGTTCAGGAGGGTCAGAGAAGTTACAGAAACAGCGAGGGTGGGGACCAGGCTGCTGTGGAAGGTGATGTCTGTCTATCTTGGACAGATGGTGCTTTCTCCCTAGCGGACTAGCCAGAGCAGCTCAGCCCCTGCCCTCTGCACCATCATCAGGATGTGACACCAAGGAGGTCCCCAAGCTCGTGGGGCCATGTGAGACCTCCTCAGAGGGCATGGGTCCTAGCCCACTGTCCTGTGAGCAACAGGGCATGCCTGCTCACTCCACTCTGGAATCCTCGAGCTAAAGTCACCTCATTACTCCAACTGCTTTCCAGACGAGGTCGCTGCCCTCTAAACCCTCCACATCCTCTGTGTGGAGCAAACCTGGGCAAGTACCCACTGGGAGTGGACCGACGCCAGATCCTCTGCCGTCCCCCACGTCTGGGAGGAAGTCCTCACTCCCAGCGCCTGTCACTCGGAGGAGATGTGCAGGGTCCCCAAAGACATGTGAGCACTGGTCTGTCTGCCCAGCCCGGGCACACGGCCCACTGAGCTCTCACCCCCCGGTCCACTCACGCCTTATCCACAGGGCAGGGCCTCGCTTTCTCTCTCAAGCTCACCCTGCTTCTCATGTTTCTTCAGGGTTACTATTTCTTTGGATGTTGGCATGAAATTCCTCACATTCTAACAATTGATATCTAATCTGAAATTTCACTTCGGGAGTACTCTTCAAAGTTATCGGGGCCACATTCCCATAAACCCCCAAGAGGTAATGACCTTCGCTCTTCCCCTTGACCTCCGTGATAGCTGGAATCTCCTAGGTAACAAGAGATGACTCTGACATTTGTTAGAAACCAGCTCCTTAAAGCAGTGGAGAGGTACGTCCCTGTCATTACCATCACTGGTCAGATAGCTCCGAAAAACAAACCCATGGGATTTCCCAGATGCTGGCCCTGCAGGAGTCTGAGAGTCTCCTCAGCCAGCTCCTGACTGCTCGTCCTCCACCTCAGCCCCTGTCCTGCAGAGGGAACATCCGGTCGAGCTTTACCAGCTGGCTACTGAGCTGCTCGTCCTTGGTCCTGTCACTTGCCCTTCAGAGGGAATGTCCCGGGCATGGCAGGGCTTAGTGCCTGCCCCTCCTGGCTTGGAGGTGGACTCCTGTGTCCCCTGGACTGTCAGCTCTTTCCGCTAAGAAAACACGCTGCATCTGGCTTAACCTGCACTTAGCAAGCTCATCTGCCCCTTTCTAGAAGGAGGGACAGCTTATACTTCCAAGGAGCTCCTTGTTGAATCATGCTCGGAATCAGTGCTGGTCTCGCAGGTCCGACCATGTTTGGCAGCACTCACTTCCTGGCACTGCCTGCCCCGGTGTCCAGCACCCTGTGTGTTGGGCCCGCATCATGGGGAATCTCTAATGAAGGGAGAACAGTTTTATTGCTCTCCTGGATGTGGCTGTGCTGAGCTGGGAGCCAGGTCTGGAGCCAGGTCCCGAGCACAGCTGCTGCTCCCCTGGTCCTGTCACTCTTTTCAGCCCTGTGGTTTCCTAACTTCTCTTCAGCACAGCAGAGGGAAGGATATGGATTTTGGGTTTTTTTGTTTGTTTGTTTGTTTTCTGTAGAGACAGAGTCTCACTTTACCGCCCTCAGTAGAGTGCCATGATGTCACAGGACTCACAGCAACCTCCAGCTCTTGGGCTTCCACGATTCTCCTGCCTCAACCTCCCGAGCAGCTGGGACTACAGGCTCCCACCACAATGCCTGGCTAGGGGCATGGATTTTGTTGTCATGCCTCCAGGTTCCAATCTCAGCTCTAACCCTGAAGTCCCAGACTGCATGGATCCCCTCTGAGCCTCATGTTCTCATCTCAGGGACTTTGGCCCTTTCCCCTGGGCAGAGGACTGCCGGCTTGTCCCTCTCAGCCCCGCCCATGGGTGGGATGATGGCAGGAAGCACACACCTGGGTCTGTACGCCCTGTTGCTGCTGGACACCGTGCAGTGTGGAGTGGGATGCCCCACAGCTCGGCTCCTCAGCTTGGACCTTAGAACAGACCACTGGGGCCAGCTGCCCCAATCCCACCCAGCACCAGCCACTGTGCCCCAGGCTGTGTGAAAACTCCCTCATTTGGGGTCATACTCAGTGCGGGGGTTAATAACCATTAGTTTTGAATTTCCTTCATTAAAGACAAATTGTGGCCTTCGTTCAGGCCAACCCCTTCCCCACAGGTGTAATGTAAGGTAAAGTTATTTAAGAACAGAATACAGCATGGAAGCTGGTGCCAGGAGCGAAACAGCCCCACACCCAGTGGGTGGAGGAGTGCACCTCCGCTCTGCGTGCCTTCCCGTGAGTAAAGCAACTACTGTGCATGCAGCTGCAGGTGCCAGTTAAGGTGTTTCTCAAAATTCAACATTGGTGTTAGAAGCAATTTATTAAAGCCCTTTTAAAAGTGTCAGCAGATCTATTTTTAGATCTCTAAGTGTTCTCCTAACATCTTTCCAAAAGGAATGTATTAATTTGCATTCCCACCAGCAGTGTAGAAGTGTTCCCTTTTCTCCACATCCACGCCAACATCTCTGGTCTTGGGATTTTGTGAGATGGGCTAATTTTACTGGAGTTAGATGGTATCTCAAGGTAGTTTTGATTTGCATTTCTCTGATGATTAAATTGCTAAGTCATGGAAAAAGCCCAGGTGCCCATCGATCCACGAATGGATTAATAAATTGTGGTATATGTACACCATGGAATATTATGCAGCCTTAAAGAAAGATGGAGACTTTACCTCTTTCATGTTTACATGGATGGAGCTGGAACATATTCTTCTTAGTAAACTATCTCAAGAATGGAAGAAAAAGTATCCAATGTACTCAGCCCTACTATGAAACTAGTTTATGGCTTTCACATGAAGGCTATAACCCAGTTACAACCTAAGAATATGGGGAAAGGGGGAAAGGGAGGGGAGGGAGGGGGGAGAATGGGCAGAGGGAGGGTGATTGGTGGGATTACACCTGTGGTGCATCTTACAACGGTACATGTGAAACTTAGTAAATGTAGAATATAATTGTCTTAAAATAATAGCTAAGAAAATGGGGGGGAGAGACAAGATGGCGGACTGAAGCCAGCTTTCCACAGAGGCTCCCGTCCAGAAGGAGAGTTAAGGGTCAGGAATTTAGTAAGTATCCTGGTGGATTTGAGCTGCACCAAGAGAGAAGATTGAAGAACGCCCATCAACACCGCTGAGGCAAGCTGTGATCACAAGGACGCAAACAAAAGCAAAACGGCTCACTTCTGGATATTCTGAAGCCACACCCCCTGTCTCCCTGGGCAACCAGAGGTGGCCACCAGTGAGCAAAGGATTTGCCTGACACCGCTCACAAACCTGGGAAGCTTCCAGGGCAGGGCTGACTCAGAGAGGTAATCGGACACAAACCTCCAGCAGCAAAGAAGTTTGAACTCAGAACAGCCTGTCTTCTGTAGGCGATTTTAGGAGAAACAGAGACAGAACCCCGCAAAGTTGTCTGTTTTGTTCTGTTCTGTTAGTAACACCAATCAGGGATGGGGCTAAGCCTGGGTGAACACCTCCCTCCCACCACCTGCATCAAGCACTCAAAGATGTCAGGCCCCATCTCCTCCTGCTAGATAGCGGCAGACTGCAGGGGCCTGGCAGACTTCCTTGCAATTCAGGCAGGTGCAAACTCCTGGAGTATCTGTTCACTACAGACAACTGGGTTAGCCATCTGCAGAGATACCAGTGACTGGGTCTGATGGAGGGGCAAAGTGGGGAAGGAGACATCAACCTTCCCAGACTGATCTATTTGCTAGGTGGCTCCTCCTGACTCCACACAGCACTGGAGTAAGCCATATCAGAGGAGTCACCAGACCCCTGTGATCCAGTTCCAATAGACCTCTTGAACTCTCCCACCTGAGACAGGTGCCAATTGAGACAATCGATTTGGACCTTTTGAACTGAATTAATAGACTGAGGACTTTTCAGGCGGTGCCCTGGGTATGCGGTTGTAGGAAGGTTTGATTTTCCTTTTCCAATTGGTGCCAGAGGTGGGCATGTGGGGTGACTTAATTGCTGGTTTTTCCACACAGCTAGACTTCAAGCCACAGTAAATGTTACAATAGGATCGAGCAGAAACCATCTGAAAATAAGACAGAACCACTTCGCCCCACCACACAAGACAGGGCCCCAGTTTCTCAGGCCACAACACTGTACGGGCCCTCGATAAAGCTCCAGGGGAAAAATCAAAGGGAGTAAAATAACCATGGGGTGGAATGAGCGGAAAAACTCTGGTAACATGAATAATCAGAATAGATCAACACCCCCCCCCCAAAGAAAAGATATGGCAGATGTAATTGAAGATCCCATTCATAAACAACTGGCTGAGATGTCAGAAATCCAATTCAGAATTTGGATTGCAGACAAGATTAATAAAATGGAATTAGGAATTTGAGGAGAAATTCAAAAGTTGTCTCAAGAATTTAACGAATTAAAAGACAAAACAACCAAAGACTTAGACACACTGGAGCAAGAATTTACAGCCCTCAAAGATATGAAAAATACAGTAGAATCCCCCAGCAACAGAATGGAGCAAGCAGAAGAGGGGATTTCTGACATTGAAGATAAAGTCTTCGAATGCTCCCAATCTCTCAAAGAGGAAGAGAAATGGAGAGCAAAAACGGATCATTCACTCAGAGAACTCTGGGATAATTCCAAGAAGACTAATATACGAATAATTGGGATTTCAGAGAATGATGAAGTGGCCTTGATGGGCACAGAGGCCCTTCTGCATGAAATTATGAAAGAAAATATTCCAGACATGCCTAGAGAATCTGAAATTCAGATAGAAGACAGCTTCAGAACCCCAGCACGATTCAACCCCAATAAGTCATCCCCCAGGCATATCATAATTAGCTTCACTAAAGTTAATATGAAAGAGAAGATTCTCAAAGCAGCCCGGAAATAGAAAACCATTACATACAAAGGAAAGAATACTAGAATAACTGCAGATCTTTCTGCTGAAACTTTTCAAGCCAGAAGAGGGTGGTCATCGACTTTTAACCTCCTAAAGCAAAATAACTTTCAACCCAGGATCTTGTATCCAGCTTAACAGAGTTTCATTTATGATGGAGAAATTAAATACTTCAATGACATTCATATGTTGAAAAAATTTACCGTAAGTAAACCAGCTCTTCAGGATAATCTCAGACCTATCCTCCACAATGACCAACCCAATCCTATACCACAAAAGTACACTCACTCAGAAACTTTGGATCAAACTCCAACTTCCACACTGGTGAAAGGATTAAAAATGTCCACTGGACCTTTGAAAAACTCGATACCCAAAATTCCACCAGACTTATCAATACTCTCCATTAATGTGAATGGCTTAAACTGTCCTCTAAAGAGGCATAGGTTAGCTGACTGGATACAAAAACTCAAGCCAGATATTTGTTGCATACAAGAGTCATGTCTTAACTTAAAAGACAAATACAGACTCAGGGTGAAAGGATGGTCATCCATATTTCAGGCAAATGGTAATCAGAAAAAAGCAGGTGTTGCAATTTTATTTGCAGATACAGTAGGCTTTAAACCAAAAGTAAGGAAGGACAAGAATGGTCACTTCAGGGCGGCGCCTGTGGCTCATGAGTAGGGTGCCGGCCCCATATGCCGAGGGTGGTGGGTTCAAACCCAGCCCAGGCCAAACTGCAACAACAACAAAAAACAGCCGGGCATTGTGGCGGGCGCCTGTAGTCCCAGCTGCTCGAGAGGCTGAGGCAAGAGAATTGCATAAGCCCAAGAGTTAGAGTTTGCTGTGAGCCGTGTGACGCCACGGAACTCTACCTGAGGGCGGTACAGTGAGACTCTGTCTCTACAAAAAAAAAAAAAAAAAAAAAAAGAATGGTCACTTCATATTTGTTAAGGGTAATATGATGAGATCTCAATTATTAATATCTATGCACCCAACCAGAATGCACCTCAATTTATAAAAGAAACTCTAACAGACATGAGTAACTTGATTTCCTCCAGCTCCATAATTTTCGGAGATTTTAACACTCCTTTGGCAGTGTTGGATCGATCCTCCAGCAAGAAGCTGAGCAAAGAAATCTTAGATTTAAACCTAACCAGCCAGCATTTGGATTTAGCAGACATCTACAGAACATTTCATCCCAACAAAGCTGAATACACATACTTCTCATCAGCCCATGGAACTTACTCCAAAATTGACCACATTTTAGGTCACAAATCTAACCTCAGTAAATTTAAAGGAATAGAAATTATTCCTTGCATCTTCTTGGACCACCATGGAATAAAACTTGAACTGAGTAACAACAGGAATCTGCATACTCATACAAAAACATGGAAGTTAAATAACCTTATGCTGAATGATAGCTGGGTCAGAGATAAGATTAAGAAAAAAATCACCAATTTTTTGGAACAAAACGACAATGAAGACACGAACTATCAGAACCTCTGGGACACCGCAAAGGCAGTTCTAAGAGGGAAATTTATAGCACTGCAAGCCTTCCTCAAGAGAACGGAAAGAGAGGAAGTTAACAACTTAATGGGATATCTCAAGCAACTGGAAAAGGAAGAACATTCCAACCCCAAATCCAGTAGAAGAAAAGAAATAACCAAAATTAGAGCAGAATTAAATGAAATTGAAAACAAAAGAATAACACAACAGATCAATAAATCAAAAAGCTGGTTTTTTGAAAAGGTCAATAAAATAGATAAACCTCTGGCCAACCTAATCAGGAAAAAAAGAGTAAAATCTCTAATCTCATCAATCAGAAACAACAAAGACGAAATAACAGACTCATCAGAAATCCAAAAAATCCTTAATGAATATTACAAGAAACTTTATTCTCAGAAATATGAAAATCTGAAGGAAATTGACCTATACTTGGAAGCACGTCACCTTCCAAGACTTAGCCAGAATCAAGTGGAAATACTGAACAGGCCCATATCAAGTTCAGAAATAGCATCAACTATACAAAACCTCCCTAAAAAGAAAAGCCCGGGACCAGATGGTTTCATGTCAGAATTCTACCAAACCTTTAAAGAGGAATTAGTACCTATACTACTCAACCTGTTCCAAAAGGTAGAAAAAGAAGGAAGACTACCCAACACATTCTATGAAGCAAACATCACCCTGATCCCCAAACCAGGAAAAGACCCAACAAGAAAAGAAAATTATAGACCAATATCACTAATGAATATAGATGCAAAAATATTCAACAAGATCCTAACGAACAGAATCCAGCAACACATCAAACAAATTATACATCATGACCAAGTTGGTTTTATCCCAGGGCCTCAAGGCTGGTTCAATATACGTAAATCTATAAATGTAATTCAGTACATAAACAAATTACAAAACAAAGACCATATGATTCTCTCAATTGATGCAGAAAAAGCTTTTGATAATATCCAGCATCCCTTCATGATCAGAACACTTAAGAAAATCGGTATAGAAGGGACATTTCTTAAACTGATAGAGTCCATCTACAGCAAACCCACAGCCAATATCATATTGAATGGAGTTAAATTGGAATCATTTCCACTCAGATCAGGAACCAGACAAGGCTGCCCATTGTCTCCATTGCTTTTCAACATTGTAATGGAAGTTTTAGCCACTGCAATTAGGGAAGAAAAGGCGATCAAGGGTATCCATATAGGGTCAGAAGAGATCAAACTTTCGCTCTTCGCAGATGATATGATTGTGTATCTGGAAAACACTAGGGACTCTACTACAAAACTCCTTGAAGTGATCAAGGAATACAGCAGCATCTCAGGTTACAAAATCCACATCCATAAATCGGTAGCCTTTATATACACCAACAACAGTCAAGTTAAAAAAGCAGTTAAGGACTCTATCCCATTCACAGTATGCCAAAGAAGATGAAATATTTGGGAATTTACCTAACAAAAGACGTGAAAGATCTCTATAAAGAGAACTATGAAACTCTAAGAAAAGAAATAGTGGAAAATGTTAACAAATGGAAAACATACCATGCTCATGGCTGGGAAGAATCAACATTATTAAAATGTCCATACTACCCAAAGCAATATATACTTTCAACGCACTCCCTATTAAAGCTCTGCTGTCATACTTTAAAGATCTTGAAAAAAACAATACTTTGTTTTATATGGAATCAGAAAAAACCTCGAATAGCCAAGACATTACTCAGAAATAAAAACAAAACAGGAGGAATCACACTACCAGACCTCAGACTTTACTACAAATCGATAGTGATCAAAACAGCATGGTATTGGCACAAAAACAGAGAAGTAGGTATCTGGAGCAGAATAGAGAACCAAGAGATGAATCCAGCTACTTACCGTTATTTGATCTTTGACAAGCCATTTAAAAACATTCAGTGGGGAAAAGATTCCCTATTTAACAAATGGTGCTGGGTGAACTGGCTGGCAACCTGCAGAAGACTGAATTTGGACCCACACCTTTCACCATTAACTAAGATAGACTCTCATTGGATTAAGGATTTAAACTTAAGACATGAAACTATAAAAATACTAGAGGAGAGTGCAGGGAAAACCCTTGAAGAAATTGGTCTGGGTGAGTATTTTATGAGGAGGACCCCCCGGGCAATTGAAGCAGCTTCAAAAATACACTACTGGGACCTGATCAAACTAAAAAGCTTCTGCACAGCCAAGAACACAGTAAGTAAAGCAAGCAAACAGCCCTCAGAATGGGAGAAGATATTTGCAGGGTATATCTCTGACAAAGGTTTAATAACCAGAATCCACAGAGAACTCAAACATGTAAGCAAGAATAGAACAAGGGATCCCATCGCAGGCTGGGCAAGGGATTTGAAGAGAAACTTCTCTGAAGAAGACAGGTGCGTGGCCTTCAGACATATGAAAAAATGCTCATCATCTTTAATTATCAGAGAAATGCAAATCAAAACTACTTTGAGATATCATCTAACTCCAGTGAGACTAGCCTATATCACAAAATCTCAAGACCAGAGATGTTGGTGTGGATGTGGAGAAAAGGGAACACTTCTGCACTGCTGGTGGGAATGCAAATTAATACATTCCTTTTGGAAAGATATATGGAGAACACTCAGAGATCTAAAAATAGACCTGCCATTCAATCCTGTAATACGAAGGATGTAAAGTCTCCATTTTTTTTAATGGCTGAATAGTATTCCATGGTATACATATACCACATCTTGTTAATCCATTCCTGGGTTGGTGGGCATTTAGGCTGTTTACACACTCAAGCTGTGGTATATGTTGATCATTTTTATGATAAAATTAACAGTGCTTAAAATTTGCAGCCCAATTCATAATAGCTAAGTCATGGAAAAAGCCCAAGTGCCCATCGATCCACGAATGGATTAATAAATTGTGGTATATGTACACCATGGAATATTATGCAGCCTTAAAGAAAGATGAGACTTTACCTCTTTCATGTTTACATGGATGGAGCTGGAACATATTCTTCTTAGTAAAGTATCTCAAGAATGGAAGAAAAAGTACCCAATGTACTCAGCCCTACTATGAAACTAATTTGGGGCTCTCACATGAAAGCTGTAACCCAGTTACAACCTAACAATAGGGGGAAGTGGGAAAGGGAGGGGAGGGAGGGGGGTGGTGGGTAGAGGGAGGGGGATTGGTGGGATTACACCTGTGGTGCATCTTACAGGGGTATTTGCGAAACCTGGTAAATGTAGAATGTAAATGTTTTGGCACAGTAACTGAGATAACACCGGAAAGGCTATGTTAACCATTGTGATGAAAATGTGTCAAATGGTCTATGAAGCGAGTGTATGATGCCCCATGATCATATCAATGTATACAGTTATGACTTAATAAAAAAAATAAAAAATAAAAAAATAGCTAAGAAAATGCCAGGAAGGCTATGTTAACCAGTGTGATGAAAATATGTCAAACAGTCTATGAAACCAGGGTATGGTGCCCCATGATCACATTAATGTACACAGCTATGATTTACTATTAATAAAAAAAAAGAAAAAGAAACATGAAGACTACACACACACACACACAAAGTGTCAGCAGCAGGAGAATGTTTTTATTCAAATACCTTGACAAAGCCAGGATATCAGCAGGAGGGGAAATCCAGAAAGATTAAATCCAAATACCCAGAAAATGCTGTCGGGTGCTGGATTCCCCACCCAGATTCCCGCTGTTCTCAACAGCCCGTGGACCTCCACAGACCTGCTTCCTTTGAACTCAGGAGCCTCTCCTCTGTGCCAGGCAGGTGGTAGAGGTGACCCCAAAATGCTGCTGTCCTGAGAATAGCTGGGAAATGTGGCCCCCTGAAAACTGGGCTGGATATTCCTCCTTGCTGGGAGAGGCCGGTCCTGTGCAGCCGGCACAGGTCACTTGCACCACCGATGTGGAGTGTCGGGCTGATAGCGCATCTCAGGTCACCCGCACCACCGATGTGGAGGCTGTCGTCTGCTGGGCACATTTTCTGGGTTTTTATTCTCCAAACACCTGAGTGATGCAAATGACTCCCCCCGCCCCCACCCTGCGAAAGTCACATCTTTCTTTCTGACATTTACAAAAAGCTGTGTTAAGCTCACAGAGTTGCACGCAGCCCAATTCACATCCATCCACGTCCTCCCCAGGAAACACAAGTGGAGTGGAGGCAGTGAGGCCTCAAAATCCTGACACAGTGTCTCACGCCAGGGGGTGAGAGCAGAGAGAGAACGCTGAGGGAGCCCTCGGCTTCCCCAAATTGGCACAAATTCTGCTCTTCTCACTTCCAATATTTTACTTCCTGAGGAAAACATTGTACCTGACTTCCATTGTTTAAAAAAAGAGAAATATGAGAGCAAATGTTTCCTGCTGGGCATAGCACGGTTTCTGCTGTGACAGGGCATCATTGATGAACACCCCGGAGCAGGACTGTCAGCGAAGGTGGGCAGGTGGGGGATGCTGGCAGCTCTGCAGCAGCAGAAACACTTGGCCACACTGTCTGGTGATGACTGTGCAGTGTGATCAGGCAGAGGACCAGGCAGGGAGAAAGCGCCAGCAGAGGGTTTCCGTGGGGGCGGCTGCTGCCCTGCTCATCTGCCACACTTAGAATATGGGGATTAGAGACATGGTGGACAGAGTGGCCTGGAGCATATCCCTCCTCCTCGTGACGACTGAGACTGCGTCTGCTTCCACTGTGGGTCATCAGCCCTGAGCATGGCACTGCGGGTCCATGGCAGACGCTGTGGACACAGGACAGCCAGTGGGCACAGGCAACCTTGAGGCTGGATTCAGGGCTGGAGAAACCTTGCTGGCTTCGCGTGCAAGGCAGAACGAGAGGCTGGTTCCTGTGCAAAGGGCCAAGGGCATGAGGGGAGGAAGGACACCACTCCTCCGAGAGAAATCCCAGCAGGTTAGCTGGAGGCAGAGGAACCACAAGGAATTTGGAGTCTGCAAGGTCAGCGGCGGAGACCGTGGTAGAGGCTGGGCACTCCTCAGGGATTCGAGGGGTGTGGCAGGTGGGCCACGGGAAGGGCAGCCCCTGCCACTGAGGACCCAGATGTATGCTACACCCCGGGACAGGCCAAAACCTCCAGAAAAACCGATGACACTGTAACTCACAAGGTCAAGACCCCTGTGAAAAATCAGAAAATGCCTTGCTCCGAGACGCACTCACTGCCAGAAGCAAAGTATGTTAGAACATGTATGACTGCATGTCTGTACAAGTCTGAAGGCCTGTGTTTCTATGGAAATGGAGAAAATAATCATAAAGGAAAAAATACTGCACAGCAATAACCAAAAATTATGCAACCAAAAACCAGAACAGACGCAGCGAATGCAGACCAGACGCAGACAAGACTGCAGGGGAAGTCACAACTCGAAGAAGAGAGCGCAGAAACAACGTAAAAAGCCAGCAGAGAGGGAAGGAGCTGGGAAGGGCGGACGCACAGCAGGAGGGGACAGGCTACGGAGGGAGGAGGCTCAGCGCGGAGAGGCTTCGGGAGACCTTCCCAAAGGCAGGAACGTCAAGGTCAAAGGCCCCTGCCACAGTGGGTCACAAGTCCTCAGACACGAGCAACGTGGCCAGAGCCTGAGAACAGTGGAGTGTGGTGGGGTCAGGGGTCAGGCCCGGAGCAGGATGCTGGGAACCTCGTGGGCTATGCCAGGGACTCAGCTTCACCCACCCTACAGCAGGTTCTAGGCTCTAACACACTCTAAGAAGGGGAGGAGACCCCACAGCTGTGCTGGCACGTAGGCCCTGGAGGACAGGCTGCTCTGGGAAGCTGACAGATATGGAGCTGGACACTGCTCCACCTCACCTATATAAGGAGAGGAAAGCTGCAGCCAAGCTCAGGGGACAGAGAGCAGAAGGCCAGGCATCCACCAGGGGCTGGGGCCAGGTGGGTGGGCTGGGGACCTACTGCCCAGCGTGGTGACTGGAGTTGCTGACCACTGGCACTGGAGACCCATGGAGAGGGCAGGCCTCAGTGTTCTCACCTCACACCAAAGTGTAGCTGTGTGGGTGATGGGCTGTGGGGATCATTCCAGTGCACAGGCAAATCAAAACATCACTTCATACACCCTAGATACTTACAGTTTTTATTTGAAAAAAAAAAAAAAGCAATAAAATACAATTTTCAAAAAGAAAGTAACTATAGTGGATGATTTGATGTGCCCACAGGTGCCTTCAGGAGTGAGTGTGCGTCCCCCTGTGGCCATCAGCTTTCCAGAAAATGGCTCACGGACAGCCCTGCGAAGGATCCCTGGGCTGAGAGAAGCTGCCTTGTCTGAGGTCACACCTCCCCTGGGATAGCCCTGCTCCCGGCCCACCTGGGCTTGGGTCTGCCCCTGCTCAGAGCTCTCCCCCCAGCCCATGGGGCTGGCTGAGGCCCTCCTGAGACCTGTCTGCCGCCCATCCTCTCCCTTCCACAAAGGTCAGCCCAGGAGCATCTGAGTGTGTGGTTGAGGGGACGCCCCTGTGACAAGGGCTGTGGCTGCCATGAGAAGAATGCACTGGAGTGGGGAGAGAGCGAGGCAGAGGCCCAAGGCTCTGGGGGCCAGTCCAGAGACAGGAGGCATGTTTGGGCCTGAACCGTGACTGTGAAAATGCAAACTGGGGTCTGTGTGTTCACAGCGGAGCAGACAGGACTCACCTGGTCCTGCAGTTTCCCAGCTGTTTGAATGGCAGGAAAATGGGACCTAGGCAGGGTTGGGAGAGGCCCCACTGGGCCTGTCACATCCATCACCAAAGGGGCCAGAGTGGGACAGCATGGGCTGAAATCTCCCAGAAATGTCTGTACCTGAGGGCTCAGCACGCAGGGAGCTCCATAACTGCTCACAGGGCGAATAGCATCAGGCCACCCCACTTGCCCCAGGTGTGCTCCAGGGCAAGGGCCCCCAGCTTCCAGCTGTGTCTCTCTGAAGATTCCAGACTGCTCTGAAGTCTGGGCAGTGCTCTGCTCCCTTCCCTGAGCCCAGCCCTTCAGCTGTGCCCGTGCTGAGGTCCAGCCCACAACACAGGACTTTCTACAGAAGTCGACTTTAATCCTTCCATGTCGGAAGCAGCATAGAATATATGAACGCAGAGAAAAGAAGACTGAATCCCTCGTTTTGTAACTGCAGAAGGAGGTCCAGAGACTGCTTGCTGGTGGAGTGGGGGTCACATGCCTGCCTCTCGCCTCCCGTTCACCCGAGCCCTTCCAGGCCCGCCCCACTCCTTCCCCTGTGGCTCTCAGTAATTTTGCGACCAGAACGACAGGCGGAATGTCAGGCATCAGAGCACCACAGACCGGGTTCTCATTAGAGTGGGTTAATTGCTTTCTCTTGTGGAAGGCTGCTATTCAGAGTGTTACCAGGCAACTAGTTATAATCACAGCACCTCTTCCTAGGAGTCCACAAAATGCAATGACACACTAAAAGATAATTTACCAAATAGCCTTCCGAAGAAGGTGCACGTCTCAAAAACATTTAAGAATTAAGAAGGGAGCAATGAAAATCAGGGTGAGCTGTGGGCACCTGCACCCGTCCTCTCACCCAAGCACAGAAACTGCATTTTGCTGTTTATTGCAGAGCCTGGCGGCTGTGGCTACGTGTATCTCTGCAATGCCTCCTCTCCTGTGCGGCTCGGGAGGTGTGAGTGTGGGAAGCAGGATGGTGCCCGGGATGCCAGGCAAACACCACACAGAGAGACGCCCTGACGACCTTGGCACGGGAGCCGGGGTCCAGAGCACCGTGCCCCAGAGGAAACAGAAAGGTCTGGAGAGGAGCGTGTATGAGACACAGGGTCACTCAGCATCTGGCCAGTGCTCCATGACCATCTGGCTCCAGAACTGCAGATAGTGGCTGATTTCAAGTGAACAGAAGCATTTCTTCTTATTTATGTTAAAGGACTGCAGGAAAGGGCCCGGGAGGGCCAGACCAGGCTCTGCCAGGTTTCAGGGTCAGGGAGGGTGGTGACGGGCTGGCGGCGTCTGCAGCAGCCTCCCTGCAGCCCGTGGAGCCCTGAGCTGGCCTCTCTCTCTCTTGCTCTTCCTCTTTCTCTTTTGATACCAACGTTCTAAAATAAAATTTCTGAAATTTACAGAAAAGTTAGAAAGCAGTACAATGATGCCCCCTTCATGTCAGTTCGCCAACTCTCCATGTGTCACCAGACTCAGGTCTTTCTTTTTTCTTTCCTCACCCTCCCTCCGTCTCTCCTTTCTGCCTTCCCTTTTTCCTCCCTCCTTCCTTCCTTTTCCTCTCTATATACACACATAACGTACGTTTAATATTTTCAGAAAAATCTAAAGTAACATTAGCTCTCCCATCACTTTACACCGAAATATTTTATGGTTTTCTCCTAAGAATGAGGATATTCTCCCCTATGTGAGCAGTACCACGGTCCTGCTCATGAAACTGAATCTTAACGTAATAATATTATCTAATATAATAGTTTGCATAAAAGTTTCCCTCATTGCCTCAGAAATGGTCTTTAAACCTGTTTTTTTTTTTTTTGTAAGTTCAGTATTCTTTTAATTTTAGGTCTGAATTTAGCTGGCATGCCTTGGGAGTCTCCTTTACCCCTCCCCAGAATATTTTCCATGACATTTGACTGTTCTTTCTTGCCTCTGCCGACTCTGAATGTTTGAAGAGTCCCGGCTACTCTGCCTGCAGAACGCCCAGCGTGTGGGTCTGTCTGCTGGCTTTCCCACAGCAGATCCAAATTGGGCATTTTAGATGAACTGATGGTGCCAGGTCCTTCAAAAGGTGCCTGGCCGGGGTGTGTGTGATTTCAATTTGCCCCGTCGTTGAGTGACGTTTATTTACTTGATTTAGGGGGTGTCTGTCAGATTTTTCTGCTGCAAGAGTACCTTTGTGTCACTTAAAGTTGCAAATAATCTGTGGGTTTCCCCAACAAAACACTGTGCATTGGTTTTGGCTTCCCTTTGTGATTTTGGGCTGAGGGCTATGAAAGGGGGATGTTCGGACCCTGTCACCCAGTCTGTGTTCAGCAGCCGGAATCTTCTCTACAGATCTGTTTGTCCTCCCCTGGTTGTCTGAGTGTCACTGCAGACTCAAAGTTTTAACGTCATCAACATTATTCTTCCAAAGCTCAAACGGCCCATCCCTGTCAGGTTCTGAGCACCCTTCCCCCACCCTTCCTGCCCTACCATGCGTCCAGGGCCACTGTGACCACTCCTGAGCACCGTGCACATGGCCACTTCAGCCTGGGCTCCCGTCCTTCTAGGGGAAACGCAGTGACATCTCTTCTGCTCCCCATTCCGCACTTGTAACCCCGTTTTCCACATCAAGGACACTAATTCTCACAAGTTCAATGTATTTCCTTGTCTTCTGGGCCACACAGTCACCTCAAATAGTTGCAGAGTTATCAACAACGCACCTGTGAGGGAAGCCCAGGGTTTCTTCACAGTTCCTTCTTACACATATATTTCTTTGTCTTTGGAATATACCCCATAGGGTGAGTAACCAGAGGACTGTGCTCAAAGGCATTGAATTAATCATTTTATCTGTTAATTTGATGGAGGGTTATATTCATCTTTCTGTTTGCATTCAATTTTTATTTTTTCCATGCATGGTGAAAGATATTTTTAAACATAAAGTATTGACATGACTCAAAAGTCAAAATTATGTTAAAGAAAATACACAGAAGGAGGTGTCAGCCTCCCCTAGATTATCAGCTCTCTGTAGGCAACCACATTCTTTAGTGGGTGCTTAATTTTTGCTGCGTTTTTAAAATTAAAAAAAAAAAAAAGATTTAATCCTATCTATTCAAGGAGAGCAATGTGATGATTTGGTAAACCACGTCCTCCGTGTAATGATCACCACGTTCCAGAGAATTCTTGTGAGTTAGTAAGTGGAAGCGTTTCTGTTCTTTACAGATGGAGGGAGACGCCGCGTAAGTGCACATGGACGTGGCTCTTCACTTGGAATCCAGCCCGGGAATCACCTAGGCCCTGAGCCCACTGTTCCTGCCCCTCCTCTCTGTCTCACTACACCTGAGTCCACGCCACACCTGCCACGCGGCCCCAGAGGCTGTTCCCAGTGCTTTCTATCCAAGAACACTTAAATGGTGACCCTGATGACTTGCTCTGCTGCACTTGTGCAGACGTGTCTTTAGGGTAAACTCTTAAAGAAGAACAACTGTGTCTAAGAAAAGTGCGCTTGCAGCTTTGCTGGGCATAGGCAGAGGGGTTGTGGCAGCCTCCTCCCAATGTCCCAACACCATCTATAAAACATCTTTGCTGCCGGGCACGCTGGCTCACACCTGTAATCCCAGCACTCTGGGAAGGCAAGGCAGGTGGATTGCCTGAGCTCACAGGTTCGAGACCAGCCTGAACCAGAAGGAGACCCTGTCTCTAAAATAGCCGGGCATTGTGGTAGGTGCCTATAGTCCCAGCTCCTCAGGAGGGTGAGGCAAGAAAATAGCTTGAGCCCAAGAGTTGGAGGTTGCTGTGAGCTGTGATGCCACAGCACTCTACCAAGGGTGACAAAGTGAGACTCTGCATCAAAAAAAAAAAAGTCTTTGCTTTGGGACCAGCTGCAGTGAGCACAGCCCTGTTTCCCCACTGCCTGAACACAAGGCGTGTTATCAGACTTTTGAATTCTAGTTTCCTGAGAACATGAGAAATGACCACGCAGGGAAGCACTCGGTGTCTGTTCTTAGAAGTGAAGGTGGGCGCCTTTTCTGTCTCTGCCCCTGTGTCCTGACCAGGCTGCTGTCAGATCGCTGTCTTACTTTTGCTCAAGAGCTAAGAGTTTGTTAGGAAAATTAGCCATTTATCTATAAGGGATAATTAAACTAGTGAATACAAAAGCGAAGGTGAGTACATGTCTGAGAAGCTTTGTTCCCAGGCAAAATGCATTGTTACCCTTTTAGTTGTTTCTGGTGTTATTATAAGGAGCTCTGACAGTTAAGCTGGTGAACTTGCCACTGTGCCCTTACGTCGGCAGTGCTGTGCAAACAGGTCAGTAAGATTTCACAGTGTGGGCATCTCCATGCCTCACAGCCGCGTTCATGCCATTGTGCCGTAGTGTCTTGCTGGGTGGTGGTCATTATTACTACATGTTTCTGCATGCTGTCATGACAATATCAGAGTTTGAATTAGAGCAATGAACAAACATTAAATTTCTTGCTAAACTTGGCAAGAGTAGAAGTTAAATAAGGGACATAATTAGTCCAAGTTTATGGAGATAATGCCGTGACGGAAATGGCAGTGTACAAATGGATTAAACATTTTTCTCAGGGAAGAAAAATTATCACTGGTGAAGAGAGACTAGGGTGGCCAGTAACAATCAAAACTGATGAAAACATTGCAAAATTCTTCAAACTGTGCATCAAAATTGTCAGCTGACTGTGAGAAGCACAGCAGACCAAGTAATCGTCAGTAGAGAAACAGGAAAATCTTAACTGAGGATCTTGGCAGGAGAAAGGTGTGATCCTTGCGTCACGACAATGTATCAGCTCACATGGCGCCTTCTGTGAGGGAGTTCTTAGCCAGTAAACAAATAAGTGTATGAGAACACCCTCCCTACTCACCTGACCTGGCCCTCAATGACTTTTTTCTTTACCTGAAGATAAAGGAAATATTGAAAGGAAGACATTGTGGCCACATTCAGGATGTCACTGGTAATAAGGTGACAGTTCTGGTGGCCATTCCAGAAAAAGAGTTCCAAAGTTGCTTTGAAGGATGGATGAGGTGCCGGTATCAGTGCACAGCTCCCAAGGGGAGCACTTCTAAGGTGACTAGAGTGATACTGAGCAATGAGGCATGTAGCAGTTTTCCTAAGATGCGTTCATGAACTTAACCTCACGTGTGATCACCTGGGTCAGTTGTTATTATACCTGCATTTGCAGTCATTGTACGAAGCTTTTCCCTAAACCCAGAATATAAAAGGAGTGAAATTTAGACACACACATCTAGGGTGCCAAAAAAATGTATACACATTTTAAGTGATGCTATTTATGCATTGCTTTCAAAGTTGAACTGAAGGCACCTTTACTGGTCAAGTGTAGCTAGACGCGTTACTCACATGCATTGTACCTGAAATTCGTACGCTTTGGGGAATAATTGATTTTATTTCCTACAAGATCTCTTAAAGTGTGTGTACGTATTTTGCACCCTCTGTGTGTGTGTGTGTATATACTTTTTAAAAACAAACTTATTTTTACATTTAAAAAACACTCCATTGGATTACTTGTTACTGTGTAATGTCATGTATATATATATAATTTTTTTTCCCAATGCCCATTCAACTGTCCCAACACCATCTGTAAAAGGTCTTTTTTGACACAGTAGCTCACACCTGTAATTCCAGAACTTTGGGAGGCTGGGATAGAAGGATCACAGGAGGCCAAGAGTTTGAGACCAGCCTAGACAATATAGCAAGATCCTGTCTCCTAGACTATCTGGGTGTGGTGGTGGCACCTATAGTCCCAGATGCTCAGAAGCTGAGGGAGGATGGCTTGAACCCAGGAGTTGGAGGTTGCAGTGATTTGTGATTGTACCACTGCACTCCAGCCTCGGTGACAGAGCAAGACCCTGCCTCTAAAAGTATATACTAAAATAAATAAATTTTTAAAATAAAATCTTTACGCCCTGTGGAGGGTAAAGATGCTGCTTCATCACACAATGAATGTCCACATGTCGTGAGTCCACAGCGTTTTTTCTGTGCCCGGATCCATCTCTTCATCAGTCCTAGGGAGTGCTAGTACCGGGTACAGCCCGTCCTCCTGGTTCGTATTTTTCAAATGTTCATGAATGTATTAAGGTTTACTTTTTCCATATAAATTTTAAACTGTGGTTGTCCATCTCCAAGAAAACAAAGAAATATGCAAAATAAATAAACAAAAGCACTTCTGTAACCATGTGGCTTGTGTTTGCAGCTGTGGACGTCTGCCTTAGTGACACGTAAACTTTCTTCTAAGTACCATATATTTCTTTAATCCCCCACATTTAGTACTTTTCCCGATATTGATAATAGTTTTTTCTCCCTTATGTATTTTATTCCTTTAAATTTTCCATTATTGTTTAATAAATGAAGTTTTTTAGTTTTATATCTTAACTTCATATCTTGCTGTATTATTGATTATAATATGAGGCAGTTTTATTATTGATTTTCTTATTCTTCCCAGAGATGCTATTATGCCTTCCGAAAATAGAAATAGTTTTCCTTCTTTTATCCATAATAATGCTTCAAGTTGTTTTCTAAATTGCATTGGTTACTTAATGCTTCTTACATTATCATGGAGGGTGAAGTGGCCGTGCGTTTTCCTGACCTTAAGGAAGTGCCGGGTTCCCCTCGGTCTGTTCTGTGTTATGTCGGGGATGAATCCTCAACCCACATTTCACTGAGCGTCTTATCAGGAGCGAACAACACTGTGTTATATCAAAGGACGTTTTAGTGTCCGTGGAGACAATTTATAATTTTTATCATTAAATCTATTAATATGGAGAATTATATGAATAGTCGTCCTAACATTGAACCATCATTGTACTATTGGAACAAATGCCACATGTTTAAAATGTTATTGTTTTAATGGAATTTCTATTCTATTTACTAGTATTATATAGTTTTCCCCATAGATGCTCATGATACTGATTTTTTATTATCTTTCTTGTGCTATTTTTAACAGGTGCAGGTATCCGTGTTATATTTCCTTTATAAAGATAATTTATATTTCCTTTTTTCTATCTTTTCTACCTTTTCAAAGAGTTTATAGAATTCTCCCAAGACACCATTTTGGGCCTGGTAATTATTTGTGTGTGATTTAATTGCTGTTGTAGAAAATTAGTTTGTTTAATCTTTCCTTCTCCTTTGGTGACAACTTCAGTAAATCATATTTTCTTGGAAAATTTTTATTGTGATTTGTGTACAGCCTGTTTCCAATGGTTATTTCTTCTGTGTAATTTAATATTTTGGATAATTGTATTTTCTCACATTTACAAATTAGATTATCTGATTTATTAATTTTTCCCCAAAGAACTGCAATTTTTTCCTTCTTTATCAATTCCTCCGTTTTGTATCCTCTGCTTCGTTGACTTGTGCTTTTATCTTTATCATCTCTGCTTTTGACACATTCTATTGCCCTGTCTTTGCCCTTCTAAGTGTGAAATTGACTCTCCTGTAATTTCATTTTTAGTCGTATCTAACCATGCATTTTCTTCTAACCACCACTTTAATTGTATCCCAGAGATTTTGGTATGTCATGTTTTCATTATGGTTTCATTACTGTTTAATAAATGAAGACTTTTTAGTTTTGTCTCTTCATTTCATATCCATAATGGCTATTTTTCAGAAATCCTGAAATTTTGGATTGTATTTGCCTTCCCAAGGAGTTGTTTTATAGAGTTTTTAAATATCCAGAAGGTAGAACCTACTAAAATTACTACTTTTATTGCACCATGAATATTGTTTACGTTGTTTGCACTTTATGGAAATAGCTCACTTCTCCCACCTAACATATGGTAATCTCTTTCTTAACTTTTGCAGCTTTGTAGAGACGTAACTGACATAAATGAACTTCACACGTTTTAACTATGTAAGTTAATAAATTTTAGCATATGTGCTCACTGTGAACTAATTCCCACAACCGAGGCACTGATGGTACCGTCACTCTCAAAAGCGTCCCCAGGCCCCTGCCCTCCGCTCCCAGGCCATTGCTGGTCTATTTCCTGTCATTAGAGTTACTTGACTTTCTGGAAGAAAGACATAAACATGGAAAAATAGGGAACCATACAGTATGTGCCCTGGTGTCTCGCATTCAGAGTAACTGTTCTGAGATTCATCCATATTGTATATGTTAATAGATTGTTCCTTTTTCCACTAACTAGTGAATATAGCACAATTTATTTGTCCAATTTGGACTTTCTATGGTTTTTGAATTCTATTTTTTGACTTTTTTTACAGATGCACAATAGGTATGCCTATTTTCAGGGTGCATGTGATAATGTGATGCTGCTACTTTCTCATCATGTCTGTGGTGTTTTAGCCTCAGATCTACAGACGGCATCTGCTCAAGGTTCACTGCCCGTCCTTTCTGCCAGGGTCCCCAGCTATTTCTCGGTGGGCAGAGACCCCTCCTCACGTGCTTCTCTGATTTGGTGCTGTCCGTGCTTGCTGGTGATGGTGGCTCTGTGGAGCTGGCATCTGAAGCAAGGCCTGACTGGGTGCTCAGCCTCATCTCAAGGGGCCTTGCTGCGTGTTTCCTGACGATGCCGTCACACTGTGGCCTCGCTGCTGAGGGGCCTGGCACCATTCCCATTATTTTTACTTTCCAGATCCTTGGTCTTCTTGTCTGGAAGTTCTGAGAAGTTTTGTGTTGCTACATTGGTTCGTTTCATCCTTAAACGGCTGTGCAGACCTCCTTCCATCCTGGGAGTTCCCTCTGCACCGCAGCCATAGGCTCAGCTCAGCGCACCTGAGGACTCCGAGGGACGTGCTGTGTTTTCTCCTGCGTGTCTCTCACTCAGCCACATTTCTCTCATCCTTTCACCTCGTTTTTGTTCTTGTCAGTGCTCAGGACTTTGCTCCCCCCGTCTGCACTCCAGCCACACCCTCCTCTCCCGTTCGCCATGATCGTGTCTCTCTCTCAGGAAGACTGTCTTTGAGCCAGTGCCGTACCCACGTTAAGTCCACTCTCATCTCCAATATTTCTGGATGTTTGTCTGTTTATGTTCTGAGTTTTTGAACTTCTGATTCAGTGTGTTTGTCACATCAGAGGCTTATTTAAGGAAGTCCGTTGAGGCTGGTGCATGTTCTGATGTTCTTCTGCCGTGAGCATGTCGACACGGAGACATCCCCTTGTGTGGACAGTATCCCCTCCCATTCAATTTGAAGAGTCTCACTTCCCTGAGCCGGTATGGGGACCACAGAAGGCAGGTGGGGTGCATGGCACCTGCATGTCCCAGCCTGAGCCCCTCGGCTGTGTGTGGGCCAGGTGCGTCCCCTCATCCATGACCCTCTCTCCTTGGGCGTGAGGGGCACGGTTAGTGTTTGGCCTCCCCTTTGTATAAAAGCCTTGTCATTTGTTTGATTCCCCCCACAACACCCTTTTCATCTCCAGCATTGCGGTCCCTCCTGGACATTGACCTTCCCGAGCCCGGGCTCTGCCTGCATGTACCCCAAAGCCCCTTCCTTTGCCTCCGCTGTAGCCGTGTTCTCATCCCCCTGACCTCCGGTCTCAGCATCTTCCCTCCAGGTGGGATTTCTTTCTGGAGATGATTGTGTCTGGTGTCCACGGCCACCAGCCCTGCCCTACCCTTCTCATGCCTGTGCAGGCCCTGCCTACTTCTGGGCAGGCTCAGGGAGGCCCCACAGGATGTGGGTGCACATTTCCACACTCACCGCTTTGTGGAGTCCCCGCCACTCTCAGAGGTGCTCCAGGCTCGGGTGTCTCCTCTGTGAGCACCGAGGGTTTGACAGCGTGTGGGGAGGGGGAGGTGCACCTGCTGTTAACATTTTGGGACTGGATTCCCCCTTTTCATTTAAAGTTTCCTTTTTTTCTCTTTTGCAGTTTTTGGCTGGGGCTGGGTATGAACCCGCCACCTCCGGCATATGGGGCCCTACTCCTTTGAGCCACAGGCGCTGCCTTAAAGTTTCTTTTTTATAGAATTGTGTTCATGCAACATATGAAATTATGTGTGTGTTACGTTAGGTCGTAGTTTTTTTTTAATTTTACTGCACCTAATAAGAATGTTTTTAATGGCTTTATAATATTTCATTCAGTGGATTTATTTACTCGTTTTTCTAACAATTTCTCCACTGCTAGATGCTAAAACAGTGCTACCTGTTTCTTCTCGTAGAACTATTTCCTTGGCCTAGATTCCCATTGGTAGAGGTATAAAATGTTTTAAGATTTTTGTACAGTTTTCAAATCTTTTCCCAAATCCTCATGTCAATTTAAAGTCTACTATCAATATTTGAAAACCTGTTTGCAGGCCCGTCAGCAGGATCTGATTGCTGAGGTGCCCTGTACTGCTTCAACTTTGCTAACTCCACTCTTAGAATTCTGTTCCTTGACTGACTTGGGGTGAGGGTTGTACAGAAACGTGCGTGAGAATTGGAATCAGACTGGAAGCAGCAGCTGCAATGATGTCCAATTCGTGCTGAACCCGACATTGCAGCCATCCAAGGACTGGGCTCTGACCTGCCACCAGCCCTTTTGGCGTGGAGGCGCCCAGCCTTGGCGTGGGGGCACCCAGCCTTGGCGTGGAGGCACCCAGCCTTGGCGTGGAGGCGCCCAGCCTTGGCGTGGGGGCGCCCAGCCTTGGCGTGGAGGCACCCAGCCTTGGCGTGGGGGCGCCCAGCTTTGGCGTGGGGGCGCCCAGCCTTGGCGTGGGGGCACCCAGCCTTGGCGTGGGGGCGCCCAGCCTTGGCGTGGGGGCGCCCAGCCTTGGCGTGGAGGCACCCAGCCTTGGCGTGGGGGCGCCCAGCCTTGGCGTGGAGGCGCCCAGCCCTCAGACCCTCTGGGCCCCACTACTTCTTCCCCTTCAGCTTTTCTGAGGCCTGAACACAGGGGCAGCTCTGTGACAAAGGGCCAAGCTTTTTCTGCAAGCTGCCGTGTCACCGAGGCTGAAGATGGTATAAAAATGCATGCTGTAGTCTGCCTGGCGGGTGCTGGTTCATCCCCAGCCTCCCCCCTCAGCCAGGCTGTGTCCCTCAGGTCCAAACCTGATGCAGGTGGCACAGCCGTGCAGTTTCCACCCGTGCCGTGCTTGGTTGGAGAAGGCCTGGTCTGCGTTGTGAATCTCACACCTGAGTGTCCCAGCTGCACATGCCAAAGGCAGGGCTCATGAAGGGCTTCTGTGCCACGAGCACCGTCACGAGGCTGTGGGGGTCAGTGATGATTGTGAGCCTGGAATGTGGTGCCATGGTGGCCCTTCCTACTAACCCTGGTGTCTGCGTTCAGTGCCAGTTGGAGGGTCTCCATGCTGGTACCATGTTCACCCTGGTTTCTGTCCTCTGCCCACCTGCAGTAGCTGCTGGAAAGATTGGTGTGGACTCTCTGCAGGAGCCTCGGCTAACAGCCCCACTGCCTGACCTTCCCCTTGCCCCCCCAAAGACACTGTGACATGAAGGCGGAACTTCCCGGGGCCTTTCAGAGCAGCATGACTTATTATGTCCCCTCCCAGTGGTGACAGACATAGCAGCAGACAGGGACTGGGGTGGCATATCCTGCTCAGTATCCAAAACCCAAAATATTTATTGCAAAGTTTTTTTAAGTGTCACCACTATTTGCAAATGTTGCACTGCAGACATGTGACAGCTGAATTTGCCTCCAGCGTAGAGAAGAAACATTCCACTCTGAGCCCAGCCCAGGCTGACAGCTTCACGCCGCGGCTGCAGGGCCCCATATGCTGCAAGATGGCTGAGTTGCTGCCTTCCTCAAACTCAGAGCTGGGAGGGGAAAGGAGTGAGCACGCATTAAGCAACTAGTGTATGCAGTCACTGGGTTCAGTGATTTTTATTTCACTTTAGTAACTATTCACAAAACAGACCCAGAAGGCAGGAGTAACAGTTCATGGCTCACAGAGCTCGGATTTTATCTCAGATCTTTTCAATGACTAAGTCGCCGTTGATTCGTGTTATGTACAGGAATGGCCAGACTGCTCAGCAGGTGTACAAGACAAGACAGAAAAGCCACGGCCCACTAGAGAGGGGGCCCTCTGTCCCCTTCCCCTGGGACATTCTCCTACAGATATTGGCAGGAGAGGAATTAGAGGCCTTGGGAAGAGCCCCCAGGCAGAGGAAGTTGCAGAAACCTCTCTCTCCTTTCACTTTGGAAAGGGAGGGAGGTGAGTGACGGTTCAGCCCAGCAAGAGCACGGTGGACCACAGGGCTTTGGATGGGAGCCATCTGGGTTAGAGTCCAGGCTGTGTCACTCACCGTGTGTGGCCTCAAACGAGTCACATGGCCATGCTGCACTTCACCCTCTGTCCCCACAGGGTGGAGTGACCCCTAGGGGTTGTCCTGAGGACCACGGACGCCATGGGGACTAGACCACCCTGTGGCCAGCACCTGGACAGAGCTGCATGACCACTATTGCTCCACTCTCCATCCAAGGGGGGGGTCCCAGAGCGTGACGTGGAGGCACTGAGGTGCAGACGTGGGCACACGTGTGTGGGGAGGGAGGACGAGAAACGCCACAGCCTTCGCAGACGCCGCGTGGGACACACACGTGTTGCTGCACCCACAGTTCAGGGGTGTGCTCTTGAGCACAGGAGGACGTGCCCTGTCCACCCTCAGCCCCTGACCCACAGCCCCTGGGGCAAGTCCAGGAAAATAGTCTGGTGACATAGCTGGTGGATCATCCATAGCCTTTAGGCAATTCCTGAACTCCTGGAAGTCAATGTGCTATTCAGTGTGTGTGTATGTACATCTGTGCCGTGTGTGCACTGTGTGTACATGTGAGTGATGCGTGTGCGTGTGTCCCTGTGAGTAGTGTGTGTGTGGTGTGTACATCTGTGCCGTGTGTGCACTGTGTGTACATGTGAGTGGTGCGTGTGCATGTGTCCCTGTGAGTAGTGTGTGTGTGTGTGGTGTGTACATCTGTGCCATGTGTGCACTGTGTGTACATGTGAGTGGTCCGTGTGCGTGTGTCCCTGTGAGTAGTGTGTGTGTGGTATGTGTATAAATGTGGGTAATGTGTACACCTGCACACATGTGAGTGGTGTGTGTGAATGTGTATAGTGTGCATGATGTGTGTGCACATGTGTTGGATTTCCGGCTGGGGAACATGTGCAGCTTTCATCAGAGTTTCACAAGTGAAGAAACACTGGTTTTGATAGCTTTAATTAGACCCTCGTTATTAGACACGCCCTGGCTGTGGTACTTTGCACACTCAGGATCACACCCTCACAGTTCACTGGGCACTAGCAGCGAGAACAGCTTCAGTAACAACAGTGGGCTTGTGTGTTGTCTCGGCTTTTCCATCACCAGCAGAAGAGGCCACGGCCTTCAGCCTGTCCTCCGTTCTCCAGCCGCCCTGCCAGGTGGAGGGAGCCGGGATGCTCTGAGCACAGCGCCCTTGGCAGCATCGGTCCCACCAAAGAACTTGATTACAAAGCAAATCCTTGGGCCCCACCCCAGACAGGCTGCACTAGAAACTCGGATGGGGCTGGCAGCCCCAGGCGGTGCTCATGCAGGTAAGGACCCCGAGGGTGGTGGTGCCGAGGCCCAGGTGTTACCTGGGAGGAAGTGGGGGAGGCGCCGGGCAACAGGCTCGGTGTTTATCTGTGTCATCTCATGCCAAGTGGCCTCTTTATATTCCTAGAATGTTTAAAACCCATCTGCTCTTTTGGCCTGTGGAAGGATTTGTTTTTCATAGTTAATATCAATATATTGAAGCTATGTAGGCAGAGAAAACGATTTTCATATTTCAATCACATAACAAATGAGGTGCTGCAACCAGGAACTGCTTCCCCAGAGGCACACGGCACGGCAAACAGTAATCCATTCCACTAGTAAGCGTTTGTCAACACGCTGAGAGGCCCCCGGAGCCTCAGCCACTGTTTGACATGCGCTCTGCAGTGACTACCCAGGCTGAGCGGACTCTGCCCCACAATGCCGGGGCCTCCGTCCTGGTATCTTCACTACAGATCTTCCTGGCCAGACGGTAGCCTGGATCCTCGGAGCCTCCTGGGCCTGCTTGGCCTGCCCAGCCTGCTGCCAGCAGGAACTCTGCTCAGTTCCTTTACTGAGAGCCCCACCTCTGATGTCTGCTCTCCCTGGACCCCTCGCCCAGTCCCTCACCCCACCCTTGGGCTGAATTAGAAGAACCCCCTACCCAGAGGGCTCCCCTCATACCTGTCAACTGCTGACATGACTTTGCTCCCAACAGTGAGCCTCCAACTGTGTTTGCCAGATTCGGAGTTGCGCTGCGTCACTGACGCCTCTCTCCCCTGCTGCAACCGTCTGTAATCTCTATCCCCTGTAACTAGTACCCAGCTCTGTTCCTCTGTGACATCCTCCTTTGCCAGTGTCACCACCCTGGTGTGCCAGGGACGCTGTTCTTCTTGATCGACATCACGTAAGACGTAAACCTCCAGCATCTGCCCCTGTGTGTGCCAGAGTCTCCAAAGCTCCAGGAGGATTAGAGAAGAGAAGAGCCTCCCGCTCTGAGTCAGGCCTGTGTTCCGGGCTGCAGCTCTCTGTGGCAGCTCCACTCAGACAGGCTGAGGGTGGTAACAAGCATCCCCCAAGCCCTGGTCACTTAATATGGTGAAGTTTATTTTCCACTCCAATCACAGTCTGATGGGTCACAGCAGAGACTCTGGGCCATGTGGTCCTCTGGGGTCCCTGGTGATTCTGACACCTCCAGAGCCTCCAGGTCCTCTACTTGAGCGCTGCGCCCCACTCACAGGCACCGACAGAGGAAGAAGGCGCCAGTGCTCCTGCACCAAGACCCCAGTGCCGACGGGAAGATTCACCCTTAACACTCACGCTCTGATGTGGAGATCCAGTCAGTGACTGGGGACCTGGACCAGCTCCCGTCCGCATCAGTGTCCTCGGGGTTACTACAGTCGGCACTGATGGATTTACACAGGGCGGAGTAGCTGTTGCTGCTGTGTGGTGTTTGGGCCCTGTGTCACCCTCCCTGGACCTGCAGGCCGGAGTCCACACTTGTGGTGATTTTAGGTTGGTGTCCCTGCCTGGATTTCCAGGCTGCTGAGAACGCTTGCCAGTGACCTGTGCATGACGACGGGGCAGCTGGTGGGGTGGGGCCGTGGGACCGTGGCGGCGTTCCCTGGATGCAGGCCGGCTCTGCAGTGACCTGTGCATGACGACGGGGCAGCTGGTGGGGTCGGGCCGTGGGACCGTGGCGGGGTTCCCTGGATGCAGGCCGGCTCTGCAGTGACCTGTGCATGACGACGGGGCAGCTGGTGGGGTGGGGCCGTGGGACCGTGGTGGCGTTCCCTGGATGCAGGCCGGCTCTGCAGTGACCTGTGCATGATGACGGGGCAGCTGGTGGGGTCGGGCCGTGGGACTGTGGCAGGTTTCCCAGGACGTAGGTCAGCTCTGCTATGCGGGGCCATCTACAGCCAACCTCCTCCTCCTCGGGATTCAGTGGGCGTCTGGTACTTGTGTGGCGTCCTCACCCATTGTGTCCTTTCCTGGCTTCTGAACACCACAGGAGCATGTAAGAAGGTTCTTTCTGGGAGAAAATTAATAATGATACTTAAACCTTATATGGTGCTTTGTACCAACCAAGCAGTTCCACACATGTGCTATAAAAGTGAATGTAAACTTACCAAAGTAAAACTACAAAGAAACCTGGGAATTACAAATGTGCTGGAAGTAAAATTAAATTGTAGTGATACCCGAAGCATTAATTTTATGCCCAGAAAACCTTACTTTACAGATTGACTAGAAAATGCAATGACCGCATATACTAAAAGTCTATATTTAAAATGATTATCAGCTATGCACGTGCCTCAATCCAGGCAGAAATTACCCTCTGGAGTCAGGGGTATCCCTAAAGCTCCTCAGACAGAACCCACCCTCCCTCCACTGCCCAAGGCCCTGGGTGGAGGTCCTTTTCTCTCTGTGAGGTCTGATGTGGGTCCCTTCCTTTCCAAAGCGCGTCTCTGGATCCATGAATGACCACCGTGCTCAGACAGCAGAGACCTGTCTTCTGCTGCTGTGAGCTGTTTGACAGTAGGAAGGCCAGGGAGCCTCCCTGGACCTCGGAGTCCCCATCTAACCTGTGAGAAACACGGTAGGTCCTTCCTCTCTCTCACACAGCTGCAGAAGACCACGGCTAGAGCCTTTTAGACTCCCAGTGGCAGGTGCACGATGACCCCACTGCTTCCTGGTGCACATGCCCCTCCCTCCTGCCGCCCCTCCAGCCTCTCATCTCTTTGGTCATCTGTTCGTAGAACTGGAGGAATCTTTAGTAGTGACCTTGGCAAGGTCATTTCTGGGCAGTTCTTACTGCCCTGCACATAGGAACCTCCAGCCTATAGACAGTCTTGGCCTTGTCAAGCTGCCTCTCCCCTGTACTGTACCCCTGTCCAATCCATCACTGGCCACCAGAAAGTTCCTTGAAGCTCCTGTATGTCAAGAGTTTTCAGAGGTGCACCAGGTGTCTCATGTTTAGAAAATGTTACAGCTGCAACTGCCACCCAGTATCCCAAGTAGTGGGTGGTGGGACCCTAATGGGGCCTGAGTGACCCTCCCAGGCCTCCTTGGGCAGTAGCCGTGTTGCAGACACCAGGACAGCCATGTCTGCTGCACAGCCCAGGGCTCCTGCTTTTTCTGAGGATCTCCAGCCAGGAGTCCCTCCCCCAGCTGGCCATGCAGGGAACACATCAGGGCAGGGAGCATTCCCAACTGCCTGGGCACACACAGCACCCAGCCCATGCCCCAGCCTGAGGCCACTAACTCACAGCACCGAGGAGGGTGCAGTGAGAGGACGAGGCGACAGCAACAGGGCTCAGTCATCCCACAATGGAATCTCTCAGCTCGGAACAGCTGGCTTCCCTAGGCAGGGACGGGGAAAGACAGAGCAGACTGTCCCAGAGCAAGGCGGCCCCATCATGCATCAGGAACATCCAGGAGTCCAGGCCTGGGCTCTCCATGGAAACTAAGAGCTAGTCTGGGGTGGCTTCCCTCCCAAGGTGGCATGGAGGCCATTTCAGCTGCTGGGGCTGAGCTGCTGTCCACTCCAGGGGACAGTGTGTCAGGTACCAGGGCCAGGTTGGGGCAGTGACCAGTGAGACCCGGTATGGCTCAAGGCTGCCTGCCTGGTGGTTGGGAGAACCCAAGGGGGATCAGTGAATCCAGCCCATACTCACTGGGAAACCGAGGTCCTGGAGGGCAGGTCACACACCTTCATATGGCCCAGCCAGCCATCCCTGTCCCATTGAGGGGACAATGGCAAACATCCTTCTCTATCTAGAAGAACCACAAAGCACAGGCATATTTTATTGAAGAAATATGTAATTTACTTCTGAAAAACATCTACACCTGGCTCCTCAGAGAAACTCAGAGGGAGCGAGGCAGCCCCGCACCCAGCTTGCTGCGGGGGGAGGCTCAGTGTCACTCCTCACCCATGTCCCACACTGGTCCCCGAGGAGAGCCCTGTGGCAGGAGTCACAAGGGAAACAGGGCTTCATTAGGAGACCTGGGGTGAACAGCTCCCAGCTGCCACTCCTCCAGCCACGGCCACCAGCATGGCTGAGGGCTGTGTAGTCCCCCTGTGGGGGACTTGTGCACTCCTGACAGTG
The DNA here is from genome assembly GCF_027406575.1 of Nycticebus coucang. Lineage (NCBI taxonomy): Eukaryota > Metazoa > Chordata > Mammalia > Primates > Lorisidae > Nycticebus > Nycticebus coucang. The sequence continues at coordinate 158,748,673 of NC_069782.1, read as the reverse complement.
GAGCTGCCAGGTCCTGGATTTGCATGGCAAGGACAGTGGCCGCAGGTGCACCAAGATGCCTGGGGGGAGAGGCCCCACCAGGCAGTGTCCACAGAGCACACAGGAGGGAGAGGATGCAAGGGGCAGGGCGATGAGGGGAGTGTGAGAGGGAAGACCCTCATCAGAGCGGCCTGGAGAGAAGTGACCGTTCCACATCCTCGTTAGGAAAGGATGGAACTGTCATGCTAATGGGGGTTCAGAGGAGGAAATCGTCCCAGAGGTCATGGTCGCACTCCCTTCCTGCTCCCCCAACCTACCTCTCCATTTCAGGGCAGCACATGAGCTCAGGCTTACCCCCCATGGCTGTGTCTCCCCGTCTGATAGCCACCCCTCTCTGGGTGTGGCAGGCAAGTCCCGGTTGCCTCCTTGGTCTTCCCAGCAGAGCCTGGCCTGGGGCTGGGTCTGTAGCTCCCACAGAGCGCCAGGTGAGCTATGGCACCGTCACCAGACTGAGGGTCTTCTTTCCATCCCTGAGAGAGAAGGCAAAGTGTGCTGAGGCCCGGTCGGGATGGAGGAGGCTTCCGGAGAGCCTGGGGCCGGCTGGGCAGCCCTGCCCCACACAAGTTTCTCATGAAAGCTCATGCCCTTCCCGCAAGCTGCTCCACCCAGGGTCGTCTTTCCCGGGGACGTTGCCTTCAGCACCTGGAATGCACTCTGAAATGTTCTCAAGGTGGAAAGCCACACTGGTTTTTCTCCATTCGTGTCCTGCCTGCTGCCCTCCCCGGCCCACAGGTGTGTTTGCTTTGCTCTGTGCCCTGGTAGGAGGCAAGGCCCACGTTCCCCCAGCAGCACCCTGAGCTCCCTCACCTGCAGCCTGCCAGTTACAACTGGGTGTGGCTGGGGGACACTGACGTGACAGGGAAGGCAGAGGAGAAGAGTCCAGTCCCTGCCCACTCTGGGCACTTCCATGACTGTCCTCTCTCTCTGAGGCTCTAATCTTCCCCCCCCTAGTCAGGACAATGTCCCTTTACATCACCTGTAGGCCTGGAGGGACTAACAGGCTCCTGCATCTGCCAGTCCCAGGGCCCATTGCTTCTTACTGATGCCCTTAACCCTGTCGTTACCTCTCCAAATAGCTTATTCGTTCAACCTCTCTGTATTCCAGTTCAGCCAGCGGCTTCTGTTTTAATCTGGGATTCTGAATGATACAAGTTTTTCCCTCCTTAGTTCAGTTTTGCTTTTGAAGACCACTGTTATGCCATTATGCTGCAATCGAAGGGTGGATTGCCATGTGGGTACAGATGCCAAGGATGTTAAGGGCTGAGTAAATTATCTGAGGGGCTGCACACAGACCCCACACTCCTCCTGAACATGGAAAGTCTGTGCATTTGTGGTAACGTTCCATGGCACTGCATGATGCTTACGTCTCTAATCTGCACCTGTGCACATGTGTATGCATGCACTGCACGAGTATACTGTATGCATATACTGTGTGCATGTACCAAATGTGTGTACTGTATGTATTCATGGTATATGTGTGCCATATACATGTACAGTATGTGTACATTGTATACATGTCTTCTGTGTACCACATGTGTATACTGTACGTGTATATGATATATGTGCACCACATGTGTACACTGTACATGTGTATGGTATATGTGTACTGTATGTGTATATGGTATATGTGTACCGCATGTGTGTACTGTACGTGTATATGATATATGTGCACCACATGTGTGCACTGTACTGTGTATGGTATATGTGTACTATACGTGTATATGTATATGTGTACCGCATGTGTGCACTGTACATGTATATGGTATATGTGCACCACATGTGTGTACTATACGTGTGTATGGTATATGTGTACTGTATGTGTATATGGTATATGTGTACCGCATGTGTGTACTGAACATGTATATTATATATGTGCATCACATGTGTGCACTGTACATGTGTATGGTATATGTGTACTGTACGTGTATATGGTATATGTGTACCACATGTGTGCACTGTACATGTATATGGTATATGTGTACTGTATGTGTATATGGTATATGTGTACTGTATGTGTGTACTGTTCTATGCACAGCATATGTGTATTATACACATGTACTACGTGTGTGCACTATATGTGTGTACCACATGTGTGTACTGTATGCATGTACTCTACGTATGTACCACACAGGTGTACTGTACACATGTACTATATGATGTACCACGTGTGTGCACTGTACATGTATATGGTATATGTGTACTGTATGTGTGTACTGTTCTATGCACAGCATATGTGTATTATACACATGTACTACATGTGTGCACTATATGTGTGTACCACACGTGTGTACTGTATGCATGTAGTCTACGTATGTACCACACAGGTGTACTGTACACATGTACTATATGATGTACCGTGTGTGTACTGTACGTATGCACAGTATATGTATACTGTACACATGTACCGTGAGTGTGCCCTACAGGTGGAGGACAGCATGTTGTCCCCCTGAAAGGTGCCTCTTTACATGGAGGTCTCTTTGTGGAACAATATGATGAGCTTTTCTCCCTTTACACAAGCCTGGCTCACGGCTCGCCCACCCTAGGCTTCCCATAACTCATTGTCGAGACAGCTTCCATCTTGCCTTTAAGGTAACCTATAATCCATATTTGCATATGCAACTGATTTCCCCTACAGGTCTATAAATGTCTCACATGAGTTGCTTATTTATGTGCCCAGGTTGATTAGCAGAAAGACTGGCCGAGTGTCGTCTGGGAAACGGTCCCGGCCGTCTGAGTTATTGGGTAGAGGACTCATGTTAAGTAGTTTACAACACACAAGTTCTCTCCCACATTCTGAGAATGCAACAATCAATGACACATTGCCTAGTTAGCCACTGAAAGATTTGTATTAATATTTTATGATATTAAAAATGCTGGGGGAATTTTCATTTCCCTATGGTGGGTACATTTAACAAGAGTCCAGCTTATTATTCTAAAAAGAAGGGTAAAATTCAATATTCATGACAGCTAATGTTACTGTAGCTTAAACTATAATAATGAAAGATTCAGATTAATCAGAATGGAATTCCTCACACAAACACAACCTGATTTCATAAATTTTCCATTTTCTTTGTTTTGAAAAAAAGTGTCAAGTAGCTCTTCCTCTCCCTTCTCTCCGTGTCTGTGGACCTGATGTTGCCCATCCTGCAGGAGGGAGACGCTTCCGAATCTGCTCCCACACAGCCCGCCTGTGTCCCACCCTTAGAGGCTGCTTAGTTCTGAAGTTGGGGGTTCTGCCTATTTAACCAAACAAAACAAATCTAAAGCACCCATTCCACCCGGGAGACAGGACAAGGCAGGGGCAGAGTATGCTGAGCCCTCACCCGGCATTGCCGCTGCCCTCCTCCCGCCGCAGGCAGAAACTGCAGCACCAGGGTGGAGAAGGTGTGAAGCACGTGCTCACCTGCACACACACCCAGACACACGCACACACACACAATTACACTCACACACAAAAACACATGCACACAACCACACTCTCACGCTCTCTCATACACACTCCAATCACATTCATACACATAGTCACATAATCACACACTGACACCTCACGCTCACACACTCACGTGCCTGCTCACATATTTGCACTCACACACACCCAGGACTATCTTGAAGGAACGTGGACTCCTTGAATCATGTATGGATGGTCAGTGGAGCTGAGGTCCCTGGTCCCAGTCACTCAGGGAGCTGCCTCGACTATGGTCAGGCTGGGAGAAGATGGTCCTGCCCTTTCAAGCCACCTGTCTCTCTGCCCTGCTGTCCTCCAGTCTCTTATCAACTCACCTGTCCCCAGCCATTACTGCTTCCCTTCAATACTCTCCTGAAGTCTGACCCCAGCCCCTGACCTCTGGCTCCTGACCCCTCACATGCTCAGACAGGTGGAGCATGGCTGGCTTCCAGCAGCCAGTGGGGCTGATGCTTGCAGATGACTGACTTGTCCTGAGGACAGCCTGACATCACACTGAACACAGCTCCTGTGCAGACAGAAGGTGTGGATCTGAGGGCCTATCTCTGAGGAGGGAGGGAGGACACTGCCATGGTCCCCTCATCAGGCCTCCTGCTAGTCCGCAGGGGGTGGCAGCATGTTGCCCTGAGCCATGCCAAGGCCAGGGTGATGGCAGTGCTCCCCTCAATGGTACGGGTCCCCTGGGCTGGCCTGGAGCACGCTGCTGTCCCTGGTACTGACACAGCCTGTGTATCTTAGCCTGGCGCAGCCTCCAGAAATCACAGGCCTGATCACAGCCCTCAGGCTGCACAGGAGGGGAGGCTGGGAACCACAAACAATAAATCCCAACACAGCTTCAGTCTGAAAGGAGCGAGAGGAAGCAAAGAGGCAGCAGCTTGGAGCAAGGCTTAAACTGCAGGATATCGTTCTGGAAAAGAAGTGGCTGGAAGGGCTGTGGCCTTGGCACCGCACAGGGCGGGGTAGGAGCTGCAGCCTGAGAGGCGGGGTGCTGCTGAGCACCCCCTAGACAGGGCTCTCTCTGGGTTCCAGGAGCACACCCCCTCCATGAAGATTCCAACCCCAACATCTTCCCCCACTCCTCATTCAAGTCTGACAGAGATTTTGGCAACCACTCCTCACCTAATGATTCTGGGAAGGCCTCCCACCTACACCCGGCAGTGAGGGCTGTGAAATTCCAGGCAAAGCAGCTGGGAAGAGTCAGGGCAGCTGCTTGCTTTCACGAGTCTCCAATCTCCCTCTCCAGGTGCCTGGCTCTGCTGGGAACCGCCAGAGACGTGAAAGCAAACCAAAAAATCCCCCAACAGGTGCGTAGTGGGGGAGGCGTCTGCTCAGGAAGGGCAGAGTGGGAGTCAGGGGTCCATGAGGAACATAACAGGTGAATTGCAAGCGAGGCCGATGAGAATGAACAGGCAGATCAAGTTCCATTCATAGGGGGATTTGCTTTACTTACGCTCTACAAAGGTTTCATCCTGTGTGGACTGAGGATTTGAGGGGGACACTGAGTCCCACCTCACACATGGGCTTCCCCACACCCAGACTTTTGCTCCTGACATCAGCAGTGTCTTGCAGCTCTTTGCAGGATCCCTGCTGGATCCCATCCAGCACTCAACAGCCTCCACGATTCCCAGCCTCTCAGACCCCAAAGAACACATTTCCTGACTGTGCTTCTGAGGCTCCCCTTCTGCTCCTGCAAATAACTCACACGTGTGCAGTGTGGGGAGGCCAGAGGCTCACATGACCCGACTCTCCTGCTAAGCCCATTGATGAAAGTGCCTTCCCTTTACTGCTGAGATGGGCACATACTGTCAGCCTCCCTGATGCTGAATAGAAACATAGCTTTACCCAAGCAGGCTGTTTCCTGGACGTTTGTACGAAGGGAAGCTCCTGCACCCCACCCTGAGTGAAGGGTCAGAGTGCAACGTGTCCCCAGTGGTCACCGAGGCATGGACCACCTGCAGCTTTACATGAAGGACTTTCTACAGGCTCCATCCAGTCCATAGTCAGACCTGAACATGGACTTGCTCAGGGTTCTGCCTGGAAAACACTAGGGAGGCCTTTGTAACGGGATGTTTACGAACTCAGAGCTCAGCTATCAGGAGCGGTGTGCAGAGGAAAGACATTTTCCAACAATGTGGTTAACTTAGTCCATGTATTCATCTGCTAATATTATTCGCCCAACTTTGAGTACTTTGCAGTCCAGTTCGAAGGTAACAAACTCATTTGCTTAAAACTAAAGGCCACGGAAGGGGACAGACCCATAAGCTCTGAAGCACTTTCTTCTCCTTTGGGAAAAGATCATGCTCTCTGAGCAGAGGAGGAAGAAACAGCTACTTTTGCAGCAAAGGTGATGGTCTGACAGTTGGGGTAACTTTATGTGGAACCTGCTGGTCACATACATAGGTTTTAGTAATAATTTTCAAAGAGGAAATTTTGTCGTTAAATATGGTACTTCTCCTGCAATGCAATGTCACAACTCAGCGTCTCCCCTGGAGGGCTTGTTGGGGGAGCACACCCAGGAAAGTGGCAAAGGGCTCGTCCCCACCCCCAGCTCACCCCTCCATCGCCCTGTGAGGCTCCAGCAGGCTGCCTGTCTGTGGGCCTCTCCTTGCAAGTGATATATGTGCATTTCAGCAGGGACCATCTGGAGACAGAGCCATAGCTTTAGAGAAGTGGCACTAATGTTGCATGTTGTGCAGGAGTCTCTTGTCAATGTGACATCACTGCCACTGTTCTCAAGAGCTACTGCTGCATTACAGACAGAAGCTAATTCTCCCATGAATTCCCCCCGAGTCTCTTCTCTGCACACCCTGGGTAAAGCCATCCAGAGAGAAACGAGATTTGCAAGATGCCATCCCATGAGGGTGCTTTTCTCCAGAGGCAGCTGGGACGGGACATTGGCAGACAGGAGGGTCTCGGCAGCTCTGCTAGTTGAGCTTCTTGTACTCATGCTCTGGGAGCCTGAGGTCGAGGTGGGAAGCAGGAATTTTCAGCAGTTTTTGAAATTTGCAGAGGTTGAATGAATGCAGACTCTGTGCCAGGCCCTGGGGACAGAACACGAATGTGGTGAAGCCACTGTTTTCAAAAAGCCCGAGGTTCAGCTCAGTGCCTGTAGCTCAGTGGCTAGGGCACCAGCCACATACACCAGAGCTGGCAGGTTCGAACCCATCCCAGACCTGCCAAACAAACAACAACAAGTACAATAAAAAATAGCCAGGCACAGTGGCGGGTGCCTATAGCCCCAGCTACTTGGGAGGCTGAGGCAAGAGAATCACTTAAGCCCAAGAGTTTAAGGTTGCTGTGAGCTGTGACGTCAAAGCACTTTACAGAGGATGACATAGTGAGAGCTCTGTCTTAAAAAAAAAAAAAAAGCCCAGGGTTCTCAAGACTGATAACAGTAGCAAGTATTTCACTGTGCAGAGCATTCCAGGCCTGAGGCCTGCAGCATGGCCCCTGATTGAGAGCGTGCCCTGTGAAGAGGACAGGCTTCCAGAGGGTGGAGAGGGGCAAGCCGGGGTGCAGGGTGGGGTGTGCTGTGCTCCGTGAGAGTCCTCCCAAGACTGTGCAGATGCCGTAGACTAACAAAAGGTGTGCAGATGTATGTGCAGAAAGCCAGGAGATCTAAATAAGTGGAGGTCTATTCCTCGTGTATAGACTGGAAACCTTGATATTTTTAAGATGCCAATTTTTCCTAAAGTGATCTATAGGTAATACCCGGTCTCTTTCAAAGACCAGCAAGTTACTGTGTGGATATTGACAAACTGGTTGTAAGGTTTATATGGTAGGGAAAAAACCCAGATGAGCCAACACAATACTGAAAAGGAACAAAATTGTGGACTATCAGTGCCCATCGATAAGATGGTAATCAAGACAGCATGGTATTGGTGAAATAATGGACATGCAGATCAATGAGATGGAACAGAGAGCCCAGAAGTGAAGCTGCACAGATGCAGTCAATGAGATTTTGACACAGGAGAAAAGGAAATTCAATGGGGGAAAAAAAGATAGTCTTTTCAAGAAACGATGTTGGAGCAATTGATGTCAAGTGACAGAAAAACAAATCGAGACACAGACCTTATAACTTTCACAAAAATTAACTCAAAATGTGTCATAAATCTGAAAATAAAATACAATACCATAAAGCATATTGAAAATAACATGGGAAAATCCACCAGACCTCAGAGTTTAGACTCAACACCAAAGTCACGATCCATAAATAAAAAACTTGGTAACTCAGATTTTTTATTAAAATTATAAAACTCTGCTCCCTGAAGCCACAATTAAGAGAATGAAAAGGCCCCAGGCTGGGAGAGAACAGGTGCAGAAGAAGCTGGCCTGCAAAATGTACAAAGGACTCAAGCTCAACAGCAAGGAAATAACCAACGCACTTTTTAAAATGGGCAAGAAAGCTAAACAGACACCTCACAAAAGCATATACACAGATGAAAAATAAACACGAAAAGATGCGCCACAACACCTTTGCTAGTGAATTGCACATTAAAACAACACAAGGTTCCACTACACACGGATGAGAGTGGTTAAAATCCCAAACTTCCAATCCCAAATGCTGACTAGGACGCAGAACAAAAGGATCTCTCATTTGTTGGGAAAGAAAAATTGTACAGTCCTCTTAAAGACACTCTAGGAGACTTTTAAAATGCAAAACATAGTGACAGCACTTCAGTCACGCTCCCGAGTATTTACCCACCTGATTTGAAAACTCAAGATAAAACAAAACTCTGAATGTGAATATTTATAGCAGCTTGATTTGTGATTGCCCCAGACTGGGTACAATCAAGATGTCCCTCGGTAGGTGAATGGATGAACATGCCCTTGTACATTTGTACACTAAGGTATCACTCGGGGACGAAGAGTGAACAACTGACCCCAGGAGACATGCAGGACACTTGTGCAAACGCTCCTAAGTGAAAGAAGCTGGTATGGAGAGGCTGCGTGCAGGCCGACCCCAGCTACATGCCATTCTGGAGAAGACGGAAGTGCAAAGAGGAGGGAAGGTGGACAGTGTGACACAAGGGATTTGCGGACGTCACACATATCCTGGACACACTGCCATGGTGACACACAGCACTGTGCGTTTGCCAAACCCACAGAACTCAGCAGCCCCTAGAGTGTGATCCTTAATGAGTGCAAATTAAAAAAATATGTATGATTCAGGCACCTGAGACTGGCCAGGAAGAAACACAGGTGAGATACTGGTGACGTCCACGTGCACTGCAAATGTGAAACAGCCTCGCCGCAGGGGGCAAGGTGTGGGCGTAGTCACCGTGGGGAGCAGCCTGCAGCTGCAGCCGGGGACTCCCGCACCTGCCACGCCCTCTGCTTGATGATGTCATCACCTCCCCAGGGAGCACCAGACAAGCCAGACACTGGAAGTGGACAGTTAAGTAAGGATAGTGATCGAGGGGCCTTGTTTCTCACTGCTGGGGGGGCTGTACATGAGGGAGAGAGGGGGCCAGCGCCACCCACATGGGGCACCGTGCAGGTTTCCTTAGATGGCAGTGTCTGTATTTCCTGGCTCTGTCAGCCCGGAGGCCTGAAGAAGTGGTGTTCCTGGGGCAACGAGCACGCCCAGTGCTGAGTCTGCATGTCCAAGACACAGGCCAAGAAGAGGAGCCAGGGCTTCTTGGACAAAGGGCTGATTCTGGGAAACGGGATGTGCAAAATTAGCCAGAAAAATCGTGTGGTGCTGGAGAGCAGAGACGCGCTGCAGGAGCCCCCGTGAGCGGGGCGTGCCAAAGGGACCCAGAGGAGCTGAGGGAGCCGGCACCCAGAGCTTGACCAGTAAAGGAGTGTTGAGTCACAGCCACAGTGGACAACAAACATTTATGGGATCACACCGAGGTGAACAGCATGAGTAGTTTCCTGAGGCTCTTGTAACAAATCACCACAAATTTGGTGGCTCCAGAAAGGGCTGATGGCCAGAAAACAAATCAGCAAGAAAAGATCGAACAACTCCATTAAAAAGTGGGTAAAAGAGGCAGCACTCGTGGCTCAGTGAGCAGGGCGCTGGCCCCATATACCAAGGGTGGCGGGTTCAAACCCAGCCCCAGCCAAACTGCAACAAAAAAATAGCCAGGTGTGGCGGGCGCCTGTCCTCCCAGCTACTCTGGAGGCTGAGGCAACAGAATCGCCTAAGCCCAGGAGTTGGAGGTTGCTGTGAGCTGTGACGCCACCGCACTCTACTGAGGGTGATAAAGTGAGACTCTGTCTCAAAAAAAAAAAGAAGAAGTGGGCAAGAGACAGGAACAGAAACTTTTCTTCCAAAGACAAGACTAATGGCCAACAAACCCATGAAAAAATGCTCATTGTCGCTAATCATCAGGGAAACGCAAACCACCTTGAGCTATCACCTGACTCCGTGAGAACAGATCTCGTCACCAAGTCCCAAAGCATCAGGTCTGTGAGAAGGAGGCTCAGACACTGCTGGTGGGACTGCGAGCAGCTTCAGCCTCCACAGAACACCGTATGGAGATTCCGCCGAGAAATGGAAGCAGACCCACCCTTTGATCCTGCAATCCCTCTACTGGGTATTGACCCAAAGGAAAAAAATACATTTTATCATAAACACAGTTGTATTTAAATCTTTATAGCAGCACAATTCACAATCATAAAAATGTGGAAACCACCTAAGTGCCCTTGAGTACATGAATGGATTAATAAGTCATGGTGTATGAATACCACGGAATACCAGACAATGCCCTGGAATACTAGAGATCTAGTATCTTGTGTAACATGGTATACGTACACCACGGAATGCCAGAAAATGCCCTGAAATACTGGAGATCTAGTGTCTTGTGTAACAACCTGGACGGAACTGGAGACCATTCTCCTAAGTGAAGCTTTGCAAGAATGGAAATACAAATGGCACCTGTGCCCCACACTGAATTGGGGCCGGCTAACCAGCACTCGTGTGCATCTATGGAAGGAAAATGCAATGAAATTCGGGTAGGGGGTAGTGGGTAGGGGAGAAGGGGATGGGCAAACTCCCACCCAACGGGTACATCGCACACTTTCTGGGTGAAGGCTAAACCTTTAACTTGGACTTCAACCCTACAAAAGCAAACTCTGCAGCCTAAACATATGTAGTCCCATAATAATCTGAAATTAAAAAAAAAAAACAGAAATTTACTTTCTCCTAGTCCTGAAGTCCAGATGCCAAGGTGTTGGCAGAGCCTCTTCCAGCTGCTGCCAGCTTTCTCGGGCTGGTGGCCTCTTCTCTACGACCCCTGGGCCAGCATCTTCACATCTCTCTGCTCTGTCCTCACGCTGCTTTCTCCTCTGCACAATGCCTGCTCCTTGGCTGCAACCAAAAAGCACAGAATGGACACGAGGGAAAGACAAACACGGCCCAGCCAGGCCTCTAGGGCCAAGGGCAACAGGTGTAAACCACGATGAGGGGTTCCACCTTGTACCCCCGGCCCCTCACACAGAACATCCCAGGCAAACCCCAATACAGGAGCACCCTAAAAGTGCCTGAGCTGCTCCTTGACACTGTCAAAAAGCCAGAAACAAAGACAGTCTGAGAAACCGTCACAGCCGAGAGGAGCCTGGGAGATGGGGCAACCAGGAGGTGGGACCCCCCCTGACGGCATCTCGGCCCAGAGAGAGGTCAGAGCCTGGGACATGTGAGTAAGGACATCTCCCCGTGCACGGCACACGGGGACACTGAGTGCCAGCTTCTCATTTGTCTTTAAATCTAAATCTACGCCAAAATAAAAAAGCCAACCAGAAACAAGAAATAGAAAGAGACCTGTCCAGTCCTGTGTCACCTCTCTGCTCCCTTCTTCCCAGGACAGAAAGTGGGGGCACAGTCAGTGGCTGCACAGCCTTCTCTGCTCCTGTATGTTCTGAAATAGCCCAACTCCAGGGCAGATGTGAGTTTTGGAAAGAAAGAAATTGTTTCTAAAACGTGTGTGTTGCCTCAAGAGAATCTGCTGTTAAACCAGAAAAGCTGCTAAGCCCTCCCCAAGCAGATCCAGCAGCTGCTCCGGACGGGAGGAAACCAGCTGGGAACCTCTGTCACCGCAGCCCTTGCTTCCCAGAGACAGGAGGAGCCAACACCTCATCTCCAGCAGACAAGCCTTGATCACGTAGGGGATGTCAGGGGCTCAGCTGCACACAAAGTTGTGGGGTGGACCAACCAGCTGTTGTTCCAAGCAGCCCTTTTCTTGATCACCGGCCCACAGGCGCCGGTGACACAGGCTGGGAGCTCTCGTCATGCCCACTTTGTGCCTCCATCCTGTCTTCCCTGGGATGCTGACAGCACTTCTATGAGGCAAGCTCCCGCCAAGCACAGGCAGCCCGGTGTGCCCAGGGGAGGGTGTGTCTTCTCCCAGGGCACAATGTTGGTCCCCAAGCCTAAAGTCTGGGCTCCACCTCCAGCTAGCTGGGGAAACACAGAGCGTCACTAAGCCTCCATAGAGTTCGTGTAAAAATTAACATGAGTAACAAACTTAACCGAGGTGTGGGCGTAGATTAAGTGTCCAGTATATCTTCAGTAATTTTATTTTCTTTGCTTTAAAAAGAACCTGAAGGCTGATTTGCTCTGTGCAGCGGGTACTGAGGAAATTCAGTGTAAACGATGTATCTGCTCAGCTTTTACCAGGAGCCGACTGTGCGACTGTGGAGGACAAGATGCCTCTGCCCCAGAGCCTGATCCCCAAGAGACTGGCACTGCCCCCGGCCTATGGGGTGGGCTGGAGGTGGTTCAGGTTCTGGGCAGATTTATTCTCACCTGGACACTGTTCACAGAGGTAGCCACGCCTCCCTTAAAGGATGTGGTGATGTCTTAGCCTATGTGTGCTGTCCAGGGGCTGGGGGTGGGGAGAGGCAGGTGGAAGAATCCTCGGTGCCATTTGGGGTCCTGGGTTTTGAACCTTCTTTTTTCCATTGGAACAGACTCCAGTGTGATCACTCAGGCCCAGAACACTGCCCCCAATTGAGCAGCATGAGGAGGGGGCTCTCTTGTTCCTTGAGGTGCTTTTAGAGTCCCCATCCCCACACGTTCTGACAGGTGACAGTATCTTCCCTGGGTCCCCCAGTGTCTCCCATCCCAGGGCCCTCCCTGTTCTGTCCAGGCCATCCTTAGGTGGAGGAGCTCCTTTTCGCTGGTCACCTCACCTCCGTCATTCCTGTATGGGATTGTCAACTTCTCCATCCACCTGCTGCTAATTCTATGAAAGGAGAGACGTTACCAGGTCTTGAGGTAATGTTGTCCTGGGGTGATCAGCCAGGTGTACCCTTGTCTTGCCAAAACACGGGTGGGTGGGGACCACAGACCTGTAACTCGTCCCTCAGCTGCCTGAAGTCAGTGTGACCATTCAGAGCACTGTTCAGGAGGGTTACCCTGGCTGGGAGACCAAAGACAAAGGTTTAGTTCCACAAACACCTCCCGGAGTCTGAGCCCAAGAAGCTGCCATCTGAACAATGAAACAAGAAAAAAATGATCTTGAATATGACAAAAAAAAAAAAAATTCAAGAAGGCAGAGCTATAGCTTCCACATGTGAGAGAAATAAAATAAATTGTGACATTTTGATGAAGCGTCTCGATGGTTGAGAGATACAGCATTTTTATGGTGCTACAGGTACATGGTAATTGATCAAAAAAGCTCTTTGAACATGGAACGCTTTTGGGCCCATAGCTGATCTGGACCATAAATCGCATTGATTGTGCGTTTTAGTTCGCATGCCTGACTTGGGGAGAGTGCTGAGAAAGTTTGTGATGGATTTGCTTGTTTTCCCTCAGGTCTCTAAAAGCAGCCCTAGGGAGAGCCACAGCACCTGGGGTGTGAGTCACACTGTGTCCAGCTCCCCAGGCCCCTGTTCAAGGAGCTCAAGGTGGGGAGCTGAGGTAGCCTCATCCTCCTCAGTCCCATATGTACGGCCACTGACCTCCAGCCCATCTCAGGAGGGGAGAGAATGTTCAGAAATGCTCAGTACTGAACAGTTGCTCCTGTATCCACTGCTTGTTACTGCCAAGCCCTCATTCCCAGGCCGCTGGGACGCCAACCTTGGAATGGCTTCCAGTGCTCAGCCCTTCTGAAATGCCTTCTTGGGAATTCTTGATGTTTTAGAATTCATATCGCCAATTGATATGTCTAATTTGTAGACATTTCCAACCATTCTCAACATGAAACCTGCAGTCCCTTCATCGTCCCCACCAACATCCAGCTGCTGCATTAACGCCACTTGTAATTAATCAGCTCATTCATTCATTTGACAGCTACGACGTGAGCACTACCACATACCAGGTGCCACCCTGGGGACCAGGGCGCAGACAGCAAACCAGACGAGCTCATGCCACCACGTGGTCTCCTGCTGGTGAGGGAGAGAGGCAGGTTTGCAAAAATATAAAATAAATGTGGGCACCCCATAAACGCACATGGGCACACATGTGAACTCTCAGCAGCATCAGTTAGGAAGCAGAGGTAAGGAACGAGAGTCAAACCCTGGATGTGGGGTGACCAGAGGTAGGAGCAGGCCTCATAGAAAGCAGGGGCCAGTTAGACCACCTGGCACCAAAAACAAACTAGCATAAGCCCCTTAGCAGGATTTTACTGAAACACAAAGAGGAAATCCAGTTACCTGGGAACCTGGAATAAAATGAGGCAGCACAGGGAGTTTAGGTGCCTTGCCTGGGAGAGAGACAGAGAGCAGCGGGGGTGAGGGGACTCGCTGTCACTCATGGCCACAGAGACAGAGAGCAGCGGGGGTGAGGGGACTCGCTGTCACTCACGGCCACAGAGACAGAGAGCAGCAGGGGTGAGGGGACTCGCTGTCACTCACGGCCACCGCCACTGCCTGCTAGAAGCTCCGCCGGGAGAACCCTGAAAGGTTCAGGCATGGAGACCCTCCCGAAGGCACAGGAAGTCTTAAAGAGTGGACAAAAGAAGCTTTAGCAAGGAGGATGATTCTAACCCGCGGGTGGCACAGCGATTTGTGCCCCAGGATGTTGTCAGAAACTGTGACCAATGGGACAGAGGTCGCTGAGGATGAGAGTGGGGTGTGGCCCCAGCACAGGCAGAGCGGTGCAGGCAGAGGAGGGGAGCCCAGCTCCACCACCATGATCCCTGGGAGGGCTCGGGTGGATACGGCCCAGGACAGGCCCTTCAAGGGGCCACACTCTGCTAGGAGGAGACCTTGCTGAGCGAATTCTTCCAGGTAACTAGCGGGCAAAAACAAACAAGTAAACAACCAGAGCAGCCAGCCCTGGGACGGGTTAGCTTAGGTCACTTCAACATATTTGTTAGTGTCCAGTTTTTCCATAACACAAAAATAAGGGACAAGGAAAGAAATTGAAAAATGTGACAAATGCACAGGGACCAAGAAACGGGCAATCAAAACGACCTTCAAGACAGTCTGGAATTAGCAAAAACAGTCAAGCAGGTATTATTACAAATGAGTTAAAAGAGCTATAGAAGGAGCCAGGCTTAAAGAAATAAAGGAAGCCAGAATGACAGTGTCTCATCACATGAGAATATCGATACGCAGATACATTTACATTACTATATATAGAAATGCATACAAAAGTGTGAATTATATGTGTTATTGTATTTGGAGTTGAAAAATACTATGCCCAAAGTAAAATTTCACTGGAGGGACTCAAAAGTAGATTTGAACTAGCAGAAGGAAAACCCAAGACTGAATGTAGATTGATAAAGATTATAGTATATATACCCTGTTTCCCCGGAAATAAGACAGTGTCTTATTTTAAGGTGTGCTCCCAAAGATGCGCTAGGTCTTA
Source organism: Nycticebus coucang (assembly GCF_027406575.1). NCBI lineage: Eukaryota > Metazoa > Chordata > Mammalia > Primates > Lorisidae > Nycticebus > Nycticebus coucang. Next base: position 158,733,410 of record NC_069782.1, on the reverse strand, counting down.
TTTTCAGGGGACGTCTTATCTTTCCTGTAAGTGGGTCTTATTTTCGGAGGATGTCTTATTTTCAGGGAAACAGGGTAGTTGGAGGAACAGGGAGAAAAAAGAATGAAGAAAAATGAAAAAACAAAAAACAGAGAAATTCAGGCTATTATTAAATGCACCAATATATCAACAGGGTCCACTGATACCACCCAGCTCACGTCGGTGTGAATGGTTTGATCAGTTCATTCAAAGGACAGAGATAGTCCAACTGGATTTTAGAGAAAACAAGACCCACAGAGATTCCGCCCACAGGCGGGAGAGACGTTTTGTATTCAAAGACATGAATCCATTGAAAGTCAAAATAATAACTTACAAAGAGCAACTATAAGAGAACTGATTAGAAAATACCAGACAAAATGGTTTTTAAAACAAAAAATATTGCTAAATGTGAAGGGGGGTCATAGACATGTGAGGGTCAGACACTCCCCAACATACACGAGGCGACCACGGGCTGCCCTGAAGGGAGGAACCCTGAATCCAGCCACAGCTAGCTGGCGAGGTCCCCACCCCCTTGCCTGTGACAGATAGACGAGCAGCGCCCTGAGCCTGCTGGAGCTAACAGGTGCGTTCAGGGCACCACCCACCAGCTGAATGCACATCTTCTCCAGCCCACATGGAAAGTTCTCCAGGGTGAGACTTATGCTAGGGTAGGAAAAGGCCACAACAAATTCACAACGAATGGAATTGTACAAAATATTTTTTCAGCTACAGTAGAATTAAACTAAAAATCAGTAAGACAAAAAAATTGGTAAACTAAAAATGGGTAAATGGTTACTTCCAAGTAACCAGTGGATCCATTAAAATACACGCACACACAAACCACAAGAAATTAGAAAGCATTTGAGATGAATAGGAATGAAAACCCAGCAAGCCAGGATCTGTGGGATGCTGCTAATGTAGGGCTAGAAGGAAAAGATACAGGTCGTAACAGAGCCTAAAACAAGCAGAAGGGCAGATATAACAAAATTAGAGTAGAAAAAATAAAATAGAAATGAGCAAAACTAAAACTGGCCCTTTGAAAAGATCAACAATATAAGAAAACTTTTCACTAGACTAACAAAAAAAGAGAGATTCAAATTAATAAAATCAGGAATAAAAGAGCAGAGATCACCAAGGACGCTATGGAAATAATAAAGATTGGAATAATATGAACAATTGTACGCCAACAAATTACGTAACTTTGATGAAATGGAAAAATGCCCAGAAAGGCACAAAATACCAAAGCTGAATTAAAAAGAAATACGCAATCTTGACAGACCTAAAACAAATACAATATGTCTTGAAGAGAAGCCCAGGGTTGTATGGCTTTGCTGGAAAATCCTGCCAAATATTTAAAGAATTAACAACAATTCTTCACAAACTCTTCGAGAAATTTGAAAAAGAGTACCTACTTTCTTCTATGAAGTCAGTATTACTTTATACCAAAATTAGAACATTAAAAGCAGAGAAAAGTACTGAATAACTTCCCTTGTGAATAATCACTGCAAAATCGTCAACAAAATAACTGCAAACTGAATCCAGCAGTTCATACAAGATTTTCCTTGGACTAGGTAAAACTGTCTTAGCTGTGACAATATGAACACATGAAACTAAAGAAAAAAATAAATAGATTACATGAAAACTAAATATTTTGTGTCTGAAAGGTCACCATCAAGAAAGTGAAAATACAGCTCAATGTTGGGAGAGAACATTGGAAGTTGCATATTTAATAAAAGACTTGCATTCGAAATATATAATAACAACTCAACCACGAAAAGACAAACAGGCAATAAAATGGAAGAAAGATCTGAAAAAACATTTCTTCAAAGAATATATACAAATAGCCAATAAAAACACGAAGAAGGTCAACATTGTTAGTAACTATGGCAATGGAAGTAAAAAGCACAGAGGACACGTCTTCACCCCTCCTGGGACAGCTGAAACGAAGAAGGCAGACCAGGCCTCTGTTGAGAGGCCAGGAGACGCTGGAAGTCAGCGCTGCCGACTGCTGGTGAGAATGAGAACTGACGGAGGTCACCTTGGAAGACAGCGTGGGGACCCCTCAGGACACTGAGCATGGCGCTGTCATGTGACCAAGCAATTCCGCACCCACAGAACCTGCACACGAGCGTTCACAACACAGCGTTCAAAGTAGCCTGAAGGTGGAAACAGCTTAAATGTTTGTCAGCTCATGAACAGATAAAGAAAAGATGATATGGATCCAAACAACAGAATATCATCACCCACATCAAAATAAGGAAGTGCTGATCATGCTGCAACATGGACCGGATTGAAACGTGGTGTTAGGTAAAAGAAATCAGTCACAAAAAATCACATGTGTTTTGATTCTCTCTACTATAGGCGAGCCCCTTAAGACAGAAAGTAGGATTATAGCTACCAAGTGCTCAGGTGGGGTTGGGAATGGGACAGGGAGTGACTGTTAATACTGACTTAGTTTCTTCCAGGGGGGTGAAATAAATGTTCTAAAATTAGATTGAGGTGATAGTTGCACAACACAGAATACCAAAAAACCCTTATAAGTTGTGTACTATGAACAAGTGAATTGTAGACTATGGAATTATATCTCAATAAAGCAATAGCACTTAATGGATTTACAAATGGTACCTTGGTCATAAAAGATGGAGGAGCTCTGAGGATGAGAAGGTACCTACAGCTCAGAAGAGAACCAGGGTGGAGTTGGTCCCATATTGAGCGGAAGAGTCTTCTCTGAGCCAGGTCCCCGCTAATCTAGGAGACATACAAGCATCTGTAACCTCAATTACTTAGAACCTACTGGAAGCTTTACAATACGCCACATGTAAAGGAGAGAGGCCTGAGCACAGATGCCACAAGGGGCGTGGAAAGAGAGACACCCGTGGGTCTCAGGCCACATCTCCAAGGCAGAACCTTAAGGGCAAGCAAGTCAGCATCAGTCTCCTCGTGTCCAAGTTTTAGAAATAAATTACCTTATTAATTACATAGAAATTTGTGTCTAAGTTTAAGTGTTTGTAGAAATGCCGGAATGGAAAAAGTAGTTAATTGTAGTTTCTTATGAAGTTAACCAAACACTTAGTACATGATCCAGAAATCCCATATTTAGGTATCTACCCAAGAGAAGGGACAATTCCTGCTCACAGAATATGGGGTCTGGCAGCAGCAATACCTCCCTGTGTGTGAGTGTGCTATGGTTATGTCACAGAATCACACGCTTATGATTTTGTAATAAAAGATTGGCATAGGTTCCTTGCTCATGAAAAGAGGTATTCCTTGTGCTGTCATTTGTAATTTGCATTATTTGCATGTGATTCTGCAGTAGAACAGTATCACACTCAAGCACAGAAGGGCAGTGATTCTGCCGGATGCTGTCCCTGTCTCTGAGTATTTAGAGATGCAGTATTCACAGTCATCCAAGCTGGACCTCACCCAAGTATATGTTCTTTAGCAGATGAGGGGGCAAGCTAGCTGGGGCCCACCCTGCTTAACCCGTGCAGAGGAATGGACCATTGGCCAGGGTCAGTGAGGACGTATCTCCAGCACACTTTGCTGAGTGAGCCTGACACAAAGGTTACGGACTGTGCAATTCCACTTTGTGACTTTCTGGAAGGAGGAAAGAAATCCGTAGATGCCAGGACAGGGGTGAGGGAAGACCTGACTACAGAGGGGAAACAGGAGGCATTTAGGCATTAGGTGAATCTGTTATCACTGACGCAGCCGTGACCACCGAATAGAATAAAATCTCATAGGACTGTCCACCAAAACCGTGGACATGGCTGCATGTGGAGTGCCCTTCAGTAAAGCTGACCGAGCAAGAGAGAAGAGAAGTGCAATGTGAAGCCCCTGAAATACCATTCCTTTCGTCCATCAAACTGGCAAAATAAAAAGGCTACTTGCACAGAGGAAAAACAAGAACAAGCTGAAGGGAGAACACCAGTCAGCGCAGAGCGCTGGGGTAGGCAGCCCCTCCAGTCTGCAGAGGGGGAGCGAGGTGCAGACGGACTTTGCAGTCACACCCGAGGGGTCTGATGAGAAAGGCAAATTCTTGGACTTCACAAAAAGACCCCAGAGCACCCTCGTCCTGAAAATAAAACCTGAAGATATCAGACTGTCTTTAAAATTCCCGTGCACAGAGAAATGCAAATCAAAACCACTTTGAGATATCATCTAACCCCAGTAAGATTAGCCCACATCACAAAATCCCAAGACCAGAGATGTTGGTGTGGATCTGGAGAAAAGGGAACACTTCTACACTGCTGGTGGGAATGCAAACTAATACGTTCCTTTTGGAAAGATGTTTGGAGAACACTCAGGGATCTAAAAATAGACCTGCCATTTGATCCAACAATTCCTCTACTAGGTATATATCCAGAAGACCAAAAATCACATTATAACAAAGATATTTGCACCAGAATGTTTACTGCAGCCCAATTCATAATTGCTAAGTCACGGAAAAAGCCCAAGTTCCCATCAACCCACGAATGTATTAATAAATTGTGGTATATGTGCACCATGGAATATTATGCAGCTCTAAAGAAAGATGGAGACTTTACGTCTTACATGTTTACATGGATGGGGCTGGAACATATTCTTCTTAGCAAAGTATCTCAAGAATGGAAAAAAAAGTTTCCAATGTACTCAGCCCTACTAGGGGAGAGGGACAGGAGGGGATGGAGGAGGGTGGGAGGAGGGACAGTAATTGGTGGGACCACACCTACGGTGCATCTTACAAGGGTACATGTGAAATTTACTAAATGCAGAATATAAATGTCTTAACATAATAACTAAGAAAATGCCGTGAAGGCTATGTTAACCAGTCTGATGAAAATATTTCAAATTGTATGTAACACCAGCACATTGTACCCCCCATGGTTGCATTAATGTACACAGCTATGATTTAATACAAAAAAAAAAAAATTCCCATGCACAGCTTCCCCTGCATGGTCCAGGGCCCGATTCTGGGCACCCACAGAGCCAGGCCTGCTTTCCCCCTGCGAAGCCCCTTCCCCTACAGGCTGGTGCCTATCTGGTGTAGGGCCATTCAGAGAGAACCTCAGTGCCTCTGCGTCTGGAAGCAGGTGCCATGGAGGGCAGGCACAGAGCCAGGCCGCTGGGCCTTGGTGTGTGGGTGTGAGGGGGCACCTCAGCAGGGAGGGGCGGGTGCACATGCGGTGTGGGGAGGAAGGTCAAGGGGACAGCAGAAGAAGCCAGGCCAGGCTGCAGGAAGGTGGCATTGCCAGGACAAGGAGACCAAGAGGGACACCGTGTGCCCACCGCCCACCTCCACCCTTGCCCTCTGGGGCCTGTCCTTCATTGCCTTCTGTCTATAGGATACATCTGCAGGCAAAGGGGCCTTGCCTGGCTATGGCCTCAGCAGATGAGGGTGTGTGCAGAGAGGACTCCTGGGGACAGGATTAGGCCCTGGAGTTAGTTTCTTAGGCTGGACAGAGTGGCTGCCACTGGCCCAGTGACCGGGCCCAATGGCTGGGCATACTGTGCCTCCAGCGGACAGAGAGTGCATCAGCCAGCAGACGCTCATCTGTCCCCAATTGCTTCTAACATTTTATTTTGAGACTCTGAAAAGGGCTAATAAAACTCCTCCAGCTTGAGGCTAAAATGCTTAAAATAGTCTAGAAGGACTTAGCAACATCTAGACAGGAAATAAAAGCCCAGAGGCTAACAGATGTGAGAAGCTGAGAGCAGAGCTCTTGACCTGAACTCCCACCTGCTGCTTCTGCCAGAACAGAGGCTGACTCCCCACCTCAGGGTCCTGAGGCCAGTGCAGCCCACAGCTGGGAGCAGAGCTTGGGGGCTCGGCCCTCCAAGCTGGCACTCCCAGTGAAGTCTCAGCTTCTCTCCCCAACCCAGTCCCCTGCCCCCGGAGGAGTAGAGGTGTCCACAGGGGCCTGGGGTCTCCAGGGTCTGCCCAGCCTATCAGTGTGGGTCCCGGGGGGAAGCCCCTCTTCTGAGACCCCTCCCCACTCTAAGTTGAGGAAGGCCACAGCATCTGCAAGGCAAACAAGTCCAGCCAGTGAGAGAGAATAGCCATTACTTAAGGAAATGATGGGTTTTATGGAGTCCTGGTGCCTTGTGAAATGTTTTAAAAGCTTCTTCAATAGACAGCTCTCCTCCCCACTTAATTGCTTAAAAGATTGCAGAAGGCACACACCTCCATAGCTTCTCCTAACTGTGACATGAAGCCGATTTATAACACAATGGCTTTGACAGAATGTCAGAAAAACAGCCATTTGAACAGTGAGATCAGACTGGGCCACTCCGCGCCTGTATTTTTCCCTCGGGGGTTCACAAGTTAATAGCTGACTCCTGCGTTCACAAATCCCCAGATTCCCATTCCAGACCAGGTAGCCCTTGCTCACAGAATGCTCAGGACTTAAGCATCCCACGAGAAGCAGCTGCCCCGTGTCACCTCCTGTCTCTCACTGACCGGGCAGGGTCAGGAAGAGTGTACGATCCCAGCAGAGACCCCCACAGACGTAACCTAGTCAGATCCACGGAGGGGCCAGATATTGAGGAGAATGTCTGGGGCTGTGGACCAGAGCTTTTGATCAAAGTAATTTCCAGTGAGTGAAATGACAGTGACGTCACAGAAGCCATGCAGCTGTGGTTTCACAGTGGAGGGGACGGTGCGCGCCACCCGCTCCCAGAATCCTCATGCCACAGTCCCTATGTGTCATCCTTCTGTTACATTTCCAAAATGTTTGTCCGTCTAGAGAAACTGCAAAAATATTAAAATGTCCATTTTAAAAATCATTTATGTCTGCGCCTGGTATGTGAAGCCTATGTTGCTTGAAGGAGTGATCGAGATTGGACTCAGCAAGCTGTCTTCACTTGAGAGAAGCCAGGAGCTTGAGGGGGGGTGTGGCCAGAGGTCAGTGGCCATTCTCAGAGACGCACCCAGAGCCCAGAGAGTCCCCCACCTCCCAGACCAGCTGCGTCCTCCGGCCTCCCCACAAAGGACCTCAGCGTCTGCCCAGAAGCAGCGGGCTACCTCCAGAGGGCTCTAAGTGGCGGCCGGGATCTGCTTTCACTCCTGGAGACTCCCCAGGCTTGGCGGGACCTGCAGTCACAGATGACACGTCCCCTCCTGACCTGTCTCTGATCTGCCAGGGACAGGGAGCCCAGCTATGTCCAGAGGTAACATACAAGGGCCTCCTGCTGAAGCCACAGTCACCCTCTGCTCCACACAGAGGAAGACTTTCGGGCCATTCCCACGTGCTTCCTGCTGAGAGATAACTCTAGAAGGAATCTCCGGAAGTGGGAGGGCATCACCCTCCCAGCAGTCACCTTCAGACGAGGCCGGCCCAGGACGTGCTGGCTTTGTTGTAAGCTCTCAATTTGGACAGCAGTCTGAGCCCGCTGCAAGAGTGCAGGGCCAGTGACTAGGCACCGGCTGGGAGGGCACTCACCCGCCTGACACCCAGCGCCACTCACTGCTGGCTGTGCAGACTTCCTGACCCTCTGTCTCTTCGATCTTGGCTATAAGATTCCCCTCCTGGTGGTTCCTGTACTGTTCAGAGATCAGCTCAGGGAGGACAGAGATCATCCACAGACCATGATTATCCACGAACCGTGGGCGACCGAGTGTGCGTGGAAGCTGTCACCACTACCAGTGGTGCAGAAGGACCCACTCAGCCCAGAGTGACTTATTTCACCAGATTGCACCACAGCGGTGGAGGAAAATCTTCACCAAATTAATTCTGTTTGGCATGCATACAGGTATTTTGGGACCAAATTAAAATGAGGCCTATATCCAAGAAAGATGAAATAAATTATTCTCTCCAACTACTCTTTGTTCGAAAGTTCATGTGAAATGTAAAAGGCTTCCCATGAAGTGTGGCCGGCATGGGTAAGAATTAGCCAGGAGTCTCCCCGCTGAGGCAGGCAGCTGCCTTCCAGGGTCAGTAGCACCGTTGGCTTCCTTGCCACCCAGTTGTCATTTCCTTTTGATTCATTCGTGGGGTTGCTGGCGCGGGTGGGCAGGGCAGCCAAGGCTGAGTATCTCTCCAATGTGGAGCTTTGAGGAGTCAAGACAAGCCAATCTACAAGAGGCTGGGTGGGAAGGGAGTCACAAAGCAGGTGGGTGCATTCCCATGGCACTGCCCTGGGACCCTGGGCAGGGTCACGGACAATCCACAAGGCTGGATTTGAGCTTCCCCAGGAAAAAATGGAAACACAGAGCTTGGTGCTGAGCAGAGAGGGAGGCTGGGGTCAGGTGAGCCAGGGCCCTCAAAGCTGAGCACACAGAGTTGGTGGTTTGCTGAGTAAGATGCACCAGTCTTGTTCCAGGATTTTGACTATTAAATGAATCTGGTTAATTAATATTTTTTTTGCTACAAAGCTAGTCTTGAAATGGATAGAAAACCAGAGGTCATTGTCTGAGCACAGTGACCCCAAAAGCCCTGTCCAAATCCTCTGAGAACTCCCCCAGGCACCTGTGCTGCTTCTGCCCTGGCTCCCTCAGCTCTTGCCAGGGCTTGGAAGGACTGTGACCCGCAAGCCTCATCCCAACCTGTGGAATCAGAACCTGCAGCTTCTGTGGTTACAGGTGAGATTTACCCTTTTGGTCTGGCCAACCTTGCTCTCAAAGGTCAGAACGCGTGGGGTGTCAGTGGTCCCTTTCCCCCAAGACTCCTCCTCTCTCTGCTGTCACTCCCAGCACCCCTGGCTCAGCTGAGGCTGCCCTGTCCCCATGGTTCAGCCTCACAGCCTCTCTTCCTGCTACCTACAGTCCCAGCACCCAGGTATGTCCATGTTTGTTTTTCACATCGACTGGGTGTGAACTGCTGTTTACATGGTCACAGGTTGCTGTCCCCTGGGGACATGTCCTCACTGACCTGCTGGCCAGGTTTGCACCTACCTCTCTGAGAGGCTGTGTCTGTTTTTCTTCTTCATTTGTGGGAGCCTCTTGTGTGTTCTTGACACCACCTCTTAGCCAATTTGTGAATAATTTCTCCTACGTTGTTACGTGGCTGTGCATTTTCTTCTTTCTGAAACATTAAGTCAGCTGCCACGCACAGCATGGAGGATGTGGGGGTCGCATCTCCTGCTTCTGACTCTTGGGACGCTATTCCTCTCCCTCGCCACTCAAAGCCCTGGGAGGGCCCAGGCCTGGCTGTTCTGGAGAGAACGAGCCTCAGGCAAGTGGAGCGGGGAGTCTGGACTGGGAACCAGGGCTGGGCTGAAATCCTGCCCCCTGCCCGAGTCCACCCTTTTCTTGCTGTCTCTTGCCTGCCTGTCTCTGCAGACAAAACAGGCAAAGCACAACTGCGGAGAAAGTGATGCAAAGCCGCTCAGCCCTGGTGGCCCTGACCAAGGAGTCCACACGGGAGAACTGGCGGGTTACTAGTACATTGACAAGAATGAAAATAGTACCAGTTCTTACTGGGGGCTTACTGGGGGCCGCACACATTATACATCAGCCCTTTCAAAAGTCACCCTCCTGGGTTAACCCTCTGAGCTTGGGTGATGGATGGGAAACTCCTTTTCCTAGGGCTCTTTAGGTATGAACACATGGTAACCACTTATTGGCTCCAACTTTTAAAATAGTGCAGATTTCCAAATCAATGGAAACAAAGTCGACAGCTTGGTTTTCTCATCCTTAAATTGAATTAAAAAAGAACATTCCCAAGAGCAGGCCCTGTTCCCAGCCTCCTCGCTGCCTCTGGTTTGACAGGCAGGGAGCAACCGTCCTCTCTGGCAGCCTGGGAGGGCCAGGCAGTGTGTCCCTGTTGCTCAGCACTGTCAGCCTGAGGAAACCTCTGGCAGGAAGCACCTTCCTCTGTGTGCGTGTGCATGTACATGTGTACACGTGTGTACGTGTGTGTGTGTCTGCATTCGTGTGTTTGTGCATGCATGCGTGTGTATGAGGGAGAGGACATGGATGAGTGGTGAATGGAGGATACCAGGGAACGCAGCGCTGTCCCGGGATCTCCTCTGGATCACCTCCCCCATCCCAGACCTGTGGCCCTTCATAACCCCATCCCCCCGTCTGGCCCCCCACTCACGGTGCATCTGCATATCAGGGAGAATGAGGTGGCTGTGACCTCCCCAGGAGAAATCTGCCTGGGCAGGGACCTGCTCCTTAGCTCATTTCCACGTCAGCCTGGTGGCTTCCCCAGGCAACAGTGGTCTTAACTAAATCTCATGCCCAAAGTGGAGTGGCCATGGGCACTGTGGGGTCAGCCCTGGAGAGGGGACACAGGCAGAGCACCCAAGATGCCATGGTGAGGCTCACGCGGACGCCTGCCAACCCTCTGTGAGCTTCAGTTCCCATCCTCCGTGGTCACTAGGGAGGCACTGTCTGTAAGTGCCTACTGTGTGCAGGGTGCTGAGAGATGCTGGGCATTGGAGATGAATAACATGCCCTGACCTGGACCAGCTGCCAGTGCAGAGACAGGGACAGGCCAGGAAGTGAGTGTGACATCCAGGAGGGAAGGCTTCGATTTACACATCCACGGACGTGGCGTCACAGGCAGGTGGCATTGCCAGAGGGTCTGTGAGGGCTGCTGAGAAGAGGAGGTAACACAGGGCTGGGGGAAAGAGAACCCCACACAGAGGGAGCAGCTTCTGTGGGAGCAGCCTCACTGGGAGCTCTGCCAGTGGTAGAGAGAAGCTACATGTTTCACATCAAACGCAGAGAGAATTGGGCCCAGAGCTGCCCTTGTCCCCTGAGAGTGCTGTGTCCTGCTGGTGGCCGAGTGGGAGAGAGGGATGCCTCCACACCCCCCAGTCCTTCCCCACAACACCCTAAGCCCCCATGTGCCCACCCAGCAATGGGGTGAGGTTGGAACAAGCCAGGTCCCACAGGGGCACTGGTGAGACCCTCTTGCCCAAGCTGTCACCTGCTACCCCGGTGACCAGATCTCAGATGTGTGAAAAGATGGCAGGTGTGAGCAGCTGGAGCCACCTCCTCTCCTCCTCCTGAGCCCACACCTGGGGTGCCAACACCCTTGTTTTTGCAGAAAAGGAAACTATGGATCTCAGAGGTCAAAGGAGAGCCCACAGCCAGGCCGCAGGAGCACGGCCCGGCTTCCCCACCCATGGAGGGTCCACGTCCCACTGTGCCCCCTGCAGAGTGAGAACATCAAGTCGCTGCCTTGTCCTCCCAGAGGTGCCCACTCCTGCTTGTGTCAGGCCAAGGTCAGGGCCCTCAGGGCAGGAGCACAGTTGGTATTTGGGGTCAGGATCCTGGAGACACTGGCCTTCCCCCAGGGTTGAGGCCCAGCCCATGACCTGGTCAGAGGGGTCTGGGGGTGGGCGGTAGCATTAGGAGAGGGCAGGGCAGGGCCTGGGAAGAAGCCGCCACGGTTCCTGTGCACAGAGGAGAATCAGGTGCTGGCAAGTGTGTGGAAGGCAGTGGCTAAACACCCTGGAGACTGGTGACGCCACGTGTGAGTGACTGCTGAGGCCCACGGGTGATAGCCTGCTGCTGCTAATTCTGGGAGGCAGCATAACCTCCTGCCAGGGAAGGCAAGGGCATTCCAAGGTCACCAGACCATGTTCAGGATGAACCTAGATTTGCTCCGACCATCTGACTGAGGCATTGTCCACTCTGCTCACAGCAACAGCCCGTGGGGGCCCATGAGGGCTGGAGAGCCTGCCCAGGGACACACAGGGGGTCTGCAATCTGTCCCTGCCCCCGTCCAGCTGAACCCTCCTTTTGCAGAAAGCTGAGGTCTGGAGAGGACACCAGTTTGCCAGTGTTCCCTCCTGAAGCCAGACGCTGTGGGCAGCTCTATCTCCCTCCACCCGTGGCATCTGCAGGAGAAAGGGGCTCAGCTCTGTGAGGCACAAACTCCCAAAGCTTCTGTGGGTCCTGAGATTTTATAATAAATAAATGAATGAATGATTTTATAAGCCAGCCTTTAACTTAAACATCTGTCTAAATAACAGCCTCAAAGTCAAGCTAAGGAAGACGTGTCCAGGTGACTCCTCAGCCATTGTGACCAGAGTGACACGGAGGCCATGTGCTGTTGGCAGGTCCTCAGGGGGACAGGTCCTCTCTCTTGACATCCTTTGCTTCTCTCAAGGTCGCAGTGAGCACCACCCCATGTGCCTCCACTGTCAGCCCCTCCATGCCTTTGCCATGGCCAAAGGGACTGGGGAGACCTCAGGACACTGGCAGGCTGACACAGTGACCCTGAGTGCCTAATGTCTAGAGTCTCCTTGTGAAGCCCAAACCTCATAATGAAACAGAGATGATGGAGACCCACTCTATATAGTTGTTTTTCATATTTTTCTTTCTTTCTTCTTGCCCTTGACAGGTGAGAGAAACTTGAACACATGAAACCACAGCAGATTATGGTGTAGCTAAAATCAGGTGGAAGGAGAAAGGGGACAGATAGCAGGTGAAGGGGGCAGGTGCCCTGGCCATGGTGACTTCCCTCACTCTGAGGAGACAGCCCCAACCACAGCCCCCTCCTGGCCTGGCACCCCCCAGCTGTGCACAAGAAGATCAAGGTCTTTCTCTGTAACAGCCAGCAGGGCCCCTACTCCTGGCCTGGCTGGGCCCAGCACCCCACAGCTTGCCAGTGCTCTGTGCATTTTGCTTACAACTTCTGTAAGAAGCTAAAATTATTCTAAAATCAAAAGTCTATTAAAAACAAGAGAATGGACAAATGAGCCCTTGCAGCCTGAGCGTGGGCAGTGAGGAGGTGGGCTTGGTGCTGCTTTCTCTAAACTGACGTGTCTCTGTGCTGTCACGGTGTGTGTCCCGCGTCTGGTGACACTTACAGCCTTGGCTTCTCACAGCCACTTCCCAGTGTCCTTGCTGGACCAGCCTTCTTTTTCTTGTGATCTAAAATGTCCCTGCACATGTGAACACACAGACAGACACATGGATTTCACACTTGGTCTCTGGTGACAGTGACTGGCGGGTGGGCACCTACAGACACAGCTTGTGGATGTGAAGAGGCTGCATTTTCTTGGGTCTGTGACACAAGCATTCAATTTGCCCACATCCCCAAACATCTTGCTGAAGTTGTCAAAGTTCAGGGAGCTCTAGAAAAATGACCTGCAATTAACACTCTCCCCTGAGGAGCCGAGGGAAGGTAACCTTGCTGAGCTGGTTTGCCTTAGGCCACACAAGTTACAAGTACAGATTCTATCAACCTAGAATATCCCCAAACCACTTTCAGCTAAGTCATAGCTTTTGTAGAAAAGCAAACTATGGGCAATAAAAAGTATTGCTGCTCTGTGTAAACTTCGTTTCTACTTATGAGTGTTCTAGCCCAAAAATATTACTTCTGATATCTGCCACTGATTAAATAAAAATTTTTTTTAAGCGTTTCAGATTTTTCTTTTAAAGCTGTTCTCTAGCTGAAGAATGGCTGTGTTTACATAAAGTGACATTTTTGTAGCTTAGTTCTTAAACTGGACAGATGTCTGGTAGTTTTAAGAACCAAGTAAATATCAGCCTGTCCTGGATTCTGCAGAAATGGCAGGACTAAATTAAAAACCATATCTCACCCCCCACCCTGCCCAGACTCACCAGCCAACATGGCACTCAGCCCATCTTCTGCTGTCTCCCTCAATCTCGGCTCTTCCGGGGAGAAAAGAATAATGAGAAATGTGTGCAAGAATGTATTTCTCGGCCAAAAGGAGGTGACAGAAGCCACCCCCTCCTTCCTTCCTCCCTCACTCGGACCAGATGCACAGGTGTTATGTTGGAGATGCCTTCCGATCCTGGAAAGAAACATTTTCTTCACTGAGTGTCACACAAGGGGCAGGCAGCCCAGCCAGAGGCAGGCGCGATTGTCACAGTGGAGAAAACGACCCTGTTCTCTGCTCACACACCCAGAACCTGGGTAAAGGAACAAAGGAAGAGAGAGAGAAAAAGGAGACAGCCAGCAGTAAGGATGCGTTGTGGTGACGGAGCTGCCAGGAAGACTGGCTCTGCTGGGTGCCCTCGGCATCTCCCTGCAGGTCTGCTCTGTGGAGCCCAGAGCTCCCGAAGGGGACTCACAGACAGGACTGTCTATTGTAAAAGGGGATGACTGATGCCGCTGGGACAAGGACCTGCCCCTGGCTCTATTCCTATTTTCTAAAGGGGCTGCCACCCTCAGCCCGGGGCTCCCTCCGTAGCCCCTGCAGCTGCTGACCAGGGCCCCGGGTCCTTGGGGCTTCTATGACGTGGACCCATGCCCTGGACCCTCTGGATGGCACTCGAGGCTGTTTGGGGGTGATGGGTCGGACTCCAGAGGGACATCTCTGAGAGAGAAACAGAGATCAGGTCTTCCCTGGGTGTTGGTTTGGGGGAACAGAGGGTCACAGTCCCCTGCCTGCAACGTCAAAATCCAAAACACTAATTGTTTTTCCTTCTGCATGACCAAAATCTCATTTGGTAACCATTCTGATCTGATGTAGAGCCATTTATAATCTCAATTCCTTCCTCTTGGTATAAATCTTCATGCATTTCCCAGCGCGGCTATCAACGCCTGTGATGATAAAATGCTGCCTGGGTTCTATGGGGGCGAGACTTGATGCAGAGACGGCGCACCTTCCCACTGTCCCCGCCACAGAGCTCTGACGATGGCTGCTCTCCTTTCTTACGTAAGCTGCATGTAAGCAATGCAAAAAGTTGCCTTATGCTTTCTAACAAGAGAATTTTTTTGAGTCAATGTGAGGTGAAGAGTGCACAGCATGTAGCATGCCAGGACCAAAACTGTGACCCCACTTTAGAGTAAAAAAGAAAGATCTTTGCAAGGTTGAATTATTCCCAGATGGACTTTGAAGCCTGCTGCAAACCCCAGGCTGCACATCTAGCCCATCCTGGTGAAGCCTGGGATCTTTGGTGAGGAGAAGCAAACTGTGTGGTGAACTGAGGGCTGTTGGAGGGGCAGGGGCAGGCAGAAGAGAAGCAGTGTGAGGGAAGGTGACCGATGCTGTCTCCTCACCAGCCTAACACCAAGAACCAATTTGCTAGAGAAAAATTGTTGGCTATGTAGAACCAACCCACAACTCAGCTCAGGGTTGAGTGCCTTTATTCTCGGCAAACACAAACCAGAGTTCCATGCATTCTGGAGATTACTTGTTTGACTTGCAGCTTTCAATTTGACACAAGGTTTCCAACACCTGTTTATGGAGAAAAAGAATAAAAACAGCCAGCAGCCCTGAATACACCAAAGGACTCTGGGAAGCAGATTCACAGGAGACCTCATTATCCCAACAATTTGGACATCCTACGGTGCTGCGTTTGGAGTTTGGTGGTGAAGGCCGGGGCATGCTGAATTTCAGATGCCTGATGCTGAGCCTCATAATCTGCTTTTGACAAAATGATTCATCGTTTCAGCAAATCTAGCTTGTGGTCAGGAGAGGTGCAGCTGCACATTGAAGCCAGGAACACGGCAGCTGGATTGGAAGGTCTGAGCCAGCTGGATTCTGTGCACTGCGGGACAGGCGTGGGCTCCCCAAGAGGCCCCGACAGAACCCCCCACTCTGAGCCCAGGAGCTCTGCGTCCGGAAAACGTCTGCTCTTTGGCTGCTTCTTCTTCTTCTTTTTTTTTAGACAGAATCTCAAGCTGTCGCCCTGGGTAGAGTGCCATGGTGTCATAGCTCACAGTAACCTCCAACTCAGGCTCACGTCATCCTGTTGCCTCAGTTTTTCTGCTTTTAGCAGAGACGGGGGTCTCGCCTTTGCTCAGGCTGGTCTCCCACTCATGAGCTCAAGCTGTCCACCCACTTTGGCCTCCCGGAGTGCTGGCGCCCTTCAGCTTCTGACCGTCCCACTCTCATTCCACCTCTCAAGGGTCCACGCGGCCTCGCGTCACTGGGGCTGCGGCACGTACTCACTTAGCATCATCCAGGTTCTTGGAAACTTGAAGTGAAACAAACTAAGGAGACGGATTTTCCCTGGAGCTAAGGGACATAAACAAGAGCTAATGTCCTAAGGCATATTTCTGGTCACAAAAACATCACCAAACTTCTAAATAAAAACCAAAGCACTTTGAATATGAAACATTGAAATAAACGTGAGCCGTGCAGACAGGTAATGCAGAGTAATTAGAAAAGAAAATCGTTTACTCAGAGATTCCAGGTCAGAGTGGCAGTGAACGGAGGCTGGCCTGGGAGCTCAGGGTACAAGGAAGGGACAAGCCAGAGACAGGAGGCCACTTCAGGGTATGCCGTGTCCACACTCACCCTGGCATCACTCAGACTGGGCCATGCAGACAGGCCAGTTCACTCAAGTGCTCTGCTCTGGGGCAGGGAAGAAAGCTGAGTCCCTGAAGAAAACCCGCACAGCCACACAGACAATGACCCCATTGCTGTAAGCTATGATGCCATGGCACTCTACCCAGGGAGACAGAGTAAGACTCTCCATCTCAAAATAAATAAATAAATAAATGAAATAAAAGACTACAAGTCACTCAACAAGCAGATTCAACAAGCAGCCACCAAACCCAGCTCAGAGGCAGAGTCCTTTCCTAGTTCCTAGATGAGACCAGGTAAGCAGGTGACTTTCCTGAAAGACTTCTGAAAATGCATTAAGCCAGCAGCCTCTCCTGGCTCAGCCCCTTAGCCCAGGTCTACCCACGAAGACCCTGCTCTCATGTCCCCTGCTCTGTCCACTCAGCTGCCACCTGGAAAGTTTCTCAGCAGCTGACATGGCAGCCTCCTACGAGAGGGGGATGGGGGGTGGCTCTGCCCATGGGCAGAGGGCATCTCAGGCACAACAGCAGGGAGGGAACCTTCTCAGGGATCCAGATGAGGGTGGGGTCTGCTCGGCACACAGGGAGGAGGCCGGCGGGGCAGTGGCCCAGCTGTGGGGCTGCACACAGCCTCCAGCTGCATAGACCCCACAATTGTGCATGCGCACATAACCATCTGGAGCCACGAGATGCTTTAGAGATGAGGAGTGGCCGGCCCAGCTGTGTTTAGCATAGGCCATCTGCCTTCTTGCAGGCTGCTGACTGGGTTTGGTTGGTGATGGGGATGGGGGTGGAAGCATCTGGAACAAGTGAGGTACCCTGAGAGTCTAGGTGGGGAGTACTTACTGTCAAGGAGGGAATGTAAGAGGCAGGCTGGCTGGTCTGGGGGACAATCTGGCTCACTGTACACAGCTCACAGCATGTACATACACCTGCCACCTGCTCAGGAGGGGCTGACCAGACCTCTCAGTGCCCAGGTCACTCGCCAGAGCAGCCTGGCTCTTGTGGGCCTTCTGCTGATGTGAAGGCCACCTTTGCCCTTCCCTCATAGGCTACAGAGGGGAGGTCTAAGCTTTCGACAAGAACATCCTTAAGTTTCAGGGGGTGAGCCGGATGGAGTCAAGGTGTGTCTGTCAGTTCAGAGACCTCCAGGAGGTGGCAAGAGCATAGAAGAGAATCTGGTCACCTTGCTCCAGATTCACCAAGATTCCTGGTCCTCGAGCCAAGGCCCCTAAGGGTCCATGTGGGTTGGGGCAGGAGCATCCTGCGAGTATTCTGATGTACGGCTGACCACTGGCTGCAAGAACCTCCCCAGTATCTGCCATGGTTTTAAAGTTTGTTCCTTCCAAAATCCATGCTGAAACTCAATCCTCAGAGCAATAAGATCAAGAGATCAGACAGACCTTTAGGACGTGATTGGGTCAGGAGTTCTCTGCCCTCGTGCATGGAATTGGGGCCCTTGTACAAGAGTTTGAGGGAGTGAGTCCAGCCCTTTTCTGCCTATCCGTCGTGTGAGGCACAGAGTTTGGCCCCTCTGCCATGCGAGATGCAGCAATGAGGTCCCTCCCCAAACGTTGAATCCAGAGGCTCCCTGATCTTGGGCTTCCAGCCTCCAGTCCTGTGAAAAATAAGTTTCTGTTATTTATAAATTACCCAGCCTAAAGTGTTCTGTTACAGCAATACAGACCAAGATAGTCTCTTTCAGCACTTTACCCACAGATGCCCAAGAATGGCTGAGGTTAAAGTCCTTAGTAATCCAGCTGGATGGAAATTTAGGGGAAACAAAATAATTCCAAAGAAAAGCAAGGATGCTTCTTTAGCGTCTGCTGAGCACACAATCCAGAAAGTACCATTTATATGGATTTGCTATTGTGTAGTGCCCATTCTGTGCCGCTGTCCTGGGCAGCCCTCCCTTCCATGCAGACACAAGTCTGTGGGAATCTGCACCACTGAGAACTCAGACAGCCCTGACTTATTCTGTGAAGCCATAAGAAATGAAAAAGAAAGTGCAAATCCTCTCCAAGCGAGTAATGCTCAAGCCAGGAGTACAGCACCTCCTACATCTGCACTCGCCAAAATCTTTGTTTAATAAAACTTTTGTTTCTCACTATTTGGGGTCGTTGAAACTCTCCAGGTTAGATTTTTGTCTTGTTAGGAAGAGCCACACCACAACCTCCACGCACAGGATGTCGCATAACTGCACCCTTTTGGCTTCAGCCACTGTCATCTCCAGACTTGTGAGAGACACAAAGTTCCAATTCACTTTCATATCTCAGAAGAAACCTCTGAAGATACTGTTGGCTGCTGGATTTACTCTGAAAAGC
Organism: Nycticebus coucang; assembly: GCF_027406575.1. Taxonomy (NCBI): domain Eukaryota; kingdom Metazoa; phylum Chordata; class Mammalia; order Primates; family Lorisidae; genus Nycticebus; species Nycticebus coucang. The sequence goes on along the minus strand of NC_069782.1, from coordinate 158,714,908 downwards.
CATTATCTAGAAAACAAATAAATAAAGCAGATCAAACCCACAGCCCCCACCCACGACCAGGGTGTGCTCACCGGCATGTTCCCAGCTTTCACACTCAGAGTGACTCTCACCATCAGTCTCAGCACAGAAGCCGGTGATACGGGGCCTTCCGTCTCACTCCACCAGCTCTGATGCAGCACTGTGTCTAAGTTTTTGTGAGTGATGACAGTTGCCAGTGGCCTTCCTTGAGTTACAAACACTGACATGTATTCCATGAATGGTAATTGCTTATATTGGAAAATCAGATCTGACCACGGTGCTGCTGCCAGAGGGCGGCTTCGGGTGAAGACACATTCTGACCCCTGTTGAGTGCCTCCCATGCACCCTCCTCTGGCCGTCAAAGGGGGGGCCTTCCGTAGCAAGGATGGGGGAACATGGGTTCCCTGCTGTTGCTGGAGCAGAGGGAGCCTGGAGGCTCAGAGCTGTGGGGAGGACAGACTGAAGCCAGGCTGCAGACCCATGTGCTGGGACAGAAGGCAAGAGCACAGTCCCACTGGTGCAGGGGGACTTGGGGCCACACACCATGAGCCACAGGGTCCAGTCAGCAGGGGTCCCAGTGGTCCCAGTCAGCGGGGGTTCCAACCAGCAAGGGACGCTGACCAGTGAGGAGTTCTGGCCTCCCCCTCTCTGCGAGGGGCCGGGCAGCTCAGAGTGTCCCCGTGTAATGTCCTGTCTGCCCTGAAGGTGCACAGCACGGCCAGTCCCCACATGGGTCTGCAAGGGAAACAGAACACTATTCTCTGACAGGCCGGTCGACGTTTTCAAATCTTCAGCTCCTGGGGATCCATCTGATGCTTGGCAACCCCAGGACTTCAGCCCTCTCCATGTCTGGACCCTGACCACCCAGTGTGGAGCAAATCACCAGCTCCTCAGGAAGGCCGCACTGAGGGGCCGTCCCCGCCCACCAGCCCCCACCACGTCCAGGCGCCCCACAACCCACCCCCCTTGTCTTTGGGTATTTTCAGCCTCACGTGGGCACAGCTGGGGCTCTGGGAGCAGGTCATTCCCTCTGTATTTACTCGAGTTTCCTGAGGTTCCTAGAGCCTCTCCATCAACTGTCCACTCCAGGCTGCCAAGTGTGACAGTGGCACAACCAGGAGTCCAGAGGCATCCACTGAGCCAACACAGGGAGGGGCCGACTCAGAGGGGTCCCCTGCCCCACCCTGGCCGGGCTCCCCAGGCCTCTGACACAGCTTTGCCTTGACTCTCCGTCTCACTTACCGAATCGGCCACGACCTGCTTGTGCCTGAGTCTTCCTGAGACAGACTCAGCCCTGCCTCTTCCCCTAGAGTCCCCATGGCCCAGCACAGTGTCAGCCCGGCAGGTGCCCCTGAAGTCCAGCAGAGTGAAAGGACGGGTTTGACACATGGCCCCTCCGCACTCCCAGGCCTCCCCACCCCCACTCCACCCAGGCAGGGCCATGTCTCATCAGCCTCTTTGGGAGTCCCCGCAAACTGATGGACTTCATTCTCCTGAAATAACAAATCCTGGGGCCCCATCCAGGGGGCCAGGAATGTTTCTGTGTTTGGAGTAAAAATTAAGCACCTGAAACAAAAAGGCTACTTTGATTGTTAGATTTGAAGGCACAGTTTTAGAGCCACAGCACTCACCAGTGAGGCTCTGAAGGCATTTCCGAGCTCCAGATGGGCCAGCTGCCAGCCAAGGGGAGCCCAGGGCCCCAGGTATGGAAACTTACTCAAGGGGGACGTGGTTGTGGTTGGTTATCAGAACATCGTGGATGGTAGACCCCCCAGCCAGAGGACAGGGACAGAGGGGGGCAGGCACAGAACAGGGCACCCTACAGCCCCAAAGGGAAAGGGCCCAGCAGGAGGGCACACTCAGGGTCCTGGGACCGGATTTTAAATTCAAAGTGTGAACTCCCAAGACTGCTTTCAACATTCCACCTTTTTTACTAAACATGAAAAGAAACTAAAATTTTAAAAATACGCTTTAGGTACACATGCAGATAAGTGAATTCGGTGAAAGCAGAGGGGTGTAAGACCTGCTTGGTGGCTTGGCCTCCAGAATCATGAGGGCAGCTGTTGTTCAGTTCAGTCCCCTGTTCCCAGGAATGCCGTCTAGAGGGGTCCGATGGCTTTGTGTCTGCCGAGCATCTGAGGGAAGAGCCCGGGCTCTCACAGCAAGACATGGCCCTTCCAGTAGGTGAGGAAGCTGCAGCGTAAGTGGGTACAGCTGAGATCCTGGGATTACAGATCCTAGCACAGTGGCCAAGGGAGTGTGGACACACCCTTACGGGAGAGAAGAGATAGGACTGTGCACCTATAAACTCTTCAAGCTGATTAGATTCAGAAATATGTTACCCATGGGATTCTAATACAGGAGGAATTTTTTGAGCAAAGATCTGAGCCAAAAGAAAAAGCGGACTAGGGTAAGATGCAAAGTCAGGGACGTTCCTGTGCTGTGGCATTGCTGGCCCGGCTTCCCTCAGTCAGAGCCGAGGTAACTTGGTCCAGTGCCCGGGGACACATGCAGTAAGGCCCTGAGTCTATTGCACTAATATGGCATTAAGGTTTCTTGAAAAATCATGAAATTAATTATCGTAATTGAGAATAAATTGAGATGTACTGACGTTTCCCTTTTAAATAGGGGAAAGCAAAGAATTTTTGCATTTCTTTGAAAAAATTTTGCCTGTGGCAAAGAACATTGTCCACATGTCCACTCTACCAGAAAGTTAGATTTCTTTAGGTGTGAAACGCAATTTATTTGGTTCCCTGTTCTCTGTATCCAAAACAATAGCTTTAAGTACATAGAGAAAAACAGACAACATCCTGGAGAAAACTTGCTTATTAAAAAAACTAAACACGAATAAATGAATAACTATGATTAGCTATAAACGTGTCCACCTTTCCTCACAAAGTAAGAAGTGTACTTAGGTGTCAGAAGGGGCTGCCGGCTGGTCCACTCTGGGCAGGACGAGTGAAGCTGGTGGACACTCCGGACAGCCGTGGTGGGTTAACGTATGCTGAGTAGGAACACTGGCCCCGGAGCCTGGTTAAGTCCAGAAGTGCAAACAGTCTGGGTCTACTCTGATGGGCTTTTCTTACCTTAGAGTACATGCTCCTTAACTCTCTGATGTAAATGCTCAGAGGGTGTCGGGAACTCATACACTGGAATTCTCCACGTGTGATTAACATGCCCTGTCCCAGCGGACACTTCTGCCTTCCTTCGGCTGTAGGCTTCCCACGGCTTTCCTTCACCGAAACACTCAGTAGAGCTTACTGAAATAAGTGAAAGAGATTTATAAATAGAGGTTGTTGAGATAAAGGCAGAACACCATCCACCTGGAAAGAGGAGCTTATCTGCAGTAGACGTGTGTTTACTGAGGGAAATTGGTGGCACATTAAACCTCACCGCTCCGTTTTAAAGGACATAAAACCACTATTGAGGAACCCAGTGGTCTGTCACAAAGCCAGTCCCCTGGGCTCCTGCTCCCGTGTGCAGGATTATCTCTCTCTGGGGCGAAGCAAAGATCCGCCAGTACAGCATCAAAATGGCAGAGAGTACGGAATCCTCCTTTAATACAAGCTGCACCTCACGTCACGCTCACAGAGGTAGAAATAATGATTTCTTGCTATTGAATACCAAGATGACAGGATCACCGCAGAGCATCTGAGGAATATTAGCTTTTAGGCTGTGTTTAAAATGGAACAAATAATTTGATCATGACTTGAAACTAAGCACGAACTTGAAGAACTCTTGTTCTTACCCTCCAATTAAAGAGCACAGAGGGATGGTTTTATTGGATACTACATGCACGTTTTGAAAGATCCTACCTTGCAAACTCATGTAACTTTTTCTCTCTTGTACTTCACAAGATTCTTAAGTCCTAAAGGCTTTACACCCAGAGAATGATTGGTGTCACAAATCTGGTGTTTCCTTGCTCTCAAAACCACGCACTCTTCCCGATGGTGATCTGCCCCGGGTCTGCTGCAGGGAGTGTGGAGGAACTCCCAAAACCTTAACAGCTGCTGGGGTGGTAGAAATTCCTTCAATTTATTAAATGGTGAGAGTTGGATCTGAGTAAATTTCAGGATATAACTTGTTTTTCTTTGCTTCTGAAAATAGCACTAAATGCCTGTTGTTCTTGCTATTGAATACTAGATGACAGGATTGCCGCAGTGGAAAGTGGTGGCTTTGCCCTCTGTGAGACACCAGGACGTTTTGGAAATGGCAGCAGAGATCAGGAGCAAAAACCAAGCAGGGTCCTGTTCTAAATAGTTTGTGTGACTGTGACTGAACCACAGGTAACTCTCATACCTTGCTGAGACACACAACAAGACGTGTCTCCGCTTGCCTTTAGTATGGTTTCCAGCTCTGTGTATCAGGTGCTGGGGGTCCTTCCGACGGCCAAGAGTCATTGTGTGGGCAGTCAGCCTGACCCCTCCCAGCAGCCCCCAGGCAAGGTGTGCCACCAAAAGGGCACAGTGGGGGGACAGTGAGCAGTTGATGTTAGAGCTGGTACCAGTCAGGCTTTCCCAACGTGACCTGTCTACAGCCGTCAGCTCTCATGGCCCTGGGTCATACACATCATTTTTCAGCTCCGCATCCCATGGTCCTTCAGGGTGGTGACAAGAGCTCTGCAGAAATCAGCAGCTATGTTGGAGCCCAGACACAGAGCAGGGACCACACTGTTACTTAGCAGAGATAAATTATTTCTTTTTTAACCAGATATTGAAAATTAAAAAAGGAAGCACTGACGTGTCAGAGGCACGATTCTTTTAGAAAAGGTAAGATTCTGGGATTCTTCACATTTAGAGACGTGGAGGAGGGATCCAGGGCCTGGTCCCTCAGGGATAAGACATCAGCAGCTGTGCAGACATCCTGAGAGCTCGGGAACCCACATTTCTGAGACTCAGACATGGAAAGAGGAGGAGCCTTCTTCTGGGCCGGTGTCTCTGAGGAAGCCTGCTCACAGTGGCTCTGGAAGTCAGGGGGATAAAAGAGCAAAAGAGAGCCAAACAAGCTGCTGCCAGGGGGGCTGTTCCCTCGGAGCCAGCCCTGACAGCCAGGGTGACGGGAAGGAGGGATTCACAGGCCCCTCGGACCCTGTCCCAGTGTCCAGCAGGGAGCAGCTCAGTCTGAGACACTGATGTGACCAGACGCCCTGGCTGCCGGGCAGCAGCTGCAGCTTCTGATTTACTGGACCTGCAGGTGGACCATGGCTCCCATGGCTTGAGTATTTGTCACCTCCAAAACTCGCTTTGAAATCGATAGTCTTGGATCTCTGCCTCTGCGAATAACCACTCATCAGGTCTCTCCCTCCTGTTTAAACACTCACTGAGTAAAGCCCAGACAGGCCTTGTCAGGTTTCCTCCACCCCCGAGGGGTCTGGACGGTCACTAAGCCAAGAAGTGGACTCACAGGGCTCTGTCTGTGAAACGTTCCTTCCACTGTGTAGATTCCAGCAGATAACCCCCTGACCCTCCCAAGGCCTCCAGCAGAAGACCCTGGGTCCTTTAGGCCACATCCAGGCAACTGAGTTCTGGCTGCTCGCCCTCCCCCCACCTCTCCTCCTGAGTGGCACAGACTGGGCACCAGACTGACCCCACATGGAGGATGCCCTCACTCTGAGCTGGGCCGTGGCCGTTCTCCATTTGTGGTGGCAGCTCATTGGCATGCAGATGCTCTTAATAAATCTCTACTCCTAACTGCTCAGCCTGGCTCTGGGTGGCACATACCCACCTTTCAACAGAAGTTGCTGTTATGCCAGTGTTAAAAAGTGGGGTCTTGGAGGAGCTTAGGCCGGGGAGATGCTGTCCAAATGAATGAATGGATGGTATTAGGGAGGAGTGGGGCATTGCCCTCCAATAGTGTGGGTTTGTGATGATAAAAGGGCAAGCTCGACCTCCTTCCGTCTCTCTCTCTCTGTCCTTCCCCCCACCTCCCTTCTGTCGTGGGTGACACAGCAGGAAGGCCCCTGACCAGAGGCTGCACTTGGCACTGCACGTCTCAGCGTCCAGAGCTGTGAGAAACGCATTTCTGTTTATTCCAAATCTCACAGTCGTGCGCGCTCTGTTGAGCAGGAACAGTGATGATCCAGTGGACAGAGAGCCCAGGCGCCAGAGCAGCCCCTGCAGCCCGAGTTCCGGGTCAGGGACGAGGACTCTGCATCCTGGCCGTTTATCCCCAGTGAGCGCGGCCCCTGCCTTGTGCTCCCATCCAGGGTCAGCCTAGGAAATGCGGCTTTATCAGGGTCTTTTGTGCTTAATGTCTCCTCTGATAGACTCAGCCCTCTGGGGCTGCTGAGACTGTGCTGATGCCTCTGGCCCCAAGGCTGTAAATCCTGGGAATACTCCATGGCTGTGAAATGTGGTTTAGGCTGAAAGTGGCGTGGGAAGAACCATAGTGGTGGGCATGGTGTTCCGTACACCCACCCGTGTTAGTGCTGGAGGACACCACAGTCAGGGGCAAGCCCAGAATGCACGTCTGTGTCAATAAGGACGGTTGCCACCTTCTCACGGTGGAGGTGGCTCGGCATGCAACACGCACCCACGTGACTCCCCAGGAGTGGTGCTGCAGGGCTGGGGCAGGTTCACAACCACGCACAGCAGCAGCCCGGAGCCTGCACAGAATGGGTCCATGCCACTGGGCCCATTCTTAGCACATCTGTCACCATGGCCACTTAACATTAGTATTACTTTTGCTCCATGGATAAAGTCCAGGAGTGGTGAGGGAAAGCAGATGTACAGATGAGTTTTGTCACCTCCTCAGCAGTCCATCCACACTGACTTATTGACAGGCACTTCCCTACAGCAGATGACGCTCGTCAACTTGCATTTGGACACGGACATCTCTATATTCTTCATCCATTCTAAGGACAACATCCCTGCTTCCCCAGGACTCCTTGCCACCAAGCTTCTAATTCTGTTCTTCTCAGTCTAGGGTTCTGAGGGAGACCATCAGCAGGTGCTCCTGCTGGGCACTCATTCATTCTTCTGGACAACTCTGAGTCAATACTCGGCGAGCTCTAATTTCTGCTGACAGGGAGTGTTTTCATTGCCATCTCTCAGCCTCCCTTTACCAGGTGTGTGACACTCTGGGAGTCTGCATTTCATGGGGACCGGCCACATGCCAGGGCTGAGCCCTTCCTTCGAGGTCGGCTGTTCACCGGACACTCCATAAGCCACTGTGTGAACCGGGGTGGGGGAAGAAGGATAGTAGACGCAGGTGTCCCCGACCCTGCTGAGCCTCACTCAGCACCTTTCTCACCCCCCTGCCACGCTGCAGCCCCGAGCGGTTGGGCATCCAGGCGTGTGACGTGTAGCTAAAGCCACATAGTCCTTGCTGCCCTGTGGACAGACACTGTGTGGGCTGAACTGTGTCTCCAGCTCCCTACAGATATACGTTGTGGCCCTAGACCTAGCGGCTCAGAATGCAATCTTATTTGGAAATGGGGTTATTCCAGATGTAATTTGTTAAGTTCATACTGAAGTAGGGCAGCCTGGGCCCCAATCCAGTCTGAGTGATGTCCCTATAAGAAAGACAGGGATGGCAGAGATGCCCACGGGGGGACATCACACAATGGCAAAGGCAGAGATGAGACTGACCAGCTCCAAGCCAAGGGACACCACGCTTTGCCAGCAAACCACCAGCAGGCACCTGCCAACACCTGGACTTCAGACGTCCGTCCCCCAGAACTGTCAGATGGTAGACGTCTGTCTTCCTAGAAAGTCAGAAGAATTTATGCCAAGGAAACGACAGTTATCTTCAAAAAAGAGAGCACATTTACCCCCAAACCCTGCAGCCCTGGAGCTCAGCATGTGGGCTTTTCAGCAGAAGCAATTGGGTGACCTAGGAACTTGTTAGAAATGCAAATTCTTGGGCCCCCTTTTAGACTTACTGAGTCAGAAAGCTGAAAATAACAACCCCCAATTCCATTTTGAGTATCTGTCTCCTGAGACTACTCCCAGTGGTGACTTTTATATTAGTCAAGGTTCGGGAAGCAGACATCACACTCTAGAGAATTTAACATAAAGACTTCCTGCCCTAACAGTGGAAAACTGAAAAGGCAGACAGGGGACACAGGTTTTCATAGAAGTCACAGCTCCAGGGAGCAGCGTCCTCGCTGGGGTGGAGAAGGGAAGGAGGTAAAGAGGTTAGAAATGACAAGAACCCAGACTTTTTGGAACCAGTCCCTCCTTAGGAGAGTGTGGCTCCCTCCAGGCACAGGTGGGTTTAGGCAGGGTGGGAGCGGGTGCAAAGGTCATCCTGGGTGGTGGTCATGAGACATCTTTCCTGGCATGTGGAGGGTTTAGAGTCATCTTGTGAATAACAGAGAATCATCACAGGGGCTTAAATAGAAGATCAAACAATTAGGTTTTCATTGTAAAAAGATAACAAGATAATGCTGGTAGTATACTGAAACCCACCAGGAAATCACCTAAATGTTCTGAACCAAAGGGGACCATTTGCTTTTCCATTCAGAGGTGTTGAAGATAGAGGCAAGAATAGGGCCCAGGCAGGTGCAACGGTTCCACCTAGCAGACCCTCGGGACACAGTGGATAGACCCTGAGCAAGGGAGGGGAGCCCAGGTGCTTCCTGGGACTGGCTTGAATCTGAAATGTAGGAAAATCTCACCAGTGTCACCACAATTCCTCACGTTATCAGAAACAGGGGACCATCTCTTGTCAGCACCTCTCCTGCCTTTTTGATCTGTGGGTTCCAAGCAATTTTCTCCAAGGAATTTTACTTTTTAGGAGAAACACAAACCAGGGTTGAAAATGAGGGCAGCTTTGGGACAGAATCACATGACAAACAGCCTGCGGTTGACCAGCTTGTGCAGGTCAGGTGTTTGGAATTCAGGTCTTTGCGTTAACAATCTATTACAGATTCACTATAATTTCCTTAAAAATAGAGACCTGTGGTTTTTATCTTTGGCTCTATCCTCCCCACCAGCCCGGGGACAGCACTCAGGCCTGGCAGGTGCTGCATCAATGCTGCTGTGCGCAGAGCGGCTGATGTATAAATGGCTGGGGGGGAGGGGGGGCTGGAGAGAGCATCCATGCACCTCTTGTCTGCACCATTTGCCCCTTTGAATAAGATATTGTCCTCAGAAATGTCACGATGATATTAAACGGGAGCTCCAGCAGCACACCCTGGCCTCGTCTATAATATGTCAGCACTAATTAAAAATTCCATAATTAGCATTACATCCGCATACCTGAGCCTGTCACACCACTTAAGTGATACGAACTTTTTGTTCTAAAATATATAAATAAACTGCTATCCATATCACGATGATTTACATTCTTGGGCTGAAAATTATTGTAATTTTATTTTATCTTAGGGTAAATGTGTAAGTCACATCTGGTCAATGAAAACTATTTAAGCAACTCCTTTTTAAACATTAATTTCCCAAACTATTGGGGCAGCGCCTGTGGCTCAAGGAGTAGGGCACCGGTCCCATATGCCAGAGGTGGCGGGTTCAAACCAAGCCCCGGCCAAAAACCACAAAAAAAAAAAAAAGAAAGAAAGTAAGTAATTTCCCAAACTATTTCTAGATGTGTGGGGAGACACGTGCTAAGTTGAAAAACAGGTATTCCTGGTCCTGAGTCCCAATTTCACTGAGCCCATCCACTGACGGATTTGTCCATATTTTATTCAGGGGCTACTGTGCGCCGGGCTCAGTCACAGATGCCGAGGAGGAAAGAGGGAAGAGGCCAGTCCCACCCCTGCTGTAGCTCAGAGTTTCCCGGGAAAGTGGGAGCAGGGTGGGCACCCTACATGTCCTGGCATTTGGGGGAAAGCTTCGTAGCAGAAGCACCAACCTAGTTGAGTCTTGATGGAGGCATCCGTTTTCCAACCACAAGCAGGAGCAGGGACTTCAGGCAAAGAAAGCTGCATGTAGAAAGTCATCACCAACACAACTGTGCATGTGTGTGCAAAGCACAGAGGGATGAGCCCCTGGGAGAGGCAGGGTCAGTTCCCCCAGAGAACAGGGCTCTTGAGTGTGCTCTGGTAGCAGGAAACACAGCTGGAGGTGCTGCTGGAGTCGAGTAAAGGGGCCTGCGCTTCCTTGGGAGAGACCCGTCTTTATCTGGGCAGTGGAGGCCCTGGCCGCTGCACTCATGGGGGTGAAAGGCAGAGGAGAGCCCAGAGACTGGGCTGGAGCTGGGTGAGGCTGGAGGGGGGACCCCAGATGCCCCTGCAGAGAAAGACGGAGGTGGCCTGGAAGTGACACAGGAGATCGGGGTGGGAGGGGGGTGTGAGAGACTCAGGCCAACCCTACAGGTAAAATTAGCCAGAAGAGTCTGTTGACTGGCTGTGAAAGCTAAGAGAAGGAAAAAGACAAAGCATGGCCCTGAGGCCTCTCATCGGACGCTGCAGGACAGTGAGCCACTGACTCAGAAAGTGACTAAAGAGGAACCGGCGGGAGGAGACACAGAGGAGGTGGGCAGGTGTGGAGGACGCCAAGAGCCAGACAACCTCTGAGCAAGATGATTTGCAGCTGGGGAACGGACCCTCGGGCGATTCGTCTGCAGGTGCTCCTTGCAGAGAAAGAGCTGAACCCATGGTGATCCTTAGGCACGCAATCATTATCTAATACTCCCCTCACCCTTCTTGTGCTGCGTCAATAAAAGGCGACTGCGGAGGTTGCTCGGGGCTATCCTGCAAGCAAGGTTAGCCCGCCTCCTGCAAGCTTGTACTTCTAGTCTGGTCGCGTCTGGTTCCTTCCTGCGGCGATCGAGTCCAGGGCCATAGGGGCCACTAGGGGCTGCGACATCTGGCATAGTCGGCAGGATCCAGCAGGACACAACGGGACACCAGGGACATGGACCAAAGGGGAAAGTGACACTCGGAAGTGAGTGAGGCCTTTGGGAGACAGTGGGAGGAAGTCCAAAGGGAAACTCTGCTCAGGGCAAGTGGGACCTTTGACCAATCTAGAATTTAGGGAACCTCGCTCGGAATAAGTGAGCAAAGACATTTAGAGAAAACAATGGGTAACTTCCTGTTTGGGGAGTCGCAAGAATTAGAAACTGGGGAAGAAAGTGATGTTCAAACAGAATTTGAAAATGAGGAGAATAGTGAGGTTCAGAGGGAAGCTGGACCTAAGGAGAACTGGGAATCAAGAGCATATGATACAGACATAAATAAGCAAGGAATTACCTCTATGGCCATTGTGACTGCTCAGATCAGACAGTTGGAAGACCAGGTAAATAGTTTCATGGTCAGAAACGCCGACTTAGAGCACCCAATAGTGCCCTCAGCACCTCCCTATGTAGATTAACCACCTGTGACTTCCGTTATGAAGGCTGTGTTAGAAACGCGTTAAACTGGTGACGTTATGTGGGAAGACACTTTGGGGCTTTTTCCGGTTACGGTCTTCCCGATCCGCAACACCCTCAAGGGGGCCAATGTTTTGATCACCATATGATCACCTTTGCAGTTATGAAGGATTTGAAACAGGCCATAGCACAGTATGGTATGCAATCCCTGTTCTCTAGACGTCTGTTACAGGAGCTTACACAAGAGCAGCGGTTCATTCCTTATGACTGGGACATGATAGCCAGAACTGTTCTTGAGTCTGGACAGTATTTAAAGTTCAAAACCTGGTGGAAGGAGGAGGCTGACCTGATGAGTCACCAAAACCAGCAAAGAGGAGTCCCTATAACATCAGAACAGCTCACTGATTCTGGCCAGTGGCTGAGATTTCCAATCAACTTCAGTACGATGATATAGCCATAGTCCAGACAAGGCTGTGTTGTCTTAGGGCCTGGGAAAAGGTTCCGGCTCCTGGAGATATCTCTAAATCTTTTATTTAGATAATGCAGTCAGGGAATGAACCCTATACTCACTTTCCAGCCCAACTAAAAACTGTAGGCCATTGCCCAGCCGGAGCTCAGAGACATGCTATTCCAAACTTTAGCATTTGACAATGCTAACTCTGAGTGTCAAAAGGCCTTGCGACCTTTGAGAGCACAAAATGCTCCTTAGAGGAATATATACAGGCATGTGCCGATAGAGGAATGGAATTCCACAAGGCTAATTTGCTTGCTGCCGCTTTAAAAGAAGGGGTCAGTCCATACTGTTCTAAATGTCATAACTGTGGAAAATTGGGACAGGAGAAGAGTGTTAGAAAGGGAAGAGCTATAGCAAAAACAATGATTGTGGGTCTCCCTCAATCTATTAAAACTGATAATGCACCTTCTTATTCTATTCACAAATTAAATACCCTCCTATCTTTTTGAAATATTCACTTATCTCCTGGCATTCCTTACAATTCTCAAGGACAAGCCATTATTGAGCGACATCATAAAACATTAAAAGATATGTTAGATAAACAGAGGGGGGGGAGAGGATATCCTCCCGGTGAATAATAGTCCTAAGTACATATTTACTAGAGCTCTTTTCACTCTGAATTTTCTGAATCTCAGCAACGAGGGAAAGACAGCTGCAGAACGCCATTGGACATCTCCCATTCATCCACCATCCTCTCCAATACAACAACCTATTTTTTATAGAAAAACCTGACATGTCTGAGTGGAAGCCTGGTTATGTACTGCATTGGGGTCGAGGTTTTGCCCTATTATTACAGAACACCAAGAGAAGCAGTGGTTACCAGCCTGCAGGATTAAGCCTTGACACGAGCAGGACACCTTGCCAGCAACTTAAATTTGTTTTCACTAACTTTTCTTTTATTCACAGGATTTTTGGAGCCTAGGTAATTTCATAATAGGGAAACCCTGGATCAATCTCCTCTGTGGGAACTCTCACTGCCTCTCCCATATCACCGTCCATCTTCAGCAGGAAGCAGTTAAGAGAGGTCAGCATCCTGTTTCCCTATGAGGCAGTTGGAGCTTCTGTGCAGAGTGGGAAGATTGATACAGGATGTCATTATTTTGGGCTGAATAACAAGCCCCAGGTAAGCTTAGTATACATCTTCTAAACCTTTGAAGGGTAAGACAACAGAGACCTCCAACAGCAGGCTTGGAGGTAATGGTTATACTGGTATCGGCCAAGGTAAGAGAATTTCACTTGTTGGATTTGTTTCTGTTTCAGTTGGGCATCTGATCTTAAAGTTATACCACTCTCTGGAAAGGGTCTGAGTTTGGTACAGCCCTTTCCCCACCTAATGTAACTTCGAGTGGTGGTTAATACTTCCCATAGAAGCATCATAGGCCCTACGGGTCAGCCCGCAGCGTGTAGTTGGGTGGTGATTAGCACAAAAGGGACATGTTTTCCCCGATGCCTAGTTTGGCTAAAATAGTTTCCCTTATACCGGGATTAGTTCTGTTGGTGTAATTCTGTGTTCTGCTTATATGTACTTTTGTTTCTTTTACTTAGCAGGAAGGAAAGCTCCTCAGTAAGGAGAATAGCTGAAATAACCAACGACAGATTTTCTCCCTTGCCTATCCAGAAATGTCTTTAATACACTAAAGAGGGGAAATGTGGAGGACGCCAGGAGCCAGACGACCTCTGAGCAAGATGATTTGCAGCTGGGGAACGGACCCTCGGGCAATTTGTCCACAGGTGCTCCTTGCGGAGAAAAGAGCTGAACCCATGTGATCCTTAGGCACTCAATCATTATCTAATACTCCCGTCACCTATCTTGTGCTGTGTCAATAAAAGGCTACTGCGGAGGTTGCTCGCGGCTACCCTGCAAGCAAGGTTAGCCTGCCTCCTGCAAGCTTGTACTTCTAATCTGTGTCACGCCGGTTCCTTTCTGTGGTGATTGAGTCCAGGGCCATAGGGGCCACTAGGGGCTGCGACACAAGTGGCCGGCCCAGGCCTGCCTGTGCACACCCAGGGTGCCCATAGCAGGCAGGAACACAGAGGAGGTGGGCAGGTGGCTGGCCCAGGCCTGCCTGTGCACAGCCAGGGCGCCCATCACAGGAGCCTAACATGGAAATGATCCGGGGAGAAAACACCCAACTTTTTTCTCTGGCTGCTATTTATTTACTAAAATAAGACATGGACAGGAGTTTTTGTTGAGGAAAGAAAACAGAACAAAACAAATTTGGACTCAGAGAAAAAGACCCAGAATGTGTGTAAATATGAGACCTTGAGTCAGGGAAATCAGAGGAGGCTGGTGACCAACCAGCCCCAGATGAGGGCACATGGGGTGAATCTTCTCGAAAAGCTCAGGTGTGTCCCTGTTTATTAGGTACATGAATTAAGCTTGGTTAAGGTGTTTTACCAAATGGTTCTATACTTAAAAATAAAAGGATAATTGAAAGGAACATAGTAATTTTTCATTTATTGGTAGGAATTTATCCTACTACAATAAGTGCACCATTAAAAATGCTGCACTTTTATGCCAACAAATGGCATTTGGAGCATTCGTCTTTTCAATTAGTAATTTGTTATGTCAGACTCCTAGCATGCAAATATCTTCTGCCATTCTGAAGGTTCTCTTTTATTTTGTGGCATGTGACCTCAGCTGTGAAAAAACTCTCTAACTTGATCAGGTCCCATTCATTTATTTTCTTTGCAGCTGCAGTTATTAGCAGGGTCTTCTTTATAAATACTTTCCCTAGGCTGTTAAGATCAGAGTTTTCCCCACACCATCTTTTAGGGTTTTGAGTGTTAGATTTATGTCTTTTATTCACCAAGAATTAATTTTTGTAAGTGGTGAGAAGTGCAGGTCCAGTTTCATTCTCTCACACATGGCCAAGCAAACTAATCACCAGGACCCACAATGACCTCAATCATATCATCAAGACAAGAACAAGCCCTTTCAAAACAGGGCAAGAGGCAAGAATAGAAACTTCTCTCACGAGGATAGAAGAATGGCAAATAAACACATGAAAAAATGCTCATCATCCCTAATTGTTAGAGAAAAGCAAATCAAAACCACCCTGAGATATCACCTAACCTCAGTGGAATGATAGTCCGTATCATAAGGTCCTACAGCCACAGATCCTGGCAGAGACGTGGAGAGAAGGGAACCCTTTACACTTTTGGTGGAACTGCAAACTAATACAGCCTTTTTGGAAAGAACTATGGAGAATCCTCAAAGAGCTAAAAGTAGACCTTCCATTCGATCCCACAATTCCACTAGTAGGCATTTACCCAAGCCAAAAGAAGTCATTTTACCACAGGGACATCTGCACTAAACCATTCATAGCTGCTCAGTCAGTCCACAACCACAAAGCTGTGTAGACAACCCAAGGGCCCCTCGGTACAGGACTGGATTGGTAAGCTGTGGTATATGTGTACTGTGGAATACTATTCAGCCATAAAAAGATGGAGATTTTGCAACCTTTGTAACAACCTGGACAGATTGAGAGAACATTCTCCTAAATATCACAAGATTGGAAAAACAAGCATCGCATGTGCTCAATGCCAATTTGAAACTAGGAGATTAACAATCACAATTACAAGAGAAAATCTCAAACTCAAGAAGGAGGGGGGAGCGGAGGCGTTCAGCCGCTTCAGTGGGTACAATGCACAGACATACGCACCTTCCCTAGGTACAGGGCACAGACCCAACTCTGCTTTTTACCTGCCATGTGTAAATTATATAACCTGATGGTTTGTACCCTCACATTAATCTGAAATTTAAGAAAGGCACGAAAAGGAAAATTTGTTATTTGAAAAGCATCTAACCCTATTATAAGAAGCAACCAAAGTGCCCATCAACCCGTGAGTGGATTACCGTGGTATGTGTGTACCGGGGAATACTGCTCAGCCATAAGGGAAGATGGAGAATTTACATCTTTTGTTTACCTGGATGGAGGCAAAACACATTCTTCTTAATGAAGTATCACAAGAATGGGAAAACAAGTATCCAATGTACTCGATACTAATATGAAACCCTTAAACAACTACACACACACACAAAAAGACAAGTATAGTCTAGAGAGAGGAAGGGGAAGGAGGGGTCCCCTGCTCCCTGCTCCCTGCACCCTGCTGGCAGGTGAAGGGCCCCCAGGAGGTCGCTCAGCACTCAGGGGGGACGAACCACGCTGAGCCTCCCCGTCTTAGCCTCGCTCAGGACCACATCTCCCCTCCACCTGAAACCCGGCTGGGGCCACACGTCCCTGTGCAGTTTTCCAGGAGCCCTCGGGGACTGCAGCCACAGCAGCACCCGGCAGAAGGGGCCTCTCCCCCTCCCCCAGGCTCGCTTCCTCTGGGACTCACATTCCTGACAAGAAGCCTCGCAGCTGTCCCCAATGTGGTGAATGGTGACATTTTGATCACACAACGGAAGAGAAAGGTCATCAGCTGGCTAATTTTAAACGAGCATTTTGATCACTCATCTTCCTGAGTGCTGAGCGTTGGGGACTGACACCTTCTCATTACTGCGTCTGGCTCCCTCCGCCCCTCAGGGTGGTTTGAGGACTGTCACTGCTGCTCTGGGGAGCCAGAGAAGGGCCGGGTGACCCTGGGGAGCCCACACCGGCAGCCTCGTTGCTGCTTCCTAAAGTCGGAGAGTCTGCCTGTCAGACGGTTTGGGGGATCAGGGTGGCGGCAGTGATAATAAACGACTTACTGGAGACTCGCTGTGTGTCAGGGTGTGGCATGAATTACTCAATCCAGGGCCTGACAATTCCAGCAAGTGGGCGCCCCCCTGAGCCACTTGTGTGCAGAGGAGCAGACAGAGGGGTGGGCAGGTGTGAGGCTTCCTGGGGTCACAAACCCAGGAGGAAGAGGGGCCGGCTCCCCATTCAGAGCCTCTATGACAGACTGCCCCTAACTAGTTCTCCACTGTTTCTGCTGTCGCTTTTAAAAAGGAAATGACAGACCTGGGGCTCATCACGTTGCTTGGAAGGTTTTTACTTTGTGGAAAGCAGAGGTCCCTGCACTGTGTCCCCTCAGGAGCCGAGGGGGCTGCCTCACTCCTGTCGTGAACTGGCCCCCTGGTGGGCACAATTCTAAAAGTGAGGGCGAGAGCCTTGGAACAGGAGGTGACCTGCCTGGGGTCACATGGCCAGCAGGCAGCGGGGCACGGACTCTGATCCAGGACTTCTGACTGCCCTGCCATACTGATTTTGGGATGTGATTGGATGTAGTGGGCTGGAGCGCAGAATGTGCATATTTTATGAAAATTACCCAGCCTAAAAATGTACTTATACCCTCCTCTAACAATTCTTGGAAGAGTCTCAGTGCCCATAGCTCAGTGGTTACAGCACCAGCCACATGCACCCTGGCTAGCAGGTTTGACCCCGGCCCGGCCCTGCTAAACAACATGATAACATCAACAAAATAGCCGGGTTTTGTTATAGTCCCTACAGCTGCTCGGGAGGCTGAGGCAAGAGAATGGCTTAAGCCCAAGTTTGAGGTTGCTGTGAGCTGTGAGGCACTCTACCAAGGGACACATAGTGAGTCTCAAAAAAAAAAAAAACTTGGAAGAAACCCCCACCTGGTGACAGCCTGGAATGCCCTCTGCCCTGACCATTCTGTCAGCTGGCAGGGCACAGGCCAGCACAGAGCACGGGCGTTACTGAGTCTTCACAGCAGGCAGTTCTGAGCACCTGCCATCTTCCCTCGGCCCTGAGCCATTTGACACCCCCTGCCCTCTTGCAGGTGAGGAACGTAGGGCCGACCAGGGCTAAAGCCTCCCCAGAGGTGGGAAGTGCCCAGTGGTTCCCATTGCACAGCCTTCTCGCCTGCCCAGGGGACACTCACATGGCTATCACAGAGGCCAGGGCAGACACACAGGAGGCTCAGCCAGTTCCTCACCCACCTGGCATCCTGCTCCCTACCAGGGTCCCCTCCCTGGCCAGGCCTGGCACTATGCCTGGACTTGTCCTCCCTAGAGCCACAGCAGAATTTGGGTCTGGGGACCAGGCCTCCACCTCAGGTCCCTGGGTCTGAGCCCGTTCCTTGCCCCGAGGTTTCTCCCATCACAGGCCCTCCATATGCTGTGATTTTTCCAGGACCTGATGCACTGATTTGAAGTCAGCCCGGGGGGGCTTCCCGAGTTTCTCATTTCTTGTCATGAGCTCCCAGCTCTCACCTGCCCCAATTCCTTCAGGCCCCTGCCAGTGTCCAGCTCCTCAGGCCATTCCCATTGGTCCAGTTAGGGAAGGGTACTTCCACATGTGATCAGTTTCCTAAAGATGATTAGTAGCCACTTCTCCACAACTCGTCTCCCTAGTCGACTCTTTTCTTGTGTAACTGAGAATCTTTCCCATCCTACTTGGTAAAGAGCTCCTTTTTCCTTCCTGTAATTACAACTTTGATGATGGAATCTGTTTATTCTCCATGCAAATCTTCTGCTTTGCTATCTAAGTTCCCTTCATCTTGATAAAAGATACAAGCACATATCACTTCCCTCAGTCCTTTAAAAAGTGGTTATCACCTTTCTTTCTTTTAAAGTGTACTACTTTTGTGAATTAACTAATGATTCTCTCTTATTGTTCTTAACAGATGAGCAAGAGCAAGGCTCTGATCAGATCCGAACTCACCAGTCACAGGGGCTTCCTAAAGCTCAGAACCCACAGCCCTAACCGGGTCATAGGGGCTTAGTTGGGATGGTCTTAGCTACACTGCAGTGAAAGCAGCCCAGACAAGCAATGGTCAGAGACAGCGGCTTATTTCTCCTTCCAGCTACACAACCGTGCCGGTCACCTGGCCCCACTCTGCCTCCCCGTAGTCCTCACTACAGGCTCAAGCCATGGAACATTGGACCTTGGCCAGTGGCCAAAACAGGCTTTTCTTGAGGCGGTCAGCCCAAAGAGACACATACTACTTCCATTCACAGTCCATGGCCAGAGCTTGTCTGTAGCCCCCAGCCGGCCTGGGTCAATGGGAACCTGTCATAGGGGACATCAAGAGCCCCCAGCCAGCCCAGCTCAAGGGAGACTGTCAGGGGGGCACATCACGAGCCCCCAACTGGCCCAGGTCTAGGAAGACCTGTCAGGGGGCACATCACGAGTCCCCAGCTGGCCCGGGTCAAGGGGAACCTGTCACAGGGCACATCACAAATCCGGAGTGTCCAGAGCACAGTCTGCCAGGGAGGCCTGGAGAGATGGGTAGCAGAGACATGATCTGATCTGTCCAGGCCACACACCACTAGCCATCCCCAGGCTGGAATGGACATCTGCTCTGTCCCAGGCCAGGGTGCCTGTGGCATCCCCACCACTCTATTCGCCCATGGTGGTGCAGGGGGCTGGCACGATGGCTCCTGGCCATTCTGTGGGGGATTTACATCCTGCTTCCACGTGGGCTTATCTGGCTTAGGGTTTCCTACCCTGGTCATCTGCTCTGCAAGATGCTGCATGGCTGGGGGAGGGGTGTGTGGAGTGGGGCCCAGGTGGGTGTGGAGAGGAGCCCAGGTGGGTGTGGATGGGGGCCAGGTGGGTGTGGAGAGGGGCCCAGGTGGGTGTGGAGAGGGGCCCAGGTGGGTGTGGATGGGGGCCAGGTGGGTGTGGAGAGGGGCCCAGGTGGATATGGAGAGGGGCCCAGGTGGGTGTGGGGGGGGCCCAGGTGGGTGTGGAGAGGAGCCCAGGTGGATGTGGAGAGGGGCCCAGGTGGGTGTGGAGAGGGGCCAGGTGGGTGTAGAGGGGGACCCAGGTGGGTGTGGAGAGGAGCCCAGGTGGGTGTAGAGAGGGGCCCAGGTGGGTGTGGATGGGGGCCAGGTGGGTGTGGAGAGGAGCCCAGGTGGGTGTGGATGGGGGCCAGGTGGGTGTGTAGAGGAACCCAGGTGGATGTGGAGAGGGGCCCAGGTGGGTGTGGAGGGGGGGCCCAGGTGGGTGTGGATGGGGGCCAGGTGGGTGTGGAGAGGGGCCCAGGTGGGTGTGGCGGGGGCCCAGGTGGGTGTGGATGGGGGCCAGGTGGGTGTGGATGGGGGCCAGGTGGGTGTGGAGAGGAGCCCAGGTGGATGTGGAGAGGGGCCCAGGTGGGTGTGGAGGGGGGCCCAGGTGGGTATGGAGAGGGGCCCAGGTGGGTGTAGGGGGGCCCCAGGTGGGTGTGGATGGGGGCCAGGTGGGTGTGGATGGGGGCCAGGTGGGTGTGGAGAGGAGCCCAGGTGGATGTGGAGAGGGGCCTAGGTGGGTGTGGGGTGGGCCCTGGTGGGTTGGATGGGGGCCAGGTGGGTATGGAGAGGGGCCCAGGTGGGTGTAGAGGGGGCCCCAGTTGGGTGTGGATGGGGGCCAGGTGGGTGTGGATGGGGGCCAGGTGGGTGTGGAGAGGAGCCCAGGTGGATGTGGAGAGGGGCCCAGGTGGGTGTAGAGGGGGCCCCAGTTGGGTGTGGATGGGGGCCAGGTTGGTGTGGATGGGGGCCAGGTGGGTGTGGAGAGGAGCCCAGGTGGATGTGGAGAGGGGCCCAGGTGGGTGTAGAGGGGGCCCCAGTTGGGTGTGGATGGGCCCCAGGTGGGTGTGGATGGGGGCCAGGTGGGTGTGGAGAGGAGCCCAGGTGGATGTGGAGAGGGGCCCAGGTGGGTGTCGAGGGGCGCCCAGGTAGGTGTGGAAGGGGGCCCAGGTGGGTGTGGAGGGGGACTCAGGTAGGTGTGGAAGGGGGCCCAGGTAGGTGTGGAGGTGGGAGCCCAGGTGGGTGTGGAGGGGGACCCAGGTGGGTGTGGAGGGGGGGCTCAGGTGCGTGTGGAGAGGAGCCCAGGTGGATGTGGAGGGGGGCCCAGGTAGGTGTGGAGGCAGGTGGGGTCTAGGTGGGTGTGGGGGAGGCCAGGTGCATGGGGAGGCGGGGCCTCTGTGTGTGTGGTGGGGGGCCCAGGTACATGTGGAAGCGGGACCCAGGTGGGTGTGGAGGGGCGCCTAAGGCTCTGGGAAGAGGCTATCAGGCAGCCTCAGGAATATGGCCTCTGGCTCAGAGAAGAAGAAAGATGAGAATACGGTGACTTTGCCTCCTCTGTGTGACGTTGATGTTATGTGTCAGCCAGAGCTAGCTGAGGGGTGCCCAGATCAAATGCTGTCCCTGGTGTGTGAGGGTGTCTCCTGATGAGATGGCAAGGGACCTGTGTGGGGGCCGTCACCTACCCCTGAGGGCCTGCACAGAACAGATTGGGCAGGCAGCACCACACCCCTGAGGGCCTGCACAGAACACAGGTGGGGAGGTAGCCCTGGGCACGTCTTTGCTGCATCTTTGCTGAGCTGGCTCCTCTCAGCCCTTCTCCCTCCCATGCACGGGGCTGCACCCTCAGTTCCCAGCTCTCAGGCCTTTGGACTCAGACTGAAATACCCCAACCTTTCTATTCTCTGCTTACAGGCTGCAGATGGTGGAACTTCTCAGCCTCCATCACTGCCACAACACGTGAGCCAAATCCTACCACATGGAGAGAGGTAAGCAACCTATATTCATACAGACAGACCCTAGTGTAGAGCCCATGACGAGCTTCTCTGGAGAACCAGCCCACTTGATCACTGTCAATTCAATGTGCATATCCCCTGGGTCTTGAGTATCATTGTTGGGGACAGAAGTGACTGACCACCTCGCGGCCACCATCACTGGGCATCAGCCATGTCCCCACCCACACATGTGCCCCACACATGGCCCAAATCTCTACTATCTGCCTTAGTCACATGTAAGGAGGCCACAGGGACCTTAGTGTTGTAGTGAAGAATGTTGACAGAATATTCAGCGCCAGGTCACGTTGATAGAGGACAGATGTGTCTGCTCAGTGACCCTCGGTAGTCGCCTTGGGGAACAGCTCAGGGCATGTGTAGAAAATGTTGGTTTCAGTTTCCATTTTCTTAGGTCCACAAAGCCTGAGGGTTTTTGGCTTTGAAAATAAATGGTGATTTAGAAACTAATTCCATTGTGGTTGACTGAGGTTTGAAACTGTTATTAGTTCTGGGTAACAACTAGTAGGTCCAAAAACCCAAACTGTGCCTTTCCATGTGGGGAGGCATCGCAGCTTAGCACAGGCCACCCTGCCTTCGCTCCACAGGGGCCTATGCTGTCCCTGCCCCCCAACAGATGCTGTGGCGGACAAGCTCAGGCTGCCTTCAGAAGAATGTGCATCTCCCGGGTAACTTGGGGCGTCACTCAGAGACCAGGCCCTCTAAACAGGATGAAGGGAGGAATAGGCCTTAGCAAGCCTCCTGCTACCCACAGAGGGCAGTGGTCACTGGTCAGTGAGAGTTGGGCAACAAGCACTTTGGAGCGTAACTAGTACCTGCCAGGCCACGCTCCTCGCCGGCTTGTGACACACACGTAGCCAGGGCAACTGGCAATGTGCTCTAAACCCAAACAGTCATTTGCAATGGAAGAAAACGTGCTCAGATTTGTTCTGGGCCATTGACAAGATGTTCTCCATGGTTGCGACAGTAACGATTTGAGCAGCATCAGTTAGCGTGTCACACGGACCGGGAAGGCCCCTGGCGCGGCAGGAGTCCACCCTGGACTCTCGCTCGGCACACATCTCAGAGCCGCACTGACTCTGAGCCCTGTCAGCTGTGCCTGTGGGTGAAGAACATGATTCACTTGATTTTCATACACAGACTCTCCCCAGACAGCACCTTCACTTTGTACTATCACTGTCTGGAAAAAATAAATAGCAAGTGAGGCTTCTCAAACCCACAGAGTGATGGTCCTGCCAAATAAACCTGACATTAATAGGTGACAAGAGGTTGGGTGGCGCCTGTGGCTCAGTGAGTAGGGCGCTGGCCCCATATACTGAGGGTGGTGGGTTCAAACCCGGCTGGCCAAACTGAACAACAACAACAAAAAATAGCCGGGCGTTGTGGTGGGCTCCTGTAGTCCCAGCTACTCGGGAGGCTGAGGCAAGAGAATAGCCTAACCCCAAGAGCTGGAGGTTGCTGTGAGCTGTGATGCCACAGCACTCTACCAAGGGTGATAAAGTGAGACTCTGTCTCTAAGGAAAAAAAAAAAATTAAAAAAGGGTGACAAGGGCTGACGGCTCCCGCACAGCGTCACAGAAATAGCTGTTAGTGTGATGCCCCAGCGATGCGGCTGAGGGCAGTCAATGCAGGCAGACTTCTTGGAGGAGGCCAGCTAGACTGCTTGATGGGACAACGTGCTCTGATTGTTAGTGCAGAGTGAGCATGGGATAGGGCAGGGCTGCGGACTTGGCTCGGCTGAGCCTGGCGACAGGGCTGGGAGGCAGGGAGGAGCAGACCACAGCAGGGGAAGGGGCAGTCCACAGGGGCAGCAGATGCTCTCAGAGGTTGGGAGGGCTGATGGCTGTGTTCCTGCTACTTCCCAGAGCCTCAACCCTGGAGGCTTTCCCGTCAGCTCTCCTAGACATGGCTCTGTCCTCTTAGGAGATGTCCTGCCCCACTGACCCTGTGTCCAGCTCAGCACGTATCCCCTGGGACTAAGCCGACACTCAGTGCTCCTGGCCCTCAGAACTGTTTCCTGGAAACAGGAGTGATGGGACTCCAGGTTACGGAAGGTAGCCCACTGGGTCCTGGTGACAGCTGAGGACACAGACACCACTGCAAGCCACTTCTAAGCACTGACCTCCACCTCCCTGAGCTAGGCGCCAGGGACAGTGCACACAGAGGCACTCATCATCTAAACACCCACATTTGGGGGCATTCGAGGAATCTGGGCTGGAGACATGGCGCAGCTGGTCCAGGTCACAGGCTGGTCCTGAACTGGGCTCTGAAGCCAGATGAACCTGACTCAGTGCTTAGACGTCTCCTTCCTCCCCCTCTTTCCTCTGTCTTTCCTTCCTTCCACCACCACATAACTGGCAAGGTGAGAAATTTCAGAGGTTGAACCTGCCGGGAGAATCCTGGCCCCGGTGCCAGGCTGCAGTGTGCAGAGTGCAGCCCTTTGCCCAAAGACCGAAGTTCCTGTCATCTGGGTTCCCAGGCTCTGCCCAAGGCTCAGAGCTCAGAAGCCTCCACTGCACAGAGAACCAGGGGGCCCAGCAGAGTGCTTGGTGAAGTGTGGCCTCCGGGCCCTCTGCAGCTGCTCCACTGCCCTGTTGTCCTCCGTGGTCGGGAGAGGGGCCACGGGCTGCCTCCTTCCTGCTCAGGGCCCTTTAGCACCACTGTTAACAAGATGGGGATCCGCGGTCTGGAGGGGGAGGTTTACGTCTACCTGTTGGTCTTCTCATCCCTTCCTCATTCCCATCTCTGAGGTGCAGCCCCTGAGCTGTCACAGCCTGGCAGCCTCCCCCACTGTGCCGGGGTGCAGCTGTCTCTGTCCTCTCCTCTCAGCCCTCTTTATTTTATACACATGTCCTCAAAGAGCATCCTTGAACTTCAGCTTCCGGGGAACTGCCTGCAAAGAAGTCTCTGTATTTGGGTCTAGGGAGAGCTCAGCATCATCCCAGAGGCAGCAGTGGGTCCATGAGACACCTCGCAGGGCCTCCTCTGTCTGGGACAGAACAGGATGCTCTTGAGCAAGCAAAGACAGAGGGATTTGCCCAGTGGGAAGAGGCTGAGTGCTGCCTGGGGTGCTGCACCTAGTCCTCCCTGTAGACCTGGTCTCCCATCCTGGGCCGTGATGCTGTGGCGGGGACTGTACACCCACATTTCAGAAAAAACTTCCCCCAGCATCTGCTATATTGGTGTGAATGTAGATTTCTTTCACCTACACACAGATGGAAGGATAGAAACGATGAGGTTTTATTATAACGGGATCATAACAAACATTACTGCTTAAATGCATATTGACTTTAATTCTGCTACAGTGAAAAAAGGAACAGAAGTAAAACTGAGGAAATTGCTGAATTTTAAATAACTATCTCTTGTCTTTATGTTTTATTTCCTACAAGGTCCTTCTGAGATTTAAAATCAAAACATTATGAACAATATCATGGTTTCAGTCCTTGGTTTAAATGAAGTTCCCATTTCACTCAATAATGATGGAATCGATTTTCTGAAAGAAGAGATTAAAAGTCGAAGAATTGTATCCACTCACTCCTTGGCTCCCTTCATTTTGGTTACAACTAGTACAGTCTTATTATTTTGATGATTATTGTCAAGGTTTGTAAACCATTCTGTTCTATAACTGTAATTCCTGCAGCTGTTTATAACGGCGCTGAACACAGGTGAATCGGTGCTTGCAGCAGCCCCTTGGGTCACACATGTTCCTTTCCTGGGAACTCGGTTTTTCCTCATCTCTTGGTTTTCAAAGTCTAATTGAAAAAGAGACGTTTCCTGACGATGTATTGTGATACTCCCTGAGATCCCCAGGATCTAGGACTAGTTTGCACTACCCAGCTGCGTAAACTGACAAAGTCTTCACTATGTATGTGCTCAAAAATACTTCATGCTTCCTCTGTCATTATTTTCTTAAACTGACAACACGATGTTTATATAACAAGTTGAAAATAGGTCAGCTTGGATTATTCCCTGACTGCCAGCCTTACCCGAGAATAATGAAGGCTTGGCCGGCGTGGCCATGCTGACCTCTGGCAGGGCATGTCCCAGTGTGGCTGCTCTCAGAGGAAACACTGCCTCTGGGCTCCTGACCCCCTCGCCTGCTCCATGGAGGGCAGCTCCTGTGTCCTGGAAGACCCTAAAGCAACATCTCTGTGTTCCTTAGGACCCGGCTCCTCCAGGCCCTGTTTTGGAAAGTCGGCTTTGTGTAACGCACCAGGCAGGGCAGGTCTGCAGGAAATTAACTCTCCCGGCTTTTTTTCTGAAAATGTCTTTACTTGTTTACAAAAACAGCTTTAAGGAAAAAATTATATGTAATATAATGCTCCATATTAAGTGAACCGTTGAGTGAGCTCTGACCAAGTCCATCCATGTGAGCCCCACAGCTGTCAGGACACCCAACACCCCGATCCCCAGAAGGCCTCCCAGGCCGCCGTGCTCCATACCAGGCGACCCGCAGTCTGCTCTGTTCTGGAATCCAGCAGACGGAACAGCACCGTGGCTGCCCTTTGGCTGCCCTTTCTGTCTAGGTGGGACGCAGCATCACGTCCTGAGGGTGAGGACTGCAGAATGGGTCACCACGCGGAATTGTGTCACGTGAAACTTGTCCCAGATGCGTTTGCCGTTCGCATCCTGATGTCCATCTGGGCTGTGGCTGGGCCTCTCACCTCCACTCTCAACACCCACTTAACTGGCGGGAGGCACTTTCCTTCTTGCACCTGACGGTGCCTCCTGGCACTTGCAGGTGACCGAGGCAGGGACGGCCGCCTCAAAAACACTAACCAATAAAATGAGAAGAAATAAAACACTTTCTTCTTAACAAAAAGGCAAAGGACACAACAAACTGAAAATTACTCATTGGCAGAAAATACAAGACCCATTTCAGCAGCGATGTCTCCTGAGCTTCTGTGGTGAGTCTTTGTGGAGACCTAGAGGAATTTGGGAAAATGAGTAGAAAAGGAAGGAGAGAGGGGAAAGCCTAAAATGTGCCTAAAAATAAAAACAACAAGAGAAAGTCCATCCAGAATGAAAAAATCCTGAAGCAATTCCATCAGATCCAGGTACCAAGTATAGGGAAAGTCAGGATTGTTGTTTCTAGGGGAGACAAAGGTAAAAATGGAGAAAAAACATCATGCATCAGAGACTAGATGGTGAAAGGAAAATGGGGGGAAAAAACACAAAAGGGCGAAATTTCCAATCCTGTGATATAAACCTGACCCCCACCCATCAAAGGACTCCCACCCTCTGCCCTGATAACTGCACTTTGCTACAATGACAGAAGTCTCTCTAAGATGTAAAACTTGTAATATCCTCTGATCATCACCATGTAAATACACAGGAGCAGTCTCCATTTACACAAAGCAAATGTGAGAATAAACAGAAAGTTTCAATCAAAGTATTTAAGTTGTTGAACCCACCCTACACCCTTCCCCCCAAAAAAAACCCAGACTAAAACTAGCACAACAATATTCTGAAGTCAATTAAGTACCCAAAGACAGGCATTTAAGATTTTAATAAGAGGCAAGAAATCAAATGAAAATTTATTGAACTCAGAAAAAAATAGAAGAGGAAGGTACCAAAAACAGACCAGAAACAAAGGCAAACTTAGAAACCACCTGGAGGAGGATATATTCCAATACGAATTTAACTGGAAGAATGAAAATGTAAGAACCAGGGGGCGGCGCCTGTGGCTCAGTCGGTAAGGCGCCGGTCCCATGTACCGAGGGTGGCGGGTTCAAACCCAGCCCCGGCCAAACTGCAACCAAAAAAATAGCCGGGCGTTGTGGCAGGCGCCTGTAGTCCCAGCTGCTCGGGAGGCTGAGGCAAGAGAATCGCTTAAGCCCAGGAGTTGGAGGTTGCTGTGAGCTGTGTGAGGCCACGGCACTCTACCGAGGGCCATAAAGTGAGACTCTGTCTCTACAAAAAAAAAAAAAAAAACAAAACAAAATGTAAGAACCAAAGAAGGAAAAGGGGCCGGGGGGAAATGGCTGAAACAGAGGAGAGGCAGGACACTGTCCAGCCTGTGATGACCGGAGACCTCAACGGATCACGGCTAACGTGCAAACGCACAGCTCTTGGACCCGTTCCAGAAACAAAAAGTCCCTAAGACGGGTCTACATTCTTCAAAGGTCTACAGGAACCTGAGGAGGTTGACCTAAAGTAACAAACTGTAAAATCTTAGCTGACTAAAACTATTAGACTTTAAAAGTTAAAATAAAAAATCAGGACCTCAGGTCAAAAATATAGAAGCAACACCAAAGGATAAGAAAAGCAGCCTGCCACCTCAAGGCAATGTGGGCATTGTTTAATAAACCTGGAAAAGATCATGTTAGCCACAGACTTTATACTCAGCTAAAACTGCTCTAATGCGAAGGCTCTAGAATAATAATCTTAATCCTGCAAGGACACAGGGGCTGTCCTCTGGTGAATGCGTGAGGACTCTGCTGGAAGATGACCTCTGTCCAACCCAGAGGTGACTGATGAGGCACAGGCAAAAGAATAGTGAAGATTATTTAAAATATCTAATTGCGTATTTGAAACTAAAATACAGGTGGGGATGAGCATAAGAGAACAGTATATATTTTATATTTTAAAAAAATAGAGATACTAAAGCTAAAAAGGGAGGTAAAGCTAAAAGCAAAAGAGGAAAAGACGCGGAGCTCATCAATTGTGATGCACAGTGCACAGGTGACTGTCAAGGGTGCCACTGAAACAGAGTAAAACTATGGTCAACAAATTGCTAAGTAAAAACACAGAAGATGAATGGGATCTAAAAAGGCATAAATACAAAGGCGCCCTTAAAAATGCAAAGCTATGTAAATATGGGAGCGGAGGGAGAGGAAAAGAAGAACTTGAATGGTGTAGAAAACACATCACAGAAAGAAGGAAAGAGGTTGATGGCAGGTGCCCCTCCAGCACTGACCAGACCTGCAGCTCTCTGGGTGAACGGGGAGGAGTTTAACTGGCCTGTTAAAAAAGCATGACAAGCAACTCCTGCCAAACGGCAAGACAGGGCTGAGAGAAGTGACTCAGGAGGGCAAAGAGGCTGAGAGGAGAAGGGAGGGAGCAGAAGGCGTGGCCCTGAGTGGAAATGTGAGAAACAGGTGTGTGTAAAACTAGACGCATAACTCACTCTATGCATATGCGTGTGTGTGTGTGTGTGTGTGTGTGTGTGTGTGTGTGAGAGAGAGAGAGAGAGAGAGAGAGAGTTATCAATATCGATGCCAAAGATGACACCAGACATCTCCATAAAACAGAAAATACACAGACGAATAAAGTAAGGAGCTGGAGACATTGGCAGTGTGGTCAGTGAAGTTGACCTTACTGAGCTCCTTGAGACTTCCTCCCTAAGGCTGGAGAATACACTGTCTTCCTCGCCGGTCAGGAGCATTTCGCCGGTCAGAATTGATCATTTATTAGGTCCCAAAGAAAATATTGACACATTCTCTAGACAATTGCAAACAAGCCTTTCTTATCCCAGTGCAATACATCTAAAATCTAATGACTGTGATAAAAAGCAAACAAAATCGATAACTCTTATGAAATTCACTGAAGCAATAATCAAAGGAAAACCCAGGCTTCAAATACCTGTACCAATACAGACAAAATGGATGAAAAATCTAGGAAAAGAACAAAAAGTATACTGAAAGCACAATGAAGCAAGCAATAAAAAGAAAAACAAAAATTAATATAGTAAAAAGTAGGGAAAAAGATCCAATTAATAATCAAATCTTTTTTTCAACAAAAACCAATGGAAATAGACAAGTTGTTGTACCCAGCAAAAGGACCCCTAAAGGTCCCTAACAGTCTCAGCCTGAGTCCCCGCATGTCTCAACCCCCTACCCCCTATCCCCCACCCCCACCCCCGTTAATCCTCAAACAGGTTTCAGAATAGAACAAGGAAGTTCCGTGAGTTCCCAAACTCCTAGCGACAGGTAAAACAATAGGAAAGCTTACCCCCATAGAACAGGGAAATTCTCCCACTTCCCCCAACCCCCTAGCTAGGGCGAAACAATGGCGAAAAGACATTACCTACGCGAAGTTCCCAAGGTACTGTGTCCCCCTAGTTGCCCCCAGGCCAACTCTCCATGCCACCCACCACGTAGTACACCACGCGGTTGCCGCGCTGTAGCCCCCTGACTGTAACCCTGCCCCAGCTAACTGCCGTGTTCCGCTTTTGTTTCTGCTTGCTTGCATGGCAACAAAAAGGTATAAAAGGCAACCTGCCCCTCATTTCAGGGCCGTTCGCCTTTGGGTGGCGACCCGCCTGCGCAGGTGTAATAAATCACCACCGAATTTATACCTGAAGTGGGGTCCGAGTCTTTCTTACAGGTGGCAAATAATTACAACAAAGCAACTAGCTAACTCAATTCTAATAAATGAGGAGAAAGTGCTAGTATAGGGAGAGGAAGAAAAAGAGAGAAAGAGAGAAAATATAGGAAAAGAAAAGGGAAAGAAGAGGAGAGGAAGAAGGTGAGCGAGTGGGTAAGAATCAACCTCCACCCAAAAATAAAAATTAAAACTGTTCTAAGATGTTATTTACAGAAATATCTGCAAATTAAGTTAAACACTACGAAAAATAATTTTTAGTGAAAATAGAGCACTCTAAAATTGTCCCTACTAGAAATTGAACGTCTAACCAGAATAATTTTTGTAAATGTTGGAAAGTGCCCATGAAAGACGAGCCCTCCTGATAATCCCACAGCAACATTCCACTATCACTTCAAAGACTAGAGATTCCCAGCGCTACTAAAATTTCTCTGTGCATATGAAAGTACAAATAATAATTTTATAAGGCAAATGAAGCATTTACACTTAAACCTAACAAAGGCCGTGTAAAATAGTCTGCTCAGCATTGCAGGAATGCTACGTAAAATAACACGGAAAGATCATTTCTCCCCCATCAGATTTTCAATAATGGAAAAGCTGGTCGACACGTCCTGCTGGCCAGGCTGTGAGGATGAGGCACATGGCGTGTGACTGCAGGAGGGGTGAGTGACACAGCCCTTGGGAGAGGAAGCGGTGACATCTAACAAACTGCCCTCACGCTCACCTTCTACCCAGCATCTCTACCTCTGTGGGTTTACCCTGAAGTGACCCAGTCAACAGTACAGAAAGGTAGATTGCAGAGTAATGGTAATACCTTAGCAAGCAGCACAAACTAATTCCTTCCTGACAGCCAGACTTTATTAGCAAGGTGTTACTGGAACACAGACATGGCTCTGAGTTTACATGGTATTGATGGGTGATTTTGAACCGTAAAGGCAGAGTTGAGCTGTTGCAACAGGGACC
Source organism: Nycticebus coucang (assembly GCF_027406575.1). Lineage (NCBI taxonomy): Eukaryota > Metazoa > Chordata > Mammalia > Primates > Lorisidae > Nycticebus > Nycticebus coucang. The sequence goes on along the minus strand of NC_069782.1, from coordinate 158,684,355 downwards.
CTGTGGACCCTGGATCATGCAAACCTCAAATGTCTACCATCTGGCCCTTAAGTAAAATTTGTCTACCCCGTCAATTGTACCCAAGGGACAATACAACAGGACACTGTGTGGCTAAATCATGCCGCACCCACGCCACCCACACCACAGGGTGCTGTGCAGGCATAGAATGGTTTAAGGAAGACTTCTACTACTGAATGTATTGTAAAGTGAAAAGACCCAAACAGTATAGATGATATAAAAGCAGGGGGCAGAGGGAAGAGCATCTATTGGTTTATTTTGGGGGGAAAAAACACACACACACACACACAGGAGGAATAAATCAGAAACTAAGAAGATTTGTTGCCTACAAAGCATGTTGGCAGTCGGACAAACAGGGCTGGAGGGAACACTTTCTTAGTGATCCTGTGGTATCCTTTTGAATTTTGGAACCGTGTTAAGATTTTGCATGTTCAAAATCCCTAAAATAGAACACAGGAACTAAACAGCATACCTTCATTTCACCTGAGTAACACATACACTCTGAAGGGAGAAAAACTAAACCTATAAACTTTCAACACAATAATTTGACAACGTAGCCTGATATAAAGATAGAAAAGACTGCAAACAAATACAGAATTTCAATTACTAAGTTTTTTCATGGTGATGTGAATTATTTAGAGATAAAGAGACACTGTCTGCAACATACTCTTAATAAGGAAAAAAAGCACATACGTATGATTTCAGTATATGTAAATAAGACGGGGGAAGATGCACAAATAAATATGAAGGAAATGGAAATAGTTGGTGAATTGGAGTAAAATGTATCTAGGACATAGCGTAGTGTTCTTTCACCTTTTCCATTTTTATTTTTCTTTTATTCTTTTGCACAGCGCTGACATCTTTAATATGCTCGGTGAGAATTAGGTGCCCTTGACAATAATATTTTCCTTCCCACCTCTCACGCCTAGCCACTTTACAGAGCACTATGGGCAGTTATAAGCCCTTGACAAGCATCGATTCATCAAATTCTCATTAACACAGCTAGTCCATTGTCACAAGTGCCCATCAACTCGTGAATGGATTAACAAATTGTGGTATATGTACACCATGGAATACTATGCAGCCATAAAAAAGATGGAGACTTCACATCTTTTATGTTTACCTGGATGGAGCTAGAACATATTCTTCTTAGTAAAGTATCTCAAGAATGGAAGAAAAAGTATCCAGTGTACTTAATACTATTATGAAACCAATATATAATCACTTGCACATTCATACAAATGGTAAAACATAACTATAGTCCAGTAAGTTTTTTAGTATAAATGTTCTACATGCCTATTGAAAAATAAACCTGAACAGAGCAGAGGAGACTGAACTGTTGAAGCCCCCCCACCCCCCGCCCTTACAGGCCCTTTGAAGTTGGATTCTGTTGTTGCAAATTTCTTTGGTATGTTTTTAACCCATTTTCTATGCCTATACAATGGCACATCACATATATTATATATATTACATTGTATAATATCACTTTTAATTCCCAAGATGATATTTCTTCTTTTTCCAAAGTAGATTATCTGTTTCCATTTCTTTACCATGTTTAAATATAAAACAGGCATCTCCTGCTCTTAATAATTAAGGTCTGACCATTCCGGCATGAATTTTCTTTTCTTTTCTTTTTTTTCTTAATTGCAGATTAACACGAGGGTACAAACACTAGGTCACATCATCTGTGTTTGTTAGGTAAAGTTCAAGTTGTAGTTGAGCCTGTCGCCCGGGGCTGTGCTATACACCCCTTACATCTATTTTTCTAACTATGTAATAATGAAGTCTCCCAGAATTATATTACTCCCTAGTCTCTGGCGCTCTAGTTTGTGAGATGCCAGCTTTGAGGCTTACTGCTGCTTTCCTGGAGGGAGTGATGCACTTTCCCCTCTGGCTATTTTTAAGATTTTTCTCATTGACTTTGGTGTCAGCACTTTGAGAAATGATAAACTCAGGTGGATTTTCATTGTTTTCATCCTGCTCTGGGTTTTGAGAGTGTGAACTCTGTGATTTGATAACTTTAATTACTTTGGGGGCATCAGTTATGAACTAAATTGTATTCTCCCCAAATTCTTATGATGAATCCCTCCCTGCAAAGTGACTGTATCTGGAGGTAGAGCCTTTAAGACAGTGGTTCTCATTTTCATTGTCACAAAGGGGTTGCGACCCACAGGTTGAGAACCACTGCTTTAAGAGGTGACTATGGTTAAGCGAGGTCGGTGGCTGGCCTGACGTGATAGCACCAGTGTCTCAGTAAGAGCAGGAGCAGACTTCACAGCTCTCTGCACACCCGCAGCAGAGACCACGTGAGGGTGCAGCAGGAAGGTGGCCATCTGCCAGCCACGGAGGGAGGCCGGCCCGCCAGCACCTGGCCTCGGGCTCCCCAGCCTCCAGAACCGAGAGAAAATAAATCTCTGCTGTTTCATCCCCCAGGCTCTGGGTTATGGTCCTGCAGCCCAGGGGACTGATGCATCAGCTCTGGGAAATCCTCTGTCCACATTTTTTCCAATGTTCCTTGTCTTCTCTGCTGTCTTTCTGGGGCTCGGACATCCATACATCTGTTCACTGTGCCAGATATGTTATTAATTTAATTCATGGTAATTTTAGCTCTAAAATTTCTATTTAGCTTTTTTTCAGGAAATCTAAGTATCTGATGAAAGTTTCCATCCTTTTCTCTGCATTCTTAATTATACTAGTCATAGCCATGTTAAAGCTCACGATTTTAGTTTTTCAGTTCTGATTTTTGGAAGGCCTTGTAATTTTTTTCTTAGATATCAGACTTTTCAGTTTTGTGGATAAAAATGACCTTAGAGGCTCAGGGTGGTGTTTCTCTTCCCTCGGAGGGTGAGTCTTGTTCTTGGAGTGGAGTACCCTGAGGTCACCTGGGCTCTGCCAATCACCACCCTCCGGTGTGCTGTACCCTCCCCTCTTTCTGTGGGTTTCTTCTGAGATTGTCATTGGGAGTCCGTGGTGTCCTGACCTGGGCAGGGGTTGAGCTCCTGTCTCTGGCATCCAGTGCCGTTAGAAAACTTCTTTCAGATTTGTGACTGTCAGCTTGGGCTTTCTGCTTATTTCTGGGATTCTCGCTGAGCACACGTGCAGCTTAGCAGTAGCCACCAGCTTTAGGGGACGTTATTGACTCATTTTTCCTGCTCATTTCTTGGAGGCCCCTTTCTCTTCTAGAATATAGGCCCTTAATTTTCAGCCACTTTGTTACCTCCGAATTCTCTATGTCTAAGAAAATTTTTGCTTTTTGCTGGTGTATATTCATTCTCCACTCTGCCCCTCCCAGTCCACCCCATGAAATTAAATGAATTCTCAGGAGACGCACTAGAGGTGTGTGCCTCACTCTTCTCCTACTGACCTCCTCTGGGGGTCATAACTTCTCAGATCCCACATGCATCCACTGCTCTTCAAGCTCCACAGCAATTAAACACACACAGGCACACACAGGTATACATACAAGCATACAGGTATGTGTACAAATATGTGTGTGCATGTATACACACGTGCACACACATGCACATGTGTACACACATGTGTACACACACATATATACACACATGTGTACACACATGCTCATGTATACATTCATGTGTACACACATACATATATACACACATGTGTACACACATGCTCATGTATACATTCATGTGTACACGCATACATATATACACACATGTGTACACACATGCTCATGTATACATTCATGTGTACACACATACACACGTGTACACACATGCACACATACAATGCTACTTCATAATTCTTTTCAGCAGGAGGCTTATTACGATCTGCCGCAGCCAGAACCACGTACTATATGTTTTCAGAAGTAGGTTTAATCAAAAGCCCAGAAAAGTGATATTTGATATTTAAAATACCCAAATTTTAAAACAGGCAGTAAATGGCTGAGTAAAGATATGAGGACAATGACAATTAAGGTTATGGGGGGGAGGAAAAGCAGAAAGAGGGACGGAGGGGGGTGGGGCCTTGGTGTGTGTCACACTTTGTGGGGGCAAGACATGATTGCAAGAGGGACTTTACCTAACAATTTCAATCAGTGTAACCTGGCTTATTGTACCCTCAATGAATCCCCAACAATAAAAAAAAAAAAGACAGCGTCCAGAATAGACCTACGACTAGCAAAATTATTTGATCAGTGAAGACAGAAAACAACATCTGCATCTCGTATATTTTCATTCAAATTTAGAAAAAGAAAAGCTGTTCATAATCATTAATAGCTCCACTAAACCATAACCAGTGTCATAGGTTCATTGTTAAAAATAACGAGTGATAGTATCCATCCACTAAAAAAGATGGAGACTTTACATTATTTGTATTAACCTGGATGGAGATGGAACACATTCATCTTAGTAAAGCATCACAAGAATGGGGAAGCAAGAATCCAATGTACTCAATTCTGATATGAAGGCAGCAGATGAGCTAATATGGGAGGTGGGTAGGGGAATGAGGGAAGGGATGGAGGGAGGGGGATGGGTCACGGGTCACCTCTTTGGGGCAGGACACAGTTATAAGAGGGACTTTATCTAACAAATGCAATCATTGTAACCTAATTCTTTGTATCCTCAATGAATCCCAAACAATAAAAATAATACTAATTTTAAAAAATAAGGAGTGAATAATTAACTTTAAAACATTCTCTAGCTTAGCCATTTATTTACCATGAGTAATATATTTTATATGAAATATGAAATTTTATACCAAATTATATTGCAATAAAAACATTACCTGCATAAATAAGAGTCCTTTTTTTTTTTTTTTTTACTAAAACCCACCAATTCAAAAAGCCAAATACATCAGATGGAGATTATTTAGAAGTGTTTAAAGACATCAGGATGAGAAAGACAGGGAGAGGGGTAAAGGACTGTGGTTGAGGTTGACATCTCTGAATGCAGCTGTGACCCTGTCCAAGTTCTGACATGCTCACTCAGGGGTAAAACCTTCCTTCACGTGGCCAACACTCCTCGACCAGAACATAGCACACAGAAGCCCTGAACACTCTCTGGCTTTGATTCAGAGACAGAGGCTTCCGGTCGGCCCAGCTCTCCCTGCGGTCAGCTGTCAGGATAGCGTTAAGGGAAACACAGAGCGCAGGCCGCCCTGGCGGGGATGCTCCACTGGGCTGAAGCTGGGGAGGTGCATCCCTCTTCCCATTAGGGCGGCTCAGGCATAGCTGTGATGTTTGCTGTCCGCTCCAGGTGTCTGCCACACGCTCAGAAAATGAGGCAGTGGAGCCTCCCTCGAGAATAGGAGGACAGAGCAGGCCCAGTGTCATAGGGGTCAAGACAGGTGCAGCAAGGCCTGCAATGTGGGCACACTGTCCCCTAAGAAGTGGCAGTGAGCAGGCCGCAGAAAGAGTTCAGTGTAACTTACACACTAGTGACTGGAGTATGCCAGCCCTGTGCTAGTGGCTTCTCCATGGGTCCCAGACATCTTCCAGAGCAGATCACCAGGCCAGAATATCACCAGAATAAGAGTTCATCTCATCACTGCCATGGTCCTGGTCCATGACCCAGAGTGGTTATCTTGTGACCCTGAGGCTGGACACCCCCACCTGAGGCTGAGGTGCTCAGAGTCGAGCTCCCAGAGGTGTCCTCTGCTCTGACAGTTGGTGACTCTGAGAGAGACCAGGTCACCGGCCTGCCTGAGACCACTGCCGCAGAGCCACCTACTGAGTTCTGAGAACTCTCCCTTTGTTTAAAGACGTCCACGTGCCCAGGCCCTTCCCAGGGAGTTGTTTCTTTGTGACCCAGTTAGTGTGATCAGTGTATGAGCACTTAGCCCCCTGCACCTGGCTGGAGTCCTAGTTTTGCCTTTTCTTCACTCCAGCCCGGGAGTGTCCTGAAGGTTAGAAATATGCCCCCAAATGTAGCAGGAGCCAGAGCCCCCTGGGAGAAGGTGGGTGCCCCGCCACTGCCCTCATCCTTATCCAGAGCAGCCCTAGCCCACCAGGACTCACAGCGCTCACACAGTTGGAGTAGTGCCTGCAACTTCCGACTTGTGCGTTTTCTTTATAAAAACTAAAAATAAATACTTTGAAAGAAACTCTATATGTGTCCCACAGAGCCAGATAAATCAAGGTGAACCCTGCCGAAATGTAGTTCTGTGCCATAAGTCTAGGCATCTCTGCAAAAGATGCCCTCGGCTTTAAAGTCACCATCTATAAACTGGAGTCATAAAGTGGAGAGGGAGCCACGAGGGGGCTGCCCAGGGGACATTTCCTCACCCACAAATCTTGGGTTGATTCACAGCTTTGCATTTTAGGAAAGTAAGTCAAGTAATTCCAAAGAGGCCTGTCAGTCCCGTGCCAGCTCCCGGTGCAAAGATGCTTTGATCTAATTTATGAAAAGCAGTGCTGCTGGCTAAGGGACAGATAAACGCCCAGGAGAAAGAGGCCATAAGTCAGCATGAGGCGGGAGCCTCAGCCACAGCCGGTGTAAGGCCCTGGCTGTCCCGTCCCCTCAGCAGGCACACACTCCCCGGTGCCCAAGGGAACCCCTCACGTCCTCAAGCTGATGGCTTTAGCAGGTTTCTCGGGTCCCTTCTTGACCCTATTCTGTAAAGCAACTGACATACTGGTTTGAAAAGAAAACACTGGAGGGCTGAGTCTCATTGAGGAGCTAGCAGTTTTCTTGCAGGAGGTGAGACAGGCCGGTGAGAAGGCAGCACTTGGTTGCCTTTGGAAACATGCAGCAGAGAAAATTAGCCTGGACATCAATGCAACCTGTGAGAGGATTTTTAAAGTGTCTTTCCCAATTTAAATGTTGGATCTGAAGAATGTTTGTGTTGTAGGAAATGCTGAAATCGTTTCCTGGCCTGGGAACAAACTGAGCTTGCCAGAGTATCTAGTTCACTGGGAAAGGCAGTTTCACAGCTGGTTTTTCGGGGACTGGAAGGTCAGGGAGTGCCAGGCCTCCTGCTGACCTTGGACTTGAGCCAGCATTAGGGACATACGTCCTGCTCAGCCTGGGATTTATTTCTGTCCTAATTGTGTCACTTGGAACAAACTCTCGAGTCATGTCAGAGCTGTTGTGGGGTGGTCCTGAATCTCAGGGGGGAGTGGAGAGGGGACACAGAGGGAATTTTTGTCAGATCCAAGTCCCCAGGGCACTGGACCAGTCCCCGCTACCCACCTCTGGGCAGGACAGGAGCCCCTCTGGGTGCACAGTGGAGGGACCATCTACAGACCAAGGGGTCTACAGACCAAGGGGTCTACAGGCCTGTGTCTTCTGACTCTACTGCCCTCTCCATGGTCAGGTGAAGGGCAGCAGAGCAGAGGTGTGAGCCTGTCCCCCACTCCCACACTCTCTCCACTCTCCCCCTTTCTGTGCCTCAGGGTGCTAAAGGAAGATGCAGGGCAGGGTTCAGACACCTCCTGGGTGCAGTGTCCATTGCACCTCCAGTTAAGACAGACGTCATCTTAAAGCCTGGCCTGGGCCTGACCCAACCTCTGCTGTGGGATTTCTGAGAACCCTGCTCAGAGGTTACTCAGCAGGGCCCGTCCACGGTGCTCAGGCCATGAATGGAGGCCCTTTGGTTGTCCTGCATTTACAAGGACAGTGTGAAACATGATCAAGTCCTGAACCAGAACCCTCACTAGAGAACAAACCACATGTATTAAAAACGGAACACAAGGAACCAGACTACTGAGAATTCAGCTGAAGAAACTTTCTATAGTGCCCTGGAGACATGAGATGCCAAATGCCAGTGCTGCCCGCAGAAGCCTGTGGTCAGCGAGGAGGGTGGTGGGGCTGACCACGGGGTGACATCTTCTAATGTTAAACTAAGACACCTCCATTGCTGGTGACTCCCTAATACTGGGTTTGTGATTCTGTTCCTCCTTAGTGTCCTCGTTAACTTTGGCAATGCCAGCCATATCCAGTGAACTTGGAAGTGCTCTCTTCTCTTTAATTTTTGGATGAGTTTGAGAAAGATTGGCATTAATTCTTCTTTAAATGTTTGGTAGAATTCAGCTGGGAAGCCATCCTGTTCTGGGCTTTTCTTTTAGCCAGCTTTGGATCACTGATTCGATCTTGCACTCTTTATGGTCTGTTCCTGATTTCTATTTCTTCCTAATTCATTCTCAGTAGCTGGTACGTTTCCAGGAATTCAGCCATTCTCTCTGGGTCATCCGGTGTGTTGGTATGTAACCATTTATAGTAGTCTCCCATGACCCTTTGTATTTTTCTATGCTATCAGTTGCAAAGTCTCCTTTCAATTCTAATTTTATTTATTTGGTTCTTTCCTCATTCTTTTCTTAGCAAGTCTAGTCAAAGGTTGGTCGATTTTATTTTTTCGTAAGGTCACACTTGGTTTTGTTGACCTTTTATCTTTTTAGGGTCCATTACATTCATTCCTGCTCTGATTTTTATTATTTCCTTCCTTCCACCAATATTGGGCTTAGTTTGTTCTTTTTGCTAGTTTGTTGAGGTGTAATTGGGTTGCTTACCTGTGATGGTTTTTGTCTTGTAGAGACAGGTGTTGATTGTCATAAATGTCCCTCTTAGGGCTGCTCTGCTGCGTTCCGTAAGCTTTGGTTTGTTCTGTTTCCATTTCTGCGTTTCTCAAGATGCTTTCTAATTTTCCCTTTGATTTCTTTGACTCATTAGTTGTCCAGGACTGAAAGAAAACATTTTTGATTTTTAAAAGTTAAGCTTCATTGAGAGACAGAAAGAAAAGTTCTTTGGGAGTTCCTGGAGCTAAGTTACCCTGATCTAGGATCATCCGATCTATAAGGAACCCCCATGAAAAGTGGGAAGGCCCAGAGCACGGGACACACCCTGGCACGTCCCCGGAAGGAGAATGGGGAAGACGCTTCTGGCTGAGGTGGGAGCAGGGGGTCACGGTGGGCAGAAGAGCAAGTCTCCCCGTACCAGCACCCCGATCTCTGAAACCTGTGACTGTTACTCTAAACCACAAATAGGACTTTGCAAATGTGGATAAGATTCAGCATCTTGGGATGGGGGATCATCCTGGGTTGTCCTGGGCCCCAAGGAATCGATAACGTTTTTACAAATTAAGAACTTTCGTTGGCTCGATGAAGCAGATAAATGGCCTCAGGAGAAAGTGTGCCCAAAGGTTACCAGCTTTGAGGATGGAGGGAGGGGCTTTGGCCAAAGAATACAGTCAGCCTCTAAAAGCCTTCGGAAGCTCTAGAAGCTAGAAAACGCAGAGGAATCAATTGCTCTCAAAAGCCTCCAAAACAATAAAATAAAATACAGCCCTCACGACACCTAGATTTCAGCTCAGCGAGACCCATGTTGGGCACCTGTTGTCCTGAATAGGAAGACAGTATGTTTGTGTTGTTTTAAGCCACTGAGATCGTGGTCGTTTGTTTCAGCAGCCATAGGAAGCTCACACAGGTGGAGAAGGAAGAGATGGGAAGATGTTTCTCTCCCTCCTGCCCTCAGCACTTGGAATCAAAGGTCCTAGGCCAGAGCTGTGGACAGGGGCACGGAGGATGGAGATACTGAACACGCTGGACAGATGCAAATCTGCTCCCACCTGGTGACTCTGAGCCCTCCCGTGGAATCCACAGCCAATACAGGCCACACAGAAGGTCAGGACACGCGCCGATGCCTAATCACAGAGACTTTGCCACCCCCCCGCCCCAGGCTTCCCAGGTGCAATCACAGTCTTGCCCACCACACCTTCCCCTCCAGGTCCTGCAGCTGGGCCCTCAGTGCTCCCTCAGGGACGTGCTGTTGAAGAAGGAAGAGCGAGAGGGAGCAGCAAGACTCCAACGGGACAGCCTCATCCACGGCTGTACCTGTGCAGACAGGAAGGCAGAGAGACATGGGTGTGCGAAGGCCCTAGGGTAGGACCGCTCTTGGAATGCTCTAGAAATAGTGAGAATGTGCTGTTCAAACACATCTATGGGCCTGAGCGGAGGGTGACATGTCACAGTGACAATATTCCTGCAGAATGAATAAATGGCATCTCAGACACTCAGCAAACATCTATTGAATGAGATGAGGGAACACAGCTTTCTAGAAACTGAAATCATCAAAGGAATGTCCAGCCCTTGCCCACACATCCTGAGAGCCATGAGGAAGGACATCGCAGTGGGGGCAGAGACTCAGGTACAGGAGAAGGCCAGCCCCAGAGGCAGCCCGCACAGCCTCCCAGCCTAAATTTCCCAAGGCAAACAGCAATTATCATGGATATAGGAAGATAAAATCCTGTTAGTCTTTCTGCCCGAGAGTCCAAAACAAGACTGTGCTCCCTGCATAGACATAGGAAATAACAGTGAGTAGTCACAGAGCTCTGTAGAGAGTGTCCGCACCACAGGAGCATCCAGCCCCAGCCAGCACCCAGCTGGGCATCAAGGGCCAACGGCCCTGGTCTGGTCAGCACCGACCTGTATCGCAATTGAGTTTCCTTGCGCCTATTTGGAAATGCACAGTTCAGAAAATAATCTCAGCAGGATTTTCAGATGTCAGTGGTCTGACTTACTGTCCCCTTCTCAGAAACAGCTGCATGGCATTCAGCGACGGGCTGGAGATGCACACCAACGCTGCATGTTCCCTGCAGGATGCGTCTTCTGAGGAGCCCTCTGCTCTTGCCCTTTAACTGCATTTCACAGTCAAAGGTTGTTTTGAAGCATATAACTGGAGCTTTTCTTGCACAATTCTTTTTGCAACCCCCTGCACAGATAGGCTTACAAATACTTTATAAAGAAAAATAAACGTAACAAAGACTGGCAAATTGGTTTACCTGTAGGTCATTGGTGAACTTAGAAAGAAACAACAAGTGAGAGGGAAGTGGAGGCGTGCTAATCACCTCCAGCTGAAGGACAGATGTCCCGAGTGGAGGGAGTGCTCTCCACCCGGGGAGGCTCACGGGTGTTGCTGGCCCAGATCTGAGGACTAATCCACATGAGAGAATGGTGGGGTGCCCTGGAGGGTCACTCAGCTCGTGGCTGTGATGTGATCCTGCAACAAGTGCTAGGGGTGGGGGGAATCAGATTCTGCTGCTGCCTGGAACGCAATGTGCCCAGGGCCCCTGTCACACGTCACCATGCCAGGTGGGTTAACATGTCAGAAATGTGCTTCCTCGAGGTTCTGGAGGCCAGAAGTCTGTGTCCTGGCAGAGCTGTGTCTGTAGGCCCGGAGGTGGGGTCCCTTCTGGCCTCTCCAGGCTCCTAGGGAGTTTTACCTCTGGAGGAGCAGAGATGCCTTGGGCAGAACAGTGTCTAGGCAGAGGGGACAGCAGCACAGAGGCCAGGCAGTGCTGGGGGGCAGGTGGACAGCATGGAGTCGGGAGCCAGACTGCAAGCACCTTGTGGGCCAGCAGCCCCAGGGGACAAGTCTTGCTCAAGTGGGAGGTGCTGCATGGGGACCCAAGGGTGGCTGGAGGTGATGTGCTCCCGTGGGCTCACCGGGGCCCCCAGACTGCTACCTGTAGCCATGAAGGCCATGTCGCTGCCACTCCCTCCCTCCCTGCCTCCCTCCTTCTAACATCCTTAGGACGTTAGACGTCACCATTCACCAAACACATCTTTCTGTTATCTTTCAAGGAAAAAAAAATGGGGAGACAGAGTTTCTGAGAGCAGACATAGCACATGACCCCCACTCGGCCTCACTGTGTGTGGCTAGACTGGCTTGAGAGTATCCCAAGGACAGTCCCCTGTCTCTGTCTGTCCAGTGCCCAGTCATCAGGAACAACCACAGAGCTGTTTGGTGGTCCTGTGGTCGTCCTCTGAGTCCTGACACTCTGGGCCTGACTGCCCTCTGCTCTAGGCCTGGGCCGTCTGGCTGCAGCTCTGCCCCTTGGCTCAGTCTCTAGGCCACAGGAGACCCTCAGAGCAGCCCCAGCAGAGGGGACGGGGCGGTGTGTGCCTGTCCAGAGAGTCAGCTCAGCAGCCTGGGGACATGAGCCTGAGCTTCATTTTTTCTTTTTCTTTTTTTTTTTTTTTTAATTGTTGGGGATTGATTGAGGGTACAATAAGCCAGGTTACATTGATTGCAATTGTTAGGCAAAGTCCCTCTTGAAATCATGTCTTGCCCCCACAAAGTGTGACACACACCAAGGCCCCACCCCCTCCCTCCGTCCCTCTTTCTGCTTTTCCTCCCCCCCCCGCATAACTTTAATTGTCATTAATTGTCCTCATATCAAAATTGAGTACATAGGAGTCATGCTTCTCCATTCTTGTGATGCTTTACTAAGAATAATGTCTTCCACTTCCATCGGATTTACCAATTTTTTCACTATGCAAATTCAAGCTATCGTAGGGCAGCCACAAAGGCCCTATAAATGTGGCTTTCACAGAGATGAAATTCTAATTTCCAGTCTGCCAGGAGGAGCTTTTATTCAAGTGCTTGGAAACAGCAGGCCAGGAGAGAGACCCTCCTTCCCTGAGACAAGGGTGGCTTCTCCAAGTTTCCGTGGGTGAGCCCACTTGGCTCCCGAGGGCACAGGTAGTGGGGCCTCTGGCTGCTCAAAAGAGAATTTACTTCATGTTACAGAAGCAACATTTTGATGGAGAAAAGCCACAGACCTGTAGAATAAATTACCTTGACCATCAGGATCGTACTGAGAATACAATGTTCTCATCTAGCGGTGTTAACTCCCTCTCCCCTCCTTGGCACTTAATATGTGAACCCATGCCCCCAGGGTGACTCTCAGCCAAGCTGGGAGCTGGCCGGGTGAGAAGCTGGCCCTGGAGGACCACTGCCCCGCACCCAGCATGGAGGGGAGGTGCCGGGGCACAGGGGACCAGGCCGGTCTGTCTTCTTTTCAAATGGTCATTAGCTTTTCTTTCAAATCATCTTAAGGCTGTGCTTCTGGGAACAACGTGGATTTGGAGTTACCCTGCACCGAGGGATTAGTGCTTCTTGCCTTTTTATCAGCTAATTATCATTCCCATGTCAGGCAGGGTGGGGACCTTCTGCTGTGCAGTCACCCTCATTCCAGCTTGCGGAAACTCACTGCCACGTAGCTTCAGATCAGCCCCCACCCCACTGAGTAAGGTGAGGGGCACCTTTCGAACCAGCCCGGCCAGCCCAGTAGGCCTCTTCTGAAAGACCCCACAGCTGGGGGAAAACAGGCCCCGGAGTCGCTGTTTGAATCAGAGGTTTCATCTTTAACATTAGAAGCCTGTTTGATCCTTTTTGATGCACATCCTTAGAAGTCCTGGGTGTGATTAACGTGCCTTGTTCCTTGTCTCCCAATTATGAGATAAATGCTGAAAATATTAACTTCCATATAGAGTGATCCATATTCATGTAATGTTAATTAAGGACATCCTGAGTCCATTATTCTCAATTTTAAAGAAAGAACTCAGATGTTTTTCTGCACCCAATTTTGCTGCCAATGGAGTGGAAAGAATGTGTAAAAGTGTGTTGGTGTCTGTGCAGGTGGGCACGGGTGTGTGTGTGTGCAGGTGGGCACAGGTGTGTGTGTGTGCAGGTGGGCACGGGTGTGTCAGGCTGGTGTCTGTGCAGGTGGGCACGGTGTGTGTGTGCAGGTGGGCACGGGTGTGTGAAGCTGGTGTCTGTGCAGGTGGGCACGGGTGTGTGAGGCTGGTGTCTGTGCAGGTGGGCACGGGTGTGTGTGTGCAGGTGGGCACGGGTGTGTGAAGCTGGTGTCTGTGCAGGTGGGCACGGGTGTGTGAAGCTGGTGTCTGTGCAGGTGGGCACGGTGTGTGTGTGTGCAGGTGGGCACGGGTGTGTGAGGCTGGTGTCTGTGCAGGTGGGCACGGTGTGTGTGTGCAGGTGGGCACGGGTGTGTGAAGCTGGTGTCTGTGCAGGTGGGCACGGGTGTGTGAGGCTGGTGTCTGTGCAGGTGGGCACGGGTGTGTGAAGCTGGTGTCTGTGCAGGTGGGCACGGTGTGTGTGTGTGCAGGTGGGCACGGTGTGTGAGGCTGGTGTCTGTGCAGGTGGACACGGTGTGTGTCTGTGCAGGTGGGCACGGTGTGTGTGTGTGCAGGTGGGCACGGGTGTGTGAGGCTGGTGTCTGTGCAGGTGGGCACGGTGTGTGTCTGTGCAGGTGGGCACGGTGTGTGTGTGTGCAGGTGGGCACGGGTGTGTGAGGCTGGTGTCTGTGCAGGTGGGCACGGTGTGTGTCTGTGCAGGTGGGCACGGTGTGTGTGTGCAGGTGGGCACGGGTGTGTGAGGCTGATGTCTGTGCAGGTGGGCACAGTGTGTGTCTGTGCAGGTGGGCACGGTGTGTGTGTGCAGGTGGGCACGGGTGTGTGAGGCTGATGTCTGTGCAGGTGGGCACGGTGTGTGTCTGTGCAGGTGGGCACGGTGTGTGTGTGTGCAGGTGGGCACGGGTGTGTGAGGCTGGTGTCTGTGCAGGTGGGCACGGTGTTTCTGTGCAGGTGGGCACGGGTGTGTGAAGCTGGTGTCTGTGCAGGTGGGCACGGTGTGTGTGTGCAGGTGGGCACGGGTGTGTGAAGCTGGTGTCTGTGCAGGTGGGCACGGTGTGTGTGTGCAGGTGGGCACAGATGTGTGAAGCTGGTATCTGTGCAGGTGGGCACGGTGTGTGTGTGCAGGTGGGCACAGATGTGTGAGGCTGGTGTCTGTGCAGGTGGGCACGGTGTGTGTGTGCAGGTGGGCATGGGTGTGTGAGGCTGATGTCTGTGCAGGTGGGCACGGTGTGTGTGTGTGCAGGTGGGCACGGGTGTGTGAAGCTGGTGTCTGTGCAGGTGGGCACGGGTGTGTGAGGCTGATGTCTGTGCAGGTGGGCACGGTGTGTGTGTGCACGTGGGCACAGATGTGTGAGGCTGATGTCTGTGCAGGTGGGCACGGTGTGTGTGTGTGCAGGTGGGCACAGATGTGTGAGGCTGGTGTCTGTGCAGGTGGGCACGGTGTGTGTGTGCAGGTGGGCACAGATGTGTGAGGCTGGTGTCTGTGCAGGTGGGCACAGGTGTGTGAGGCTGATGTCTGTGCAGGTGGGCACGGTGTGTGTGTGCAGGTGGGCACGGGTGTGTGAGGCTGGTGTCTGTGCAGGTGGGCACGGGTGTGTGAGGCAGGTCCCCATTGAGACTGACTGGCACCACGTCACTGTTGGTATGTTACACTACCATCATTTTGGAGCTGACAACCACCTTACCCCTAAGCAGTGGCCACGGCACCCGCTGTTACTCCCGATGATGAGCGCTGGGGTCTGATTGGTCTGGACGGTGAGTGAAACATGCAGACACGGGAGTGTCCAGTGGGAAATGGGAGATGCTGGAGTTTGCAGGGCATCCTGCAGGCTCTGAACACATACACGTGAGTGTGAGTGAGTGTATGTGTGTGTGCGGGGGTGGGGGGCAGATGTGTGCAGAGTGAATGCAGGCTCAGAGCAGGGGGTCAGCGAGGGCAGGATTCAATCTCGCCCACCACTGACTGGCTTCATGACCTCAGTCACAGCAGGTCTTTGGGCATCAACATCCCCTCTGTCAAATGGGGGATCACAATACCTCTTTCCGAGTTGAGGGGTGAAATCAGATGAGGCACAGTAAGTGTCGTTTCAAGGGCCAATGTATCAGACATGGTTCTAAAAACACTAGTATTTGTAACTATTGTCTGTGCCTTTGTTCTTAAGTAAACACATGTTTTGGGACAGTCGTCATATTAGAAACCAAGTTCTGAGGCCGGGCACAGTGGCTCACAGCTGCACTCTGGGAGGCTGAGGTGGGTGGATTGGATTGCTTGAGCTCAGGAATTTGAGACCATCTGGCTGGGAGCCTGCTGGTGTCTCCAGCAGGGATCAATGATGGTGTGAGCCAGTCCCACCTCCTTCCCTTACTGAGATGTACACCCCACTCCCACAGGAGAAAACCTGCCCCCATCTGCCATCAGCTACTTCCTTATACAATTCTGGGTATCACGGGTAACCCATGGTGCCATGGGAACACCTTTACAGCCAGTGTCCGCTCTGAGGTCCAGCTGCTTTTGTCTTTAAATTACAGATGCCGACTAATAACAGCAGACCTTCCATAGCTGATCCCTCCCTTTTCTGACCAGCTCTTTAAGCTGGCCCCATTTTCATAGACCAGACATGTACCACATGTAAGTATAGTTGGCCTAGTTTCTCATGCTGACCACCTCTGCATGTTGACCAGTTTGTTACAGTCCCATGGGTGGTCACTCCAGAGGCCCTCCTGTATTTCCAGAGTCACTTAGGTCAGTAACTCCCCCTCCCAACCCGTCAGTGAGAGCCTTTCAGGTGTGCGTTACACAGTTAGATTCTCTGGTTCCACATGCCCCCCTCCTGCTCTCTGTCAATTTCCTTTTTTCCAATTTATTTTTAAATTTATACATTAAGAACTCTGTGCTCCAAAGTTCAATGAGTTTTAACAAATGCAAAATCTCACTTACCCACCATTACAACATCACACAGAATTCTCCCCCCTGCCCCCAAACCCTTGTCAGCCTCTGATTGGTTTCCCATTTACACAGTTTTTCCTTTTCCAGGATATTATATAATTGAAGTCATATAGTATGTAGCCTTTTCAGGCTGGCTTATTTCACTTAAAATATGCAGGTAAGTTGCCTCCGTGTCTTTTCAAGCTGGATGGCCCATTTCTTTCTAGTGTCGAGTAATATGCCATTGTGTGGGTACCACAGTTTATCTACTCACCTGCTGAAAGATTCATTCACTGCTTCCAGTTTGGGGTGAAAAAGCTGATATGAGTATTTCTTCATAGGATTTTTGTATGGTTTTAAATTTTCAAATCACTTGAGAGAATGTTAGGAGCACAGTTGTTGGGCCACATGGTGAGACTATCTCTGCAAGATGCTGACAAATCCCTTCTAAAGTGGCTTCACCATTCTGCATTTCACCAGCCATAGGGGAGCCTTCCTGTCGCTCCACGTTCCCACCAGCATTTGGTGTTTTCTGTTCTATTTTAGCCATTCCTATATGCATTTGCTGGGATCTCACTGCATTAATTTTCACTTTTTTTAATTTTCAGCACAAATGATCTTGAAAATATTTTCATATGCGTAATTATCATCCATATTTATCTTTGATGAGGTGTCTGTTCAGATCCTGTCAAGTTTTTAGAGTGGATTGTTTCTGTATTGTGTTTGAAACCTTCTGCATGCATCTTGGATATGTCTTTGATCAGAGATATGTTTGTGAGTATTTGCTCCCCGTCTGTAGCTTGCCTTCTTATTCTCTTAACAATATGTTTTGAAAACCAGTTCTTAATTTTAATAAAGCCTAACTTATCAATTTTTTAATGGGGTGTACTTTTGGAGTTATAAATAAAAGCTTATTGTCAAACCCAGGTCACAATTTTTGTTATGTTTTCTTCTAGAAGTTTCATGGTTTGGTCTTTTATATTTAGCTCTATGACACATTTTCAGCTAATTTTTGTGAAAGCTGTAAGGTTTTTGTCAAGATTCGCTTTTATTTTGAATGTGGGTGTCCAATTGCTCCTACGTCACCTGTCTAATGGGTTATCTGTTTCCTGTGAATTGACTTTGCACCTTTGCCAAAGATTGGCTACGTTTATGTACAGAGGTTAACAAAAAAGTGTATGCACATTTTTAAAAAGGGAAAAACTGCATTCAAGTTGTAGTAATTGATATATACAGATAACA
Organism: Nycticebus coucang; assembly: GCF_027406575.1. Taxonomy (NCBI): domain Eukaryota; kingdom Metazoa; phylum Chordata; class Mammalia; order Primates; family Lorisidae; genus Nycticebus; species Nycticebus coucang. Next base: position 158,666,776 of record NC_069782.1, on the reverse strand, counting down.
TTTGTTATCTTGTATAGTGTATCTTGAATCTCTTATAATTGAAGAAGTTAAACGTGACTTGAGTATGACCATTTCAATACAGCTTTTTCCTTTTTAAAAATGTGTATGCATTTGCTGACGCCCTCTGTACTGTATTGTTTTTTCTGGGCACTCTGTTCTGTTTTATTTATATGGATACATTTAATAGATAGATAGACCATATGTGTAAGTGTGTGCACATATATGTGTACATACGTGCACACAGTATATATATATATTTTTTTTTCTTCCTCCAAAATTATGCCATCTTCGTTACCTTAGGTTTATGGTCCGCCTTGCAGTTAGTGGGGTTCGCCCTCTAACTTTGTTCCCCTCCTCTTCCCTTCTCCTCCTCTGTATTGAATCTACTATTCAGGATCTTTCCCCTTAATCCATACATTTTAGAATCAGCCTCTCAACGTCTACAAAATCATCTACTAGACTTGGTACGGGGGTTGTGTTAATGGATGGGTCAAGTTGAGAAGAATGGATACTTAACTATCGTCTTCCAGTCTCAGAATACAGAATCTCTTTTATGTTTAATCTTCTTTTATTTCCCTCCTTACAGTTTTGTAGTTTTCTAAATGTGGATCCTGGATCTACTCTGTCAGATTTGTGCCTAAGCATTTCTTTCATGAGGGAAGGGTTTTCTTACTGCACCTGCATTGTGTGTGTGTGCTACTTCTTTCGAGTTCCAATTTTTCATTATTAGTATATAGAAAATTACTATATGCTAATTAACTGTCATCTATATATTATCTTTGATGAGGTGTCTGTTCAGATCTTACCAATTTTTTTAAGTGGATTGTTTCCACTCCGTATAATTACTGTCTATTGACTTTGTGTATACCTCATTTGCTTGTTAGTCCTAGGAATTTTTTTTTTTTATTAAATCATAGCTGTGTACATTGACATATTCATGGGGCATCATTCACTAGCTTCACAGACCGTTTGACACACTTTCATCCCACTGGTTAACATAGCCTTCCTGGCATTCTCTCAGTTACTGTGCCAAGACACTTACATTCCACATTTACCAAGTTTCACATATACCCTTGTAAGATGCACTGCTGGGGTAATCCCACCAATCCCTTTCCCTCTACCCACCTCTCCCCTCCCTCCCCTCCCTTTCCCCCTTCCCCCTATTCTTAGGTTGTAACTGGGTTATAGCTTTCATGTGAAAACCCTAAATTAGTTTCATAGTAGGGCTGAGTACATTGGGTAATTTTTCTTCCATTCTTGAGATACTTTACTCCATCCATGTAAACATGAAAGAGGTAAAGTCTCCATCTTCCTTTAAGGCTGCATAATATTCCATGGTGTACATATACCACAATTTATTAATCCATGCATGGATTGATGGGCACCTGGGCTTCTTCCATGACTTAGCAATTATGAATTGGGCTGCAATAAACATTCTGGTACAAATATCTTTGTTATGATGTAATTTTTGGTCTATGCCCAGTAGAGGGATTACAGGATTGAATGGCAGATCTATTTTTAGATCTCTAAGTGTTCTCCATATCTCTTTCCAAAAGGAATGCATTAATTTGCATTCCCACCAGCAGTGCAAAAGTGTTCCCTTTTCTCCACATCCGCGCCAACATCTCTGGTCTTGGGATTTTGTGATATAGGCTAGTCTCACTGGAGTTAGATGGTATCTCAAAGTAGTTTTGATTTGCATTTCTCTGATGATTAAGGATGATGAGCATTTTTTCATATGTCTGAAGGCCGCGCGCCTCTCTTCTTCAGAGAAGTTTCTCTTCAAATCTCTTGCCCAGCCTGCGATGGGATCCCTTGTTCTATTCTTGCTAATGCGTTTGAGTTCTCTGTGGATTCTGGTTATTAAACCTTTGTCGGAGACATAACCTGCAAATATCTTCTCCCATTCTGAGGGCTGTTTGCTTGCTTTACTTACTGTGTTCTTGGCTGTGCAGAAGCTTTTTAGTTTGATCAAGTCCCAGTAGTGTATTTTTGAAGCTGCTTCAATTGCCCGGGGGTCCTCCTCATAAAATACTTGCCCAGACCGATTTCTTCAAGGGTTTTCCCTGCACTCTCCTCTAGTATCTTTATAGTTTCATGTCTTAAGTTTAAATCTTTGATCCAGTGAGAGTCTATCTTAGTTAATGGTGAAAGGTGTGGGTCCAGTTTCAGTCTTCTACAGGTTGCCAGCCAGTTCACCCAGCACCATTTGTTAAATAGGGAATCTTTTCCCCCACTGAATGTTTTTAATTGGCTTGTCAAAGATTAAGTAACAGTAAGTAGCTGGGTTCATCTCTTGGTTCTCTATTCTGTTCCAGACATCTACTTCTCTGTTTTTGTGCCAATACCATGCTGTTTTGATCACTATCAATTTGTAGTATAGTCTGAGGTCTGGTAGCGTAATTCCTCCTGCTTTGTTATTATTTCTGAGTAATGTCTTGGCTATTCGAGGTTTTTTCTGATTCCATATAAAATAAAGTATTGTTTTTTCAAGATATGTAAAGTATAATAGTGGAGCTTTAATAGGGATTGCTTTGAAATTATATATTGCTTTGGGTAGTATGGACATTTTAACAATGTTGATTGTTCCCAGCCATGAGCATGGTATGTTTTTCCATTTGTTAATATTTTCAGCTATTTCTTTTCTCACAGTTTCATAGTTCTCTTTATAGAGATCTTTCACATCTTTTGTTAGGTAAATTCCCAAATATTTCATCTTCTTTGGCACTACTGTGAATGGGATAGAGTCCTTAACTGCTTTTTCAATTTGACTGTTGTTAGTGTATATAAAGGCTACCGATTTATGAATGTTGATTTTGTAACCTGAGACGCTGCTGTATTCCTTGATCACTTCTAGGAGTTTTGTGGTAGAGTCCCTAGTGTTTTCCAGATACACAATCATATCATCTGCGAAGAGCGAAAGTTTGATCTCTTCTGACCCTATATGGATACCCTTGATCGCCTTTTCTTCCCTAATTGCAGTGGCTAAAACTTCCATTACAATGTTAAAAAGCAATGGAGACAATGGGCAGCCTTGTCTGGTTCCTGATCTGAGTGGAAATGATTTCAATTTAACTCCATTCAATATGATATTGGCTGTGGGTTTGCTGTAGATGGACTCTTATCAGTTTAAGAAATGTCCCTTCTATACCGATTTTCTTAAGTGTTCTGATCATGAAGGGATGCTGGATATTATCAAAAGCTTTTTCTGCATCGATTGAGAGAATCATATGGTCTTTGTTTTGTAATTTGTTTATGTGCTGGATTACATTTATAGATTTACGTATATTGAACCAGCCTTGAGACCCTGGGATAAAACCGACTTGGTCATGATGTATAATTTGTTTGATGTGCTGCTGGATTCTGTTTGTTAAGATCTTGTTGAATATTTTTGCATCTATATTCATTAGTGATATTGGTCTATAATTTTCTTTTCTTGTTGGGTCTTTTCCTTGTTTGGGGATCAGGGTGATGTTTGCTTCATAGAACGTGTTGGGTAGTCTTCCTTCTTTTTCTACCTTTTGGAACAGGTTGAGTAATATAGGTACTAATTCCTCTTTAAAAGTTTGGTAGAATTCTGATGTGAAACCATCTGGTCCCGGGCTTTTCTTTTTAGGGAGGTTTTGTATGGTTGATGCTATTTCAGAACTTGATATGGCCTGTTCAAAATTTCCACTTGATTCTGGCTAAGTCTTGGAAGGTGACATGCTTCCAAGTATCGGTCAATTTCCTTCAGATTTTCATATTTCTGTGAATACAGTTTCTTGTAATATTCATTAAGGATTTTTTTGATTTCTGAGGAGTCTGTTGTTATTTCACCTTTGTCATTTCTGATTGATGAGATTAGATATTTTACTCTTTTTTTCCTGATTAGGTTGGCCAAAGGTTTATCTATTTTATTGACCTTTTCGAAAAACCAGCTTTTTGATTTATTCATCTGTTGTATTATTCTTTTGTTTTCAATTTCACTTAATTCTGCTCTAATTTTGGTTATTTCTTTTCTTTTACTGGGTTTGGGGTTGGAATGTTCTTCCTTTTCCAGTTGCTTGAGATGTCCCATTAAGTTATTAATTTCCTCTCTTTCCGTTCTCTTGAGGAAGGCTTGCAGTGCTATAAATTTCCCTCTTAGAACTGCCTTTGCAGTGTCCCAGAGGTTCTGATAGTTCGTGTCTTTATTATTGTTTTGTTCCAAAAAGTTGGCGATTTCTTTCCTAATCTCATCTCTGACCCAGCTATCATTCAGCATAAGGTTATTTAACTTCCATGTTTTTGTATGAGTATGCAGATTCCTGTTGTTACTCAGTTCAAGTTTTATTCCATGGTGGTCCGAGAACATGCATGGAATAATTTCTATTCCTTTAAATTTACTGAGGTTAGACTTGTGACCTAAGATGTGATCGATTTTGGAGTAAGTTCCATGGGCTGATGAGAAGTATGTGTATTCAGTTTTGTTGGGATGAAATGTTCTGTAGATGTCTGCTAAATCCAAATGTTGGATGGTTAGATTTAAATCTAAGATTTCTTTGCTCAGCTTCTTGCTGGAGGATCGATCCAACACTGCCAAAGGAGTGTTGAAATCTCCGATGATTATGGATCTGGAGGAAATCAAGTTACTCATGTCTGTTAGAGTTTCTCTTATAAATTGAGGTGCATTCTGGTTGGGTGCATAGATATTAATAATTGAGATCTCATCATAGTGAGTATTACCCTTAACAAATATGAAGTGACCGTTCTTGTCCTTCCTTACTTTTGTTGGTTTAAAGCCTATTGCATCTGCCAATAAAATTGCAACACCTGCTTTTTTCTGATTACCATTTGCCTGAAATATGGATGACCATCCTTTCACCCTGAGTCTGTATTTGTCTTTTAAGTTAAGATGTGACTCTTGTATGCAACAGATATCTGGCCTGAGTTTTTGTATCCAGTCAGCTAACCTATGCCTCTTTAGAGGACAGTTTAAGCCGTTCACATTAATGGAGAGTATTGATAAGTCTGGTGAAGTTTTGGGTATCAAGTTTTTCAAAAGTCCAGTGGGCATTTTTAATCCTTTCACCAGTGTGGAAATTGGAGTTTGATCCGAAGTTTCTGAGTGAGTTTACTTTTGTGGTAGAGGATTGGGTTGGTCATTATGGAGGATAGGTCTGAGAATATCCTGAAGAGCTGGTTTGGTTATGGCAAATTTCTTCAACATATGAATGTCATTAAAGTATTTAATTCCTCCATCATAAATGAAACTCAGTTTAGCTGGATACAAGATCAGAGGTTGAAAGTTATTTTGCTTTAGGAGATTAAAAGTCAGTGACCAACCTCTTCTGGCTTGAAAAGTTTTAGCAGAGAGATCTATAGTCATTCTAATATTCTTCCCTTTGAAGGTAATGGTTTTCTTTCTCTTGGCAGCTTTGAGGATTTTCTCCTTCATATTAACTTTAGTGAAGTTAATTACGATATGCCTGGGGGATGTCTTATTGGGGTTCAGTCGTGCTGGGGTTCTGAAGCTGTCCGCTATCTGAATTTCAGAATCTCTAGGCATGTCTGGAAAATTCTCTTTCATAATTTCATGCAGTAGGGCCTCTGTGCCCAGTGAGGCCACTACATCTGTTTCTGGAACTCCTATTATTTGGATATTCACCTTCTTCGAATTATCCCAGCGCTCTCTGAGAGAATGATCCGTTTTTGCTCTCCATTTCTCTTCCTCTTTGAGAGTTTGGGAGCGTTCAAAGGCTTTATCTTCGATGTCAGACATCCTTTCTTCTGCTTGCTCCATTCTGTTGCTGAGGGATTCCACTGTATTTTTCATATCTTTGAGGGCTGCAAATTCTTGCTTCAGTGTGTCTAAGTCTTTGGTGGTTTTGTCTTTAAATTCATTAAATTCTTGAGACAACTTTTGAATTTCTCCTCGAATTCCTAATTCCACTTTGTTAATCTTGTCTGCAATCCAAATTCTGAATTTGATTTCTGACATCTCAGCCAGTTGTTTATGAATGGGATCTTCAATTGCATCTGCCATATCTTTCCTTGGGGGGGGTTGATCTATTCTGGTTATTCATGTTACCAGAGTTTTTCCACTGATTCCGCTCCATGGTTGTTTTACTCCCTCTGATTTTTTCCCCTGGGGCTTTGTCGAGGGCCCGTACAGTGTTGTGGCCTGAGAAACTGGGGCCCTGTCTGATGTGGTGGGGCTAAGTGGTTCTGTCTTGTTTTCAGCTGGTTTCTGTTCCACCCTAGTGAAACAGATACTCTGGATTAAAGTCTCAGCTGTGGAGAAATATCAGCAATTAAGTCACCCCACCCCCCACCGGCAAACAATTGGAAAAGAAAAATCAAACCTTCCTACCACCGTGCACCCAGGGCACCAACTGATTTGTCCTCAGGCAATTGGTTCAGTTCAAAAAGTCCAAATCAATTGTCTCAGTCTGCACCTGTCTCGGGTCAGAGAGTTTAAGAGGTCTCTGGGAACTGGATCATAGAGGTCTGGTGACTACTCTGGTGTGGCTTGCTCCAGTGCTATGTGGAGTCAGGAGGAGCCACCCAGCCAATAGATCAGTCTGGGAAGGTTGATGCCTCCTTCCCCACCTTGCACCGCTGTCACACCCAGTCACTGATAGCTCTGCAGTTGGTTGACCCAATTGCCTGTAGTGAATTGGTACTCAAGGAGTTTGCACCTGCCTGAATCACAAGGAAGTCTGCCAGGCCGCTGCGCTCTGCCTCTCTCCAGCAGGAGGAGGTGAGGCCTGACAACCTCAGGTGCTTGATGAAGTTTGGGGGGTTTTCACTCAGGTCCAATCTCGCCCCTGATTAATGTTACTGACAGAACAGGATAGAATAACTCTGCGGTTCCCCTGCAGAAGAGAAGCTGAATTGAGCTCCAAATCAGCTTGTCTTTGCTCTCGTATTGTCTACAGGCTGATGATCCCCTGAGGGCCAGGTGCGTCTTAGGTTTAGTAAAGCGGACCTCTGGGTCAGCCCCACCCTGGGAGTTTCCCTGGTTTGCAAGTTGGAGTAGCCTCAGGCAAATTCTATACTCAGAGTCTCTGGTTGCCCAGGGAGACAGGGGGTGTGGCTTCAGAATATTTGGTAGTAAACCGTATTGCTAGCAAAAGAGGGCTGCTGTTTTATGGCTCAGGCAACCGCTGCTCCTGTGTAGCTCCCTTCCGGCCAACCGTCCTCTCTCCACTCCCATACCCCAGAGTCTGCACCGACTGGCTGCAGCCCAGCACTATCTACACCCCTCGAGCAATCGCCCAAGAGTCTGGACCCCTGTGGGACAGGCCTCCAGACCTTGGAGTGAGAGCAGAGGGGAGTGCGGGGAGCGCTGGGAGCCTGGGGCTGCGGGCAGAGAACACACACAGCTTTACACAGTTTTATGCCTGGCCGTATTGTCACCAAAAGATGGCTGTCGCACTGTGCCTCAGGGAACTGCCACTCTGGTGCAGTCCCCTCTCCGCCGACCTGGACTGGCCTCCAGACCTCAGTGTGAGTGAAGGGGAGTGCTGGGAGCTCAGAATTCCAGGTAGAGACTATATACAGTTTATACAGTTTTATGCCTGGCAGGAGGACGCCGTGCCACCCTAGTAGGGGAGATAGGTCCAGTTTTTAGAGGGTCTCTCCCGTGGAGTGTAGTGGGAGGACCTTTGAACTCTGCCCGATTGTTTGTGGGGCTCTCTGAGCCGTTCTCATCGGGGAGGGGACTCCCGTCCGCTTGGTGATGGATTTTGTACCTTTTGTTTGTATCCTTGTGGTCGCAGCTCACCTCAGTGGGGTTGACGTGCGTTCTTCATCCTTCTCTCTTAGTGCAGCTCAAATCCACCAGGTTACTTGCTGAATTTTTGTCCTTTGACTCTCCTACTGGACGGGAGCCTCTGTGGAAAGCTGGCTTCAGTTAGCCATCTTGTCTCCTCCTGTCCTAGGAATTTCATCGTGCATGTGTTGGGATCTGCTGCATATACAATCGTGTCTTCTCTAAATAAAAGTTTCCTTCCTTCCTTCCATCTTTCCTTCCTTCCTTCCTTCCTCCCTCCCTCCCTTCCTTCTTGTCTTGTTATATTAGGACTTCCCATATGATGTTCAATAGGAGGGATGAGAGGAGCCGTCCTCACCTTGTTCCCAGGCTCAGGGGCAAGTACCCAGTGTCTCCTCAGTAAGCCTGGCACGAGCAGACAAGCTGGACATGGGTCACACGGCACAGTGACGCCGATGTCGGCTGTGTGCACGCTGCCTTCTCCTGTCCTCGCCTCTGTGACCCTTGCTGTCGTTGGGTTTCTCTGGGAACTCCTCCTTCAGCTCTTTCAACTGTGATCCTCCCTTCTCACACTGGAGCTCGCTGCCATCCTGTGAAGGTGTAGGGAAGGGACACACTCCATAATCTTATGATCAAATCGAAGTGTTTCAGGAGTCACCACCTTGAGGCTTGTTTATTTATCTGTTTATGTGTTTGTTGGGGGGTTTCTTACTTCTCACTGCTCAGATGAGGCAGAAAGGCTACAGGAGGTCAGAGCAGATTAATGGCCTCTGGTAACATCTTTCTGCCTGGAATAGAACGCTTCTTCGTGGGAAAGACTTGGGTCTATTTCAAGCTGCTTACTTTTCCCTCCTCTGCCAAAGTCCTGAGGAGAATTTTTCCCTTTTGACTTGGAGAACTTAGTGGGATTCCTTTTTTCCCCCCTTTACAGAAAATGTTGATTTACTCCTTACATTACAGCAGCAAATATTATACTAGACTTGCTCTGGTACAACACTTGAGACACATTTTCATAGATCATTAATAGGAACCAGTGATTTCAATATCTTTGAATATTCATCTTTAAATTGCAAATAGCCCCAAATTGGTTGGAATTAATTTTCTTACTTTCTCTTTTTATTATTATTATTACATCAGAGCAGTACACTGAAGCCCATGCATCAATGTGCAAAGTTATGATTTAGTGGGGTTCTTGTCTGTAAAGCCCGTGTATGAGCTCCCTCCTCCCTGGTGACAGCCCCAGAGTTCCTCACGCCCAGACCGGACACATGCAGCCTCCAGGAGCCGTCAGGTCATCGTGGAAGCCTTCCTCCCAGTGTCCCAGTTCACGTGCTCCTGGGTATTGTCTTCACTAAGATTTCTGTGCTCACCTCACTCTGTCCCGATTCCAGGTAATAGGCTGGCCTGCTACTTCAACCTATGATAAACCCAAGGACATCCATTGATTTTCACTTTGTTTAGCTTTTACTTGTTCAACTTCCACACTCTTTAAATGTCAGTCCCTCTCTGCTATCTTTAATTATTTCCACTGGAAGCACGGCTGCTGAGAAGCACAGAGAGCATGTGCCCCACCACACTCGGGCCAGGCTCCCGCCTCCGTGGAGTCTGGAAGCCTCCACCAAGCCAGCGTGTTTCACGGGAGGGACTGAGGGCTTGTGCTGGGGGACAGTCATCAGGATCAAGGGCTGCAATGCCTTTGGGAGGTTCCTTGGCAAACACTGATAAACTAAGCAAAGTGTTATTTAGCAACTAAAAGGTAATTAGGAAGCAATTACTAGACAGAAAGAAACCCTGGGTACACAAATAAACAAGTAGAATCTCCTCCAAATTTGCCATCATGCCTAGAGATTCCATTTTAATACGTGTGTGGTAAGAACACGTTATAAAATTAATGCCTAATGTGCACAACTGACCTGCTTCTTCTAGAAACGTGGGTGAATAATGGCCTTATGTAATCAGAGGAGGCTACAGATCTTCCCCTCTCCATTAGACTCCAAGGTGACACAATAGAAGTTTTACTGCACTTTTACCAGAGCACCTAAAGCCACATCTCTCACATCACTGGGGATGAGACAAGCTCCCAGCAGGGCCGTGCGCCACACACCGCTTGCCGGGACAGTGATCCTGGGGGTTCCCGTGCTGTGGCCCCCTCAGTCCTAGAGCAAGTTCTCTGTGTAAGCTCCATTGTACAGAGACTGCTCTGGGCCAGCAGCTTGCCACCTTGGCCAGACTTGGTTGCCCTTCACCTGTCCAAAGAGAGGCCACTCTTTAAACAGGTACCCATCCCCCCCAGGTCCCTTTCATCCCATCCAAGGATTTGCCCACCATGGTCCCCCAGTCCTCTCAGGGCCAGGAGGTCCCTGCCCCCAGCTCTGTCCTGGACATTTCCCTCAGCACCAAGGCTCTGGGCCAGACGCTCCAGGGTGACCTCTGAGAGCCCTAAGCAAGTGGGGGGTTTGGTGGCAGTGGCTGCTTAGCACCCTTTGGAGAATTTATGAAGCAACCATGGAGGGGGAACAGGCAAGAAGCAAAGGAACTAGATCAGGGCATAGAGAAAATTTGAATTTGTGCTCGTAGAGGATGAGGCCACTGTGGGGCATGTGTGGGAGTCTCTGTGTGTGTGTGTGTGTGCATGCGCGCGTGTGCGCATAGTGTGTCTGCTGTTCATTTCAATTAAGTGGTCACCTGGGCCTGCACATTTGAACAAAATATAAATTAAATGACTGTCCTGGGCGGACTCCAGTCTTCTTCCAACATGGACGTGGGCTCTCAGGAGTCAGCCTGGAAGGGGTCAAGTGTTAGGCTCCAGGGGCTAAGTAAGTGTCCCCAGGTTTCAGGGACAGCGGCCCAGAGCAGCCCCTGCTGCTTCCAGGTGCTAACCGTTCTCTCTGGATCCCTGCCTGCAAGTGAGAGGGGGACTGCCTGCAAGAGACGTCACCACCAATGCAAAAGGAAACACCTGCCTCCTTCCTCGTCGGTGTTCACCATGAAAGGTGGCATCTGGGGTGCTGACAGAGTCCCCTGACACACCTCACCCCCTCCGCCGTCCTTCCCTGGATGCTATTCTGGTTAGAGCCACTAGCATCACTTGGGCGCTCCAGGTGGCTTCCTAGTAAAGCCCAGCTGTTGTAGTCCCAGGAGTAACAAGGTCCACCCTGTTGGGCTATGAAGGTGTGGAGAGGGTGCCAAGCCAGGCTGGCAGGACAAGCCACGTCACTTGCAGGGCCCAGTGCAAAGTGAGGCCTGCTCAAAAGATATGACGAGCTGTGTGTTGATCAAACCGGGTTGCTGACCGCTGAGTGCAGGGCCTGCTGACCTTCCCAGACACACGTCCCAGGAGTTGGCCCTGCAGACATAACCCACACAGGCCAAGTGGCGGGGGAAAGAAAGCTTTTTCCTCTCCTAGGTCCTCCCTGCCTCTCAGCACATCCCCGACCCTCGCAGGATGGCGTGACTGCAGGCCGAGGCATTACCGAGTCCCACAGTAGTCCTGCAGGTCAGCCACGGGACAGGTGCCAGGTCTTGTGGCCAGTGCTTCCGAGCACCTGTGCCCACTGGTGCTGTGCAGAGCTCAGAACTACAGGGGCACCTTACACAGATGTCGGCACTGAGCCTGCTGCCCAGACAGACAGACAGCAAGTGACAAATCACTCAACAAAGAAATTCTAGTGGTGACAGGAACTACCAAGCAGTGTCAGGTGTCACTCGTGGAAGTGACAGTGAGACTTCAGGTGCCTGTGGGTGTGGGTGTGCAGTGTGAGTGTGTGTGCATGTGAGTGTGCAGTGTGCATGTGTGGTGCACTAGGAGTTTCCGTGTGAGTGTGTGTGCATGTGCGTGTGCAGTAGGAGTTGTAGTGTGCGTGTGTGTGTGCAGTGTGTGTAGTAGGAGTTGCAGTGTGCGTGTGTGTATGCAGTGTGTGTAGTAGGAGTTTCTGTGTGAGTGTGTGTGCAGTGTGTGTAGTAGGAGTTGCAGTGTGCGTGTGTGTATGCAGTGTGTGTAGTAGGAGTTTCTGTGTGAGTGTGTGTGCAGTGTGTGTAGTAGGAGTTGCAGTGTGCGTGTGTGTGTGCAGTGTGTGTAGTAGGAGTTTCTGTGTGAGTGTGTGTGCAGTGTGTGTAGTAGGAGTTGCAGTGTGCATGTGCGTATAATAGGAGTTGTAGTGTGCGTGTGTGTGAAGTGTGTGTACATGTGCATGTGTGTGTGCAGTAGGAGTTTCTGTGTGAGTGTGTGTGCACGTGTGTGTAGTAGGAGTTGCAGTGTGCATGTGTGTATAATAGGAGTTGTAGTGTGTGTGTGTGTGCAGTGTGTGTACATGTGCATGTGTGTGTGCAGTAGGAGTTTCTGTGTGAGTGTGTGTGCACGTGTGTGTAGTAGGAGTTGCAGTGTGCATGTGCGTATAATAGGAGTTGTAGTGTGCGTGTGTGTGCAGTGTGTGTACATGTGCATGTGCGTGTGAGGTAGGAGTTGCTGTGTGTGTGTGCAGTGTGAGTGTGTATGTGAGCAGTTGTGCGCATGGGACTGTGGTGGTATGCACACAGGTTTCTGAGTGTGTGTAGCTGCTTGTGTGAGGTGGAAGGTGGGAGTCAGTGTGTATGTGGGTGTGTGCATGCAGGTGCCTGGTTGTGTGTGTGCAGGTGAGAGTGTGTGGGTCTCTGTGGCAGGCGGTTGCCAAATTTGCATCAGGTTTTACTGTGTGAAAGGAAGAATACTGTGATGTGGCAGAGTGCTCCAGGCATGTGATGCTTGTGCTATAATTTATTTATTGAATCCACATTTCAGGGCGTTGTAACTTTTTCTCTTCTCTCCCCTTTCTCTCCCTCCCCTCCTTCCCCCATTTTTGGCTTTCTTTTGCCTACTGCAAAGCTTTCTGATGAAGAAGCTTGCAGCCTATATCTTGTGTAATTGCCCAATTATTCTTAGGAGAGATCACTGGAATTGGAATTGCTGGGTTAAAGGCTATGCGCATTTAAATATTTAGTACACATTTGTCAAACATTTGCAAGAATTTATATTCCCGCTAGCAAGGCCCGTGAGTTTCCCTGTAAACTGCTCAAATGTACACAATATCTTGTTCATGATTACTGTCAATTTGATAAGGAAGAAAAATATTTCCTCATTGTTTAAATTTATATTTATCTGACTTCTAGTGAGGTTGAATTTTTGATAATGTGCATTTGGCATCTTGTTCACTCAGGTTTTGTTGAGTCCTTATTCAATGGCTTAGAGCATTCGTTCTAAGAACAATGTGAAACACGGCTGAAAGATCAGGATCAGACAAATCTCTATCAAGATCCCAGCTCCACGGGGCTGTGCGAGCCTGGGCGAGTCGCTTCACCTTTCTGTGACGACGGTCCCTAACTCACAGGACCAGCTGGGACTCTGATGGGAAAACCCAGGAAATGCACCTGTGAGTCAAGGGCATGCTGAGCGCTGAGTGAGTGTTTCCTGGTGGTTTTCATGGAACTCACGAAACTATAAAGACTACGAAAACCCTGAGTGTACAGCAGCGGAGAATTTTCAAATATAGATAAGATCTGTAGCAACCCGACCACAAAGTAAACTCAGAACCCCTGCTAAGCCCCTGCAGGGGTAACCACTGCCCCAGCCACCACAGATCATCTGAGCCAAGCTTTGTGTGATACTATAAATGACTCCAGTCATCCAGTGCCATGGGCCGCACACTCTTGTGACCGAGGCCACTGCACTCAGCCTTGCAACTGTCTCAGCCCAGGCGGGAGCTGGAGAAGCCATCTTAGGTATAGACCTGCCCCAGCTGCTCCAGCCTCAGCCCTTGAAGTCCCAACAGCCACGGGAGGCTTTCCGAGGGGACAAGCCATTCCCCAGGACACAGCCGTAGCCCCAGCTCTTACGAGAGGTTTCCTTCGGGGTGTTATTTTGATGTCCCCTGAGGCTTATTCGCATTGCCCATTGGGCTTGGCCACTTTTTCATGTTCAAATTGGATAATCAGTTTTATAAAATACCTGGCCACATTTTTAATTTTTTAAAATTAAGCCTCCCATCGTTTTATTGATTGGTGGGAGTGGCCAAGTGTGCTGTGTGCTGTGTGGACGTACACTGCAGCCTGACCGTTCGCTTGCTTAGTGGAGTCTTTCGGTAAAGAGAAGTTTATCATTAAGATTTTTAATGATTTCCATATAGTAGTATTTTTTTTCTGATGGCCAAAGCCTGAAGGGGTTTTGATGTGAGGAATGAAGAGGCTTGACACAGAGTCTGTGCTGGGGGACTGAGGAGCTCAGGGAGGAGTCCTGTTGAGCAAACGTCAAGTCCATGTTTATTATCATAAAACAGGAAGAAGTAGAAAAAAGCTGCTTGTCCAACATCAGCTCTGATAGGGACGGGAGAAGGTCAGATAGAAGGTCTCCTCCTTTGTTTTGCAAAACCGCAGACCTTGAGCACAACCTCTACCTCCAGCGTCGAGAGACTTTGGAATCCAGAGAATCTTCGTTGCACACCTGACTTACACGTTCTCTCTTGGAGGTCAGTTTTCTGCCCTCCTGCACGTACACAACTCACGTGCCATTCTCGTGACTCTTTAGGTCTCTCAAGCAGAAAGTGAGCCTGTACCTGAGATCAGGGAACAATTCTCCCTACTAAAGCCTATTCTTTCTTTCATGTTTAAGACCTCTTTGTCTCCTTCAAAGTCTTGATGATTTTTCTCCGTCATCTTCTAAAAGCTTTATTATCTTATCTTTCATGTTTAAATCTCTGATGTACTTGAGGTTTGTTATTTGGGGTTTTGTGAGTAGCATGAAATGGGGCTCAGCTTCATTTTTCCCCTGAGAGATAAACGGTAGACCCCTTGTATTCTAAACCACCCAGCCTCTGTCCTGCTTCACAGCAGTTCCACCTATATTATAAACCAGGAGTCCAGACACGTCCTGGACTGCTGCTGGGCTCTGTCCATGTCTCTGTCCTTGCTTCCTATGACACTGTCTTTTTTTCTTGAGACAGAGTCTCACTCTGTCGCCCTGGGTAGAGTGTTGTGGTATCACAGCTCACTGCAGCCTCCAACTCCGGGGCTCAAGCAATCTTCCTGCCTTAGCCTCCCGAATAGCTGGGACTACAGGCGCCCACCACCATACCTGGCTAATTGTTATATTTTTAGTAGAGACGGGGTCTTGCTTTTGCTCTGGACAGTCTCCAATTCCTGAACTCAGGCTACCCACCTGCCTCGGCCTCCCAGAGAGCTAGAATTACAGGCATGAGTCCCAACTCCCTGCCTACCACACTGTCTTAATGACTATCAGCCCCATGTAATAATATGTATTAATATTTGGTGTTGAAAATTCCTCACTGTTTAAAATTATTTGCTTTATTGGCTAGTCTCAACTATTTTTATATCCATGTAAGGTTTAGAATCAAATAGTTACTGCACACACAAAATCCCTCTGGTGTTTAGACAAGATTTCATGCTGTAGTTTTGATGGTTACACATTTTCCTGTTTCAGAAATTCTGGGAAGTGGGATTAGCAGAAGGAAGCCTGTCAAGTTATTAGAATACAAGTCCCTTCTCTTTTGTTTCCTCTTAAAATCCACTTCTCGCCTGTGTTATGTTTTTATTAATATATTATTTTAAAAAGAAGACTGGAGACGCATGGGTGCACAGGAGCATGAACATACCAACTCATCTGTGGCTTTGAGGTGTGTGTCTCCTCCAGTCTGGGGAGCTGATTTTCTATTCAAAGAATGCAATGTTATTGTTGGCCATTACCTTTTATTGGTAATGTTCAAAATGTTGTTTCCTTAGGAACCAATAACTTCCTTGTCTGTAAATATAAATCTGGGTAGTATGAAAGCGTTTGGTGAATCACCCTTTTGTCACACACAGTACTAGGTCTTAGTAATGAGCACCCACTAAATGCCTTCCATGTGCAGAGTCACACTCGGTGTGAGTGGTGGTGCCCAAATGGGCAGTAAGCTATTGTGTCATTTTCTAGAACTTTCCATTCATCTGGTGGAGGCGCTGCACAGACACACCTACAAGTGAATGTGCATGCACACTCATGCACACCTAGACACACACTCACACACACGTACACACGCATAGCTCAGAGTGAAGAGAGCATGAGGGAGAGGGTGTCTGCACAGGGCCGTAGCATGGGGCGCCATGGGAGAGCTGGGGTGGCGTCTGTGGTCTCTTTGCCCAGCTCACTGCCTGGCGCCCTTCGCACTGGCCTTTGGACAGCCTCCTCCGCAGCCTGGCATTTGGCAAGACGTCTGAGCTTGGTGCCTGCAAGTGCAGTGTGGGCCTGCTCTTCCCACTCCTCACCGGGTGGCTGGGCACGTATGAACCCATCTGGTCCTCACTCTCCTCACCTGAGTAACGGACACTGACTCAGGACATCCACGTCGAGAGAACCACAAGGGGCCTGTCTGCACAGGCACCCCGGGCACGTCCCTGAAGCAGGTGGAGCTGCGAGAACAGCTTTATGCGGAAGCATGAAGCTGTCCCACTGCATAGGAAGCTTCTGTGGCCTGGCCTCATGATGGCTTGCCCTCTGCACCGTCCCCGTGCTACGCGCAGGACGTGGGCTCCAGTAGTACCGGCAAGCTTCCTGCACCAGGGCAGGCCCTGGTGTAGCCAACGGGGTGGTGCCCGAACACATCCCAGGATAGGATGTCCTAGACCAGCCGTGTTTGGCTGGAACAAAAACCAGAACTGTGGTTTTCTCCTCCACGTGGCTCTCTACAAGGAGGCTGACAAAAGGCAGCACTCCGCCAGGGCTGCTCTCGGTCCTGCCGCCGCAGCGCGAGGGCCACGCCTCTGATCCACGGAGGCTGGTTTATGTGTTTGTGCCTCGCTGCCAGCCAGCCTCTAAATTAAGCCCATCTGTCTTCCTACTCCCATATCAGAGCGCAGATTCCTTGTTCTGAAAGGTTGATGCCTGACTTTATGCAGGCTAGTGGCAAAGTGAATTTCAGTTTCTACCGTCATAATGTGTCATTATAAAAAACACACACTCTCTCAATTAAGAATGATGCTCCTGTCACAGATTTACCCCACAAGGAAATTGTCTGCACAGCGACACACCTTGTGAAAAACAGCATGTGGGGCTGCAGGAGCTCCTGGGAGTGGAGGTGGGGGGCTGCAGGTGCTCCTGAGAGTGTGAGTGGGGGGCTGCAGGATCTCCTGGGAGTGGGGGTGGGGGGCTGCAGGTGCTCCTGAGAGTGTGAGTGGGGGGCTGCAGGATCTCCTGGGAGTGGGGGTGGGGGGCTGCAGGTGCTCCTGAGAGTGTGAGTGGGGGGCTGCAGGAGCTGCTAGGAGTGGAGGTGGGGGGTTGCAGGCACTCCTGAGAGTGAGGGTGGGGGCTGCAGGATCTCCTGGGAGTGGGGGTGGGGGGCTGCAGGTGCTCCTGGAAGTGAGGGTGGGGGCTGCAGGAGCTCCTGGGAGTGGTGGGTGGGGGGCTGCAGGTGCTCCTGTAAGTGAGGGTGGGGGCTGCAGGAGCTCCTGGAAGTGGGGGTGGGGGGCTGCAGGTGCTCCTGGAAGTGAGGGTGGGGGCTGCAGGAGCTCCTGAGAGTGGGGGTTGGGGCTACAGGTGCTCTCTGGGAGTGGGGCTTGGGGGGCTGGGCCATGGCAGGTGGAGGGACACCAGGGCTGGCACAGACGTCAGCAGGAGGCCGTACCAAGACACCTCTCTGCTCCTGAGCTGGGACATTGGGCCCTGACCCAGGAGCCCCTGCTGTGTTGGCTGGAGCGGGCATGGAGCAGGTAGGCTCCGGGCCTTCCCAGTGTCCAGGTGGCTCCTGGTTCTCAGCAGGTCCCTGTAGGTGTGTGGGTCCCTTGTGGTGACTGAGCACAGGCAGCACCTTCAGGACCATCTGCAGCCTCTGGCCCTTGAAATCTGACCACGTTGGCCATCTCAGTACAAAAGCACCGGAGGAAAGGTGTCTGGTTACCACCTGGCCTCTTTCCTCCTTTCACGGGGAGAGCTGGGGCCAGGAACAGCAGGTGTGGGCCAAGCTAGTTTTCTGACATGGGCCAATCTCATATGCCCCACAGCTTTAGTGCAAGGGGGTTCCACTGCCCCCCATAGGGCCATTCCAAGGGCTGGACTCCTACACAGCCCTGCAAGGTGAGGGCCCAACAAGGCGTAGCTACTGCCACAGGATGACAATTCTGTGATGCGTTAGGGTGATTAGATTTGAATATGGTTTTTCTTTGTTTTTGCTTTTTTCTAGCTTTGTTGAGGTAGACTGAAAAATAAAAGTTTTATAAATTTAAGGTGTATGACCTGATGTTTTTGATATATATTACACATTGGGACTATATCACCTCAATCAACTAATTAGCACACCCAGTACCTCGTATGGTTATTGTACAGTCAGAACACTTAGCAAATTTTAAGAGTGAAACAGTGTCATAAACTAACTGTTGTCCCTCTGTGCCTGAGGCCAGCACCTCCGTCCTATCACTGAGTCTACACCGTGGTCCACCATCTCCCCCAGCCCCGGCACCACCCTATGCTCTTTGCTTCTGCCAGTTTGACTGTTTCAGATCTTACATGAAGGTGAGATTGAATAGCACCTGTCTCTGCATCTGGCTTAGATCACTACTGTCACAATGGAGGCTCCCCTTTTGCCCACAATGGCAGGATTCTTTTCTAAGGCTGAATAACACTCTGTCACCACACTCTGATATCCACTCATCTGTCCACAAACACAGAGGCTGTGTCCACATCTTGCTCTGGCACAGCTGTGGACATCGGACTGGAACCATCTGGGTGCAAAGCGGCACCTGGTGCCGGGCATCTGGCCCCGCAGACCCAGGAGGCTGCCTCATTGCCTCCTAGGCCTGTGCTGGAGCCTGTGGCCCCCTAAGAGTGAACTCAAACTGTCACCTGAGAACTTAGTCGACCACATGACACTGGGGCAATTCCCAGAGGTGGTCCAGGCACAAGAAACGTCATGCAGAATCAGTTGCCGAGAGCAGACTTCCCTCATAAACCTGCAGAGGATGTGAGTGCTTACCAAGCTTCAGTGAGGGACAAACTGTATTTTTGAATATAAATAATGAAAGACTTAAAAAAAATTACTGGTAGCTTTGTCTTGGCTGGCTTTGATTTAGACTTCCCTTTGATTTTTATAAGATTTCTCTTCCCTAAACAATAAACTGATAGTATCATTTACATACAAATTAATGTGAAAACAATATCTATGACTTTTTGTTTCTTGCTGTTTAAAGTTTTTAAAAATAAATTGAGACTGATGACTTGAGTTATTTCATCTGGTTTCTTGGAGAATACCAGCACACAGAGACAAGCGAAAGGAAGTTATTTTCACCTCCCAGTAACATTGAGATGAGACGTTCCTTTTAAATTTAAATTAGAGATAAATATTAAAATAAAATTAATTAATGTATAAGCGGAGGTAATTAAAACAAATGTGGTCACTGAAGACTTAAACATTAAAATAAATTGGGCCCATGTACAAGTTGGGCAACATTGACTAATATTGCATATTTAATCAGGGCTCGGTTGAAATTGATTAAATATGCCCTTGAAATTAACTATTGATCATTTTTAACTGGTTGGATATAACCCAATTTATTTTCCTATAGACTAGGACTAAATTTCATAACTTAAGCAATTTCTAAAAACACTTGTTTACTTCTGGCTGACAGTAAAGTGCTGATGTCAAGGTGGACCACACAGCACAGACGACACTCACAGACGTGTCTAAGTAGGAGGTGTTTTCACGCAGCAATCAGGACATTTGTGTTCCAAGAAAACTGTAAAAGAAAGAAAGCACAATTCAGTATTTTCACTTAGTCTACAGATCAGTAAATTTCCCAGTTGGAAGGTTTTCTGGACACTGTTTCGGGTGGGGGTATTCCATGTCCATGTAACTTTGAGCTCGGTCTCTGGCCATAGAAATTCCTGCAATACTTTCACATGAAAACATCAATAGGCAAACCACTCTCTACTTCCTGGTAGTCCTCCTGGGCAGCTTCGCTTTCTCAGGAAACTTTCTTTCTGTTGACAAGACACATCTGAATTTCTAGGACCCATAGAATGTGATGGGGCTCAGGTCACAAGGACCTTGGGGAGGGTCTGGACTACGGGACCTGAGAGGCTGTGCTGGGAGGTCTCCAGCCACTGACGAAAGGACAGCCAGGTGGCTCTGTTGGGGACAGGAGAGGCACTAAAAGAGAGGGCTGTGCTGTCAGGTATTGGCACCTCTCTCAGCACTACAAAGCAGATAGAGGGCTTTTAAAGAGCATTTTTAGTAAAAACCACGTCTGCACAGCATTTTCCTGTGCACAGAATGTGACCTCAGTTTTCTGGATATACAGCTCTGTTACTAGTAAATGTCCACTTAAAGCTAAAGTGACTCATTCCACCTTACAAGGACCCTGAAGGAAGGATCTGCCTTTCAGAGCTCAGTCACGATGCTTAGGGACACTTGTTGAGGCCACCTCTGCCGGCTGGCACATTTGTGTAAACAGCCCTCCGGGAAGGAGAGTCTGGCCTTGAGAGCTGGGCTTCAGGTTCTCACGTATGTCCACACCTGTCAGCAGCCACAGGTGAGCCCTATGATGTGGAGAAAGGACCTGGGTAGTGGCCAGCAGCTCAGGCTTGGGGCATGGGTCCTCCCTGAGCTGGCACGCTGATTGAGTTTTCAAACTACTGTGGTCTCTTTTTCCCAACTGAAATATACTGGGGTTAACCAAAAAATCATGGGCAACAAGATTGGTGACCATCCAGATTAAAACCTCTGAGGAATCCTAGTAGATGAGGAGAAAGAAAGCTGTGCTCTGCGGCTTGAGGCTGATGGAGGAGGGGTGGGCCAGGGTGGGGCCAGGCGCAGACAGAAGGAGGCCCAGCTTCCTTGTGGTGGCCTCTGACGCATCTCTGAGGACACCGACCACCCCTGGTTACTCTGCTTGGGAAGGAGGGACTCCCTCCCTTGGGCCAGTGGCTATGACAGGACCCCGACACTGGACAGGTGGGCTCCATGCAGCTCACCCCTCACGTACCCCCCAGCCCCGTGGGGAAGTCCCTACTTGTCCTGTGGTTCTGCGGTAAGGGGAGTGGGTACTGTCTCTGCAGGAGGTGGCCGGCTTGTCTGAACGACCCCAGGTGGGTTCTGCTCCAAGTCCCCCAACAGGAGAGCTGTTCGCTAAGGACCTTTCCCAGGGAGTGGGGATAGGAGGGGACACTGGTTAGGCGAGACCAGGCCCCTCACCCTGTCCCACCAGATGCCGAGGCAGCAGGTGACATTGAGTTATAATTTTCACTCCCTCTGAATTTGGCCCCTGGCAGGGTATGGGCTCCTCCAGGGGACAGCACAGAGCTGCTGCACCCATTGTGGTCTTACTCATCCAGAGAAAGGGACACCATTGATGCTTAAGTGCAAATGTGCCTCTTCTAAAAGGAAAAGAAAACACCCTTCCGTTATCCAAAGACACTTCCCTCTCCTACTTTTCACCTAACATGGCACATCAGGGGACACATGTGGCTGGCCATTCCCCACAGGGTGGCACCCACCACACCCACACCCAGCCCTCTCCTGCCCTCGGGACCCTTCTCAACTCGGGCCCCCAGTAGAAGCTGGCCTGGGGGTTAAGCCAGGTAGTTCCCCTGGTCTGTAACTATTGCTCTTTCTACTTGCCCATTTTATGTTTCTGAACCCAAGAAAATATCTGAAAGTAACCCCAGAGAGGGAACTGGAGCAGCAAGCCCATGGATCCACGCTCTCCCTACCCAATCAACAGCCAAGGGGCAAGGGGGAACCTCTGCAGAGGATGCCTGGCTCCAGCACGTGCTGAGTCTGCAGAAGATCTTAACCAGGGCCACAGTCTAGCCACAGGCATTCCCACTAGGGACGCCCCAGAGAGCATGGAACCAAAATGATCTTGCAGGAAAAAAGCCCTTTCCCTTGTGCAGGAACTCTGCCTTCCATGATGTGTGTGGCTCTGTCGGCGGCAGGTGGAGCAGGCCTTCGCCGCAAACATCTTCAGGACGTGCAGACAGTGCCGGACCTGGTAATAACAGGCCACACCAGGAGAAATATACTTTCCTTCCCTGAGAGAAAATTTTTCATTGTGGTATTTTCTTATGATTTCTGACTCTGTCTTGTGAGAAAATACAGGATATGGTTAGGAGTTATTTGTTATAAATGAAGTAAGTGAAAATGCTCTGGAGAGGAAAGAAATATGACCACCAGGAAGAGCCAGAAGACTGAGCTCTCAACAAATGCACCTGTGGCGGGCGCTCCATCTGCCTCCCTTCTATGTCCTCTTCCTCAGCTGCTGCCTGAGCTGACATGACGCTAATTAGATTCCGCTCCTTCAACAGTGCTAGTGTTATTCATTTCAGTATTTAAGATCCTGCAGTTCTCATGCCTAGTCCATGCACTTTAACCTGCAGTGGGCAGTGGCCCCAGCAGCCTCTCCTATCTGGGACCCTGACCCTCCCCCATCTGTCACGCAGGCGGGGGAGGCCAGAGCAAGGCCAGGCAAACCCCGCAGGGAAGATCCAGGAGCCCCCAGTCCCGGGCAGGGCCCTGAGACTGCCGGGGACTTTGTCCACAGCACGGTCCACAGCCCCTGACCCACACTTGCGGCCTCACCTGTGAACACACCCTGCGGGCCGTGTCCTGGCCCGTCCCCATCTGTGTAGGAAACCCTGGGACCCAATGCTGCTGGAAAGGCTGTGTGGGGAGGGTCCCTGCACTCATTCACTGAGGCTCTTCAGTCACTCTGCTTGTCTTTCCAGAGGATCTAACGCCCTGGTCATTTGGGGAAAGATGCTGGATTTTTTTCTGTCTCAGTTGTTTAATTTTTACTCATTTTTTAAAGAAATAATGTGCCTAGTGCTGCATTTCTCATGATGAAATGCTCTGCTATTTCAAGATATCATGTGGAAGATTTGGTCATGGGTCAATTTCCTGCCTTCTTGATGGAAAAGGGACGGTGGAGATCACTCTGTCCCAAGCAGCAGGACCCCCAGTGCAGCATGTGGCCAGATGCGGCCCCCAGGACAGGGACCTGCAGACTCGGGTCTGTCCTGTGAAGTCCCCACAGCCCCCAGGACAGGACCCACAGACTCAGGGCTGCTTGTGCAGCCCAGTGAAATATTTTAGGATTTGGACCCAGGCTGCGAATCCCACATCAGGCCCAATGTGGGTGACACTTTACCAGTTAGTTAATTACTGATGGTGATTCCAGGAAAAGTTTTAGGATTAAACTTGATTCCTGACTGTGGCTACTTGGTTTTAGGGAAGGGGGGCCACAGAGCAGGGTGCACAGGCTCAGCCTTTAGCAGCCAACACCCTTGTTTGGAAATGGAATTTTTGCTTTACTACACGTGTCTGTGTTTTAAATGTCAGAGCACATTTTAAGTGTTAGTATTTTTTAAATACTCTGAGAGAGAGAGTTTTCTTTCTTTCTTTTTTTTTTTGTCAGTTTTTGGCCAGGCCTGGGCCTGAACCCTTCACCTCTGGCACATGGGGCCGGTGCCCTACTCCTTTGAGCCACAGGCGCTGCCCAAAAGAGATTTCTAAACCAATTAAACAATTCTCAGCACACGCACTGCAGTGTGAGAACAGCCTGACTGCACGTGTGAGTGCATGCACTGCAGTGACCCCCGAGTGTGAGCACGTGTACAGCAGTGACCCCGAGTGTGAGCGCATGCACAACAGTAACCCCCGAGTGTGAGCACATGCACGGCAGCGACCCCGAGTGTGAGTGTGTGCATCGCAGTGCCCCCACGTGTGAACGTGTGCACCGCAGTGACCCCGAGTGTGAGCATGTGCACTGCAGTGACCCCCGAGTGTGAGCATGTGCACGGCAGTGACCCCCAGTGTGAGCGTGTGCACAGCAGTGACCCCAAGTGTGAGTGCGTGCACTGCAGTGACCCCAAGTGTGAGCACGTCCACCGCAGTGACCCCGAGTGTGAGCACATCCACCACAGTGACCCCGAGTGTGAGCGCCTGCACCGCAGTGACCCCAAGTTCCTGTAGACATTAAGTTTCTGGTCTTTCCCTGAAACCTGATGTGATGTTCTTGTCAGCTCAGCCTGAGTTCTGACACAATTGGGCTTTTTTTGTTTGTCTGTTTTGTTTTTTGCAGTTTTTGGCCAGGGCTGGGTTTGAACCCACACCTTCAGCATATGGGGCTGGTGTCCTACTCCTTTGAGCCACAGGCACCACCTGGGTTTTTATTTTGCCCACCCGCATAGGTCCCCATGTCCACCTGGAGTCCAGGGACCACCATGTGGGGCGAAGCCTGAATCTGGTTCACGTCCAGAGCTGCTTGTGGAGTAAGAGGATCAGGCTCCACACCTCGCAGGCTCTGCTCAGAGTCGCCCACAGCTGGACAGGCAGCGTTTGTGATGGTCTCTGCAGAAGGGTCTGAGCGAGGCTAAGGGAAAGAAAGTTGATAGTTTTCACTTACAATAGCCAAGAGAAGGCCATGTCTATTTGCAGGTCACACACCTGGGACCCCATAGCCCCGAGTGCCCAGGCAGGCCCGTCCCCAGGGTCCCCACTCTCCGGGGGAAGTTCTCCAAAGCCAGAGTCTCACTGTCAGCGTCCACGGCAGGAGGCTACAGTCTAAAGGGAAAATACAATGAAATCTTACTCTCAGTACACATACGGAGTGGATTTTTAAAAATCAGTTGAGAACCAACAGAAAATTCGATTAACACTGTGAAAAATGAAAGGACTCTGTTCTTATGGTCTTTGCCACCATTTCTAGGAAAATTGCCCATTTTCCCACTTGTCACTTTCTTTCAAAGTGTGAAAGCCCCCGAGGACACCAGATCACAAGGCTGTGGTTCCCCAGCAGCAACAAAGCCCTGCAGTTAACCAGCAGCGCCGTCCAGAGAAGAAACAGCCATTCCCGGCTTCAGCATGGCTCTCTGTGAACTTCAGTTGTGTAAAATAAATGGTCTGTTAGCAAAACAGAACGTAAAATGTCAAGACCTGTTTTCAAGGGAAAGTGAAGGCCTGGAGTCTCTCCCAAGGTGTCCTGATGAGGCCTTATCAAGGACATTGGTCAGTGTCTCTGGAGCTGGTGGCCACAGGATCCCCCTCTGAGTCCCAGCCAAACCTGTGTCCTGCCAGATCCTGGCTCCATCACTCTGGCTTCAGCACCAACAGCCTGTGACTCCCCAGGTGCCTTTTCTGTTATGACATATGTCCTCACCTGCTTGTTGTCACCTTCCCACATGGGTAGGTGAGCACCCCATGGGCAACAAAGTCACCACCACCTCCTCACACACCCTGGCCGGGGGCACACAGCAGGTGCTACACAGATGCAGGACACCTTACCTATATAAGATTCATATTAAGAGTAATTATTATGTTTTATACAACAATAATCGATAAGAAACATATAAATATATACAATCTTGTGTATTTACTTACACAAGAATATGTATATTTATATTTTAGGATGATTATCTTTTTATTTTTGGCAAGTGATAATGATTTTCTATGTAAGGTGTTGGTATATATTTCCCTGTTTATGTAATACATTTGCATTCAGACATAACTGATTCTTAGGAAAATTGTAGGGAAATCCTAATCCAGGCATTGCTTGGCTGTGCAGGGCGTGGAGGAGGCTCGCACACAGATGTAGCTCCCCGAAGCCTTAGCCGAGAGCTCCTGAGCCCTGCAAATCCTCTGAGGCATATATTCTGTAGATTAAATATTAAAGTAGGTGGAGAAGGGGGGAGGAGGAGGAGCCTGCGGAGTGAACCCTCCCTGAAAGCAACTTTCCTTTCAGAAAACAAGAGGCAACCAAGTCCTAGATGGTCTTGCAACTTGACAGCATCAGCTCTTCAATGCAAATAAAATGAGAGCTGGTAACTTGGAGACCCCTCTGCCCACCCAGCCTCTCCCATGATGTGGCACTCTGGGTTCAGGACCCCCATCTCCGCAGCAGCATCGGCAGGTTGGGGAGGCCCCGCACTCATGTTCCACAGAGGCACACACTGGCCCCTTCCCAGATGTGTTGGGCTCGGGAGGAGGACACGGCCAGCGATGGGGGGTGGACCTGCCATTATCACAGGTGGGGCTCACCCAGCACCCGTGACGTCCTGCACGGCAGCTGTTGTTACTCTTCTCCTTTTTGAAGACGAGGAAACTGAGGTGCGGTGAAGTTAACTTGCTGAGGATTTGGGAGGCAGAAAAGGGTCAAGCCAGGATTTGAACTCCAGCCAGGTACAAGGCAGTGAGGGTGGCTGCGAGGGAGGACAGGTCTGTGACGAGACCAAGAACTCCTCTGGGGAGAGTTGAAGGGGACGGCACTAACTGGGGAGTGAGGCTTCTTCCAGGATGTGAATGGGTCACTCCCTCCATGCTGGGGGCTGAGGGTGCAGGAGGAATGAGCCTTGGTGGAAACTGAGACGCTAGTGGGACAGGGGACGGCAGGGAGCAGAGCCAGAAGTGCAGGCCTGTGGCTGAGGAGAGAGTGGCTGGAAGTGTCCCCCAGGAATAAGCAGGGTACAAGGGCACTGTGGGGACAGCCAGGCCACATGGAAGCCTCATGTCTCAGCAGCCTCTTCTCAGCCCCTGGGTCTCCCCGCTTCTGCCTCCTCAGAGGCCTGATATTCAGACAGACCCTCAGGACGTGAGCCACCTGAGCTGGCCAGAGCCCAGGGAGGACGGCGGGGCCCTGGAGACAGGCAGGGGCAGGGCCAGAAGGGAAAGTGACTAGACTGAGGACCCGAGGGGCTGACACGTTCATCTGAGGATGTGCAGGGGCACCGTGCGTGCATCTGTGATGTGCGTGCAGTGTGAATGGGACACGGGCTTACGTATGTGTGTGAAGGTGTGTGTGTTGACATGACACGGGTGATGCCTATGGGTATCGTGTGAGCATTGGGGGGTTGAGTGTGTGTCCACGTGGTGTGCACATGTGTGCATTTGTGTTGTGAGTGCAGCGTGTGTATGAGACATGTGATTTGTGTGTGTGTGTGAACGCATGTGCGTGTTACATGACAGAGGTGACACATACGTGTGTACACACCTGGGGTCTGAGGCAGGGAGGGCTCATAGAGAACAGCAAATTACACATGAAGGTGAACTTGAAAAATAAACCATAACAGATTTTAAAATGTCAGAAATGCTACCAGCACCATGAAATCCAGAGAGCAGCACGCGTTTCGTCACCTGACCACCACCTTGCATCTGCCTGAGTCACTGCAGCTCCCTGATCACCTCCCCAAATGACAACTGTTCTGTGGAGATAACAGGTAGCCTTTCTCCAGCACGACTCAGTGAAGATCTCTTTCTTCACACCCTAACGTTGGTGAAGTCACGTCACTGTTTGCGGTCCTTGTGGGATTTGGGGAGGTGTCTGTGGAGCGTCCTTCCCACTGACTCTCTCAGCCTCCTGGTCCCTGAGGCTCTCGTGTCAGGACTGGAGACTGAGCTGACCAGGCCCTTAACTTGCTGCAGACACACCTATTACTGCTGATCATTAATCTCATGCTGTCTCCATCCACCCTGGGATGTCATGACACGTCTATAGATGGGTAGTGCTGCTGGGCCGGAGCAGGCGGAAGAGGGGACAAGGACAAGCAGCACTGCTGAAGCTGAAGAAGGCCACTGGGTGCGGCGGCTCAGGCCTGTATGCCCAGCACTCTGGGAGGCTGAGGCAGGTATCTGGATTGTTGATCTCAGGAGTTTGAGACCAGCCTGAGTGAGAGCGGAAACGCCTATCTTTAAAAAATATCTGGCTACTTGGGAGGCTGAGACAAGAGGATTGCCTAAGCCTAAGAGCTGGAGGTTGCTGTGAGCTGTGACGCCACGGCACTCTACCAAGGGCGACAAAAAAAGATAAATAAATATTTATTTATTGATTTATAAATATAAATATTTTATAAATATAAAAAAGATAAATAAATATTTATTTATTTATAAATATCTGTCTCTAAAAAAGGTAAATAAATAAAAAATAAGTGGGTGTTGTGGCCAGAGAACTGTGGGTACATCTGCTCTGCCCTCCTATTCCGCTTGTTACGTTTCTATTTTCAGCAAGAGCAGCACCAGCAAGGTTATTACTCATCACAGTACATAGTAAACAGTTTCCCTTCACAGGTTCCAAGGTTGCACAGTATCCCCCCAGCTTAAGGTTCTTTCGTCTCCTAAGCGTTCCTGCTCTGGTTTCATAGACTCATCATCACTATTTACTAGGAGCACGTCCTATACTGGAGCCTTGAACGGCACCACGGTCCTCGTAGCTTTCGGTTTCCTCCCTTTCTCTGTGATAGAAAGCCTTGGACATGTGACAGAAAGCCTTGGACGTGAATACACATCTCTAGACAGCAGCGCCAGGCCCTTCCGGAACTGCCTGGGCCCAGCTTCTGTGTGGTGGTGACTCAGGATACAGTGGTGGCACCAGAACCCTGCACAGGACAGTCAGATGAACCTTGAACTGAATCCCCCTCCAACCCTCCGGAAAACTTTCAAGCAATAGCTGCATATATCAAGAAGTGACTTTGAAACAAGCAAACACAGCCCCCTGCACAGAAACTCAGTGCACCCCCAGCTCACCAGCCCGAGGGGATCCCAGGCGGGAATGGCCAGACCCCAGTCTCCTGACTGGAGGGGAAAGGGACCCACAGAAGGTCCAAGTGGGAAAAAATGACCGAATAGACAGACCGCAGCTTATGTTTTTCAAATTCACAAAACACATATCTCCATGAATACACCACAGGCCCTTCCCAGGATTTGGGTAGGGAGGGCCCAGGAAACCCTGAGACCTTTGGTTTTGATACACTGCTGGTTTCCAGAGGGAAATGTCAGGGAAGGGTGGACACGTCCCAGATGGACCATTACTTGGACAGGGCAGCTTCCTGCTGGTTCTTCCTGCCCAAGAATCTGATTTTGGGGACAGTCCAGTGCAGTCTGGGGGTGACACATCCAAAGAGTGAGGTTGCCCCAAATTGCACCCTGGTCATGTGGAACCAGATTGGCCGTGGGACAGCAACCCACGGCCACTAGAGCAAAGGACCACACTACAGGGCAGACGTGCACCAGCAGAAATCGATGTCACATAGTTGCTCAGGCCAGAATCCTGAAATTGAGTTGGCAGGCGAGGACCGTTCCCAGTTTCCAGGCTGCCCGCAATTCTCCACATCCCTTGGCGTGTGGCTGTGACGCCCGTCTCCACCTCCATCGTCACATGCCTTCTCCCCTGTGTCTCAGTGAGCATGTCTCCCTCCTGACGACAGGAGGGATAGCTTCACTATCCCAACAAAGACCTCATTTTCAAACAGGGTCCTATTCCCAGGGACAAGGGGTAGAGGACTTCAACACCTTTGTGGGGGTCACAGTTCCACTCACACCAGCCCTGAGCCCAACTGGGAGAACTTGGTGTATCTGTCCTGTGGTCAGCGGGGACCTCACTGGTCAGCTCAGGGGCCTGAGGGGTCTCCTCCCAAACAGAGTGCTATGAAGCCTGCTGAGCTCAGAAGTTCTGAACCTAGGACCACCCCACTCACTTTCCCTCTGTCTCAGAACACAGCGCAAATACACGCAGCAGCCCAGCCCAAGCGACACCGTGGGCTCAGGTTAGTAAAGCACCACCTAGGACTTCCGAGGGAGGAAAGAGGCACCAGCGGGGGCCTCAAGCCTGGGAATTTGTCTCTGGGGGGCTGTGTGTTTCTGCACCTGCTGCCCCCAGTGCAGTGGTCAGGGCCCTTTCAGACAGAGCAGCTGCTCCTGAGAGTACTGGGCACCTGCAGTGAGCGCCCCTGACAGGACCTCACTCAGCCATTCTGCAAACCTGGGCTCCTGCGACAGAAGGAGGGTGGGAGAATTAGGGCATTAGAATAAACCAACTGGATACTCATGAAATCGAAGGTGAATTTAGAAACCAGTTCTTGAGTCTATTTCTGCACGTAACTGCCGTGGTCAGATTGTGGAGTAGGGGCCGAGAGAAGACCTGCTCCTCTTGGGATAATAAGTGGTTTGTTGAAGTCTTAAGAAGATTACACCATTATCTTGCAGAGTCAAATCCTTACCCAAGAGCCCAAGAACAAATCAAAAAGATGCTGCTTTCTTTGCACCTAAAACGAATTGAGAGCCCAGCAGGCACACAGAGCTCCGGCCAATCCAGACTGAGTTAGTTTTGTTACTTCTCATCCTGCAAACTGGAACTAAGGCTGGGCAGAAAGGGTGCCCCTATTTTAAGTTCTGCTTTTAGCTTTTTAAATAACTCCAGGCTCGTGCTTTCCTGGGCCTTTCCTCCTGTCCCCTGATGATAAGAAAGATTCTTTACTCCAAGGCTGACAAAAGAAGGCTTGGAAATTTGGTGAGAAAAATGTCGTAATATTTTCACGTTGGTTTTTGGAGAATGAGATGTGCGTCCATGGGCACAGCAGCAAGTCCCTCGTCGCTCCAGGGACCCCGCCTGCTGCGCTGCCCTCTTCCCGGCCAAGGTCACTCCGACAGTTGCCCTGCTATGGTTTGTTTCCCGAATATGTCTATGAAAGAGTAAAAGTATAAATGCAACCATGCCCACACACTCGTTTATTCAACAAACACCCACTGAGCCCCGCTCTTGTGTCTGGCGGTGCTCTGGGTGCTGGGTCACAGTGAGCAATCAACCCCAGTCCCAGCCACAGGACCCTCACAGTCCAGGCTGGCATTTCCTGTATGTAGGTGACAGAGCCGTGGCTGGCTCCACAGAGCACAGGACAGGTAGGATCCACACATGTGCTGGGGCACTCTGTGGTCAGGAAGACCCACACAGGCTTCCCAGAGGAAGTCGTATCTGAGCTGAGGACTTCGGAATTGTAGGAGTCACCAAGTTGGGGGAGGGGTGGGGGTGCAGAGGGGTCTCAGACAGAAGGAACAGCCCTGCTAAGAAAGGAGGAGGGGAGGGGGCCAAAGATGATGTGGGGTCTCCCGTGAGAACTGGCAGGGAATGGTGTGCTGAGTAATTCCGCCTTGTCCCCCGAGTGGGGGAGTCACTGAGGGACCTTCATTTGTCAGGATGGGCACATGCTGGCATCCTCCAGAGAAGAAGCAGGAGCCTGGGGAGCTGCCTAGCAGATGATACAGGAGGTGATGGAGACTGGAAACATGGGGGAGGAAGGCGCACAGGCAGAAACACACATGGACACGCATGCATGGGAGCACACAAACACACGCATACCGTACACACAGACACACCCCTGCACAGACACACACATGCACATAGACTCACAGGTGCACACAGACTCACACTTGCACACAGACTCACACATGCACACAGACACACACATGTACATAGACGCACACAGACTCACACATGCACACAACACACACTTGCACACACATTCACACATGCACACAGACACACACTTACACACAGACTCACTCATGCACACACACAGACTCACTTGTGCACACAGGCACACCCATGCACACAGACACCCACTTGCACACAGACTCACAGGTGCACACAGACTCATTCATGTACAGACACACACTTGCACACAGACTCATAGGTGCACACACACATGCACACAGACTCACTCGTGCACACAGGCACACCCATGCACACAGACTCACAGGTGCACACAGACTCACTCATGCACACACACAGACTCACTCGTACACACAGGCACACCCATGCACACAGACACACACGTGCACACACGCACTGCTTCCAATAGCACAAGTGATGCCATGGATCGTGTGTGGCAGCTCACTCTTCTGGGAACGCAGTCCTTCCTTACACAGCAGATGAGGGCCCAGATCAGAGGACTGCCCTGGACACTCTCCACCCACTGAGAGCCGCCTGCATCCGCTGTCCCTCTTGACGAGCTGGAAAGCCTCCATCGGCATCTGCACGTCTTACTTCCCCTGTTAATTCTTGAACAAATAGATATTTCTGGAATGAGTGAAGAAAGCTTTCCATTACATCCCCATTCTAGGATGGAAAATCATAGCCATGGGCCTTATCTTTCATGTTTTAACCTTCATTTTCTCAAATATTCCTTCATCATAGAAATTTAAGAACTTCAATCCGATGCTGGAGTCATGTTCACCATAAGCAAAAATTAGAAATGCTCACCACCAAAGGCAGGGTCTGTGGGATTTTTGGTTGCCTCACCCTGAAGAGTGCACACGCGTCTTAGGAGAGGGGAGAGCCTTCTCTTTCGAATGTAAAGCTGGACAGAAATAGTTTCCATCAATCTTCTGCATCATGGGAACATATCACCATCTTTGGCATGAAGCAAAAAAATTCTGAATGGTCAGTTCACAGGGGACAGAAGATTCTAAGTTAGGGTGCTACTGAGTCTTAGAGAGTTGATCTGATTTCCTAAAAGAACATATTAAAAATAATTTGATTATCAAGTCTTTTCCTAAAGATAAGGGGAAATATCTCATCCTGTCCCCTGAAGGTAATAGTTTGTGCTCTCTGAGGGGAAAAGAGACCCTGGCCTGGCCCTCTGTCAGACATGGTGCCTCCGTCTTCACTCACCCTGCCTCTACACCCCTGCAGAGCTTCCTGACACTGACGCTCCATGTATTTGTAAGCCTGAAGATGTGAGGTCTCCATCATGGGGCCAGCGCTGTCAGCCTGACCCTGACTCCCCTTGACAGCAGGTTCACGGGTCTCCATTGGCTGCTTAATACAACAGATCCAGCCCCTCACGGAGGTTAGATACAGCAGCTGGGTGGGCCTAGGAATCTGCATTTCCACATTGGGTGCTTTTGTAGCTGTTGTCTGTGAACAGGAAAGGCCACCTGGACACCATGCTGTTGCACTAGGCTGGGGACGCAGGCTGTAGGAGGGGCGCCGTGGCCTGGCTTCCAGCTGCTCCTGGGCCTCCCTGAGATCCTGCAGGGTGGTCCCCCTGAGGGCTGCTATGACACAGATCCTGCTGCCCTGGGGGAGCGTCTCCTTTGCTCTGTGCAGACACAGACTTGATGTGGTTCCCAGAAGGTGGCTCTGGCCATAGAGGCCTGGCCCCCACGGCAGAGTCTGGCACAGGTGGCATCAGCTAGATGCTCCTCTGTGCCTTTTCCAAAAACAGCTCTGGGACCCTCAGGCCCTCTCCAGCCTGCCCTGTGGGCTGAAGTCTCAGGGAGGCCTCCCCTACCATGTGGCAAGAGTGAACACACAGGCCACGGTACAGGGTCAGACGCTGCTGCAGTCAACCAGTCCCTACTTTCCACCCATCCACCAAGCACCTGCTCTGTGCTTATGGACTCGAGGATTGGACAGAATCACTTGGGGAAATGTTTATAAGGAGAAGATACAGTTCAGTGCAAATCAGCCCTGCGACCACCTGCCACCCTCCTGACTCTGTCCCTAAATTCCGGGGGTAGGGTCTCTTCCTTAGCCATGCCCAGCTCATGCTGACATTAATGTCACAGGGAACAGAAGAGCCATCCAGGGGACAGTCTAGAATGAGTCTCTACAGCATCTCTGCAGAAGGCAGTGGGACATTCCGCTGAGTGGAAGTGTTCGGGAAGTCACAACCCTGTGATTGATATGTGGCACCAGAGCCCATCTGTGGAGCCCGTCTATGGAACCCATCTGCGGAGGAGCCCATCTATGGAACCCATCTGTGGAGCCTGTCTATGGAGCTCGTCTGCGGAGCCCATCTGTGGGAGAGCCCATCTGTGGAGCCCATGAGAGCTACACTCGCTGTGGGAGCAGAGTGGCCCCCATCTGCCCTCAGCCTGCACAGTGTAACTTGGCAGCTGGTCATAACCTGGTGACAGCCATACATGTGACAAAATCAGAACAGACCAGTGTTGTATCAGCTACTGCAGGACGGCATGGGGGGATGAAGTGTCCCCCGACACATGTGTCCACCAGAGCCTCTGAGTGGGCTTCCTCTGGGAGTAGGGTCTTTGCAGAGGCCATTAGTTAAGACAAGGTCACAGGGGATTAGGACGGGCCCAAAGTCCACGATAAATGGTGTCCTCAGGGGGAGAAGAGAGACACACGGTCAGAAAAGGTCACGTGACCACAGAGGCACACACGGGAACACCGAGGATGCTGCCAACAACCAGAGCCGGAAGCAGCAGGGAGGGCCTCCCCACAGCCTTGGAGGGATCTGTCCTGTGGGCATCACGGTTTAGACTCTAAAATTCGTGAGAGGATAAATTTCTGTTGTTTTAAGCCACTCAGTTCCTGGGCACTTGTTCTGGCAGCCCCAGGATGCTCACATGTGCCCGGTCTGAGATAGTTCCTCCTGCTCCAAGGGCAGGGGGACAAGACCACCACCGAGGCGCGGCATGGACGGTACCCTCCTCAGACCGGGGTCCTGGTTACAAGCACCTTTCTTCTTCCAGCACTCTTTTTCTGTACTTTAAGATTATGTGAAAACACAGCCTTAAAAAAAGATGGAGACTTCACATCTTTTATGTTTACCTGGATAGAGCTGGGAGATATTCTTCTAAGTATCTCAAGAATGGGGAAAAAAGTATCCAGTGTACTCAATACTACTATGAAATCAATATATAACCACCTACACACTCATACGAATGGCAAAACATAACTATAGTCCAGAAAGTAGGAGGGAAGAGGAGGGAGAGGGGAGGGGAGAGGGGATATGGGAGGAGGGAGGGTACTGGGGGGACCTCGCCTAATGTGCAGGATGCAATGGTACATTTCAAAACTATTAAGAAATGAGTATAATTGTGATGGATGTGTTACTTGGTTCAATGTAAACATTTTACATTGTACATTGAAGCAGTACCCTGGACCCCATACATGCATCAATGTACAAAGTTATGATTAAATAAAAAATAATTAATAAAAAAAGAACAGGAACCAGAAAAAAATTAAATAAACATCTATAGTTTAATCTCTTCCAAATGTGGGCAAGTGGAAAAGGCCAGAATCATTTGCAGTTACTGAGATACGAGTGTGAGTCACTCTGAGGTCTCTCCACGGTTCCGATTGGAAGAGAAAACTCCTCAGGGGCTGGAACGACCCCTGTCTGCTGTGGGGCTGCACACGCTATTGGCAGATGGATGTTTGTGCAGCCTGGTGCTGTGAGCCTGTGTCCACTCAGGCCTGTGGGATGGAGGGACCAGGGTGTCCGGCAGACAAGACACCAGATTCCACCCTGGGCACCTCGACTGTCACCAGAGCCAGCCCACTGCCTGGCCAGAAGACCTGGGCTACTTTGGTGTCCCAATGTCAACACCCAGGAGCCAGTCTCCTGGCCTCCGTGATAAAGCTGACTCTCCAAGGGACGTGTAGAGAGCATGTTCCCATGAAGGTGGTCTCTGGTGGCCACACCAAGGCACAGTATATAATGTCAGGAGTTTCACTAAGGAAGCCTGGCTAACTCAAAATAGGCAAATTCACATTTGTGAAAAATGCAGGTTAGAGGATGACTTGGCTCTAGTTTCAAACTCAATAAAAATCAAAGCAAAATAAAAACCCACTGAACTTCCAGCAGGAGGCTCAGACTGTGTTCTTCTGTGCACTGGACACAGAGGCCTTGAGCCCCAGGGATGGGTCCAGAGAGCCAGAGGTAGGGGGCACAGCTGGAAGGCATTAACCGAGGAGATGTGAGTTCCAGGTCCCAGAGAAGGGGTGTCAGGGTCCTCTGTGCCACGTCTCCCGGGCTGCACGCAGGCAGGGCTGCTGGGCTGAGACCTGGGGCTCCCCAGAACAGGGACTCATGAGGAAGAGGGTACAGGTTTGTTGAACTAACAGGGTGGGAGCAGTGACCATTGTCATGCCAAGTCCTGTGAGGAGTCCTTGACCTTCAAAGATAGGACTGTGTCCAAGCACAGAGAGACAGGCCACCCAAAGGCCATCGTCTTGAGGCTGGATGAGGCTTGCCCTGGTGTTTGCTCTCCAACAAGGCTTATCGTTCTGCTTAAACAAACTCAGTCCAGGCCTCCGCAGAGAGCAGGTTGTGAGAGGCTCCCCACACCTGACCTGGCCCATCCCCCATGTGGGTTCACAAAGGCTCCAGCTGTTTCCTGACGCTTTCAGAAGCGCTCTGAGGGTGCTAGCTGGAGAGGGCTTGTTGTCTTCCCTTCGGGACCCCTCTCTGATATCAGCCAAACAGGAGAGAGGAGGGAGGCAGGGTTCGCCTTCCCCCGGCTGCAATTTCTACCACCATCAAGAAGCTCGTTACCACCATCTGAAGAATTATGAAGATGCTCAAGAAAATAAGCTGTTAAGGAAACGCATTTAGGTATAATAAAATGAAAGGGCCGTGTTTCTTCTTGTCAAAGGAATTATGCAGAGGGACATAAAATGTGATGCTATGGCTGTAACCTCCCAGCAATGGCATGAGCATGGTTAGATAGGAGCTCAAAAGCAGCTGAGGATGGAGACAGGATCTGAAGTGCTCACAGGACTGGGGGGCCTCCTCACCCTCGCTGTGCCTCGGAGGGGATGGGCAGCTCCCCGGGTCTCCAGGGTCACAATGGGACTGCAACACAGCATGATCAGAAAACCCACGCCCACCATTGCTTGTGTGTGTGTGTTCTTGTGTTTTTCTTTTCCCTAGGAGCCTGGGATCAGTAAGCTTTGCAGGTCCACGTTCCTCTAGGCTTTGGGGGAAACAAATTGAAGCAGCAAGCTACATTGGCTCACTGCACATCTGCCTTTTTGTTTGTTTTTCTCCTTTCAAGTGGTTTATTTATTTATTTTTATTTCAAATTAATATGAGAGTACACATTTTTAGTTTACATTATTCTCACTTCCAAGGTAAAGTTCAAGTTGCAGTTGAGCCCCTCACCCAGGGAATGTGCTAACACCCTGTGCACATTAGGTGAGATCCCGCCAATTGTCCTCCCTGCTCCCACCCATTGCGCTCCCCTCTACCCCTCCCCTGTACCCCTTCCCTCTCCCCTTTGCTAGACTATATTGCTGGGAAGAATCAGCATCATTAAAATGTCTATACTACCCAAAGTAATCTACAGATTTAATGCAATCCCCATCCAAGCACCAATGTCATACTTGGAATAACTTATTTTTGCTTGTTTTTAATAACCTTTTGGAAATCCTGGTCCCAACCCAGGCTGCTTCCGGCCTCTCAGCATCACTTGCTCATTGTGTGGAGGGCCCAATGGCAGTGGCTGACCAAAAGCAATTTCTACAAGAGGGCACCAGCCTGGGGACCCAGCAGAGGTCACACAGCACCAGCCAGCAGGAGAGGCAGTGTCCCCTGCACCCCTGCATCAATCAGATCAGCTAAGCCCAGGAGAGTATTGTTTTTAATACGCGATTGATTCTCTGTGCTGTAAGCAGACACCCAGCTCCTTGTTTACTTAGCTCCAATTTCATCTTCCGACAATTCAACAGCTTCATTGTCTCCTTTTGTCCGAAAAATGTCCCTAGAGGTAAACAGATCTGAATTCATTCCACATTTTCAGCATGGATTCCTTTTATTTCTCTCGTCTTTTAAAAAAAGACCAATGAACTGTGCCCTGTAAATAAGGAGAAATGAAACCCATTTTTTCCCATGATGATAATGCTTAAACCCATTTCTCCAGATGAAACTCTCATGGTAATACAAGCTCCATTATAAATGCATTTCTCATATTTTACGTATCCGGTTCTAACGTTATAATATTTACCATGCACAAATAGAAATTCCGTTATTACCTTCGTGAGTAAGCTCAGTTGCCCAAGAAATGACACAAACACAAACAGAAGTAAAGTAAACGAAGGCAGAACCATGGAGCTGCAGGGTACAGGGAGAGAACCAGGCAGCGGGAGGAAGACGCCCGCCCTGCCCTGGGCCCCAGACGGCGCTCTGTGCCTCGGCAGCACCACGCAGGACTGCAGTGGTCACAGGTGGCATCTCCACAGCACCACTTCACCTGGGCTCCTGCCACACCGACCTCCTGCTGTCATCTCTCATCCCATCGGGTGAACCCCACCAGGGGCAAGAGGACAAAGCTGACCATCCCTGGGCACTGAGCCAGAGGGGAGGAGAGAGCACAGACCTGGAGGGGCAAGGAGGCAGAAAGTGAGCCCCCCATTATAAATACATCTCACATGTTCAGGGCCTGCACCTGTGCCCAGCTCGGGTGGCCCAGCAGGTGCCCAGAGGGTCCCATGACCTCCAGTTGGCATCCACCACATGGGCCATTGCCACAGTCTCTGCCCAGGCCCAGGGTGACCCCAGAGGGCTGCTCTGAACTTCCATTTCTAACTGGAAACCCCAGGCTCCCTACAGCCCTGCAGACCAGTGGGCCCTCGTGCCAGAGGCTTGCAGACCCTGCACTGGGCCCTGGCTCCCCAAGCAAGACCAAATGGCAGAGGACTCCACCAGCATCAGGCAGATCTGGAAAGGGAAGGTCATCAATTGAAGGAAGCAAGGGTGATGACAAAAATCTTCTGAAAAGGCTGCGTTCTCCAATCACCTGCCTTTCACCAACCCCCCAGCCCCGTCCCGCTCCAGGCTGTGCAGAATAAGTGCACAAGGCTTCTCTCTTCTGTCTTTGACCAAGGACAAGGATCTGTGAGAACCAGGTGGAGTGCTGAGGTCTAGGAGATCCCCTCTGCTCAGTCTTGCACTTGACAGGTCACCTTGTCGTGACTTCGCAGGGATTCCAGTGGCAGGTTTGATAACCTCTGTGCAGTGAGGCTTCTCAATGTCAGTCACTGGGAGAAGAAAGGGGCTGAGGGGATTCGCACCTCAGGGGCAGACCCGTGACTGGACTGAACACTGCCAGCTCAAAACCTGGTAAATCCCTGGATCCTGGAGGGCACAGGCGTCCTGGGCAGGGCAGGCAAACCCCAAGAGGATGCAGAGGGACACCCCTGTCGCACACAGGTGGGGCACTGCTCTGAGAGGGACACCGTGTCCGGACAGGCAGCCAAAAAGCTGCCCACGGGCTCCCAGTGAACAGTGAAGCCCAGAGACAGGCAGTCACTACCGGGTCAGGACCACAGTGGGCAGGAGACAGGCAGAGGCCACGCACTGTGATACATGTAAGGCTGACACATTGGTCATACGTGGTCATTACAAAAGTTTTGAGATACACAAAAATCAAGAAATGTAAAATATGTGTGGACAGAAACAAATGAAGCCCTCCCAGCAGCAGCCCTGAGCCCCCCACGGTGGGAACCCTCACGGGGGGCTCATAAAGGACCTGAGCCTCAGCTAGGTCCTGCAACTGTGTTTCCTGGAAGTGAGATAATAGACCATAACACAGCCTGTCTCCCAACTTCACAGTGACCCAGGTATAAGACACCGCCCTTCTGTCCTGAGAAACAGAAACGCCTTGACAAATACGTGTCAACCTATTATCTGGTATTACTGGCAGTCAGCGGAATATTAATCACTGCTGCACACATGTGTCTTGTGCTGAATGCCTGGTGAAGTTTGAGCGATAAAATAGAAACGCCAGATTTCATGACAGGAAATCCATAAAAGCATTTATTTGTTCTCATTTCAGCAAAATGTCTAATTATGATGAAATTAGGGGGTGTTTTAGAGCTTGCATTTTTCCAGAGCTTGTATTTTTAAGAGTAAGGCTATGTAGAATTAAAAAATAAAATTCAGTAGTATTCAAAATATAAAAAATAAAAATATGTCAAAAATTAAAATATCGAATTTCAAAAAGTAAAATTATTATATACATTGTAACATTTTTCTAAAATAATCAGATACATATTACAATTACAACACAAAATAAAAATTGTAATTAATATCATACCATTAAATAAAAATTAGTAAAATCTGTATTTTTAGATTTATTATTTTGAAATTTTAGGTCAATCATGTCAAGTAGCTATTATAGACAACAGAACTTCCCATGGTGGGGCTCAGCGTCCATCCGCTGATGGGTAAAGAGCTGGTGTCCCACTTTATTCCAACACCCCCCCCCCCAGCTGTGCACAGACTCTCGAGAGCTCTAAGGAACATTTAATGCTGCAACTGACCTTGGATACAGTGTGCTCAGCAGCTGCAAAGCCCTGTGTCCTGGGCACTGAAAGAGGACGTGCAGGTCTCAGCCTGAGGAGCATTCCGCGTGCACGTGGTCCCCAGGCAGACCCGACCAGTTATTCGTTGCTCCTGCCTCTCCCAGTCCTCCCAGTTCAGCGTCCTCCCTGCCTGGGCCACTTGGCCATGGGCTGCAGAAGGTCCCTCTGGGAAGACAGCCCAGGGGAGAATGTGGCGGAGCCCACCTGGGGACAGGGAGCCAGACTGAAGGGAAGGACAGAGGGGGAGGCAGGGGAGACAGGGCAGACACACAAAGGAAGTGCAGGGGTGAGGCAGGTGGGTGTGCACCTGCCAGTGCTGTGGCCACGGAGCTGTGGCCAACCTGGGACATGGGAGTTTGAAAAGGAGGTCAGCCAGGGCTGCATGCCACATGCCACTGGGAATGTGAATTTTCCCCTAGAAGATGGGCAGCTCCCGTCATAGGAGAGAGTTGGGTGTCATGGCCCTGGGACTTGCCAGGGACCAGGAGCAGAGGACCATGGGATGCCCCTTCCAGAGAGGGAGCCCTGCCCCCCACCTCATCTCTGTTTGGCCACATCCTACTCCTCCCATCCCTGCAAATTATCAGGCACAGGAAGGGGAATCACCCCTGCTTGTGGTCTCCCAGAGTGACCCCTCCTGGCACCATGTCTCCAGGGCAGGTCACCTCTCAGGGTCCTGTAGCCTGGGCCTCCAAGGGACGACTTACCCTAGAGAAATGGTGGGCTCTAAAGGACTCTCAGCCTTTGAACTCTCAGTCCCAGGGAGAACCCCAATTCTCAGGCCCATAGTCCTTCCTCTCTCAGATCCCCCATGGCTGTCCTCCCTCAGCATGACGCGATGGAGCTGGCTGAGGGGGCCCAGCCCTCTGCCCCCATATCACAGGGACAGTCACCCCATAGCCATCCTCCCTAAGCTGAAGCAGCAGCCTGAATGCAGAGACTGGGTGAGTAGGTGCAGGCCTTGGGGAGCTCAGAAGGTCTGCAAAGTGCTCTGGCTGCTAAAGAATCCCAGGCTAGACACAGAGAGAGTGGCAGCCAGGCCAGAGACAGGGAACACCTGTCTGGAAAAGGCCTTGAACTTCCCTCAGCCCCCCAGTAGCTTCTGTGAAGCAGAGAACAGCAGTTCCCATCCCTAGGGAGTGTCATCAGCCTGGCAAGTGCTGTGCTTACTTTTAAAATCAATTCATTTTCAGGTGGCGCCTGTGGCTCAAAGGAGTAGGGTGCCGGCCCCATATGCCAGAGGTGGTGGGTTCAAACTCAGCCCTGGCCAAAAACTGCAAAAAAACAAAAAAATCCATTTTCATCCCACTTTTGGTTGGCTAATCCCAATTTCT
Organism: Nycticebus coucang; assembly: GCF_027406575.1. Taxonomy (NCBI): domain Eukaryota; kingdom Metazoa; phylum Chordata; class Mammalia; order Primates; family Lorisidae; genus Nycticebus; species Nycticebus coucang. The sequence goes on along the minus strand of NC_069782.1, from coordinate 158,625,814 downwards.
GAAAGCTGTTTTTAGCCTTTCCAAGAAGGCCCTTGAAATTGGTGGCACACCCACGCAGGCTGCAGCAACATCATGACACAGCGCCAATCACTGCTGCGTGCAGGGAGCAGAGGTCACTGCTCGGGGGACTGGGCTGCAGGGAGCAGAGGTCACTGCTCGGGGGACTAGACTGCTGAGAACAGTGTCAGTGGCCTCTCCTCACTGCCTGGGGGCCCTCTCAAACTCCCAGCCCAGAATCCTGGGGCCCTTTCCAGGCTGTTTTCTCCCAGTCCCTTCCCAGGGGCTCACTTCCTGTCCTTCATTTCCACTCCTTGGAAATGCAGGGAAGACAGGAAGTCCCCTTTGTCCTCAGCCCTAGAGCAGGTGCTGTCCACACCACACAACCTTCATCCCAAAACTTTGAGCAAAGGCCCTTCCTGTCTCCAGCCTGATGACCGGGGGACACCACCATACTCCTGTGTTGTGCTGAGGCTGGTGCTCGAGTCCTAGCACTGCCCCTCGGCCTCCTGCCCCTCTGACAGCCTGACCTCCCTCTGGTCTCCCTGACCCAGTGCTCTCTGGCCCAACCCTAGGTGATCTGTCACCTGCGCTTGGCTGGGGTGGGAAGACAAGATGAGCCTACAGAGGCTGAGCAGGGGCTGTGTGGCGAGGGGCAGGCATACGTCTGGCACAGCCTTCTGCAGAGGGGATAGGGCAATGGTCCCTGCTTGCTCAGGACACGCCATCGTGTTCCCCTCCAGTGACTATGATAGGAGGTCAACCCAGGACCTGGTAGTGAGGAAGTGAGCTTGCCCCGATGGCCCAGCCAGTCTCACAGCCCCGCAGGCACGGTCGGGAGGGGGTCACTATGGCCCTGGGCTGGGCCTCCCTGGCTCTGTTAAGCAACCCAAGGCTAAGACACTGCTACATCTTGCTGACCTGGTGCACATGTCACATCCCTGGTGTCTCTTCCAATGAGCTTATAGAGAACGAGAACAGGGCTGTGTGCACCTGCCACGTGGCGTGAGCGAGATAAGGACGTCCCTGAACCTCACATCCTCACCTGTGCAACGAGAATCACAGGTTGTCGTTAAGACGGAGGCCCAGGACATGTGGCATGTGGGGTTCCTCTGCCTGTGCCATGGGAAACATAAAGACACCTGTCTGCCTACGGCAGCCGTACCCAGAGGGGCCATCATGGCAGGGTGGGGAGCCCTGCCGGCCAAGACAGGAGCCAACAACTAACAGGATGAGAGCACGGTTTCTCAGGAAACCGGAGTGGCTGCGGAATGAGACCCCCAAAGATGTCACAGCCTGATCTAGAACCAGCAAGTGTGTCACCTCCCCTGGCAAAAGTAATCAAAATTTCAGACAGAAAATAGTTCGCAACTTAGCCGACCTTGAGGTGTGGATATGACCCCAGACGGTCCAGGCAGCCCCAATGCAACCACAAAGAGTGAGCAGGAAGGGAGAGCCAGCCACCCACCCGGCTGGGGAAGGAAGGGGGCTAGGACGGCAGGGAATGTGGGAAATGGTTCTCCACCAGGCCTCCAGAAGGAACCCACTTGGGACTTCAGACCTCAGGAATTATGAGGTAACAAATCTGTGCTGTTTGAGGCCACTGAGTCTGTGGCATCAGCCGCCACAGGAAACTCAGAATGCAAAAGTGCTCTGGCCCCCACCCATCCTGATTCTGAATACTAAGATAGCCTTGCAGTCTTGGAAGAAAGCCCACTTGGTTACAGAGTATGATGATTGTTACTTATTGCTAAATTCTATTTGCTAGTATTTTGTTAAGAATGTTTGCCTGCTGGTGTTTACAACTAAGTGATCACAACCAGTTACAGATTCCTTTGATCCTTCTCCCCTCCCACTGCTTCACTTGTCTAGCCTTAAGAAAAAAGAAAAGAATTTTTGCAACTTAAGTCACGAGGGTTGTTTTTATTTCTATTGTCTTCACATGGTTTTAGCGTCAAGATGATACTTGCTTTCCTCTTACATTTTCATTTTTCTTCTTATTTTTTGAGAAGATTGCAAAGCTCAGTGTTAATTATACTTTAAACATTCAGTAGAATTCTGCAGTGAAGCCATCCAGGCCGAGAGATTTTTTTTTTGTGTGTGTGTGGAATTTTTAAACTATGAATTCAAACTCCAGCATAGCTATAGGGCAATTCAAATTATCCAGTTCACAGTGGGTGAGTTGGGTAGTTTGTGCTTTTCTAGAGATTCATTCATTTCATGTAAGTGGCCAGATTTGTGCCTGTAAGAGTTGCTTGTAATATTCTGTGACCATCTCCTGGTGCGCGTAGGAGAGAAGTGTTATTTCCTATTTCATTCCTGATGTGGGTCGTTTGTACATCTCCTAATGTTTGTCCATTTTATTGACTTTTCCAGAGAACAAAATGTTAGTTTATTTGTGCTCTTTTTTCTGGGTTCGTGAGAGGGAAGCTTAGGGGATGGGTAGAGAGTTTACTTTTTCTACGATGGGCATTTTGTGCCTTATACTCTCCTCCTAGGCCTGCTTTCCCTGACACCCACAAATTCTGCTATATTGTACAATAATTTATGTTTAATTTAATGTACTTTTTCATTTCCCTAAAACATTCCCTTTTACCTCTATATTATGTAGATGTGCACGCTTTAGTTACCGAGTATTGGAAGATATCTCTGTTTTCTTTACACTATGGATGTATGTCTGAGTCCACTGTAGTTGGGAGGACAGTCTGTGTGGTTTCAATCCCTTCCAAATGCTTGAGGCCAGTTATGGGCCAGGGTGTGGCCTCTTGGTAGTCATCCCTGGGCACTTGTGGAGACTTCGGATTCTGCGGCTGTTGGGTGGAATGTCCCGAAATGTTGGCTCAATGCTGCTGGTTGATGTTAGTGGTGGGTTCTGCATCCTCATTGAGCTTCTGTCCATTGTTGAAAGCCTGGCGTAACAGTCTCCAACGATGAATGTTGGTTTGTCTGTTTCTTTTTTGCTTCAGATATTTTGAATTTCTGTTCTTTGGTACATACACCTTTGGATATCTCTTCAAGGTGGATTTGTCCTTTTATTATTATACAGTGCCCTTCTCTCCATGGCTGGTAATTTCCTTGTGATAAAATCCACTTTATCTGATATAAATATTGTCATCACTACTATTTTTTGGTTAACATTTGCAAGGATATATCTCTTCCGGTCCTGTTACTTCCATCTACGTGGAAGATGGAAATCAGGTGACTGCCGTGCAGATGGTTTATATTTGGGCTGTGTTTTCTTTCTGTTCTTTTTTTTTTTTTCTTTAGGTTCACTAAATTTATTTTAAAAATCATAAAACGTTTCTTACAAAAGAGCATAACATTCTGCACCCTGCTCTGAACAGATGCCAGGGACACGTGGACTATCGTTACTTTTCCTCCCTGTCCCACCCCCCAAATGTTACAGTGACCACAAAGCAAGGTGTTCACAATTATTACATGGGGAACTTTTTTAAACCACCAACAATGAACAAAAAATAAGATTCACTCACTCTGCTGCTGTTTCAAAATTTCAATGTTAGTTTCTGCCCGTCCTCCCAACCCCCAACCCTCAGAATGGCAGATGGCTTATGAAGCACAGGGTGGCTCCGGATATGATTATTCCTATGCAGGGGGTCGTGGCTCATATGGTGATCTTGGTGGACCTATTATTACTACACAAGTAACTATTCCCAAAGATTTGGCTGGATCTATTATTGGCAAAGGTGGTCAGCGGATTAAACAAATCCGTCATGAGTCGGGAGCTTCCATCAAAATCGATGAGCCTTTAGAAGGATCCGAAGATCGGATCATTACCATTACAGGAACACAGGACCAGATACAGAATGCACAGTATTTACTGCAGAACAGTGTGAAGCAGTATTCTGGAAAGTTTTTCTAAGACTAGTGAAGAACTGAAGGAGTCCTGCATCTTTTTTTTTTTTTTATCTGCTTCTGTTTAAAAAGCCAACATTCCTCTGCTTCATAGGTGTTCTGCATTTGAGGTGTAGTGAAATCTTTGCTGTTCACCAGATGTAATGTTTTAGTTTCTTTTTGTTCTTTAATTCACTCTGCTAATCTCTGTCTTTAGCATAGTCAGACCATTTGTGTTTGTGGTTATTACTCACAGTTAGGGCATAAATCTTCCCCTTGATTTTGTGTTTGCTAGTTTTGCTCTCTGTTTTATTTTTTCTGTCACCTTGTAAAAACTTTTTAAATCCCATTTTTATTTATAATATTTTTGACTGTATCTCTTTGTACTGAACTTTCAGTGATTACCCCATGAACCACTTGATTATGTGTGCACACACACGTCCAAACACACACACATCTCATGTATTTACTCAGTCCTGTGTACAATATGTGTAATGTACAGAGAAGCTCTAAGGCTTATGAGGAGGTTGTATCCCAACAAACCAGTCATAAATGTAAAATATAGTAAGTTGAAGCTGCATTTACTACCCCAATAAACCCATCGTGAAACTGAAAATTCATACATTGAGCCATCACCATAACTCCAAATGCCCTAAATTTACAATGGAGCTGCATCCTTAGAAACCCAACATACAGTGGAAAAATTCTAAGTCAAATCACTGTCAGTTGGGGAACTGTCGGTGCTACATGTATTATTCATGGGATATAAGCGATCTTGTAATAGTACGATTATTAAGGCAAATATAGTGAGACCGATAGAAAGATGGATAGGGAACTGCAGTCCACATTGTCAATACTCAAGCCTGAAGTACACAACCCCTGTCCCCCCGTTTTCCCTCATTTGTAATACGATCACCCTGAATCGTTCCTCTGCGTACCTGGCGCCACACTTTACACAGGGCTATAATATTTTCAGAGACAAAACATACTCTAGAAACTTCAAGGAAAGCCTAGTGTATATCCATTTGTGGTGGCTTTTCTTGCTCTCTGGTGCTCCAAGCGTCCCTCTTTCGTCATTTTGTTTACGTTTAGAGAACTTCTTTCAGTCTTTCTTTTAGCACAGATGTGGTGGTGACAAACTGTTAATTTACCTCCCACTCAGAATTTCTGGACTGGCCCTTCATTGCCAGAGCGCATGTCTCTGGATAGGAGTTCTGGACCAACACAGTTCTTTTAACACTTGAAAAATGCTGGGATGCTCCCTGCAGCTTCCATGGCTTGGTGGGAACTCACTGTCACCCAAGCCTGTGCCCACCCCCCACCCCCAGGGAATGCCTTGTTTCTCTCTGGCTGCTTGTAAGATTTTTTCCCTTTATTTTTCATTTTCTAAAGTTTGAAGTGTGCCTGGATGCATATTTCTTTGAGTGTATCAAATTCAAGGTCTACTCATTACTTTTAATCTGTAGGCTCGTCTCTTTGGTCAAGTTGAGGACATTTTTAGCTATCGCCTCTTTGAACACTTTTCCAGCCTCACACATCCTCCTCTCCTCGGGAACGTGGGTGACACAACGTCGGATCCTTCTTCACTGCAGTCCCGCAGGTCTCGGGCGGCTCTTCACTTTCCTTCAGTTTGTTTTCTCTCTGTTGTTCCTGGCAGATGGTTTTTACAGCTCTTTCTTCCAATTCCCCAATTCGTCCCCTTTCTTCTCCATTCTGCTCTTGTGCTCATCCACCACATTTCCAGAACTTTGATTATTGTGCCTTTTAGCCCACCTAGTTCTTCTTTACCTTTTCCCTGAACCTGTCTGCTTTCCCTGTGGGGTCCAAGCCAGGTATGGGAGCCCAGCCCCTCTCTGACCCCCTCGGACATGCCCTTGTAGAGGTCCAGGCTCCCCATTTGGCCTTCCCTGGTGAAAGGGGTGTGGGCTGCTGTTTCTGTTCACCCCCTGTGCCATAGTTCTCCGTCTCAATAGGCACCTGTTCCCTGCCCTTGGCCTAGAGAGAGCAGCCTTGCTGGGTTTTGTGGGGGGGGAGTCTCCACACATTGACACCCCAGGTGACTGGTTTCTCCAATATCCACTCTGGGACCTATGAGGCCAAAGGGAACAGACGGCCCTCACACTGCTCCACTGCTGTGTCTTGAGAGCCCCCTCCAGCCTGCCTCCTTCACTCCTGTTTCAGACCCTCACTGCGTCTGTTTTACCCTCAGGGCCTAGGGCTTTCAGCTTCACCTGGCCAGAGGAGGAGGGGAAAATGCATTTTGCTTTTCCACAACTGTAAGCCCTGCTTACGTTTGCAACATGAAAACATGCAAGTTCCTGAGTCCGGGGGCTGTCCATCGTGGTGCTGAGCGGGTGGGGAGGGACTCTCTGAAGTCAGACTCCCATTCATGGCTGGTCTGAACACACATCTAATCACGCGGGCCAGGGAGGATTTTCTAAGTTCCATCATTGCTGGTATTTAGAGAAAGAATTCCACTGAAACGAACAGATACTGGAGGCTGCTATTGTAGGTGCTGGTTAGTGAGTGCTAGCACCTTACACTTCGCACGTTCCAAGTTCATGTCGGGACTCAGAAAAGGGTTTTCTTTGCTTACATGTTCCCCCTCGTCTGTGGGTCCATTTACTCACTTCATCAACTTCTGTTTAAAAACGGAGTTTATATAATATATACACACACACGTACCCACACATATACACATATATACACACATACACAAACACATAGATTAGGATAAAATAAGCAACTTGTCACTGTGGATAATGTTAGATTTCCCAATAGTGAGGAGAGCACCTGCTCTTCCTTGGGAAGTCAGCTAAGTCTCTTCCACACTTGAGATGGGGAGAAATCAACTCCCCCCCCCCACCTCCGGGTGAGCACCCCCGGTACTGCTGATACTAGAGTTTTTCTGTGAGGAAGATGGATTGTTTGACCACTTCTGCATGGTCTCGGCTGTGCCTGGGTCACGGCCCCACACCCAGGCCCTGCTCCCTATGTGGTCTGCACAGGCCTGGCCCTGACTGGCAGGAGCAGGAGGCTTCTCTGGCTCCACCCTCAGCTTCCAAAGGACGCTTTGCCTTTTCATTTTCTCTGCCGGCACCTGTCAGCTTTCCTCAGTGGACTTCAGGGAGTTTCTGGTGTGGAGCTGACGAGGAGGAACAGCCCATGTGGAGGCTGGGCCCCGCATGGATTCCCTAGAGACTCGTGACCAGCCCAGGACCGGGTGCTTTGACACCCCCACGTGTCCCTGGGTCAGTGCGGCACCACTGGGCCAGGAACAGGATGCTGGCACAGCAAAGCTGTGTGGCGGGACTCAGCCAGCTCTGTGTCACCATCACAGCTGCTGCTACACAGGAAATAGCAGAGCATCTGCCTTACGCACCTCAGGACCATGACATGTCATTTGGCAAATATAATGTACGTGAACATTTGCTTTATGTGAAGCAAATGAAAGAGCAGACACCGTCATCACTCCAGCCCTGGTGCCGTGCACTCTTGTGTAGCCAGGGCTGGGGTGCAGCGCTGACAGCCCATCCCTCTCGGTAAACTGACTTCTGTTCACACTCGCTGATTACCTGAGCTTCATGATGCTGGAGCAGAGGAAGCTGATCCTCAGCGCCAAGGGTGACCTGTCTGGCCTCAGAAACCCAAGAAAAACAGAGGAGGGGAAGCAGGTCTGTGGATTCAGTCCTCCCTCAGTGTCTCCAGGCCCACACGTGGCGTTCGAATGCAAATAAGGGCCATTATTCACTGATAGGAAATGGAGGCCAGTGCACAGATGTGTATGGGAGGTGGTCAGGCTGGAGACAAAACTCCACTCTGACCAGGCACCCTGCTAAGGGGCAGAAGCGAGGCCAGCTGTTCCTAAAGACCCCAGGGAAGATTCAGGGAGGGAGAGGACCTCAGCGAGAGGCCAGGTCCCAGAGACTGGGCCCATCAGTCAGGGACCCAGCTTGGAGAGAGACACTGAGAGGCCGGGAGAGGAGGGGGCAGTCAATGCCCATGGCAGATGCCTCACCCCTGCCCCTTCCAGAGGAAGCAAGAGGAGGTGCCACATCTGCACCCCACGTCCTGAAACAGGACCCAGAGAAGGGACCAGGGAGGGCATGGTGGAGAGACCAGAGCTCCGCTTCCAGGAGGGGAGGCAGCAGTGGAGTTGGGCCGGGCACCAGGACAGGGCCTTGACGAGTCAGGCTTTATGCAGGGGGCAGGGTAGGGGTGGGAACTGCCGCTCCATTAGAGGTCCAAAATTGCTCAGGACTCTCCTGTGTGGGGGGCAGGCAGGGAGCTACAGCAGGAAAATGCTAGAACATCTGTTGATCCAGATGAGAGAGACTGAGGCAGTGTTTGGGCAGAGAACGAGAGCTTCCCATGTTTGTTACAGAGCAGAGGACAGTTCAAGAAAGGGGCAAGCCAAGGGGTCAGCAGCTCAGGACTGAAGGTGCCCATAGCACAGGTGGGTGTCTCAGGATAGGTGAGGGCACAGCACAGAAGGAGACCACAGAATGGGAGGACCTCAGGACAAGTAAGCACATCAGACAGGTGGGGGCCTCAGAACGGAGGAATCACTTCTTTAGACCTGGCCACAGTGACCTGCCTCCGACAGGCCCAGTGAGCAAATTCACAGCCCAGTTCCCTCTCCCTGAAGCCAGAGGAGCTGTTCCTGAGTGAGAAATTTGGTCAAGGCAGCTCTGCTGCAGGGACAAGGGAGGGGACAAAGCTGTCATGCTTCAGAAGGGGACAATGTTCTTGGAAAGCACTAAAAGCATGGACCCTGCGGGCAGCTGTCATGCTTCAGAAGGGGACAATGTGCTCGGAAAGCACTAAACTCATGGACCCTGTGGGCAGCTGTCATGCTTCAGAAGGGGACAATGTGCTCGGAAAGCACTAAACTCATGGACCCTGTGGGCAGCAGGCAGCCTTCTAACAATCAAACTGGAATATTATTAAATATTTCAGAAACAATAAATTCATGGCCTATGCAGGACCATTCAGAGAGCTGCTTGGGCCAAAGGGATCAGTACGACCTTCACTCTGCCTTGAAGGTGACCAATGAGAAATGCTCCTGAGATAGATGATGGGGGCTACTGGCTTGATTAGCAAATGCTCAAAACAGCCCCAGAGGGTCATTGTATATATAGGACCAAAGCAGATAACTAAAAAACAGATTCACTCCCGAGTTGAAAGAAGTTGCGTGCATGTTATCTGTGTTGTGTGTGCTGAGCTGCGTGTCCGGGTGTGTTGTGTGTGTGACATACACACTGTTGTTCAAATGCAAGGTCGGGCAGGCCCCTTACGTTAAAATGCTTTCATTTTGAAACTTCAGATACATCAGCTAGTATTTATTTGCTATTTAATGTCAAAATGAGGAGAATAATATCTCCCCCAAGCAAATCAAGGCCAGAACAACAATCTGACAAGGGCTAGATTCTACTACTCCGGTTAATCAGTCCATCTTCAAAGTCACGGTGCCAATATTTCGATGACAGCAGAGGGCACAGAGTATACTGGGAGGAGAGAGCCACGACTGCCACGGAGGCCTGGGCTGCCGCCTGCCGGGACACTGAGTCACAGCTCCGGCTGTCTTTCTCCAGGCAAGTGATCCGTGGGTGGCAGGGAGCTCAGCGCTGTCCTGGGTAAGTAAATGATGGTGTTGTGCTTGGGAAATTTACAGCCTGCCAGGCTTTCCTGTTTATAGTTTTGGGTTAATTTTTAACCTCACAGAAAATCTGAAATGACCTCTCCAAGCTCTGTTGCAGCTGGTCAGCTGGTCAGCTGGGTAAACTCAAAAGGACATTGTGTGGGGCCGGCTGCCCCAGGGGAGGCTGCCAGGATTGGGGCTGCAGCCCGGAGGCTGGGGAGAGCCTCCTCCTCACATATAGCCCCTCCCTCATCATCTTAATTCTATGCTATTCACCTGGGGCTGGCTTGCAAAAAGGCCTTTTCAACTTGAAATTGTAAATTGAGAAAACGTGTTCACAAAACCCCACTTTTGTGTGTGTGTTCAAATGGTCTTCTGTTCAAACCCTAAGAGAGTTTTTCTAACATAAAGTGAGAAGTACAAGAAAACTAAAAAGAAACAGAAAATCAAAATTTCTCTTCCCTGAAGAATTGGAAAACAAGATGACAAGGCGTGTGTTAGTGGAAATGAAAGCGGGAGGTTCCCATCCGCGCCACGAGCTCTAGTTGAGGGAAGACAAACCTTGGCGTGTGTGTTGATGACAGTCAACGGGCCGCCAGTGCCTCCCTGGGTTCCAGACAGTCAAAGTTATCACACTAAGGAGCATTGAAGTAGAAATTGTACACAATTGAGTCAAAATGGGTCTCGTTTCCCCAGTGTGATTCACTAGCCTTGTCGTCCTAAACGTAGGGATATTTTGCGTCTTTCCCATTCTTTTAAGCACCGTGTAATTGATCTGCAGTTGGGATCATGGTAACATCCAGGCAACCCAGAGCAGATGAGACTACGGCACGGCCAAGTCTGCCAGGTCACTTGTGAAGGGGGCAGGGCAGGCGGTGGCACTGTGCATCTGGTTGTTGTCAAAGAAAACAGATCCAGCCTTAGGTAAGGGGAGACTTATTCAAAGGATTGTTCTATCGGAGGAGTGATATTGCAGCAGAGGAGAGAACCCGAGACCATGAGATCGAAAAGAGTCTCAGAGTCAGCAAGGATTTTCTTTTCTAGGGAGGAGTAAACAAGGCCAGGAAGAATGGCAGTGTGGGGCTAACCAGTCGGGATGTCCTCAGGAGTAGCTGTTACTGAGACGTCGTTCCGTATCCCCATGTTCGGAGTTGGCCAAAGCTCAGCGCCAAGAGGAGAGGAGCCACATAGGAAATAACTTTGCTCATATTCTTTTAAGTTTTGTGCCTTGGGGCTACAAATTAAACTGACAGAAGATGGATTACCAGGAGAAAGAGTGTGTTTATGTGTGCAGGGCTCACACGCAGGAGAGAGCTTCATAGTGAGGACCTCAGAGGAGGCGTTAGATCTTGGGGTCTCTATACCTAACCTGGAAAGGGGAGTGAGGGGAGGGAAAAGGCTTTGGGGGAAGAGCACAGAAAGGTTACCTATTATGGCAATCTTTTTTAAGAACAACTGAGAGATTACGATTTGTAATAATGTTTGCTCATGCAGGTCTGAGTGGTCTTTGTCATCTCTGTGAAGCTGAAACCCCCCTAAGAGGAGGCTTAGGCTGCATTTGTTGGTCTGTCCTGGGAGAGGAAGTTCAGGATGCCTCATTTCCCAAGGTCTCCACTTTTAGTCAGACAAGGGAAGCTGAGAGGAAGAGCCTGTCTAGATTTGTTGAATATTAGGTATCTTCAGCTTGAAATAATCTTCATGCCAACTCTGGGCTTCCACAGGGGTCCCCACCTTTGACTAAAGTCTGGTCAAGTCCCTTCATGGGTATTGTGTCCAGTTGGTCAGCGGAGACCAGTAGTCAGCTAGTTACTGATGCAGCAGGGAGTGGGACTGAGGCCGGCCCTGGCTCAACACAGGGCACCTGCACATCTCATCTAAGCCATGTGTGAAAGACTGGCTTTTGCAGGGAGCAACTTCCCAGAGCAACAGCATGTGCCAGAATTTAACTGTTGACATTCCCAGGGTCACGGGAGCTAGTCCCCTGATTTGGCAAAGGTCTAACAGTTCTAAGGTGGGCCGGGGTGTGGAGTGCATTGTCCCTGGCACTGCCTCGCAGACCTCTCCACAGGGCCCCTTGGCTGGTACACCTGCCCCGCCTTCCCTGGGAGCCCCTCAAAGCCGAGGCACACAGCAGTGGGTGGGCCGCCCCACAACTGCATGAATGCGGTGGATATGAATTAATTTCAAGAAAGTAGAAGTAAAACAAGGCAGGAAGTCTTCCTCCTGAGCCTGTTTACGACCCCGGTGTTCTAGGGGACGCCACTGTGCCCTTGCTCTCCGTATTCCCAGCGTCTGCCCTGTTGTGCACAGCCTTGCTGTCCACTTGTCTGTCCTCTCCCAGTCTCCTGCTGATGCGGCCATTTCTGATTTTAGCCACACATGAAGGTTGAGGGGACCTAGCCATAGCCATGGACCAGAATACCACCAAGTTTGCAAGAAGTCTGCTTCTAAAATCTCCCAAATTGGACTAATTTTGTTGCAATTTTAGATTTGGGTCCAGATCGTTTGATGGATTGGTTTCTGGGGTGGCCAGAAGCAGAGATATCCCCATTATCCCTTCTCTGTCTCATTTTCTCCTGATTCCTGCTGATTCCCTGATTTGCACACAGGCTCCTCTCTGCTCTTTGGGGTGGGGGAATATCTGGAGAGCTGGGAGCGAGAGGCCCTGAGGTTCCCTCGGTTCCCTGGAAACCTGTGGGTTTGAGGTGCTCTCTCACTGCTCCAGGAGGCGCTACAGGGGACGGGGTGGACGGCACAGCTCTCCCTGGAAGGAGGGACTGAGTCTTCCACAGCAGCTGGGGGCGGGGGCTGTGCCTTGCCATCTTGGCTTCGTGGTGGTGGGAGGGGGCTGCAGGCACAGGATGGGGATGAGAAATGCTCTGTCACCAAACCCAGCACTTTCTAATAGGCTCTACCCAGCCACCAAGCAACTTCAGGCATTTTACTTTTCTCGTTGCTTCTTGGCTAAGAAACCATGTTGAAAATACTAATTCTAATTTTAAAGAACAATGAATTTTAGGCCACATTTGCCTCTCAATGTAATTGTGTCTTCTCCTAGAAGAATTTCATGTGGATGGGAAGACCCCACAAGCCCCCTTTCTCTGTAGGATCCCGTCCCAGTGTCGGAGACATGGTGTGTCTTCACCACAGACTGCTGGTTCCAAGGATCACACTGAGCCTCTGCCACTGCTCTGGGGACATGTGGCCAGGCTTCATGGCTCAGGATGTGAAAATCCAAGCTCTAAGCTTCTGCCCCCAATCTCCTGTCCATGTGGGTACATCTGGTCCCCTCTACCTGTGAGTCCTGGGGATCTGGAGGTGGCATTGCTCTGAAGAACGTGCTGTCCTGGGAAGGAGCCTGAGTCACCAGCAGCCCGCCCACTCTGTCCTGTCTCTCTTGTTCCTCTGAATGTTGACCCACAGTCCCTGTCTCTGGTTAGTCACCAGCCACCAAATGACTGATGGATGCCTGTTCTGTGGTAATCTTTCTTCTAAACAATTTTGCAAATTCAGATTCAGTAGGCAGAAGAAAGAAGCTGCCACGTATGTTAGCACCTGAACTTAAAACACCTGACGGGACTGGGCTTCAGGAAGGAAGTGGCCCATCCCATCACCTTCCAGGTTCAGAAGGGCTTTCCCAGGATGGGTGGTCCCGCCTGTGTGGCCTCTGCAGCTGCCCCCCGCTAGGGTGCGGCTCTCTCTTCTCTCTCTGCTCCTCCCTCACCTGTCTACCTGGCTGTCTGCAGGTGATAATCAGAAGGCAGGGTGCAGATTTATTAGTGAAATGAGGTGACACGGTTTAGCCAGAAACATGTTGTTGGGGCATTTGGCTTTCTGTGACTTCCTGTCTGGCTGGCAGTCCCATCCATTCCCATGTGGAGCAGCAGACACTGTCTTGGAAATTATTAGCATTTACAACCATCAGTACCTGTGACCCAGATGTGATTCTGTGCTTCCCCCACATAGGGATGGCAGCAGATGACCATGTAGTGTCCCATTAGGCTGGCACTGGAGGGTGGTGGCTTTCTGTGTGTGGCCTCAGAGGCACAGGGGAGGGGAGGGGAGACAGGCAGTTCTGTGTTCAGGGCCCCATCTAGCCGGTGGACCTCCAGCATGGCCCAGCCTCTCCTGCGAGGCAGGCAGGGCCCCATCTAGCCATCCTCCTGGTGTTCTTTCATGAACATATTTTAGATATTAATGAAATATCATCCTGACTGCTCCTGTTAATGACCCATGGTCATTTCTCAGCTCTCACCTCGTTCCTTATCTACCCACACGTCTCTAGCCCTTGGTCATGTCTTCCCCACTCCCGACTGCCTGTGGCTTCTCCTTGACCTTCTCCTGCTTCAGGGACCTTCTCCCCATGGTGTGGATGATTCCCACCTGTCTGGCACTCGGCCCCTACTGAGGGCCATGCATAAGGTGCTCTCAGGCCGGCTATGCCTGCCACTTTGCACTGACAACTGCTCTCAAGGCCAGCCTGTGAGCTCCACCCTCTCCTGACCCCCAGACCATGTGTCTAGTTTCCCTCAGGATGTGAAATAAATGCGCCCAAGCTGGTGTCTGATCTGCCCTCGCAGCCCTTCCTGTGTTCTCCACCTTGGGAAGTAGGACCTCCGTTCCTGCCATCACTGAGGTCAGAGGACATGAAGCCATGTGTGACCCCTCCTCCCCTTATATCACTATCCCAACCTACTAGCAGACTGTATTCTGCCCTCACGGTGTGTCCAGAACCCCACCCTTCAAACACCGTCTGCCCCACCGTGACACTCCTCAGCCCCACCTGGCTTCCTGCCCAGACCACCCTACAAGGAGTGTTCAGGGCAGGTGTGGCTCTGCTCGACAGGGCTTGCTGTCCTGACCCCAGGGTCCAGAGCAGTGTGGCAAGTGGTAGGTCCTCAGTAGATACTTACTGAATGAATACACAGTTTGCGAACTGGTCTTTTGCTCCTCTCCAGTGTGCCCCCCTAGAATGGTCAGAATAATAATTTTTGGAATTAGTCTATCTTCCGCCTGAGACCCTCCGCGCTGCATGTGGCTGTGTACCTTGCGTGTCCTGGCCCTGCTGACTCCTCTGCTGCCCGCTGCTTGCGCTCCTCCAACCTCCCTGGCCTCCCACATCCCTCATGCACCAGGCACACTCCTGCCTCAGGTCCTCCAGATGTCCTTGAGGACCTCCTCCTCAAGCTCAGGTCACTTTCCCTCCTGACTTCCACATGGCTCAACCTGTTTCACCTGGCTTTCTGATCAAAAGGGACTTCACCCAAGCAGCATCCTTGCCCTCTCTGATGGTTAATTTCCATGTCCCCTCCACTGCATCCCTTCTCCACCCTTCCCAGACCCCGGAGCCACAGGCACCATACCCAAACTCCCTGCCTTCCAGTTACTGGTCCAGTTTGGGCAATGGGAGACACCAGCATGAAATGGGAAGGGGGAGATGAAGCCAGCCCCACACCCTGGCCCCACCACCTCTCTCTGCCCTTCTGTGACCCTGGCCGTGGGTGTGGGCTCCACCTTCGCCTCAGCTCCCATCAGAAGCCCCTTTGGCACAGCCCTGCATGCTCTGGAAACGCTGCTCTTTCTCCCACCAGGGAAAAGGGGCTTAGTTTGCAGATGGTTGATGCTCTCTCCTATCCTGAGAGCCCCACCATTGCTTCTGGGCCCCTGCAACCCTTCACCCAGCTCTGGAAGTCATCCCCTCGCCGGCTCTCTGCAGTTAATCTACCTGGGGTCGCCCTCTCTGTCCTTCTGGGGTCTGGACTGATAGAGTGCCCTATTTAAAATAGCCTGCCTCTGGTTTGTTTTTCTTTTAAGCTTTGGTGGAGCCTGCTGTGGCTGTTACTTTATCCACTCATTTTCTAGCGCATCTAAGAAGGATCAAAGCACTCAGTTGCTGTCTGTGGTCCTGAAGCGTCTTTCCATAATGAGGTCAAGGCCGCATCTTTGGAAGCTGATCCCTGAAGCCCTGAAGCTCTGCTTCTCTCTCCTGTCTGGGAGGCTTTGAACCCAGGTCTGCCCACCTTGAAAACAGGGGCTTTTCCCATAGGCAGTGAGACCCTCTGCTCCGTGTGATCGCGCCCCCAATCCTGGAGGGGATGCGTGTCCACACCCCTTGTTACCCCTCCTCTCCTGACTGCTTAGTGTCCTCAAGTATAATTCATTTAGAGGCCAAGTCGCAGAACTAATGCAGCCACTTGCCCTCTGTCCTAGAAACCTTCACCTGCAAACACAGCTAGGACGGGAGGCAGCTGGGTGCATGCAGGGCAGAGCTCTCCCCAGCCCAGCCTCGCCACCGCTGCCAAGTAAATCAATTGCCCAGATGGCTCAGAGAATCGCTCAGACCTCTCTCAGAAAGAAATCTCATGCCATTTAGTTGATTTTTATACATAAAATAATTAAGCAAAGTATGTGTAAATGGAATATAATAACTCATTAGCAAAAATTATACCCTTCCTTTTTCACTCTGTCACATCCTGACTCATCACAGACAGTGCTGCCGGGGCGTCAGGATTCATATTTGTCACCATCACTTAAGCAACAGGAGCCTGGTTCTCCACCAGCCATGTGAGGTTTAGGGTCACATTTGTGGGGGTAGAAGACTGAGTCTAACGCCTCATCATGTGGCTCCAGTTGAGCCCCCAGACATGTCTCGGAGCCTCAGGCTCCTCAGCTATGAAACAGCCCCTGCTGCTGTGTTACCTGGGAGTCCGCTGTTAGGAGATGCAGGGGACGGTGGACAGTGGTGACGTTCCAGGATTAGGGTTGGGTTGGGGCTGGGGTTAGGGTTGGGATTGGGGTTGGGGTTAGGTTTAGGGTTGTGTTGGGGTTGGGGTTAGCGTTAGTGTTGGGGTTAGGGTCAGGCCTGGGGTTGGGCTTGGATGGCCCCTGTTGAACAGTGTGACCTGGGAGTCCACTGGCATGAACTGAGGATAGGAGAGGAGCTCTGACGGGCTGAGTTGTGTCATGGGAGGTAAAGGTCCTTTGGGGGCTGTTTCCCAAGAAGCAGCCTGGTGCTGTGGGTGTCACTGTGGTTAGTTACCTCAGGGCACTGATCACAGAGAGTATCTTCAGACATCTCAGATGACTTCTGTGTCTTAAATCTCCCAGGAGCACATGACCTCACCCACAGGAGGAAACCGGTCTGGGCTGTCTGCCTCACACACAGGCAGAGGAAAGGTCTAGAAGGGTGTGGGTGCAAGTGGCAGGGTTGGGCCAAACCCAGACCGCTGGATGTAAGAAATGATCGCCATTAAAGAGCAGATCCAGAGCCATGGTCAGCTTCCTCTTCCATTGCAGGGGCCATTTCCATGTTGCAGGGGCCGTGGGCTCTGTAACAATCCTGCCAGCAGGGCGTGATGTTTGTTTTCCCAGGACGCTGTCTGGATTCCAAGCTCTGTGCCTCCCTTGGCCAGGCCTCCTCTCCCCAGGTCCCACTTCTCACCCCGCCCGCCTTGCTTCTGCCTCATGAGCAGCCCTGGAACCCGTCGTCGCTGCCCCTCCAACCCCTCAACAAGCTCAGACTCAGCATCTGCGCTCCAGCTGGTACCCTCAGCTCCCTCCCACCATCACCCCAATCCAATAATCCTGTACCCTACGCAGCTCTAGGCCACTGGATTTATCCTGACTTCCCTTGGCTCACACCTCCTGCCCGTACCTCTTCCCTTGCTCGGACTGAGTCTCATGGCTGATTCTCACAGTCACACCCAGGGCCCTCGGCGCCCAGTTTTTGCTGTACTATTTGGCTACATTTCAACCCAGGTTCGTCCCAGTTCTCTGCTACTTGCCCTCATGCCCTGTGAGGCTGAACATGACTGATGGAAACACCACCCCCAACTGGTTCTGCACATCCAACCTCACTCCAGTGCTGCCCAGACACCGTCAATATTTTATCACAGTGTATTCTTCTCCCACCCTGCTAATGCCGCCTTCAAAACCCCTCCTGTCCCTGGAATTATAAAGAAATGTCCTGCACCTGCTTCATTCAATCCCCGCTAACCTTACTTCCTTTTTCACCCAGAAAACAGGAACAATCGCAGGGAATTTCCCTACGTCTGCTCACCCTCTGAACCTGTGCCTGTGCACCTGACCTTCCCTCCCATCAGGACTCCCACTCTGCTCCCGTGCTGCACCCCCACCCAAGGACCCTGATGCAGCCCCCTCCCCCTAAGTCACCAAATGTCCTCCTTCCACTGGACACTGTCATCAGGACACACACACACGCTATCCCTTCTCCCATGAGAACAGAGTAAAGCATCTCCGCCTCTCCCCTGCAGCTGCCTCTCCCCCACCCCTTTACAGCACAACTCAAAATGGAAAAGAAGCTGTTTCCTTTGAATTTAATCCAAGAAGGCTTTGTCTCTCATCATTGGGAGACACCACATTCATCCTGATGAGGCAGAAAGAAATCAAAACATAATAGCCAGCACCCCCATCTCACTGAGCAGTACAGGGCCCGCTCCTCACCACCAGCTCCATGTTTGAGCCATCAGTAGTTTGGATGACTCTGCCTGCCCCGGGGCCCTGGCGTCCCAGACCCAGCTGGTCTCCCATTCATCTTCTCACAGACCTTCCTCCACATGGCAACCAGAGAGTTTTGATGAAAGAGAAAAATCTCCTTCAAACGCGGCCTGCCTTGCCGTCACACTGGGTTGAGCTCTGCCTTCCCTGCATTGCCTGCAGAATGCAATAGCGTGGCCTCCACCTGCTTCTGAAATTGCACCACAAATCCACACAGCATCAGACACGTGCCTCGGCCTCCCCATCCTTTCCCCCTTCCCAGATCAAGGCGAACCTCTCCCACCCCAGCTCCTTTGACTCTGTACCCCCTGCGTGGAACGTCAGCCCCGTGTCCCAGGTGTCCTCTGTCCTCATCCTTTCATGTTGGCCCATGGTCCCCTCTTTGAGACCCTCATTGACCACCGTGGGTTCCCATGGCGTGTGGTGTCCCTAAGAGCCTTCCTTTCCTCTTCTGTAGAGTCTGTGCTGCCATCAGCTGTCTCCTTTGTTTCCCCAGCCTTCCAGAATGTCATGTCTGCGAAGATGGCTCCTTACTGTCTTACTGGACAGGACAGCCCAGAACCTGGTACAATCCCCAGACTCCAGGCACCCACAGGGCACAAGAGGGACAGACAGACAATGGACAAGACATCCCAGAACACAGTACAATCCCCAGACTCCAGGCACTCACAGGGCATGAGAGGGACAGACGGACAACGGACAGGACAGCCCAGAATCCAGTACAATCCCCAGACTCCAGGCACCCACAGGGCACGTCAGGGACAGATGGACAACGGACAGGACAGCCCAGAATCCAGTACAATCCCCAGACTCCAGGCACCCACAGGGCACGTCAGGGACAGACGGACAACGGACAGGACAGCCCAGAACCCAGTACAATCCCCAGATTCCAGGCAACCACAGGGCACGTGAGGGACAGATAGACAATGGACAGGACAGCCCAGAACCCAGTACAATCCCCAGATTCCAGGCAACCACAGGGCACGTGAGGGACAGATGGACAATGGACAGGACAGCCCAGAACCCAGTACAATCCCCAGACTCCAGGCAACCACAGGGCACGGGAGGGACAGACGGACAATGACGGTGACTCTTTCTTGCAGGTCTTTGGAGCGTCCTCTTCACATGTATGACGTCCTCTCACAGCAGCCAGATTATTCCCACTTATCTGTAATAAAACTGAGCCTCAGAAAGATGTGTGATTTTTCTGGGGCCACAGAGTGAGTCAGCGTGGAAGCCCGGGGGAGCCCAGGTCTCCCTGACACCAGAACCCTGACTACTGCTGCAAGTGTCACTTGAGGCTAAGAAAAGGTGGCGTTGAGTGGCCCAGCATGACTTTGATTGTCTCTTTCTCCGTGAGCACGGGAAGTAGAGGGAAGTTAAATGATCTGGTCACCAAATGTGGGATGCTGTACACCATAGGGAAATTATTCTGACTTTTCTCCACACAATCTCAGTCATAGCTTCTGGGTTTTACACTATGCTGAACAAAACAAAGCAAGCATAATCTAATCTACAAAGTGGCAATGTCTCTTTTTAAGACATGTTTCTGGTGCTTTTTAAACGTCCTTTTTGAGGCTGCTTGCTGACATTATGAGCGGGTGCGTGAGAAATCGATGCCCTGCTCTTCCCCGTGACCTAGAAGGCACAGCTGCCGGCTCCGTGGGATCACTTCCTCAGGTTGACAGCTGTGAAGTTGTTCTGCATTTTATCATGGTAATCAAATAATGTCTTGCAGATAGCAATGGTGGCTCAATATTTCAGTCCGACCTGCAAAGCCTTGTATATGTCATTTCACTGGAAACCCACAGCCAAACTGCAGGGTGACGTCTAAAGAAGTCAACAGGTGCGAGGAAGGGTGCTGCCAGCCCCTCTTCCCTTCTCAGCATTTCAAATACGTTGCAGTGTGTTCTAGCTATCACCCGCTGGGCCAGCCAGGTAACACTGATGGGAGCTTCCCCACACATCACTCTGTGTCCCCAACTCCAGTGCTCAATTAGGAATGTTGGCTGTGCAGCTCACGGTCACCCGGAAGCAAGGGTCCATCTGCCTCATGAGCTCCCCCATCAGGTGGGGCAAGACCTGCAGCTGAGAAGGGCCCACCCACCTGATTCCACCCCCGTCAGCTTCGTCCTCACTGCGTGCGTCTGGGGGTGAGTCCGGGGGTGCAGTGAGTGACATGATGACAGGCCCTTCCGTCCTTGATGCAGGGGCACGCTCCTGGTCATCACCCTCCCTTTCCTTCCCACAGGGACACATTAGGTTAAGTGCAATAAAACGACAGTCAGTAGTTTCAAAAAGACGTTCAACTCACATTCCCCTGAAACCAATTTTTCCTTTTCCTATCTGAGAACATCGAGATCACTTGGTCATGAGGAAAGAACATTACACTCCAGGTGTGGGTATGATTGCAAGAGTTTAGGACGTTTTCTCCTTACAGCTATAAAGGAAATTGCCTCCTATCCTTCCTTGTGGTCCTGACACATTTCTGTAAGGAGGCAACACTTTCTTTTAATTCGCAGACACCCTCCATTGCTCAGAGGTTGCGGATTCTGCTCCTAATTACTAAATTAATTACCTCTGGATATAGCAATGTGTCTCCTAAGAGATAAATCCTGTTGTTCTAAACAAGTTAAAGTGTGAGCACATTTGGGCATGGGCAATATTTACCCTCCCTTCATTCTTCTAGAGCTAACTGGGCTTTGAATTAGGAGCATTATTTATTAAAAGTACCACTTCATTTCACTTATTCAACAGTGTTTATTTTCCTCTTCTTATTTCAGACTCCTTTCATTCATTTTGTCTAACATGAAGGGCACGGGTTCCTCTCACTGCAATGAGTTCAGAGCTGGCTGATCTATCCCCCTGGTCTGCAGCTCCCCGCTACTGCAGTTTCTTCCAATGCTGTCACCGGACTTCCCAGTGGGGGACGTGACCCTCAGGGAGGCCTGGTGAGCTCCTCCTCTTGGGTCCCTGTGCCTGCTGGGCGAATGTCTGCAGTCCCCAGACTCCAGACATGCTCAGAGGCAGGTGGGGGTGCCTTGGGGCAAGGTCCCCCACTTCATACAGCTCAGCGGTGGGCTGCCCCTGCAGATACCTGGGGGAACCTCGCGAGGTTATGGGGCAGAGAGGCAACACGGGCAGCTCCAGCCCTCAAAGCTTCTGTGGGAGACTTGCCATTTCCGTGTTTAGCGTCTCATACCCCAGAACTTGCACCACAGGAGGGGCTGACTCGCTCTAAAGAGATTTGCTCTTGTCATTATGTAGAGCAGTGATTCACACAGTGGCCGAGACAAGTCCTTGCCACTTCCTACATTGAAGGAAGGCATTTCCAGGCAGGCATCTTCCTGCACTCCTGCATCTATTGTCAGAAGCCCTTTCCGTGGCTGGGCCCAGCACAGCCCCACCACAGTCCCACACCAGAAAACACTTCCTTGGGGCGTCTGAGTGATGCCAGCCTCTG
The DNA here is from genome assembly GCF_027406575.1 of Nycticebus coucang. Taxonomy (NCBI): domain Eukaryota; kingdom Metazoa; phylum Chordata; class Mammalia; order Primates; family Lorisidae; genus Nycticebus; species Nycticebus coucang. The sequence goes on along the minus strand of NC_069782.1, from coordinate 158,604,344 downwards.
TGTCGACAGCTACTGGGAATAAAGGCTCTCGAGGACACGCACGTCTGCTAACATCTCCAAATGGACTTGCCTGTGAGTCTTTTAGAAAACAGCCTGATGAGACAGTGAATTGGAGCCTAACTCTCCCACCTGCCTCAGGAGCTGATATAAAAATGAGGAATGATTGTAATGCTGCTCTGCTCAACTCCATTTTAATTGGAAATTATGTCTAAGATCGCTGCCTATCTGGACTCTGCCTGTCTCTCTCCTTTCAGAGTGTGTGGATTTATGCACCTGCTCATATTAAACGCCTTGCTATTTCTTATAAATATGCACAGGTTTCAGTTTGTTTGTACAATAAATATTACAAAGATCATAAGGAAATTAAAATGGAGCTTGAGGACGGCTGTCCTCTGATGATATACTGTGCACTATCCCCAAACATCACGGCTCCTCTATGGATACAGTTACTCATTGGTTCTAAATTTCAGGAGAGAGAATCTCCTAATGGATTTATAGTTTATCAGCGAGTTTCAGGGAAACCAGAGATAGATGGGTTCTCTCCAATAGAGTATTCATTTAAAAACAATCGACCACAGTTCAATTTTGCAGTCTATTTGTTTTGGTAAACTGGAGCGCTACCTATAATTCACTTTATTTTTTAAGGAGAAACATGTTACCCACACAAACACAGGAACTGCATTCCTGTAGATCAAGTCAATCAGGACATATTTATAGAGATGTTTTTAAGGTAAAAATGCTGATCTTATTTCTTAAGCATTCAATTTCTCCTTTGGGGATGAGGACGTTGGTCTACGAATGTGGATTTGAATAAAATTAGGTTTAGGTGATAAATTAAATGGCTTCAAAGCTGAAACATGACTCGAGGATTACTTACAAATTGGGTAATAAAATGGCCAATCATCTCAGAACGCCCCTGCGTCCCCTGCCCTAAGCAGCTCTGTGCTGACGGTACCGCAGGTGGCCCTCAGCCCAGCAGGGCGCCATCCTGACCCGACCCGGGGGGGCGGGGTCTGGATGGTCCACCCCACTGAGCAGAGACAGCGTCCTGTCCTGCTCTGTCCCAGGGTCCAGAACATCCTGGTCCACAGCAGGGGCTCGATGGATAAATGTCACCAAAGACACAGAGCACATTCCCGCCAGGGGCTGTTTGTGCCTGGCAGCCCCAGGCTTTCCGGCTCCATGCCGGGGCCTTTGAGTCCTTTTTCAGTAACAAAAGCCCAGATGTCACTCTCAATGCTTTCTGGGGATTATCCAAACTCAGACAGAGACCCCAGGAACATCCCTGTCCAGGGCAGGAAGCTGCGGAAGCTCCAGCCCAGTTAGGCGTCAGCTGCAGCTGCAGAGCCTGACTTACCAGAGGACCGTGACGGACGTGAGACTCCGCCAACATGGGAACATCTGCCCCACACCCTGCCGTCTATGCCACCCACCCAGTGGGCTGCAGCGGCTGTGTGCCCCAGTCGTGGAGGAGCCCCTGTGTGCTTGGGAACCAGCATGGGAGAGGAGGCTCCTGGGTGGCCCCATGGGCTGAAGGGTAAGAAGGGCCAGGCCTACAGCACCAGGTGGGGGCAGGAAGAGGCCACTCTGCATGGGCTCAGCTACAGCTGCCCTGGCCAGTTCTAGTGGAAAGGTAGCCAGATTGCTGTCCTGGGGTGAAGCCAGGGAATAACCCTGTGGTTGGGGCGGGGTGCTGTGGAGACTGGGGTGGGAGGCTGCCCCGTGACTGGCAGAGCCTGCTGGGCATCATGGGTGTCAGGAAGGACAACCTTCCCCCTGACGCACCCATGGCTACATGACAGCCCACCTGGGGAGGCCCAGAGATGTCAGGCATTGCCAGTCTGGGTCTTCGCTTCACACTGAGGCCCAACACAGAGCCAGGAGCCCTCGGCTGCCCCAGCAGTGACAGGGGCTGAAGCCCTGGCTTCCTGGGCTCAGACTAGCCCCACCCCTCTCTGGAGGAACCTCCCTGGGTGTCCTTTCCTCAGGGAACCCTCCTGGGCCTTGCTCGGAGCTCCAGACCTGCTGGAGGAGGCCCTCTGCAGAGACCCTGCATCTCTGACCCTGGGCAGCACTCCTGGGGACTGGGGCCCTTCCTTGTGCCAGGGGATGGTGACCCCATGTCCTTGCTGCAAGAAAGACACTACTTCCTGTCTTCTTGTGAGTCCTTTCCCAGATCCTGACAAATATCACTGCTTTTACGTCAAAAAAATATAAACTTCAACGGGTTTGACTCCAGAATCACACTAAAGAAGAGAGCCAGTTGTCAAGCTCTCACCTGAATGCCACCACCTCTGTGAGGGATGGGACTTTGGAATTCCAAGGTAGGACGAGTTTCCTATTCCCATGGGTATCAATGGTCAGCAGGCCAGTGATCCAGGGGCAAGGGTCATGCGTCAGACTTCAGAAGTGTGTAGGAGACAGGACTCACGACTGCTCCCCACACACAGACACATCACAGGCACAGCACGTACACACATGCACACACAGATGCACGCCATGTACACACACGAGACTCATGCACACCATGTACACACACACACCATCTACACACATATGCACATGTGCACACACAGACGCCCACCATGTACACACACATGCACACCATGTACACACATGATACACATGCACACCACGTACACACACACACACCATCTACACACATATGCACACGTGCACACACAGACGCATACCATGTACACACACGATACACATGCACACCACGTACACACACACACCATCTACACACATATGCACACGTGCACACACAGACGCACACCATGTACACACATGATACACATGCACACCATGTACACACACACATACTATCTACGCACATATGCACACATGCACACACAGACGCCCACCATGTACACACACATACCATCTACACACATATGCATACGTGCACACACAGACACACACCATGTACACATGATACACATGCACACCATGTACACACACACATACTGTCTACACACATATGCACACATGCACACACAGACGCCCACCATGTACACACATGATACACATGCACACCATGTACACACACATACCATCTACACACATATGCATACGTGCACACACAGACGCCCACCATTTACACATAATACACATGCCCACACTCATGCACACCATGTACACACACAATACACCTGTACACACTCATGCACACCACATACACACACACACCATCTACACACATATGCACATGTGCACACACAGATACACACCATGTACACACACGATACACATGCACACCATGTACACACACACCATCTACACACATATGCACACATGCACACACAGATGCCCACCATGTACACACACACATACCATCTGCACACATATGCACACATGCACACCATGCACTCATGCCCACAACACACATGCACACAGATGCACACCACACACACACGCACACCACACATACATGCACACACATGCATGCACAGGTATATGTCTATGAGACCAGAAGCTACCCACAACCTAGAACCTGTCAAAACATCATCTAATTGTAGGAAACAGGGACCTCAGGGATTAAACCACCTTCTAGAAAGTCACGTGTTTGCACATGTTAATGAGCCCTTTGTACAGCCTGGGTCCCAACCTGTAGGTCCAAGTGGCCCGGGCAAGTCCTCTGAGGGGCCACAACAGGTCTATGCTGTCCTAGCTTCTCACACTCAGCACCATCCCTGGACAGAGCCTGGAACGGACACTCCAGATGAGACAGGACCAGTAAACGAATGAACCCGCCTCACCCTCCTCCCTGGGCGAGGTGCCATGGGGTGCCTTTGTGAGGGTTCCGTTTCTCTCAGCCTGTAAGCCATGAATGTGGCTGGAACCATGTCATTTCAAGAGAACAGCGTTTCAAAGTAGCATTTTTAATAAAAGGATATGATCAATGCAAAAGAAAAGAAGGAAGGAACCACAACTGTGGAGTTGGTCACCCCAGAGAATAAAGTTTTCAAGTTTCTATTTAAAACCTCAGATTTAAAAAAATAATAAAATAAAATAAAACCTCAGATTTACTTTAAATGGTTATTTGGCTGGAAAACAATCCTGGGCCTTTGATGTGAGACACTGTTGTCCCGGCCAGCAGCGGGCGGCCCCTCAGCAGGTGTGCGGCAACAGTTAGCACAGCTCTGCCCAGATGCTCCAGGAGGCGCAGGCAGTAATGTCCCTCCATTTGTCCCTTGTCCTTGCTAATTGTTTGTGTCTTAAACATGGAATTCTCTCTACACCTCCTGCTCTATCCCCTGAGGCTCCACAGCCCTGAGAGCATCCTGGGAAACCGCTGGAAACCTAGAGTGAGCCGGCCAGCCTCTGTGTGCAGGGTTTAGGACACAGCAGAGTATGAGGTAATGAGAGAAAGCAAAATTTGTAAAACAAGAAATAGGCCACAGTGGGTTGCACTTAATGACTGATTTCCACTGTATGTTTGTTCTGATTGCTGTTGTCAACAAGTACACAGAAAGGATATATCTACGACCCTCTTCAAGAGGGAAACAAAAGCCTCCCTCTGCACTGACAGCCAGGAGGGGAGGGCGCATGCTGGAAGCAGAGAGGGAGTGGCGGCTGCCCAGCGGCCTCCAGCAAAGCATCGCCGTCTCTCCACGGTAGGCTCGGTGAAGGCAGGAGCATCTGGACGTCTGTGTGCCAGCTGCTGGCGACAGCCACTCTGTCCAGCCCTCACAACACCTTCATTTGGTGGCTGCACAAATCATCCTATTTTATGGAGAAAAGGCTGAGTCAGAGCTGCTGCTGGCTGCCCCCTGCTAGGCACTCCCGGGGGACCAAGCCTGGGACTGGAGGCTTGTCTCAGCCCATCTCTGCTGCTACAAGGGGGCACCACAGATTGGCCATTTGTAAAGAACAGAGGCTGAGAGGTTCCAGAGCATGAGCAGCACTTGAGGGTCATCCCAAAGCAGAAGGCTGGAGGGCTGAGTGATGGAGCTGAGTGACAGGTATCAAAGCCAGATGAAGAGAGAGAGGTGGGCTGGACTCTCGCTTTCATCAGGAGCCCCTCCCGTGAGGGTGGCCATCATCTACTCCTGAGAACACAGCCTTCGTGACCACACCTCCTCTTAAAAGCCCCCTCCCAACACTGTTACACAGAAATTTCAGCAGGAGCCTGGGTGGGGACATTCGGCCCTCAGCAAGTTTCCTCCTTAGTCATAACGCCGGTGCTTCTCCCTTGTCCCAGCATGTTGATGGGAGTGAGATTTGATATGTAATCTCACCAGGTTCCTCTAATCCAACCTGAAATTTGTGCTTTAGGGCAGTTTGAAAGTAGATGTATTACTGGAGCTGGAACTGTGTTTCAAAGGAGGAGATGTGGGTGTGAATCAGTGTCTCAGCACAGCCTACAGCCTACAGCCTCACATCAGAGCAGGGAGCCAAGCTTGGCCTTCAGTCAGCTCCACCCACCCACGCCTGTGCTGGCTCCTTCTGGCTGGGTTCATTCCCATAACAGCACAGGTCCTAACTCCTTGATTCTCCAACCATCAGCACCAAGAGGGTGTTTTGCCAGCACCTCCCAATAGAAATGTCTTTTAAAAGTTTTTATGTTCAGTCTTGCCCTGACTTACCTTTAGATCATTTTGTTGTTAGGATGATGGATGTGGTCCACAAAACAATAAAAAGCAATATTTGGCTGAGCTCATGCCTACAATTCTAGAACTTTGAGTGGTCAAGGCAGGAGGATGCCTTGAGCTCAGGAGTTTGAGACCAGCCTGAGCAAGAGTGAGACGCCGTCTCACTAAAAATAGAAAAATTAGCCAGAAGTTGTGGCAGGTGCCTGTAGTCTCAGCTACTGCGAAGGCTGAGGCAAGAGGATCACTTGAGCCCAGGAATTTGAGGTTGCTGTGAGCTAGGCTGATGCCATGGTACTATAGCCTGGGCAACAAAGTAAGACTCTGCCTAAAAAAAAAAGTCTTTGTCCAACTCCTTAGAAAGCACATCCCTCCCTCCACCCTCCTCCCCCGTCCTACTTCCGACTTTTCTCAACACAGTCACTGTTCACGTCAGCCCTTGCTCCCATCTGAATTCCTGGAATACGCCTCCCCCAGGTAGAGAGGCCGAAAGAGCCAAGTGTTCATCCAACAACACATATCACATTAGTCTTCGCTGCCCTAAAACCCAGAGCATTTTTCCTGAATATGTTATTGGCAGGGAATCTCATGTGGGATACTGGGAATTTTCTACATGTGCTGACTTTTTAAATACACCTTCAATAAGGTATAAATTACATTGTTTTAAGTGTATACCTTAATAATTCTTATTAATTTGTCAAGTTGTGAAATGTCACGAGTTTTCAGTTTGGAACATCTCATGAACCCAGCACAAGCCCTGATGGACATTCAGACACCCCCACGCCCCAGCCCCAGAAAACCACTGATGTATTCTGGGCCCTGTAAAATCTGCCTGTTGGGACATTTGCTAGAAAGGGAACCATGTGCCGCATCGTGGCCTTTTGGGGTCTGCTCCCTTCTTTGAGTGTGATGTTCTTGTGGTCCCTCCACGCTGTTGCAGGTCAGCACCTGCTGCCCTGTGTGCGTGTCCTGACATCTCACCAGCTGCCCTGGGAATGAGGACGTCTGTCCAGCAGACACCACACATGGATTCAGACCCCACGGGTCCTCACTGGAGAAATCTTGGCTCATATGGTCCTTCCGTCTTTGCCACCTTCCCTGTAGAGGGTTCCTTTTTCTGGCTTCCTCACACCCTTGACCCACACAAACTTGGATTCTTGAACAACGTCTAATCAGTCCTCATGCTTGTTCCAAATTCCTAGACTGAACCCCCATGGAGACCGCCACACTCGGCCATGGTGCCCCTGCCTCTGCACCACCCAGGGGCTGAGGGGTAAGTGGGCAGCTTGGGGTGTGCCCGCAACTGTCACATGAAGCAGAGTTAGGGGAAGGGGACGACACAGCCAAAGACAGGGATGCACATGTGGGGAGTCGTGCCAGGAAGTGCACACTCATGTGTACACACGTGTGCCTTCCATAGGAAGGAAGCAGGAGGCAGGGTTGAATGGAGACGGCAGTTTCTGGAAATCAGCTTCATTCAGCCATAGCAGTGAGCGGGGGTGTCCATACAGGCCCATCAGAGCACACCTGACACAGCTGTGGGCCTCTGAGAGGGAGCGCCTGAACAATGGGGTGTGCAGGCTGCCCAGGGTGTGGGTGCAGGCTGGCCTGAGTGTGGCGTGCAGGCTGACCTGGGTATTGTGTGAAGGCTGGCCTGGTTGTGGGTGCAGGCTGGCCTGGGTGTGGCGTGCAGGCTGGCCTGGGTATTGTGTGCAGGCTGGCCTGGTTGTGGGTGCAGCCTGGCCTGTGTATGGTGTGCAGGCTGGCCTGGGTATGGCGTGCAGACTGGCCTGGGTGTGGCATGCAGGCTGGCCTTGGTGTGGGTACAGGCTGGCCTGGGTATGGTGTGCAGGCTGGCCTGGGTGTGGGTGCAGGCTGGCCTGGGTGTGGCGTGCAGGCGGGCCTTGGTGTGGGTGCAGGCTGGCCTTGGTGTGGGTGCAGGCTGGCCTGGGTGTGGGTGCAGGCTGGCCTGGGTATGGTGTGCAGGCTGGCCTGGGTATGGTGTGCAGGCTGGCCTGGGTGTGGGTGCAGGCTGGCCTGGGTGTGGGTGCAGGCTGGCCTTGGTGTGGGTGCAGGCTGGTCTGGGTATGGTGTGCAGGCTGGCCTGGGTGTGGGTGCAGGCTGGCCTGGGTGTGGGTGCAGGCTGGCCTGGGTATGGATGCAGGCTGGCCTGGGTGTGGGTACAGGCTGGCCTGGGTATGGTGTGTAGGCTGGCCTGGGTGTGGGTGCAGGCTGGCCTTGGTGTGGGTGCAGGCTGGCCTTGGTGTGGGTGCAGGCTGGCCTGGGTGTGGGTGCAGGCTGGCCTGCGTGTGGGTGCCTGGGTATGGTGTGCAGGCTGTCCTGGGTGTGGGTGCTGGCTGGCCTGGGTATGGGGGCCTCACATACCACCTGCTCAGTGATTCTGTAAACCCAAAACTGCACTAAAAAAGAAAACTCTTTTTATAAAAAAGGAAACACAAATAAATAATTTTTAGAAGTGTCTGTTGACTAAAGAATGGTGCTGTCTACTGGGCAAAACAGCGCCCACTCCACAGTCCAGCTGTAGGTGGGCAGCAGGGCACAGCTCTACCCCCAATCTCCATGAGCCCCCGCTGCATCCCCAGGCACTTTCTGTGCCCCTGGGGCCTGGAGGACGGGCAACTGCTCTGGGAGATTCAAACAGAAACACCAGTGAAGGGCACAGGCTGCTTGGAGTGGGTGGGGAAGCGGCTGCTTCTGAAATGAAACTAGTGCCGGCTCCTCTTCTAATGGGTCTGACCCTGACCTCAGTCAGGTGCTCTCTGAGAAGAAATTAATCTCCCAGGGTGCATTAATTGTCTTTCTCAGAGATTCCTGAACACACTCCCAGTGCTTTCAGCCTCAACCTGTTGGCTGCAAATAGCATCAATTAGCTCATTTGTGGGCCATCCCCTCCTGAAAGGCCTTTCTCTCTGCTGCCTCCTGGGTAGGGAGTGTGACTGACTCGAAAAACCACAGAGGGTTCAGAGGATTCTCAGTGACGACAGAGACCCTGGGCAGGAGGGGTAGGACTGGGTTTACCTTAACTGTGATTAAGAATAATTGTAATAAGAAGAGTGACCATTTGGGGACCAGGGAGTCCTGGCAGTGGGTGAGGCCCTTTTGTGCAGAATCTGGCTCAGTCATAATGTCCCTCAAGGGGGAACTGTCCTTACCACCATGTGACAAATAGGGAAACTGTGGCTCAGAGGGGGTAGGTGGCCTGGCCAAGGTTTTCCAGAGTAGAAGGCAGAGATTGGCCTAGACCCACCCCGTCTGGTTTCAAAGCCAGGCTTCGTCCCCTGCCTTCCCAGAGGCATTCACTGCTGGACACCAGGACCCAGGTCCACACTCAAGGATAGGGCTGGGAGAGTGGCCCTGGCCTGCCCCTCCCTGGATGTGGGGCTTCCAGGTGGACAGAATGGGAAGGGGAGCAGCTCACCCCACTGTGCTCCGGCCCACCACACGGCTGCACTCTCCTTTCTCAGAGTGCCCGGCAGCTACCTGTGATCGCAGGAGCCTGGTCAGGGCTCACCAAACTGCTCTGACAGTGAGACTGGGGGGTCAAGGGGACCCGGAGCTATCGGGGGTAGCTCAGTTCAGAGCTCAAGTCTGCCCCAGCTGACTGGGGAGAATAACATGGTACTAACTATCTGCCCACCAGAAGTCAGGTCAGGTTTCTGTGCCCAAGTTTCCTCGCCCTGAAGGACTCGGTCTTTTCTGGCTCAGGCCTGTCCTAACGGCCCCCAGAGGTGACAGAGAATGTTCAGTAGTCCTCAGAATATCTGAGCAGGTGAGTCACTGACGTGCCTGCCCAGTCCCTGTGTGACAATCTCCATGTTAGTAGCCCATCCTGTGGCTGGCCAGGGATCAGCCCACCTGTGCTGGCCCATCATCCTGCTGCCTACACGGGACGGGACCAGGTCAGGAGACACCCCATTCCCAATAAAAGCCACGGGTCCTCTGTGGTGGGTCTCCAGCCCTGGCAGAAACCCACCCTGCTCTTACCCAGCTGCCACCTTCTCCAGCCACAGCCTTTTCAGTTCTTTTATGCAATGGTTTGATGTAGGGGGGTCCTCCCAGGGTCGTAGAACAACACTCCATTTGCGTCAGCCTGACGTACAGCAGGGAACATGGACCCTGCAGTCGGGCCGGCCTTCCTCTCTCCCTCCAGTTCTCCCACCCACACAGCCAGTAAGGACAAATTCTGAGCATTTTATTGCACTGGGTCCTCCGGGTCACCATCTCTACCATCACTGAGCATGGGGCTGGAGTACTGATCAGTGCTTAGCAGACAAGTGGCCCACAGTGTCCACTGAAGGAAGAGAGCCAGCAGAAAAGTGGGCCACCCAGAGGTAGTGTGGGAGAGGGAGGGGACCCAATCTAGAGCTGGCTCCTCCTAAGCACAGCGAGAATGAATGAGCAGAGCTCAGCCCAAGCGCTGGGCCTGGGGGCGGGAGGCCGGAGGCTTCTCACTGAAGGCAGCACAGGTAGCCCGACACTGTCGGGGGAGTGTGTGGCTGGGTGGGGAGGGGCTGCCCTCGGAACTGTCTCGCTGACCTGGACAAAGCAGGCCCAGTGAAGGGTAGGCCAAGGCCTTGACCAGGAAAGGACACAGAGGAAGGGGATAAAAGTTGGGTCAAAGTCAACAGTTACCAGAGGGACGAATGGAAGGAGGAAAGTCTAGAAAGAAGGAAGGAGAGAGAGAAGGGCACAGGAAAGAAGGAGAGGCAAGAAAAAATGCTGTTGGTTAGTTACTGGATGGGTTGCTTGGTTGATAGATTAGTTAATTGACTGATTAATTCACTAATAGATAAGCTAATTGATATAAAACAATCAATACAGCACAGGCCAATCAGTAGGAAGACCACAAACTGAGCGTGAAACAAATAATGATGAGAATGTGTCAGATGCAAGATATAAAAGTAACACAAATTCACTATTACATATCCTACTTGTTAATTTATGCCTTAGTCACTGGAGTGGGTGTCAGCTGACAGGAAGTTGGGAGACCCCTTCTGCCAGGACATGTTCAAGGTTGTAGATGTGGGGCCAAGTCTCAGTCTGCATGGTGGTAAGCGACACCTAAACTTGGGGAGCTTATGAAGAAAGGGGCTGCCTGTCCCATGGGTCTGGGGCGTGTCCAGGTCACGGTGCTGGCACCTGCTCCAGGGGCAGGGGCACCTGGGAGCTTTTCCTCCTGGTGGAAGGCAAAGGGCAGCAGGTGCCACATGGTGAGAGCAGGGGCCAGAGAGGGAGGAGGGCCACCCCGCAAACAACCGCCTCCTCGTGAACTGAGCCGCAGGCCACTGTCCACACACGGAGAGCGCAGGGGCCAGAGAGGGAGGAGGGCCACCCCGCAAACAACTGCCTCCTCGTGAACTGAGCCGCAGGCCACTGTCCACACACGGAGAGCGCAGGGGCCAGAGAGGGAGGAGGGCCACCCCGCAAACAACTGCCTCCTCGTGAACTGAGCCGCAGGCCACTGTCCACACACGGAGAGCGCAGGGGCCAGAGAGGGAGGAGGGCCACCCCGCAAACAACCGCCTCCTCGTGAACTGAGCCGCAGGCCACAGTCCACACACGGAGAGCGCAGGGGCCAGAGAGGGAGGAGGGCCACCCCGCAAACAACCGCCTCCTCGTGAACTGAGCCGCAGGCCACTGTCCACACACGGCGAGCGCAGGGGCCAGAGAGGGAGGAGGGCCACCCCGCAAACAACTGCCTCCTCGTGAACTGAGCCGTAGGCCACTGTCTGCATTTCTACCAGCACGTTGGTTGCAGCCCCTCCAGCAAAGCCTTCCAAATCCCCCTGTTTCCCATCTCCTTTGGGCCTCCAGATTCTTCCAATCTCTGCCCACCATCCCCTTTCAAAGCCACCTCCACGTTCTTGGAGATCTTTACAGGACACCCACTCTTAGTACCAATTTCCTGTCTCAGTCGGTTGCTTTGTGTTGCTGTGAGGGAAATACCGTGGCTGGGATATTTATAAAGAAAAGGGGCTAATTTGGCTCTTGGTCCTGTAGGCTGCACAGACTGGCCACTGGCATGGGCCTGCCTGAGGCACCAGGGTGGAAAGAGGGTGGGTGCACATGGTGTCTGCAGGCACCAGGACAAGCAGAACCTCCAGGTGACCCCATGGAAATGTGAAGTTGGCACTCACAACAGCCTCGGGTCAGCCTCGGGTCAGCCCTGGCTGTCTCTGCAACCATTGTGTAAACGCCATCACGGGCACACTGCACAGTTCCCCATGGCTGGGGGTGGCGGGCTGTTTCAGTCTTGGAGAATCATCTTCAGGGCTGCCACCCTCTCTCACAGGGTCTGTGTCAGCATCGAGGCATTAGACAGAGGTCATAGGCCTTGTTGGAACGCTGTCGATTTTTGTAGACTCAAACACAATTCACAAGCTGGGCAAGGTGGCCATGCCTGTAATCCCAGCTCTCTGGGAGGCTGAGGAGGGAGATCCCTTGAGTTCAGGAGTTTGAGACCAGCCTGAGCAACAGTGAGACCTATTTCTACTGCAAATAGATAAATTAGCCCAGAATCATCATGGTGGGCACCTGTAGTCCCAACTACTCGGGAGGCTGAGGCAGAAGAATCGCTTAAGCCCAGAAGTTTGAGGTTGCTGTGAGCTATGATGACGCCATGGCACTCCACCCAGGGCAGCAGAGATTCTGTCCAAACACACACACACACACCATTTACTTTTACCCGTTCCCCAGGCACATTTGAGAGGATTTTCACTTGTGGAAATAAAAGCTAATTGATTTTAGACTGGGAAGAACAGGCACTTCCATAATGTGGTTGGCACAGACAGCGCCAGAGCGTCCCTGTGTCCCCCTCACAGCAGAGAGCCCCTCCTCAGCGTGCGTCTGGCAGGCCAAGTCCACAGATACACGGGTTTACTCTGATGTGTGCAACTTCTATATTTTCTGTTTGAGGAATAAACGGCCGGCTCATTTAAATTTCTTAAAGGAAGTGGATTTGGAAAGAAGATTCTTTCCTATGGCTTGGAGGTGTCAGTTGGGCCCTCCTCTGGGGACAGAGGTGTCCCTTACGTGGCTTCTGCTGCAGGAGGCCAGGAAGTCAGTTAGACCTGGCCAAGCGTCCGGACTCCTGTGTGGCTTCCGTGGATCGCAGAGAAGTGTCTCTTCTGTGGGAGGACAAAGATCAAATCTGAGCTGGGAGGGAACCCAGGGAACCTCAATGAGAACGAAGGAGGCTGAGTCCCCAGGCCTGCGTGGTGGGTGGACGGTGCCTGCCAGATGGGCCAGAGTCACGTGGCAGGACCCGTCCTTCCCTCTCATCCCTGCCTCCATCATCTTCAGAAGAAACAACCTTTGAAGAGAAACTGTTTGAAAGCCACTGGTGTCTTTGCAGCAGCCCCCAGGAGCTGCTTGTGAGTCCTCATTCTGGAGGAGGCAGTTTTCAATTCAGCTGTGTTTTCAACAAAAAACAGAATGTTCGTAAGACCAGTCAGAATGATCTTTCTCATAAGAATTATTTAAGTTTCCTCAACAATTCCAAGGCATTGCTGATCAGCCTTTAGCCAGAAGCAACGTTCCCAAGCTCCTGGGGGGAGCAGCACAGGCACTTCCAGAAATCAGGAAGAACTTGGGCCTCTGTGCCTGCCGTCCACACCTGTCACTGTGCCCTGCAGGGGACAAGGCAGGATCCCTGGCTGGTTTCTAGGAGCCTGCCATCAACAATCATCGAGGCAGTCACATCGAGGGGAGCAAATGGGAAGGGGCACCTGGGGGAGGAGGTGGTAGGAACGGAGGGAACACTACCCGGGCAGTGGCAGCAGTAACGGCTCCGGGACCATGGGGAGCACAGAGCCCAGCAGTGAGGCTCTCCCTTCCACTGTCAGCACTGGCCAGTGCACCCAAGGGAAGGCCACCACAGCTCATGTGGCTCTGAAGGCCAGACGGTAAGTCGTCTGGAACATTACTCCAAATGCCAGTGTGACCACACAGGCTTTGTGCCTTCTGCTGCCCAGCTGTGGAAAGGCCGCTCGCCTTCCCAGCCGCTGCATGTGTCCTGCGCAGGAGCCCAGCCTGCCTGAGCCTGTGGGGCACCCACTGGTGACAACGTGCTTGCTGGTCACCAGCTACATGTCCTTGACAGCTTACCCTCAGTTCTCTGTCTTCTAAAATGGCCAACCCCGCGGTGCCCCCGCCCTCATGTGGGATGTCCCCTGAGGGAGCATGGCCATAGAAACAACATGTCCAGCTGTCCTTACAGCCCAGTGCGGTCATAGGACTGAGCCACAGCTGGAGGAACTCTGTGGAAGCCCCGTGCTCCAGTCCCGGCCCACCCTCAGAAACCCGGCTGCCCTCCTCCATGCAACTGCGTGGAAAAGATGCTTCCGGAACCCTGGTGTGGCCTGGGCACTGGGAGGCTGCATGTCGGGTGTACCCAGCCCCTAGCTCACCACTCTCAGTTGAGTCAGAAATCAGGTTCCTAGGCCCTTGGCCATTTCCCATCCCAGAGCCTGTTTGTTACTGTGGTTGGTACACCCTGCTGCCTGATAGATAATATCCCAGAGTGCTTCTGAAAAAGCATATAAATTCATTCAAAGGGGGTGGATCAGAGCCTGCGACACAACTGTTTCTGGTGTTACTTCTCCCCACTGTCCACCTGCCCAGCACTTCGTGCCTTGCCTCAGGGTTCATGGTCACATCTAAAGCTTAGGTTCACTGGAGAACACTGGGCTGGACCTGGGCAGTGGATTCATAGCAGGAGGGGCGAAGGTTTCCACAGGGACGTGCTTAGAGTACCTTTTAAGAATTAGAGGACATAGGGGTGCCTTAGTCCATTTTCTGTTGCTATGAGTGGATGCTGGAGACTGAGTGAGATTTATGAAGAAAAGGAATTACCTCTTATAGTTCTGAAAGTCCAAGGGCTAGGGACCACCACTGGCATGGGCCTTCTTGTTGATGGGGACTCTCTGCAGAGTCTGGAGGTGACACAGGGCTGGCATGGTGAGGGCTCTCATGAGAGATGGGCAAATTAGCATTTATAACAGACCTGCTTCCATAACAGCTATCCAAATCCCCCCATAACCCACTGATCCACAAATGGGTTAATTCATTCACGAAGGCAGATCCCTCATTGTCCCATTGTTCCCCCAAAGGTCCCCCCTCTCAACATTGCTACACTGGAGGCAGGGACTTTCCCAGGACTTACGCAAATCGTGGTTCCTGTCCGTGGATCTCAAAGGGTGTGTTGGACTGCCTGGGAGGCCCAGGGACAGAGCCCCTCATGAAACTCCTCCCCTCCTCCCCTGTGAAATACATTTACTCCATTTCTATAGCCCTGAAGACTTAACTTGTTTCAACATCAACTCACAAAGTCCCAGGTTTCAGGTATCATTCAGACCAGACCTGGTAGGGCTCCAGGCATGATTCCTTCCAGGTATGAGCCCATGGAATCAAACAAGTTCTCACTTTCAAAACACAACTGTAAGACATCCACAGGAAGACATTATTACTTCAAAAGGGAACAGGAAGAAAAATCAAAGGTGTGATTGGTCCCAAGTAAGCCCAAAGCCCAACCAGGAAAAGAACATTACGTGTTAAGTCTCCAGAACAGTTGCTCAGGCCATGTGCTGCTTCCAGGACACACTGGGGTAGAGGCTGGGCCCCTGAGGCCCTGGGCAGCCCTGCCCCATGGCTGTGCTGGCCATGGCCATGCCTCAGGCCTCCCAAGCTGGCGCTGCTCACTGGCCGCTCTGCAGTTCCTGGGTCTCAGGGTCCATCCCACTCCCCTGACTCTGTTATGGGCTCCCTGGTACAGGCTCTGCACCAGCTCTAACTCCCCTGCTTTGCTTGGCACTGTCCCAGTGGGGGCTCTCTGTAGAGGCTCTGCCCTGGGCCCCCAGGCCGTCCAACACACCCCTGAGATCCAGCAGCAGGAAGCTGCTTCTCAGTAGTTACGCCTGCCACAGCAACATGGCCAAGCATCGCAGCTTGCACCCTCTGGAGCCATGGGTGGAGCCTCCCAGGGGGCAGCTGGGGCAGCCGCAACCCTATACCAGCATGTTGGAGCAGAGATACACAGGCGCTGGGCAGTGCGCCCATGGAGGTCACCGTAGGCCATCCACTAACACGCTCCGCCCCCCCACCCCCAGCTCTGGGCAGGTGACAAGTTGTTCAGCCCAGAGGATCTCTGACGTGCCCTTGGGGTCTTTCTCCCACTGTCTTACAGATCCTTTCAGAAATAAAAATAGACTGAATGGACCACTTTGTGGCCAAGGGGACCTCAAGGAAACCTGCAAACGGAGTTCCCAGCTATGACGCGATGCCCCTTCCTTTGTTAATGGGCTGACGCAGCAGCCTCAGCAGCCTCTGTGGCACCTGCCCCACCACTGATTTCCCCCAGCTGCTGATGCTGCTCCTCCCTTTCTATGGTCTGGGACAACTGACCATGCTCCTTTCTGATAAGAGACCACCAACCATGCAGTGGCTCTGGCCAGTCTACAGAGGATGCACATTGGGGGCTGTGGGTTCTTGCTTCACCTTGTTGGTTTCGGAGGGCCAAACACTCCACCCTTGGGGAGGGCTGAGGCCACCATGTTTTGTACATGGACACCAGAAGTGGCCGAAGTCCATTTATACTGTGTGTACACGTCACTCCTTTCACACCCATTCACGACTCCTCTTGCAGCTTGTTAAATGTGCACAGATTCCTGTTCCCTTGCCCCTCCCTGGAAGTGCTTGCTCTTTGTTCCTGGCCAAAGGCTGGGCATCCCAGCCTGCGAGAAGGTCAGCCTGTGGGCTGCAGTCCTTTATAAGAAATAAATCTCTCCTTTCCAAACACACGAGCCTCGTAGTTCTTCAGTTGACACCAGACTTTCTACCTGCATAAGTCTCTGAAACCAACGGTCACTGGGCCACACCTTTGGTTTCCTCTCCTGGACATGCTTTTTCTCTTTACATGGCCAGGCTGAAGTTTTCCAAATATTTTGACTTTGATTCCTTGTATTTATTTATTTATTGAGACAGGGACTCACTCTGTTACCCATGCTAGAGAGCAGTGGCACCACCATAGCTCACTGCAACCTTAAGCTCCTGCCTCAACCTCTCAAGAAGCTTGGACTACAGGCATGCCTCACCAGGCCTGGCTAATTTATCTACTTTTTTTGCAGAGAATGGGTTTTGCTCTTGCTCAGGCTTGTCTGGAACTCCTCCTGGACAGAAGCAATCCTCCCACTTCAGCCTCCTGGAGTGCTAAGACTATAGGCATGAGCCTCCGCATCTAGCCCTGCTTCTGTCATAACTAAAAATTCTATCTTGGAGGAGTCTTGCTCTCTTATTTTACTGTGAGTAGTTAAAAGTAGCCATGCAGCAGACTGAATGTTTTGCTGCTTAGATATTTCTTCCACTAAATGTCCTGGCTCACACGTCTGCATTCCATAAAGTTTTAGGGCATGAGCACAATTCAGCCAAAATCTTTGCTGCGTTAGAAGAAGATGACCTTTAATCCAGTTCTCAATACCTTTCTGCATTCCCACCTGAGACCATGTCAGCACGGCCTTCACTGCTCACATTTCTACCAGCATTCTGGCCACGACCACTTAGCAGCCTCTCCGAGAGGTTCCAGGCGTCCCCAGTCCTCTCTTCCTCGGGGCCCTCAATGGAGTCCCCTTTTCTCCACTCTCAGGGATTCAGACATTCCCGGTCTCTTCTTTCTAACTCTTCTAGCCCCTGCCCATCACCCGATCCTGAAGCTCCTTCCCCATTTTCAGGTGTCTGTCATGACAACAGCCCCACATCTTGGTACCAGTTTCATCGCTGTCCATGTTCTGTTGCTATAAATGAATGCCTGGTACTGGGTAATGTATTTAGGAACACAGATACTTCTTACAGTTCTGGAGACTTGGAAGTCCAAGCTCTGGGGACCACATTGGTGAGGGCCTTCCTGTTTTGGGGGACTCTCTGCAGGGTCCCCAGGTGTCCCAGGGTATTACAAGACAAGGAGGCTGAGGAGAAACTACTAAACTGGCTTTTATAACAGACCCATTCCCTTGATAAAGAACTCATTCCCTCAAAAATCCGTGGGTCCATCACTGAATTAATTCATTCCTGGGGAAGAACCCTCAGGACCCAATTACCTCCTCAGTGTCCCCCCTCTCAACTCTTCTCCACTGGGGACATGAACCTTTGTGGAACACATCCTAACCGTGGCAGGGGGCTTGGAAGGTATCTGTCTTGGGAACACCTTGCTCTGAGAGAGAAGGTGCTCAGAACCTACAGGGGAGGGCCCTCAGATCCCTGGACAGGTGCAGCAGGGATCCATGAACCTATGGAGGAGGGGGGTCCAGGAGCCCTGGACAGGTGCAGCAGGGATCCGTGCCTCCAGCTGTGTGGCAGACGCTCACTCTGGAGCCCCCATGCCACTCAAAGTAGGAGTGGGGCTGGGGGCTTCATGGGAAACAGCATCACGACCCTCCATAGAAAGAAGCTTCCTTCTCAAAATATCCATATTTCCCACAGTCTGGAAATTGGTTTTCATCCAGGCACCAAGGTGGGACACGACCTGGAGCGTCTGAGTATGGAAGGCGTGCATGCTAGCAGTGCTGCGGGGGCAGCCCTGGTGAGCTCTGGTCTAGAGTATGGAAGGCGTGCATGCTAGCAGTGCTGCGGGGGCAGCCCCCGTGAGCTCTGGTCTAGAGTGTGGAAGGCGTGCATTCTAGCAATGCTGCGGGGGCAGCCCCGGTGAGCTCTGGTCTAGAGTGTGGAAGGCATGCGTCCTAGCCTTCTGTGGGGCAGCCCTGGTGAGCTCTGGTCTAGAGTGTGGAAGGCGTGCATGCTAGCAGTGCTGCGGGGGCAGCCCCGGTGAGCTCTGGTCTAGAGTATGGAAGGCGTGCATGCTAGCAGTGCTGCGGGGGCAGCCCCCGTGAGCTCTGGTCTAGAGTGTGGAAGGCGTGTATCCTAGCCATGCTGCGGGGGCAGCCCTGGTGAGCTCTGGTCTAGAGTATGGAAGGCGTGCGTGCTAGCAGTGCTGCGAGGGCAGCCCCGGTGAGCTCTGGTCTATGGGCTGGACCCCGGTAGGAGTGAGGAATAGACAAGAGGAGAGAGTAAAGAGAGGGAGAGAGCAGGAAGGAAGGAGGAGAGACGGAGGAAGGGCTGCTGTGGGTGCAGCTGACCACAGCACCATCTCACACCCAGACTGGGCCAGAGCTGACCTTGGTGCTGCCTTTGCAGGCTCCGATGTGGTCATTACGTCACTCAACCTCTCCGTGTCTCAGCAATACGGTGGGGATGCTAAGGGTCACAGGCATATGCTGATGGCTGTCATTGCTCCGAGCTTCTAGAACGAGTAACCAGCAGCTCAGTAAAGTGCCCTGCATAATGACATAAACACTGACAACGAGAAAACTAACAGAGTCTACTGTTTTGACTTCATTTTCAAATTTCCACAGCTACCAGGAAGCAAGCCACGATCAACCATAACCTAAATAGCAAGGCACGGGTGCAGCCCCGGGAGCTGTGAGAGCATCAGAATTGTTAGCCAGTTCACGCCGGTGGGGGAGGGGTGGCCTGCTGGGGACAGATGCACTGCCCAGGAGCATCATGGACTGTGACACTGCACAACACCTCTCTGGGTTTTCTTTGTATTTTCTCTATCTTGGAAAAAGTGTGATTTTTTTTCACGCAGCTATAAACAAAACTGCAGCTGATATTTTATAATCTCTGTAGTGATTACAAATACTTCCCAGGCACAAAGATGAAGAAGGTGGCATCCCAGATGCTCTCAGATCACACCTGGAGTCCAGCTGGGTCCGTCAAGCTGTTGCGGCTTGACCCCCTCGAACTCCCTGGGGAACCAAATACAGGCCTGAGGTGCTGTGAGGGCTTGGGGAACCAGGACCTCGCTTCTGGCTCCAGGTCCACGGCGCTAATGCTGAACCCACTCAGCCCTCCCCGGGGCTCACTCTCTCCTCTCCCATGTCCCACCAGTCCCCTCACGCTCTCCAGGGGCCAGTTAGCCTTCTTGGGAGTGTTCCACTCATTTGGACCAGGATTCTCTTGTCAGCTTGAGGGGCTTACAAGGCCATTGAGAAGGCCGAATGAACAAACCGAAGGGAGGCCCCACTGCGGGTGCTGCCCCCAGCGGGGGGACCCCAGGCTCAGCTGCCGGCCAGAGCAGAATGGGTGGTTCACAGAACTCCCCAGGAAACTCTTGGGGCCTCTTATTTTCCACCAACTTCTACTTGATATACACACATCTGCTTGCAAACATGACAAAATCATGGCTGCCCTTTCCCCTCCTCACTCAACGTCACATGAGGGGGGTCTCCCTGGCTGGTTTCTAACCAGAGCCATTCAGGGCAGGGGTCTGGGAAATGTGGCTCTGGATGCTTCCCAGCAATGCAGAGGACGTCATAGAAAGGGGTGGCAGTGACACTGGGGTGTTGGCCCATGAACGGAAAAGCACCTGCTGTGAGCAACTGACGGTGTCGACCAGCAACCACAGATGCCAAGGCTCGAACGTGGCACCAGAGTCTGATTAAACTTGACAGCGGGGCAGTGGTGAAGCACAGAGATTCGAGTCCCCACAAGCCTTCCAGGCTAATTTGCCTCAAAGTCCATTTTTCCCCCTCATAGGTGAGTTTGGTTAATATTTCTTCAGACCCTGATTCATGTGAGAAGGGCATGAGCAAGGTGTCTGCGGGGAGAGTTTCCAAACAAATGCCCTATGTGCACTTAAACATTGCCAGCCTCTAAGAACACAAAAATGCAAGCAGAAAATACATAATGAAAAGGGCTATACTTTATAATAGATGGGCAGCACTTAAAAATCAATGAATATTTCATCAGAGCCTTTATCATCCTGGAGAGACAGTTAAGGGATCACGTGACCTGCGAGGCACTTGGTGGCAAGGAGTCAGCCTTCCCATCTCAGCAGCAAAATGGGGCCTCTGCCAGGGGCCTCTGTAGCCCTGGGCCGGTTCCCGGAAATGTTTCTGCTGAGAAAGACAGTTTGGAACAAAGGTGTCCAGTCCAGCTCAAATTCTCTTTCAGCTCTGATTTTGCATAAATTTTCTCTTTTTGGCTTCCCAAAGATTTCTCTCCCTGAGGAAAGACAACATTCCAGAAAGGCCGCCCTGTCAGCCTTTTCCAGAGTCCTTGATGGGCACCGTCTGCATCAGAACGGTCTTAGAGCTCGCAGTGCCGGCCAGGACCCCGAGAGCACCCTGGAAATGCACGTGGCTGGAAGCTGCTGTGCACCCACACATGGGTCCCTGAGGTCCCTGGGATCTCAGGCTTCCCACAGCACCCACAGCCACTGCAAGGTGTCTCTCCGTTGGGCAGCACACATCAGAGCCACTGTCCCTGCTCTGGGGAGGTGCAGTTTGCTGGGAAGCAGGTGGGCACCCTCTCAACCAAGAGAAAACGAGGTGCAAAGCAGCAGGGTTTTGTGACTGAACAGTTAAGAGCCCCAAGGGCTCCATGGACAAGGCTGAGAGTGCCAGACCTGGACACACACCACCCAGCTACCCACAAGGAATGGCTTGCTGCCCAGCTGAGAGGCACTGTCTGTACCAACCTGCAGCTCTCAGATCCCCCAGGATCTGCCTCAGTGCCAATAGCCACCTGACCATGGCCATGTGGAGAAGTAGCCACACAAATGATCAATGGAGGAAGAGGTATAAAGACAGAGACACGCTTCCCCCAAAGAGGACACCTACACTGTGGTCAGCTGAGGCATCACAGATACCCTTGAACTGTTCTTGCCCACCCCCTGAGACAGGCGTTGAAGAAAGCGCCTTGCACAGAAACCCAGGACTAAGTTGGTCCCTGGATAGCCAGACTGGTGACAGTCTGCTCAGCCTCAGCCTCCTCGAGTCTGTGCACCTGGCACCTACCCAGATATTGCCTCCTCTCCCTGGCCCTCCCTGGCCCTCCCTGGCCCTGGGAACTTGCTTGCTATGGTGCTCATACCTGCTTCTCCACTCTCTCTAGACCCCTCTCCTTACTAAGGGCCTCCCCACTATGCTTTAGGGCCATCCCTGTCCATTGGCCAGCATCCCCAAGGCCTCCATTTCCTCCAGTTACTTCTCCTATAAGCAACGCCCACTGGACTCAGCCTTGCTCTGCCCCCAGTGTCTTTGTGGCCCTGACCTCTCCCTTGAGCCTTTTTGTGCTATTGCCTGGTCAGCTCCAGCAGCCTCCACCCACTCCGGCAGCAAAGAATGTGTTCCCCGAATGATGCCACCTGCCATGTGACACCCAGGGCATTTGCATTAAGGATGCCATATGAGACATGTAAGTCTCTGCAATTCTATGTGTCTAAACATGACAAACGGGAAAGTATGTAACTCCATTAATCTCTGCTGATAACACTTTAACCTTTCAGGCACAAAGATGCTTCAGACATGAAGAGATTCTTGGATGGAGACCCCCTCACCCTGACCCTGATTCATTTGTTTGCCATGAAAATACAGTCCCACATATAGTGACCTTAAAAGCCTTAAGTCTTGAAGACTCCCTAAAATTTGCACAGCCCCTACTTTGAGCTCTGCTTCTCAGACAGTATTCAAGACGCGTCACATGAGAGGCACCTGAGCCTCTTAACAATATGGCAAGTGGATTGAATCTGGAGGAGCACAGGAATTAAATCACCTTGAGGAGGTGGGGGTGGCCCCAGCCAGTGAGTGTCCGTTGATGACACCAATGCACTCATGAGAGCATGAGCTTCTCCCCCACGGAGCCAGGTGATCAGACCTGCACTGACAACAGTGTCAACCTCATAAACTCACAGCTGACGATGATCTTGGGAAGCAGAATAATTCAATAGTTGATAAACGGCCATGGTTATGTCTATTGACGTGTTTCAGGAAGCTTCATCTGACATGATGTTTTTAAAATCTAAAACTGAACAAAAGATGTTTCCACCAGAAAATAGAAAGTTTGAGTTATAATCCAGATAAAAAATATAATTCTATTGGAACAAAGTCATCTTTATAAAGAAAAGCAGGGATAATTCTGCTGAACAGTACTCAGAAGAAGCGATTAAGTTATTATTGAAACTTAGGGTATCCCCGCTAGCAATAAGAGTCATTAGTCTGATGAATGTCAAGGACTAATCTAGAACTAATGGGATTTAATTTTATGGATTGTTTTCATAAATATTAGAAAACATCTTGCGAGAGACATACCGTACTACTAATCTGCGTACGTGATGGATGCATGCGGACGCCCCAGCCCAGCTCCTGAATAATTCATCTCCACCGTTTTATTTACATAGGAAAATGATACTTGATTTGTTTGGCAGATTTTCAGATACAGCTTCTACTGGTAAACGGAGCCCCTGGTGTGCAGCAGAAAGGCACAGGGCAGTGGGAGGTGCACTGTGTGGGAGAAAGCAGCCTTTATCTCCTTGAATTCCTTCATTCTTGGGAAAACAAGCGTGTTTGATCTGGTCCACTCTAGAAAGTCTTAGCTCTGTAATGGTGCGTGAATATCTGCTTTCAAAAAAACGTTTATGAGCACCCTCCGCCTGTTCTCTTTTTAAAAAAGGCTTTTCATTCTCCTATTCTTGTGGCCTTCAGAAAACAAATAAGAAAACGGAAAGTTGGAAGGAGCCACGGAAACGGCTTTGGCAGGCACCAGGGAGATTTGGGTTCCTCTCCCCTCCCTCCCGGCCCGCAGGAGGGCGTCTGGGGGCAGAGTGTGCAAGAGGAAGGGTGAGCCTGAGGGTGAGTGACACGGCGCACTTTGGGGACAGCAGTCCCTGAGGACACTCAGCTGTAAGCCACCTTCCAGACTGTCACCGCCAACTCCCTTTGCTCGTGGGGACTCGGCAGACCAAGGAGGAGCCTGCTGTGTCTGAGCTGCTTCAGCCCTCCTCCCACATCACCAAGTTTTCCCAGGTGCTGCTGGCTCCCTCTCCCCAGCAGCGCTCTTCCCCTGAGCCTCTGGAGTGCAGAATTCCAGAAGGAATTTCTGCTGCTAGGGCAGGAAGAAGGCAGGGACTTTGGGTTAGCTTCCCTGAGGATGGCCCTGGCTTGTCCCCCTACTGGACATCTGTGCCTCCTTGCTGTCTTCCGCTCTTCATTCGGTATGCACAAGGCTGTTCCTCAGGTGGCCGGAAGACGCCTCCTGAGGCAGCCCAGGTCTCCAAGGTCTTGCTGGAGCTCAGTCTCCACTTCTCCTTCCCCAGAACTCAGGTCTCACCGCGACTCCTCCAGCAGCTCACTCCTCCTACTAAGCACTCTCCTCCCCTTCTTGGAGTGGAGGTGCCAAGTGGCACCAGAAACCTCCTTCTCAGGTGGGGTCTCACTTGTAGGTGAGACTCTGTGTGGCCAGCAGGTGACTGTGTGTCCTCAAGGCCCCGGCCTCTCCAGCCCATTAATCCAGCAAGCTCCCTCCTTGCCTTCCAGAACTGTTCTCAGCAATGCACAGGAGGCTGAACACAACAATAAATCCTTTGTCCAAAAGAAAAAAAAAACCACACACCCCAGGGCTGAACTTGGCTCCCAGGCTACCCAAGCCAAAGTCCTGGAAATGTATTTCTGGGGCATCCCAGAAGTCCCGGAACCTCAGTGCATGAGCTGTCCTGCTCCAGGCTGGGGTCACCCATGTGGTCTATCTGGCCTGCATCGTCCAGATGGAAACCAGCTTGGAGGCCTTTCTGGGGGACTTGCTGGACACTGTACTGTGTGTCACTCCCTCCACAGGGCCCTCTGCACTCTGCCCCTGTCCAATGGGAATTTTCTTTTTTTCCCTGGTGGCCCAGCCCATGGTTCTGTTCCCAGAAGCAGCCACTGTCTATGTGACCTTGTAACTCTGCTTTAAGAGGCTGGTGGTCTAGTGATGAGAGCACAGACGTGGAGTCTCACTTTCCTCACCTGTAGAATAGGATGATAATCGCGTCTGCATGAGGAGACCGTCATGAGGACTAAGATGGTTAACACTTGTGCTCAGAGGCCCGCACACACCTGAGTAGCACCATGGCGGTGTCCATTAAATCCCTAAGGACACACTCATGCACATGTAAGCTGTTCTCTCCTCCATCAACCATGACTTATTCTGAATCAGGGAAGCACTTTTCAGGACCATGTACCACAAATTGGCAGGACCTGGTTGCTGACAGACTAGGTCACCACTTCTTTGCAACTCAGCCTCAAGGCCTCATGTAAGCCCAGGTCAGGTGGGAGGCTCTCGCAGACATGAGGAGAGGAGAGGCTGGCTCTCCAGGCCTTATTCCTTCTGGGATGAGTTCCCGGGGAGCATGCCCACAGCCTGAGGAAGAAAAGCTCAGCTGGAGGTTTGCTTTGCCCTGGGAGCACTCCTCAGGCAGGTCCCTGCAGAAAGTTCCAGGCCATCAGTCACTGTGCCATGCCCCACAAGGGTGAGGTTTGGAGAAGCTCAAGCATGATGCACAGCAGAGCTGGAGCTGAGTGCTCTGCAGTTATCCAGAGGGAGGGACGTCACTCTGAAAATTTCCCTGGAATCCATTGTCAGAGTTCATGACACTTCCAGCAAGAACATGGTGACAGTAGCCAGGAAACATGTTAGCTTCCAGATAAATAATCAGGGGAAACAGCCAGACAGCTGATCAGTTCATCAATTAACCTATCCCAGTTCTTCCAGACAAGACCAGGTGCCACATGAGATTGAACACAATGCATTGATCACGTTGAAGCCGATCCATAGATGACTGTGTGAGTTAGGCCCTGGGCTTCACACTCGTTAAATCCACCTCTTCTCAAGTTTTTTCTTTTAGATTTTTTTAAGAAACACTTTTTTCCTGCACTTAGCTCCCCTTGTTGGGCCTTCACTCTCTTTCAGATTGTAGAAGATCAATGACGTGTAGGAGGCAGTTGCACCTCTTATCTCTGTAACGTCCTTTCACCAACATCGCCCTGGGAACTCTCTTGCTGGTCTGCATTTTTATTTCTACCCTCTTACTAATATGAAAAAAAAATTTTTTTAGGTTTCACAAGCAAAAAAAAACAGTCTTTACTAGGAATTATTGTATTTTGTTCTTTTTTTTTCTTTAGGAATCATTGTTTTCTAATACCCTCTGAAAAGTAAATCACTCTTTTATACGTGAGGCATCAACAAAGCAGAAATCCACTGTGAGCGCATTGACCTGAAATCTTTTTGTGACCAAAATAATCCCAGGTGCAGCACAAGTATTTCTGGAAACAATTAACTCTTTCCCTTTCCATAGCAACTTGACACAAATGGAGTGGAAGTTCTGGAAGATTTGCAGCTTATGTTACCATGAAATTAATGACAGAATTAAAGTGCATAAAAAGGGAAGAAATTCATTAGCATCGCTAGGCCCCAAGAATTTTTTTCATTTTTCTCTTAATGTCAACTTAGATCTTTAATCAACACTTCCTTAAAGCAGGAGAGGCTGGATTTCCTGAAGATTCTGATGTGGGCGGTAGGTGATATCTTAATTTAGACTCACTCACCCAATCTAACACATGTTTGAGGGAAAAAAAGAATATGAATCATTACCAGTTAATACAAAAGCGTGAAAGGCAAGATGCTTGTGCTACCAGCTCCATCTGAGACCCACACGGCACACAGGTACTTGAATCTCTTGGAGGATGCCCTCAGAGCCCACGGAGCTGCGTGAGAGCAATGGTAGAGACTCACCTTGCAGATGCCTTTCCCTTCCGACTGAGGCCGAGTGTGGGGTGAGATGACGGGTCCTGCCGTCCAGAGCTCGGCAGGCCTTGACGAGAAGCTTGCTGCAACTCTCTGCTCCCGCCACTGTGCACCTGCACACCCAGTGTGTCTTCCCTGCTTGCAGAAAAGAAAATCCTTGTAAGAGCCCTGTAAACCCCCTCCCCCCCAAAAAAAGCTGACTTCAACATCTTTAGGTGAAATCTTTGTGTCTTCATTAATTTATCAAATATTTAAGAGGCACGCTAGTGGAGTGTTGGAAGAAGGAGCCCTGGAGTAAAAAGATGAATTTTGGTGTTTATCAATTTTTGTTGTATAAATATTCCTAATATGAGCAATTTTAGTGACGCAGCAGGACATTAGCAGATGTGGAACTGGAGAAAGATTGATTGATTCTTTTGAGAATCAAAGACTGATTCTCATGAGCTCCTACAAGCCTCCTTCAGCACACCACTGCAAACAGCTGTCCTTTGCAGATATAGGGTAAAATAATAAACCCACAGAGCTAGAGCAGCACCTGCCTGGCCTTTGGGAGCACAGAGGATGTGTGATACACTTTCTTCCATAGTGAGACATCTCCTAAGTTAGTTAGAAAGGAATTCTCTCCAGAGCATTGAGGAAAGTGTATCTAGAGATATGTGGGGGAGCGGGGGTCTCAGTATGTTTATGCAACTATAACAAAACTTCTGAGACAGGAATGTCTAAAGGTCAGAAGCTTATTCTCTCACAGCTCTACAGGATAGAAAGTTCCAGGTCGAGGCACCAGCAGGTTCAGAGCCTGGCCTCTGTTTTTGAGACAGTGTGAATGTGAACGTCGGAGAGGAGAATGAGGACTCCCCGAGGACACCGGGGTGGGGGGGGACAGAGGTGGGGCACAGGGCGGACAGGCCAGGGACCAGGAGGGAAAAGGTGGGTTTAGGGAGGTGGTGGGTTCATCCAGGACATGCGAAGTTTGGAGCCCGTGCCTTGGGGGAAAGTGACAGAGGTGGCTGTAGATAAAGGTCTTGGCCACTGGGAACAGGTTTGGGGTATTACTTTTTCCTAAATGATTCTGATACTCACAGGCAAGAAATACAACAGAGTAATTTGGTCTTGATGCTCTGAGTCCCCTAATCTGGCCGCCTGTCTGGGAGAGTACACGGGAGTGACACATACATTTTTTTGACAGAGAATAGGATAGATGAAACAACAGAGATAGAAAAATAGAAATAAAAGGAAAAACATCTTAAAAGTGCTTAAAAAAACCACTTGACTCAACAAAAGTTTCTATAAGGGCTACAAGTGACAGGTAAATGTTCTCTATATTCTGCATCTTTGGAGGCGTGAAGCCTTTTGCTTCCCCACCGTTCCCTTTATAAAGACTTAAATGGCTGTGCTTGAGATATTGCTTCTGTCTGTCACAGTGGAAACCTGTCCAGCAGAATCTCTCATCTGTCAAACAGATGAAGCCAGAGCCTCTCCTGGCTGCTCTGATAATCAGTGTTGGAGGGAAGGGGCGGCTGCGGTGCTCGGAGTGATTTGTGCAGACGGCCGGTTTTAATGAAGAGCGGGAAGTCCTGTGCGTCTTCAGCAGTGTGCACGCTTAATCACTGGCCTTCACAACCTCCCTGGAAAAGCCATTTGTTCTATGATTATGTAACACCCAGATATATGTCACAGAAAGGCAGTGAGTTTACTATTTTAAATTAAATTTTATTAGTGCTAGGAAATTCCACAAGCCTGGCCAGCAAGCAGTCTACAGCACTGTGTCTTCATTCCCCTGGGGTATCTGACAGCCAAGACGCTCTCTCCAATGCAGACGCTGGTTCTGGCTCGTTTTCTCATGGAAAGTGAAGATTCTATTATAACGAAATGGAGGAGAGCAGCGTGTGACACAATGAGATTCTCGAAGTGGACACTCCACTCATACCCCTCAAGCTCTTTCTGACCATGAGCAGAAGGGCTCCCTCGGCCTCCCCCGCAGGTGGGCATGACGGGGTGAGGCACAGCCCTGGGTTTCAGGGTCATGCAAGTCAGGCTGTAACACACTCTGACGGTAAAACATTTGCTACCTCGTTAATGTTATGGGATATTTAAACAAAATGTGAATTATATTATTATCCATATCTTTTCTGCTTCCTCAAAAAACCATGTACCCAGGGGTAATTAATAGTGATTTAGTGCACTTATGTGCTGAGCACAATATCCTCTCTCCCTCAGCCTGGGTGTCTGACTCAGATTCCGTCCCATAGAGATATGGGGGGTTTCTATGGAACATTGGATTGGATGTAGCCCAACTTGAGATGCCCCAGGTCTTCTAACAGAGAGCATTTTGGAGAGGGGATTGTTGCCCAAGTGATGGAGTAATTGAAAGGCTTGGTAAGACAGAGTGGAGCATAGCACTGCAGGAGGCCTCTCAGCACCTCTGGCAGTGGTGTAGCAGATGCCGCCAGCCAGGGCCTTTGGCGGGGCCCAGTTGGGACCCTGGTGAGAGGGGATGCCCAGCAGGAGCTATAGCCAGCTGTGAAGGAGACACTTCCTTTCTAGAAGTGCCCCACAAAGCAGAGTTTGGGATGCCTGGGTTTCCCCTTGGCCACCCTCCGGTCTTTCTCTGCTGCAAGGACCTGGCACAGGCAGCTTCCTGACACCCAGAGGGGCTCGGGAAGGGCAGAGCAGAGGCAGCGTACATGTGCTTGGCTGTGGCCCCTCTCTGCACCCAGGCTCTGCCTGGTAACTTGGAAACTGCTGTCGCTAAAGAGGCAGCTTCTATTCTCACAGCACACCAACACGTGACTTGCTGTGGCCCACATAGCAAGGCAGAGCCACCATGAGCCAAGGCCCTGGGCACTGCTTCTATTTCTGCCCTCTGCCTTCACCATGAGAGGCACGTGTTGGTGCCGGCCCCCTAGACCCACCTGAGTGGGATAATGACAGACACGTGGAGCCTGGCCTCTCCAGTCAAGACTGCCTAGAGCAGAGACCGCAGTTGACCTGAGGACAGACAAGTGAGGCAGCCAACCACAGATGACAAGCAAACCCAGCCAAGATCAGCAGGTTCATCTCAGCTCCGCTGGGTCCAGTCAACCTGCAGATGTGACTGTGTGGCTTTAATCCCTGAGTTTGGGGGTGTTTTTTATGCAGAAAGAGTAAATAGGTGAAGGTAATATGTGTGTCTTGCAGGTGACTGTCACAGACACATCACTACACTATAAAATCAGATAACACCACAAAGGTTCTCAGACCTAGTCAAAGTATCCCGGGGGATGTCTCCAAATGTCCTGCTTCAACATGTTTACAAACTGCTGCTGACAGTACGTTTAGTGAGCTGGGGGCTCCTGTTTCCCACAAGGATGTGACTATAGTGTGTGGCAGGGCACAGCACCGCACAGCTGCCCCCACAGTGCCATTACTCTCAGATGAGGTCACTTGAGCAGGGCCCAGAATGACAGACAGATGGAGCCCGTGGGAGGGGAAGGTGCAGAGGCCCTCAGAGAGAGGACATGGCCTGTGCATGGGCACCAGGGCACCGTGGGCAGGGGCACCAGGTATTCAGATTACGTTAGATACATGAATGTGGTGAGAGATCTGCATGCCCTGGGGGTGGTTCAAGGGATAAACCTGTGAGGCTGGGCCAGAGACACTTGGCAAAGGCCATGGACAGTGTGGACCTGATCCCAGCAAGGGTAGACCACAGACAGATTGATCCCAGATGCCCACGGGATTAGGAAAAACTTTATGTAGCATTACAATGATTCTTAAAAATCTCTAAAGGCCCAATGTTCTCGCGTGTTAGCTACCAATCTCATGTAACAAATTATCCCAAGACTTAGTAGTTTAAAACAACAAGCATTTATTATCTAGCAGTATGAAAGGGTAGGAATCTGGATGCGATTTTGCTGGGTGACCCTATCTCAAGGTCTCTCCTAGAGTTGTAGGTGGGGTACCCAATGGGACTGTGGTCTTATCTGAAGGCTTGATGGGGAAGGATAAGATTTTATGCTCACTCCCTTGACAGTTGGCAGGACTCAGCTCCTTACAGGTCTTCTCCCTGTCTGCTGGGAAGAGAGCTGGTTTCCTCCAGGATGACTGAGTGCGAGTTTGCCGCTCAGAAGCCCCCCATCTTGTCAAGAGATTCTCAGTATTAAAGGCCCATCACTCATCCATCCACAGTCATGGAGAGGGGATAATGCCATCATAGATGCTGGGCAGCAGGGGCCATGGCCTCTCAGAGGCTGCTGTCTTGAGCAGTATAACATGGTGACAAGGTGCTCACACAGTGACTGACACTCGGGAAGTAAGATGGACTCAGAGAACGGCAGGTGCCTGTGTTTCCCAGCCAGGTGCTCTGGCCACGTGCTCCCCGCCTGGCCAGTGGACGTTGTTCTGTCTCACGTGAGCGTAGCTGTGTTGCTGAAGGTATAGAATTGAAAATGTTTAAATTAAACATGCCTAGGACGTGGCACCACCCCAACTTTACCTGTGTGTGTGCATGTACCCACATGTGTGAAACAACTAATTCTGAAGGACTGGAGGTGGGTTCAGAGAGCACAGAGGGGCACAGGGAAACCAGCTCAGAGGAAATGGTCCAGGTCCAGGTGAGAATAAGAAACATCTGTGGACAGAAGTAGACAGAGGGAAGTACTCGAAAGGTGCTTTAGATTTCCTAAAATTATAGTTGGTGATGAACCAGTCAGATCCAGGGAGAGAAAGACAAACGGTTAGAATTTCTCCCTTGTTAAGTTTTCTAGTATATTCAATCTCAGTAATGCTAATAAATCAGAGCCAGCGTCTGGGGCTGGGCGGGTGTGAGTCACGAGGGTCCCGGGGTCCCCTAGCACACAGCCTCTGTGGCACATGCTGTGCGGCCACAGGCTGGGAAGGAGAAGCACAGTGCCCAGCAGACGTGCGGAGCCCAAAGGTCAGCCTCGGGCCAGGGCACAAGTGTTTGTCACGCGGTAAAACTCAGGGCCAAATGCTGTGTTTTAATGTAGGCGCCTCTCTCTAAGAAGAGGGGCTTTACGCATGTGTGAACTCCATGTTACATGTTGAAGGGAGCTGTTCTGAGGGCTGAGAGTGAGACTGAAGGAACAGGGAGAGAAAGAAGGCTGAGAGCTGGGCGTCCAGACAGACAACGCGGAGGGTCTCCTGGACTGTCCCCCACATCCGCACTGCCCCTGCCTGGCCATCCAAGCAGGTGTGGCCCTGGCCGTCCACCTCAGCCTGCTGTCCACCTGCCACCTCAGCACTGGCCGTCAAGGTAGGCATGGCCCTGGCCGTCCACCTCAGCCTGCTGTCCACCTTCCACCTCAGCACTGGCCGTCAAGGTAGGCATGGCCCTGGCCGTCCACCTCAGCCTGCTGTCCACCTGCCACCTTGGCACCACTCAGGATTCAGCAGGTCCAACAGTTGTTTCCCTTCTGATACCACAAGGTTCCCATAGCTGGGTTCATAATAGGAGTTATTTTTTTTCCCCAAAGAGATGTCCCCTGTTCTTATTCAAGATGGGATTGTGACAGTATCTGTAATTAAGAGTAGCTAGATGCCAGCATAGGGAAATGTGTTTGAAAACCTCAGGATGACAATCTCCATTTAATCATTAACTTAAATTGGATGTGACTAACACTCAGTCTCACCTGGTGTGGCCTCCTCGGTCGTAGCCACTGAATTCTGTTTGTGTGTCTGACAGTCCATGGTGATGGATTCTATCTCAGCACCACAGGAGCTATTCCCAGTGGGCCAGCTTGAAAGTGGCCTTGCTTCACACCTGCAGACAGGTATCAAGTCTCCACTGACTGTCTTCCCTGGTGTATTTTGCTTGCCTCCCAGTGGAGAGGGGGAAAAAAAATACAGAAATGACCTCATAATGTGCACAGGCTCAGAGGCCTAAAAGGTGCCAGCGCTGGGACCTGGGACTGTGTGAGGCTCACATTTCAGTGGAGGCATTGCCAAGGTTTTGGACCCAAGATCAGCTCAGCACAGCCGAGACCAGAATCAGGAAGAGGCCTTGGTATAAGCGCCTTCCCAAATGAACCATTTTCAAATTTGAATTATTGGTACATTTGTTTATGTTTAGACTGCTCAGAGCAGCCTAGAAACACTGATTCTATAAAGAAAAACTGCAGTTAAACAAAGATTAAAAGACCAGAGACACTTGCAGTCTCAGGCAGGGCTGCTGAGGGTGGGAGGACGTGACATGCTGATAAGGCCTGATAGGAACTCATGGCTTAGGCCCAACACATGGCCCTGGCAGCCCCAGGACAGGTCATGTGGCCCTCAGGCCTGAGGAAGAGGAGGGATGATCACCCAGAGGGCTGTATTCCTGCAAGTTCACCACAGCAATTTTACAACATAGAGATATTCTGTAATAAGACCATTTGTCAATCCTTGCTGTAAAAATAAAAAATCTAAAAGTAAAAAATGTAAAAATAAAATCTTAAAAACAATGCATTAGGCGTTGGAAGTATCTACCTGGGTTGCTATTTAATAATATTTTGACCTCAGTAAGTTGACCTTTCCCTGGAGGTTTACCCCCCTACAAGGATTTAGCTGCTCCCTCGTGCCCCTTGCCTTCCTGTACAGTCTGCACCTCTGCCAATGTCCGTGGTTTCCACAGGAGCTGGAGACTCTCAGGGTCACCGGCACGGCTCGCTGCAGCAGAGTGACCACTAGGAGACCACTGTATTTCCTTCGACACTCAGTCTGTCAGATGGGGGCCCTTAGCGCCTCCCCCTGGGGTCTGGCACAGCGTGACCAGTAGAAAACAACAGGAGGGGCAAACTGGGCCGCAAACAGCACCTGTCATCTGCTCACTGTCACATGCTCCTGCTGGGGGAGCCAGCTGCCCTGTTAAACGGCTAACTGCCCAGAGCCGCCATGCTCTGAAAAAGCCCACCTAGCCTCCGGAGAGGCCTGTAGATGGAGGGCAGTGCCTGCCAACCCCAGGTGTCCCAGCCTTCCCTACACGGGGACCAGGCACGAGCTGGGACACACTGACTCCAGCGTACCACTTGCAGAAGTAGCAAACCTAGACAGTGAGTGCGGCCAAGGAGACCCAGCCAGGTCCAGCCCTTGTTCTACCTTTTATTGGTATCCCTATTGCAAATATTTCATATCCACTCTTGTCAGACCAAGTAAAGTTCCAAAATGCATCCGAGGGTTCCCGTTCAGCAGAGTGGCACAAACTATGAGGTGATGTGAAGCCATAGTCTTGGGCTCTGAGGAAATTATGCAATAAAGCCTTCATGGTGTGGGTTCCAGGGGTGTCTAAGGTTTGGGGCCAACCACTGCCAGGTGTTCTCCTCAGAGCTGAGCCCTCCTTCAGCTGGGTGCTGATCGCCAGTGCAGAGTCGCTGTGGAAGCCGCCTTAAATCAGGCACATATAGAGCAGTGCTAAGGCCCAGTTGTTAACCAAGCAGAACGCCCTTGACGTCACCCTGGCATGAAAAGCTACAGCCAGAGGACACCTTTTCAAGAGGCTTGTGCAACCGCCTCTGAGTTACACTGGCACTGGGCTGGCCCGTGGGCTAGGCTGGCACTGGGCTGACCTGTGGGCTATGCCGGTACTGGGCTGACCCGTGGGCTATCACGGTATTGCACATGTGTTTGCCTTCCATCCTTTCCCATGTGGCAGTGACCTCACCATCTTGCAGGGAGACAGAAAGAAGTACAGACCCCATAGAGGAACTAATCTTTAGCCAGATCAATGCTGCCTCTGGGAATACAGATGGTCATCCAGGTCTGTAGCCCCCAGGGATAGCTGAACTCGCCCTTACGCTGAGCCCCTGGCCCGGCCACTCCTGCCTTCCCAGACTTGGGTGTTGAGTCCCTGGCCCGGCCACTCCTGCCTTCCCAGACATGGGTGTTGTTGCTTTTTTTCATGGCTACTTGCTTCTGCCAGACTCATCTCACAAGTCCCCATCCTCGAGTCACCCGTGTTGGGTCACCGCTTGCCTCTGCCCCCCTGTCTGAGGTGACTGTGCTGTGTACACTCAGCATACAGCTGAACACCTCACTCGGACACATCTCACATCTATTCAACTCATTCTCTTTCCTGGTGGCCACTGCCGCAGCATTTAGAGGTTCCTGAATTTTGTTTTTCTTTTAGAGACGGGGTCTCATTCTGTCGCCCAGACTGGAGAGCAAAGGTGCAACCTTGGTCACTGTGATCTCAAACTTTTCCTGCCTCAGCCTCCCCAGTAGCTGGGATTGTGGGGGGCCCTCACCACGCATGGATAATTTTTTTTTTAATTTTTTTGTAGAAATGGAGTCTTTCTATGTTGCCCAGGTGGGTCTTGAACTCCTGGTGTCAAGTGATCCTTCCACATCAGCCTCCCAATGTGCCAGGATTATAGGTGTGAGCTTCCGTGCCCAGCCAGTACACAAATTACTGAGTTTATTTCATGTTCTTCTCTTCTGCTCTGGTGGCAGCTCCTGGGAGCTGGGGCTTCATCTCTCTCTTTAACCCTGGGGAACCAGGAACACGTTTGCAGGCCCCTCTCTGTCCCTCACCAGGCATGCATATTTGGGGGAGCTCTGGAAGTTCCAGACCAGGAGGCAGGACCCCATGGCTTATGCAGCTCAGTCACTGGCACCAGGGAACTCACCTGCGCGCCTCTGTCTAGCTCTGTTCTGCCAACGGTCCCCAGACAGTGCCCCAGAGGCTCCTGGGACATAGCAGGTCTGTGAGGTGGGCCTGAGCAGCTGCAGAACGGGGATGGAGTAAGAGCTAAGACCAGGTCAGGGTGCCACCCACATCTGGCTTGGTAAGGCCAGGAGCTCCCAGGAAGCTCCAGTGGGAAGGAACTGGTGTCATCACTCCCTGCAGTGGGAAGAGTAGGAGGAAGGCAGAGAGCCTGCTGCCCGGCTGACCCCGCCCAGGAGAGAGGTCTGTGTGCTGGCAACCCTTGCAAAGCCT
This sequence comes from Nycticebus coucang, assembly GCF_027406575.1. Taxonomy (NCBI): domain Eukaryota; kingdom Metazoa; phylum Chordata; class Mammalia; order Primates; family Lorisidae; genus Nycticebus; species Nycticebus coucang. The sequence goes on along the minus strand of NC_069782.1, from coordinate 158,569,208 downwards.
GGGTCCACTAAGTTGCTGCTGCAGTCGTGGCCAGAGCAGAGTGGGGCAGGGGCTCCAGGCAGGGGCCTGGCAGAAGGCAGTTTCTCCTTTGAAATGGGTACGTGGACACAAGGTCTGAACCTGCCTCTTAGCAGCTCTTTGAAATTTGGAAAACAATCATTTCCCCCTCTGAGCCCATGTGTCTGCTTTGAGAACCCAGTAAAGTGACGTATGCCACAGTTCCCCTCATCTGTAGAATCGTGGGTTTGTGTGACTCCTGATTTGTCCTCACTGATTCACCTGGGCAGCGAGGCGGCAGAAACTGACCAGGTGTTCAGGCACAGGAAGCACCGACCTGGGAGGGTAAGATCATGGAATGTAGGGAATTCACACTTCTCTCTTTCTCCTCCGCGTCTCCAAAGATCCCTGCCCCACTGACAAGCCGGCCCCTCTGCCCCTGTTTCTGTGCCCATGGTGATGCTGCTGGGCTGGCCGGACCACCTGCTGGTGTGCAGGAGCTGCCCGAGAGGATTAACTGAGGGCCCTTCCTCCCTCTGCATTCTTCTCTGCAATGATAGAATTGGGGTCACATTCATCTCCAGTTTAGCTGGACTTTGACAGACTCACCATGGCCTCTCTGCCAACTTCTCTTCATGCACTTTCTTTCCCAGTCAGCCCCCCTCAGCCCCGTGCCCTCATGGCTCCCTGCAAAGTTATCAGCGCTAGAATCTCCAGGGACAGCACCATCTCTGCAGCATGCTGAGATGACCGTTCTTCATGGAGATGCTTCTGGGGGTCACGTGGCTCATCCCCTCCTCCTGCACACCCGGCCTCTCCTTCTCCATCTGCAGACTCTCCCTCCTCCAGCAGGCCACCCAGTATCAAAGACCCTCCGACTCCTTCTCTCCGTTTATATCTCTCTCTGGGAAATCAATCCCATCTGTGCCCGCGACCTTGATTGCCACGGGCAGTGGAATCACATGTCTCCATCTCAGCTCAGGCTCCCCCGTGCTCCAAACGCCTACACATCTGACCTCTACAGGGCCTCTCTCCTGCAGGTGTCACAGATGTTCAGTCTTGATGTATTGAAAGGATCAACTCACAATCTCCTCCTCCAACCCTGGTCCTTTCCAGAATTTTCTTTCCCAGGAAATATCTCTACCATCCAATCAGTTTGACAAACTAGACCTCCAAAATCCATGACCAATTTTTCTTTCTGCTTTATCCAGCCCCAAATGTAATGCTTACCAAACCCTGGAGACTTTGCCTCTGAAGTCTCTCTCCCCCAGATCCCACCACAGCTGTTCTCATCCCAGCTGCCGCCACGTCCAGACCCTGGGAAACTGCCCTCTCCTATCAGGACTCCCCAGGTCCACTCTTGTCCCCTGGAGCCCAAAACAGAGATCTTTGTAAAAAGTCAAAACGGATGGGGTTGCCTTCCTGCCTTCAATCCTCCTTCTTTTTAGGGACTTTAAAATGACTTCTCCTTGCTTTGAGAATAAAGACCCCAGTTTTCTCCTTGGCTGTAAGTCCCTGCACCATCTCGACTGTTCTCGCACGTCCCTGAAGACGTCCCCGGCTCAGTCACACAACCTCGTGTCCTGGAGGGCACAGCCCTTTGCACGTAGGGTCTGTTCTGGTCACATTTTATCCCTGAGCCTAGCATTATGCCTGGTCCATAGTGTTCAAATAACACTTAAAAATAAATGAGTTAAAAATATCTTAGACATTTCCCCATCTCTGTATATCCCCAAACAAGACTGCATTGAACCTGAAAACTGGACCATTCACAGCAGACACCTCAGGAAAGGGCTTCAGAGGGCAGCTGCAGCCCTGGCTCTGTGGGGAACTCTGCTCCCTGCTGGTGCCGAGACTGGGGAGTCTTTGCTCACTGGGCCTCGGGAAGCCTCCTCACTCTAGAGGACCCCAGAGGACCTGCTCGTCCGGCCTGTGACCAGTCCCTCGTGCCCTGGTGTAGCCCGTGACATGTGCCTGTCTTCACAAACATCGTAGACGCTCTCTGTCTCTGGGCCTGGCACATTGGCACCTGGTCACCACCCAAGGGGCTGTCCTGCTTTGTTCCTCTTTATTTCCACTGAAGTTCAGCAGGATGGTCTGCCCCACCTTGAGTCTGAAATGTGCTTCTTCAAGTGAAATGTTTTTATGAGAAGGACAGAGAATGGTCTGACTGTAAATGTGCAGCTTATCATAAGCCTTGGTTGGTCAAACCAAGTCCACAATGCTTCCACAGGAGCAGCAACTCGAAATGAAAGTCACTGCGGCTTCCTTGAAAGGGACTCGAGGTCCAGGGAAGTGATGGGGCTTGGAGCAATTGGAGAGGGTGGATTCAGTGGTGTGTGAACCGGGAGAGAGGGGCAGCCTCGGGAGACGGGGGACTCAGTCATCATAGTCCAGCCGTGGGAGTCCCAATGGCAGCTCACTGCTCTGGGCCTGAGGACGTGGAGGTTGTATCTTTTATGAGCTCCAGATGGAGAGCTCGGGCTTGTTCTCCTCATCCCCCCAGTGCCTGGATGGTGTCAGCCAGCAGTCAGAGCTCTCTCTGGGGGCAGGTGCTACCCAGAGAAGCATGTGGAATGTGAGTCTTTGTAGGCACCTGCTCCCTGTTACTGCTCCACAGCAGGAAGTGGGGGGGGGAGGGTGGGACAAGGTGGGCAGGAAGGGAAGTGGGGAGCCCAGCTCTGGCCCACAGATCCACAGATCCCACCTGCCTCTGTCACGGGGCCTCTGTGGAGAGTGGAGATGGTTTGGGGGTGCCAGGGTCACCTTCAGATTTTTCTCCTGTCTCTATTTCTTTCCCACTCTCTTGCTAATAAAAGTCAAGACAAATATCAAACTGCAGAAGCGAATGCCCATGCCTTTGGTCTCTGATGCAGGGTGACAGCCTGTTCTCCTAATGAACACGCCAGCATAGCCATATGGTAAAGACCTGGCTCTTCTCATGAGCAGTAATAGGACATTTTGCCTCTCATCTGAAGGCTTCATTCGCCCTGAAAGTGTGGTCAAGCTCATCCTGATTTTTCCTGCAGGGGCTTTCTGGTTGTGTGGGCATGGCTGGAGCCCAGCAGTCGGGGGTCCTGAGCCAATTAAGGGTGTTTACTGTCCGGTGACAAGATCAGGAAGGCATCCTCAGAGAGACTCATCGCCTCTCCTTCAAAGGGAATAGGATGTGTGGTTGTTTCTGCTAAGGGTATAAAACTTTTCAAATGCTCCCCTAATATGCTATTTTGACAGATATTTGTTTCCATGAGAAGTAATGATTTTCACAAGGGAAACAGATTGGAAAATGATTAGATGGAGGCAGAGCTTTGGAGTGCGGCTCCTGGGAACACATTCCTGAATAACGTTGCCTGCTGCAACCCGTGGTCCAGGCGGAAGCTCCAGCCGTTGTCTTCTCCCATCCAGACCCCTGAGGCCCATCCTGGGGACACCCCTGCCCTGCCAGTGTCCCCTGGGGCAGGGTCCAGCGTTGGTCCTGCAACAACAGGACTAGATCCAAGAAACAGCATAAGAAAGAATGTGGCTGGCATCTCAGAGCCAGAGAAGTTTCCAATTTCCTCTTTATTGAATTGCAACATATTGATTCATGATGATACCGCGGTCATCAGTAATCATTGTGCTTTATAAAGCACTTTAAAAATTTTCAGAGTTTCCATATATTACATTCTTCTAAGTGACAAAAATCAGAATAGGATTCTTGTTTAGATCGGAAGTTTCTCTTCATTCAAAGAGGATATTTTTATAGGATCTGTTCACTGGGGCCTCTACGTGGATCATTACAAAAGTTTTCAGATACACAAAAATTAAGATACATAAAATTCACATGGACAGAAACAAATGAAGCCCTCCCAGCAGCACCAACAAGCCCAACAAGGTGAAAAGTGCACAGGTGAATCAGAAGGACGCTCGGGACTGTGTCTCTCGGGAGTGAAATAACGGACCGTAACGCAGTCTGTCTCAAAACTGTCATAGTGACCTACTTATTAATAAGGTCTTTCGTCACAGTTTGTAGATGGCTAATCTAAAGGCAAAGTAGCGTTCTTAAAAGATGAAACCCCTACAGAATACCTCAGGCTTGGTCCCTGTTGTTTATGGATCTCTGTGGAGCACCAGCCCACACCAGTTTGCCCTTTGCCAAATTAGCCACTCTGTGTCAGTGAGGGTCCCAGACGTGAGTGTCAACGCACGCTATCTTCACCAGCTACCAGAAAGAGCTGCAGTCTGCAGGTGTGCGGTGGCCTGGGGCGGCCAGCGTGGTGCTGTCAGGAGGCCTGAGTTGGGCCCCTACCACTGTGGATTCTGGGAGAGTTTGGTTAATATCTTGATTACAAATTCTGTCTGATGAGCAGACTGAGGACACAGGTGCATTACAGAACCATCTCAGGGACAACAAAGAGAGGGATGGGAAGACAGGGGTTTATGGACATGGACACGGACACAGCCGTGCCTGTGAACACTCACAGATGCTTGGCAGAGCCCGGGGGCTGTGAGACCTGGGGTTTGGCCTCCCCCGGGTGGCGCTTTGCTGGGAATCTCCAGATGAGGTCTTGGTATTAAAACATTCGATAGCATATTTCTTTCTCGATTTAAAGGAAAAATCATTCACACACTTAATTGAAGCAACAACTAAAGATGGGCTTTTTGACATTTGTAGAATGTCACTAAAAATCAGAGTTGAATGAATTAATCCCCATTGTCATTAGAAATATGTTTGGGTTGGGTGGCGCCTGTGGCTCAGTGAGTAGGGCGCCCATATGGCCCTGGCCAAAATCTGCAAAAAAAAAAAAGAAATCTGTTTGGGGAAGACTGCCTCACTGTCTGGATCAGGGCTGGTTAGAAGGTGGACTGCCGTCCATCTGATTTGCTGGACAGGGTTTTTCCTGCTGAAGCGTCCCAGAACACTTTCCAAAATTTAAGACGTTGATGTGTTATCAAGAGAAACGGGCATTTAACTTTTATAAGATTCAATTTTATTTATTTTTTTTAACCAATAGAGAAGTTTATTTTTCTGTAACGTATGATGTTTCAAACAGGGGTAGTTCTGTTGCTCCTCATTCATAAGGGATCCAGACTTCTGTCTTTCTATGACATCGTGCTATTACGTGGTTTATATACTTTAGGGGGCTCTCCACATCAGTGTCAGCATCTGCAGCTTTGAGACTTTGTGATGTGGGCTATTCTTACTGGACACTGACATTTTAATAACATACACAAAAATTAGTCACATTGGATCAAAGACTTAAATGGTAAGAGCTAACTGTATTAAAACTAAGAATTACAGTCAGATGCATATGGTTTATACACACAAAAATTTGTCTATAATTTATGGTAAGGAAACTGGATAAAACATAAACTATAAATTGGCAACATGTGGCCTTCTGTGAGCAAAGTATACAGTAGTAGACGTGGTCATAAAATCAGATGCGGGTCCTTATGAAACGTCGTAAAACACCGATGAAATGCCAGAAAGCCGCTGACTTACTTGACAAAACAGCCAAACTCCTCTGGGAGGGAACCTGTGTTGGTTCACAAACGATGTATCTGTTGTCAAAACCCACCCCCCAGATCCTGTCCAGGGAGGGGAAAGACGCCCGGGGGAAGAGCAGCGCCTGCCCAGGGCCCGGCTGGTCTGGCTTCGGGAGGCCGGGCCCAGCAACCCATCCATACATTCCAGCTGCTCTCACTTGCAGGATCCTGAGCAGGGAAAGGCTTTATTCATCACTCTCTGTGATTTTACAGCTTTCCCTGGTCGGGGAAATGAAGAAGAAATGAGAGTGGGAGGTGAAACCTGGAACTTACAGGTGAAGTGGGCCTGTGAGGCCATTGGTTTTCTCTCCTTCCCTGCCGACTGAGAAGACCAAGTATCACAGAACCAACTTGCCGGGGTCAGGGGAGGGGTCAGGGAGGTCCCGCCTCACTGATCACCCTGCTGCACCGTGCTGCTGTCCATTAGAGGACACGGCATGTCCCCGCATCTTATGACACTGGCAGGACAGTGTCCAGGCGGTCTGAGAGAGATGCCAGCACCGGGTCCAGCCCTTTATCAGTGCATGAAAAAAATAGGTAATAATCTCCCTCAATATCAATTTTGCCTTTCAGTTTTTTTATTGAAAAATATTTCTCATGTGCCAAATCTTTGGCAGACATTATGTGGGATGTCCCCTGGCCCAGCGAGCACAGGTCTAGCGATGAAGGAGTGAGCAGGTCTGCCGCTCCTGCCAGCAGAGACTGATAGAAAGGGGGCCGGGACGCTGGACCAGGACGCTGGACCAGGACACAAGAGACACCAGCGGACTCAGGCAGTCCCTGTCAGGAGCCATAAAACTTCAGTAAAACATTTTTGGTGGGCAAATTGAAAAAAGATAGCATTGGTGAAATAGCATGAGCATGGCTGCCTTCCGAATTGGAAAAAATATGTGAAAATTGCTATGTCCTTTGGCCTAGCAATTTAACTATAAAGAAATTATGCCAAGAAACTAAGTAGAAATTCATTTGATAAATTACATTCAAGGGTTTTCAACACAGTTCACTTTGTATTAAATGTAAATATCAAGCAAAAAGAAAATTGCTTAAGCAGATTATAGTATGTCTACAAAACAGAATTCTATAAGCCCATAAAAATCATATAATATGAGAATACTATTTGACATAGTGAAAATTCACACTGCTGTGAACCTGTACATGTTTTCTTGAGAATTTATCTTCATGATACTGACTTTTTCTATTCGTGCACATGGTGTGTCTCCCAATTTTCTTAGATATTTTAATGACTTTTTCAATGAATTTTTATAATTTTTATTTATTTTTTTTACATTTATCCCTTGATATATTTCAAAACATTTTCTACATATTTTTTGCCTTTGTTAGAAATGCAATTTAATTTAATATGTTGATAAAATAGACACAGCAGCTTTCTTTTGCTTGGTATTTCCCTGGAACATATTTTGGCCCCTTTACAAAAGCATTCATCCTCATAAAACTTTGCTGATAGACACAAAATAGGCTGAAAAGTTTCACCCCAGAGTGTTCACAGCACATACTCCCAAGCCGTGTCACCATGGGCAGTTCTATTTATTTACTTATTTTCGTACTTGTATTATTCTGCTAGTTTTCAACTCTGGAATTACATATTCATTTTGTGATTTGAATAAACACACAACATAACATTTGTATCCAAAAACATACAGGTTTTTAAAGTCTCCTCTGTGCAGCCACAGTCTGTGAACCACAGGAGGGTGCAAACATGTTTTATTTTATGACCCCAAATATCTGCACTTTTGAGCACACTTTTCTATAGCTAGGATTCTTCTCCTCTTTCTCTGTAATTTTTCAATCTCAGCTGAATAAACACCACCTCATTTGTCTCTCCCACAAAAACAACCTTTAAGGCTGTATTATATATACACAAATACATACTAAGTTGGAACCCCAAAGGCGGTGGTCATTGTAGACAACTGAGAGGAAAGATTTACCTTCTAAAGTAAAATAGAAAATTCAGACCCAGGATGAAAACATCCCTTCAATAGAAATAACTTATTTTGCACTAGAGAAAACTGTTGACACCAGCATGGGTTTCTATTAAGAAAGGTATTGGCCGGGTACAGTGGCTCATGCCTCTAATCCTAGCACTTTGGAAGGCTGAGGCAGGTGGATTGCTTGAACTCAGGAGTTCAACACCAGCCTGAGCAAGAATGAGATCCCATCTCTACTAAAAATAGAAAAACGAGCAAAACTAGCTAGGTTTTGTGGTGGGCACCTGTAGTCCCAGCTACTTGGGAGGCTGAGGCAAGAGGATGCTTCAGCCCAGCAGTTTGAGGTTCCTGGAGGCTGTGACTCCATGGTACTCTAGCCCGGGCAACAAAGGGAAACTCTGTCTCAAAAAAAAAAAAAAAATTGAGGCATGGATATGACAGAACCATTGAAGAGGTCATAGGTCAGAACCTCCAAAGACAAAGACACTCGTGACATCACCCCCAGACAGCAGGTGCTTAAGATAATCAAGGTTCATGGAGGTCACCAGGAGCCCTCCACTCACTCCCCTCAAAGAAAACCGTACCTCTTTCGAAGGGGAGGAGGAGGTGGAAAGAGAGGAGAAACATTTAAACCTGGTGCTAACAGTGGTCCTTCTGAGGAAGTGACAGACATTTATTCATAAAAGCATGAAACACCAAAGGGCCGACCCCAGAAGCCTATATTTTTCTTTTAATCCTTTGGCTTGACTCCCTCGTCTATGGTCAGCTGAGTAGCAGCCAGCCCTGGAGGGAAAGTGTAGGGGTCAGCTCAGACAACCCTAACAAAGCACCAGGGACTGAGTGGCATGGACAGCACCTCATCCTCACAGCTCTGGAGGCTAAGAAGCCCACAGTCGAGGCACCTGCAGTCTGGAGCTCAGCGAGGGCTCTCTTCCTGGCTTGTGTATAGCCACCTCCTTCCTGCACCCTTATATGATCCAGAAAGGAAGACCTGGTATCTCTTCCTCTCCTCATAAGGGCACTAATCTCATCACACAGCAGCGTCTCATGATCTAATCACCTCCCAAAGGCTTCACCTCCAATACCATCACATTGAGGGGTAGGCTTCAAAATATAATTCAGCATTCAGCCATAACCGTGAATGCCAAGACCTCTCACCCTGCTCCCAAATATCCACCTAGCACTGGTGGTGACAACTCCACTTTTGCCTCCAAGAGTCTCTGAAATGTTGGAACGAGGTGCCAGATCAATTAACTGCAAGTTTCTGCCTCAGCCCTAAAGACCAGCATAGGAGCCCCATTTAACATTCCTGCCCGAATCATGCCAGTTTGTCAACTCATAGCTTCTTAGCGATTAGATACACAGACTAAGGGACAGCACTGCAATACCCCCAATCGTAAGTTAGTAAAATAAAAATTACATTGATTAGCACATTCCCAATTTGTAAATCCTATTTTGCTATAAAAAAAAAAATTTTTTTTTTTTTTTGAGACAGAGTCTCACTCTGCCTCCCTAGGTAGAGTGCTGTGGCGTCACAGCTCACAGCAATCTCAAACTCCTGGACTGAAGCCATCCTCTTGCCTCAGACTCTCAAGTAGCTGAGCTAGTTTTGTTTTGCTTTTTTAAGATATGGAGTCTTGCTCTTATTCAGGCAATCCTCCTACCTCGGCCTCCCAGAGTGCTCAGGTTACAGACGTGAACCACTATGCTCAGACTTAGGAAATTTTGGAAATTGAGTCTATCTCCCTGTGCAGGCTACAGTCTGAGGCCGGAGGCGCTGCTTCTCCATGGCCTGGTTTGAGGGCCCTGTCTCTCTGTCTCACTCAGGTCTGTCACCCCATAGGACACCTGCATTTTCTCTCCCACTTTGAATACTTCTTTCTCACAAATCTTACAGAAGATCATCCAATTCCCGGCTGTTTTGACAGCTCTGTTTGGCAAATTTCAGACTGGAACCCGACAGGTAACAAGGTCTAGGATGTGTGGTTGTTGCTAGTTACAGACCTCAGTGGGAGGGAGGCAGACAGAGAACATGTGAAAAAAGAAAAAGCCGTGATAATGTTTTGGCTTGTCTGAATGTCGCTTTTGCCTGTTGTCTGGAGGTCATGGCCTATGAACTTCAACTAAACTGAGAGAAATCACCTACCTGGAGTTTAACTGAGCTGCCGTGTGTTCCTCAAGGCACCCAAGACCTGTGGGGACCTGTGCCGTGTGCAGGACATCTGCCTCTGTCCCGGACTTCTCCAAAAGCTGCCTGCCCTCGGCGCTCAGTCCCCCTGACATCTCCGAGGTTCCAGTCTGCCCCACGGCACAAGCCACTGCAGGCCCCAGCACAAACCCAGCCCAGCATCACTCAGCAAGACCCGACACCAGCTGCCCCTGGGACAGTCACACCCAAGGCCTTTGTCCACGTGGGTGGCACTGGCCCCAAGATAGACCTGTGGGGAGCACTGTACCAGTGCCTGGTAGAGATCCAGAGTGGGCCTGTGATCATGCCCATTCCTTGGTGCCTACAGATTTTCAGCAATAAAACCTAAGTAGGCAGAGCAGAGCACATGGCAGGGCCTGGTCCCAGTAAGCTTGTAGAGCAGGAAGAGCAGACAGCTGTCCTGGAGCCAAGACAGACAGGTCTAAGGGTGACTGGTGAAAGCCAGGATGAGGACACATCCCTGATCTGTCCCCCACCAGGAAAGCACAGTGTCAGGCCCCTGACCTGTCCCCCACCAGGAGAGCATGGTATCAAGCCCCTGACCTGTCCCCCACCAGGAGAGCACGGTGTCAGGCCCCTGACCTGTCCCCCACCAGGAGAGCACGGTGTCAGGCCCCTGACCTGTCCCCCACCAGCAGAGCACGGTGTCAGGCCCCTGACCTGTCCCCCACCAGCAGAGCACGGTGTCAGGCCCCTGACCTGTCCCCCACCAGCAGAGCACGGTGTCAGGCCCCTGACCTGTCCCCCACCAGCAGAGCACGGTGTCAGGCCCCTGACCTGTCCCCCACCAGCAGAGCACGGTGTCAGGCCCCTGACCTGTCCCCCACCAGCAGAGCACGGTGTCAGGCACAGTCCTGCTGATTTAGGTACCTTGCACCTGCCAGGAGAAGAAACTTGGGCACTGGTGGAGCAGACTACCAATGTCACAGTAACCGATTCTTCCTGCAGGTGCTGGTGGAGCAGACCAGCAACATCACAGTAACCGGTCCTTCCTGGAAGAATGCCCTTGGGGAAAGGAGGCCCAGCAGCCCAGGGTGGTACCCAGGTCTGGTGTGGGTGCCTCTAAGGCACTGGTTCTCAACCTTCCTAATGCCACGGCCCTTTAATACAGTTCCTGTGGGTTGAGAATAGCTGTTCTAAGGTTTCGGTATCACCCATGGTGTTGAGGTTGGAGTTACATAACCTTTACCATTTTGCTAGAGTTACAGATCTTCATCTTTCTTTTTTTGAGTTACACATTCTCTGTATTTTCCGAAAGTATTCTTCTATTCATAGCTAACATTTTTCATTTGATTTTTATGGCTCTTATAAATGAAGGGGGACTATATCAAATGCCCTTTTTAGCTTCCACAATCTCATTTCATGATTTTTATTCTGATGGGATAAATTTCACCCTATAGGTATAATGGATTATCTTCATGGATTTTCAATTATTGAATCAATCAACCTTTATTTCAAAAAATAAGCTGCTGAGTGGTGGCTGATTACTCTCAGAACCTTTCACTGCCCTTCCTCTGGGTGCTGGGAGACCCGGCACGTTGCTCCTACGTTCCTGGTGCTTTTCTCCGCCCAGCAGTTCTGGTCCTTTCTGCTCCCAGGGCTGCCTTCAATTCCGCTGTTGCCTTTGGGATTTTTCTACACCCACGAGCTCAGCATGTCCCGCCCTGCTCACACTCTCTTTCCCCTCTCTCCCTCCTGACCCTGTGCCTTTTTGCCTCTGTCCCTTCATACCTCTTCAAGCTCTGAGTTTCCAAAACACCATTTTCAAAGATATGTCCTTCTTCTTGGTCTTCACACCAATGCTCACCTTCCCTGTATTTTAGTATTTTTAGAGTCCATGGTAAGCCAGCATCTACCTAAAGACGACATATCTGGAGTGGCCTTAGTGCCCGAGACCCCCGGACAGGGCAAGGCACCCTCCCCACATGGTTAGATAATAAACTCTCGCATGTGTGGGGGTTGAGTCTTCTCTTTAGGTTAAGGTCATAAAGGTATTTTTGTCTCCTCCAGCATATCCCTGGGTATTGAATACCTGGTAGTTTAAATAGCCTAGGTCATTTTGTACAAAATGCTCCCAAATCTCAACCCAAATCCATAAAGGTTTTTCATGGAGGCTACATGTTCACCAGAGGTGGGGGAAGGGGAGGGTGATTCTTGCTCAGCCTGGTCCTCACCCCAGGACCTGACTGATGGAGCATCCCTGTCTCAAACAGAGGCCACAGAGCCCAGCCTGGCAGCCACATGCTCCAGACCCGAGATGACACTCAGTGGCACCTGTGACAGCTGCTTACAATGCCCAGCCAGACCCGTGGTCCTACCTTGCCCAGACCACCACCCACACAGGAGGCAGGGTCTGTGGCCATGTCAGCCATGACTCTCCAGCACTGTTTCTGAATTTGAAGTGTGTCCAAAGAGCTCAAGCCGACTGATACCATGCCCTCTCCTCCTCTTCAGCATCAGCCACAGTCAGCAAAGGTCCCGGACGTGCTCCTGATCCTCTTCCTGCCCTGGAGACGGCCTTCAGGCTGGCGAGTGCCTCCACGCCCTTGATTCCCATGCTCACCTGGAGCCAGACTGCGGCCCTGTGTGTCCAAACTGAACTCTACACCCCCACCCTACAGCTTCCCCTGCCCAGTCTGGGCTAGTCCAGCCACGGCTTCTCAGGTGCCGCAGCCCCTGCCGTGTCCACCTCCTCCTGGCTGCTCTGCCCCAGGGGCTTTTGGGTAGCCCCTATCTCTGTACTCTGTTTCCAAGGCCACCCGCTCTCCAAACAAGCCATTGACATGTTTTGCCTAAGCTGTGGCAACAGCTGCCAAATTAATCACCAGGCGTCCAATCCGATCTATGCACCACATGGCAAGCAGAAAACCTTTAAAACACCAACCTGATTATGTCACCACCCGGCAGGGAGCCCCCTGACTTTCAAGTACCCTGGTGCTGAAGTCGAATACCGACTGCTGGCTCCCAGCCCCCTCGGTCCTCTGTACCCTCCCCACAAGGGCTGCCCTTACCCACCTATCTCCTCGGCTCCAGCCTCTTGGGATGAGGACACAGGGCCTGGTGTTTGCTTAGCTGTTGGACATCTCTAAATTCCAATAATTTTGTACCAATGGACTCTGCCGTTTCATCTTCCATTAAGCCCCACAAAGTACGCAGCCAGCTTGTTCCTGGAGAAGGCTCCTACCCCAGGACCTTGCCCCAGCCAGCCCTAGTGTTGGCAATGTTCTTCCCTCCCCTGCCCTCCTACCAGACTTCAGGGCTTGGAATAAATACTTCTTTCTTTCCCAGGAAACCTTCCCAATCCCCCAGGTTCCAGACCTCTGAAGCTTTCTCTGTAACCCCCATCACACTTGTACCCTCCAGGCAGTCTGTTTCTGATCTGTGAGTTCCCAGGTGGGCACTTCATCTGCTTCCAGAAACGCAGTGTGGTCAGCAGCACCTGAAGGGGCTGCCCTAGAGTCCAGCCCTGCCTCATCTACTCCTGGCTGTGTGACTCTGGGCAAGTTACTCAAGCTTCCTGTGCTTCGGTTTCAGAGGGCTGCTAATTGCAACCAGGTTAAGTCTGAATTTTAGATGAGCAATACACAATTTAGTCAAAGATTCCCCATACAATATTTGGGACAAACTTATACTAAAGAACACTGCGCCGTTGATCCGAAACCCACATTGAGGAGGGTTCTGGTGCAGCTCTGCCCTCTGTGGGCCTCCCACAGTCCGGGCCTGAGCACTTGCTCCAGAGTGATGGCTGAGCAGACGAGTGACCAAGTGACAGCTTCTTCAAGAATAAAACACTGGGAAATACCAAGACACATGGTGCACAGCCTGCTACACCCTGAGCCCCACACAGATACCAGAGGTTAGTGTTTTATCACTAGAACAAAGTCTCCCAGGAAAGAAGCGCTTGTCTGGGAAGCTGTGCTGTCCCGAGGCCCAGACCACCCGGCCAGACAGAGCAGTATTGTCTGGAGGGAATTTTTGTCACACATTTACCTCAAGGAAAGGTTGGATGTTCTTTTCCTTGAACACATTATGGGAAGCAGATTTGCAACTGGACAGACACCCTGGACGCTCATGAGCAGATGTCCCCTCTCCGTAGCTCGCACCAGACTGTCCTGATGACAAGGTGCAGCCACAGCCTCTAAGCACCCCAGTGGGGCCTCTGTGGGGGACATCCAGGAGGCACTGCTGGGGCTCCTGTGGCCTCTGTGGGGGACATCCAGGAGGCACTGCTGGGGCTCCTGGGCAGCCCCCTGTCCTTCCTGCCCCCAACATAAATCCAGGAGCCTCCTGGGTCTGCTGGATTTAGTGAATGGAAATTCAAGGTACCCAGATAAAACTGAATTTCAGATAAGTAACCATTTTTTAAGTACCGTGTGACCATAAAGTTCGTGTGCAATTTAAAATAGTTGCAATCTTTATGGTCACCCTATATAAGTACACTCCAGTCAATATTTGGGATATACTTATGCTGAAAAAAAATTGTTCATTTTCTATCTGAAATTCAAACTGAAGTAGGTGCTCTGTGTTACCTGGCAATGGACACCAGCCCCACCCACCCTCCTGTAGACCTGAGTCTCTGTCCCAATCAGCCGTCCTCTCTACCACCTCCCTTCTTTGCTCTGACCCCTTTTTCCTCATGCCTGAGTGTTCCTCTCCTGAGCTGCCCAAAGGACAGGCAGTGTGAGCAGGCTCTGGGGACAGGATGATGGAGGGAGACGGTGTACAGAGAGATGGGCCGGTGGCCACAGAGGCTTCTCCCACGGTCTCTGCCCATCTCGGATCTCATTTGTTTTCCACTCAGGAGGCTCCCTCCGTGTGAGAATACCCATCTATCTCCCTGTCTCCTGTCCAGGAGGGGCAGATCCTGGCCGCTGCCTCCCCAGTCACACAGGCCCCGACTGTGCTGACATGTTCTTCCCATGACGACCCCATCACTTTTTCCTCTTCTCGGTAAGTCTGATCGCATCTCCCTGACTCCCTTTCCCGCTCACGCGGGAGTTATCTTCTCCCGTCAGTCTTCACTGGTCTCTGGCAGCCTCATCAATATTACGGCGCGGGAAAGGACTCAGGGAAGCTGCCTTTGCTAATTTTATAAAATGGGAGAATTTTTCTTAACACCGAGCAACAAAGGGCAGCTTTATTTTCAGCAATAATTCTGTTTCAGAATGTAAGGGTTTTTATCCTGGTGGATCTTTGGCATCAGAGTTACAAACTAACTTCACATTTTTCTAAGCTGGAGATTATTAGTGAATAACCACATCTGAGTCCTAATCAGGTTTCTCACAGCTTTAGGTGGTTCACAGAAACCTGGAAAGGGGCTCTTTGCTCCTCCTGGTGAAGCTTCTGTTTGCCTCCAGGTGCGATCTCTCTGAGCCCACGGGTCATCTAAGCACAATGATGGATCCTCTGGGTCTTTAACTCACCTGTCCAGGCAAAGCCACTACACAGGCAGTGGAGAGGCTGCCCAGGTCCAGGGCAGGCGGCCTCTCCAGTGGCCTCTCTGTTCCTCCTCACTCACGTGTGCGGCCTAGTCTGTTTCTGGTGGGGAAGAAAGACAGTAGGGTTTGCATTCTGCTCTTGTGGAACTGACATAATGTCCCTTCCTTACAGGCCATGCTTCCTGTCACCTGGAAGGAAAGGCGATCAGGCACACCCAAGGTCAAAACGAAGTCATCAAACTGAATAACGGGTCAAGTTCATTGTACACAAAAGAACATGTGCAAGCTGGGGAGGCCTCCAGGCAAAATCCGCCAGAGCAGCCTCAGGGTGGCAACGGGCTGACCTAGGGAGCAGACGTAATAGGGAGCAGATATGATAGGGAGCAGACACGATAGGGAGCAGACACTATAGGGAGCAGTGCGAGGAAGCATAGGGATCACCAGGGGCACGCAGAGTAGTGGCAGCTTCCATGGGGTGTCTCCTATGTCAGGATTTCCACTGTGCCGGTCGGCCTAGAGTCTCATTTAAACCCTGGCCTCTGCTGTTGTTTCTTGAGCTCAATCTAGTGGAGGTTATTTTGGGGTTGTTCCAATTTTTATATTTTTAAGTTCCACAAGTAACCAATTTGTTTTAGTAAAACTGATTTTAAAAGAAAAAGTCATGGTCTGGTAGTTAACTCTTTATGTTTTATGTTATTTTTCTGAGGTCAACTCTCTGGTGTAACAGCCCTCTGTGAGGAGAGGTATTTTCTTCCAGATAATTGCAAAACTTAAACCACATGACAAACCATAGTCACCCGAGTATTTTATCCTCTTAGTAAGTTGTGAATACTGTCTCTGACTAGTGTGATCCTCAAGGCGGCTCCATCAACTCTTAGCCACACAGAGCTCAGCCCAGCTGCACCATCCGAAGTGGGACAGAGTCTGTGTTGTGTAGACCCCACCTGTGCATGGTGGGTCTTGATAGGAAATGAGGCCACGCCCTGGGTTACTCCTCCTGGCCTTGCTCTGGTGGAGGTTCTGTCCTGTACTGCAGCAGCTCTGCAGGCTCACCCCCAACAGGCCTTGCAGTAGTAAGAGCCCTGCTGTGCCCTAGTTAGGCAGAGGCCGGGCGGAGCAAAGGCACCAGAAGCTCTGAGTTGAAGGGTCCTGGCCTGTGAGGAATCTGCAAAGCTTGTGCTGTGGCCTGTGGCCAGGCACCCTCATACCTGTGTCAACAGAAAACAACCCAATCTCTGTAAAATAATTTAAAGAGGTTTCTTCTGAGCTGAGTGCATGAGGACCAGTCCCAGTAAGCCTTGAGCAAGTGGTCTCACCATGGTGGTTGGGTCTCACCGTGGTTGGGCTGCCATCTGGTTTTCTACGTGTAGGGGACACAGGAATTGCATCAGTACATGGAAGATGTGCATTGTTTTGGCCCAATGAGGCGAGACTTCTTGAAGCGGAACATTAAAGATTATAGATGGTATAAAGAGTCTTTTATTTATAATGGGCTAAAGAAATAAAGATGTCTAAAGGCCTAGAATGTTTAAGTTTGATAAAGTTAAGATAAAGAAGTCTGGTAATCAGACACACCACCAGACACAACCCTGTCAGGGGTCCTCAAACTACGGCCCGCGGACCACATGAGGTGGTATGATTGTATTTGTTCCCATTTTGGTTTTTTGCTTCAAAATAAGATATGTGCAGTGTGCATAGGAATTTGTTCATAGTTTATTTTTTAAACTATAGTCCGACCCTCCAACAGTATGAGGGACCGTGAATTGGCCCCCTGTTTAAAAAGTTTGAGGACCCCAAGACTTAAGCCCATTAATGAGCTAGAAAGGACCTCTCCAAGAAGTGTGTAGGGGGGTGCAAATTCCCTTCTCACGGTCAGCAACTCAGAGTATTTCTGGGGTCCACTCAGCCAGCTGGGGGTTTAAGATTCTATTTTAGCTCATACCTGCACAAGCAATGGTAAACAATACTCACAGGGCCTCGCACTCCCACGGAGCTCTGGGCCCAGAGGACACACCATGTCCCCTTCTTCAGATGTGGCAGTAAAACACACATTTAAATCCCTCCCTTCCCAAAGTGGTAACAGCAGGTGCCAGGCACAGCTGTGTCTGTGTGGCTGACCAACCGTTCCTCCTGCAGGAGAGGACGCTGGCAACCTAGAAGTCTTTTTTCTTTTTCTTTTTTTTTTTTATTAAATCATAGCTGTGTACATCAATATGATCATGGGGCACCATACACTTGGTTCATAGACCATTTGACACATTTTCATCACATTAGTTGACATAGCCCTCCTGGCATTTTCTTAGTTACTTTGCTAAGACATTTACATTCCACATTTACCAAGCCTCACATATACCCTTGTAAGATGCACCACAGGTGTGATCCTAGAAGTCTTCAACAACTCCTTCAAAGTCAGCAAGCAGAGGGGTGTTTTGAATTTGGGGACTATATCCAGATTCGGAACTCTGAGCCCCATGACTTCCTCTGAGGAGTTCCCCTTTTTACTGTGAAGATGGACACAGATGTCTACTCGTGAACAATTAAGCCCCCTCACCAGGGGTGAGCGCAGCTTTGTGCTCCCCCAGCCGTTCCCAGCAGGGCTTCCCCACGGCCCCTCATGCAGCAGCCCTGAGTGGCTCTGCAGCCCCTGGTACCGGTACACTCACCTCTGGAGAGGAGCATTGTTCTGTGTCCAGGAATCATCTGGATGTTACAGTCTCTGCAGCCTGATCTCATTGGCCAAGAAGGATGACAAAGCCTCAGATGGAGTGAGGGGCAAACACCTGCAGGCCTCCCGCAGGGAGCAGCCAGGGGCGGTAGTGGCTGACTTCAAACCACCCAGGGCCTCCCACCTAGCAATTACCACCTTGGGGCAGGTGTTTGTAAACTGCAAATTCCAATTACCATTTTTCCCTTTTTAATGAACCTGCATTTAGATTAAAAGAACCTGTGAATAATTGAATTGCTGAGGACACTGCCCTACG
The DNA here is from genome assembly GCF_027406575.1 of Nycticebus coucang. NCBI lineage: Eukaryota > Metazoa > Chordata > Mammalia > Primates > Lorisidae > Nycticebus > Nycticebus coucang. Next base: position 158,551,111 of record NC_069782.1, on the reverse strand, counting down.
CCTGTGAGGAGCTCCAGGAACACAGCTTAATTGAATCCAGCTTGGTGGATGAGCCTCTCTGGTATCTCATCCCCTACAGCAAAGGCAAGTTACAAACACCCAGGAGGGCTGGTGATGCGAGAAGATGAGGCAGGTCCCCACCTAGGCACATTCCACTCTCAAGGCTTCATTTCCTAGGATGTGACTGAATCTTGCCAATTTCAAAGTGACCTTTTATCTTTCTCCACTTAAAATGTGTTAATGTCAGGTTATGTACAGAACTGATTTAAGATTCGGTCCATTTTGCCCTTGGAGACAACCTGGGTTCTAGTGTACCAGTGCTGGAACAGGAGCATGTAGGCTTTGGCCTCTGAGCACAGCAGGTGCCCTCGCTGGCCACTGGCTCCAAGCACATTGCCTCCTGGGGACCCTGCCCAGGATGTTGACCACATGTCCTTTTCCCCCCAGTGCTGAGCACTCTGCAGGCCTCTCCAGCCCCTTGGGCCCTCCCGCCCTCCCTAGTGGCTCAGGAGCACACACACAGTCCCCCGGGCTAAGGTGGAGCACACTGGACCCCACAAGGCTGTCCCGGGTCCACTCAAGCAGTGGCCCCCAGCCAGGCCTCGATCTAGCCACTTGAGGAACCACGTCCAGCATGGCATGGTGACCAAGCAGTGGATGCCCCAGACAGTGCTCTGGGAGGGGAGGCCCCACATCCAGCTCGGCATGGTGACCAGACAGTGGATGCCCCCGACGGTGAGTTTCATAAGAAACTCACCCAGGATGAGACCCGGAAAAGCAGCCTGGGCCTCCCAGCTAGAAAGATGTTTGGGACAGAGCATCAGAAAGAGAAAAACCCACACCTTCTCCTCTCCTGACTTCCATCTCCTCCCCCACAGATTCATCCCCCCTGTTTGGCAAAAACATGCTGCTTTTTAATCTCCATGATTATTAATTCTGGGTTTACCTTCCAGAGCCCCAAACATGATTTCTCTGCTCTGGGGTGTCAGCCTTCAGGACTCTGTCACTGCCAGGTCCTCAGGACACCCAGGCAGACAGACGCTCCACTCCCTGTCCTTAGCCCCAGGCTCCGACCTCAGAGGAGCCCAGCTTTGGTGGGGGTGCTGGCCCCACTCACAAGGGGACAGGGCAGCTCCATCCTGTCTCAGTGGGTCGCCTCATGGTCAGGTTACTTCCATCGTGAGCTGAGCCACTGTGGTCCTATGGAAGTACTCTTGCTGGGGGAGGCACAGTGATGACAGGCCGTCATTGACAGGGGTCAGGGAGGAGACACACAACTTAGTCCTCAGCTCCACACATTGTGCCTGGTCACCTGGGGCCACAGCTTGGATGAGGCACTCGTGGCAGGCAGGAGTCAGATACTTTCATCTAAACACAGAAGGTGCTTGAACTTATCAACACATGCGCCAGAGCCATCTCTCCAGGTGCTAGGGCACAATGCCTGTCACCCGCTGACACCAAAACTGTTCTAATGGGAAGGCCATTATTTAAGTTTCCCGACTCATCACGGTTGTGAGCCTTTAAATTGTCACTGAGATAGAACAGACCTGCAGGGTCCTAACCTTCCGGGCTGCCCTGTGAGTGATTGTCCCCAGGTCACAACTCTCTTGGTCATCTGCAACTGTGGCTGGGAACACCAACAGGACCTTTAGGAGGTCCCCTGCCCTGAGGACTCCATCACTGGGATAAAAGGGAGCTTTTTGTACTCAACTTATATGGAGAAGAGGGCTTGGGCCAAGTTCATGCTGAAGGGTTCCTGTGAGTCTGATAGCGATTCCTTCATCTGTTGTGAGAACCTGGATGTGCGTTAAACATGTTCCTGGTGTGGCAGTAACCAGCTCAAATCATGGGGCTGGTGATCTCTGTCCTGAAAAATAGTTCAATAAAGGCTGATGGTGCTGGACCTGCCACCCCCAAACCATGCCCCTGACCACGGCTATCTGTCCCTGGAAGTGTATGAGGCCTTCTTAGGGCAGCTGTGGCTCCTGTAGCCCCAGGGCCCCAGGCCCACTGGACATCAGAGACTCCAGGGCTGTGCTCACAAGGACCCTGAACAGGGTGTGATCCTCGCACACACAGGGACCCCCAGACTCAGCCAGGAGCGAGTGTGAACCCAGGAGCACAGGGTTCCAGAGAAGCAGTGGGGCACTCACAGCCCACACTGGTACTTCTGTTTCTTTAAATCCTGGGTTTCCATGTGCGGACATGCCCTCTCAGACCAATTCCTGCTCATCTGGACTCCCAGTCTCGCCAACACCCTGAATCAGAACCTCGCACTGGAACCGGGAACACCACAGCTGCCTGCAAACAGCTTCATGTGTCCACTTAAAAAAAAAGTGTCTCCTGTGAGAAACTGAGGATCTTCTAGAAACGAACAAAGTTCTCATCCTCACGAAGCCCGAGTTCTAGTCAAGACAACAGACAGTAAACAAGAAATCAAAGAGTGAGGTTAGAACGTAAGGAACAAGGTGCTGCCAGGAAAATCCACCTGGAGGGGGCAGGACAGGAGGCAGGAGGGGCACGCAGACCTCAGGGGACAAATTCCCCGGAGAGAGAGCAGAGAGGTGCTGGGCATGGACTGGCCATGAGCATGGGCAGTGGGGCCAGCAGGGGGGACAAATCACAGTGCTCGGGGGACCAGGGACAGGAGGGGACAGGCAGAGGACCTGGTTTGTACCAGAGCTCTGGCACCCCGCTGCCGTGGGGGGCTGGCTGCAGGCCCAAGGTAAGGTCTTCTGTGAACATGGCCTGGAAGTGGTGGGAACAGGTGCGTCATGCAAACTGGAACCTCCTTGCAGAAAGGGCCACTCTGGGCTTAAGGGGAAATCTTGGAGAACCCAAAGCAGGTGCACGGGAAGTTTATTCTTACTACATATGCATGTGTCTGCACACACCCATCACATGAACACACGAAGTCTTAAAAAATTAGGAGTCCGAAGTGAGCCCAGAACCACCACCCAAAGTCCCATGGAGCCTCAGCACAGTTCACGCCACGGCAACTGTCACACACTCCCCCAGCTCAAGGTCTGTGCAGAGAGAACTGAGTTTCTGATGAACAGGCCGGGGTAACAGGTCACTAACAATGAAGCCCCACGGCCAAAAGGGAAAACATGGCAGTTGGCCCAGCGCTGCCTGAGCAGGGCCAGACCTGACTGTGAAGAATGTCACTGAGCGGCCCCCAGGCAGCCGAGAGACCAGGTCAGGCAGCCAACTGGGCTCCGCACCCACCTGAGCTCCCCATCACATCTGCAGTCCATAAAGAGGACAGCCTTGGGGACCAAATAGAAAGTGCTCAGCAGATTCCAGAATCCCAATGACAAAAGGAGAGCCGTAGGCCTGGAGCAGATTCCAGATGGCACAGGCGGAGACTGGCATTGTCTTTGGAGCAGCCAAGCCCCAGGTGCAGGAGTGGCCCAGAGGGGCCTGGACGCCTGCCACTTTTTCCCAGGTCTGCAGAGCCCAAGGACAGGGAACAAAGACATGGGCAAACCTTCCTCATAGCCCCCAGGGAGGTCAGGACGGCACCTCCCCAGGCTTGATTGGGGGAGGGGGGTGTTCATGTTTTTGTTTTTTTTTTTTTTTGTAGAGACAGAGTCTCACTTTATGGCCCTGGGTAGAGTGCCGTGGCCTCACACAGCTCACAGCAACCTCCAACTCCTGGGCTTAAGCGATTCTCTTGCCTCAGCCTCCCGAGTAGCTGGGACTACAGGCGCCTGCCACAACGCCCGGCTATTTTTGGTTGCAGTTTGGCCGGGGCCGGGTTTGAACCCACCACCCTCGGTATATGGGGCCGGCGCCTTACCGACTGAGCCACAGGTGCAATCACTTTTATTGAGGTGTGATTTACATGGAATTAAGTTCATCAGTGTTGAGTGTGCAATTCAGGGGGGGTCAGCAAATGTGCATGGTTGTTGAACCCCCAGGACAGGCAGGCTCTACACAGAGCAGCTCCATCCCCAGGTCTTCTCCCTGACCCGGCGCAGCCACCTGTCTGCCTCTGTCTCTGTAATCTTGCCTTTTCCACAGTTCCCCATAATTGGAATAGTTCAGTGTGTATCTTTACATCTGTTATTTTTCACCCAGCAGAGCATCTTGGAGCTCCGTCTGCGCTGTCGTATCAAGAGCTGTTTCTGACATTGCTGAGGAGTGCTCTCCTGTGGGGACACAATACAGCTGTGGTGTGTACGCAATCACTAGAATATCTGCACAATTCCAGCGCCACTTACTGAAAAGACTGTTCTTTTCTTTCTTACTTGTCAAGTGTGTTGAAATTCAACTAATCATGGGAAAGTCCATTTCTGGACCCAGGTTCTGCCCCTTGGCTGTTGTTGCTATCTGAGACCAGCTCCACACCTGACTTGTACCTTCACATAATAAACTCAGAATCAGCTGGATGATTCCGTTTTGTTTTTCCTTTTCACAACTTGTTTTATAGGTTCCTACTTCTTTATTTTTTTGGGAAATGAAGGTGGCAGGGATTTTAATGGGGCTTCTGTGAATCTACACCTCAATTTGGGAAGAATTGACGTGTTCACAAGGGTGATCTTTCTGGTACCCTTCTCCATTCACTCACACCTTCTTTAATCTCTCTCAGGAGGGTGTTGTACTTTTGTCTACAAATCTTGCACATAGGGAATGTTGTGAGATACATTCTTAATGTATCTGACATAAGGTATGCAGATGTTTAATATAAACAGATTTTTCATTCATTATTTAAATTTTATTTTCTGAATTCTCTAGTAAATAGTATCACTGAAGTTTAATTTAAAACTGTCTTTTTATAAAATGTAAAAAGTATAATTTTTTGTATATGGCTCAATTATCCTGTTAAACTCATGAGGAATTTTACTAGCTTTTTTGTGAATGTGTTAGGATGTTAAACAAAAATAATATTATGCCTGAAGTTAAGGAGAGTGCTATTCCTTGGTTTCTAACCTGTATGACTCTTATCTTTTAATTTCTTCATCAGTCTTATTTCACTCTCAGCTTGGGCTGGGATGAGTATGTTATTAACTATAAGTTTTTATACACACTCTCCTTCAGTCAAGAAACTTTCCTTCTATGTTTCTAAGAGATTTTCTTTTTAATCATTAATAGATAGTGCAGTTTTGTCAAATGCTTTTTCTGCATCTGTTAAGATGATTATACAGTTTTCAATTTTACTCTGTCACTGTGGTGAGTTGCCTTGACAAATTTTTCAATGTTAAACCATCCTTACATTCATGGAAATACAATTCACTTGATCAGGCTAAAATATTCTTTTGCAACAGTGCTGGATTGAACATGCCATTATTTTGATGACAAGTTTTGCATATACTTTCATGAAGAATATCGGTTGGTTGTTTTGTTTGTCATATATTATCTTGAGTTTGATATCAAGGTGTCTCAGCTTCCTAGATTGAGGTTGGATATACTTTTTCCTCTTTTTAAAAAAATTTCTCTTGTGATTGCTTCCTCGACATTCACACACACGAAGAATGTTTAATTTCTGAAACTGTGAGGATTATTAATTTCTCATATAACTTGCTTGTGTTTGGAAATACACTCCTTACTTTTTCAGTCCTCTTAAATTTATTGAGATTTTTATGGCCCAGAACATGGCTTATTTTCCTAGTGTGCTGGAGCCTCCAGTTTGCACCCCTCCCAGCTCCTCATGGAGGGCCCCACACTTATCACCTGAAATCAGCCATGGTGGAAACATTCACCACACAGAAATTTCAACACTGCTAAGCTCCACAAAAAAGCCAGTTGTTAAAGGGCTCTCGGCAGCTCCTAATTTACCTGTCTGAATGTTCCATGCTCTTTGATTGTTTCTGCAGGCAGAACGGGGACCAAAGACCCCATTATTGGCAAAGGAAAAGACCCCCAGAAAAAGGAAAAAAATAAAAAGTAAGTGGAGTGAGTAAGAACAGAGGAAAGTCAGCTAGTTTACCTTTAAACCAGTCGATTCTAAATTTCTTGTCTGAGCAAGTTTCCTGCTTTTCATAGAGCGTATTGGGGATACAGTTTACCAACACCCCTGTTGGGTCTGTAAATACTCTGAGGAACAACGGCCGTAGAAGATGTGTGGCAAGGCCTGGAAAGATACATTAACTAGGCCATTTCCTGCCCAGTAAACAGTCAAAGCAAATACCCATTGTGGAGATTTGTATTTGGCTGGGGCAGAGATCAAGGGGACAGTTTGAGCTCTGAAATATGGGCAGGAGGACTTATATCCCTTATTGCAGAGGAAGAACCTCCGTTGTGGTGATGAGAGGAAAATTCCTCTCTCCCACCAATTCGTCAGAGATTAATGCCAGTAGCGTTTTACTCCACAGTGAATTCGCTGAGATTAACACTCCCCTAAGAATCTGTGTGTGTGACCTCAGACCGAGGCTGCCCCCACACAAGGCTCAGGTTCCAGGTTTCTCAAGGTGGTTCAGACCCTTAAAGTTAATGATTATAGAAACAATAGGAGCTGATATGCTCACTCAGAGAAACTGCTGGCATCTTTGTTCCCTTCCTCAGCTTCCCTCTGGGCTAATGAGCAAATAGCCTTCAATAAAAGCTGAGTGGTACTGACACTCGGAGCCACCACCAGAATCCCACAAGTGGGCAGTGGTCCCCTGAGTTCCCACCTTTGAAAATTCTATTCTGTGTGTCTTGTCTCTTTCATGTCATTTCTAACTTTATATTTCTTTAGTAGGTCACCACCAGATCCACAGGTGTTAAGGGACCTTGCTCACCTTCCCCCGCTGGGCAGGACCCTGCATCTGCCTACGCATACATTACAATAAATACACATACTACCAGGCTATTTCTGACTTCCACCAGGGCTCTTTCTAGTCTTTTTTCTTACTTACAACTTCCTTTCTCACATTGAGAAACATGTCTCCCCTTACCTACAATGTATTCACATATTCATGCAAACATACCACACATATAAACCAGTTCAGAACTGCTAAACTGTACCTGTTTGAGAACAAATTGCCTGCTAGGGCATGGTGCTTACATGCAGGCCATTCTGTATCTACATTTTTACATAATCTGATTAAATTATCATTTTCTGAACTAGGGAGGATAGTTTTCTCTCCCCACACCACAGTATGGCTGTGCTGCAATTATAATACAACTAGGTAGATTCACCACAGTCAACCTCCCATCCTGAGGTCCTCCCCCCAGGATGAAGGTAACAGATTCACCAGTCAGCCTCCCATCCTCAGGTCCCCACCCCGGGATGCAGGTCACAGATTCACCACAGTCAGCCTCCCATCCTGAGGTCCTCACCCCGGGATGCAGGTCACAGATTCACCACAGTCAGCCTCCCATCCTGAGGTCCTCACCCCGGGATGCAGGTCACAGACTCACCAATCCTCCCACCCTCAGGTCCTCACCCCGGGATGCAGGTCACAGATTTAACCACAGTCAGCCTCCCATCCTCAGGTTTCCACCCAGGGATTCAGGTCACAGATTCACCACAGTCAGCCTCCCATCTTCAGGTCCTCACCCCGGGATGCAGGTCACAGATTCACCAGTCAGCCTCCCATCCTGAGGTCCTCACCCCGGGATGCAGGTCACAGACTCACCAATCCTCCCACCCTCAGGTCCTCACCCCGGGATGCAGGTCACAGATTTAACCACAGTCAGCCTCCCATCCTCAGGTTTCCACCCAGGGATTCAGGTCACAGATTCACCACAGTCAGCCTCCCATCTTCAGGTCCTCACCCCAGGATGCAGGTCACAGACTCACCACAGTCAGCCTCCCATCCTCAGGACTCCACCCCAGGCTACAGGTTCCAGGTTTCTCAAGGTGGTTCAGACCCTTAAAGTTAATGATTATAGAAACAATAGGAGCTGATATGCTCACTCAGAAAAACTGCTGGCATCTTTGTTCCCTTCCTCAGCTTCCCTCTGGGCTAATGAGCAAATAGCCTTCAATAAAAGCTGAGTGGTACTGACACTCGGAGCCACCACCAGAATCCCACAAGTGGGCAGTGGTCTCCTGAGTTCCCACCTTTGAAAATTCTATTCTGTGTGTCTTGTCTCTTTCATGTCATTTCTAACTTTATATGTCTTTAGTCGGTCACCACCAGATCCACAGGTGTTAAGGGACCTTGCTCACCTTCCCCCGCTGGGCAGGACCCTGCATCTGCCTACGCATACATTACAATAAATACACATACTACCAGGCTATTTCTGACTTCCACCAGGGCTCTTTCTAGTCTTTTTTCTTACTTACAACTTCCTTTCTCACATTGAGAAACATGTCTCCCCTTACCTACAATGTATTCACATATTCATGCAAACGTACCACACATATAAACCAGTTCAGAACTGCTAAACTGTACCTGTTTGAGAACAAATTGCCTGCTAGGGCATGGTGCTTACATGCAGGCCATTCTGTATCTACATTTTTACATAATCTGATTAAATTATCATTTTCTGAACTAGGGAGGATAGTTCTCTCTCCCCACACCACAGTATGGCTGTGCTGCAATTATAATACAACTAGATAGATTCACCACAGTCAACCTCCCATCCTGAGGTCCTCCCCCCAGGATGAAGGTAACAGATTCACCAGTCAGCCTCCCATCCTCAGGTCCCCACCCCGGGATGCAGGTCACAGACTCACCAATCCTCCCACCCTCAGGTCCTCACCCCGGGATGCAGGTCACAGATTTAACCACAGTCAGCCTCCCATCCTCAGGTTTCCACCCAGGGATTCAGGTCACAGATTCACCACAGTCTGCCTCCCATCTTCAGGTCCTCACCCCGGGATGCAGGTCACAGATTCACCAGTCAGCCTCCCATCCTGAGGTCCTCACCCCAGGATGCAGGTCACAGACTCATCACAGTCAGCCTCCCATCCTCAGGACCCCACCCCAGGCTACAGGTCCATATCAGGTCCAGGGCCTGTGAGGAGCCAGGCTACCCAGCAGGAGGTGAGCAGCGAGTGAGCCAGGCAGCTTCATTTGTATTTGTAGCCGCTCCCCAGCACTGAGGTCACTGCCTGAGCTTGGCCTCCTCTCAGACTAATGCCACATTTGCTTCTCATAGGAGCATGAACCCTACTGGAGACTGTGCATGTGAGGAGTCAAGCTTATGCTCCTGTGAGAATCTAACACCTGAAAATGTGAGAAAGAGCTGAGGTGGTGATGCCAGTGCTGGGGAGTGGCTGCAAATACAGAGTGTCATGAGCAGAGGGCTGACTGCACGGACAATAATAAAGCGATTCCTTGCAGACCCTTATCAAAATCCTAGTAGTGAGTGGCAGGTGACAATTAAGCTACATCTGCATTACAGTGAGATGTGTCATCGTTTTATTATATGTTACAATGTAATAATAATACAAATAGATTGCACAATGAATGTACTGCACTCAAATCATCCCTAAACCATATCCTGCTGATCCTGGTCCCTGGCAAGACTGTGAAACTCATCCCTGGTGCCAAGAAGGGGGGCCCACTGCTACATACACAAGCTAATTTTTCTACATTTTTGCTAAGTAAAGTTCGCTATGTGTGACGCACAGGCTGTGGGTTTTGAAATGCACATCGGGTATCTACATTCTTTATGCTCTTCATTCTGTTCAAAATATTCAATTTCCTTTCTGGAGATAGTCCCCTTCACACGGAATAACTTACATCAGCATTTCCTACAGCAAAGCTCTCCTGGTAGTAAATGCTTTTAAGTTTCTTTTATCAAAAATGATTGTATTTCATCAATTCTTGAAGAATGTTTTCACTAAATAAAGAATTCAGAGTAAGGCAGCACAGTGGCTCAATGGAGTAGGGCAGCGGCCCCATATACCGGAGGTGGTGGGTTCAAACCCAGCCCCGGCCAAAAAACAAACAAACAAAAAAACCCTGCAAAATAAAAAACAAAAATTCAGAGTATAGTTTATACCCAGAATACAGAATAGTTTGTTTGTTTGTTTGGCTTTCAGCACTGGAGAAACGTGGCAATATCCTCTGTTCCTGCAGTGATTTCTGGTGAGAAACCAGCCATGAATGGCTCCATGGTTGCCTTGTAAGTAAAACGTCATCTTTCTCTTGTTGCTTTCAAGATTTGCTGGTCATATTTGTGGGGTTTTTTTGTGGGGGGGGGTTGTGGGGTGTTTTGCAGGGTTTTTTTGGCCGGAGCCGGCCTTGAACCCACCACCCCCAGTATATGGGGCTGGGGCCCTACTCCTTGAGCCACAGGCGCCACCCAGATCATATTTGGTTTTTAACAATTCAATAATGATGAGCTTCCATGTGGATTATTCATGTTTTTTCTCCCTGGCATTCCTTTAGCACCTTTCTGTTTTATATCAGAAATAGAATTTTTTGGACATTATATTTTCAAGCATTTCTTTTTTCTTTCCCTCTGGCAATCAATTGAATTACATCTCTAGAGACATTTTAATATAACGTAAAAAACCATTCAGATCTCATCTTTTAAAAAGAACACACACACACCACACGCACCTGTTTCCTCTGCTTTCTCTGTCCTCCTTCATTCTCATTTGGCTACAACATCCATCTCGTGCATATTTTCTCTCAAAAAGTTTAATTTTTAATGCTAGAATTTCCATTTTTATTGTTTCTATTACTCCACTGACACTTTCTAGTTCTCTGTAGACATTTTCCCCAATTAAAGCATGACTAATTTAGAATTAAAATCTCATGGGGGCTGGGGGCATTTTGGAGGGGTTGTACCTTTGTGTTTTGCCTCAAGGACCCCTCCCCACTTCTGTGTGAAGGTGACAGCAAGCCCCCCTGCTTCCGCAGGGGCAGGGAGGCCCATGAAGTAGGCTCAGAGTACCCGTTCTCCTTAGGAGGCCATCCACGAGGAAACCTTCTCACCACTACCTGAATGAGCTTTTACCAGAATCTGATTCTACCTGACTGGGGAGCAGAGATGTTCCTTGGCTCACTACAGGACTGGGACCTGATCATGGGACTTCAGCGTGACCCTGTCCCCACCTCCCACACCCCACAGGGCTGCCATGTAGTAGCAGGGTTACAGCTGAAAGGGCTGCAAGACCCAGACTCTACTCAGGGACTGGAAGGGAACCTGAAGATCACATGGAAATAAGACCAAGAACACCAGGGGAAGTTTCAGCCGTGACACCCACCACTACTGCAAAGACTAAACACAGCTTGACTCCTCATCAGACCAACAGAAAACCTCACCCTGATGGCCAGCCCACCTCAGCTCCCTCTACCCACTGCACCATTCCTGAACTCCAACAAAAAATGGCAGGACAAAAAACATAGATGTGAATATAGAGGACATTTCAGAATTATTAGAAATTCACAACCAGACTTGAATATAGAGGAAATTTCAGAATTTCAGAATTGTAAATTTTTAAAAATCTGAGATTACCATGCCAAGGGCTCTGTTAGAAAAAGTAGACCACGTGGAGAGAAGGGAACACTTTTACACTGCTGGTGGGACTGCAAACTAGTACAACCTTTCTGGAAGGAAGTATGGAGAATCCTCAAAGCACTCAAGCTAGACCTCCCATTTGATCCTGCAATCCCATTACTGGGCATCTACCCAGAAGGAAAGAAATCCTTTTATCATAAGGACACTTGTACTAGACTGTTTATTGCAGCTCAATTTACAGTCGCCAAAATGTGGAAACAGCCTAAATGCCCACCAACCCAGGAATGGATTAACAAGCTGTGGTATATGTATACCATGGAATACTATTCAGCCATTAAAAAAAATGGAGACTTTACATCCTTCGTATTAACCTGGATGGACGTGGAAGATATTATTCTTAGTAAAGCATCACAAGAATGGAGAAGCATGAATCCTATGTACTCAATTTTGATATGAGGACAATTAATGACAATTATGGTTATGGGGGGGGAAACAGAAAGAGGGAAGGAGGGAGGTGGGTGGGGCCTTGGTGTGTGTCACACTTTATGGGGGCAAGACATGATTGCAAGAGGGACTTTACCTAACAATTGCAATCAGTGTAACCTGGCTTATTGTACCCTCAATGAATCCCCAACAATAAAAAAAAAAAAAAAAAAAAAAAGAAAAAGTAGACCACATGAAAAATCAGATAAGTAATGAAATCAGAGAGATAGAAACCCTCAGAAGGAATCAAAAGGAAATGCTGGAAGTAGAAAACACCATAACAGAAATGAGGAATGCCTTTGATGTACTTAGCGGTGCACCAGACAATGGCCAGGGAAAAGAGTCACGGAGTTTGAAGATACACCAAGAGACTTTCAAAACTGAAATGCAAAGAGAAAAAAGGAATGCAAAAGACGTAACAGAACGTCCAAGAACTGTGGGATAATTACAAAATACATAACATTTACATACACAAGGAAAATACCAGAAAGAAGAGAACACAACGTGATATTTTAATTGATTATGACTGATAACTCTCCAAAATTAAAAACATATTGCAATCCACAGATCCAGGAAGCTCAGAAACACCAACCATGATAAATACAAAAAAAAAAAAAAATACACCTTGGTGCATCATATTCAAACTTTAGAAAACCTTGAAAGAAGTCTGTGAGGGCTAAAAATACTCTTTACTTATGAGAAACAAGACTACAAATTACATCAGACTTCTCTTCAGAACACACACAAGCAAGCGGAGTGTAGAATTAAATATTTAAAGTGTTGGAAGAACAAAACCACCAGCACAGAGTTCTGTATCCAGTGAAATTACATCTCAAAATTGGAGAAAATAGTAAAGCTTTCTCAGGTAAACAAAAATCGAGGGAAATTTATCGCCTTTGTGTAAGTAGCAAAAGAAATTCTTCAGAGAGGAGGAAAATAACATAGGCCAGAAACTCAGCTCTACATAAGGAAAGGCAAAGCTCAGAGAAGGAATAAAGGAAGACAAAATTAAAATACACTTTGTTTTATTTTATTTAGGATACTTACAATAATCTCTTTAAAGTACAGTTTAATGTTTTGTTCATGCTGGGTTCAGGTTAAATTATGTCTCTTTTCTTGCCCTTTAAGAGTGCATTCCACATTCCTGGCTTTTCATATGTCCTATAATTTGGGCTGTGTTTTGTCTTGGCTCAGCCCCAAGAGTACTCTCAGCACATGTGGGTTTCAGGATGGGAGAGGGAGGTGGGGATCCCCTCTCTGCCCCTCCAACAATCTCCTCTGCACAGTTTCCACTGTCTGGGCTGATGTTTCTGGTTCGCTGGGCCAGGGAGTCTAGATTTTTCCACATAAGGCTGTGCTGCCACCGTCCAGACTGTGCTGACTGCCCTGGGGATTCACAGTCCGCTTCCCTACTCCACAAGTAAGGGTGTTCTCTAGAGCCTGTCTGCTTCTGTCCCTTTCCAGCAGCACAGAGTACGACTTTTTCTCTGTATCACGTCCTGAATCCGTAGTCTTTCCCAAACAGGTGCTACTGCTAGGCTCCTAGTCCCTCACATTCGGAAGCAGTAGCCCACGTTCATTTCTGGAAGATATTCCATTGGGTATAAAATTCTCATAGGAGAGTCCTTTCAGCGCTTTCAAGATACCACTCCATTTACCCTGGCGTGCATCTTTTCTGATGCCGAGTGCGCGGTCATTCTTACCTTTGTGATCTTTATGTAATTACGAGCTCTGTGCTCCTCCTGTGGAAACTGCTTTTAGGATTTCTTCTCAGCAGCAAGTTGATCAGTGTGTGTCCCGGTGTGGTTTTCTTTATGTTTCTTCTGCTGGAAATTTATTGATCTCCTTGAACCTGTCAGCATAGTTTTTATCAAATTTCAAAATTGTTCAACTGTTATTTCTTCCATGGGTTTTTCTGTACCTCATTCTCCCTCTCTGTGAGCAAGGTGACTATACTCATTTTAGACGACGTAGTATCCTCTCCCCAGTCCTGATGCTCTGTTCGCTCTCATCATCTTTTTTTCTCTATGCTTCGTTTTGTTTTGTTTTTGTTGTTGTATCTTCAAGCTCACTAATATTTTTGTGTGTAATGTAATATACTAATTTTTAACGTCAGAGTTTTTGTGCTATCCTTGCAATTTTTTTTTTTAATTTTAAAAATGTTAAAAAAACATTTAGATCATTAAAATGAACTCGTAGTGACTAAATTACTAAAGGGAAAAGGTCGCTCTCTTAATTGCAAGGCACTATCCTATGGTGTTGCTGCTGGGTGTAAAGTTTATGTAGCTTCCACTCACCACAAAACATCCTGTTGCCATGTTCTCCATGAAGGACCAGGGCCTAATTCTCATGGTGCTGATGTTTACAGGGGTTTGGGCTTGCGTGATTTGAACTCTCCAGAGAGGGATGAGAGGAGGAGTTCACATAACAAGCATCACCTGTGCAGAACTAAAATGTGCAAATCATGTAAAATTGAGACACACTTAGAAATTCACCATGATTTCCAAATATATTATGATAGCACATAGAGTATATTTCTATGACAAATTAATTTTTAAACATTTTAAATGTCATGATTAATTATTTAGAAGTGCATCTTACTGTTGAGTTTCTAGTTTTGCTTCTTGAAAATCTATCTTCTTTTCATAGGCTTTGAGAGCATTTATGGGGTTTTTATAAACAAATCTATGTATAATTCACACCACTTCTATTGCACTTTCCCTCATTCCGAATCTTATTTAAACAGTAGATTATTAACTTCCAAAGGATGCGTAAATACAGCCTTCTGGTATTTCCAAAGTCTAGTCTGTTATTTCTCCCAGTTAGCGCATGTGAGGGACACCGCAGTGCACAGACGTGATGGTGTCTGCTTTGATTATGGGTCCTCTGTGAAAACCCAGAGAGCGTTTCACTTGTAAAGAATCGGGCAAGTCGGCATTCAAATGTTCACACTTGCAAGTAGAGAGCAGAGCATTTTGGGTACCATCCACCTGTGTCCTGGAAAATACAACAGGCCTGGCTTTCAGGCAGAGGAGAAGGCTGCAGCATCGGGAAGCTCGGCAGCTGTGGAAATGCCAGCCTGACTTGGAGAGACAGTCTTGCACATAGCCAATTGGAGAAACCTAATCCCTCCAGAAAGTCCAGGGACTGAGATGAGAGGAGAGCAGGACCAAATGGAGTCTAGTTGTGCTGACGCCTGGTGGATGCTCAGCCCCAGGCTTCACCATGGACGCAGTCAAGCTGGAATTAGCCTGGAGAAATCGCACAGGGATGGCAGTGACACTTCAGGACCGGCTGTCCCACCTTCTGTGACCTGTCGCACTATATGTTAAAGAAAATCCCCAGCCTCTGGTCCCCCAGTGACGGCAACATGACCAATTACACAACTAAAACCACCCCGCTGGGTCCTCACACCCCTGGGAAGAGCTCCTGCCCCAGCCGAGAATCATCGCGGAGGAGCAATTGTGGAATCATAGTGACAACATCAACCCAGCATCTAGCACAGACGCTAGTCGTGCCCATGGTCATTCTGGGGCTGCTTCAGTTAGTCTCTTGTTGTTGCCTATTGGGAGGAGGGGTGGAGATTTCTTATTTCTTAAGGATGCTGAGATTAGCATTGTACTCGGGAATTTTGGACAGATTTTCACAGTTGTCCAGACTGTCCCTGAACTTGGAATATAGATGGGCTATCAGGGAGGTTTGGGGACATGGTCCTTCTACATGACATAAAGCCCATTCTTGGCCCAGGCTTTAAAACCAAGTCTAGGACACAGACCCATGAGCTCTGAGGACAAAGTGGTGATGGCGCTTTGGAGGCAGGACACGTGCTCTGCAGCAGGAAGGACTGGGCTTCTGGGCCGTGCAGGGGAAGACAGAGGTGGGAGGAGAACAGGAGGAGCACAGTGAGTGGCCCACACAAGACCAGGACTGCGGGGAAGCAGGAGCTGATCTGGTGGAGAGGCCAGAAGCCATAGTCCCACAACAGAGCCCCAGGAAAGTCTTAAGTCCCCCAAATTACCATCCTGCAGAATTCAGGCCAACCGCATTTAAAATTAGTTGAGTGATTGAGCTTTTTGAGCTGCCTCATGGGGATACGTGTGCTTCTGGAAGCTTAGTCAGTGTATGTCTCTGTCCCTGGGGTATTTCTGAGAAACTGGAAGCCGATGTGAAGTTAAAGAGGCTACTGGGCTTCCTAAGAGCAGGCTGGGGCTGCTTTGAGCACTCCAGAGACTTCCAAGAACTGATAGGATCATGCTGTGATGATACCAGAACCCTGGGTCAGCTTGGCTCTGAGCTCTGCCTGGAGACAAAGGGGCAGAAAAGCTCGAAGGTGACATCCAGGGACACAGAGCACTAGGCCTTGCCGAGCTATGCTGTGGGGATACCAATCAGCCCAGCAGTTACTAGACCCTTCTGGGGGAGGCCAGTGTAGGGGCTGCAGTTTAGAACCTTCCTGGGTGTGCCAACATGTAACATTGCTCCTGCAACACTGTGGACTCTGATGGCTTGACTTTAGCCAACACGTCCCCACATTTGGGACTTTGCCAGGGCTAGCATCAAGAACATAGTTTCAATTTAGAAACAGGAATCCTCCTGGACACCTCTCCCAAATCTCGACTGAAGCTGCTGCCTCTGCAAGCCAATCAGTGACGGCTAAGGCGTTGGGGACGCTGGACTCTCCCAGCAGACTTGAGAGACACCACGGCCCGCACTCTCTGAGCAAGGCCACACAGGGCTGGGTCCCATGTGTCTCCTGAAAATCAGGACACTCCAAAGCAAACCTACCACATCACTGTCTGGAGTTACCCCTCCACATGTCCACATTGTTCCAAATCAGAGATGTGCACAGGTGTGCTGGTGTGTGTGCACACACATGCATACCTGCATCTGCACCTATAAATATACACGGTAGATTTATATGTGTGGCTTCTACACACATCAATTGTATATGAACATATCAATATGCATGAAGTGTATGGGTGTGTTCATGTGTGTGCCCTCTACCTATTAACACAGGCAGATCTAGACTCTGACCCTCTTATGCACATTGTAAATTAATGTCAATGGCTCTTCTTCCCAAATTCATCATGAGACAAGGACAAAAGCTCTTTGCCAACCCAGCACAATTTCCAGACTTCAGATTCCCAGTCCAGAAAAAGGAAATTAGAGAGGGGCCTTCTAGCTGGTAATCTTAAAGTGAGAGTTGACAGCTTTTTTTTCTCTGCCAGATTTATGGTGTTTTAATGAGCAAACCAGCAGCGGAGAATGTCATTATCCTCACCCTACATAGCCAAAGGAAGGGTGGGCCATGGCACAAGTGCATGCAAACAGACCAATTGAAGCGATTTGCGCTACTGCTCAAATGCGTGGCTTTTTAAATCCCTCTGTTTCAGCCTCAATTGATTCAGGGAAAATCCGCATTTGGCATTATTTTTCCCTAGATAATAAATGAACTTGTCCTGCCCTCAACCCCTCTGGTAACCAGAAGAGAAATATTGAAGAGGCAGTTGGCAGAAGGGGAATCAAGGCTGTGGTTCAGCAGCAAACTCTGTGTAGCTCTCAGCTTCCTGCTGCAATAACTCTGCTCCATAAATATTTAATATTTTAGTCATGTTTTCTTAAACCAAAAGTTGACCCTTACTCAAAGTAATCATATAAGTGATCAGTATTTGCACTGCCTAAGGAAACAGGAAATTTGCATCTGGGTTATTTGAGCCAAAATTAAACATTTATACATTTTATTCACATTCTCGCCATTAGACCCAGCATACTACAGCTCTCTGCATTCAGTTCTGTACTACAAAATGTTTCCTCTTTGAAATAAAATTACCCAGGAAAATTGCACTTGTTCTAGGAATGGTAACATGCTCCTCCAACATTCTCTAAAGAGTCTGTCCAAGGAGGTAACCCTTCTCTGGGAAAATGCACTGGACCTCAATAGAGAATTCTACATCTAAGAGATTCACGTTTCACCAGTCATACCCCAACACTGGTTGTCTGCTGGTTGTGTTTTTTAGCCTGATTCATTTCTTAAAAAACAACTTTGTACCTAGACTATTTTTTACCCCTTTCTACAAACAACCAAAGCAATAGGAGAGGGAGACAGAGGGGCAAATATTGTCAGAAAGAAATGAGGGTTGAGAAAAGTTTGTGGAATTTCCAATACTATAGCTCTGAGTCTGAGTCATCTTTCAAAAACTGTAAGTTGAGTTGCTTGGGTCGTTTTCAAATTAGGACTTAAATTTAACACCATGTGACCAGCACCCATGAACTTAGAAGGGTCTATCACCAGACTTCCTTCTCATATTCAGAGTTTCACAGTTTCCAAGAGAGTGATTCTGATTTGTCCCAATCTAGGTGGCCCCCAACCTCCTCTTAGTAACTTTGTGGGGTCCTGAATGGAAAATTTCTGCAGGAATTCCTTGTGAAATTATCTGCTTGGCCATTCACTTGTTTATGTCATATTTTAATCATTTCATTTTTTTTTTTAATTTTACCTGGCCTTTTAAAAACATTTATGTTTAGTTGTTATGAAGACATGAATTAGTAGCATATATTTATGGAATGCATGTGATATTTAGATATCAGCCTCCAGTATGTAATAATCAAATCAGAGTAACTGGGGTACCCATCACCTTGAGTCTTTATTATTTCTTTATGTTAGGAACATTTAACATCTACTTTCTTAGTTATTTTGAAATATATAGTAAATTATTGTTGGCTACATGGCCCTATTGCTCTGCTGAACACTGGACCTAATTCCTTTCATCTAACTGTA
This sequence comes from Nycticebus coucang, assembly GCF_027406575.1. Lineage (NCBI taxonomy): Eukaryota > Metazoa > Chordata > Mammalia > Primates > Lorisidae > Nycticebus > Nycticebus coucang. The sequence continues at coordinate 158,532,498 of NC_069782.1, read as the reverse complement.
TTTGTCCCCAATAACCATCCCCTCTTTGTCCACCCCTCCCCACTGTCCTTCCCAGCATCGGGTAACCATCATTCTACTCTCCATCTCCATGTGTTTGACATTTTATAGGCCCCATGTAGAAGTGAAAACATGCAATCTGTGTCTTTCTGTGCCTGGTTTATTTTACTCAACACAGTGTCCTACAGTTCCATCCGCATTGTTGCAAATGACAGGACTTCATTCTTTTTATGGTTGAATAACATCCAATTATGTACGAGTACCACATTTTTTGTCCATTCATCCATTGATGGACAATTCGTTAAAGTTGCAGTGCCCCAAATTAACATATGAAAATACATTGCACTCCAAAAAATAAAACAATAAAAGAGAGAAAAAAAAGAAAATACATTGCACTTCTATATGCCAAAAGTCTGGTAAAGAAACCAAACAATATGATTTGTAAGAGATATAAATAAAATAAAATCCCAAAGAATAAACTTAACCAAATAAGCAAAAGATCTCTGCAATGAAAACTATGAAACAAACTGAAGAGAACACCAAAGAAGGGAAAGACATCCCATGTTCATGGACTGGAAGTCACATTGTTAGGAGGGAAAGACAGCCCATGTTCATGGAATAGAAGTCATATTGTTAGGAGGGAAAGACGGCCCATGTTTATGGACTGGAAGTCACATTGTTAGGAGGGAAAGACAGCCCATGTTCGTGGATTGGAGGTCACATTGTTGGAAGTTAAAGATAGCCCATGTTCATGGACTAGAAGTCATATTGTTAGGAGGGAAAGGCAGCCCATGTTCATGGACTAGAAGTCATATTGTTAGGAGGGAAAGATATGCCATATTCATGGATTGGAGGTCACATTGTTGGAAGTTAAAGATAGCCCATGTTCGTGGATTGGAAATCATATTGTTAGGAGGGAAAGACAGCCCATGATCATGGATTAGAAGTCATATTGTTAAGATGGCCTCCCTACTCAAAGCAATCTACAGATTAAATCAATCCCTACCAAAATGTCAATGTCATTCTTCATAGAAATAGAAAAAATAACTCTAAAGTGTATGTGGAATCACCAAAGACCCAGAACAGCCAAAGTAACATAGAGAAAAAATAAAAAAAGCTAGAGGAATCATATTACTTGGCTTCAAATTATACTATTATGATTTTTGTTTCAAAAAATTTACTTAAATGTACAGAAATAATCATTGTCAATTTAATAATTATTATACATCTAACAATATACAAGCAATAAGTCATGTCATAGAACATTGTCGGCACCTCCCAAACTCACTAAGTGCCCATTCTCTGTCACGATTCCTCCCACTTCCTCTTTATGATAATCTCAGTTTTCATTTTTATGGTCATCACTTCCTTGATTTTTTTGATATTAACACTGTTTAGGGTGGTGCCTGTGGCTCAAAGAGTAAGGCATCGGCCCCATATATGGGAGGTGACCAGTTCAAACCCGGCCCTGGCCAAAAAATTCAAAAAAAAAAACACTGTTTAGGCACTTATGGTTAAACAGTATAATTTTGTGTTTATTTTTTACTTTATAAATGTGGCCATCTTCTACATAATCCTCGTGTTTCCTTTCTGTTACACAATATTATATTCATGAGATTCATAAATATAGATGTGTATAGATATGTTTCCTTAATTTACTTATCAATTCTACATTTGAGTTGTTTTCAATTTTTAGCTATTGCAAGTGATAAGATGTGGGACATTCTTAAATATAATTTCACGTGGATGTGTACATAAATTGTCACTGGATGTATACCTAGGCATGGGACTGCTGGGTCTGGGAAGGTGTTTGTGTTCAGATCACGTAGGTTTAGGTTTGCTAAACAGCTTTCCAGAGTGTGGTTCCAATTTATATTCATATCCAAGCACATGTTAGAGTTCCTATTGTTTTATACCCTTTCCAGTGCCACGTATGTTCCATCTTTGAAGTTTTAGCCATTGGGTATTGATATCCCATTGTAGCTTTAATTTGTATTTTCCTGATTTCTAATGAAGTTGAGCAAGTTTATATGTTTATCAGCCACTTTATCCTGTGTTTTAATTTTTCCCCATATGGCATAACAGCCAAGTTCTAAGACTGTCCCTGCCTCACTTTGGAGTGAGCGCCAACACTGTAATACAATTTCATTGTAAATCAAGTTTACAATGCAAATCCTTACTGTTAGACTCAAGTCTGTAACATGTGTCTATGTCCATCCTTCTGCCCACGCAACCTTGTCTTAATTACTGTAGCTTCGGTATCTGGCAAAGTAACTGAACAAGCTTCTGCTTTGTTCCTTGCCTGGAGGAATGCCTGTCCAGCCTTGACCTCCTGGAGACACAGAGCAGAGCACTGAAAGCTTTGGAAACTCAGCTGAGAGGGAACCGTGTGAGCGCACCTCCTGCACAGTCGACTCACAGGTGTATCCACCAGGTGTATGACTCACACACGTGCTCGCAGGTGTATGGCTCATGCACGTGCCCACAGGTGTACAACTCACGCACGTGCTCGCAGGTGTACGACTCACGCATCTGCTCGCAGGTGTATGATTCATGCACGTGCCCTCAGGTGTACGACTCACGCACGTGCTCGCAGGTGTACGATTCACGCACGTGCCCACAGGTGTACAGCTCACACACGTGCTCACAGGTGTACGACTCACGCACGTGCTCGCAGGTGTATGATTCACGCACGTGCCCGCAGGTGTACAGCTCACGCACGTGCCCACAGGTGTACGACTCACGCACGTGCTCGCAGGTGTACGATTCACGCACATGCCCACAGGTGTACGACTCAGGCACGTGCCCGCAGGTGTACAGCTCACGCACGTGCCCGCAGGTGTACGACTCATGCAGGTGCTCGCAGGTGTACGACTCACGCACGTGCTCGCAGGTGTACGGCTCACGCACGTGCCCACAGGTGTACGATTCACGCACGTGCCCACAGGTGTACGATTCACGCACGTGCTCACAGGTGTACGATTCACACATGTGCCCACAGGTGTACGACTCACGCACGTGCTCGCAGGTGTATGAGTCACACACGTGCCCACAGGTTTACAGCTCATGCACGTGCCCACAGGTGTACGACTCACGCACGTGCCCACAGGTGTATGATTCACACACGTGCCCACAGGTGTACAGCTCACGCACGTGCCCTCAGGTGTACGGCTCACGCATGTGCCCGCAGGTGTACGATTCACGCACGTGCCCACAGGTGTACAGCTCACGCATGTGCCCACAGGTGTATGACTCACGCACATGCTTGCAGGTGTACGACTCACGCAGGTGCTTGCAGGTGTACAGCTCACGCACGTGCTCGCAGGTATATGATTCACACACGTGCTCACAGGAGTACGACTCACACACGTGCCCGCAGGTGTACGACTCACACACGTGCCCGCAGGTGTACGACTCACGCATGTGCTCACAGGTGTATGATTCATGCACATGCTCACAGGTGTACAGCTCACGCACATGCCTGCAGGTGTACGACTCACGCATGTGCTCACAGGTGTACAGCTCACGCACATGCCTGCAGGTGTACGACTCACGCACGTGCTCACAGGTGTACGACTCACACACATGCTGCCACTTCTCTGCCTTTGTTCCTCCCTGCATCTCTTATGCTGGACCATTTTCCCACCTGCTGGTATTTCTTCCAGTGCACATAGGCAGGTGACACATGTTGGTGTTGTGTTTGCCTGAAATCTATTTATTTCATTTTATTTTTAATTATTTTTCATTAAATCATAACTTTGTACATTGATGCATTTATGGGGTCCAAGGTACTGCTTTGATATAAAATGTGAAATGCTTACATTGAACTAAGTAACACATCCATCACAATGATACTCATTTCTTAATAGTTTTGAAATGTACCACTGCATCATGCACATTGGGTGAGGTCTATTTAATCTGCGTCCGTGAGGGACAGTAGTTTTCCGGGGGCCGCAGTTATTCCCACTCATTGCTCCCTGGTCTTCTGTTTCTTGGTCAGCTGGTGGAGGAGTGTGCTGTCACTCACTGCTGGATTCTTTGGCTGCCCTGAGAGCCTCTTTCTGCCTCCAGTTTTGGGTTTCCCAACGATGTGTGCAGCTGCACCTTCCTTTGTGTGTGCAGTGTGAGGATGGAGATTGCCAGCTGTCAGTTCTGGGAAATTGTTGGCCACTGCACTTTCAGTGCAGACACAGAGGAGAGCTCAACCCTCTGCACCTCCCTTTAACCTTCTTTTCTATATGTCTAGTTTTGGGTGGCTTGCTGAGGCTTATTCTGAGAGTTTTTTTGGTCTAATGTCTTCTATTTTACAAATTACTTCTTAAGTATCCAGTCAGCCACTAAGCTAGGTGACTACACTTTTTATTTTAAGTGCGATATGTTTTTACTTCTAGACTTTCCAATGTGGTGACAGTTTTCATAGTTTCCAGCTCTACACTATTTCTTTTATTTTGTCTTCTATCTTCTTGAACAAATACAGTGTTTATGAAGTTGGTGTCTGATAATGCTAATTAATTTTGAGGATTCCTTAGAACTATCTATGTAGACAATCATGTCATCTTCAGAGTTATACATCCACCCTTCTTTCTCTATTACCGCTTATCTTTTGGGTTGTCTTGTTTTGGTTTGATTTTTTCCTTATTGCCCTGGTGAGGACTCACAACAGTATGGTGTCAATGTGCTAAGAGAGGACATCCTTTCCTTTCTTCTAATCTTAGGGGAAAAGCATTTATGTCCTACGATTAAGTTGTCATGGCTCTCATTCCTATACACATACACGACGTCTCAGCCTCTATCTTATCTTGTTATCTGCTTTGTCATCCTTGACCTCCGTAATTGGCGGCAGTCTTCACCCAGCTCCCCTTTTCATGTTCTAGGTTAATAAGGCTTCATCCCTGGAAGCAGGTCACAACTCTGCTTCTGTTGGAAGCCTGTGAACCCTGGAACCGCTGTGTTGAGAATCCTTCCCATTCGTCAACCCAGCAGCCCTGGCCAGGAAACCTGCCTTGTAACACCCTGGACCCAACAAAGGTCCCTCCCTCCCTCTAACTCCCCACAGGTTGGGCCCCTGTGTCCCAATACCCCCCACTCTCTTGGCTCTGAGAGTCCTCTTCCCTTGGGACCATGAACAGTGAAAGTCTTTCCCCCATTCCAGTTGGGGCAACTCTCCCCTGCAGACTGGACTACACGGACCTCACTCACACACCTGGCCAATACACTGCAGCCTGGTGTGATGGTGTCCGTGGCTTTTCCTCTAGACGCCTTTTATTGCCTTGAGGAGTATTGTCTTCTGTTCTGAATTTGCTGACAGTTTTTATCATTAATGACTATTGAATTTTGACAAATGCTTTATCTGCATCTATTGAGATATTACATCAATTTCTCCCCTTTTAATGTGCTGAATGGCGTTAATTTACAAATGGTAAGCAACTGTGCATTTGTGGAATATACTCCACTTTACTACAACGTGTGTATGTAGTCTTGCGTGTGTGTTGCGTGTACAGGTATGACTATGTACATACATGTGCTTGTGTGATGCTGAATTTTGTTTGCTAATCTCTTGTTTAAAACTTTTATGTCTGGATTCACAAGGATCCTGGTCTGTAATTTCCTTTTCTTTTAATGTTTTTGCATGGTTTTTATTTTAGAGCTGTGCTAGACTCTTACCATGACTTTGCGATTGCTCCTTCATCTACTAAGTTCTGAAGATGTGTGTGAGATTGTCGTCTTTTTCTTCCCTAAACAGAACTTTCTGGTGGTGCCTTGTACCTTCACCTGAGCAGAGGCTGTGTGACAACGTGACCAGCCCTCGAGTCAGTGGGACGCAATGCCATGTTCAGGAGTGTTAGTGCTTCAGCAGCGGATCACTAAGCCCAAGCAGGGGCTGCTTGGGGCCTAGGGAGCAGGCAGAGACCCCCACTGTGTGGAGGCTGCTGGAGTTAGGCACAGAACCTCCAGGGTGGCCACCTGCCCTTCCTGGGTACCTGGGAGACTTTTCCAGCAGAAGCGATACTGGAACTCAGTGCTGAATGAAGGGTGAGAATTTGGGACCTTGGGAAGGGTCTCTTGGCCAGAGGGCAGCATCACAGACTGAGGTCTGAGGACAGACTGGTGAAGCTGCCCATTTCTAGGGGGAAGATGGTAGAGTTCAGCTGTGAGGGCTCCAGGCGGGCAGGGGAGGGAGGCTGGAGCTGCAGGTGCAGGCAGCTGGGCAGGGGAGGCTTCTGGCCTGAGTGTGGACCCAAAGGAGGTGGCGATGGTCAGCAGGGAGGGATCGAACTCAGGGGGGCACATAGCATGTTGGAGGTGCCTTGAGATAGCCAGGTGGGTGAGCCTGTGGCAGCGGGGTAGGTCTGGGCAGGAGAAAGACCAGGAGGGACGGGAATGGACTGTGCTTCTTCTGTGAACAGAGCTTCTCTGTGGCTTCAGGAGGGGATGGCTGCCCACAGCTGATGAAGGAGGCAGCCCACAGGGCCAACAGGAATCCCACTCCCCAGGCCTGGGATGTGGGGAGAAGCCTCAGAAGAACTCAGAAGGACCCTGCCTGACAGAAGGGGAGGGGCGTGCAGTCAGGAGGGCCAATGCAATGAAGGTGACAGAGCTTCCTCTTCCTTTTCTCTGACAGCCTCTACCTGAAGTCGCCGTCACTCCCACAAGGGCTGGGATGACAGCAACCCTGTGTCTTCAGCTCCAGGGCGTGTTTTCCTGTAGCTTGCACTACAGCAGCACATGGGTGTCCATGAGCCTCCTGCTGCCCCAGGGATCACAGCAGACCCTAGAGAAACTTGCCACGTAGTCCTGGGGGTGTGCCACAGAAGAGGAGTGCTGCGCAGATGAGTCTGTGCAAAGGACAGGCCCCGCTCCTGATCAGGACCCAGCAGAGTGTAGGGCTAAAGTCACTCCTGTCCTCAGAAGCTCATCAAGGACAACAGTGTCATCTTCTCAGTAACCAAAGTTTGATTTTAAGATACTCTGAGAGGCAATTCTGAAGGTTAGGTAGTGAGAGAACCAGACCAACGCTATCTTAGGCCGGGGTATTGCTGTATTAGGTATTAAGTTCCAGTTCCCCTGCCATTTTGTTTGACAAGTTTCATTTTCCAGTAAGCCCAGGCAATTCCCCCAAATCATGAGACAGCTACCCCCCAATCAGGTACCGCCCTCTGGATCAAGTTGTATACACCCCACTTGCTGTGCTGGATTATAAAAATCCCCTGTTCCAGAGCTCAGGGCTCCTGGCTCGGATGCGTTGCAGCGGAGCCCCTGGGAGCCCAAGCTTGAGCTTGCAATAAAAGGCTCTTTTGCTTTTGCATCAGACTCGGCTCCTTGGTGGTATTTGTGGGAGATTTTGAGATCTGGGCACAACAGTAGCAAATTCTCAAGGTTAAGTACTTTCTAATCTGCTTTGTGTGTAGCAGCTGGTGGCATCAGGAAACAGTGCTGGGGAGAAAACGCAGTTTGGAAAGATAATGGTTTGAAATGGAAATACCACCACCCCCGTCTGCACTGTCCCTGAGGTCAGTCCACCACACCCAGAGAGAGGCGGGGACAGCCTGGGTGGACCCCAGGGTAGGATGTGGGGGACCAGCAGGGCCCTGAGAAGGACCACTGAGCACTGAGTCAGCTTATTACCTACCTTCTGGGTGACTGGAAACGTTTTAAACTTCTCCAAACCTTCCGTTTTCTTATCTCTGTAAAGGTGTCCCTGGCCTGGGCTAGGTGGGGTCTGTGAGGATGCAGTGAGGTGGAATGAGGTGGCCTGGCGAATGGCCTTGCCTGGTGGCGTGCACATGCCGGGGGCTTGGAGGGAGGGGCTCCTCTGCTCGGTGAGCTGCGTGGGGACAAATGTGAACTCACACTCAGTGCAGAGAACCGAATGCTCAGCAGTGATGTCTGTGTGCATGGGCTCGAAGGGGTTAAATGGACAAAAAGACCCCCCCATGGTCCTCCAGACTGACCCCAGAACCCCAGGGTCCCGCTCAGCTTCCTTCCACTGTTTTTTATTTATGTATTTATTTATTTTTTCTTGAGACAGTCTCACCATATCACCCTTGGTAGAGTGCCGTGGCGTCACAGCTCACAGCAACCCCAAACTCTTGGGCTTAAGAGATTCTCTTGCCTCAGCCTGCCAAGTAGCTGGGACTATAGGCACAGCTGTAGTGTTGGGGGTGTTGGAAGGGACAGAGGTCAGAACCCTGTCTGCTCTGCTCTCCCCCACCCTGTGACACTGTGAGAACCATATGGAAGAGACGCAGTGGAGGCTCCCATGAGGCTGGACACACGAGCCATTAGGAACCTGGAGGCCTTCCTGGAAAAGTGATCAAGACATGGAAGTTCAGGGAATAAGAGCAGGACAAAGTAGGCACCAAGATGTCCCGCTGGCACTGTGTCCTGGGACCTGGGGGACTTGCAGAGAAGAAGCAAGGCCAGGCATGGCTTGTGTCTCCGGGAAGCAGAAATCTCGAGACTGAAAGGCCCTGTTCCCAGGAGGTAGCTTTTCAGCATCTCAGGTGAGAAGCTTAACAGTGGAAGGAGCACAGTGGTTACAGCGCCAGCCATATACACGGATGCTGGAGGGTTCGAACGCGGCCCAGGCCCACTAAACAACAATGACAACTGCAACAACAACAAAAATAGCCAGGCATTGTGGCAGGGGCCTGTAGTCCTAGCTACTTGGGAGGCTGAGGCAAGAGAATTGCCTAAGCCCAAGTGTTTGAGATTGCTGTGAACTGTGACACCATGGCACTCTACCAAGGGTGACATAGTGAGACTCTGTCTCAAAAAAAAAAAAAAAACAATGGAAGGAAGCCGAGCCACAGCGGGACCCTGGGGGTGCAGAGTCATGGTTGCTGCCTGAGTCTGAAGTAGCAGCGGGATTGCAAATGTGGCTGCAGAGGAGGTCACACTGGCTGACTTCTGGAACCTTCCTACCACCCTCCAAGTCCTGGAGGATTTGCAGTAGGCCGTGCATGGTTCCTGCCCACTGAGGCCTCTCGCAATGCCTGCTATGCACATCCAGCCGGGAGGCCAGCCTCAGATGCTCATAGACACACGTCATCTTTTCTGAATAGCAGCCCTTAGCACTTGGACAAAACATTCCAGTCTAGTGTGGACTGTAGATGCAAGGACAGGATTGGGGAACCCCGGGCAGGATCTGAGAATGTTATCCCTGTGATTCAGGGAGTTCTGTTAGCTGAGGCAATCCAGGGCCCCGGGGCCAGCTGGAAAATGAAATCAGATAAAATCGTGTATACCGTGAGAAGGCACCTGCTGGCCATTGCCTCAGCTGGGACAGTAGCCCTCAGCATTGTGACTGTCCCCTCAACATTGTGTCTGATTTGGCAGGATAAAATGAGGATGTAAACCAACCATTCCCTGATCCCAAAAGATTTTAAAGAAAACTTCTGCAAGAAGCCATTTCAAATCCAGGGCAGCTGCAGAGTGCAGCTCAGTGTAGAGATGAATTAACAAAGGAAAATCTTCCTGTATGTACAACAGATGACTCATTCAGTTACAAAGAGAACAACAATAATCCTTGTATTAGTCAGAAACGTCTTCCTATGAATCATGCTTACTGCAATATCCAAAGGAAAAGTTTTAAATTCCTAATATGAATTTTTGTAATAAGATTTTAGATGGCAGGGTGCTCTGCAATCAGGAGTGCTTCTCTCAGCTGAAAAGCATGATTGCTAAATTAAGAAGGACATAGAGAGAGGACAGAATTGAACCCTGGAAAAAATGTCATCAGTGAATTATATTACCAGCTGGAGGGTTTCTCCCTAGACTACAGAGAAAGGGATAAAGAGAGAAATAAAAGTAAAATATAAAATAAAATAAAATGTCTATGTGCTCTTAAAACTAAGTGGTGAAAAGCACAGGCTTTGGCATTGCAATCCCAGCGGTTCAGAGACAAGCCCGGCCGCTGATGGATGCCCTCGGGTTGGGTGAGTTCCCACCTTCAGGGACCCCATGTCCTCAGTTAAAACAGGGGCTGCTTACCGAGTTGTTCTGAGGATTGAGGAAGGTAATGGGGTCTTCAGTACATTGCCGGGCACAATATTAAGCATATGACAAATAATGCCTTTTGTTACTCTTAGAAAAACACCCACAATAACCATGGAAAACATATTAAAAGATGCACATCGGAACATCACGTGGTGAAATCTCTGAAGTTTACCAGCCACGCGAAGCTACCGTGCCTCTTCTAACAGGAGTTTAACTAGGGAAAGGCAGGAGCCAGGCTGGTTTCAGATTTCCTCTCCTCCTCAGAGGGTGCTGAATGTGACTTCTCCCTCCGTGCTTCCACCTCCCTTGCTGGAGCCAGTGAGCCGCCAGAGTTGCCCCATGCCCCACGTGGTGACAGGCCGAGGCCCACGGCCGTGATGCTGCTGCTGCCCGAGTCAGGTGTCTGCTTCCTTGCCGGGGACAGCGATGGAGACTCCTCAGACTGCAACTGAGCTCTGTAGAGGGCAGGTGACTGAGCCACACTGGAAGGGTCAATGGATGCTTTTGCCATTCGGTGCAAAAAGACAAGCAAACGTGATAAATGCCATGCTTTTTACATCAACACACAAGGCCTGACACATTCTTATTTTAAAATAATAAGGAAACAAAGTAAATAAACTAAGCATCTAATTGAGAACCCAGGAAAAGAGCAGTGAAATAAAATTAAAGAGAAATCAATACAGTTTACAAAAGAAATAAAGAAATTAAACTATTTAAAGTAGTAGCACTCATAAATTTTGTTTTCAGGCTTTTAATTACAGCAAAATTTATCAAAAAGAAAATGGGAGTAGGGCGCCAGTCCCATATGCCAGAGGTGGTGGGTTCAAACCCAGCCCCGGCCAAAAAAAGAAAATGGGAGTATTTTCATCAAACAGAGGAAAAGAGGAAATGAAAATACAAAAGGCTGGGAATGAAAACAGAGACAATCACAGGTTGCCAGTTTTGCAAATGGTCATTAAAAATTCCCTAAAAACTAGGGCTTGTTATTTTACTGTTAATGATTTTAGCAAATAGCCCAAAAGTAGAACTTTAAAACATGCTTGAATGTTAGCCAGGGGGTCCGGGGGTCTAGTCTGCTGGTTCAGAGATGTGCTAAGCCTCTAAAAAGTTCTTGGCACAGAGAAGCAGGCTCCAAAGGTTTGTTGAATGACTAAATGCGTAAATGAAAGGATGGAGGGAGGGAAAAGAAAGTAAATCTGTATAAATCAAAGACATCTTAGAAAACTCAATGTTTCCGAACTTAAGGAAATACTAGAAAATATAAACGAACCAATAACTATGAAAGAAAGAGCACCAAAGATTCAAATAAGGTTATTTTTATCATATAATATATTACGCAATAACAAGATATAGAATTACACAGAGCTACACATGTTTGCAAGGAAAGGTTTCTAAGACTTATTTTTTTGAAAATGTATCATTCATTTATTTAAAGTCTAAAATGTATTATTTCTAAAAGTTATTATTCAGAAAAAAGCTGGTCTCACTATTTACCTTCAGAATTATTCAATTTTATAAAGAAATATTGTAAAGGGGAATATGTATGTTTTATTTCCACAAGTGCTTGCACCTAATTTGAAAAACATAAGAAAAATCTGTAAGAATCCAAACCCAGCAGAGATGTGTCTCCTTCTGCTGAGCAGGAAAGAGACCATGCGGTAATCAAGAGAGACTTTTGCTTTATCTGTGTATTTAAAGTTTTATTTTAAAAAGTATATTCCTATATGGCTTATAGTTAAAAATTAATTTTAAAGATGAAATGTTTAAAGTTTCCCAAGAGCTAACCACATAAAATATGCCAGGTATGGGCATTTTTATAGGCAGATTATTTCAAAACTCAAAAAAAGATCATTCTTACACTACTTAAGTTATTTCAGCACATAGAAAAAGTTGGAAAACTTCCCAGTTCATTGTACAAAACCCTGACACCAAAAAAAAAAAATGTTAGAAGCACAAAATAACATTATGTGCTAACCTTACTTGTGAATATTTTTAAATTTCAAATAAGTGTTAGCAAATGTACTTTATCAACATATCTAAAATGACAGAAAAACAACCAAAATAATTTATTCTTGAATACTTAGCTCATTTATTAATATAATTTATCATAGGAAGTCAAGAAAAATAAACCTCAGGTATATGATGGTTATAACAACAGCCTGGAAACCATTTTGCCAAGCTCGACGTTCATTTCTGATTTTTAAAGATTATTTTAAAAATGAGAGTAGAAGAATATTTTAAAATAAGACCCCCAAAAAGATTTATCTAAAACTATTAGCCCTTCCTGTCTATATGTAGTAGGGAAAAAAAAACTATTTTCTCCTACTATGTGTCAAAACACTTAACACAAGGCACTTGTTGCCACCAACCAGTTCACCAGGGGACACCAACCGTGTGTCCTCTGATACCCTTCCACTCTGACGCTCCCCAGAGTCAGAACAGGTCCACGGTCGGGGGCTCGTCCCATCAGGGGCTCACTCAACTGAAATTCCTCCCTTCACGTGTAGGCCAAGGTCTGGGCGTCCAGTGCTTCCACAGGCCAGCTGGAAATTGGTGGTCCTTACCACCCCCCTCCCTGATGTTATTTGCTAGAACATCTCACAGAACTCAGGGAACACACATTACTACCTTATTACTACAGAAACACACACCACTATAGGAAACTGCAAAGGAGGCAGATGAGCAGCCCCAGAGGAGATGTCTGGGGCAGGGGATGGGGGCACAGAGCTCCATGCTCCTGGGGTGCTCGGCTGTCCTCATACCTACAACATCCAGCAGCCCAGATGCTGGGTCTTCATGGAGGCCTCATCACACAGAGGGGTCAGTCGTTAACACAATCTCCAGCTGTTCTCTTCTCTCTGGAGGATGGGGGTGGGTCTGAAAGCTCCAAGCTTCCAACCACAGCTTGGTCTTTCTAGCGACCAGCCCCCTGTGGGAGCCCACGAAGAGCAGCCTTAGTAGAACAAAAGACACTCCTATAACTAAGGAAATTCCAAGGAATTAGGAGCTCTGTGCCAGGAAGCAGTGAAATACCAAATCCGTGTATGTATTCTGGTTACAAATCATACCACACCGGTAAAGCAAAGGTGTTCATTATCACTACCATCTCTGAAGTCAGTGCAGATTTTTAAAATATAATATGAAGAATTTCTGTTGTAATTTTTGTAAGCGATATGATGTTTTAACCTGAGAGAATCAAATAGGAATGTTATTAGAAGAAATTGTTTTAATCTTCACAATCTCAGTAGACCGTAAACCCAGTAACTTTATGCTGGAGTCCAGTAACAGCCGCATGCGACGTAAGAATACAAAAGCCTCCTTTACAATAGCAACAAAAGTAACTATGATCCTAGAACAAAATGAGATCCTGAATTAAGCCAGACACACCTAATGCAAACTGTGGATATTATGGAAGCCATAAACATGACTTGAACAATCCAAATGAAGTCGTACTGTGTTTCTGGGTGAGACATTTTAACACTTGAAGGATATCCGGTTAACTCTAGTTAACTCTACAAAAGCAACTGCAGTCAAACTCACAAAGGGTAGTTTGACTTGACCAAATTTTTTTGAAAATTATTTTGAAAAAGAAAATGTAAAAGAATAATAGAGAACAAAATAAAAAGAAGAAAGGGGCTTGCCCTATAAATATCAAAACAATGCGTTACGTGGCTACATCCATTAGTAACATGGGTCTCTTAATCTTACAACACAGTATGAGGGAATAGGTACAGGGTACTACTGAACGAAAAAACGAAGTTAAGAAACAAATCCAAGTGCATTTAAGTATTTAAAATATAATAGTGAAATTGTAAACAGGTGGGAGAGAAATGATTTATTCAGTAGTTGGTGTTAAGAAAATAGGAACCCGTGGGGAAATCCTATTTAGATCCCCTTGTGACGGCCTACATCAAAACACATCTTAACTGGACAGAAACCCTGAGCGTGGAGTGAACCACGACCCTGGTGAAAGGCAGTGTAGGGGCAGGGAGAGGCCTCGGACTGAATGAAACGCAGACGCCTGTACCTGCAAGCACCATCACAAAGCCAGGAAGCGAAGAAACTCTGGGGAAATACCGATGGTGTGCGTGACCAACGCACAAACAGTAACAATAAAGCCAAATTAAAAACAATTTAAAGAGGTTGCTGTGAGCTAGAAATGCATGCAAAGTAAATTTACAAGAGAGGATATTTGAACAGCTCATAAACATACGAAAATATTCATTCTCAAGGGTAATCAAAGAAATGTAAACTAACAATATAAAAGTCAAGTTTCAAAGCCGATGAGTTTCAGATTTTAATATACTAATAAAAACAATATTATACACCAATAACACCCCTATTAAAAAATTCAATGCTTTTCATGCACTTGATATAATTGAACGCCCATGTCTGATTCACAAAAGAAAAATACAACTTTTGAAAACTTGACATATTCAGAGAGTTCTACACATGTAGAATCATAATTTAGGATGAAAGACTAAATGCCTCTAGCAAAAATAGAGAAAAAATGATACATTAACTCTCACCCAAAACACTTAAATTCTTTCAGAAGTGTGGCCAATGCAATAAACCATGAAACAGATAAAGAAAAAGAAGGTACATTTGCTGTGAAGAGAAATGTATCTTTTTTTTTAAATCACAGACAGAGGCAAAAATTGCAGCAAATCGAAGTGATGTGCAAACTCTTCCACAGACAAAATGATAAAACCTAGATAAAGTATAGACAATGGTTACTTAAAGATACTTAGAAAGCAGAACACGGCAGACAAAATCCAGGGGAGAGTCATGCCATTTTTAAAATGCACCGGAGAGGAGTGAGATTATGAGTTTGTGGCACTGGAGCCAGCAGAGCAGGTTCACTGATGCTGTGCCATCTACAGGTGCAAGAGATCTGGCTCAGGGCTGGAAATGGGGCTGCAAACCTCAAGAGGAAGCTCTGGACTGAGGATCCTGCAGAAGGATTGAGCCGAGAGACTCAAATATAAGCTCCACCCACATTACTGGGGACAGCCGGGCTGCACAGGTGGGGGCAACACAGGGCACTTTGGTAAAAGACCACAGGACAGGGAGGAATTTGAAATTCAAGCCTCAAAGGTGAGGTCTTCCAGGTTGCTGTTTTGTTAACTGAGGGCATTCATTCCCTGCCCCCCAGCTTGGGAGGCAGATAGCTGACACTTTGGAGGTAGACAGAGCCTCTGACCAGCAGAGCTTCTAAATGCCAGGAAGGCTATGTTAACCACTGTGATGAAAATGTGTCAAATGGTCTACGAAGCGAGTGTATGATGCCCCTATGATCGTATCAATGTATACAGTTATGATTTAATTAAAAAAAAAAAAGATCAGGAAGAAACCTCTAGGAGCAAGGCAGTCACAGAGAAGCAGAGACCTGAAACTTAAATACCACCTCAGCCTGCATCTCTGATGGTGTGGTGAATTATTCAGGCAGAGGTTAAAGGCCAAATATATAAACAGCTGTGACAGATTGGTTTTAAAAAACTGCAATGAAACATAAATATTGGCAAGTGCAATTTACAAAAGAAGGCTGCGTGACAGCAGCTGGAATACTCGCAAACACAGCAGAGATTTCAGCTGCTGCGGGACACAGAAAATGCAATTGTCATTTGAGCCCAGGCAAATTTACCATAAGTGAGTAAAAAGAAATAAACAGAACACAACTGAGTGCTGCTTATCAACTGATAAACAGAATCACTACCCCAGGCCCTTTATAATGTCTAATTTTTAAAGCCAAGTTACTAGACATACAAATATACAGAAAAGTCTAATCTGTACATAAGAGAAAAGACAGAATAGAAAACTAACTGTAAGGGACCTAGATGTTGGATTTAGCAAACAGAGGTTTCAAGACACTTCTCTAAATAGAATCAAAAATAAAAGAAAAACATCTTAACAACTGAAGAGATAGAAAAATCTCAACTAAGTAATGTAAAGTATGAGAAAAAAAGTTCTAGAACTAAAAAGAAATAACTAACCTTTTAAATTTTACTATAAGGGCCCAATAGCAGATTGTCAGTGACATAGAAGAAAGTCAACTTGTATTTACATAAAAGAAATATGTGAGTCTGAAGAACAGCAAGAAAAAGGCTGGTCACCTCAGAGACCACATGTGTTTAGAATCCCGTCAGGAGAAGAGATAAAATGAGAACAACAACAACAAAAAAAAACATGTAAAGAAATATCACACAAGAACTTCCAAAAATTGGTAGAAAATATTAACGGACAGACCCAGAAAAGAACTCCTGGCAAGTTGAACACAGAGAAACCACTGCCAGTTACATACTAATAAAACTGCTAAAGATAAATAGAAAAGGTATTTCTTTTAATCCAGAAAAAATGACTTATCACATACAAAGAAACTGACACAATTAACAACCAGCTTCACTAGAAACTGGAGGTACATGGGAGTATTATTTTTTGACATGCTAATGGAATAACAGATGTCTACCAAAAAGCCTGTATTTAGCAAAACTCTCCTCCTAAAGTGAAAGTGAGATGAAGGGACATTCAGACAAACAAAACCTGGGAGGATTGGTCACCAGTAGACGGACACAACAAGAAATGTGAAGGGAATTTCTTTAGGCTAAAGGCACCTGACACCTGCTAGAAATTCAGGTGTACAGAAAGGAGCACCATCAGCCTCCACACCCACGAGTGCAGCCTCTGTAGATTCACTCAACAGAAGACAAAATACTCGAGAAAAATGTGTGTCTGTACTAAATACACACAGACCTTTCTTCTTGTTATTAGTCCCTAAACAATACAGTATAATAACTATTTATGTATCATTTATATTGTCTTAGGAAGCATAAGTAATTCAGAGATGACTTAAAATGCATGGGGTGGTGTAGCAACGTTATATGGAAACACTCCGCTGTCTTCTGTCAAGGCTTGAGCATCCTCAGGTTTGGGTACCCAAGGGAGTTCCTGGAGCAAATTCTCCACAGGCACCAGGGACAACTGTAATGTGGCAACAGAAGCAACAGAAATGTTAACCACGTGGCTAAATAAAAATCGTGACAAACCTTTCCGTCTGTCTTCTCTTTCTCATTTTCTATAAAAGACATGTAGTTGTTGAACCCCAAACCCTCACACTGGATTGGGCGTACAGTGACTGTACGTGTATCATACCTGACAGCAGCAATAAGGGCGGGGACGTGCACGTCTGTTCTGCAAGTTCCCTATACTGCACCTTAAGCATCAGCTCTAAGTAAAGTGAAATAAAGTAAAGGAAGAGCTTGCCAGCTATAATTAATTCAAAGAGATATAGCTAGGAAATAATAGAAGAATTTAAATGGAAAATTCTAAAGTTCTTGATTAATACAAAATATGGCCAAGAAAAGATGCAAAAAGTAAGACGAGAAAACAAATGATTGAGGGCAGACCAAAGTACAGCTTCATCAATAATTATACTAAATATATTCAATGTAAATGGGTTAAATGCTCCTGTGAAAGGGTATATTTTATTGGTCTCGAGAAGAAAAAACATAGGAACAAACTGACTAATACTTACAAAAGTTATTCTTTACAAAGAACATTGAGATTGAAAGTAAAAAGAAGAAGTTAAATTGTGTTGGGTAGTAGGTCTCTAAAACACATTGGGTAGTAACAGGTCCCTAAATCATGTAGGGTAGTAACGGGTCCCTAAATCACATTGAATAGTAACAGTTTCCTAAATCACCTTTGGTAGTAACAGATCCCTAAATCACGTTGGGTAGTAACAGGTCCCTAAATCACATTGGGTAGTAACAGGTCCCTAAATTACCTTGGGTAGTAACAGGTTCCTAAATCACCTTTGGTAGTAACAGGTCCCTAAATCGCATTGGGTAGTAATAGGTCCCTAAATTACCTTGGGTAGTAACAGGTCCCTAAATTATCTTGGGTAGTAACAGTTCCTAAATCACCTTTGGTAGTAACAGGTCCCTAAATCACCTTAGGTAGTAACAGTTTCCTAAATCATGTTGGGTAGTAAAAGGTCCCTAAATCACCTTGGGTAGTAACAGGTCCCTAAATCACCTTGGGTAGTAACAGGTCCCTAAATCATGTTGGGTAGTAACAGGTCCCTAAATCACGTTGGGTAGTAACAGGTCTCTAAGTCTCTAAATTATGTAGAGTAGTAACAGGTCCCTAAATCACGTTGAGTAGTAACAGTTCCCTAAATCACATTGGGTAGTAACAGGTCCCTAAATCACATTGAGTAGTAACAGTTCCCTAAATCACATTGGGTAGTAACAGGTCCCTAAATCATGTTGAGTATTAACAAGTCCCTAAATCATGTTGGGTAGTAAGCATAAGCAAGCTACATCACCTGTGTGAATATGGGACAAAATAGACTCTAAGACAGGGGGAATCATCAATCAAAAGGAGGGACATTTTGTGATGGTAACAGAGCTAACCCATCAGGAAAGCCTGATGGTTACAGTAACGAAGCCTCCAGGTAAATCTAGCAAATACAGACAAAACTACTGGGAGAAATAAGTTCACAATTAATGTTAGAGGCTTTAAGACAGTTTCTTCAGTAATTAATGGGCCAATTAAAACATGAGTAATGATACAGAAGATTTGATATTGACACTATAAACCATGTGAACTTAATAGATATTTGTAGAACACGACCTCTAATGACTACAGAACACTGACTTTTTTAAGTATAGGTGGAATGGTCACAAAAAGGATGTGCTTCACCACTACAAAAGGTCTTAATCAATTTCAAAAGATTGAAATAATGTAGAAAATATTCTCTGACTACAACAGAATCAGATGGGATATATGCAACAAGGCAACATCTTTAAAAGCCCCAGTATCTGTAGATTAAACAAGTCAATTTTAAATAACTCACAGACAAAAGGAAAAACTACAAGGAAACTGAGACAATTAAATGAAATGAAGATCACAAGGCAACCTACTGAAATGTGGAGAAAACTAAAGAAGTGCTTGTAAGAAAATTCAGAGCTTCAAAGTTAGTATGAGAAGAAAAGTTTAAAAACTTATAATTTAACTTTCTACCTCAAGTAAGTAGAAAAGAAACAACCAGTAAACCCAAAGGTATATAGAAGGAAAAATAAGGATGAGAATGAAAAATTGACGGAATCAAAAGCAGAAAAAAATAAATTTGACTGCCAAAAAAAAAAAGGAAAAATGGGCTCTTTGAAAAGACCTATAACATTAAAAAACCTGCACCAAAAAAAAAAAAAAAGAGAGAGAGGACACAAGTTATGAATATCATGAATAAAAGAAGAGGCACTACTACAGGTGCTACAGATATTAAAATGATATTAAGGGAATAACAAGGGCGGCTCCTGTGGCTCAAAGGAATAGGGCGCCAGCCCCATATGCCAGAGGTGGTGGGTTCAAACCCAGCCCGGGCCAAAAGCTGCAAAATAAATAAATAAATAAATAAGGGAATAACAAAAACAATCAAGTTATGTCAGTAAACTTGATGTCTAAATTGAAAAAGGCCTATTGTCAAAACTGTGATAAGAACACACACAAAAAGGACAAAAATGATAAAGAAAAAAAACAGAAATCTGATTATTCTTATATTCACCAAGAAAATTTAAACACTCTGTCTCTCTCTCACACACACACACACACACACACACCCTTACCACCAAGAACATGTTGATGGTGGAATCTCTGAAATATTTAAGGAAAAAATTACATCAGTCCTACATAAACATGTTCAAAAAGTAGAAGAAAGATGAACTGGGTTATTTTATGAAATCAGTATTACTGTAAGGAGAAAAAAAACAGAAAACAAAACAAAAAAAGAAAAAAAAAAACAACACCCAACCACAGCCTCATAAACATAGACACAAAAATCCTTAATAAAACACTGCATTAGTAAATAAAATACAGCAATATATAAAAGAAATAACATGGTAAGCAATTAGAATTCTTCCCAAGAGTGCGAGATTACTTTAATAGTTTTTTAAAAATCTATATAAAACAGTACATTAAAAAATAAAGGAGAAAAATCATATATGATTATCCCAAGAGAGGAAAAAATCACTTCTCAAAACTCAAAGCATTCATAATTTAAAACAAACAACAACAACAACAACAACAACAAAAAACTCTGCAAACTAGGATAAGAAAGAAACTTCATTCATTTAGGGACTTCCGTGTCAGACTCACAGCTAATGTCACATTAAAAACTATAAAATAAGGCAGGGTTGTCCTTTACCATGGGTCAAAATGTATGTTATCGAGTCGAGAAAATGAAATGAAAGGACTACAGATTGAAAAAGAATGAAAGCTGCCTTCTTCAGAGGACTAAGTAGAAAATACTAAGGGGTATACATACCTCTTGGCCACTTAAACTACTAAGTGAATTTAGCAAAGTTCCTGAGAGCGAGGTCAATATAGAAAAATCAATTGCATTTCTATACAGTAGTCACAAACAACTGGAAATGAAGTAAGAAAGAGTACGGTTTCATTTACATTAGCATCTGTAATTATGAACTATTTAGGAATGAGTTAAAACATGCGTAAGACCTATAACTGAAAACTATCAAACGTTGCTCAAAGAAACTGAGCTCTAAATCAATGGGGAAATGTGACTTAGGCACGGACTGGAAGGTTCTGCAGAGACCCCAGTTCTCCTCAACTGGTCTTTATCCACAACACGTTTCCAATCAACATTCCAGCAAGTTTTTTCTTGAAATTTAGAAGATGACTCTAATCTATCGCTGTCTGATATAGATGTACGAATACGAGGGTCCTAGAGAGCCACGTATCCCCAGCTGGGACAGCAGGCCTGCCCTGTCCTCAGCTCCACCCTCATGAGGGCAGGTGGGGGACGGACCTGGCCGGAAAGCAGAAAAGGGCACTGATGAAACACGAGCGTATTCATCTTCTAAAACATTAACTTAGCAGTTTTGTTTTGCTTTGGTTGTGGAAACATGGACTTCATGCACAGGACCTGCCAAGGGGACCAGAGGAGGCCCCAAGAGGACCAGGCTGGCCGTGGGGAGGCAGCAGGGAGAGGAGGGTTGGGTGAGTTAGAGCAGCTCTGGGGAGCTCTGAGGAGAGGGCAGGACAAGGGCGGCTCTGGGGAGCTCTGAGGAGAGGGCAGGACAAGGGCGGCTCTGGGGAGCTCTGAGGAGAGGGCAGGACAAGGGCGGCTCTGGGGAGCTCTGAGGAGAGGGCAGGACAAGGGCGGCTCTGGGGAGCTCTGAGGAGAGGGCAGGACAAGGGCGGCTCTGGCACAGGTCCACATTTGCTGAGGACACCGATGCCTCATGCTCATGGGTCTCACCTCCCAAAGAACCCACCTTGTCTGTCTTCAGAAAGGGCCTTAAGTCTGAATCAGGGCAAACACCAGCACATGTGACCTACAAGAGCCACCTTCCATTTTGTATTGCATTCACAAAGGAATGCACGTCTTCTCCCTGATGTGTGCGGCCCTGTGACCTTGAAAGAAAAGGCAATCAGGGCGCCCCAGGCCTCCTGGAGCAGCAGGGCTGCCTTCCAAAATGATGGGAAGGGCATTGGTTGGAAGGGACGCACGCAGGGATGTGGCCATAGTCACCTCCTCTTCCACAGGGCGAGCCCGCACCCTGTCCACACAGGGGCAGCCCACTTAGGACCCCCTGGGGTCTTCAGGCCTGGGAGCAATGCAGGCAGAGCCAGAGGTGGTGGGTAGGACCCCGCAGTCTGTGTGCTCTCCTTTGGGAATGTGCTCTCCATCGTGAATGAGTGTGGAAGGCAAATGCAGAAAGAGGTAGCCTTTTATTTTGCTTCCTAAGTTTCTTCACTGCCTTCAAAAAGAAAATCCCATAACCAAAAAAAAAAGGTGACAAATGAGGGCCTGGAGTCCACCAAGGTGACAGGAATCACAGCAAACAAGACCCTTCAAAGTGCTTCAGGAGCCAGTAGCCACATTTGGCTGACAAACTACTGATGGGTAGAAATTGTTCCCTCGATCCCATGACCAGGGCTGGATGTCAGAATGAAAAGGATTCAGCCGGTGAGGGAAAGGGGCCTTGCCTGCAGCCCCTGTCAGTCCCTGATATCAGTCCAGACATAGTGGTGACCAGAAATGAAAGAAGCCGGGAGGCCACATCTCAAGGAGCTCAGTGTGGCCCTGTGCTGTGCCACGACTGAGAACCCTTCCCAGAGAGGCGTGGGGCTCAGTGTCAGGAGGCCACATCTGGAGGAGCTCGGTGTGGCTCTGTGCTGTGCCACGACTGAGAACCCTTCCCAGAGAGGCATGGGGCTCAGTGCCAGGAGGCTGCGGCTGGAGGAGCTCGGTGTGGCTCTGTGCTGTGCCACGACTGAGAACCCTTCTCAGAGGGGCGTGGGGCTCAGTGCCGGCAGGCTGCCCCTGGAGGAGCTCGGTGTGGCTCTGTGCTGTGCCACAACTGAGAACCCTTCTCAGAGGGGCGTGGGGCTCAGTGCCAGGAGGCCACATCTGGAGGAGCTCGGTGTGGCTCTGTGCTGTGCCACGACTGAGAACCCTTCTCAGAGGGGCGTGGGGTTCAGTGCTGGGAGGCTGCAGCTGGAGGAGCTCGGTGTGGCTCTGTGCTGTGCCACGACTGAGAACCCTTCTCAGACGGGCGTGGGGCTCAGTGCCGGGAGGCCACATCTGGAGGAGCTCGGTGTGGCTCTGTGCTGTGCCATGACTGAGAACCCTTCTCAGAGGGGTGTGGGGCTCAGTGCCGGGAGGCCCATCACTTCACTTTGGGACACCAGGCCTCGCTCTCTGCCAGTGCTGAGCAGATGGGTGGGAAATGAATGACCAACCCTGTTCCCAGGGCCAGGCCAGCTGACCATAGCCAAGAGGAGTTTCTGAGGACCTGGTGGTCCCTTCAGAGAGCTACACACACACACACACACACACACACACACACACACACACACACACACTCACACAGGGACACACACAGACAGACAGACACACAGCCCTTCTCAGCACCTGGCTCCAGTACCAGGCTTGGCAAAGAGGCAGCTTTATGCAGGGCTCTGGCACTCTCCCAGGGTCTCTGAAGTGACAGCCAGGACACTATTTTAGCAAGATAACATTCTTGTCCTACAGGTCAAAGATTTCCAAGGATTTAATATCCATTGTTAGTCACATTGTAGAGAAGCAAAGATGGGGGCTGCGGATGTTCTAGAAGTCACTGGGAAGCTCAGGCCTCCCTTACGTGTGGAACCAGGGGCCAAGAGGGATGGTGAGCTGTATGCATTGGTCTCACCTTGAGGCTCCTGCTGTCAGGGTGGAGAAAGGGCCTGAAAGGGGACCGGCGGAGGTCTGTCCTCGGTGTAGGGTTTGGGCTTGGACGTGCCACAAGAGCTGACTCCACAAGAGATGAGCAGTTTCATTTGCATTTGTCTGAACTTGGATCTAATTCTTTAAAAAGAAATATTGTTGCTAAGATCTGAAGTATTATCGAGGGCTTGGTGTCTCTTCATTCTAAAAGGAACACCTCCAGAAAGACCTTTGCACCAGAGAAATTGATTTCTCTGGGTCTTTCATAGTTTTCCTGGAGGATTTTACTGCAGGAGCCGGTGTTTATGCATTGATGTCCTGATGCTTGGGTGAGCAGGTGTCTCACTGGGCACATTGGCGGCTAATAGAAATCGCCTTCCAGCCCTCCCCTGGATTGAGATGCCAGACGCCATGCAGCCAGCCTCTGCAGGGAAGCGGCTCCCAGCTCTGCACCTGTTGACAACATTCCTCCACATGTATGCCGTGCTGCAGGCTGCCCCTCCTCCCTGGCCCTAGTTAGCATGAGAGCTGACAAGCAACAAGGACCTTGCTGGACCTTGTGCCTTGGGCAGCCATGAGCTGCCTTCCACACTTATCTCCTCTTTACTGAGGAAAGTATTTACGGCTCCACAGGATAGTAAATGTTATGACAGAGAAAAAAACCTGGCTGAGAATCTCTCATCTGACCCGGCACCATCGATACATCTATTTAGATCTTCAAATTAAAACTGTATGCCGCAAAGTCCTCGAGAATATGGCAAAGGACGACGCAGTGCTACATCTCATGACAGAAGAGCTTTCAATCACACACACTTTATGTCACAGTAAAGGAGCCCTCTGCTAATGTGAGTCACCAGAATGTATCAACCATTATTGTGTGTGAGGCTTTATGGCAGGGACTGTAACAGAGCTGAGTTGAGGGAGAATGGCTCACAGGCTGCTCTGTGGCGGTGTCAGGCCCGCAGGAAATGGGAACGAGGCAACTCCATTAAATCCCAATACAGTGTAAAACAACTTAAGGGCTAAGTGAAAAATTATGGAAGTCGAGGAAAAGGACCAATTAGCTGGGAAACAAAAGGAAGGTCTGGGCAGAGAGGCAAGAGTGAAATTTCCTCTCCAAGTTGTCCTTCCAGTGCTCCCCACACCCCCACACCTCAACAAGGTGATGTCCACCACGGTCCTGCCAGGCCCAGGGCATCATCACCCTGACTGCCCCTGCCCCAGGCCACATCGGTCCCTCCTCTCTCTGCCACTGCTGGGTATCTCCTTCTGGTGGCCATTGTCTCTCCCGAGGACCAGGCCATCTGTCTCCAGCCTTGTTCCCCTGACTGCACCAAAGTTGGAGTCAATGTTTAAAATCCAAGTCGGGCCATGTCAGTACCTGGACGAAGGCCGTTCGAGGGCCCCATGTGGCCCTCAAGATGAAGCCCAGCCTTCTAAGAGACTTGTGAGGTCCCCTCTGTTTTCCCTCCCCACTCATATCCCAACCTCCAGCATCATCTATCTCCCAACGTGAGCCCTGCTTTGCTCTGTGCTGGGCCCCCTGTCCCCACCCTCACCCACTCCTGGAACATCTACTCAGCCTTCACGTCTCACCATGGAGGTCGCTTCCTCCACCACCCCATCCAGACCGTGTGGCTTCCTGCTCGTCTCTGCCAGACACTGGTGCTCGGCCCCTCCTGTGATGCCCATGCTGTGTCACGGTCACCTGTGAACTAGGCCAGGATCTCCTAGATGGCAGGGACAGCCCAGTGTCTGGCCCACAGCAGGTGCTCAGCTCAAGTCTCTATGGTGTGAGGATGCAGACCTGGGCTGCACAGCATCAAAAGCTGATAACCTGAGGGTGGCGGGAATGGGAGCCCCCCAAACACACAGGTGCAAAAGTAGAAATTGTGTGGCCTTGGTAGAGGATTTTAAGATAGGCATGTGATCAGAGAATAGATTGGGAATCCAAGCAGAGGCCTTAAATGTCAGACTAAGAAACTAGGAGAGACAACTTCTGCTCCCATGCGGAAGAGGGCCAGGCAAGTCAGATAAAAATGCAAAGCAGCAGTTTTCAATACAGCAGACACCAGGCAATGAAGCCCAGTGACCTGAGAGAGGCAGGCGTGTTAGAGGTGGGCCCAGCATCGCCCTGACTGCTGCCCCACGAGAACCTCCAGCCCACAGCACAGGGAACGGGGTCCATGTGGGGCCTAGTCATTCCCCTGAGTTAAAGGGACAGACCCGAGGCTCTGGGAATCTGAGGAGGCTCAGCATGGCACAGCAGAGTGCAGATGACAAGTGCTGCCCAGAGGGAGAGCCCTCACGTCCTGCTGAGAGGAACGTGCTACAAAGTCCTGCCAACCTGTGGAAACGGTGGGAGTGATGCACATGGGGTGGGGAAAGAGATGAGAAAACAGCACTTCACACAGGGCCAGACTTGGAAATTCCATCATTCAGGCTACACTGGGAAGAATAATCTAAAGGTCTTGCCTCAACAGTGGACTACAATGACTTCCAGATAGCTTACTGCTATGGACCCACCTCACAATCAGAGAAAGAAGACCCGAAAGAATCACTGTCTCCATGTCAACTTAACTGTGTGTGAGAACAACGCTCAAGAACTGCATGGGGACACAAAAACATCCAGCAGAGCAAAGTGGCTGGCATCCAATCAGAAATGAACAGGGGACAGGGGAGACACAGCCATGTGGAGAAAAATAATCAGTCAAAACCCACCCAGAACTGACACAGATGTTAGAATTAGCAGACACGGGCATTAAAAATTATTACAAATGGATTCATTCCATTCGTTCAAAAGATTCTTGGAGATAAGAAAGGGATAAATAAAGAACAAAACAAATTCTAAAGTTAAAAACTCCAACATCTGAAATGAAAATTACAGGGCAGATCAGACGTTGCAAAAGAAGGGCATAGTAAGGTGAAGTTTTGGCATCAGAAGCCGTCTGAACAGGGTGCAATGAGACTAAATAATAAAAATAAAAATGCTCCCTGGGGGCCCCCATGAGAGACTAAACACACCGGTAAGCTCGTCCATGAAGGAGAGGAGGGGAAGGCGAGAAAAAAACTGAAGAAATAGTGGCTGAGAATTCTTCAGTTCGATAAAATTATAAATCCATACAACTTAGAAATGTAATGAATCCTGAGGCACATCATGTTCAAAATGATGGAGGCCTGTGATAAGGAGATAATCTTTTAGAAAAGAGGGGAAAGAGCACATTATATACAGAGAAACAAAGATAAGGCTGACAACGTACCACGTCTCAGAAATCATGGGGGATGTTGGCAGTACAATCTCTTTAAGGGACTGAAGGAAAAAAGCTGGGAAACCAGAGTCCCATCCCCAGACTAAGTCTTTTAAAAGCAAAGGTAAAATAAAGTCGTTTGCAGAAATGCCTGGGCTCAAAGGTTTATAATGATAATAATTTTATGATTTACTATGGTGATGCCTGCACTGTCAAAGGAAGCCCTCCGTGCATGAAGAGCACGGTATCAGATGGAGACACAGGAGTGCAGGCAGGAACGGGAAGCGCTGGAAGTGGCAAGAGAAGATAGTTCCTGTTATCTATTAAAAGTTAACTGACTACTTAAACAAAAATTACAACCATGTCTTGTGGAGTTGGTAACATATGTACAGTGAACGTGTTTGACAACTGTAGCTTAGACAGTGAGGAGAGAGAAATGTCAGAAGGACAATGGACCTGACGTGGCGCCACTTACAGACAGACTGTGATGTGGTGAGGTCGTGTGCCACAAACCCTAACAGGACCACTAAAATGTTTTTAAAAAAGAATTACTGGTAATACGTCAACAAAGGAGATAGGAGTGTGAAATACATACCACTGATTAGTAGGAAGCCGAAAAACAGGAAAGGGGAAGGAAGCCGTGATGGGACAAATAGAAAACGAGCAGCAACTTCCACACTTAACACCTTTGAAACCCAGCAGTCATGGTAAATGTAATTTGACCAGATGTTCCAACTAAAATGAAGAGGCCGTCACATGGATGGGAATGCAAGACGCACGTCTCTGCCTTCTGCAAGAAGGGAGCTTTAAACATAAACATGAAAATCAAGTAAAACAAATCACGGGAGAATATAAGCCACACTAACATTGTCAGAAGAAGGCTGGACTACTTCATATAAGACAAGAAGCTTTTAGAGCAAAGATGACTGGCACAGATTAAGAAGGTCACGACGTGAAACAGGGATCGGTTGATCCAAAGGCTCAAAGAAGTTTAAACCTTCATGAACGTAATAACAGGGCTTCACATATAAGCCCAAACTAACAGAGAAAGAGAGAAGTGAGTGGTCAGAAATCCCAGTATTTTTCTCGTAATGACTGATTGAAGATACAGAAAGAAAATCACCAGCAAGGCCGTGCACTCCGACGACATGACAGACAAACTTGGCTGACACTGCAGACCCTCCAGCCACAGCAGCAGCGGGTACGCTCTTCTCAGGGGTGCACATCAAATGTCCCCTGGTAGATGATGTCCTGAACTATAAGGTGAGTCTAAGAAAAGGTCACAGGATTCAAGTCATAAAATTATGCACTTTGAATAAAAGTGGAATTAAATTAAAAATGGATAACAGGAAGTGGAACATGCCCAGATATTTGGAAGCTAAGTAACACATTTTTAAATAACCTATAAATCAAAGAAACCAAAAGAAAAATTATAAAGTATTTTGAACTAAATGGACATGAAAGTGCACCGAATCAGAATGTGTGTCATGCAGGTAAAAGGCAATCGGGGTGGAATTTACAGCACAGGTGCCTAGGATAGAAAAGATGAAAGGTTTCAAATCACAGGCAACAGCTCCAGTTGAAGAAACTAGAGAAAGAAGAGTGAATTAAACCCAAAGCAGAAGAAAAGAAATAATAAAAATGGAAACTAGATAAAGAAAACAGAATAAATAAAGCCAAACGCTTGTTGTTTGAGAAGATTACAGAATCAATAAGCTGATGGAGAAGGGACGAGAAACGACAGAAAGCCCCAGCGTCAGGAACGAGAGGGGATGTCATCCGAGGCTCGGCAGGTGCTAAAGGACCACAGGAAAATGTCACGACCAACCTTAACCCATACGTTCAAAAGTATAGATTCAACTGGAGATTTCTTAAAAGATGCAAACTACCAAAACTCACTGAAAAATAGTCAATATGAGGAGCCTCATAGTCATGAAAGAAATCGAATTTGCAGTTAGAATCTTTTACACACGCATGCACACACACACAGAGCTCTGGGATAAGACGTCTACATTAGTCAATTAAATAAAAGATATAAAAGGAAGAAACAAATCAGTCCACCACAAACAAGTTCGTAAAGTTGAAGTGGAAGGAATACTTCCCAATTCATTCTTTGAAAGCAGAATTATCTTGATTTCAAAATACCTTGCCAGGAAAGAACAGTCAAATGTTCCTCATAAATACAGATGAAAAAATAAGGTGAACAAAATTTTGGCAAATCATCCACCAATATATTAAAATAATTCACCATTACCAAGGACCGTTTGGCCCGTAAATAGAAAGTTTGTCTCTACAATTCACCATATTAACAAACTGAAAAATAAAAACGGTATGATTGTTTCGAATGAAAAGGCATTTTATAAAAAATGTACTCCTCATCCTGATAAAGAGCCTCCATGGAAAAATCACAGCTCACATCACACTTAATGTTGAAGCGGTGACGCTTTCTCCTGAGAGCGGGGATAGGAGGAGACGTCCACCCTCACCAGTTCTGCTCAGGATCGCACTGGAGAGCCTGTCGGCTGTACTCGGGCTAGAAAAGAACGAAAAGGTACGCAGATGGATGAGGGAAAGCAAAACCACCTTTATTCTTAAATGCCAAGAATTCAAAGAACCGTATAAAAGGCACTAGGATAAACAGGTTCAGTACAGTTGCAGGTTACTGTACCAATATTCAGAAATAAATTTTACCACTATATCCTAACAAGAATAATCAGAAATTGGAATTTAAAACTAATATAATTTATAATAGCATTAAGATATGTAAAAGATAAATCCATCAGAAGATCTGTGTAAGCTAAAAATGACAAAATATTGCTAAGAGAAATTAAAGACGTTAGTAAATGGAGATCTATGCTTTGTTCATCGGTCAGAAGGCTCAACACGAGGTGTCCCAGAGGTTGCCATGCTTTGTACATAAGGAAAATGGGAAACCGTAGCTAAATGTACCTTTATTTACAAAATATTCATTACAAAATTTTATAAAATATTTACAAAATATTTCTCTAATTATTGATACCTAAATATAAAAATATAAAATTTAATATACTATAAAGCAAAAATGAGTTTTTAATTTTTCCTGTGTATAACCTTTGAGACATCCTGTAGTGTTTTCCCCAAATTGTTCTAGAAACCCTGATGCTATCTCAAACCAAATCCCATCAAAGTTTTCTGTTAAAATTGTAAACTGACTCTAAAATTCATATGGAATTGCAAAAGGACCATGAAAAAGAGTCTTGAAAAATGAAAAAGAGTCTTGAAAAAGAAGAATATTGGAGAAATTACTTGACTTGAAGGCTTATTATAAAGTTGCAATAATCAAAAAAAGTACATTATAATTTTCAAAATAGACAAGTCAGAGAAACCGAGAAGAGGTTCCAGCAACAGTCACATCAATATAGACACTGATTTTGACACAAGTGCAAAGTCACTAACGGGAAAAGGCTGGTTCTCAGCAATGTTGCTGAAACAACCAATTCTCTCTCTCTCTCTCTCTATATATATATATATAAAATCCTTTGAAAGTAAACTCACACCATACAAAAAATTTCATACAGAGTACTTCACAGACATAAACATACATGCCAAATTCTAAAGCTTTAGAAGAAAATATAGGTGAAAGAAAATACTTGTGACTTTGATTTAGGTAAAGAGTTCTTAGAAAATATACCCAGAGCACACAATACATGGAAGAAAAAAATGATAAATTGGACTCATCAAAATGATGCATTTCTGCTTTTCAAAAGACATTTCAAGAGGATAAAAAGATAGTTCATGAAAATATTTGCAAATCACACATCTGAGAGAGGTCTAGGACTAGTCTAAGGAGAAGTGTCAAAATGCAATGAAAATTTAAAACCCAATTTAAAAAAAAAAGACAATATGTCTGAACAGACGCCTCACCAAAGAAGATATATGGGTACCAGGTAATCACATAAAGTGTCTCCAATAACATGAATCATTTAGGGAAATTCAAACTCAAACCACAGCGAGAGGCCACAGCAAAAGTTAACAAGACCATCCGTACCAGGTGTTGGTGAGGATATTGTAAACTGGAACATTCATTCATGTAAAATGGTACTTAGTAAGTAGTTTTCCACACATTTTAGCATGCATTCAACAAAGGACCTTGAAATCCTACTCCTAGGATTTTTTTTAGCATGCATTTTACAAAGGACCTTGAAATCCCACTCCTAGGATTTACAAAGAATGAGGCCATGAATGCTCATAGCAGCATTATCTGTTACAGGTAAAAGGCTGAGGGAGGAGACTTGAACCAGCAGGTGTGTGGATAAGCACGCAGGGTACACACGCACAGTGGGGCAGTTCTCAGGGCTGACAAGGTAATGAGCTACTGATACGTGCTACATGAATGAATTTCAAAAGAGTTATGCTCTTCAAAAGCAGGCAGATAAAGGTGAGTCCACCCTGTGTGATTCCATTTCCCTAAAAGTCTAGTATCACAGTGACAGAAGGCAGCTGAGCGGCTGCTTGGTGGGGCTGGGTGTCAGGTAGGGTCAGGAGAGGGCGGCATTAAGGGACATACACTTGTGAAGTGATGGACAGGTTCCTTCTCTGGCTTGTACAATGCTTTTATAGATGTGTGCACATGTCAAAACTTACCACATTGTACATTTTAATAATGTGTAACTTTTCATGTGTCAACTGTACCTTCTAAAAGCTGTTAAACTGGAGCTAAGAAACAAGTATGGCAAGATCACAAGATCACAAGAAAGTGCCCCATGATCATATTGATGTACACAGCTATGATTTAATAAAAATAAATAAATAAATAAATAAAAGAATAAGAAAAAAAGAAAATAAACAATCTGGAAATGACATCAGGAGTACAACGCCATTCACAATTGCATCAGAAAAGATAAAATCCTTAGAAATAAACGCAACAAAAAAGTGCGGCGCTACTGCACTAAAAACTACAAAATATTGCTGAGGGATAGCAAAGATCTAAATAAATGGAAAGATGATCCAAGTGTGTGGATTAGAAGACGGAATATTGTGAAAATCAGAGTTCTCTCTACATTGACCTTCAGATTCAACACAATCTCCACCAAAATTCCAGTGGGCTTTAGAGAGGTCTTTCGCATCTGATTCTGTTTATTACAAAGCTACTGATATCGAACCAGGGTGGTTCTGGCATAGGGAAGCAGCAATGGTCCAATGGAACAGAATCAATAATACAAAACCAAATTCTTATATTTATAATTATTGATTTAGGGGAAAGATTTCAAGGCAATCCATCGTGGGGAAAGACAGTCCTTTTAATAAATAGTGCTGGAACAACATGCCAAAAAATAAACTTAGACACTATCCGCAAAAATTAACTCAAAATGGGCAATAGACGCACACATAAGTGCTAAAAGCACAAAACTTTTATAAGAAAGCATAGCAAAAAAATGTCAAGATTTGGGGGTAGGCAAAGATTTCTTGGACATAATACCAAAGCGTGATCTAAAAAGAAAAAAATAGTAAATTGAAACTCATTAAGAGTCAAAATGTTTGCAGATCAAAAAGATAACAAGAAGAAAGCAAAAATACAACCAATAGGCTGAGGGAAATATTCGCAAAACACATGTCTAGCGAAAGTTTTGTATACAGAATATACAAACACTCTTACAACTCAATAATAAAAAGACAAACAGGCCGATGAAAACATTAGCATGGGATTTAAATAGACATTTCTCCACAGAAGATATTCTAAATGGCTAACAAGCCCATGAGAACGTGTTCACACCATTAGTCATTAGGAAAACAGCTAATTAAAACCACGCGATACCATTTCGCATATGCAGACCTCAGGCACTGCTGATGGGAATGTAAAATGTACAGCCACCTTGGAAGACAGTTCATCAGTTTCTTAAAAAGTTAAATGTAAATTGACCTTATGACCCAGCAGTTTCGCGCTCCCGAGTCTACATGAGAGAAATGAAGACGCACGTCCCCACGGACACCGGTGCATGTTCCCTGCAGCCTTACCCATGATACTCTCAAAGGGGCAGCACCTCAGTGTCCCTCAGCTGGCATGTGAACAGACAGCAGGCCACCAGCCTGCAGTGAAGGGGAGGACCACACGCAGAAGCATAGAGGGCCTCAGAAACGCGAACTCCAGTGAAAGAAGCCAGACACAAGAACCTACGAAGACAGAAGTATAATTCAATTTGTAAGAAATACCCGGACAAGGCAGAGTAGGGAGAAAGACAGGGGATTACTGGGT
Organism: Nycticebus coucang; assembly: GCF_027406575.1. NCBI lineage: Eukaryota > Metazoa > Chordata > Mammalia > Primates > Lorisidae > Nycticebus > Nycticebus coucang. The sequence continues at coordinate 158,499,791 of NC_069782.1, read as the reverse complement.
GCCTGGTGATGTGGTCTGGACGTTTGTCCCCTCCAAATCTCATGTTGAAATCTGATCCCCAGTGTTGGTGGTGGGTCTGCAGGGGAGATCTCTGGGTGTGGATGATTCTCTCACGAATGGCTCGGTCCCCTCCTCATGGCAATGAGCAAGTTTGCTCTCTATGAGTTCAGGCCAGAGCTGGTTGCTTAAAAGAGCCTGGCACCCCTGCTCCCCTCTTGCTCCTGACCCTGTGGATGACACACCTGCCCCCTTTCACCTTTCGCCTTGACTGATGGCTCCTTACCAAAAGCAGGTGCTGATGTGATGCTCCTGCTGCAGCCTGCAGAATCATGAGCCAATAAACCTCTCTTGTTTATGAATTATCCAGACTCGGGTACTCCACTATAGCAGCGCAAAACAGACTCCCTTGCCCTGCAGATAAATGTGCCCAAGGAATCCTGTTGGGGTGATGAAAATGTTCTCAAACTGATCTATGGTGATGTTTGCACAGCTTTGCCCATTTAATAAAAATCATGAATGGTACACTCGGAAAGGGGGACATATGATGCACATTTAAAAACAAATAAGAGGTTTGAAAAAGTGTTCAAAGTGTCCCTGAAAGTTCGGGAGGGCCGTGATGGATCCAGCATACTGTAGGAAGAAAACTCCGATAGTTAAGTGAAGGACAGATCAAGTAGGGGTGGATGGCAGTTTTGAAGTAATAAAATTACTAAATATGACACCTTTCAGTCAAACACGCAATGTGGTGTGAAATCTGAGATTAACCAGGGTCCATTTCAGGAGCCCATGTGCTAGGCCTGGTAGAAGCCTCTCCTGGCTTCCTAACCACTTCCCACCCCCACTGCTGAAAAAAATTCCACCAAATCACAGATAATGAGGGGAAAGTGCTGTTTATCCGGGAGGGCTCCTTCTCACAGCCACCTACCCTACTGGGACATTTGACAAATGTGGATAACAGTTTCCAAACTGTGCTTCATCAAAATTCAGTCTCCTATCACAGAACGTCCAGCCAACATCACGAGTTGGAAATTTGACAACGCTGACGCTCTCTGCCAGAAACTATTCAGCAGGTGACTGGACTCACTTCGCCATTTGAAAACAGAGTCATCTTCAATTGTGGAGGGCGAGAGAAGATGACGGACGTGCCAGAGTCAATTTAAACCACCAGAAATTATGCTCCTCTAAAATGACCAATCTGTGAAGTTAAAAATAATAGAATATGGGATTTCAGTTCAGGAAATGCCAGATTAGGAAATTTGAAACAATTCTTCAAAGACAATTAGGAAGACAGGGCAGGGTATAGTTTAAAAATTCATTGAAAATGCCAGTATCCAACATCAGAAGCAGAAAATGTCTTAGGAAGCCGAGTTCTGGGCTGAGGACCGTCCTCTCCTTGGGGGCCTCTCTCCATCCCAGAGCACAAGGCCAGCATGAGGAGCAGTCCAGCCGGCAGCACGGAAACGATGGCGAAAAGTGAGATGTTACCCTAACCCAATAAAGATGGGCCATTTCAGTTAAAATTCTCATGACAATAATTGAAGAGTTAGAAATTAAACTGTCATCATTTGTAGTCTATATGACTGGGTACGCCTGGAATCAAAGGGACTATGCAAACACATCGTTCGTCAGAGTTTTTAAAAGTCACTGCATACAAATTAAATGTGCAAAATTCAACTGTATTTCTATACATCAAAGTTTAAAATATGGTTTATAAAGACACTATTTACAATAAAATGAAATGTTTCAAATACCTAAAAACTAGTCTCATGAGCAATACGCAAGATTTCTGTGCAAACAAAAAAAAAATTGAGAGAATTTAAGGAAGCTGAATAAATAGAAAACAAATCATGTTCACTTGATTTAAAGTCTTGGTATTACAAAAGGACTTTTTTTTTTATAAACTGGTTCAAAACAATCCAATTAAAATCCCCAATTTTCTGTTATTTTTACAAGCTTAGTCCAAAATTTAAATGGAAAGGCAAATGACCCAGAATGGGCAGAACAGTCTTAAAGAAGAAGAATTTAAGAGAGCTTACTCTACCTGAGATAAAGATAGCTTATAAAGCTCAAGTAACTAACATGACCCAGTGCTGACACAGGGACACACGCCCCAGGGGACAGGAGGAAGCCCAGAAACCAACCCACACACATGCGACGTTCACGAGTCCAACCGCTACAGTTATGACAACACACAGTTTGTGACAACAGGACCCTGCAGAGCAGAGAGGAAAGGACGTATTTTCAATACACAATGCAGTCTTAGTTGAAATGCAGACATTCTAGAAGTTAAAATAGGATAGTGTTGTCATGACTTCAAGTGGGACGATTTTTCTTAAACTAAAAATAAAAATATTAACCAGAAAAGATAGAATTAATAAGCTCAAGTATCTTAAAATTACTAACTTCTGTTTATTAAATGTCACCATTACGGTTGAAAAGGCTGACCAAGTGGGAGAAGGCGTTCCCAACACCCACAGCCGACATGTGTCCCCACAGAGCACCTACAAAACCAGGCGAAAGTGGCCGGTAACGCAGCAGAAAACCCGGGAAAGAAGAGACATAAGCAGTTACTTAAAGATACTTAACCAGCAGTTGTACATATGGAAGGGGTTCCACAACACTGACAGTCAGGAAATGCTAGCTACAACCACCATACAGTCACAAAAAGGGCGGGCACAATGCAGGCTAATCGTGCCCAATGTCGACGAGGGGCACGGGGATTCCCACACACTTCCCGCAGACGTTTACATTGTTAGAAGCAGGTGGGGGATCCCATGGGGCATCCCCTGCTGATGGTGGACATGTGGTCCCCTATGAGCCAAGAACTTCCCTTCTAGGCACATTCCTGACAGACGTACATACGCAGTTGAACCACACACAGAGAAAGTACGAGAACGTTCATGACTGTGTTACTCAGCATAGTCCTAAACCACATTAAAACCCAATGTCTTACCACAGAATAATGGATAAATAAATTTATATAATGAAATCCTATTCCAGTATGAAATGACTAATTACATACTTACTTACATAATTAGTAATTAATACTAATTACAGTTAGACTCCACACATTCCATCCATCACTCTTACCCTTGCCAGAAGCCAGTCCCTGAAGACATAGATTAAATACAAAAAGAAAAACCATAAAACCTTGAGAAGAAAATTAGAATATCTTTATGAACTTGAAGTCAGACATTTTTTTAAACAAGGGGAGGAAGTAAAAAATATATACAAAAAGATGGAGTAGGGCAGTGCCTGTGGCTCAAAGGAATAGGGCGCTGGCCCCATATGTCGGAGGTGGCGGGTTCAAACCCAGCCCCGGCCAAAAACTGCAAAAGAAAAAAAAAAAAAAAAAAAAAAAGATGGAGTAAATATAATTGTTAAAATGAGAATATCTACTGACAAAATACACTGTGAAGCATGTGACTATATTGGCAACAATTGTTTTAAACATAAAAAATATCGCACTTTGGAAGGCTGAGAAGGGTGGATCTCCGGAGCTCAGGAGTTGAGACCAGCATGAGCAAGAGTGAGACCCTGTCTCTACTAAAAATGAAAAACTAAAACTAGCTGGATGTGAGGGGGCACCAACAGGAAGGCCGGGGCAGGAGGACAGCTTGAGCCCAGGAATTCGGGGTTGTGGGGTCTATGATGGTTCCACAGCACTCTACCCAGGGTGACCACGAGACTCTAACTCAAAAAACAAAACAAAAAAAAAGCACCTAGAATATGTGAAGAATCCCTCAGATAAATGAAAAAAACACAATCGACTTGATAGGCAAAAATCTCAAATAGAAATTTTGCAGAAAAGGGAAACTTAAATATCCAACAAACACATAAATTAATGCTCAGCTTCACTAATAATCACAGAATTGGGTAGCTAGCATTGCAGGAGACACCGTGTTAGATCAACATGTGAGGAAAAAATTTAAAAATCTTACAGTGACAACTTGTAACAAGAAGCAATTGAATTTTTGGTGGGAGTAAAAAATAGCGTAGTTGCTTTAAGAACAAATTGCCATTATCTTGTTAAATTGAAAAATTCGCATGCACTATACCCTGAAATGTATAGATAGAGATAACACAGGTAAAATGTTTCCTTTTATGTTCAGGAGACAAGTTCAAGAATGTTAATAGAAGGTATTGTAATAGCAAAAACCTGAGCATAGACATTGGCAGAAGTATAGATAAAAATTCCATCTCCATGAATGTTATAAAGTAGTAAAAATGAATGAACCGTTGCTCCTCTGTTCATTACCATTGGTGAATCTCACAAATGTGATAATAAGCAAAACCGTGAACCTTAGAAGAATGTTCAAAGTGTGATGACTGCTACAAAAGTCCATGATTTTGCAAAACTAAGGAACACATTGTTTACAGATTGGTACGTGTGCTAACACCAAAGAGATTGGGAGCCACAGGCTCCACTCAGGATGACCTCAGCGGGCAGAGGGGATGATGCTGTGAGACCCTGCAGCTGAGTTGGGTCTTTCTAAAAGAGTTGCTAATGCTCTTTTAGAAATTTGGCACTGGGTAGATGAGCGTCTGGTTTATGAGTATTCTTTTATTCTTTATAATACCTTTATATGTAGTTTTGTTCAAAAATGTTATATTTTGTACAACATATCCATTGTACAATGCACTTTACTTCTTGTCTTATTCTCTCTCTCTCTCTTTTTTTTTTGATAAAAATAATCACTACCATGTTACTATTTTTTTTTTTTGAGACAGGTGTCTCACTCTGTCACCCTGGGTAGAGTAGTAGAGTTCTGTGGCATCACAGCTCACAGCAACCTCAAACTCTGGGGTTCAAGTGATCCACCAGCCTCCGCCTCCTGAGTAGCTGGGACTACAGGTGCCCCCCACCACGCCTCCCTAGTTTTTCTATTTTTGGTAGAGATGGAATCTTGCTCTTGCTCAGGCTGTTCTCAAACTATTGAGTTCAGGCGATCCACCCTTCCAGAGTGCTGGGATTACAGGCATGAGCCACTGCCTGTCTTCTTGTCTTATTCTAAATTATTTCTTTGGTTTTTCCTTTTCTGCCATTCTTGCTAAGGGAGAAGCTCGGACACCTGTGTGAGGGCCCGGCACGTAGCTCCCCAGGGTTTGTCCTGTCCCCAGCTTCTGTCTGGGCTCCTCACAGTTAACTTCCATCAGCCGGCCCTGCCCACCCCTTCCAGATGCATTAGCCTTATGCTGCCGGAACTGATAACAGGAGTGTCGTGAATGCTAAATGCTGCGTTGAAGGCACCAAGAAAGCGTTTGGCGATGGGCCTCTCCAGGGGTCCTGCACTCCTGTTTGACTCCTTCATTTGGCTGATAGCAATGGACACCTGGAATGATCTCAGAGCTGACTCAGTAGTGCATTTTGAATTCTATGTGACTGTCCTTTACACACCAGTCTCAGACATTGCACAACACTAAACTGTTCCATCACTGAGTGTCAGAAATGTTTGGCAGCCAAAAGTCAGAAGTGAGGAATCCACTCACCTCCCCACAGGGCACATGGAGAACCTCGATGGCCTGGAGCTTCTCTGCACCTCCGAGATGGTGGTGTGTGCAATAGCTGTTGAGAATAAAAATAGTCGAAGACTCAAAGAAGGTGCACGTGTCCCAGACAGCATGCAGAACTAAGCCCTTTGTTTTCATTACTGGTAATAGCTGTGGGATTCCAGAAGTATCTAGAGCAGTGGTTCTCAACCTTCCTAATGCCTCCTAATGCTGTGACCCTTTAATATAGTTCCTCAAGTTGTGGTGACCCCCAACCATAAAATTATTTTCATTGCTACTTCAGAACTGTAATTTTGCTACTGTGATGAATCGTAATGTAAATATCTGATATGCAGGATGTATTTTCATTGTTACAAAGGGGTTGTGACCCACAGATTGAAAACCACTGATCTAGAGAGAATGGCAGGGGGACAAAGGGAACCTGTAGGGACAGTCAGAGGAAGAAGAGGGAGAGGAAAGTGCATGCCACAGCTAGAGAAAGGACAGGCCTACCACAGTTCAAGGGGGCTAAAGACCGCCACTGTTTACTAAACTGCAAACGGGAAGGAGGCAGAGTGGAGCAGGACCAGGTCTCTCTACCAAGGCCTTGACTCTGAGGGCACTGGCAGGCTCCCTCAAGGCTCCTCACCTCTGCAGGTGCCCCTGTGGGAGGACAGCTGCATCCCAGGAGCCCAGCAGGCAGCCCTCACCCCTGCAGCATCGTTGGGGAATTCGCTGCGCGTCTCCAGCCTTCCATGTCTGCAAGGGCACTGGCTGCAAGTTTGAGAGCATCTATGTCTGTGTCACGTGGGCAGAGTGTCAGCTCTACCGCACACGCAAACTGCCAAGCTGGCCCTGTGGCCCCACTCCACAGCTCAGAGGAACTGCCCTCTCTCACCCTCCCCCCACTCTGCATCCCAGCTCAAGGACACTGGAAGGTCAGGAGGTGTACAAGGCAAGCTTCGGGCAGGAGATTTTCCAGAAAGTTCTAAAAGAAATATGGAATTAACCAGGCAAGTGAAAGAAATAGGGGAGAGGGAAGAGGGCTCTGTGTCTCCTTTGTGCTTCCTAAAGATGCCAGCTAAGGACGTGAAGCGTCTGAAAGTGTCGATGTGAGAGCCACTTGGGATGCTGCTTGGAGACGGTGCCACGCAGAGATGACACCGTTAGGTCACGGACCATCAACTTTACAGACGGACGGTTTGTGCCTAACACTATTCAGATGGCTTTAACAGTTACAAAGTTAAAGGCTTCTACAGGGGAACTAGGTAGAAAGGTCTGGACAAACATAGCATAACAGGCCCACTTTTTTTCTCTGTTTGAATCTGATCTGCCCTTAGAAACTCCCCAGGCTGTCACCTCACCTTCCCCAATTTTCTCTGCAGCCTTGCGGATTCCAACTCGGAGGCTAGTGGCACTCGGGGCTGGAATCACCAACATCATGGCTACTAATACTTTAAATACTTTAAAAGCTGGCCACCCAGGCTGGCCTTCGTCACCCTTATTGTAATAATCATTCTCAGGAACAATCACATTTGAGAAGGTTCTGGAAAATTACCCAAATTTGCCAGCAATTAAAAGAAGCTGGGATCTGGGTGGTGCCTGTGGCTCAAAGAAGTAGATCGCCAGCCCCATATACTGGAGGTGGCGGGTTCAAACCTGGCCCCAGCCAAACACTGCAAAAAAAAAAAAGAAGAAGAAGAACAAGCCGAGATCCAAACCCAGGACCGTCTGACTCCAAAGCCCTGGCTCTCAGCCCCAGGGCCCCAGATTATGTGGTGATCAGTTGGGTGGATGTCAGCCTTTCTTCCCCACTCGACTGTAGGCCCCTGGGGGTATAACTGGACCTAGGTACCTAGCAAGGAGCTGGGCAAGCAAGTGACACTAACACTAACTGATGCTGACTAACGTAAGGGCTACAAGATGTCTGGGGGTTAACAACGGGTACAACAGTGTTTGTTTCTTCAACACAATGCTGATTGGTGGAGCTCTCAGAAGAAGACAGACAGATTTCATTAAATGTGGGGTATTAGGCACTGCAATTATACACACTTTATTACCCAACCTGGAAATTGCAATAATTTATTTTTTGTTTAAACACTTTCTTGATGGAGCTATTGTGCTTGAAAGATTTGCAAATGCATCTGTTGTATAATCATTTAAATATATTCCAACTTTAAATACAGAAATGTGGTGGCTTTTTTATTTTTTTGGAAGAACCAAATCACTAAAAAGCCAATCTCTCTAAGAATTTAGATGGAATATGAAGGTTTCGTCCTATACACATAATTTCTGCCACTGTAATGCTAGAAGATACAGCAGTTTAGTATATTGAAGCACATTGGTCGAACATAAACCTGGCCCTTAACAATTTGCCAAAGGACAAAAGTAAAACCTGACAGTAACACAGGTGCGCAGATGATGACAGGCAGAAGAGCCTGCAGTGGTTGTCAGTCTCCAACACAATGTTATCAAAGAGCCATGAAAAGTTCTAATTAGAATGTGCAGGAGACAGAATGGACACAGAAGAAAACTGAAAACCAAATAGTCAGATGACTAATTAAGAAGCAGGACTATGTTTACTCTACACAAATTCTAGTCCAAAAGGTTTTGCTGAAGCCTTTCACATTTTCAGCTGCCAGAATACATTACCTGTATAGAGGTGCAATATACTGACAATTTTCCGATGATTAAAGTGATATTTCCTGATCAAGATGTCTGATGAGTCACGATTAAAGACAATGAGCAAGTTGCGATGAAAGGGACAGAGAGGGGAGGAGGCCGTGAGAGCTAAGATGACCCCCTGCAGGTACAAGGGAACCAGAGAAGGGCATGTAGACATAGACGGGCAGGGAAACACAGATGGGCAGGTAGTCACAGACGGGCAGGTAGATACAGACGGGCAGGTAGACACAGACGGGCAGGGAAACACGGATGGGCAGGTAGTCACGGATAGGCAGATAGTCACAGATGGGCAGGTAGACACAGACGGGCAGGTAGACACAGACGGGCAGGTAGACATAGACGGGCAGGAAGACACAGATGGGCAGGTAGATACAGACGGGCAGAAAGACACACGGGCAGGAAGACACAGACGGGCAGGTAGTCACAGACGGGCAGAAAGACACAGACAGGCAGGTAGTCACAGACGGGCAGGAAGAAACAGACGGGCAAGAAGCATAGATGGGCAGGAAGACACAGATGGGCAGGTAGTCATAGACGGGCAGGAAAGCACAGATGGGAAGGTAGTCACAGATGGGCAGGAAGACACAGACGGGCAGGTAGTCACAGACGGGCAGGAAGAAACAGACGGGCAGGAAGACACAGACGGGCAGGAAGACACAGATGGGCAGGTAGTCACAGACGGGCAGGTAGTCACAGACGGGCAGGAAGACACAGACGGGCAGGTAGTCACAGACGGGCAGGAAGACACAGACGGGCAGGTAGTCACAGACAGGCAGGAAGACACAGACGGGCAGGAAGACACAGACGGGCAGGTAGTCACAGACGGGCAGGAAGACACAGACGGGCAGGAAGACACAGATGGGCAGGAAGACACAGACGGGCAGGTAGTCACAGACGGGCAGGAAGACACAGACGGGCAGGTAGTCACAGACGGGCAGGAAGACACAGACGGGCAGGTAGTCACAGACGGGCAGGAAGACACAGACGGGCAGGTAGTCACAGACGGGTAGGAAGACACAGACGGGCAGGTAGTCACAGACGGGCAGGAAGACACAGACGGGCAGGTAGTCACAGACGGGTAGGAAGACACAGATGGGCAGGTAGACACAGACGGGCAGGCAGAAACAGACGTGCAGGTAGTCACAGACGGGCAGGCAGTCACAGACGGGCAGGTAGTCACATACGGGCAGGCAGTCACAGACGGGCAGGTAGTCACAGACGGGCAGGAAGACACAGACGGGCAGAAAGACACAGACGGTCAGGTAGACACAGATGGGAAGGAAGACACAGATGGGCAGGTAGTCACAGACGGGCAGGAAGACACAGACGGGCAGGTAGTCACAGACGGGCAGGAAGACACAGATGGGCAGGAAGACACAGATGGGAAGGAAGACACAGACGGGCAGGTAGTCACAGACGGGCAGGAAGACACAGATGGGCAGGTAGTCACAGACGGGCAGGAAGAAACAGACGGGCAGGTAGTCATAGACGGGCAGGAAAGCACAGATGGGAAGGTAGTCACAGACGGGCAGGAAGACACAGACGGGCAGGTAATCACAGACGGGCAGGAAGAAACAGACGGGCAGGAAGACACAGATGGGCAGGTAGTCACAGACGGGCAGGAAGACACAGACGGGCAGGAAGACACAGAAGGGCAGGTAGTCACAGACGGGCAGGAAGACACAGACGGGCAGGTAGTCACAGACAGGCAGGAAGACACAGACGGGCAGGAAGACACAGACGGGCAGGTAGTCACAGACGGGCAGGCAGTCACAGACGGGCAGGTAGTCACAGACGGGCAGGAAGACACAGACGGGCTGGAAGACACAGATGGGCAGGTAGTCACAGATGGGCAGGAAGACACAGACGGGCAGGAAGACACAGACGGGCAGGTAGTCACAGACAGGCAGGAAGACACAGACGGGCAGGAAGACACAGACGGGCAGGTAGTCACAGACAGGCAGGAAGACACAGACGGGCAGGAAGACACAGATGGGCAGGAAGACACAGATGGGCAGGAAGACACAGACAGGCAGGAAGACACAGACGGGCAGGTAGTCACAGATGGGCAGGTAGACACAGACGGGCAGGAAGACACAGACGGGCAGGTAGTCACAGACGGGCAGGAAGACACAGACGGGCAGGTAGTCACAGACGGGCAGGAAGACACAGACGGGCAGGTAGTCACAGATGGGCAGGAAGACACAGAGGGGCAGGAAGACACAGACGGGCAGGAAGACACAGATGGGCAGGTAGTCACAGACGGGCAGGAAGACACAGACGGGCAGGTAGTCACAGACAGGCAGGAAGACACAGATGGGCAGGTAGACACAGACGGGCAGGCAATCACAGACGGGCAGGTAGTCACAGACGGGCAGGAAAGCACAGATGGGAAGGTAGTCACAGACGGGCAGGAAGACACAGACGGGCAGGTAGTCACAGACGGGCAGGAAGAAACAGACGGGCAGGTAGTCACAGACAGGCAGGAAGACACAGATGGGCAGGTAGTCACAGACGGGCAGGAAGACACAGACGGGCAGGAAGACACAGTGGGGCAGGTAGTCACAGACGGGCAGGAAGACACAGACGGGCAGGAAGACACAGTGGGGCAGGTAGTCACAGACGGGCAGGAAGACACAGACGGGCAGGTAGTCACAGACGGGCAGGAAGTCACAGACGGGCAGGAAGACACAGACGGGCAGGTAGTCACAGACGGGCAGGCAGTCACAGACGGGCAGGTACTCACAGACGGGCAGGAAGAAACAGACGGGCAGGAAGACACAGACGGGCAGAAGACACAGATGGGCAGGTAGTCACAGACGGGCAGGAAGACACAGACGGGCAGGAAGACACAGACGGGCAGGTAGTCACAGACAGGCAGGAAGACACAGACGGGCAGAAGACACAGACGGGCAGGTAGTCACAGACGGGCAGGAAGACACAGACGGGCAGGAAGACACAACGGGCAGGTAGTCACAGACAGGCAGGAAGACACAGACGGGCAGGAAGACACAGACGGGCAGGTAGTCACAGACTGGCAGGAAGACACAGACGGGCAGGAAGACACAGATGGGCAGGAAGACACAGACGGGCAGGTAGACACAGACAGGCAGGAAGACACAGACGGGCAGGTAGTCACAGACGGGCAGGTAGACACAGACGGGCAGGAAGACACAGACGGGCAGGTAGTCACAGACGGGCAGGAAGACACAGACGGGCAGGTAGTCACAGACGGGCAGGAAGACACAGATGGGCAGGTAGACACAGACGGGCAGGCAGTCACAGACGGGCAGGTAGTCACAGACGGGCAGGCAGTCACAGACGGGCAGGTAGTCACATACGGGCTGGCAGTCACAGACGGGCAGGTAGTCACAGACGGGCAAGAAGACACAGATGGGCAGGAAGACACAGACGGTCAGGTAGACACAGTTGGGAAGGAAGACACAGATGGGCAGGTAGTCACAGACGGGCAGGAAGACACAGACGGGCAGGTAGTCACAGACGGGCAGGAAGACACAGACGGGCAGGAAGACACAGATGGGAAGGAAGACACAGATGGGCAGGTAGTCACAGATGGGCAGGAAGACACAGACAGGCAGGAAGACACAGATGGGCAGGAAGACACAGACAGGCAGGAAGACACAGACAGGCAGGAAGACACAGACGGGCAGGAAGACACAGACGGGCTGGTAGTCACAGACGGGCAGGAAGACACAGACAGGCAGGAAGACACAGATGGGCAGGTAGTCACAGACGGGCAGGAAGACACAGACGGGCAGGTAGTCACAGACGGGCAGGCAGTCACAGACGGGCAGGTAGTCACAGACGGGCCGGAAGACACAGACGGGCAGGAAGACACAGACGGTCAGGTAGACACAGATGGGAAGGAAGATACAGATGGGCAGGAAGACACAGATGGGCAGGTAGTCACAGACAGGCATGAAGACACAGACGGGCAGGTAGTCACAGACGGGCAGGAAGACACAGACAGGCAGGAAGACACAGATGGGCAGGAAGACACAGACGGGCAGGTAGACACAGGCGGGCAGGAAGACACAGACGGGCAGGTAGACACAGATGGGCAGGTAGTCACAGACGGGCAGGAAGACACAGACGGGCAGGAAGACACTGATGGGAAGGAAGACACAGATGGGCAGGTAGTCACAGACGGGCAGGAAGACACAGACGGGCAGGAAGACACAGGCGGGCAGGAAGACACAGACGGGCAGGTAGACACAGATGGGAAGGAAGACACAGATGGGCAGGTAGTCACAGACGGGCAGGAAGACACAGACGGGCAGGTAGTCACAGACGGGCAGGAAGACACAGATGGGAAGGAAGACACAGACGGGCAGGTAGACATAGATGGGCAGGTAAACAAGACATGGAGATAGACAGTGACGGGCAGGAAGACACAGATGGAGACCCTGGGACAGAGTGGTGGGCCCAGGTCAGGTGTGGAGAGGCCACCAAACCGCTGATAGGGCATGAGCACAATGGCACCTGCTGAGCGTGGCCGTGGAAATCAAAGTTGAGGACAAGGCAAAACAAACCTCAAGTGTGTCCTCTCCTAAAGAGCTGTGGGCAGCCAGGAGGCAGACAACCCTCAACACTTAAGAAGACATCCTGTTGGCTTTGCAGCCCCCATGTCACCCCAGGTCTCACTGCCACAGAGCCATAGAAGCAGTGACCCAAAGACAAGGGGGAGTCAAGTCTATCAGAGCTGTGGCCGCTACCTTGGGGCAGGGTGGACTTTTCCCTTCTTACCTGGGGTCCTGGGGCTGCAGAAGAACCTGGCCGGGGCCTGGGAGCAGGAGCGAGGTTAGGGTGGTACAGCCAAGTGGTGGATCACACCTCACACTCCTCTGTGAACAGGGTACGGAGAAGGTGGTGGGGAGGAGTGTGGTGGTCAGGGGAGCCCCAGCCCTTCCGTCCTTGGTATGAGGGGGTCACGGATGGACAGGTAGACACAGACATCTACCTGTCTCCTGTCCACACTGCCTGGCTCCCTGCACGGTGTGAGCCCCCACCCTGTGTCCCCTGGGGTCACAGGCATATGAGAAACCAGGGAGGGACTTCAGCAATCTTGCTGGTGCCCTGCCCGGGTGGGGGACCCCTGGGAAAGGGATCCCAGAACTGAGGGGCTGCCAGGGGCAGAGAGGCCGTTGGCAGAGGTCACACTGAAGTGCCTCCCCGAGGAGAGAGCAGGGAGCATGGACAGTCCCCTGGTGCTGCCCATCTGATCATTCAGAAGGCACCCACCCGAGGACCACACTGTCCATCTGCCATTCAGAGGGGACCTGCAGAGAAGCAGGACAGCCAGCAGAGTACCCTGATATCAGCCTGATGACTGAGGGACACATGTCATTGTTACATTTGGCCTTCCTGCCAGACACACGGGTGAAGAAGGGCCAAGGAAAGGAGGAGAGGATGAGGGACAGAGGGGACCCCAGCAACTGCCAGGGCACATGGCTGCAGTCTCACAGGACAGAGGAGTAGATACGCCTGGACTCTTTACTATACCAGAGAGACCAGAAAGCTATGGAGACCTGCCACCGTGCCATGGGAGGGGAGGAGGGGCTGCAACACACAGCTGAAGGCGTGATGAGAAAACACGACAGTCATTTACGTCTACCCCAGTGAGCCGATGAGCCAAGCACTGCATGTGGATCACTGGTGAAGAGGAACAGAAAAGAGTAAAGACGGGCAAGCAGAGGGCAGCCCTGCTCAAGGCAGGAGGGGCCCTGGGTGTCCAGGAAGGGGTGGGGACAGCAAGCACAGAGCTCAGAGCCCAGGCTGGACACCAAGAAAGCCAATGATATATAAAAATCCCTTTGTAAACTACAAGCCATCATATAAATAATTTATAATTATGTATTTTTTCTTCTAAACATCATAACTAAAGTCAGTTACACATCACTGTCTAGCGCAGACTTCCAGGGCTTTCACAGAAGGTAACGCCAACACGTTGTGTCCAAACCTCACCAGCTGCCAACAAGTGAGGGTCTTTCGGCATGTGCCCAGCCTCAGCTCCAGGGTGTCCGAGGGTTTGGGGGCAGAGTGGGCAGCAAGGCAGGTGAGATCTTGGGAGCTGGACTGCTGCATCTCAGACCACACTTCCTGGCTCCCTGCGTGGTGTGAGCCTCCACCCTTTGTTCCCTGACTGGGAAGAGCAGGCGGCATTTCCTCACTTCACCTGGAGTGTGATGCAATCACAGTTTCCCACTCTGTTAGGTTCAGGCCACGGAGGCCAGGCTGTGGAGAGATTTCAGGGGTACCTCTGGCTCCACACTCAGATTATGGATCAAGAGAGTCCATTGTGCGAAGGGTTTCTGGGATGGGGGCTCTTCCAACCCCGCTGCCTGTTGAGGACAGAATCTGCAACCTTGCCCCACATCCATGTCCGTGTGCCCCATGCCTGCACATGGACTCACAAGGTGCGGTCTTCCCATCTGCATGAGGCCACTTGATGTGCTCACCAATCAGCCCTGACTGGGCTCAGTGGGGTCCAGAGCCCCCCAGGACTGTGAGCGGTGACAGGCACATCCCCGGAAGTCTGCAGCCAGATGCTCCATCAAGCCGGCGACTCGGCGTCCATTTGTCAGCTGAAACCTGCAGCTGAAAGGAAAGACAGGGGCTGTTTTGTCCAATTTAGAGTCTACTTGAAATTAATGGAGAATAAATGTTCCAAATTCAAACCTTTCAAGGGACAATTTCCATTAAGCCTGAGCTCAGCTTCATTTCTGATGCACTGTTGCAAGCAGTAACAGCTGTTAGGGGCACTATAACAGCCACCGAACCATAAACCTGAAAAAGAAAACTCTCTTTTCTGATGGTCACCAGGAGAGCAGGAGCGTGCATGGCACATTCTGTGAGATGAGATGACACTGCCAGAGTCCACCATTCCCCAGCGCGGCACTGACAGTCACTGCACAGACTCCACGTTGCCAGAAACATTCCTCCCGCCCCTCAGGTGAGCAAGGCCAGCGTGGTCCAGCATAGGGAGGAGCAGAGACGCAGCAGGAAGCAGGGAACGGCCCAGCGTGGCCATAGTGTGGCACAAGGAAGCAGGCGCTCTGAGGAGGGGTCGGAGGTGACCTCTGTTAACTGGTCAGCCTGTCAGAGGCCCGGCCTTGAGGTGGATGGTTCCTCTGTCCAGCACAACCCCGGACTCAGGGATGCATCAGGAAACAAACCCACACACACCTTTGCACAAGTGTACAGCCTCATAAGTGAGGCAGGGAGGGAATTATACTTATAGCAAAACAGTTTCTTTAATGGCGTAGCTGCTGGAAACATCACGCAAACCCTGTGTAACCTAATCCTGGAAGCAACTAACATTGCGTTCAGAACTGACATTGAAGCCAAAAGTTCCCAAGCCTAGGGCAGAGGGACAGATGTCCACAGACATTCCAGCACAGCATTGAGCAGATGGACAGTCTCCCAGATGGACAGTCCCCCAAGATGAACAGTCATTGGTAGAGTTGGAGGTACTGACAGGGGCTGGTGTAGGTGAGGATCGGTGGGCAAGGGGGGTGTGGAAGGAGCACCGAGCTGTGCAGTGGCTGGGGACAGCAGCCACATCTGTGCTCCTTAGAGCAGGGTCAAGGAGGGTGGGCCCGCACTGTTTAGCATCACTGGGAGACCACGCCATGGTGGTGTGAAGGGCCCAAGGGCACAGGAATCAACTGCAGCGGTCTGAGCAGGACACACTGGGTATGGGGAATGGGAGGGGAAAGGGCTCCCGGGACTGGAGATCACAGGGTGGTGGCTTCTGGCATCAGTGTCACAGCCCATGGTTCCATTTATCGACATGGGGTGTCCAGGGGGCAGCAGGCTTCTCTGAGAAGCGGAAGCCCCAGGGTGGGGGGAGGCTTAGAAGGAGAAACCAGGGTCAGGAAAGGGCAAGAATTCCCATCTGCTCCCTCTGCCTTCCTGCTGTCCCAACAGCAGCAGCCTCCACCTGCCAGTGCCCCATGGGACACACTGCACTTCCTGCCCCTAACACAGTGACGACAATTTACAGGGAGGTGCAGGGTCCCAGAAAGGACACCGAGGAGACAACGGGCAGCTGCGTTCAGAGCTGACGAAAAGTCAGGTTAAAACTAAAATTTTGTATTGGATTTAGTGAGGTAGAGGACATTGATGTCCTTAAAAGGACAGTTTTGGTGAAGCAGTAGAGGCAGGAGCAGAGGAGGGAAGGGAGTTAGGATGGGACAGAGTGACGCCAAAACAGCAGCTGCCGAGAGACCACAGCGTCCCCTGAGTGTTTTTCTCAAAGCCACAAGCACATGATGAGGCCTGTGCACAACTGACAGGTGAGTTAGTGAGTGACTTTCTGTGGGAGAGATGGAAGTTGAAGTGCAGTGGGAAGCCGGGAGGTCACGGTTTCCCAGGTGGGGCACGTGGGAGTGGGCAGAGGAGGAGCCCGATGCGCCAGCCAGGCAGATGTGGGCTGAGCCCTGACGAGGAGGGGACCCCAGCACCACACAGACCCCCTTCTTGCTTCAGGAGGTTGTGTTCTGTGAGCAGAGGACACAGATCACTCTGATGAGAGCATAAAGTGCTAGAAGGCAAAGCTAGAACCTTTTTGCTCTTGGTTTCCACAAATAGCACGTCAACTGTCTTCCTAGCAGAAGGATAAAAGCAGGAGCTGTAAAGAAGTCATTCCTCCAGGCCCCTCACCAAACCACAGCAAAGGCTGACTTTATAACCTGAACGATGCCATGGGCTCCACTGTGATCTGGATCACAGATTCCAGGAAAACGCCGGGGCTCCAATCTGACAATCAGGAAGATAATCTGGATTGAAATTACACTGTGGGCACTTGCACAACAAAGACTGTCCACTTGAAATAAAGATGCAAATGCCTTTTTATTCATGGTCTCGATTTCAAACAGGTAGAACACTCTGTCCTTCAACTGAAAATGGGCAGATGCCTTAGAGACGTGCCATAGGCCAGGACTAAGGGAACCCCGATGGGGCCATGATGGCTGTGGTGTTACAGGGGCACCCATGGTGCAGTGCACCAGGGGACCAGGTGGCACCTGCCTGTCACAAATGCAAGGGATTGCAAGTGAGGGCCCTCAAATTTAACAACCAGAAGGCCCCATGGAAAGCACAGAGCCGACAGCTTGCCTGCTGGCAGGGACGTCGGAGAGGCCACGCTGAAGAGGGAGAAGCACGCTCAGCCAGACAGTGACCTCTGCATAGTGACACTGCACAGCTCAGGACACGGAACTGGAAGGAGACCCCTGTTTCCAGAGCTGAGGGAGAAGGAGCAGAGCCGGGGCAATAGGATGCTCATGCCTTTCTGAAGGCGGCCAGTCTTCATGTATATGCCTCAGAAACTCACAGCCCTGCTACTGAACATTCTGTACTTACAGGATGATGACAGGAAGAGCTAAGATTTAAAATCCTGCTGAAAGTCTTGATATGGCCTCTGCAAAGTTGAGCAGCAAGAGAGAAATACCATAGGTTCAGGATGAAAGCAGGCTGAATTTGGACAAGACAATAACAAGGATGGACACTTAGGTGGGGGAGGATTTGACAGCACAGTCAACGATGGGCCCTGGAGAACGTGGATGGAGCTGTGTCCCCAGAAAGGTCCAGAAGCAAGTCTTGGACCAGCTTCTCCCCTGAACTGCCCAGGAGAACAGGAAGGATGAAAAATTAGTGCATCCACAGAGAACCCACCACCCACAAAGGGAGGGGAGTGTAACTCAAAGGGGCATCTGTTTAAAATGTGGGATTTTAGTCTTAAAAAGATAAAGAGGTCATGATTTCTAACTGCAAACGCAAATGGAGCTTTTAGAGTAGGAGCATTAACTAATAAATAATTACAAATGAATAAATGCTGCACCAACTTCCCTGCATCCCATGTCCACAGCAGCTTGTGCTCACAAGGCACAAATGCGGGAGTAAAAGCACTGATGAAAGTCAGGTGGATGGATGGATGGACGGGTGGGTGGATGGAAGGATGGACGGGTGGGTGGATGGATGGATGGACGGACGGACAGGTGGATGGATGGACAGGTGGATGGATGGAAGGATGGATGGGTGGATGTATGGATGGATGGACGGACAGGTGCATGGATGGACAGGTGGATGGATGGAAGGATGGATGGGTGAGTGGATGGATGGATAGATGGACAGGTGGGTGGATGGACGGGTGGGTGGATGGATAGACGGATGGATGGATGGACGGGTGGGGTGGGTGGATGGACAGATAGATGGATGGATGGATGGATGAGTGGGTAGATGGATGGACAGATGGGTGAATGGATGGATGGACAGGTGAATGGATGGATGGACGGATAGATGGATGGACAGATGGACAGATGGATGGACGGAAGGATGGATGGATGGATGGGTGGGTGCGTGGATGGATGGATGGATGGGTGGGTGTATGGATGGACGGACAGATGAATGGATGGATGGACAGATGGATAGATGGATGGATGAGTGGGGTGGGTGGATGGACAGATAGATGGATGGATGGATGGATGAGTGGGTAGATGGATGGACAGATGGGTGAATGGACGGATGGACAGGTGAATGGATGGATGGACGGATAGATGGATGGACAGATGGACAGATGGATGGACGGAAGGATGGATGGATGGATGGGTGGGTGGGTGGATGGATGGATGGATGGGTGGGTGTATGGATGGACGGACAGATGAATGGATGGATGGACAGATGGATAGATGGATGGACAGATGGACAGATGGACGGGTGGGTAGATGGATGGATGGGTGGGTGGATGAACGGATGGATGGACAGATGGACGGGTGGGTGGATGGATGGATGGATGGATGGGTGGGTGGATGGATGGACGGATGGACAGATGGACGGGTGGGTGGATGGATAGGTTAGTGGATGGGGGGTAGATAGGTGCATGATTAGATGGATGGATGGATGAACCTCAGTGCCCATCAGCTTGTAACTTGGAGGTATTTCTAAGAAGAGCCCCAACCAGGTCATGGGATACTGATTTCTGACCAGTCCAGTCCACTGTATTCACTGGCCAGCAATACAAAGCCCTTCCTGGCTGAGGACCACTCTGTGTCCCAGAGCCACATGTGCCCTTTGACGCTCTGCTGCTGGTGGTCCTTAAATCTGCCCACAAGTGCCCCTGGGGCTCACAGTGCCCGTCAAAATCAAATGAAAGGATAAAGGTGATTCTCTAAACAGCTTTTGATTTAGGGAAACGGAATTGCAATGTGGGGCATACACACAGACTGGGCTGATCTTATTATGTCCAAAAAGAAAAGAGAAAGATTTTTTTAGAAAGAGAATTCATTGGTATCGTTTTGAGAAAAACTCATTGGAGTTTTTCTCGTTACTCATTGTAGCGAGGTTTGGGAGCTACAGACTCTGGCAGGGCTGCCATGGAGGACGTGGAGGAAGTAAGGAATTAGTCTCAGGAGTCAGCAGGTCGGTCGTTCACCTGCTACTGGGTAAGGCCAGTCTCAAGATGACCACAGGTCATGTCGGCAGCTGGCCGGCCATGTGTTTGTGCCCAGGGCACTTCCCTGCCCCTGCCCTCTAGCCGGGTGTAACAGGAAACTGCAATGTGTATAATCAGTTTCCACACTCAGTATATTACTGAGCTAGAATGGCCCAGGGAACCTGCAACAAATTTTGTAATATACCTCATTTTTCTATCACTATTTAACTGAGAAGAACACACAGAAGCGACAGCCTGATTCTGCAGGAGAGCTCTGAGGTCCCCCTGGGGGAGCCCCACCAAAGGGCCTGCTCCAGCTCCACAAGGCGGCCGAGCCGTGAGGGCTCTGTGTGTTACTGAGGTGGAAAGTGTGTTTTCAGAGCCTGTTTGAAAATGGATTCCCACAGGCAGGCCCCTTCCTCTGTGTCCACTGCAGAATATTCACTAGGTGTCTGGTCCCTCTCTCAATGATTGAGTCAGAAATAAAAATCCATGGAGACATTTTTGTCTTTTGTCTTTGTGCCTTTTTTACATAAGAAATTTGGGGAGGAGGGGGAGACAAGATGGCGGACTGAAGCCAGCTTTCAACAAAGGCTCCCGTCCAGAAGGAGAGTTAAGGGACAGGAATTTAGTAAGTATCCTGGTGGACTTGAGCCTCACCAAGAGAGAAGGCTGAAGAATGCACATCAACACCGCTGAGGCAAGTTGTGATCACAAGGACGCAAACAAAAGAACGCTCACTTCTGGATATTCTGAGGCCACACCCCCTGTCTCCCTGGGCAACCAAAGGAGGCCACCGGTGACACGGCTCACAAACCCGGAAGCCTCCAGGGCGGGGCCGACCCAGAGAGGTGTTCAGACGCAATTCTCCAGCAGCAAAGACGTTTGAACTCAAAACAGCCCGTCTCCTGTAGGCGACGACAAGAACAGAGACAGAACCTCACAAAGTTGTCTGTTCTGTTCTGTTAGCAGCATCCATCAGGGACGGGGCTAAGCCTGAGTGAACACCTCCTTCCCATCACCTGCATCAAACACTCAAAGATGTCAGGCCCCATCTCCTCCTGCTAGATAGCGGCAGTCTGCGGGGGCCTGGCAGACTTCCTTGCGATTCAGGCAGGTGCAAACCCCTGGAGTGTCTGTTCACTGCAGGCAACTGGGTTAGCCATCTGCAGAGATACCAGTGACTGGGTCCGACGGAGGGGCAAAGTGGGGAAGGAGACGTCAACCTTCCTAGACTGCTCTGTTTGCTGGGTGGCTCCTCCTGACTCCACGCTGCACTGGGGTTAGCCGTGTCAGAGGAGTCACCAGGCCCCTGTGATCCAGTTCCCAGAGACCTCTTGAACCCTTCCACCCGAGACAAGTGCCGATTGAGACAGTCGATTCGGACCTTTTGAACTGGGCTAATAGACTGAGGACTCTTCAGGCGGTACCCTGGGTGTGCGATTGTAGGAAGGTTTGATTCTCCTTTTCCAACTGGGGCCAGAGGTGGGCAGGCGGGGTGACTTAATTGCTGATTTTTCCACACAGCTGAGACTTCAAGCCAGAGTAGAAGTTGCAATAGGATCAAACAGAAACCAGCTGAAAACAAGACAGAACCACTTTGCTCCACCACACCAGACAGGGCCCCGGTTTCTCAGGCCACAACACTGTACGGGCCCTCGATAAAACCCCAGGGGAAAAACCAAAGGGAGTAAACCATGGGGCGGAATCAGCGGAAAAACTCTGGTAACATGAATAACCAGAATAGATCAACCCCCCCAAGAAAAGATACGGCAGATGTGATTGAAGATCCCATTCATAAACAACTGGCTGAGATGTCAGAAGTCGAATTCAGAATTTGGTTTGCAGACAAGATTAATAAAATGGAATTAGGAATTCGAGGAGAAATTCAAAAATTGTCTCAAGAATTTAACGAATTTAAAGACAAAACCACCAAAGACTTAGACACACTGAAACAAGAACTTACAGCCCTCAAAGATATGAAAAATACAGTAGAATCCCTCAGTAACAGAATGGAGCAAGCAGAAGAAAGGATTTCTGACATTGAAGATAAAGTCTTCGAACGCTCCCAATCTTTCAAAGAGGAAGAGAAATGGAGAGCAAAAACGGATCACTCACTCAGAGAGCTCTCAGATAATTCGAAAAAAAACAACATAAGGGTTATAGGAATTTCGGAGACTGATGAAGTAGCTGCCAAGGACACAGAGGCCCTTCTACATGAAATTATGAAAGAAAATTTTCCAGACATGCCTAGAGAATCTGAAATTCAGATAGCAGACAGCTTCAGAACCCCAGCACGATTCAACCCCAATAAGCCATCTCCCAGACATATCATAATTAGCTTCACTAAAGTTAACATGAAAGAGAAGATTCTCAAAGCAGCTCGGCGAAAGAAAACTATAACGTACAAAGGTAAGACTATTAGAATAACTGCAGATCTCTCTGCTGAAACTTTTCAAGCAAGAAGAGGCTGGTCATCAACTTTTAATCTCCTAAAGCAAAAAAACTTTCAACCCAGGATCTTGTATCCAGCTAAACTGAGTTTCATCTATGATGGAGAAATTAAATACTTCAATGACATTCATATGTTGAAAAAATTTGCCATAAGTAAACCAGCTCTTCAGGATGTTCTCAGACCTATCCTCCACAATGACCAACCCAATCCTATACCACAAAAGTAAACTCACTCAGAATCTTCGAATCAAACTCCAACTTCCACACTGGCGAAAGGATTAAAAATGTCCACTGGACCTTTGAAAAACTCGATACCCAAAATTCGACCAGACTTATCAATACTCTCCATCAATGTGAATGGCTTAAACTGTCCTCTAAAGAGGCATAGGTTAGCTGACTGGATACAAAAACTCAAGCCAGATATTTGTTGCATACAAGAGTCACATCTCAACTTAAAAGACAAATACACAGAACTTACTCCAAAATTACTTACAGACAAATACACGGAACTTACTCCAAAATTGATCACATTTTAGGTCACAAGTCTAACCTCAGTAAATTTAAAGGAATAGAAATTATTCCATGCATCTTCTCGGACCATCATGGAATAAAACTTGAATTGAGTAACAACAGGAATCTGCATACCCATACAAAAACATGGAAGTTAAATAACCTTATGCTGAATGATAGCTGGGTCAGAGATGAGATTAAGAAAGAAATCACCAATTTTTTGGAACAAAATGACAATGAAGACACAAACTATCAGAACCTCTGGGACACTGCAAAGGCAGTTCTAAGAGGGAAATTTATAGCACTGCAAGCCTTCCTCAAGAGAACGGAAAGAGAGGAAGTTAACAACTTAATGGGACATCTCACGCAACTGGAAAAGGAAGAACATTCCAACCCCAAACCCAGTAGAAGAAAAGAAATAACCAAAATTAGAGCAGAATTAAATGAAATTGAAAACAAAAGAATAATACAACATATCAATAAATCAAAAAGCTGGTTTTTTGAAAAGGTCAATAAAATAGATAAACCTCTGGCCAACCTAATCAGGAAAAAAAGAGTAAAATCTCTAATATCATCAATCAGAAACAACAAAGACGAAATAACCACAGACTCATCAGAAATCCAAAAAATCCTTAATGAATATTACAAGAAACTTTATTCTCAGAAATATGAAAATCTGAAGGAAATAGACCAATACTTGGAAGCACACCACCTTCCAAGACTTAACCAGAATCAAGTGGAAATGTTGAACAGACCCATATCAAGTTCAGAAATAGCATCAACTATACAAAACCTCCCTAAAAAGAAAAGCCCGGGACCAGATGGTTTCACGTCAGAATTCTACCAAACCTTTAAAGAGGAATTAGTACCTATATTACTCAACCTGTTCCAAAATGTAGAAAAAGAAGGAAGACTACCCAACACGTTCTATGAAGCAAACATCACCCTGATCCCCAAACAAGGAAAAGACCCAACAAGAAAAGAAAATTATAGACCAATATCACTAATGAATATAGATGCAAAAATATTCAACAAGATCCTAACAAACAGAATCCAACAACACATCAAACAAATTATACATCATGACCAAGTTGGTTTTATCCCAGGGTCTCAAGGCTGGTTCAATATACGTAAATCTATAAATGTAATTCAGCACATAAACAAATTAAAAAACAAAGACCATATGATTCTCTCAATTGATGCAGAAAAAGCTTTTGATAATATCCAGCATCCCTTCATGATCAGAACACTCAAGAAAATTGGTCTAGAAGGGACTTTTCTTAAACTGATAGAGGCTATCTACAGCAAACCCACAGCCAATATCATATTGAATGGAGTTAAATTGGAATCATTTCCACTCAGATCAGGAACCAGACAAGGCTGCCCATTGTCTCCATTGCTTTTCAACATTGTAATGGAAGTTTTAGCCACCGCAATTAGGGAAGAAAAGGCGATCAAGGGTATCCATATAGGGTCAGAAGAGATCAAACTCTCGCTCTTCGCAGATGATATGATTGTGTATCTGGAAAACACTAGGGACTCTACTACAAAACTCCTAGAAGTGATCAAGGAATACAGCAGCGTCTCAGGTTACAAAATCAACATTCATAAATCGGTAGCCTTTATATACACCAACAACAGTCAAATTGAAAAAGCAGTTAAGGACTCTATCCCATTCACAGTAGTGCCAAAGAAGATGAAATATTTGGGAATTTACCTAACAAAAGACGTGAAAGATCTCTATAAAGAGAACTATGAAACTCTAAGAAAAGAAATAGCTGAAAATGTTAACAAATGGAAAAACATACCATGCTCATGGCTAGGAAGAATCAACATTATCAAAATGTCCATACTACCCAAAGCAATATATAATTTCAACGCACTCCCTATTAAAGCTCCACTGTCATATTTTAAAGATCTTGAAAAAACATTACTTCGTTTTATAGGGAATCAGAAAAAACCTCGAATAGCCGAGACATTACTCAGAAATAAAAACAAAACAGGAGGAATCACACTACCAGACCTCAGACTTTACTACAAATCGATAGTGATCAAAACAGCATGGTATTGGCACAAAAACAGAGAAGTAGATATCTGGAACAGAATAGAGAACCAAGAGATGAATCCAGCTACTTACCGCTATTTGATTTTTGACAAGCCAATTAAAAACATTCAGTGGGGAAAAGATACCCTATTTAACAAATGGTGCTGGGTGAACTGGCTGGCAACCTGCAGAAGACTGAAATTGGACCCACACCTTTCACCACTAACTAAGATAGACTCTCATTGGATTAAAGATTTAAACTTAAGACATGAAACTATAAAAATACTAGAGGAGAATGCAGGGAAAACCCTTGAAGAAATTGGTCTGGGTGAGTATTTCATGAGGAGAACCCCCCGGGCAATTGAAGCAGCTTCAAAAATACACTACTGGGACTTGATCAAACTAAAAAGCTTCTGCACAGCTAAGAACACAGTAAGCAGAGCAAGCAGACAGCCCTCAGAATGGGAGAAGATATTTGCAGGGTATAACTCTGACAAAGGTTTAATAACCAGAATCCACAGAGAACTCAAATGCATCAGCAAGAAAAAACCAAGGGATCCCATCGCAGGCTGGGCAAGGGATTTGAAGAGAAACTTCTCTGAAGACAGGTGCAAGGCCTTCAGACATATGAAAAAATGCTCATCATCTTTAATCATCAGAGAAATGCAAATCAAAACTACTTTGAGATATCATCTAACTCCAATGAGACTAGCCTATATCACAAAAATCTCAAGACCAGAGATGCTGGCGTGGATGCGGAGAAAAGGGAACACTTCTGCACTGCTGGTGGGAATGCAAATTAATTCATTCCTTTTGGAAAGATATATGGAGAACACTCAGAGATCTAAAAATAGATCTGCCATTCAATCCTGTAATTCCTCTGCTGGGCATATACCCAGAAGACCAAAAATCACAACATAACAAAGATATTTGTACCAGAATGTTTATTGCAGCCCAATTCATAATAGCTAAGTCATGGAAAAAGCCCAAGTGTCCATCGATCTACGAATGGATTAATAAATTGTGGTATATGTATACCATGGAATACTATGCAGCCTTAAAGAAAGATGGAGACTTTACCTCTTTCATGTTTACATGGATGGAGCTGGAACATATTCTTCTTAGTAAAGTATCCCAAGAATGGAAGAAAAAATACCCAATGTACACAGCCCTACTATGAAACTAATTTGGGACTCTCACATGAAAGCTATAACCCAGCTACAACTTAACAATAGGGGGAAGTGGGAAGGGGGGAGTGGGTAGAGGGAGGGGAATCGGTGGGATCACACCTGTGGTGCATATTATAGGGGTATTTGCGAAACTTGGTAAATGTAGAATGTAAATATTTTGGCACAGTAACCGAGATAACGCCGGAAAGGCTATGTTAACCACTGTGATAAAAATGTGTCAAATGGTTTATGAAGTGAGTGTATGATGCCCCATAATCATATCATTGTATACAGTTATGATTTAATAAAAAAAATTAAAAAAATAAAATAAAATTCAAAGCCAATCTGGCAAAAAAAAAAAAAAAAAAAGAAATTTGGGGGACGAAGATGGCAGCCAAGTAACAGCTTCTTTGCATCTGGGCACCGTGAGTCTGGGGATATAGGACTCCAGGCATCTCTGGCTGGTGGGATCTGCCTATCATCACCCCTGAGAGGATACAGGGAGTCAGCGAGAGACTTCTGGACCCCAAGAGGAAGACTAAAACACTGGAAAACCGGCAAGTGGTCGCATGTGTTCAATCGGTCTAAACCCGCCCGCAACTGTAAGTTCAGTAGCAGCGAGACTGCAAACCAGAAAGGCCTTACCTATGAACTGTTTTGGTGTCTTTGTTGGACTTGGCACTCAGCTGAACTGCCTTGGGGAGATCCTGAGTGGGAGTGCGGAGAACTTTGGCCTTTGTCTAGGGCCCCAGTCTGAGCCGCTGAGCCAGACGGAGCTAATAGTGTTTGGCTCTGGGTCACAGGCAGACATTGTGAGTGATCTGCCCCGGCAAGCTCCACCCTCAGGGTCGCAGAGCTGGAATTGGGTGGGAGCTGGTAACCCAGCGACCAAGTAGTCTAAGGGCGGGGTCTGAGCCGCCTTGCAGCCCTAACCCTCGGGGGCAGAGGGAGACCAGTTTTGACACACAGGGTAAGTGGATAGCCACTTCAGCAGTGATTCCAGTGACAAGCACTTCCCTGAGAAAGCTTCTGCTCAGTAAGTGAACAAGTTCAAAGTGCCTTTTAAGTGGGCTGAAGAGAGAATTAGGGTGTCTACCTGCTGGGGTTTGAGAAACTAGCAGCCTCCAGTCGTATCAGAACTGTGATTACCATCTCATACCCCAGAAGACCACGTGTTGCCCAGACAATATTCAATAACATATACATACTGCTTTGTTTTTGGTTGTGTTTTTTTTTTTTTTTTTTTTTTTGGTTTGGTTGTTTTTTTTGTTTATTTTGATGTTGTGGATTGTTGTTTTGTTTTATAAGTTCAACCTTTTCCATACAGATCCTTTTTCTTTCTCAATTTTTCTAGTTTAATTATAATTTCCCATTGCTGCCTATTTCAATAATTAGAACTTCATTTTTGTTAGTGTTTCTACCGCTATTATTTGGTTTTTCCAGCCACTTTTATCCCGTAAAGTTTTCTGTTTGCTTGTTTTGGTTTGATTTATAGCATTTTTGTCTTTCCACTCTACTTGGTGGAGGTGGGGTACTGTGTCTGATCAGGTTAGCAAAGAGCTGCTGACCTCAAGGGAACCACCCCACTGGGCACCCCCAGAAGGTGGTTTTATTTTTAAGGTTGTATCAAAGTACCTACTGTACACCTATATTGCTCTGTATCCCTCTTTCTGTGCCTCTCTTCTTTTTGTCAATATTCCTTTTACCCACCCCCTCTCCTTCCTCTATTTTTCTTTTTTTTTTTTTTCTTATCACTTGGTCCTCCTTTCTTTCATCCCTTTTTTGCACTTAAACCTTCTCACCCTTCTGGTCCTGTAACCCTTAGTTCACAGGCACGAGAACTTAAAGAGCAAGAGGAAGTGAAAGGAAAATTAGGGCAAGGAAACAGATAAAAGAAATCACCCATGAGGAAGAATCAGCAGAAAACTCCAGGCAACATAAAGAACCAGTCCAGAACAACCCCGCCAAGAGACCATGAGGTAGCTACTGCAGAGGATTCCACCTATACAGAAATGTTAGGAATGACAGAAAGGGAATTTAGAATACACATGTTGAAAACAATGAAAGAAATGATGGAAACAATGAAGGAAACTGCTAATAAAGTGGAAAATAACCAAAAGGAAATCCAAAAACAGAATCAAATCAGAGATGAATGATATGAAGAATATAAAAAGGATATAGCAGAGCTGAAGGAAATGAAACAGTCAATCAGGGAACTTAAAGATGCAATGGAAAGTATCAGCAACAGGTTAGACCATGCAGAAGAAGGAATTTCAGGGGTAGAAGACAAAGTTTTTGAGATAACTCAGATAGTAAAAGAGGCAGAAAAGAAGAGAGAGAAAGCAGAACGTTCACTGTCAGAATTATGGGACTTTATGAAGCGTTCCAACATACGAGTTATAGGAATTCCAGAAGGGGAAGAAGAATGCCCCAGAGGAATGGAAGCCATACTAGAGAATATTATAAAAGAAAATTTCCCAAATATCACCAAAGATTCTGACACACTGCTTTCAGAAGGCTATCGGACCCCAGGTCGCCTCAACTCTAACCGAGCTTCTCCAAGACACATTGTGATGAACCTGTCCAAAGTCAAGACAAAAGAAAAGATTCTGCAAGCTGCCAGGAGTAAGCGCCAGTTGACCTACAGGGGCAAATCCATCAGATTGACCACAGTCTTCTGTAATGAAACTTTCCAAGCAAGAAGACAATGGTCATCTACATTTAATCTACTTAAACAGAACAATTTCCAGCCCAGAATTCTGTACCCTGCTAAGCTAAGCTTCAAAATTGACAGAGAAATCAAATCATTTATGGATATACAAACATTGAGGAAATTTGCCACAACAAGACCAGCTCTACAGGAAATACTTCAACCTGTTCTGCACACTGACCACCACAATGGATCAGCAGCAAAGTAAGAACTCAGAAATTAAAGGGCAGAACCAAACCTCCACACTGATGCAAAAGATAAAACTAAGCAATGGACTCTCACCAAATAAGACGAATAGAATA
This sequence comes from Nycticebus coucang, assembly GCF_027406575.1. Classification (NCBI taxonomy): domain Eukaryota; kingdom Metazoa; phylum Chordata; class Mammalia; order Primates; family Lorisidae; genus Nycticebus; species Nycticebus coucang. The sequence goes on along the minus strand of NC_069782.1, from coordinate 158,470,975 downwards.
CTACCACACTTATCAATTATCTCAATAAATGTTAATGGCTTGAATTCCCCACTGAAGAGACATAGATTGGTTGACTGGATTAAAAAACATAAGCCATCCATTTCCTGTCTGCAAGAAACACACCTGGCTTCAAAAGACAAATTAAAGCTCAGAGTCAAGGGTTGGAAGACAATTTTTCACGCAAATGGAATCCAGAAGAAAAGAGGAGTTGCAATCTTATTTTCAGATACATGTGGATTTAAAGCAACTAAAGTCAAAAAAGACAAAGATGGTCACTTTATATTGGTCAAGGGAAAAATACAACAAGAAGACATTTCAATTCTAAATATCTATGCACCCAATGTAAATGCTCCCAGATTCTTGAAACAGACCTTACTCAGTCTGAGCAATATGATATCTGATAATACCATAATAACAGGGGACCTTAACACTCCTCTTACAGAGCTGGACAGATCCTCTAAACAGAAATTAAACAAGGATATAAGAGACTTAAATGAGACCCTAGAACAACTGTGCTTGATAGACGCATATAGAACACTCCACCCCAAAGATAAAGAATATACATTCTTCTCATCACCCCATGGAACATTCTCCAAAATTGATCATATCCTGGGACACAAAACAAATATCAACAGAATCAAAAGAATTGAAATTTTACCTTGTATCTTCTCAGACCATAAGGCACTAAAGGTGGAACTCAACTCTAACAAAAATGCTCGACCCCACCCAAAGGCATGGAAATTAAACAATCTTCTGTTGAATAACACATGGGTGAAGGAAGAAATAAAACAGGAAATCATTAACTTCCTTGAGCATAACAACAATGAAGACACAAGCTACCAAAACCTGTGGGATACTGCAAAAGCAGTTTTGAGAGGAAAATTCATCGCTTTAGATGCCTACATTCGAAAAACAGGAAGAGAGCACATCAACAATCTCACAAGAGATCTTATGGACTTGGAAAAAGAAGAACAATCTAAGCCTAAACTCAGTAGAAGAAAAGAAATATCCAAAATCAAATCAGAGATCAATGAAATTGAAAACAAAAGAATCATTCAGAAAATGAATGAAACAAGGAGTTGGTTTTTTGAAAAAATAAATAAAATAGATAAACCATTGGCCAGACTAACGAGGAATAGAAAAGTAAAATCTCTAGTAACCTCAATCAGAAATGATAAAGGGGAAATAACAACTGATCCCACAGAGATACAAGAGATCATCTCTGAATACTGCCAGAAACTCTATGCCCAGAAATTTGACAATGTGAAAGAAATGGATCAATATTTGGAATCACACCCTCTCCCTAGACTCAGCCAGGAAGAAATAGAGCTCCTGAACAGACCAATTTCAAGCACTGAGATCAAAGAAACAATAAAAAAGCTTCCAACCAAAAAATGCCCTGGTCCAGATGGCTTCACTCCAGAATTCTATCAAACCTTCAAGGAAGAGCTTATTCCTGTACTGCAGAAATTATTCCAAAAAATTGAGGAAGAAGGAATCTTCCCCAACACATTCTATGAAGCAAACATCACCCTGATACCAAAACCAGGAAAAGACCCAAACAAAAAGGAGCATTTCAGACCAATCTCACTCATGAACATAGACGCAAAAATTCTCAACAAAGTCCTAGCCAATAGATTACAGCTTATCATCAAAAAAGTCATTCATCATGATCAAGTAGGCTTCATCCCAGGGATGCAAGGCTGGTTTAACATACGCAAGTCCATAAACGTTATCCACCATGTTAACAGAGGCAAAAATAAAGATCACATGATCCTCTCAATAGATGCAGAAAAAGCATTTGATAAAATCCAGCATCCTTTTCTAATTAGAACATTGAAGACTATAGGCATAGGTGGCACATTTCTAAAACTGATTGAAGCTATCTATGACAAACCCACAGCCAATATTTTACTTAATGGAGTAAAACTGAAAGCTTTTCCTCTTAGAACTGGAACCAGACAAGGTTGTCCTCTGTCACCTTTACTATTCAACGTAGTGCTGGAAGTTCTAGCCAATACAATTAGGCAAGACAAGGAAATCAAGGGAATCCAAATGGTAGCAGAGGAGGTCAAACTCTCCCTCTTTGCTGACGACATGATCTTATACTTAGAGAACCCCAAAGACTCAACCACAAGACTCTTAGAAGTCATCAAAAAATACAGTAATGTTTCAGGATGTAAAATCAATGTCCACAAGTCAGTAGCCTTTGTGTACACCAATAACAGTCAAGATGAGTAGCTAATTAAGGATACAACTACGTTCACCATAGTTTCAAAGAAAATGAAATACCTAGGAATATACCTAACGAAGGAGGTGAAGGACCTCTATAAAGAAAACTATGAACTCCTCAGAAAGGAAATAGCAGAGGATATTAACAAATGGAAGAACATACCATGCTCATGGATGGGAAGAATCAACATTGTTAAAATGTCTATACTTCCCAAAGCAATCTACCTATTCAACGCCATTCCTATCAAAATACCAACATCGTACTTTCAAGATTTGGAGAAAATGATTCTGCGTTTTGTATGGAACCGGAAAAAAACCCGTATAGCTAAGGCAGTTCTCTGTAACAAAAATAAAGCTGGGGGCATCAGCATAGCAGATTTTAGTCTGTACTACAAAGCCATAGTGCTCAAGACAGCATGGTACTGGCACAAAAACATAGACATAGACACTTGGAATCAAATTGAAAACCAAGAAATGAAACTAACATTTTACAACCACCTAATCTTTGATAAACCAAACAAGAACATACCTTGGGGGAAAGACTCCCTATTCAATAAATGGTGTTGGGAGAACTGGATGTCTACATGTAAAAGACTGAAACTGGACCCACACCTTTCCCCACTCACAAAAATTGATTCAAGATGGATAAAGGACTTAAACTTAAGGCATGAAACAATAAAAATCCTCCAAGAAAGCATAGGAAAAACACTGGAAGATATTGGCCTGGGGAAAGACTTCATGAAGAAGACTGCCATGGCAATTGCAACAACAACAAAAATAAACAAATGGGACTTCATTAAACTGAAAAGCTTCTGTACAGCTAAGGAGACAATAACCAAAGCAAAGAGACAACCTACACAATGGGAAAGGATATTTGCATATTTTCAATCAGACAAAAGCTTGATAACTAGGATCTATAGAGAACTCAAATCAATCCACATGAAAAAAGCCAACAATCACTTATATCAATGGGCAAGAGACATGAATAGAACTTTCTCTAAAGATGACAGACGAATGGCTAACAAACACATGAAAAAATGTTCATCATCTCTATATATTAGAGAAATGCAAATCAAAACAACCCTGAGATATCATCTAACCCCAGTGAGAATGGCCCACATCACAAAATCTCAAAACTGCAGATGCTGGCGTGGATGTGGAGAGAAGGGAACACTTTTACACTGCTGGTGGGACTGCAAACTAGTACAACCTTTCTGGAAGGAAGTATGGAGAAACCTCAAAGAACTCAAGCTAGACCTCCCTGCAATCCCATTACTGGGCATCTACCTAGAAGGAAAGAAATCCTTTTATCATAAGGACACTTGTACTAGACTGTTTATTGCAGCTCAATTTACAATCGCCAAAATGTGGAAACAGCCTAAATGCCCACCAACCCAGGAATGGATTAACAAGCTGTGGGGGGGGCGGAGCAAGATGGCAGCCGAGTAACAGCTTCCTTGCATCTGGGCACCGTGAGTCTGGGGAGATAGGACTCCAGGCATCTCTGGCTGGTGGGAACTGCCTATCATCACTCCTATGAGGATACAGGGAGTCAGCGAGAGACTTCTGGACCCCAAGAGGAGGACTAAAACAGTGGAAAACCGGCAAGTGGTCGCGTGTGTTCAACCCGTCTAAACCCGCCCACAACTGTAAGTTCAGTAGCAGCGAGACTGCAAACCAGAAAGGCCTTACCTGTGAACTCTTTTGATGTCCTTGGACTTGGCACTGAGTTGAACTGCCTTGGGGAAGGCCTGAGTGGGAGTGCGGAGAACTTTGGCCGTTGTCTAGGGCCCCAGTCTGAGCCGCTGAGCCAGACAGAGCTAATAGTGTTTGGCGGTGGGTCACACGGATCCATTGTCAGTGATCTGCCCCGGCAAGCTCCGCCCTCAGGGTCACAGAGCTAGAAACGGGTGGGAGCTGGTAACCCAGCAACCAAGTAGCCTAAGGGTGGGGTCTGAGCTGCCTTGCAGCCCTAACCCTCAGGGGCAGAGTGAGACCGGTTTTGGCACACTGAGTAAGTGGATAGCCACTTCAGCAGCGATTCCAGGGAGAAAGCTGGGAAAGCTTCTGCTCAGCAAGTTTACAAGTTCAAAGTGCCTTTTAAGTGGGCTGAAGAGAGATTTAGGGTGTCTACCTGCTGGGGTTTGAGAAATCAGCAGCCTCCAGTCGTATCGGAACTGTGACTAACATCTCATACCCCAAAAGACCACGTGTTGCCCAGACAATATTCAACAACATATACAAACTGCTTTGTTTTTGGTTGTGTATTTTTTTTTCTTTTTTTTTTGTTTGGTTGGGTTTTTTTGTTTGTTTATTTTGATGTTGTTGATGTTCTTTTGTTTCTTAATTTCAATCTTTTCCATACAGATCCCTTTTTCTTTCTCAATTTTTCTAGTTTAATTATAATTTCCCATTGCTGCCTTTTTTAATAACTACAACTTCATTTTTGCTAGTGTTTCTACTGCTATCACTTGGTTTTTCACCCAATTTTATTGCCATAAAGTTTTCTGTTTGCTTGTTTTGGTTTGAGTTATAGCATTTTTGTCTTTCCTCTCTACTTGGTGGAGGTGGGGTACTGTGTCTGACCAGGTTAGCAAAGAGCTGCTGACCTCAAGGGAACCACCCAACTGGGCACCCAACCCCCAGAAGGTGGGGTTTTTTAAGGTTGTGTCAAAGTACCCTACTGTACACCTATATTGCCCTGTCTCCCTCTTTCTGTGCCTCTCTTCTTTTTGTCAATATTCCTTATCCCTACCCCCTCTCCTTTCTCTATCTTTATCTTTCTTTTTTTTCTTATCACTCGGTCCTCCTTTCTTTCATCCCTTTTTTGCTCTTCAACCTTCTCACCTTTCTAGTCCTGTAACCCTTAGTCCACAGGCACAAGAACTTAAAGAGCAAGAGGAAGTGAAAGGAAAATTAGGGCAAGGAAACAGATAAAAGAAATCACTCATGAGGAAGAATCAGCAGAAAACTCCAGGCAACATGAAGAACCAGTCCAGAACAACCCCGCCAAGGGACCATGAGGTAGCTACTGCAGAGGATTCCACCTATACAGAAATGTTAGGAATGACAGAAAGGGAATTTAGAATACACATGTTGAAAACAATGAAAGAAATGATGGAAACAATGAAGGAAACTGCTAATAAAGTGGAAAATAACCAAAAGGAAATCCAAAAACAGAATCAAATCAGAGATGAACGATATGAAGAATATAAAAAGGATATAGCAGAGCTGAAGGAAATGAAACAGTCAATCAGGGAACTTAAAGATGCAATGGAAGGTATCAGCAACAGGTTAGACCATGCAGAAGAAAGAATTTCAGAGGTAGAAGACAAAGTTTTTAAGATAACTCAGATAGTAAAAGAGGCAGAAAAGAAGAGAGAGAAAGCAGAACGTTCACTGTCAGAATTATGGGACTTTATGAAGCGTTCCAACATACGAGTTATAGGAATTCCAGAAGGGGAAGAAGAATGCCCCAGAGGAATGGAAGCCATACTAGAGAATATTATAAAATAAAATTTCCCAAATATCACCAAAGATTCTGACACACTGCTTTCAGAGGGCTATCGGACCCCAGGTCGCCTCAACTCTAACCGAGCTTCTCCAAGACACATTGTGATGAACCTGTCCAAAGTCAAGACAAAAGAAAAGATTCTGCAAGCTGCCAGGAGTAAGCGCCAGTTGACCTACAGGGGCAAATCCATCAGAGTTACCGCAGACTTCTGTAATGAAACTTTCCAAGCAAGAAGACAATGGTCATCTACCTTTAATCTACTTAAACAGAACAATTTTCAGCCCAGAATTCTGTACCCTGCTAAGCTAAGCTTCAAAATTGATGGAGAAATCAAATCATTTACGGATATACAAACATTGAGGAAATTCACCACAACAAGACCAGCTCTACAGGAAATACTTCAACCTGTTCTGCACACTGACCACCACAATGGATCAGCAGCAAAGTAAGAACTCAGAAATCAAAGGACAGAACCTAACCTCCACATTGATGCAAAAGATAAAACTAAGCAATGGACTCTCACCAAATAAGATGAATAGAATACTACCACACTTATCAATTATCTCCATAAATGTTAATGGCTTGAATTCCCCACTGAAGAGACATAGATTGGCTGACTGGATTAAAAAACACAAGCCATCCATTTGCTGTCTGCAAGAAACACACCTGGCTTCAAAAGACAAACTAAAGCTCCGAGTCAAGGGTTGGAAGACAATTTTTCAGGCAAATGGAATTCAGAAGAAAAGAGGAGTTGCAATCTTATTTTCAGATACATGTGGATTTAAAGCAACTAAAGTCAAAAAAGACAAAGATGGTCACTTTATATTGGTCAAGGGAAAACTACAACAAGAAGACATTTCAATTCTAAATATCTATGCACCCAATTTAAATGCTGCCAGATTCTTGAAACAGACCTTACTCAGTCTGAGCAATATGATATCTGATAATACCATCATAACAGGGGACTTTAACACACCTCTTACAGAGCTGGACAGATCCTCTAAACAGAAATTAAACAAAGATATAAGAGATTTAAATGAGACCCTAGAACAATTATGCTTGATAGACGCATATAGAACACTCCACCCCAAAGATAAAGAATATACATTCTTCTCATCACCCCATGGAACATTCTCCAAAATTGATCATATCCTGGGACACAAAACAAATATCAACAGAATCAAAAGAATTGAAATGTTACCTTGTATCTTTTCAGACCATAAGGCACTAAAGGTGGAACTCAACTCTAACAAAAATGCTCGACCCCATCCAAAGGCATGGAAATTAAACAATCTTCTGTTGAATAACAGATGGGTGCAGGAAGAAATCAAACAGGAAATCACTAACTTCCTTAAGCATAACAACAATGAAGACACAAGCTACCAAAACCTGTGGGATACTGCAAAAGCAGTTTTGAGAGGCAAATTCATCGCTTTAGATGCCTACAGTCGAAAAACAGACAGAGAGAACATCAACAATCTCACAAGAGACCTTATGGAATTGGAAAAAGAAGAACAATCTAAGCCTAAACTCAGTAGAAGAAAAGAAATCTCCAAAATCAAATCAGAGATCAATGAAATTGAAAACAAAAGAATCATTCAGAAAATGAATGAAACAAGGAGTTGGTTTAAATAAAATAGATAAACCATTGGCCAGACTAACTAGAAATAGAAAAGTAAAATCTCTAGTAACCTCAATCAGAAATGATAAAGGGGAAATAACAACTGATCCCACAGAGATACAAGAGATCATCTCTGAATACTACCAGAAACTGTATGCCCAGAAATTTGACAATGTGAAGGAAATGGATCAATATTTGGAATCACACCCTCTCCCTAGACTTGGCCAGGAAGAAATAGAGCTCCTGAACAGACCAATTTCAAGCACTGAGATCAAAGAAACAATAAAAAACTTCCAACTAAAAAATGCCCTGGTCCAGATGGCTTCACTCCAGAATTCTATCAAACCTTCAAGGAAGAGCTTATTCCTGTACTGCAGAAATTATTCCAAAAAATTGAGGAAGAAGGAATCTTCCCCAACACATTCTATGAAGCAAACATCACCCTGATACCAAAACCAGGAAAAGACCCAAACAAAAAGGAGAATTTCAGACCAATCTCACTCATGAATATAGATGGAAAAATTCTCAACAAAATCCTAGCCAATAGATTACAGCTTATCATCAAAAAAGTCATTCATCATGATCAAGCAGGCTTCATCCCAGGGATGCAAGGCTGGTTTAACATACGCAAGTCCATAAACGTTATCCACCATATTAACAGAGGCAAAAATAAAGATCACATGATCCTCTCAATAGATGCAGAAAAAGCATTTGATAAAATCCAGCATCCTTTTCTAATCAGAACACTGAAGAGTATAGGCATAGGTGGCACATTTCTAAAACTGATTGAAGCTATCTATGACAAACCCACAGCCAATATTTTACTGAATGGAGTAAAACTGAAAGCTTTTCCTCTTAGAACTGGAACCAGACAAGGTTGTCCTCTGTCACCTTTACTATTCAACATAGTGCTGGAAGTTCTAGCCAATACAATTAGGCAAGACAAGGAAATAAAGGGAATCCAAATGGGAGCAGAGGAGGTCAAACTCTCCCTCTTTGCTGACGACATGATCTTATACTTAGAGAACCCCAAAGACTCAACCACAAGACTCCTAGAAGTCATCAAAAAATACAGTAATGTTTCAGGATATAAAATCAATGTCCACAAGTCAGTAGCCTTTGTATACACCAATAACAGTCAAGAGGAGAAGCTAATTAAGGACACAACTCCCTTCACCATAGTTTCAAAGAAAATGAAATACCTAGGAATATACCTAACGAAGGAGGTGAAGGACCTCTATAAAGAAAACTATGAACTCCTCAGAAAGGAAATAGCAGAGGATATTAACAAATGGAAGAACATACCATACTCATGGCTTGGAAGAATCAACATTGTTAAAATGTCTATACTTCCCAAAGCAATCTACCTATTCAATGCCATTCCTATCAAAGTACCTACATCGTACTTTCAAGATTTGGAAAAAATGATTCTGCGTTTTGTATGGAACCGGAAAAAACCCCGTATAGCTAAGGCAGTTCTTAGTAACAAAAATAAAGCTGGGGGCATCAGCATACCAGATTTTAGTCTGTACTACAAAGCCATAGTGCTCAAGACAGCATGGTACTGGCACAAAAACAGAGACATAGACACTTGGAATCGAATTGAACACCAAGAAATGAAACTAACATCTTACAACCACCTAATCTTCGATAAACCAAACAAGAACTTACCTTGGGGGAAAGACTCCCTATTCAATAAATGGTGTTGGGAGAACTGGATGTCTGCGTGTAAAAGACTGAAACTGGACCCACACCTTTCCCCACTCACAAAAATTGATTCAAGATGGATAAAGGACTTAAATTTAAGGCACGAAACAATAAAAATCCTCAAAGAAAGCATAGGAAAAACACTGGAAGATATTGGCCTGGGGGAAGACTTCATGAAGAAGACTGCCATGGCAATTGCAACAACAACAAAAATAAACAAATGGGACTTCATTAAACTGAAAAGCTTCTGTACAGCTAAGGTGACGATAACCAAAGCAAAGAGACAACCCACACAATGGGAAAGGATATTTGCATATTTTCAATCAGACAAAAGCTTGATAACCAGGATCTATAGAGAACTCAAATTAATCCACATGAAAAAAGCCAACAATCCCTTATATCAATGGGCAAGAGACATGAATAGAACTTTCTCTAAAGACGACAGACGAATGGCTAACAAACACATGAAAAAATGTTCATCATCTCTATATATTAGAGAAATGCAAATCAAAACATCCCTGAGATATCATCTAACCCCAGAGAGAATGGCCCACATCACAAAATCTCAAAACTGCAGATGCTGGCGTGGATGTGGAGAGAAGGGAACACTTTTACACTGCTGGTGGGACTGCAAACTAGTACAACCTTTCTGGAAGGAAGTATGGAGAAACCTCAAAGCACTCAACCTAGACCTCCCATTCGATCCTGCAATCCCATTACTGGGCATCTACCCAGAAGGAAAAAAATCCTTTTATCATAAGGACACTTGTACTAGACTGTTTATTGCAGCTCAATTTACAATCGCCAAAATGTGGAAACAGCCTAAATGCCCACCAACCCAGGAATGGATTAACAAGCTGTGGTATATGTATACCATGGAATACTATTCAGCCATTAAAAAAAATGGAGACTTTACATCCTTCGTATTAACCTGGATGGAAGTGGAAGACATTATTCTTAGTAAAGCATCACAAGAATGGAGAAGCATGAATCCTATGTACTCAATCTTGATATGAGGACAATTAATGACAATTAAGGTTATGGGGGGGAAGCAGAAAGAGGGATGGAGGGAGGAGTGTGGGGCCTTAGTGTGTGTCACACTTGATGGGGGCAAGACATGATTGCAAGAGGGACTTTACCTAACAATTGCAATCAGTGTAACTGGCTTATTGTACCCTCAATGAATCCCCAACAATAAAAAAAAAAGAAAGGAAAAAAAAAAAAAAAAAAAAGAACAGAGGATCCCCCACAATGAACCGTCAGGCACCTACTGCAGAAGACGCCATCTATAAAGAATTAGTGGACTTCTCCCAGAGCTGGACATATCCTCTAAACAGAAATTAAACAAAGATATAAGAGATTGAAATGAGACCCTAGCAAAACTGTGCTTGATAGATGTATATAGAACACTCCATCCCCCAAATATGAATATACATTATTGTCATCATCCCATGGAACATTCTCAAAAATTATCACATCCTATTACAGAAAACAAAACTCAACAAAATCAAAAGAATTGAAATTTTATCATGCATCTTCTCAGACCACAAGGCACTAAAATTCAAACTCAACTTCAACAAAAATGTTCAACCTCACAAAAAGGCATAGAAGTTCAACAACCTTGTGCTGAATGACAGTTGGGTGCTGGAAGAAATAAAAAAGGAAATCATTAAATTCCTTCAGTATAACAACAATGAAGATACAAGTTAAAAAAAAAACTGTGGATATAGCAAAAGCAGAAAAAAATGATCACTTTAGAAGCCTATATTCAAAAAACAGAAAAAAAGAAAGATGGAGACTTTACCTTTTTTATGTTTACATGGATGGAGCTGGAACATATTTTTCTTAGCAAAGTATCTCAAGAATGGAAGAAAAAGTATCCAATGTACTCAGCCCTACTATGAAGCTAATGTATAGCTTTCAAATGAAAGCTATAACTCAGTTATAACCTAAGAATATGGGGACCAGGGAGGGGGAGGGTAGAGAGGGGGTAGGATGGGCGGAGGGAGGGTGATTGGTGGGATTACACCTGTGGTGCATCTTACAAGGATACATGTGAAACTAAGTAAATGTAGACTATAAATGCCTTAACACAATAACTAAGAAAATACCAGGAAGGCTGTGTTAACCAGTGTGATGAAAGTGTGTTAAACGGCCTATAAAAGCAGTATACGGTGCCCAGTGATTGCATTAATGTACACTGTTATGATTTAATAAAAAAAAATTAATGTTCACAAAAAAAAAAAAACAAGCTGTGGTATATGTATACCATGGAATACTATTCAGCCATTAAAAAAAAGGGAGACTTTACATCCTTCGTATTAACCTGGATGGAAGTGGAAGACATTATTCTTAGTAAAGCATCACAAGAATGGAGAAGCATGAATCCTATGTACTCAATTTTGATATGAGGACAATTAATGACAATTATGGTTATGGGGGGGAACAGAAAGAGGGAAGGAGGGAGGTGGGTGGGGCCTTGGTGTGTGTCACACTTGATGGGGGCAAGACATGATTGCAAGAGGGACTTTACCTAACAATTGCAATTAGTGTAACCTGGCTTATTGTACCCTCAATGAATCCCCAACAATAAAAAAAAAAAGAAATTTGGGGGGCAGGTCCTACAACACAAACGTGGTTGGTCACCCCCTCTACAAATGTGCTCACTGAGGCAGAGGACGAAGCCCAGGAGGAGAAGGGGGGCATCTTTGCACAGGGCCCCAGCCTGGGACTGAGCCTCTCCCAGACATCACTGAGGATGGCAGCAGGGCTGGACTGAGGTGTGCGTCTACCTGCCTGGACACGGCCTGTGGCACCACCTCGATGTATGCACACAGCCCTCCTCCAGGTGACAGAGACAAACTGGAAATCTTGCTGTCTGTTCATGACTCCGGTGCCCTCTCTAAGGCAGCACAGTTGTGGAAACCTCTCTCTGAGTTAGCCGACAGGGAGGCCACCAAGGGCCCGCGTGCACCTGTGCTCCTGGTACACGGGGGGGTGCTGCAGGGACCCGGCTGGGGTGAAGCCCAGCATGGGGTGGGGGAGGAGGGAGGCCTGCCCTAGAGGGCCCCAGAGCCAACCTCAAACTACACTGCTTTTCCTGAAGAAAATTCAGATTTAACTTTACATAAAAAGGAAAAAAAGAGAAAGGTTTTTTAGGAGGAAGTGACAAAAGTGTTTGAGCGCCGCAGGACAGAGAGAGCTGGCTGGGGCTTGAATCACAGTCTCTCTCCACCACTCACCAGCTTTATTGTCCCAATTTCTCAGCTCACTCAGGTGAGAAGGAAAGAACTGCAGGCAATTACCTCAATGTCCTTTCTAGATTTTAAAGATTCCTCGTGACTGCACTATTGTCTAAGGTGAAAACACCATTGAACAGAAGGGTGGTTTAAAATGTACCTTACGTCCCCCTGGACAGAACCTGGACACCCCCATCATTTTGGAAGGGGGGCCTTGCAGCCCTGGAAGCCTGGACTTCACCAGGAAGGAGTCAGCAGCTGCCCTCAGTCCCCAGAGCCCTGCTGCTCAGCCACTACACCCAGGCTTTGGGGACCAGAAACATTGTCCTATCACCTCGTCTGACAAATTCAGCCCATTTTTCGTAAAGGTTCTAGGATCAAGACCTTCCCGAATTATTTTCCAAAAGACATCAGTATAGAAATAAATGCTGTTTCTCCTGTAACTTTATTAGCTGTGATTCTGAAGCAGGTGGCAATCAGTTTGTATTTATTTTGGGAGAACGACTTGAACTTGATCTTGTTTCCTGAGTACTCTGTACCCTCCGAGGAGACAGGTTCTACATCAATGTGATGATGATGTAATTTACCCAGAAGAGCCACCTCTCCTAATTAGTCTGATTAGAAACTCAACCAAACCCAATGTGCTACTCGCTCAGGAGACCCCCACGCACGTCTGCAACAATGAAACTGACGCAGTTCCAGCTCAGTGCCCACAGCACAGTGGTTATGGCACCAGCCACATGCATCAAGGCTGGCGGGTCCAAAACCGGCCCGGGCCTGCTAAACAACAATGACAACCACAAAGAAAAATAGCCGGGTGTTGAGCCAGGCACCTGTAGTCTCAGCTACTTGGGAGGGTGAGGTAAGAGAATCACTTAAGCCCAAGAGTTTGAGGTTGCTGTGAGCTGTGACACCATGGAACTCTAACCAACAGTGACAAAGTGAGACTCTGTCTCAAAGAAAAAAAAAAAAGAAAAGAAAAGAAAATGATGCAGTTCCAGTGACAATACGGGACGGTATTATCCACAGCAGCCCCCAAGTCAGACTTCGCGGCACCTGCCGCCCAGCCAACGTACACAATGAGCAGATCCAAGCCATCCCTAGCCTCCCGGATCCAACCTGCCCTCAGGTGTTGGGGTGCCTTGCCCAGCCCACTCCTCCTGGAGGAGGTCCCTGGGGCTGGCTCTCCATTTCTAAATAACTCAGAATGATATCCTCATTTCCCGTTACACCTTCATGGATTTTCTTCCATGCACTTACTCCAACTATAGTTCAACTGTGACCCACGTAACTTATGTGATTAATGTCTGTCTTCTCCACCAGATGAAGTTTGGTTCTGGCAGGGACCATGCCTTCTTGTTAATCTCATCACGTGACCACAGTGCCTGGCATGTAGGAGACACTTGATAAACACCGGGTGAAGGATCAATCAATGACTCACTCAGGCAACATTTAATGATGTTATCAATGAATGAGTTGATTATTCAATCATTTTATGAGGCTATCAATGAATGAATTGATAAAACACCCAATCAGCACTGTATGATGATACCTCTTTGATTTTGAAGAATAATCATTCTTTAGAAAGACCAGGACACAGTGGAGCCCCTCTGTTGCTGACACATCCATGCATGTTGGAATAAGATCACAATGGGTTCCTCTTACAGCCCATTGCGTTTGTGACCCCACAGCCGGCTGACCCTCCCGGGCTCCACCACAGTGGCTTCCCAGGCTTAGCCCCAAGGAAGATCCCACAGGCCAAGCAGACGCTGCTCCTCAGCCATCCGTGGGGTAGGATGTGCATGGGCCACCTCTGGATGGCACCAGCAGGTGTAATCTGAGTGGCCAGTCCCTGCACTGCCTCCTGCAGGCCACACACCTTGTGTACAGAGCAGTGCAGAAGTTTCTGGCTGTGTGTGGGAATTCTAAGATTTGCAGCTTAACAACTGAAAATGCCAGCAGTTCCTCTATTACCAACATAAAGGAAGAAACACTAACAGGAATGGCCTTCCCTCCATCAAGAGAAGAAAAGTGTCTCCTGTCTCCTGGGGCTCACTTTGGGTTAGGACTGGAAACGGCTGCTGTCCCAGGGGCACGCACAGTGATGTGCCCACACCTGATGCAAAGGAGGATGCCTGGAGGGCTGTTGTCATGAGCAGAGGGGCCGGGAGAACTCAGCAGCCAGGAACTGGCACTCTCTGTGCTGAGTAGAGAAAACCTCATACCAGGGGACCCCGAGCAGCCGCCGCACCCACCTCTCCACCACTGTGTATCGGACTCTGGGCCCTTTCTCTTCACTGGGGCCATCACTGTGTCTCCTCTCTGCTCCCTAATTTGTGCTGGACCCCATCCACCTGCAGGGACCCCTGTCACCCTGCTGATGGGCCAGGCTTCCGGACACCACACCTCTGCAGATGCTGTAAATCAGGCCCTTGTCCGCGCACACAGAAGTCCACAAATGCCATTCTCACTCCAGCAGCTCAGGACATGAGATTTCATAATGTTCATAAAAAGAAAAATATGTCCTCAATAAGAACAACACTTAATATTCACAAGTAAGAAATCACAGTTCGCATAGCACAACAGTACTGAGAACTTAATAACAGGAGGTTAATAACCATAAAATACTCTGATCCGTCTTCCTGCGGGACTGGGGAACGGCTCCAGCTGCTTACAAGCAATCGCCTGTTTCTGGAAGAAACCCGGGTGGAGCAGGGACTTGTGCTGCCCCAAGACAGGCAGGAATGCGTGTCTCAGACACCAACCTCTAGTGGAGCTTGGGGCGGGGGTGGGTGGCACACATTTTAGGGTTGTTTAAGGAATGTTTAGGCTGCAACACAGAACATAAATACAAAACAGAGTAAATGACAGAATGGTGATCATTTATCGTGAAGTCAGCATCAGAAATGGGGTTTTGTTAAATTACATTATTTCTCTGTTTCTAAATGTCTCCAACAAGCCCAAGCAAAGTGCCTTGCAGATGACCTGAGGTCTTTGCCCCCCTCCCAATGCCTGCGTCCAGGGTCCCAGGCATCGGTCTCTGGCCTTGAGGTGGCTGGGACAGTTAGGAGCTTCTCTTTCATCAGTGACAAATGTTCTCCAACACCCCAGTGCTGAGCCCACCTGCCCACCCACACATGGTGTGAAACAGCAGCAAAGACCTGCTCTCTATGAAGCTTGCCAGGACCTGAATTTCCAGACCCACCATTGCTTCTGACGTGGTCTCCTGGGAAGCTGGGACCCTGTCCCTGCTAGTGGCCAATGCTGTCCCTTCCAGGGTGGCTGGGAGCTCCAGAGTGGGAAAGGGCTGGGAGCAAAGGACGTGAGTTATGCAGGCTGAGCTGGTAGCACCATAAATTCCCCTGAAGGTCACCCAGAAAGACATGTGCAGAATGAGAGGCCTCGTTGGAAATTCAAAACCCTTTTAGCTGATGAGAGCTCTGGTATGTTTGATGAACACAGTTTCGTTTTCTACTCATTTGGGAGAAAATGGTTCTTTGCATATTTTCTTTGCACGAGTGTGCACACGCACACACACAAAATAGAAGCGCAGATCAAAACTGTTTCTCAAGCAGATTCCTGAACTACTCTGGACAAATATTTATCACAATTTTAATGGGAAAGTTACCAGCAGTTTCCTGCCTGACAGCTCTCCACTATATTGGAAGTCTCCGCACCTGCGAGCCAAGACAGATTGATGGGCACAGCCATGCAGGACGAGTGGCCCTGCACATCCATCACAGCGCCGAGAGCCACCCAGTGGCTCAGGGGACATCACTCAAGGCACCAAACTAATGCTTATGATAAGCGGGTCATTTCATTCAGGTTTCCAGGGAGCTCCATGGTCCCAGGCTGGGCGGGTGCGGGGCTGGCCTCACTGCTGACATGGGGATCTTGCCACCTGCTGAGTCTGGAGACCTGCAGGGAGGGGTGAGAGGCTCAGCCTGGCACGGGCGGGGGGCAGGTGCTGGCACCTCCATGCATACCCTGCACCAGGAGCGCAGCCTGTAAGCACCATCTTGACAGCAGCTTGGAAGTGGCATCGCATTCAAAAAGCAACAGGTGTGAGGTGATTATTTGATGAATTAAAATGTGCTCTCTGGCGGTACTCAGAGCTTCCCACTGTGGCAGTGAAGAAGACTGAGGGACACTGAGGCTGGGTGCACAGGCTTTCTGCACAACTGGGTCTGGGGCGTCATGTGCACAGCACCAATGTCTGCAACTTGGGGTGTAGCCCAGGCCACGTCAGGGGCAAAGTGCCTTGGAGCAAGTTGGCCGAAGGCAATCGGGGCCTCCCGGTGCAGACGCCAGAGGCCGAGACTGGCAGGCACGATGAGGGTGCAGCCAGTGAGGAGGGGCAGCAGCAGACCCACAGCAGGTGCTTAGGTCCCATGAGGTCCAGAATATGGGAACTCAGAGATGCAGCTGGAAGCCACGAGAGAAAACAGGCCCTCAAAAGCACCTTGGGGCTCCTCATCTGGAGCCGGCCAGCTGGAGGAGTGGAGCCCCGGATGCAAAGGCCAGGAAGAGCTGGCAGGAGGGTGTGGGGCCAGAGAAAGACCAGCAGCAAGAGGGTGTCCAGAGGAGGAAGCAGGGACGTGGGACAGACCCTGGGTCTGTTCAGTCTCAGAACCCCTGGGCCTATCGTCTTAAAGGGCAACAAGCTCCTGTTTCTGATTTCTCTCCCAATTTCCTTCACATAAAGAGACTGACTTAATGATCTGAGCTGGGCCCTGAGATTCCATCCAGGGCGTGGTCTCTTCACTGCCACAGACAACCCACAACACACGTGAGGAACACGCAACACACACGAGAAAAACACAGGGCACATGCACAGAGACATACACGCAACATTCGACACATGAGCGGAACGCGCACATGTACACACATGCCATACACACGGCACGTTCACAACACACGCATGAGCACCTGTGTGTGTGCCCAGTACACACACACGTACACAAGCAGACACCTACAACACACACTCAACACACGCTCACCACACACACAAACACCGGAGACCTGCTCACATCTAAAAACATGCCAGCAGATGCTGCGGCAAGCCTGCCCTCACCAAGGATGTGCAGCAGCCGCCACCCCAAGTGCAGCCGCGCAGAGTGGCGTCCAAGGGAGCACCGTGTGGACAGTGGGGATGACAGGCACAGACAGCAGAGACGCCCGGGACGTTCCTTAAAGGGACGAGGCCCCATCGGCAGCAGTGGGTGGAGCACAGAGGACCTGCGGTGCTGTGATGAGAATGGGCCTTTCCTGAGGTCCCCTCCCAAAGCTTCTCGCCCCAATCTCATCCCTAGAAAAACACCAGGCAGTTCCGGTGGAGGGACCCTCTGCAAACCCCTGCCCAGTGCTCCTCAAGGTCGTCAAGGTAGTCTAAGTCGTCACAAGCGAGGAGAGTCTGAGAAACCATTGCAGCCTGAGCCTGCTGTGCAGACACAACCACGTGAGACCAGGGGCCCCGGACATGGGAAAGGAAGTCAGGGGACACAAGGGCTGGAAATAAAATAGGACTTTCACCCATAAGGACGCATCACCTTGCATGTTAGCTGTGACACAGGCACCCAAGAAATGTGAGATGTTAACAAGAGGGAATGCTGAATGAGAATATTACCAGCCACTGTTCACCTAAACAGCCATTTCCTACAGGCGCTGCTGGCCAGGCCCTAACTAGGCCGGATGACCCCACAGGCTGACATCTGGAGATTGTTCACTCCAAGGCTGCTGTCATGGAGAAGTTGGGGGACTGGACTCCAGGGTACCAGCTAAGGTCTGTGCACCCACCCAGTGAAGTGTTAACTATGAATTTAGTCTAGAGCAAAAATACTTTGAAGACAGAACCACTTTAAGAGAGGGAGATATTGTGTAAATATCTCCCCCCTTGTAACTCTGAGGAGGAATCTGTTTAATGTATACTATACTGAGTAATAACATTGCTGATGCTTACTTTTACTGTGAGAATAAAAGTAACAAAGGGAACAGCAGTCAGAGCAGCTCTTTGGGGATATGTCCCCACTGCTCTCCGGAATCGCTGGCTTTTCTGCAAATAAAGGTGAAGCTGTTTACCTCTCACCTGCTTCTCTGCTGATTGGCTCGGGTGATGGATGGACGACTCCTGTGTCCGGCAACATAAGCAGACTGTAAGGCCCTGTACATCTTCCCAACCTTTCTGGAAATCTAAAACTCTTCTAAAATAAATAGTTAATTTAAAACTTAAAAATAATCACATCCAGTTTGCTGTGAAGCTTTTGGAAGGTGTGCCCTGGGCCAGCGCCCAGGCCCTGCCCCTCAGACAGCGTCCTCCTCCCGGTCTCGTGTCAGGCCTGTGGGCCACTATCTCACCATGGCTGCCACTTGATCCTACACCCCTGGAGTTTGCAGGTTGACCTCTGCTGCAGCTTAAATGCTTGTCCCTTTCTGTTTTCTGTGATGAAGTGTTCTTGCCTTTGTAACGGAGTAAAGGGTGACACCTGTGAGAGGTGACTAGGCCACGAGGGCTGCACCCCCATGGGGGATCGATGCCCTTACAAACCGGCCAGTGTCCCCTCTCGTGTTCTCTGTCTCACCTTCCCCCACAGGGTGACGCAGCAGAAGGCCCTATCCCGATGCCAGCACTGTGACAGGGGACGGCCCAGCCTCCAAACTGCGAGCCAATAAATTTCTGACCATTATAAATTTCTCCGTCTTAGGAATTCCATAACAGCAACACAAAACAGACTAGGACAGCGTCTAATGGTGTTCATTATCACACGAAGAGTGGAGGAGGATGTAAATTCTGCCCCATTGTGCACAGCGGCTTGTTAACACAGAGCATCTCACAGACTTAGGTGGGGCAACGGATGTGGACAGCAGGGCGCTCGGCACCCACCATCGCCCATTTTAAAATTTCAAGAACAAGCTTTTTCTTAACAGCCAGAAGATGCACATATGTCTTTGTTCTTCCTCTTAAACTTGCCTTTTTCATTTCTCTTCTCCCAAAGAATTTTATCCCAACAAAATAAATGTTTATGCCTGAAATTGTGTTATTCCTCATCCTATCACTGCACAAGAAGATTGAAACAAAAATGTTCATTTTTTAATTTCCAGAGACCATAAGACTCTAAGTGTTAAAAAAAAAACTTTCTTCTGAACTGAATTTTTCTATAGTATTACTCGTGTACAATTAATCAAAACAACATAAATAAGTTATCTACATTGCACTAGATACATATTAAGCATAAAAATAAATTTTTACTAGAAGTGTATCCTTTAATGAAAAGGATGGGGCTGATTTTCCCAAAAGGTTCATTCAGCTAACTTGGGACTGGCACCAGGAATTGAGTCTATTTCCACTTTTTTTCATTTTATTTGTAGATGTATGAATTGAGAAAACGTGCTCACCAACAACGTGTGGGTGAACACGGGGCTTTGTCACAACTCTGTCGAATCCTCTGAACCTCTTCCCAGGCTTGCCATGCACTTAACGACACTGCACTGGAATTATTTATCTGTTTAACACTGAGACTAAACCAGGTCTTTGCTCAGCATTGCCTTGAGCCACTGGCTTTCAGAAAGGACATCCCTCGTCTACAGAGTAGGTGTCCTCCCAAAGCAGTCAGCAATATCTCATGCTACACACAACAGTTTGCTGGTCTCACACCTGGTGAGATCCAGGTGGGTGACGGTCCTGCCCAGGGAGGAACAGCAGCCCGCGGCCAGGCTAACAAGAGGGCATGGAAATTCAGTTCCTTAAAGTAGGGCCCATGTGCAGACAATCACCTGTGAAGTCAGCATCACCTAGGGATACACAGGACCAAAAGGGTGCAGGAGCACAAGGACTCCAGGAAGACAGGCGCTCAGGAATACAAGGATCGTGGGAGCATAGGGATACAGGGATAATGGGAGCACAGGGATACAGGGATAATGGGAGCGAGGGATACAGGGACCCCGGGAGCATAGGGATACAAGGACCCTGGGAGCACAGGGATCACGGGAGCACAGGGATACAGGGACCCCGGGAGCACAGGGATACAGGGATCATGGGAGCACAGGGATACAGGGACTCCGGGAGCACAGGGATTCAGGGACCCCAGGAGCACAGGGATTCAGGGACCCCAGGAGCACAGGGATACAGGGACCCCAGGAGCACAGGGATACAGGGACCACGGGAGCAGAGGGATACAGGGACCCTGGGAGCACAGGGATACAGGGACCCCAGGAGCACAGGGATACAGGGACTCCGGGAGCACAGGGATTCAGGGACCCCAGGAGCACAGGGATACAGGGACCACGGGAGCAGAGGGATACAGGGACCCTGGGATCACAGGGATACAGGGACCCCGGGAGCACAGGGATTCAGGGACCCCGGGAGCACAGGGATACAGGGACCACGGGAGCAGAGGGATACAGGGACCCCGGGAGCACAGGGATTCAGGAACCCCAGGAGCACAGGGATACAGGGACCACGGGAGCAGAGGGATACAGGGACCCTGGGATCACAGGGATACAGGGACCCCGGGAGCACAGGGATTCAGGGACCCCGGGAGCACAGGGATACAGGGATCATGGGAGCAAAGGGATACAGGGACCCCAGGAGCACAGGGATACAGGGACCACGGGAGCACAGGGATTCAGGGACCCCGGGAGCACAGGGATTCAGGGACCCCGGGAGCACAGGGATACAGGGATCATGGGAGCAAAGGGATACAGAGACCCCGGGAGCACAGGGATTCAGGGACCCCAGGAGCACAGGGATACAGAGACCCCGGGAGCACAGGGATTCAGGGACCCCAGGAGCACAGGGATACAGAGACCCCGGGAGCACAGGGATTCAGGGACCCCAGGAGCACAGGGATACAGGGACCACAGGAGCACAGGGATTCAGGGACCCCGGGAGCACAGGGATTCAGGGACCCCGGGAGCACAGGGATACAGGGATCATGGGAGCAAAGGGATACAGGGACCCCGGGAGCACAGGGATACAGGGACCCCGGGAGCAAAGGTACACATGGAGCCCGGGAGCACAGAGAAGGAGGACAGGAACCCAGGAGAGCTGACACCATTTGTGAGGCCCTCAGAGCAAAAAGCTACTGGTTAGCGAGAATCCACCTCCCCAAAGCCCCCTGTGAACTTTCCCCTTGACATCTGTGGGATTAGCCCTGAGGAGCTGACATTGGTGTCCTCTCAAAGAGCAATGACAGGCTCATCCATTGTGACAGGACCTCTGCTTTCAGGTGGCTGCGTTCCTCTGAGCACAGGCCTCTGCGGGGCACATCCTGGCAGTGACAGGCTAGCTGGCAGGCTGGCCGGGCCCCTGAGCCTGAGCGGGAAGAGGCTGAGAAGCTGATGACAGTGCCACAGCAGGGCTCATCAATGCATGGAATCCTGGTCCCTCAAATCCAGGAGTCTGTGCCCCTCACAGGCCACTCAGCCTAGTCCTAGGTGGCCCCGTGCCTAGCCCACCCCCACTCCTAATGACACCATAATAACACCATCCCGGGTGAATCCAACAAGCTCAACGAGGCCACGGTGCACACCTGAGTCAGCCTGTTTCACTGCAGCCTCAGAAGATCAATGGACATCTTAAGGCAGAACCCAGCTTGATTCCCCTTGCTCTGTTTCTGCACATTTGGAGGACGCAGTGCTGAGCAGATAACTGTCAGACACGTCTCCCTGGACCTCATGACTGCAGAGAAAAGGGTCTAAGAGAGCATGGAACCTTCAGGTTATACGGCAATAGCCCCCCAAAACAGCTCTCCAGCAGGAGCAGGACTCCTAGGGGGTACAGAGATCCAGGTCTCCGTAACTGAATGCGTCCCTGAAGTCTCGGCAGTTAGAGCCACAGAGGTCCAGAAGGAAGCACCGTAGTATCCCTCAAACTCCAGAGCATTCTCTCACATGCCCTACATTCTGGGCAATGGCCCGGGGTTCAATGTCTAGAGAGGTAAGGGGACTCAGCGAGCAGGTCAGGGATAATGTGGAGGTGACCTCACTGCTCCCAGGCTCCCAGAACAACCTTGGGGAGGGCAGAGCAGCCAAGTAATCCCCAGCTCTTGGCAGATGGCCCAGACTGTATTCCCCGCCATCTCCAGGCAGGTATGAGGACTGGTGAAGGTAAAGGGGGGCGTGACAGGTCCATACACATAAGACCTGCTGTGTGAAAAACGGAAGTGGCTGAGGTCTGCACAGCCCCCCTCCCAGGAGTTATATGAGGATGAGAAGTGACAGCTGACACCATTGTGCCCATGCTGTGGCAGGTGCTTCCATGGGCCACCTCAGGGCAGGAGCCGCACCTGCCTCAGTTCACTCTCCTCGTGAGCTGGAGTCGGGCATGCTGATGGTCTGGCTATGAAGGCTCTGCAGAAAGTCAAGTGCAATTTGACAAATATTTCCCAGCACCTGCTCTAGGCTGGGACTATAGCAATGAATAGGACACCATCCCATTCCCTGGGGACAAATGCCAACCTCTGAGCAGGCTCCCAGGAGCAGCCTGGCTTGCTGTCCCCTCCAGGCCATGCTCCATGGTGCCTGCTGACACCCAGAAGCCCAGACACTCACAACTGGCCTGGGATGGGGGCTCCAGGGGGTGTGTTTGCCATGGGCTAACCCTCAGCTCCCCTTTTCCTTACAGTGGCAGCCAAAAAATTAGGGACAGAGAAAGAAAGACACAGTCTGGTTGTCAGGAATGTGCTCCAGGACAGCAGCGTGCTCTGCCCAGCCCCCGGCCCTGGGCACACGAGGCTCAGGCCCAGACCCACCACTAGCAACAACGGCAAACCTCGGGGAATCCGTGCATGCCAAAATACCATGGATTCTGGAAAGTCTTCCTAGTCTAGTAAGTAATAACAACCCACTTTTTATGACATCCTATAAGCTTATTTTTGCAATTTGAAATAACAGAGTACAGAGCTGCATTTCCCATTTAGCCCAGCAACAAATCCCATCACTGCTACTTTAAAAGCTACTAAGGCTTTGTGATACTGCCTTAAAGAACTAAAGGACAATTATTGGCAAAAAACAAAACAACAAAGTAATTTTATGCACAGCCATCCCTTGCTACAGAGGTCTCTTAAAAGGAGTGGGGTGAGGCGGGAGGAAACTATTGGATAGCGAGCGTTTCCTTTGTCTGGTTCCAAGTCTCACGGCACGCTATGCGACCCTCCGTCTGTGCCTCCAGCGTGGCTCTGGACTGCTAACGATGCAGGCTGCTCCATGAGGCTCCCTTTGAGTTGAGCATCGTAATTAAAATTCACAGCAGATGCTACTGAAAATGTGCAATTCATGCGCAGAGGAAAAACAGCAAAACAGAAATATACCAAGCCCGGTAAATTACTAAAAAATATTCAAATAACAAAACAAACAAACACAGAAAAAAGAATGCTGGCACAGAACAGTTCTGTCTCTTTGGGACGTGCCTGCCTTGGCTCTTCCCAGGTGGGCAGGACCCGGTCCAGCAGAAGTTTCCACAGACTCTGCCTCCTTCCTTCCTGGAAGGGATTGCATGTCCTGAGAGCCCTTCTCTTTTGCCAATCTAAATTCCAGAAGGTGATGTGAGTCCCCACATCTGTCTCTCTCAATCCTTTAAACCCAGCCCGGAGTGGGATGGGTGTGCCACTGTGTTCTGGCCTGGAAATGGTGGATCACAGGGAGCCTGGGCTGTGCCCGAGTCCCCTTGGGAAAACTTCCACCCTCCCCCATCCCACTGGGGGGTGACTTATGCCAGAAGACCTTAGAGACAGACAGCTCCAGGACACTGAGTGACCACGTGGAGTGGAGCCCTCCCCCCTTGCCCCAGTGAAACGAGGGAGAAACGCACATGTTGGGGAGAGCCCTGAGGCTTTGCGGCTTATCTGTGTGAGCAGCAGGGGTCACATCTGCACGAAAGCGCCATCTGCCATTCAGCTACTCCTCAGGCTCTGGGGAGACTCTGATGGCCTGAGTATAAGCCGCCCTGTTTACTGCTGTGTCCTCAGGGCCTGGGTCAGCGCCCAGCTCTTGGTAGGTCCCCATTGTTGGATATGAGAGTGACACACACACGTGAGGTTATGGTACTCTGAGGAGGGTCTGGCACATGGGGACAGGACACAGACTCTGCTGGGAGTCTCTGGCCTCTGTCTCCTGTCCCTCCAGACAGGCCTGAGCCCAGCTGATGTCCCTGCTTAGAGGAAGGCAGGAAAGAGGTCGGAGGAGGAGCCCAGGGAAGTGATGCTTGTGCAGAGGCTCTTGAGACAGAGCTGGTTTTCCAGGACTCGAGTCACTTGGAACGTGCTTGGGGAAGCTACTCTGAGCTCAGACGAGCTTAGTCTGAGAAAATCAATGTCTCTCAAACCTGACCAAGTGCCCAAAGCTCGAGCCATGTCCCTCCTTGTCCCGCCCCCCCAGGAAGAAGCTCTCCCTAGGTCCCATGGGGACCTTCTCTATGGCCCTGGCTCTGACCTTCCCCTCACCTGCCAGATGCTTCAGCCTGGTGATGACTAGATGACTGGGCTTAGACCGCCATGTGAGTGAGGGGCAGGGATACTGCCCCAGAACCCCTGCAGGTGGCTGCCAGGCTGTCAGTCCACCTGCAGACACTGGTGGACTGTGACTGTGTCTGGCCTGTGACTCCTGTTTTCCACGGGGACCCATCCTTGGGCAGTGAGTCCTTTACCTACATTGACCAGATGAGAGGAGGGGTTGAAGGAAGGAGGCCCCACAACCCAAGGTGTGCTCAGGCCTTCTGAAAACAACCTCCCATGTTCTCCCAGCTTTTGTCCTGGGATATAGATAAGTGCTACAGTGAACACTTGCAGCTGTCTGTTTAAATGTGTGTTGCAAGGCCACTTTATTAGGGAAACACCCCACTCTGTGGAGGGACTGCCTGCCCACTGGACATGGCAGACCCCTCCCCACCAGCTGGCAAGGATTGCGTTGGCATAATGAGGGTTTGGGTGCCTGCATACACTGGAACGTGAACTCCACAGGGGCCCAAGGTGCTCCTCCCTGGACCCTCAGAACCCAAAACCACATTCAGGAAACATTGAGTGAATGAGGGACATAGTCACCCAGAAAGCACCACCACTCCCCACCCTGGCTACCTGCTGAAGAGGGAAGATTTGGGGTGTTCAGTCTGGGTGTCCTTAAAGCAGCAGTCCCCACCTTCTGGGCCGAGGACCAGGCCACACAGCGGGAGGTGGCAGTGGTGACGTGAGGGAGCGTCTTCTATATTTACACCTATTCCCCACACCTACATCCCTGCACAAGCCCCACCTCCCATCACGTCAGAAGTGGCATCAGATTCTCATAGGAGCACAAACCCTGCTGTAAATTGCCCAAGCAAGGGATCTAGGTTGGGTGCCCCTGTGAGAATCTAATGTCCCCCTCCCCCGACCATGGAAAAACCCTCTCCCACGAAACCCATCCCTGGTGCCCAAAAAGTTGGGGAGCATGAAACCCTCTACTATAGCCGCAAGGACACCTTGCCTTGCTGCTTTGCATTCTAAGAACTTGAGTGTTTTCTAGACCATAATAATATAAGCTGCACAACTTTAAACACCCAGTGAGAGACATTGGTTAGCCCCGGGCTGAGTCTCAGGTTCTGCCCTTTACGACTCACCGAAGCCGTCGGGGTCTCCAAGGCCTCTTAGAACACCGAGGCCAAGGTCATGACGGCAGCCCAGGGGCCGCAGTTGGGCTCCTCAAAACCCTTTGCATTCTGAGCATCCCTTCTCTGCCTTCCTCATGGAAAATTATTTTTCTCAGGCAAATAATGCTATCAAGCTCTAGCTGGAGGTTCAAATAACTCTCCTCACTTCAAACGTCACCTTTGTTTACCACCAGCTCTTACTGCATGCAAATGCGACTGTAAATAGAGATACAATCACGGCGGATGATTGAAATTTCAAAATATTAAGAACTTAGAGTTTTAGGGATTTGGTTTTATAATAGAAACAAATAAAGTCTTGCCACATTGGCAAATAAAAGCTGACAGTTAAGAAATTAGATTTGCCTACCAAATATTTCATATTATGAATTAATTGGCAGCAAACTCTGCTCTGAGCCTGCCCTGACTGGGGGGTGGGGGAGGGGAAGGTATGGGCCATCCAGACTCTTGAAGCCACATGGCCCTGAATGTAGAAGCCCCTCTTTCCCCACCTACCCCCCACCCCCCACCATCCAGGAGAGCCACAGGCATGAACCAAAACACCACTAACCCACCTAGGTGCCACCCTAGGTGGAAGGTTTTGTTTGCTTGCTTATTTTTTAACTGACACGAGCCTCCTTGTTAAAGTACATTTGACAGTGCAGAAAGGTGCTCCAGGCCTACCCTTTGGTTTTGTGTGCCTGGCCCTGGCCACACCTGGGAATGGACATCTTGAGCACAGGTAAGGCCACATGGCTTGGCTCAGTAGGGCTAGTCTGGGTGGGATGTGGTCATGGAAGCACAGTTCAGGGACCTAATGTTAGAGCAGCCAAGCACCTGCCTGTGTGTCCTGAGCACTCACTGCAGAGACACCGTCTCCATGGCACCTGTCCTCTGCCAGTGACAACTGGAGCGATAGCCAGGGATAACCAGAGTTGCCACGCCCCCCCTAACGAATACGGTCTGCAAACACCTCCTCCCGCCCCGCAGGCTGCCTGTTCATTTGGTCAGTTGTTTCTTTTGCTATACAGAAGCTTTTAGTTTGATACATTCCCACTTGATTTACTAATTTTTGCTTTTGTTGCCTGAGCTTTTAATGTAATACCCAAAATTGCATCACAAGACCAATGTTAAGGAGCTCTCCTCCTGTGTTTTTTTCTAAAAGTTTTACAGCTTCGGGTTTAATGTGCGGGCGTCGACCCCATTCTGAGCTGAACTTTGTGTCAGTGTGAGACAAGAGGCTCTCACGTGTGGAAACCAAGTTTCCCAGGGCCACTTATGGGCGGCACCGAGCTTTTCCCATTGCTCCAAACACGGTGTGGCAGGCTGTTCAGACTATTGACAAAATGCCACGAACTGGGTGGCTTAGAAACTTATCTGTGAGAAATTTGTTCCTTGTGGATCTGTAGACTGGGAAGTTCAGAGCAAGGTGCCAGCAGATTTCTTGTCTTCCCAGGGCTGTGTCCTCACGATGAGGAGGGAGAATGAGCTCTCTGGGGCCTCCCTGTTTTATAAGGCACTAATCATCCAGGGGGGCTCTGCCACCACCATCTAATCCCCTCACAAAGGCCCCACCTGCTAATACCGTCACTTTGAGGTTTAGAATTTCAATGCACGAATTTGGGGGGGAAACAAACATTCAGGCCATCGCAAAAGGGAGTAGGCAAGGCAGGTTCCCACAGCAAACTTCCAGCGGTGGAGTTGCCCAGCCAGCAGCCAGGTCTGCAGACGCTTCAGTGATTAAAAACCAAGTCATTGCAGGCAAGGAAATTGAAGAATCCTTGGCAATTGGTGTGGAATCCTGCTCCCACGGAGCACCTCCCACTCAGAACTGTGGGAATCCCCGGACAGTGGGGTTGGGGGAGGATAGTCCTGCAGGGCAATCAGGGCTGGCAAAGCCAAGGACATGTGAATAGGCCTGTCCTCACATGCCCCACATTCCCGTTTGCTAGTCACGTGTGGCGTTGATGGTCACACCAACCTTTTGCAGTCACAAATGGTGCTCACACTACAAACGTCATTCCCAGCCATGTTGCTGATGGGAAAATGAAGACCCTTTTGGTTGCCCACAGATGCCTGCACCAGGGGATGACCCTGAACAGAACAGAGAACTAGAACTTAATTTTCGTAGGAGCCATTAGTGGAACGAGCCAGAAATTTCAGGCAGATGGGCTGCAAGGATACGGTGGGAGTGGGCCAAGCACGGGTGGGAAATGCAAGGTCATGGAGCCCTAATGTGGATACTTCCCAGAAGCCCAGGCCCAGGGAACCTGAGGACCTCTTGAAATTAACATAGAACTTCCAATAGTGCAGTTATCCTGGGCTCCTTCCCACCTGGCTCAGAATTTCTTAAATTCACATTGCTATAGTCTTGCACAGAGCAAAATTTCATATTCATAATATTAATCACCTGTTAACTTAATGCAGCTGCAATTAAGATGAAGTTGATTATCACTGCTGAACACATATTCAAAATATTTGGCCAACGCCAAAATAGTGTGGGTAATTTCTCTCCATCTAATTACCTCCATATGCAGCCTGGGACTTCATCTCCATTAACACTGAAGCCCTGAAGCCCACCAAGTAAAGCTGAATCGTCAGTTCAGCACTTGGTGGAAACAGCACATGAAACCAAAGTTGGTCGGCTGAGCCAAGCGAGCGCAGGACTGAAAATTCACTTTAATTCTCATTTACCAGAAAGTAGTCAAATGCCTTTAATTAGAACATATCCCTTGAAATCATTTCCAAATATATGATTGTTTTTAAGTCAAACTTGAGCCAGAATCTAATTCTGCTATCTCAGAGGGAAAGAAAAGCCCTGACCCCTGACCCATCTCAGGAAGAGTGAAGCTGCAAGAGGACCTGGTGTCCCTTAAGACCAACCTCCGATGGCCCTTCCTCCAGGAAGCCTTCCTGTTCCTTCCCAGGCATCACTCTATGGGTCCCCCTTTGTTCCCAGGACCCTGACCTTCAGAAAGGATGTGAGCAGCATTCTTGTGGCTGTGGGTGCATTTGTCACTCACGTGCAGTGAGCTCTAGGACAATAGTTACTGGGTGCAGAGAGCTCAGGTTTCTCAGCCACTTAGGATATGACCATGAGGTCAGATCACAAGAGGCATTAGCCAAGGAGAAGAAACCTCCCAGAAAGGAACAATACCTCTCAGGAAGGCTGGCACAAGGGAAAGAGAGAGGGTCTGAAGGCCAGCAATAGGAGGTTGTCCTGCCTCTGCAGCAACTGCCCCCAATTGGGACAATATTTACAGGTGACAGGAGGCCCTAGCTGGACACACACCTGTCACGGAGAGACCCGTCAGCGGGTAACCAGGCTTGGCACTTCTCTGAATTCAGCTCAATAGCATATTCTTTTGGGGAGTGGTTTAAATTTTCCCACAAAAGGGTGCAGCATCCGTCCCTGCTGTGGTGGCATGACGTGACCACCTGCAGTAGGGATCAGAGAGAGATGTGCTCCTCCAGCCACTTCTGTGGGAACCAGAGATTCCTGTCTTAATTCTAAAGGCATACAGAGGTGGCTTGGTTGGGACACTCCTGTTCTGAACAGAGCCTCACATGCTGGGATAGGGGAGAGTGGCCAGAGTGGGTGTGAAGAGGCCCAGCTGCCAGTCCCATGTGCACCCACACCTGCCGTGACCATGAGGGCCTACAGGGTCCTTCCCACACTGCACACCCTGGGTGATCACTGTGCCTCATCATCCCAGGGCAGAGACAGAGGTCTTTACTCTCAAGACCCAGGGGAGTGTGCCCAGGGCCTCCTCAAGGCCTTCTGCAGCATCTGGTGACCTCACCCGATGCCCATGGACGAGGGGCTGGGAAACAAAGAACCTCAAGTCAACTCACCCACTACAACAGCCCCTTTCTAAGTCCCCTGGCAGGTGTCACTGGTGGGGAGTTCCAGTGCTGTGGACACACAGGCCACATCAAGCACTTGCAGCTCTAAAGTGAAGCGTCATCTGCTTTATGCACCCTGTGGGGGACTGAGGACCCTTCTCATGGGGACAGAGTACTGAGCCCACTAGCTCCTGTGGGGGGGCTGAAGACCCTTCTCATGGGGACAGAGTGCTGAGCCCATGAGCTCCTGCAGGGGGCTGAGGACCCTTCTCATGGGGACAGAGTGCTGAGCCCATGAGCTCCTGCAGGGGGGCTGAGGACCCTTCTCATGGGGACAGAGTGCTGAGCCCACCAGCTCCTGCAGGGGGGCTGAGGACCCTTCTCATGGGGACAGAGTGCTGAGCCACCAGCTCCTGCGGGGGGAAGGAGGGGCTGAGGACCCTTCTCATGGGGACAGAGTGCTGAGCCCACCAGCTCCTGTGGGGGGGCTGAAGACCCTTCTCATGGGGGACAGAGTGCTGAACCCATGAGCTCCTGCAGGGGACTGAGGACCCTTCTCATGGGGACAGAGTGCTGAGCCCATGAGCTCCTGCAGGGGGGCTGAGGACCCTTCTCATGGGGACAGAGTGCTGAGCCAACAGCTCCTGCGGGGGGGGGGGGCGGGGGCTGAGGACCCTTCTCATGGGGACAGAGTACTGAGCCCACCAGCTCCTGCGGGGGTGCTGAAGACCCTTCTCATGGGGACAGAGTGCTGAACCCATGAGCTCCTGCAGGGGGCTGAGGACCCTTCTCATGGGGACAGAGTGCTGAGCCCACGAGCTCCTGTGGGGTGCTGAAGACCCTTCTCATGGGGACAGAGTGCTGAGCCCACCAGCTTAACTGTCAGGAGACTGGTGGTTGTTTCTGTGCATTTATTTCATGTTTTCAGACAGATCTGTAATTATTTCTTAGGTAGATTCTGGTAAAAAATGCAATTCTCAGTGAAGACCTTGCGTTTAGACCATGAAATACGACATGCTCCGGGGTGATCCACCTGCGCCCAGGTGAGCTGGAGCCATACGCCACTTTATTTCATCCTATCTCATCACCCGAGACATCACCTAAGCTGGTTTTGCAAATAGGATCTTGTAATTGGAGCATCTGTCTTGATCATTATTTGGCGACTGTGTCCTTTTAGCATCAGTCCAAATGAAATTTGGGAAATTTGGCTAATCACAATCTAACAGCTGTTTTGTCCAGTTCTGTGCAATCTTAATTTTAAGAGACACAAATCCCTCCACCCGCTGAAGCTCTAATAGCAGCCTCTCTGTGCCTACAGAGAACTGCAGAGGTGAGAAAAGAATAATTTCAGCACATCTAGTCCTGAGCTCTTAGTTTTAATTAATTTAAGTGAAATCCCACTTGACCTTGGTAGCAGCAATTATTTACAGCAAGCCTTGAAACAGGCATGTCTCAGGCACATGGTTTCATCCACTATGTTCATGCGACTGGGCCTCACTGAGCTAAAGAGTGATTCTCCAGCACAAGTCCAGAGATCCCCCCTAGGCTCCAACATAAAGGCCCATCTGTACACAAAAGGAAGCCGGAATTTACTTCAAAGCACAGAAGGTACAAATGCCACCTCTCCTTTAGTAAGACAATCTTCTCATTCTAACCAAAGACAGCGGGGGACCTTGTCTAAGGTGCAATAAGGTTGGGCCACTGCAGTGAAGACTGGAGGTTAGAACTCCACTTTCCAATTATCCCTTCTTCAGAGAAGTCGGCGCGCTGCGCCCGGGAGTGTAATTACCCAGGTGCTGGCGTCTGCCTCCCTCTCAGAGCTTGCTTTCAACCTTAGGTGATTAGCTTCTCAAAATAAAATGCACATCTCATTTTACTTTGATAGAAGTGAAAGCTTTTTAAAAGGACAGACTCTCCTTCTTAAATTAGAGCTGCAGGGTTGAAACTATCCCATCTAGAAATGAATGAAAGAAACACGTTTTGATGAAGAAAAGAGGCTATTTTGCCACGTGGAAAACTCCTAGCTCCTGCTGCCTTCTGATTGTAACAAAATTGTGTGTCTTTCCACACACAACTGGAAGTGTTTTCCATCGTTTTGCTTAAAGAAAAGTGTACCTCTCTCGGTTTCCCTGATTCTCAGTAATGCAAATGGCTGCTCAGCCCAGCCCTGGTCCCCGGGCAATGCAAAGATGCCCGGAGATCAGAGTCTGAAAGGGGACACCTTGTTTGCACCCCAGCCCCGCTGCTGACCAGCTGGGGGACTCTGGGCACATTGGTAGCCTCCTGCATCCTCACTTTCCTTATGTCAAAGGTGAGGAGGGCATGGCACCTACCTCCAGGGGTGCTGGGAGGAGCAAACGGTGCCTAAGAAATGCTCCCGTGCTCCATGGAGAGACCCCCCCACCCAAGAGGGACCCCAGGCAGGTCACAGGGCCTCTGGGCCCTGCCACTGCAATAGCCCCTCCCCCCACCTCTCCTGCATCCTCAAAGTTGGTCACGGTCCTATTGCCTACCCCAGGCACTCCCTCAACCACCACAGATGGGGGACACTGAAGCCTCCTCAATCATACCACCCAAGGCAAGAGATGCCAAGCCTCAGGAATTCCCGACAGGCTTTGCTGAACAGCAACAGTCACCTCCTGCAAGGGGCCCCAGTGGCTGCGAGCTTATCTATGTCCCTCTAAAGCTGAGCACAGTTCTGGCCCAGATCAGACACTGTGAGTCAGCTCACAGAGAACGGCTAACCTGGGAGCCCCAAGTCATACCATCCACGAGATATCACAAGATGCTTAAAAATACTTTCAAACCACGTTACATTCACTCTGGTCTTTTAGGCGGAAGACTATTATAAGAGGGTCTTTATTTAACACAAGCAATCAATGTAACCTGGTTCTTTGTACCCTCAATGAATCCCCAACAATAAAAAAAAAAAAAAAATCCGAGTGAAGAATCTGAGTAAATGCATTGAAACAAGATCTGTTAGCTTCTTTTTAAATCCATAAAAAAATACACAAATGGGATAAAAAAAATCTGCATCTACCCCAGAACCAAGGAAGCATAGAGTGAAAAGAGCCCAGTCTCGGCATCCCCTGAAGTCCTGAATCCCGGCTCCGAGGCACCATGGAAAGGGCATAAGCGAGATGCCCACAGGTTCCAGAGGCTGCCGACACGGGGCCATCCTTCTGCCTTTAACACTACTTACAACACAAGCATTTTGCAAAAGGAGAATGTGGAAGGATACGTTAGGAAGTGATGTCAACAACCCCTCAGAAGTCACCTCCTTGCCAAGCCCGGGGGAGCAAGAAGAGGCCCAGAAGCCGCTGCTTCCCACTAAGGGACCTGCCCACAGGTGAGCCAGGCGCACTGCTCTAGCAGCAGGTGACTTATAGGACCCTCCCCAGGCGCATCCTGGCCCCACATTAAAGCTCCCTAGCAGCCTTCCTGGCAAGGCTGTACTCGGGGAGCCAGGAGGTAAGCTCAGTGCCACATGGGGCCCACGTCCACTGCAGGTGGTTGCAGTCTGGCCAGCTGCTCAAAGCCCAGAGAAATGTCCCCGATGTCCAGCCCCGAGGAGCCCCATGTATTCCTGAAGTAGTGAGTCTCAAACATTTGAAGCTAAGTGTCCAAAACAAGCTCCTGCAGATCTTAGGCTGCTGAGGGCAAAATGAGCAGGGGCAGAAGGGTCCCTCTAGCTCAGAATGCTTCTTCATGCTCTGGAACAGCCCTCGAAAACTTGTAGGGCCTCCCAAATTCTAGTTTAATAACCACGACCTACACAGAAATGGGCAGGCACACAGCACCAACCTGCGGCCTTTGTATGTTCAAATATGACCCTAGGTCAGTCTCTTGTTCTCCAAGAAACACAGAAAATGTATCATGTGCCTCCAGGTGAAGCTCTGCAGCCTGAAAGAATGCAAGTGACTTCTTAGGGATTGGATCGGGAAGAAAACTTCTAGACCACGTTTGCAACAGTCAAAGGTAGAATGGCTCCCAAAACATTAGATTCAGGTTTCTTGTAAGATTCAAGAAGAAAATGTAATAAAGGCCAGGTTAACAGGCAGAAGCCCAAAGAAACTGCCAGGAAAACAAAACAAGTTAAAATCCATGCTGGTTCAGCTAAGAGCCCACTCCACTGTGCAAAAGAAAACAGTGAGAGAGAGGAAGAAATCAGTAAAATTGGGATAACAAAGAGAACAAATTAATAGAACACAGAACCTGACCACAGACCTATGCAAAATTAGTATTTCTAAGAAGAAAGCAGAAAAGTGGCAGGAGCGTGGTCAGGACAGCGCCTGCTTCCTGCACGTGGGGCCTGAAGACCCAGCTCAGGCAGGGGGTGCCGCTGACATGCACCTGCCGCGGCTGTGCCTTCCTCCTGTCGCTCGCAGGTGAGACACAGAACTACAGGCGCAGCACACAGAACCGCCAAAAAATGTGCTGTGACTAGAAGCATTATTCTGCTATGCAGAACACCAAGAGATAAATCAAAATTAAGTCCATAAAGATGGAGAGTTACTGAATTAATGAACAAGTGGAAAGTATAATTAGTTTTGAGCCTAAATAAAGCGGCTAAATCATTTTTGTAATTATTTTATGAAAATATATGCAAAAAAGCTTTATTAAATAAGGATCGTTACATATTCTAAAGAATTATAATCTCATGTTAAATTAATGAGATTTGGTAAGTACAGCCGGCAGGGCAAAGGGGCTAAATGTTTTACAAGTTCCATTTACTCCCTTGGAAAAGTATATTAGGAACCGATATGACACTCCGTCAAACAAAACTCTAAAAATTAGCACAATTTTAACTTTACAAATTACTTGAAGAGATAAAGGCAAATAAGATATATACTCCACATTAGAAAAAGAAGAAAAAATATAACAAACAGAAACACAAAATGCAAATGACGAAAATGTTACAGTTGAAACGAGTCATTGTAAAACGTTTCATTATTTAAATGGCAAATTAAAAAAAAAAAAACCAAGCAAAATACCTAAAACAAATGAAAACGGATGTTGGAAATGAAAGGGTGGATGAGGAACTGAGACAGATGGGAAATAACAACTTTAGTAAGAAAGAAGAACGTAGTCAGAAAACTTCTCGCTGCACGAAGAGGATTATTTTATGCTGATAAAAGTTACAATACAGCAGCATAGACTGTGGTACTGAAAGCGTCCTGCAAATACAAAAGCAGAGCGTCCTGTAAGTACAGAGAAAATAAAAGCACAAGAAAACTGGGAGATTTCAGTGCATCGTGATGGCTCCACGACAGAGTAAGTAGAAAAACAGCGTGTCAGAGACTCGAACAAGAAAATTTATACATAAGCCTTCCCAGGAGTCCATGTAGTATTTATAAAAATTAATCATATTCAAGGACCAAAGGAAGCAACAATAAATTTGAATCAGCAGAAGCTATATAGACTATTTATTATATGATTACAGCACACCGAAACTTAAAATTAATAATGAAGCTTGTGCCACCAAAAAAACATCTTTTGGAGAAAAACATAACTAGTAATTATTAGAATAATAAAGGGGGGGAAGTACCATAACAGATTATTTAGAATATAAGGGAAGAAAAATACCACATATCAAAACAGCCGTGAGATGGTTAAGTGCTCACCGTTAGATTCACAGCTTTAAACGCTTCAAGGAAGAAAGGAACTCAAGGGGAAAGGGAGGAAGGGAGGGAGGAATTCAGAAAGGAAAGTAAATTGATGGTGAAATTATCAACAGCAATATCTTGGTACACGTATTAAAGAGCTTTTTCTGTGTTAGTTCTGCCTAAGAACAATTGCAAAACGTCAGTGGCTTAGAATGTCAAGCATTTATTTCTTACTCCCGGGTCTGTAGGTCATCTGAGCTTGGCAAGATATGGCTAGAGCAGGTTCAAGGTGAGTAGGTTGTGTCTGTACTATCTCTGTGAATCTCTCCAAGGATCAGGTAGAAATTGTATTAATAATAATTTCCTGGAACCTGTTTTACTAGGGAAAAACAAGGCCGACCCAAAGGTCGTAAGCACGTGAAAGCCTCTGTAAGACATGGCCTGTGGGATGTGCCCCATCCCGGGGGCTGGAGCAAGGGTCACGGCCAACCAAGAGTCTTCAGGTGGGGAGTTCGCCGCCCCCTAGTGAGGACAGATAATCATGAAACATAGAATACTGAAGAGACCAGCAAGCCACAAACTAGGACAAAAAGAGGGAAAAAATGCACTAATGATTCTTTCAATGATTACAATTTTTCAAGGAAATGATTCTTTTAAATGTACAGAAGCTAATGCATGGCACAGAAAAATCTAGGAAACTGTTGGATTCATTAGTGACAGCTAATTACAGCCCCAATGTCAAAAACTGACAAAGAGAAAGGAAAATAACACATTTAAAAATAAAACTAAAAGTCATTAGAAGATATTAGCAAAAAAAAAAAAAATTCAGCAGAATGTTAACCACACAATCTTAAAAAAGTAAGTAGATTTATCCAGGAATGCATATACTTTAACATTAGAAAATCTATTGATAAACATATCAAATCAACAGACCAATTTATATAAATTATATAAGTCTGTCAAAGAAAAACAAATTATCAACTCCTAGTCTCTAAAAACTAGAGGCATTCTCGGTAACATCAGAAATTATAGGAGGTATTCTGCTATACTCTGAACACTCGTGTCCCCTTGAAATTTGTATATAAAAACCTGACTCCCCGAAGGTGATGGTATTTGGAGGCTGCTGCCTTTGAGAGCTGGTTTGGTCACACGGGTGGAGCCCTCGCAAGTGGGGCTGGTGCTCTTAAAAAAGAGACCCCAGAGAAATCCCTGGCACCTTCTACCATCGGAGGACACAGTGAGAAGATGGCTCTCTCTAAAGCAGGAGGTAAGATGGTCCTCTCTAAACCAGGAGGCAAGTCCTCACCAGACACTAAATCTGGAAACCTTCCTCTTAAACTTCCAGCCTCCAGAAGTGTGAGAGAGAAAATTCTGTCGTATGCAAGCCACCATGTCTGTGGGTTCTGTTACTAGGAGCACAATGGACTAAGAACTGTCCATCCTTCTCTTTCTTCAATACGGACCCACAAGTTCTAGCCACTGAACTAAGATATAAAGCAGAAATTAGAGAATAACATATTAAGAGAGAAACAGAATTTACATAACAGCATTGTTTCATTTTACATAAATTTGAGTAATTTAAAATAATATAATAAAACATTAATGAAGTCTCACCTTCAGTTTAAAACTGCTATACTTTAAAAGCTTTATATTCCTGGCACCCGGAGCTCAGTGGATAGAACACTGGTCACATACACCAGGGCTGGCGGGTCCGAGTCCAGCCCAGGCCACTGCAGCAACAACAAGAAAAACAGCCAGGTATTGTGGCGGGCACCTGTAGTCCCAGTCGGTCCCATGACTGTCTCAAAAAAAACCTGAGAATTTGAAGATTACAAACTGCATTTAAGCTTGGTGGTATTTCAGTAGTGTATGAATTGTGCTGTTGTGAATGTGTATAGTAGCCTAAATAAATGAATTTATGAATGTAGTCATTGCTAATATTTTTTATCTAAAATATTAAAATTTTATATTCTATATCACTGTCACCCAGGTGCCATTTAAATAATAGGACACGTCAGGCAATTCAAGTCAAAATCAATGAATTTGGAACAGAAGTAAAGTGTGATAAAATGTTATTGTTACTTGAGCTTTTCATTAAATTTGTTCTGCTTAAGTTGCGTTTTCAAAAACAAAAATCAGCAAAGAATTATTCATTCTCGTAACACATATACGCGTCCATATGCAAGCCTGCACACCCAGGCACATATGCTTACAGGAAAGTCATGTTTGACGATAGTAACTTTTAAAGCCCCCAACGCTTTAACATGTGAGGGACATTCTTGTACATGGCTGGGAGTGAAAACAAGCAAACGCTTATAAAATAACCTGTGAACACATAAAGGGAATTTTAAAACCAATATCTCATGATTTCTACTTTTGGAAAATTTGAACAATATTTCTTCCCAAAATATTCTTCTCAGCTATATTTATAGTAGAAGAGTAAACCATAAAAACCAACTATATGTCTGACTAAAAGATAAAACAGCTAACTAAAGTAGGAAAAATACATAAGATGAAATATTTTGTAACTATTAGAAATTATGCTGAGTCAACAGAGTACCAACAGACTGTGTAACAATTTAAAGCAGTCCAATATATGTCTCCCTAAGTAGGCATGGGAGGAGAACAGCAAAAAATATGTGAAGAAATAATGGTGAAAATTTTCCACACTTGCAAAAACCATGAGCCTCTAAGTCCAAGAATCTCTATTCACCCCAATCAAAAGAAATGTGAAAGAAACTACACCAGAATCAAATTGTTCCAAACAAGTGATAAAGAGAAAAAAAATTATTTTAATTTCATTTTCTTTTATTTGAACTTCATGCTTCTTCTGACGCAGCCTAAGCTTTCATGGGCTTTTACAATTTAAGCATGTAACTGTATGACATATAAAAATGTAAATATGTTTTAAAGCACAGTAATAAAATGGACACCAATGAGTTCGCATCCTAAGAATTAGTCAATTACTGGTTCCATTGAAGTTAAGTATATTTTTTCTCAATCCAGCCTTTTTATCTTTCCTTATGAAGTTGAAGGTAATCATTTCTTTGCTTTTTCAAATATAGCTGTACTGTTTACATATGTATCTATAAACAATATGGTTTATTATTTTTTTTATTGTTGGGGATTCATTGAGGGTACAATAAGCCAGGTTACACTGATTGCATTTGTTAGGTAAAGTTCCTCTTGCAATCATGTCTTGTCCCCCAAAGGTGTGGCACACACCAAGGCCTCACCCCCCCCCTTCCCTCTCTTTGCTCTTCCTTTCCCCACCCCTCCCTCCTTCTTTCCCTAAAGAGAAAAATTTTTAAGCAACCAGAGGAATAGGGCACATTCTGCACAGAGGAGCAAATTCCAGGATAAGGGCAGATTTCTTGTCAAAAACAAGACAAGAGAGAAGACAGGGGAGTGACATGTCGCAAGAGTAGAAAGGGAACAGTGAAGCTGTCAACCAAGAATCCTACAGCAAGCAAAAAAAAAAAGAAAAAGAAATCTCAAAAACAAAGGCGCAATAAAACCTAAGAATAGGGGGAAGGGGGAAAGGGAGGGGAAGGAGGTGGGAGGTGGGCGGAGGGAGGAGGACTGGTGGGATTACACCTGCGGTGCATCTTACAAGGGTGTATGTGAAACTTAGTAAATGTGGAATGTAAATGTCTTAACACAATAACTAAGAGAACGCCAGGAAGGCTATGTTAACCAGTGTGATGAAAATGTGTCAAACGGTCTATGAAACCAGGGTATGGTGCCCCATGATCACATTAATGTACACAGCTATGATTTAATAAAAAAAAAAAAAAAGGTGTTCAGAGTAAAGCTGAAGAATGCATCTCACCAGCAGCACCACGCCGGGCGCAGAGCTGGGGGGAGTCTCCAGGCAGAAGGGAGACGCCAGCGGTCAGCAGTGGACGGCTGCGGGGTCCACAGGAAGGAAGGGGAGAGGGAAATGAGGATGCCTGGGAAACACAGGCACTTCTTGTCACTTAAATCTCATTAAAAGGCAACTATTTTAACAAAAAGGACTTATTGTGGGGAGTGTGACACACACACCAATAAAATATAAGACGAAACGGCATAAAGGCCCGGAGGGAGGGAGTGGAAGGGTGCTGAGCGCTTACGCTCTCTGAAGTGGTGTGACAGCAGCTGAGGAAAGACAGCCGAGTCGACACCACAAACCCTGAAGCAAACACCAGCACACCGCAGCAAAGAGTCACAGCCAGCAAGCCAGCAAAGGGGGTAAAATGGGACTAAAAGCCCTGCGATTCAAACAAAGTGGGCGAGAAAGAGAATGAAGGGCAGATGGAACACTCGGAAATGCGAACAGAAGGGCGGGAGCCCCAACGCTCAGGTGTCAATAATCGCCTTAAACGTGTACGGCCCAAACTCCTAATAAAAAATCATATTTTGACAAATTGAATTTTACCAACTATGAGATGCGCATGAGAAATACACTTTAAATATAAAGACATATGAATTAAAAGGGAGGGAAGAAGCTGGGCTATGCTAGCGTACCCCAGTCTGAATAGCTGGAGTGGCTGTGCTAATACTGCACAGAGTGAACTTCAGAGCAGACTCTGTCACCAGAGGCACCAAGGTCATTCATAGCACTGAAGGGTCAGTCAGTCAAGAAGACATCATAATCTACAGATGCCACCAGAACTAGTGAGTTTAGGGAGGTTGCAGGATATGTGATCATTATAAAAGTGCAAATGCATTTCTATATACCAGCAACAAACAACAGAAAGTTGAAATTTAAAAATAACAAACATTTCTTTTTAAGACAGAGTCCCACTTTGTTGCCCTCAGTAGAGTGCCGGGGCATCATAGCTCACAGCAACCTCAGGCTCTTGGGCTCAAGCAATTCTCTTGCGTCAGCCTCCCAAGTAGCTGCACCCTTCACAATGCCCAGCTATTTTTTAGAGACAGGATCTTGCTCTTGCTCAGGCTGGTCTCAAACCTGTGAACTCAGGCAATCCATCCGTCTTAGCAAAAATAATAAACATTTTTAATAGCAATGGAAATACAAAATAAATCTGATGAAGGCAAGAGAGACCTACACATTGAAAACTACAGAACAACTCTGAGAGAAATTATAAAATGACAATGTAAATGAAGGGCTATGGTGTATTATATGGGTTGGAAAATTCAGTGTGGTTAGAGTGTCAATTCCCCCCAAAATGATTTATAGGTTCAACATAATCTCAATAAAAATGCCAAAGGGCTTACTTGCAGAAATTGACAAACTAATATTTAAATCCTTATGGAAATGAGAAGAAACTAGACACCCAAAACTAATCTGGTAAAGAACCCAGCTGTCGCTGTCTGACTTCAAGACACAAAGCTACAGCAGTGGAGCCACCAGCCAGGTAGCGCTGCAGGAGGAACATCCCACTGTGGCTGGGATCCGCCTAGGTACGTTTTGATCACTCATATATCTACTTTGCTGAAATGCCCATTCAAACCTTTTGTCTATTTTCAATTTTTTTCGCCTTTGTTTTTGCATTGTAATGGTTCTTCATACATTCTAGATACAAAGCTTTTGTCAAATATATCACTTGAATGTTTTCTCCCCGCTTGTGGATTGTCTTTTTATTTTATTATTTTATTTATTTTGCAGTTTTTGGTCGGGGCTGGGTTTGAACCCGCCACCTCTGGCATATGGGGCCAGTGCCCTACTCCTTTGAGCCACAGGCACTGCCCTCTTTTTATTTTCTTAATAGTGTCTTTTGAGCTGCCACAGTTTTTAATTTTGACAATGACTAGAAAAAAAAAAAACTATCAAAAACGTTTCTTTTTTCCCCATGAATTGTTTCTGTGACATTTCATCTTAGAAATCTGTACTTAACCAAAGGTCGTAAGGACCTTCTCTTGAAAAATTTCTTCTAACAAATGTAGAGTTTTAGCTTCACATTCAGAACAGTGGTCCATTTGGGGTTAATTTCTATGAATGGTACAAAAAAGGGACTTGAATTTGTCTTTTTTACCTGTGAACGTCCAGTTGCCCCAGTCCCACTGTTGGAGGAACGTATTACAGCATTCATGCGTTACGGTCGTATTTACATTTGCTGTGTTTGTTGTTTTGTTGTTTAACTGATGTGTCTTATTTGTTATTTTCTTTGTATTTCAATTGATATTTACAGCAGTGTGTTTTTGTTCTAGAGGCCACTTTTCTTTTCCTATCTTTTTAAATGATCTTATTCACATTTTCTTTTTTTTGTAGAGACAGTCTCACTTTATGGCCCTTGGTAGAGTGCTGTGGCCTCACACAGCTCACAGCAACCTCCAACTTCTGGGCTTAAGCGATTCTCTTGCCTCAGCCTCCCGAGCAGCTGGGACTACAGGCGCCCGCCACAACGCCCAGCTATTTTTGGTTGCAGTTTGGCCGGGGCCGGGCCTGAACCCGCCACCCTCGGTATATGGGGCTGGCGCCCCACCGACTGAGCCACAGGCGCCGCCCTATTCACATTTTCTTATATAAATTTTTACCATTCTTTGTGTTTATTTTATTAAAAGACAACCATATTTTATTTTTTTTATTAAATCATAGCTGTGTACAATAATGCAATCATGAGGTACAATGTGCTGGTTTTATATACAGTTTGAAATATTTTCATCGAATTGGTTAACATAGCCTTCATGGCATTTTCTTAATTATTGTGTTCAGACTTTTATATTCTACATTTAGTAAAATTTACCTGTGCCCTTTTAAGATGCACTGTAGGTGTGGACCCACTAATTACCCTCCCCCATTCTTGGTGTTTTAAGAGCACCCTCCCTTCTGCTCACTGCCCGTCCGACAGTCAGGGAGCTCATCTAAATGTGCCTCTGAAATGTGGCGTCACCGTGTGATGAACCCCCACTTGCCTATCTTCCCAGTACTGTTTCTTAGACCTACAGCTATTGAATACAAATATTTAAATATTTTAAATACCAAGAGTCTTTGCTCTCAAGTCTCCACGGTCGTCTCTCTGCAGGATAAAATTTGTTTTTAGTGAATTCCTCAGGAGAGGTGTTGCATGTTTCAACTGTTTCTTAAATTGCTTTGACATCGGAGGAGCCACCAGGCAGCTGGGAAGTCCCTGGCTCGCATCTGCTCCTCTGAGTGCCCTGAGCATCCTGCTCCCTCGAAGCTTGGACTTGTGTGCCCTTTCTAGAAGGCTCAGTCCCGTCCATTTCTCTTGTGGCTGCAGGCTGGCTGCTGTCACAGCTTCACTGGGCGGGGGGGCGGGGTGTCCTGGAGATAGTGCGGCTCTCTCTGGCACCCAGGGGTCCTTGTCAATACATGGATTCAGGCATTCCTCTATTAGGAGGCATGTTTTTCTTAGATCATAATTTTAAATCCTAGTTCCATCCTCTCTTTTTTGTTTATCTTTCTTTGTATGTAAACTGGATATTTTTTGCCAGTGTTCCATTTCATCCATTTTCTCTTTGTCTTTACCTCTTTTTCTTGAAACATTTCATCATCTTAGCTGTTTCCACATTTTTTCCAATGCATCTTATTATATTTTTCATTCTAATTTATTTTACTGGGTGCCTTTGGTCTTCATTACTGATACGATTTCGTCTTTTTCTTTCATTTTCTAACTTTGTCTCTCATTTCATTTTTCTTCCACCTTTTCTCATCCGCTTTTGTTCTCAGTTTTTGAAGCTCTGACTTAGCAGTTCCTCACACGTCTAAATGAGGCGTAAGCGTATCTAACTGTGTTTTGAATAGAACATCACAGTTTATTCCACACTGGCATTGTTCTTATGGGAGCTTATCAGATGAGTTGTTGGAGTCCTGTTTCTCGTGTTCTTTTTATAGCATTTTTCTGCACAGAAAGACTGTCTGTGCCTCTGCGTTTATGTAGGCAGAGCTGGCAATTTAGTGTGGTTTATGACACACTTAGTTCAGGACGACCCTTTCCTGTGTGGTGGTTGTAGTAGAGCTCTTTACTGAGTGGGTTATTCTGATTCTCTCTCTCTCTCTCTCCCTCCATTTCTCTCTTCTTGAAGGTAGCAACGAGAAGAAGAAATTCATGTCCTTAGATTTTTTTCTCCAGGATCCTGTATTTCCCCCGCTTCTTTTTCTCTTTACCAGGTAGTATTCCCAGGACGCGTCTCTCTGTCGACCCTTCCCACCTTCCATGGTGTCACCCTCTGCAGATTGCTCCCTCACACCCAGTGCACACTTGAAGCCTCTTCTTTATAGTCAGTGCTTTGATCTACCAGAAAACTGCAGTTTCATACTCTGGGTGACTTCCTCTTTCCAGGGCTGGCTTCAGATCACTGTCTGGTCTGGACCTGGTGTCCCCAGTGCTGTGAATGGGACTTGCCACTGTGGAGCTCTGCACAGGACCAGAGATGGCTCCTGCAACGGGCGAGGAAAACTGATATTTAACCATTCCCTGTCTTTGAGTTATGCTGAAGACACTGGTTTTGTATGACGCATTCATTATTGTTCATCCTCTTTATTTTATTTAGAAGAGATGTGGTTAGTTTCATATTTATGAAGTCACCATTTCCTCAGCTACCCCAAATTCCTCCAAACAAATGCGTCTTTTGAAACTCCATTTTATACTAGGAAAGAAATGCGGGTATTTACCTGTACCCATAAATACATTTACAACAATTAGAATAAGGACTGTGGCACTGTATGTCACCTAAGATCTTCCGAGGCCACTGTTATGCCCATTTGGAGAACCATGGCCACACACATATTGTTCCCGTTCCTGGGACATCTTCTCCATCACATCCACACTCACTGCAACGAGGGTGGCCTTCCAGGTCCTTTCCAGCTGCCTGCCCTGCCTCCGTGGCCCTCCCTGCTCACACGCCGGGGTGGGGCCTCCCGTTCTGAGGCCCCGCCCTCTGTGCAGCTGTTCCTGGAGACTAACTTCACTTCTTCCTGCACCGTAACCATTTACCTGACAACCATACCTTTCTTATCCATTTTTATTCTCATAGCACTTAGCATACTTAGGTGCTCAAGAAGTGCTCATTCAATAATCTTATTTCCTGCTTTGGAGAATCTGAATGCTGACAAGCACTCAAGATGACGACTGTGTGGGGTGTCACCATCCTGAGATGGCATCACTTCTGCCAGTGGTTGAGGAGTTTTCCAACTTTCTAGTGTATGAATCTTAGTAGAAAGACAGTAACTGTTTTTGAGATAAGAGTAAAGGAGAATGAGCTGGCAGGTCATCCCTGCTGCTGGCCACGGCGTTCATGCTGTAGGTGAGGCCACTACCACAGGCTGTGCCCACTGTCAGCCTGGCCAACGTCGTATCACAGATAATTGAGTCATGTCGCATTCAGAGAGGGTGATCTCACTCTTAGCCCACATGAGTGTGTGACTCTCAGGGGGTGGCTGAGCGAACACGAAGGTCCCTTACAATAGATGCTTTCCTGAGCC
Source organism: Nycticebus coucang (assembly GCF_027406575.1). Taxonomy (NCBI): domain Eukaryota; kingdom Metazoa; phylum Chordata; class Mammalia; order Primates; family Lorisidae; genus Nycticebus; species Nycticebus coucang. Next base: position 158,426,207 of record NC_069782.1, on the reverse strand, counting down.
TGTCAGCCTGTAGTCATGGGGGACACTCAGAGCCCTTCTATGGACACCCGGAAAACCTGTGGGCAGCCGGCTGTGGGGCCCCATTCTGGCATCATACCCAGGGAGACATCTTGTGTTGTGCAGACAGAATCCTAGTGTGCCACAGCTGGGTATAGCCTGGTCCCACTTGTCTGGGACTTGTCAGCCTGTCACATGGAGGGCAGTGAAGACCAGAATCCAGTCTTCCCATCCAGCCTGAGGTCCTGCAATGCATTTCCTTTGCTGTGACCCTGTGCCCTCAACCCTGCCAATCACCAAGACCCTGTGTAGAGTGCCTCTGCCGCACCTGTGCAGGTGAGCACGGGGAGCAGCACCACCAGTATGAGGGGAGGTGGGGGGGCCACTGCACGTCCTCTGTCACACCTGTGCAGGTAAGCACGGGGAGCAGCACCACCAGTGTGAGGAGAGGTGGGGGGGACACTGCACGTCCTTGTCACACCTGTGCAGGTGAGTACGGGGAGCAGCACCAGCAGTGTGATGGGAGGTGGGGGCCACTGCACGTCCTTGTCACACCTATGCAGGTGAGCACGGGGAGCAGCACCAGCAGTGTGAGGGGACGTGGGGGGCACTGCACATCCTCTGTCACACCTGTGCAGGTGAGCACGGGGAGCAGCACCACCAGTGTGAGGAGAGGTGGGGGGGACACTGCACGTCCTTGTCACACCTATGCAGGTGAGCACGGGGAGCAGCACCAGCAGTGTGAGGGGACGTGGGGGGCACTGCACGTCCTTGTCACACCTGTGCAGGTGAGCACGGGGAGCAGCACCACCAGTGTGAGGAGAGGTGGGGGGGACACTGCACGTCCTTGTCACACCTGTGCAGGTGAGTACGGGGAGCAGCACCAGCAGTGTGATGGGAGGTGGGGGCCACTGCACGTCCTTGTCACACCTATGCAGGTGAGCACGGGGAGCAGCACCACTAGTGTGAGGGGACGTGGGGGGCACTGCACATCCTCTGTCACACCTGTGCAGGTGAGCACGGGGAGCAGCACCACCAGTGTGAGGGGACGTGGGGGGCACTGCACGTCCTCTGTCACACCTGTGCAGGTGAGTACGGGGAGCAGCACCGTCAGTGTGAGGGGACGTGGTGGGCACTGCACGTCCTTGTCACACCTGTGCAGGTGAGCACGGGGAGCAGCACCAGCAGTGTGAGGGGAGGTGGGGGGGCCACTGCACGTCCTTGTCACACCTGTGCAGGTGAGCACGGGGAGCAGCACCAGCAGTGTGAGGGGAGGTGGGGGCACTGCACATCCTTGTCACACCTGTGCAGGTGAGCACGGGGAGGAGCACCACCAGTGTGAGGGGAGGTGGGGGCACTGCACATCCTTGTCACACCTGTGCAGGTGAGCACGGGGAGCAGCACCAGCAGTGTGAGGGGAGGTGGGGGCACTGCACATCCTTGTCACACCTGTGCAGGTGAGCACGGGGAGGAGCACCACCAGTGTGAGGGGACGTGGGGGGCATTGCACGTCCTCTGTCACACCTGTGCAGGTGAGCACGGGGAGCAGCACCACCAGTGTGAGGGGACGTGGGGGGCACTGCACGTCCTCTGTCACACCTGTGCAGGTGAGCACGGGGAGCAGCACCACCAGTGTGAGGGGATGTGGGGGGCACTGCACGTCCTCTGTCACACCTGTGCAGGTGAGTACGGGGAGCAGCACCAGCAGTGTGAAGGGAGGTGGGGGGCTACTGCATATCCTTGTCACACCTGTGCAGGTGAGTACGGGGAGCAGCACCGTCAGTGTGAGGGGACGTGGTGGGCACTGCACGTCCTTGTCACACCTGTGCAGGTGAGCACGGGGAGCAGCACCAGCAGTGTGAGGGGAAGTGGGGGGGCCACTGCACGTCCTTGTCACACCTGTGCAGGTGAGCACGGGGAGCAGCACCACCAGTGTGAGGGGAGGTGGGGGGGCCACTGCACGTCCTTGTGACACCTGTGCAGGTGAGCACGGGGAGCAGCACCAGCAGTGTGAGGGGAGGTGAGGGGGCCACTGCGCGTCCTTGTCACACCTGTGCAGGTGAGCACGGGGAGCAGCACCACTAGTGTGAGGGGCGGTGGGGGGGCCACTGCACGTCCTTGTCACACCTGTGCAGGTGAGCACGGGGAGCAGCACCAGCAGTGTGAGGGGATGTGGGGGGCACTGCACGTCCTCTGTCACACCTGTGCAGGTGAGCACGGGGAGCAGCACCAGCAGTGTGAGGGGAGGTGGGGGGCACTGCACGTCCTCTGTCACACCTGTGCAGGTGAGCACGGGGAGCAGCACCACCAGTGTGAGGGGACGTGGTGGGCACTGCACGTCCTCTGTCACACCTGTGCAGGTGAGTACGGGGAGCAGCACCAGCAGTGTGAGGGGAGGTGGGGGGCTACTGCATGTCCTTGTCACACCTGTGCAGGTGAGTACGGGGAGCAGCACCACCAGTGTGAGGGGAGGTGGGGGGGCCACTGCACGTCCTTGTCACACCTGTGCAGGTGAGCACGGGGAGCAGCACCACCAGTGTGAGGGGACGTGGGGGGCACTGCACGTCCTCTGTCACACCTGTGCAGGTGAGTACGGGGAGCAGCACCAGCAGTGTGAGGGGAAGTGGGGGGGCCACTGCACGTCTTTGTCACACCTGTGCAGGTGAGCACGGGGAGCAGCACCAGCAGTGTGAGGGGAGGTGGGGGGGCCACTGCACGTCCTTGTCACACCTGTGCAGGTGAGCACGGGGAGCAGCACCACCAGTGTGATAGGAGGTGGGGGCCACTGCACATCCTTGTCACACCTGTGCAGGTGAGCACGGGGAGCAGCACCACCAGTGTGAGGGGAGGTGGGGGGCACTGCACATCCTTGTCACACCTGTGCAGGTGAGCACGGGGAGCAGCACCACCAGTGTGAGGGGACATGGGGGGCACTGCACGTCCTCTGTCACACCTGTGCAGGTGAGTACGGGGAGCAGCACCAGCAGTGTGAGGGGAGGTGGGGGGCTACTGCATGTCCTTGTCACACCTGTGCAGGTGAGTACGGGGAGCAGCACCACCAGTGTGAGGGGAGGTGGGGGGGCCACTGCACGTCCTTGTGACACCTGTGCAGGTGAGCACGGGGAGCAGCACCACCAGTGTGAGGGGAGGTGGGGGGCCACTGCATGTCCTCTGCAGAGCCACCGCCTAGGACTCGCCGGGGAGGGACTAACGCCACATGATGCTAGAGGAGGCTTGGGCAAGATAGAAGAGGTGGGAACCGCAAAAACTGGACTGTTATGGAAAAAAATTTTAAAAGCTTCATTTTGGTCCCTTCTTGCCTTTTGGTGGTTGATGTGGAAATTGCTCTTTACCTTAAGTGTAGAAAAAGATACAGGAGCTCCCTGTGTCAAGCATTTCAAGTGCTCATAGGACCCCGTTCATAGACACGGGCGATTCATCATGAGGATTAGCCCCGTCAAGGGCTCCATTCAGGAATAACAGGCCTGAGGAGACAACAGGAATCACCTTGACCCAGTGACCTTGCCACAGAGAGCTTCAGGGCGCTCCTTTGATGGGCACCTTCTGACCAGAACAGTCACTGGACAGTCAAGAGGGCTTGACACAGCTGATGACAGAGAACCCAGAAAGAATCCACAGGTCATCAGGGTCGTGAAGTCCCATCAGTCTGAGTGCTACCAGGATGTTTCCAACCCCAGCTGCCACATGAATTCAGATCCTGTAAGTGCTGCCATCGAGTGAGATTTATATGCGTGTGATTTGTTTCCCTCACACGCACCCGTGCTCATGGTGGAGTCTCTGCCCAGGAGACGGGGACTTCATTTATTTTTACAGCTATTTGTTGTGTGTGCTGTATCCCCTCCAACCAGTCTCTGGATTCTGCGAGGCAGAGTGAATACAAGTTGTTTACAGGTTCTGACGCGGCTAATTACTCGTCTGTACCTTTGGGACTCCCCTCATCAATCCTACACCCGCACAGAGATCCAGGTCTGGGCACCAGAGCTGGAGCCACAGTAAGTGTGACGAGATAACAGGCCAGCTGTGGCACCTGTTGGGGAGTGTGTGAGAGACACGATTGGGTGCCTGAACGTCAGACTCCACTGACCCCAGAGCTGCGTGTGGGGACTGCAGGGACGCACAGCAGGTTCCGACGCCAGACCAGAGCAGTGGCAAGAATGGCCACTATTAGGCTCTGAGATTTTATCATCTCTTTCAATAGACATTCTCTGTAGGAACCACACATGCATAATTGTCACCCTCCCCCTCTCTACAACTGACATTTTGCCCTGTTAATTGTCTCCTTTGACAACCACAGTTCTTAATCTGTATTAGCATAATCTGATATGGAAATCTGGTACTTGATAGATAGAACGTCAATGTTTAGCCTCTCACATTCACGTCCACCATGTAGCTGGCATTTGTTTGTCTCTGTGGGAGGCAAGGATGGATATTTTTCCCCTACATGGATATTTAGTTGACCCAGCATCATTTATAGGGAAAAAAATTTCTGTATATTCTACAGGGCAACCATTAAACTAAATCAAATATCCATAAATCAATTTTATTTCATATCTGTTGGTGGTATATAGAAATACAATTGACATTGAACTTGGTGTCCTTGTTAAATCACTAGGTTAAACTTATTAATTTCTTAGGAATTTTTGTGTACACAAACATGTCGTCTCCAAATAATGACAGTTTTATTTCTTTCCAGCTGTTTCAGATGTTACTTGTTTTTCTTTCCTGTTGCACTGGCTGTGAGCTCTAGTACAACGGTAAACAGGAGTGGTAAAAACGAACATCCTCGTTTGTTCCCAGTCTTAAGGGGAAAGATGTGAATATTTCACCACTTAAGATGATGCAGCTATCGGGTTAAGCTCTGTGGCATTACATCCCGATTTTCTAAGCGTTTCTATCACCTACTGAAATACCATGCGTTTTCCTTCTTATTCTGATACTATGATAAATCATATTGACTCACTTTCAAATGTTAAGGCAACCTTGCATTCCAAACAAAGGCAGCTCCCGCGTCACACATTACCATTTGTGTGCATAGACAGACCCGGTTTGCTGATCTTAAAAATCTATGTTTGTGAATGACACTGAACTCCATTTTTCTCTCCTTGTAATAGATTTGTCAGCTTCACTTTGCACATCATTTGACTCTCAAGAAGAAAACCAGAATGTGCTTGTCCCTTTTCTGTCCTCTTTCAGAGGCCTGGGGAGATTTCTTCCACAAGAGTCTGATAGAACCTTCTGCTTGGTCGGTCCTCCTGAACAAGCGGCGGCGTGGTGCATGTCTCTGTGAGTGTACAAACACAATTATACATTAGACCCATGTAATTCTGCTGCAAGTACTCACCGTTTGTACTTTTTCTTGGGTTCATTTTTAAAATGGTCTCTCCAGGAATTTGATGATTTCATCTAAATGTTCAAATTTATTTCCACACACTCGTTGCTGGTGATTATTTTGTTGCAATCTTTGTACCGACAGCAACATCTATGGTGGCATCTCCTTTTGGGGTCCTGACATTTTCTTGGTACCACTAAGAGTTTATTGATTTTCGAAGAATCATCTTTAGCTTTGTTAAATCTCTGTATTGTATATGTGCTTTCTATTTCATCAATTTATATTCTTATAATTGTTTCCATTCTTCTACTTTCTGAGGATTTAATTTGCTTCCTGCAGAGGATTTTTGATGATTAATTATCAGCTTTTATCCTAACATATACATTTGTTTCCTTCTAATTAAAACACGTTGGCTCCATTAACTACCCTTCAACTTACATGCTGTTGAGTTTATGTGTTAAGACCATATTTTTTAAACCTATAAGACATTATTATTACAAAGATTAATTTAAATGGACCCTCACATGTACCCTTCCCTTTGTTTTTAATTCCTTTCTATAGCCCTGAACTCACATCTAGAACCATTATCCTTCTGCCTGTATAATAATATTTTCTTTCTGTGACCGTAGACCATGCTGATTTTTGTGTTTGTCTAGCACCTAGCGTGTAGAATTCTAGACAGTTATTTTCTCTCAACATTTTAAACATCTTTTTGTTGTTGTCTGAGTTTCATTGTTTTGTTGAATAGTCAGCCATCAACCTTGCTGTTTCTCTAAAGGTAATCTGAGGGTTGGTTTTTGTTTTATTTTGTTTGTTGTTTTTGTCTCAAGATTTTCCCTTTGTCTCTGATTTCATTATTTTTACTATTTTCAGTATTTTTGCTTCCTCTTTATAATTTGTCTCCTTGGGGCGGCGCCTGTGGCTCAGTGAGTAGGGCACCAGCCCCATATACTGAGGGTGGCGGGTTTGGACCGAGCCCCGGCCAAACTGCAACAAAAAAATAGCCGGGCTTTGTGGGGGACGCCTGTAGTCCCAGCTATCTGGGAGGCTGAGGCAAGAGAATCAGGTAAGCCCAAGAGCTGGAGGTTGCTGTGAGCTGTGACGCTACAGCACTCTACAGAGGGTGACAAAGTTATTTTCTATAAAAAGAATAATAATAATAATAATTTGTTTCCTTGGTCTTTATCCTAAGTTTATTATTATTCTCACTTTTTTCTACTTTTTAGCTCCAGTGTTATGCATTAAGTTGGGCCGAGAGGAATTACCGGCACCAGAACACTGTGGGTGTACTGTTAATGCTGATTTAGAGGCAGAGTCTCCCTCTGTCAGCCAGGGTGGAGGGCAGGGGCTGAGCCACAGCTCAGTTCAACCTTGAACTCCTGGCTGCTGCAATCCTCTCACCTAAGCTGGGACCACAGCATGTGCCACCACACCTAGCTACTTTTTTTTCTCTTTTGGTAGAGATGGGGTTTTGCTGTGTTGCTCAGGCTGGTCTTGAACTCCTGGCCTCAAGTGATCCTCCCACCTCAGCCTCCCCAAGTGCAGGGATTGAAGATGTGACCCACTGTACCCCTCCTTTTTCTTTTTTTAACAAAATTCATATAGCTTATCCCAATATTTGACCTTTCTTCTGTTTTTCTTTTTTTTTTTTTCACCAATTGGTCTCTCAGTGATTGGATTTGGGTATATTTTTCTGACATATTTTCAGGGTTCTGAATCTCTCTTTAGCATTAATCTGCTGTTAAACTCAACTACTGAGTGGTTAATTTCAGTTATTGTGCTTTTCAGTAACAGAATTACCCTTCTGAGATTTGTTTATAGTTAACAATTCTTTGTCAATTTTTTCAATCTTATCTTCTATTTTAAAAATATGTTAAGCATAGCTATTTTAAATTTAGTGTCTGATAACTCCGTAATGTCACATAAATCATTCCATTTTCTGAATACTGCGTGAATCTGTTTTGGTTGACTCTATCATTTTGATTTTTGGTTATGCCTGTGTCCTCAGATGCCTAGCTGTTTTATTTTTAAGGAAATGCCAAATTTAGCACATGAAAGTAGCAGAGATAATTTGGGGGTGCGGTGATGTATCTCCCTTCGGAACATGGGCCCCCTTTTCTTGGTGTGCAGGTGTACACCCTGGAGAGCTGTCATCACAGGTCCCCCAATCCAGCCAGGGACTGAGGTGACTCTGAGCCACTTGAGCTGGCTTCTTTACTCCCTGTTTATCCTTCTTTCTTGACTTGTAAACCTTGGAGGTCTCACAGCAAAGCCTGGAGGCTGCTGATACACTGACAGCCAATGTGCAATCTCACTTTTCATCTGCCCTGACTCTTCTGGGTTCCTCTGTCTCTTTTCTTGCCATCTTTTAGGTTCATTTGTTTATTATTTTCTTTGTTATCTCTATCAGCTTGATAATTACACATTCTTCTACATACAATTCTTTCATGCTTCTCCTGGAGATTCCACATACTCCTTTAGTTATCAGAGCTGCGTTTCACATTCTTGGTCCCTGGAGCCTGCTGCAGACGTGCTCAGCGCTCAGCCACTCAGCCCCCAGCCATCACTTGCAGAACCACAGCGTCTCTAGGGCAAAATCCACCCCAGATAACAGGCTCGTCTCTTTGCACATCTTTCCTGTCCTACATCCTGGTAATTCTCCTGTGCTTTCCAACAGAGGTTTCAGGTTCTTTGCCTACCCCTTCCGGTTGTTCTCAGAGGGAGGTTAGTCCAAATCACCCATCTTGGTAGTTATCTGACTGTGGTTTGGTTCATCCCCCATTTTTTGAGTCTGTAAACACACACAGAGACGAGTACCGTGAGGATTCTGCATAATGACACCCCCAGTGTCATCAGCTCTTGACACTGGTCTAAGTACATCACATGTGTTTTTTCCCTTAATCCTCACATAAGTCTTTCAATGAATATATTGTTACAACCTCACTTCTCAGGCAAGAAACGTGAATCAGCACAGAGGGGACGGGAGGCCCAGGAGGCAGAGGAGCTGGCGAGGGCCTCCGCCACGCTGGGAGGGGGTGGGGACGACCCGCAGAAGCTGACCTGAGAGCAGCCTCCTGTGGCCGCTACACCGTACCAACTGGAAATGGTGAAACATGCTTGAGAAACCCGGAAACTGGAGTGATAAGGAGAGAGATGGGTGGCAGCACGTGGCACACAGCCTTGAACGTGTGCACCTGCCAGAGGGAAAAGGCCAAAGCGCAGAGGGAAGGGGTGTGACGGGAAGCCGGGAACAGGAACGGCACAAACGCACTTGGCCAAGGAGGATCCTTTTCTAATGTGCTCAAACTCCCAAGTATAGAAACGCCACCAAGCAGGTCAATAGTTACATCACTTGGGAGTAATAAAAACCATATTTATCTGGGTTTAATTTTAATAACAATTTCCTAAAAGGAATATGCAGTGACAAAACTCTACCCCTTGGGGGAAGGCTGCCAATCTGTTCCTCTCACTCTTCCCGCAGGAAGGAGGGAAGGGGCAGCAGGAAGGCGCTGGGAGCCCGAGCCTGCCCAGCAGCATCAGCCAAGGCATCGAGGCTTCCCGCCGTGGCCAGCAGTTTTTCCAAATGAGCCACCACCAGCCCAGGGTTCTGGGAGGGCACATTCCTAGACTGGGTGTTTTCGTCCGTCCCCCCTGAGTACAAGCCTGAACGGTGGCAGGCACTGTGCCCACAGGACCCACGCCGGTGCCCAATAGGCTTGTGCCTCCTCTTCCAAGTTAGGACATAAGTGAAATGCCTCAGGCCCAGAAGAAGGTGAGACCAGAAAACAGGGAAATGACCTCAGCAAGGAAACTACACAGCCATGCTGAAAATCCCCATTTCAGATTTCCCTGAGAGTGTCTTACACAGGACTAAGTCAAACCTGACATTTTTACCCCAATAAAGAAGAGAAAATAGCGCTATTAACCTTCCACATATATGAAATGCAGCTTCTTGATGACCTTGGCCACAGTCAGTCCCCCTAGCTCTGAAGCAATGTGGCAGCATATGACCGCCTCCAGGTAGAGCCTGCGGGTCTGAGGGGACATGACAAGGAGATCAACCAGGCCTGCCTCTTGGCCAGCTTCCCACAACCTACAGGGATCCCACCTTCGGAAGGATCCACAGCTCTGCTGGGGCCTGGGGACATCACACTGCAGTGGGGGAAGGAAACAGATCAGTAGGAAGCAGAATTTGGGGGTGTGTGGCATGACCACCTGCATTCATTCAGCTTACATTTAATTTCCCTCATTGTGCTGCCAGTGGCCACAGAAGCTCCACGTCCTCTTATCGCTGACCCATGGTAGCCCCAGTGACCACTTCAGGAGAATCACACCCCGACCCTGACATCTGTTCATGTACAGACACCACAGTCATTCTGGATACACAGGGGCCCTAGAGAGTGTGACCATTGGAAGCGCTCATGGTTCTTGGGCTTCTGCATCTGTGGGATCACCCCTCCACCTATGGGGTGCAATGCTCTGCATCTGCGGGGTCACCCCTCCACCAGTGGGGTGGCACCCTCTGCATCTGCAGGGTCACCCCTCCACCTGCAGGGTGCCAGCCTCTGCATCTGTGGGGTCACTCCTCCACCTGCGGGGTGCCACCCTCTGCATCTGCGGGGTCACCCCTCCACCTGCAGGGTGCCACTCTCTGCATCTGCGGGGTCACCCCTCCACCTGCAGGGTGCCACCCTCTGCATCTGCGGGGTCATCCCTCCACCTGCAGGGTGCCACCCTCTGCATCTGTGGGGTCACTCCTCCACATGCGGGGTGCCACCCTCTGCATCTGCGGGGTCACCCCTCCACCTGCAGGGTGCCACCCTCTGCATCTGCGGGGTCACCCCTCCACCTGCAGGGTGCCACCCTCTGTATCTGCGGGGTCACCCCTCCACCTGCAGGGTGCCACCCTCTGCATCTGCGGGGTCACCCCTCCACCTGCAGGGTGCCACCCTCTGCATCTGCGGGGTCATCCCTCCACCTGCAGGGTGCCACCCTCTGCATCTGTGGGGTCACTCCTCCACATGCGGGGTGCCACCCTCTGCATCTGCGGGGTCACCCCTCCACCTGCAGGGTGCCACCCTCTGCATCTGCGGGGTCACCCCTCCACCTGCAGGGTGCCACCCTCTGTATCTGCGGGGTCATCCCTCCACCTGCAGGGTGCCACCCTCTGCATCTGTGGGGTCACTCCTCCACATGCGGGGTGCCACTCTCCACACCTGCAGGGTTGGGGTCACTCCTGCACCCTCAGCTAAGAGCAGGACGTGCTGTCACGGTTCAAATAAAGGAATCAATGCTGCCCTGAGACCCCAACTTACGATAACCGACACAGGAGTCTGGGCAACCATGGGCCTGGTGTCCACCCTCCAGAGCTGGTCCGCAAGGACACAACGCACCAAACAGCAGCTTCAGAGAACAGCAACTGAAAGGAAGCCCATTTGCAAGCAAGAAACAAAACTGACATTTCCCACACTTCACTCCCATCACACTTTTTCATTTTGGGTGGCCCCTTTGAAGACCATTTTAAGAAGAGCTTTAGTCCTGTGCAGCCAGAGAGCTGCACTGCTTGCCACTGTCCAGGCTGTGAAGCTGCCTGATTCTAAATGTGCCCGGGGAAGCTGCTGCCAGCCTGGTGGACACCCAGGAAGGGCACCTGCTTTTACTCCAAGCCAAGTAAGGACAGGTGCTGACATCACTCCTCTATGTCTAAGAGGAGAAAGCAGGTACCTTAACCCGCAGACAGGGTGACTATGGCCAGGTGTCCCCGACCCCCAAGAGTTGAGTTCCCAGACTGACAAGAGGCACCGCGCAGGCCATGTCTGAGCATCTCTTTATGTTTCCCTCCCACCTCACCCTTCCCTTCCCCAGCTCATCCTCAGGACCCTTCCTCCAGCTCCCTCAGAGGGAGTGCTGCCCCCCACCCTGGACACTCCCACCTGTCCCACCCCCTGAATCAAGGCAACCCCTGCATCACGCACTTTTGACCCCACAGGTGCACAAATCTGCATGGGTGAGCAATGCCTGCAGCTTCTGCAGATAGAAGGCAGCCCAGGGAGGGAAAGAGCATTTCATCTGAGTCCTCCCCAGCCCAGAGAGCCCCGTTTGCACCCATGGGCTGGGCCAGCACTCACACAGAAAGCCAGCCACCGAGAGAAGCCACCACTGCACCTGGTCCAAGTCCTTGCTTCTGGAGGCCAGGCCCTTCCCTAGAGGGTGCCCCCCACAGGAGGCAGCGGGATGGGTGCCCAGGTGGCTGTGGTCAGCCCCACACCGTTCTGGTCTCCACCTCCCAGACCTGACCGCATAGGTGAGGTCAGACCCCATATCCATGCCCTAGCACGGCCTCGTGGATGGTATTGACCTGGAAACCCATCCTTCATAGACACCATTCTGCATCCTTGTAAACGTCAGCCCCAGGAACTTATCAGAAATAACTCTGGTTTCCCAGATTTTTCAAGGAGGAAGTTGACCTGCTGGGATGGAGCAAATAATATTCCAACCTAAAGGATGAGGAGCTTGCCACCCTCCCACACAGCTCTGGGTGCAGAAGGCCCCTCCAGGATCCAGGACGGCTCATCCTAAACACCTCTCCTGCAGGCGCACAGCACCGCCGACAGTCTCTCTCCCAATATCCTCAAAGGATGTGGGTATCTACAGCTTAGTAATTTCATATAAAATATTTCAGAAAAATCGAATTGTTCCTTGTCAAGTGCATTTTGGCTCTTAGGAAAGAGCTACACAATAGTTCAACCCTAAGTATCTGTCAAGGCTAGAAAAAATAATTTTAAAATATAGACTGAATTTTTGTAAGGGCTGCTTGCTCCCTCCAGTATTTAAAAGTTTTTTCTCCCTGAAGCATGAGCAGAAATTTCACAAAATGCAAATGTCAGGATATCTGAACTCAATAAATCCTTTCCTGTTACCCCAACATTCTCCCTTCCCTTCCCTAAGCCTGGCCCTCTCTCCAGTCAAGAATTAAATAAAGTAACAATCATCGCTGGCTTAACGCAAGCTCTCACCTTGGCAGGAAGCTCATGGTAAGTCTAGTGTTTTATGCACTGAAAAAAAAAAATGGCTAGAGAAAATGCTGCATAACCACCTCAGCTGCTAAATTTTCCCCTGGAAAAAAAATGCATTTTAAAGCAAGGGGTTTTTTTCCTTCTCCCTAACTTGAAATTTCCCTTGGTAAAAGTCAAGAGCCCAGAGCCCTGCGTGCGTGTCACTCCAGGAGCATCAGCTTTCTGTGGCACTTTTCTCCATGAGGAAAGATACCATTTACTCTGATCATTTTGGGTCTCTTTGCCCGACATAACACTGGTTTCCTAGAGACAGACCAAAAGACCAAGTTCTGTGGACTGAACACATGTCCAGCGTCTTGCCTTGACGAGGCGATGGAAAACATTTTAGCATCAAAAGGCTGGCTTCATCTTTCAGCGAGTGACATTTTAAAAACAAAACTGGAAGACAGGCTAAAAAAGGCAAGCACGGTGCACTTACCCTGTTAAGGTAATGAAGGAGCATTTTGTGACGAGCAGCTCTTGTTGGCTTTAGTACTTCAGTACATGCCCCGAGAGGCGAGAGTGTGACATGGAAACCACAGCAGCTCCAGACAGTAAAGCATGCCCCTCACTCTGCCATGCGCCCAGTGGTCAGCAGAACAGCAGGGGCTGTCAGCAGGGTACTAATGTTCCCCACCCTGCGGGTGACATCACTGCCACCCACCCACTGGCCAGAATGGCCACATAGCCAAGTCCAACATCGAAGTCTGGCCTGGGTTCCCCAAAGGAGGGTGCCCCCCGCAATGTGGGGACACCAACATCTCTAAGCACGCTAGACGCTGCCTCTCTGCCCGATTAACAACCTGACCCCTGGTACATGTAGTTCCCAATGCTGGCCACCTGCAGAGCACCCCACCTGGATCCACCCACCTCACCAGATCCGGAATCTCCAGTTCTCAGTATGGTTTGAATACACAGCAAGTCTCAGAACCCCCTGAGAGTTTTACAGCCTCTGCCCACACCCGGCACGGCTCCGGGCAAACTCAACATCCTCTCAAGCTCCAGAGTCCCCATTGCAGGCAGCAAGTTCCCGACCTGCCCTTGTCTCTGGAGCAGAGCAATCTCAGGCTTCAGCATACATGACAGTCACCTGAGGTGCTGCCCTGAGCCACGCGTTAGAGCGCTACACCACCCACAGTTGTGATTCTGTAGCATGCAATGGAGTCACTCGGCCTGGGAATCTGCATTTGGACATCTCGACGCACAGCTAAGGAGCTCTCCACCCACCTTCACCGGCTGCCATTTCCCTGAATATTCCAGCCCTGGACTCACCGAGCCCTCCACCTGGCAGCTGCTTTCCTACAACTCTCACTCATTTGTGGCCTTCCTGGTTATTCCTGTGACTAGTCACCAGGTGCATGAGACCCAGATGTAAATGTTCCATGAGCCAAGCGCACCCACTGCAGGCCTGGCAGGTGCTGTCTGGGGAGCCTGTGGCCAGCGCATGAGGGCTGAGCTCACACTGTGCCTTGGGCATCCCAGGCATAGGCATCAGACTACCAGAGAGGCCGACACACCTCAAACCTGCTCCGGGAGGACAGTGAGATTTCTGGCTGACCTGGGGCAAGAGAGGCCACTGCCAGCTCAAGATGTGGCGGGTTCCTCCACCCCACTGCAAGGCCAGGGGTCTTCCGACTCTGTGAGAGCACGTTTCAGCCTCCCCACCCTGCCCAGCACTGCTTATCAGGCTGCCTGTCAGGAGAGGAGCGGGAGGGTGGTGAAGGCAGGGTGTTCAGCAGCCCACCTGCCTTCGCTCTGTCCCTCCGGGACCCCGAGGGATGAAGGGTTTCCTTGGGGGAGGGGCACAGCTCCTCCAGTCTCTCTGTCTCTGTCTCTTGCCTGGCTCTTGATCTGCAGAGTGGGGACCAGCCTCACTGATCCTGCCTCAAAGATTCCACAGGCTGGGACTTGCAAAACAAGCTCCTGTTCAGAGAACTCGTGTGTAGCAAGAGGGGCCATGGGCACTAAGGAAGGGGAGTGGGTGGCTGCAGGGATCTCCATTTAGACCCCTAACATCTATCCTGACCAGGACAGCAAGGCCTCACCAGGCAAAGCGTGTGGGTAGCCAGGCCCAGTCATCCACTCGCCCTCCCAGGCACTGTGTCCTCAGAAGGTCTGAGCCGGCAACCTGAGTCCAAACCTCAGCCTGTCAGAGCTACCTGGGCCACTGGGACAGCAGAGAGCTAAGCCGAGTCTCAGGTCAGAGCATGCCAAGAGACTCTGTGGGGGCCACCAGCCAACCCGGACTTGCAGCTGGATGGCGACTTTCCAGACTCAGGCAGAAGCAGCAGGATGAGGGCAGAGCCCCCAGGACACTGGGACTTGGCTAGGCCCACCTCTGCCTGCCCAGGGGAGGCACAACTTACAGCCTAAAATGATGTGAAATGCTTTGAGATCTGGGGTGTCTAACATAAAGAACTACAATAAAGGACGCTGATTATTGTCACTTGTCATTGATTTTGACCAGGAAGTGCCGCGCCCACGGCATATAGCCGTAGTGAGGCAGTGCTGTCCGCGTTATAGAACGACGGGAAGGTGGTTTGTGCTCCCCGGAGCTTTGCCCCCAGCGCCCCCAGTATGCACAGCATCAGAAATGTTGCCTAGCATGCTCAGTTACCCGCTTAAGTTTAAAGATTGTGGCGTCTACTCATGTGTTTGTCATCCTGTACCAGAAGTCTGTTTGTTCTGATAAACTATCAATATGTACTTTCTTAAGAATGAACACAATACACTGTTGATCCAGATATAACACCACCTCATGAGCTACTAGACTCAGTGGCACCAACAATGAGCACATAAAGATGTTTTCCCACCATAAATACCAGTGAGCTAAGACGATAAGCCTAAGGACACGAAATACAAATTATCTACATAAGTTACAAAGTCACTGAAACACATCCACCCACCATGAAGTCCTGTTCAGAACATCTTACTTCACCAACTGTCACGCATAATAAAAATCAATAGAAAAACTAATACTTGTCAAGAAATTTACTCTAAATCAAAATTATAATTATCAATAACAATAAGATCAAATAGTAAATGTAGAATTAGTCAAGCATTAACATAAAGAAGATATCAAGCTGTTCTAAAAAGATAATAAGAAACTAAGAAAAGAGTTGGAGGCGGTAACATTCCTGAGATAGGAGGAAGCGGGCAGAGTTGACTAATAACCGCTACCCTCGGGGAAGCGGAACCTTAAGACATAACAATGCATGATAAATCACATTTACAAACACAAAGATAACCCGCGCACGTAAGCAAAAAGATTGCAAGCTCTGTAAAAATGTATAAATACCAACATGTGTACCCAGTAAATTTGCAGCTGCATACTTCACCCGTAGTGTGTCAGTCTGTCATTCCTTCGCCGATCTCTCAACCTTCCTCGTTCCTTCTCCCTACTTTCCCTCGGACTGGAGCCCACCGACAGGGCGGTCCGTGGCAAGGAAGTGAATTTTCACACACACACACACACACAAAATGATCACTTGCTCCCTTGTCCAGACACTCCTTCGGAGAGGACAGAAGCCATTCCCAGGTCCAACCCCTGCCCAGTCTGGGTTTCACCTGACTCCTCCTTCCTGGAACTCTCAGGTCAGATCCCACTGGGAAACCCGGCCTGGGGTCACAGTCTCATCTGCCTCCAAGATGGCAGCATGTTCCTGGGTGTGAAGGCAGTGTGTTGGTTCTAACGGGATGGCTCCTGATGCCCAGGACCTTGCCTCCTGGAAGACGCTCCCCAGGAAGAAGCGAATCACGCCTGCTTTCACTTCTCCCCTGGTCCCTCGCGGGTCTCAGAGCTGGAGCTTGGTGTCTGGGCATTGCTGCCACTTGATAACCACACACAAATCCCCGTGAGCACTGACAGTGGGGAACGACACACCTGAACGGTCTTGTTAGATGATCTCAAAGCAGAATTACCCAGTGCCAGGTGGCAGAGTAGAGCAGGATGCAGCTAATTTCAGTGGCTGAATTTACTGTATATTCTGGTTTTGACCTACTTAAGGAGCAGCAACAGAGAACTGTGATTGTTCACGAAGGAGGAGCTGACGTCCCCAGAGCTTGTCTCTGTGTGTGAGATGATCATTTCCTCCAAGAGAGTCAGCTAGAAAGAGCACAGAGCCACTATGGAACAACTCACCCAGCACCGGTTAAAATGCCCCCATGAGAAATCCATTTTACAGTTGAGGAAACTGAGGCAGGTAATGATGGAGTAGCCATTCAAGGAGGCAGAGCCAGCACTTGGACCATGGCTATTACCCTGGGAGCTCACAGCCTGAGTCCAGTCTTGGCAACCAATCTCCTGAAATATTACTGTTATGCCCGGATCATGGAAGTCCCCAAAGACCACCAGGAAGCTAATTCCAATGCAAGAGCAAAAGAGCCTTTATTGTAACAAGCTCAAGCCTGGGCTCCTGGGGACTCCAATGCAACGGATCCAAGCCAGGAGCCCTGAGCTCAGGGGCATAGGGTTTTTATAATATGGGGTAGTGGGAGGGGTGTGCTAGGTTTCAGGACAGGGGGTGTCTCAGGATTGGCTGCCAAATGGTCTGATGCAGAGGGTGGTCTCTGATTGGGAGGTCGCCCTCGCATGATTTCAGGGAATTGCCTGCTCTTACAGGAAAAATGAAACTTATACAACAAAATGGCAGTGAAAGTGAAACTTAACCTCTAAAATGGCAGTGATCTGGCCTAAGATGGCTGTGGTCTGGCTCTCTCAATTACAGCCTGTCTTTCCCACATGCCATGCCACCTGAGAGGACCCCCAGCAGTGGAAGGGGGTCTCTCCAGAGCCAGCAGGGCAGTGGCGCTCACATTATCACAGTGGCACCCAGCATCTCAGGGTGAAGTGCCCTACTCTCACAACACTAGCTGTGGCCAGAGGCATCCCAGGGCCTTCTACGGTCCAGCACCCAAGGCTGCTGATGCTCCCTGTTTTTCCCATCTCTCTGGGAGCTACCCAAGCATCACCCACACAGACTCATCACTCCCCCAAGGAAGGGCCTTGTGGCACTCCGGTCCTCCACTGGACAGGCGTCCGCATGGTCTGGTACAGCACCAGCCATGTCTTGAGATTTCACTGTGAAAGTGGAGGGGGAACGAGCAGCTCTGGCAGTACTGGGCCCAGTCACCAGGGCTGCTTGTAACTCTGGCAAAGTGAGTGTTGTCAGCATCGGTGACCCCTTTACTGACCTTAACTACACAGCCTACATCAGGGTGTCCCACCTGCAGCCCAGGCCACATACTGACTCTGTGAGGTCATCTTTGCTTATCTGTGGTGTGTGGTATCATGAAAAGTATGCTGGGCCTCTTTTTCTTCAATCAGCTTTTGTTAGTGAGTGTGTATTTAATGTGTGGCCCAAGACAACTCTTACTCTTCCAACGTGTGTCAGAGAAAGTAAAAAGATTGGGCACCCCTACTCTCCATTTTCTGGTATGATTCTGGCCAGGGCCAGTTCCCTGGCACAGGGCAGGCTGAACATGAGAAATTCATCATCGATGGACAGCCCACCAAAATCTAATGGTGCAGAAGGGACGCTGACTACATGGTGGAGTCCACTGGCATCTTCACCACTGTGGAGAAGTCCAGGGATCACCTAGAAGAGATGCCAAAAGGGTCACATCTCTGCCCCCTCTGCTGATGCCCCCACGTTTGTGATGGGCGTGAACCATGAGAGGTACAAAAACAGCCTCACCATGGTTGGCAATGCCTCTTGCACCACCAACTGCTTAGCCCCCTTGGTCAAGGACATCCGTGACAACTTCAGCATCATGGAGGGACTCATCACCAGTCCATGCTGTCACTGCCACCCAGAAGACTGTGGATGGCTCCTCTGGGAAGATGTGGCATGATGGCTGCAGGGCTCTCCAGAACATCATTCCTGCCTCAACTGGTGCAGCCAAGGCTGTGGGCAAGGTCATCCCTGAGCTGAATGGGAAGCTCACTGGCATGGCCTTCCGTGTCCCCACTGCCAACGTGTCGGTCATGGATCTAACCTGCTGTCTGGAGAAGCCTGCAAATGCGATGACATCAAGAAGGTGGTGAAGCAGGTGTCAGAGGCCCCTCCAGGGCATCCTGGGCTACACTGGGCACCAGGTCATCTCCTCTGACTTCAGCAGGGACACCTGCTCTTCCACCTTTGGTGCTAAGCTGTCATCACCCTCAACAACTACTTTGTAAGGCTCATCACCAGGTATGACAATTAATTTGACTCCAGCTATAGGGTGTGGACCTTATGGCCCACCGAGCCTCCAGGGAGTAAGACCCCAGACCACCAGCCCCAGCCAGAGCAGGAGAGGAGGAGAGAGGCCCTCAGCTGCTGGGGCGTCCCTGCCCACTCAGTCCCTCAACTCACTGAGACTCTCCCCTCAAGAGTTTTCACTCCCTAAAGGGGGTGAGGGGCCTGGAGAGGTGCCCCTGTCATGTGCCACCATTAGTGAACTTCCCTGTATTCGTCAAAAAGAAAAAAAAGCCTTGCCTTGAGCACTGGGGCCACACCCACGTGGCTGAACCACGTCATCGTGCTCTGACCACGGGTATCTTTTTCTCTCTTATGACTCTGGGGCTTCTGCAGAGTGAGGACATCGTCTCGTTTTCTGGGGGACCCTGAAGCCTAGAACAAGTTTGACACAGAGAAGTCACCAAGTGTTTCCTGCTGAGTGAATCAAAAGCAGAATCTGGTCAAACTCTCACGAAATGAACTAATGTGGCCAATTAAGGAAATGGTGCAAAACAATAGAAATACCTTCTGTGTTGTTTTGAGAAATTGAGACAAAAGCCCCAACTTGGCTGTGGTCCAGACTGTCCGCCAGGACCTGGGTGTGCTGGGATCGTGCAGTGCAAGTCACAGAGCCCACCTGGACCTCCCTGGCTCTATGCCAAGCCAGGTCATGGGGTCCATAAGGCCACTTACTCCCCTCCAGGTGTGTCTGGGTGCATGTCACTGGTCCCCATTCAGAGGCCACACTCCTGCTGTCCTTTCCCCTCCACGTCCAGAACCACAAAGAGCATAAATTGCCCCAGGCTCTGCTCCCACCTGCAGGACACAGTCCCCCAGACTCCCATCACAGGAAAGCCAGCTCAGGCCCAGTGAAGCCCGGGGCAGGGGCCAGCAGCTCTGCCCTGCCACAGACATGAGTCACCCAGTTCCTCTGAGCAGCCAGGGAAGTGGGGCAGGTCTGGGTCAGCCCTGCAGAGCGAAGAGGCTCCTGGCTCTCCACTGAAGTCCCACTTCTGCCAAACAGTTGGCACGTCCTGGCCTCCCAGCCTTTTGAAGTGTGCAAGAGTCACGCACCCTTAGAAAGCTTTCTCTACCGCAGACCCAGGAAGACAAGACACTTGAAATGGCTTTTCTGTACTCACTGTGCTGTGTGTCTGAGCAGTGCACTGTGAAATCCGTGGGAGACAGGGAGACACTCTGCAAAATGACAAAGGAAGTAACTTCATAGTCGGAGTGAACCACCATCGTAAACAAACTATGACGACTTCATGTGTTTGTTGAAAGCTGAATTTTCTGCATGTCCAGCACACTCCTCTGCCTTTGGAATCTGTCGTGTGGTTCACACTCAGCGAGCTGGAGCTGTCCCTTCCAGCAACGCAACCAAAAGAGACTGACACCGTGGATTGTGTGACTGCGAGTGATGCGATTTACTCTCGTAAGATGCCATCCACAACGCACGAAAGTTCCATACAGCACCACGTGGTCATTTTAATTCCTAGACCCAGATCTGTGGGAACTCCAAGGGAAGTCCCATGAGTTTGCCCCACATGTGTGAGAATTCTAGATTTATGCAGAAAAGGGAGGGGACTGAGATGTTCAAACCCTTAAAAGGAAACCCTTCTCTTCCCTCCAAGCTACTAATGAATGCAGCTACAATTCACAGAGTTACAGTCTAACTCTGGGGAGGATGGCTCTCTCCTCATTTACACTCGAATACAAACTGACCTGTCCACAGGCTTGCCCAGACACGGTCAGTCCTCAGGGGGCCCTGACCCACCAGTATCCAGGTGACCAGGGACCATCCTGCCAGCTCAGGCTGGGTCTATCCATCAGGTAATTATCTGCAATCCCAATGGGAGCTGCTCCACACCTTGGCACCCCCAGGTGTGTTTCGGAAGTTGTGGAGTTTGGACAGTAAGAGTAACGGAGTCACATGACCAGTGGTAAACAGGCATCTCTCACAAAACTTTCAGGTTTGGACCCCAATAAATTAGGGATGACAGAGGCTGAGAGTCAAGGGAAAGACCAAGGGCCACGTCTACTCTGCAGTTCCATCACCCCCTCGGAAGGGACCACCAGAGTGTGGGCTGCAGGAGCATCGCAGAGGGGCTCACAGGCCTCCCTCCCTGGTGGGCTTGCCCTGAGCAGTGCCCCTGCCTCACCCACCCAGCCCAGAACTGCAGGGGACCAAGCGGGGTCCTCAGGGAGGGGCACAGATGCCCCCATGCCCAGACTGGGGTAGTGCCCCCCACTCCTGCTGTTCCTCACCCCTAAATGTGCCTTTCTTCTTCTGAAGGGGAACAATGTGGACACATGTCCCACCCTGTGCCCTCAGGGTCCCTGACAGCTGACGACCTGAATGCTTAGTCCCAGAGATGAGGAAAGAGTCAGTTCAGACTTCCCTGAAAGGGCACCTTGGAACCACAGCCAACCAGAGATTCTTGAGCACAGTGCTGAAGAGCCCAGCTCCTCCCCTGGAGAAAAGGCAGTTTCGGGGTGTGTCTGAACACCTGTGTGCATGTGTGGGGCTGGCCACATGGGTGTGAAGGTCCTGGAACAAAGCCCACCCATCTGGGTCACTGCCACTGCACTGTGGTCCCCTGTGTCATCTGGCTGATCTCCACACTGGCCCTCAGAGAGGCAGTGTGGTTCCCACAAGTCACTCCCATGGCACTGCCTGAGCAGGAGCCTTCCAGGCAGGTGGCTGGTAGCCCTAGGGAGCACTATCAGCTCATCTTCACCCTGCTCTGTAAAGCACTGTGGGTGCTCAGGACTGGAAGCCCATGAAGGCCTGGCGCAGCAGGTGCTGGGGACACGGACTGTGCCACAAAGCCTGTCCCAGGCTGAGGCAATGCCGGGACTCAGCTGAGTTTTACTTTGTGTTAAATTCTCTGCTACTGTTCTAATGAAATAAGACAAAGGTGATGAAATATGAAGAGAAGAATGGTCATCATAAACCTTCTTCTGTGGGGCTTAAATAAATGTTTGGTCACAATTTGTCAGAATAGCCCCTTCATGTGCTATACAGCGATGAACTGTTTACTGTGGAGCAGCAGGACGCAGGAGGCCCTGGGCTTGCTAAACGCTAGAGAACAATTATTTCCCTACACAGCTGCACACGCACATACCTGCACACACACACACACACACACGCACATGGACATATCCGTGCACACACCATGAACATGGATGTGTGTGTACAAATACATGGGTATACATAATTCAGGTGTGCACATGAGCGTAAACATGAAACACATGACCACAAACACACACTCACATGCACACGTGCCCCACACACAGGCGTGTACACATGTACACATGTACACACAGACTCTGGTACAAGTAGCTGCTTGTGGCCTAGCTGCTGAAATATCCTTGCGTCTAAATGTACGCTGCTTCCTGTGATGGACAGGCCTGGGGCCCGCAGCCCTCACGGAGCGCTGAGGAAACACTGCCCCATCCCCAGCAGTGCCCTGGAGCCGGCCTCTCCCTCTACGCCCCAAAGGCAGGGCCTCCGAAGGTGGACTCAAACTCAGAGACACTTCTTATGTGCTGTCCCTATGCCAGCTCTTATTTCTTCATCTATATGGTAATGTTTTTCAACTTTGCTTCTTATCAAAATGTTCAAACATGCATGAAAGTGGAGAAAACGTCCACTCACCCCCGTACACCCATCGCCCAGATCCAGCCCCGCCCTCATCCACGCCCCCATTCCCATCCCTGCTATCAGCAAGTGGAGGACAGAGACATGGACAAGGTCAGGCTGAGCTGTCCTCTACCACTCATGGGGAGCCCCTCCTCTCCATAAATTCAGATGGCGACATCCACTCCTCAGGCATTTTAAAATGCCTAACATAGCATCTGGCACCTTGTAAGCATTTAATTAACAGTAATTAAAATTAGTAATTGTATTATTAGTTTTACCAAAGCACAGACAGAGAAGAAGCTGGCCCAAGGTCACAGACCCAGTGAGGGGCAAACAGGCTGACCCAAGACTCTGCTGCCCACTCCTCCAGCTTCTCTGATGGACAATGCAGCTTCCTCGTGAGGCCCCTGGGGCCTCTTGGCCTCAGCAGAAGCCTAAAAAACAGGGTCATTTGTATTTGAACCCCAAAAGTTACACTGAGGTACAGAGAAATATTCTTGAGGCATCATTTTTGTGAGTTTAGCAAGCAAATGCCTGAAAAGTACCTTTCATGACATCTGAAAGTCTCAGCTTTCAAACAACCTTTTTTTTTTTTTTAACTCTAAAGGCAACTACTTCCTTCCTGGGCAATCTAGGCCCAGGGTCTGGAGCATTAGGCTCACCCTGTCTCCAGCCTGCAGGTGGGGCCTCCTGTGCAGACAGAAGCCCCTGGGCTTCCTCAGTCAAGAAGGCCACACGCAAAAGACACCCTTATGCCATCTCAGTCCAGTTCCATCTCCCCAGCTGAACCTGCCACCTGCCACACTCAGGGACCTGCACTAGCTCAGAGCAGCCCAGCACTGTCCACCAGGACAGCCTGGGGCTGCACAGCTGATGTCTGCCAGGTGGTGGACAAAGGGCAGGAGGACGGACACAGAGACCAATATGAGAAATTCAACAGAACTGGGTGGCGCCTGTGGCTTAGTGAGTAGGGCACCGGCCCCATGTGCCGAGGGCAGTGGGTTCAAACCCAACCCTGGCCAAACTGCAACAACAACAAAAAAATAAAATAAAATAAATAAAAAAAGAAATTCAATAGAACTTAGCCCAGGGTCTGGCATGGGGGCCACTGCAGGGCCCCAGGCGGCTGAAGGGGTAGCAGAGTGTGGTTTACATTCCACAGATCAGAGCCTGAGCCAGGTGAGCACACACTGCCCACCAGGGCACACAATGGGTAAGAGCTCCTGTCTCCTGACCCTAGATACCACACACAGGGTCCATACCTCTGGGGTCCAAGTCCAAGGTCCACATCCAGAGCCCACGCCCAGTGTCCACTCCCAGGGTCCACTCCCAGCATCCATGCCCAGGGTCCACTCCCAGGGTCCATGCCAAGGGTCCACTCCCAGCATCCATGTCCAGGGTCCACTTCCAGGGTCCACTCCCAGGGTCCATGCCAAGGGTCCACTCCCAGCATCCATGTCCAGGGTCCACTTCCAGCATCCACTCCCAGGGTCCACTTCCTGCATCCACTCCCAGCGTCCACATCCAGGGTCCACTCTCAGCATCCATGCCCAGGGTCCACTCCCACCATCCACATCCAGTGTCCACTTCCAGCATCCATGCCCAGGGTCCACTCCCAGCGTCCATGCCCAGAGTCCACTCCCAGCATCCATGTCTACGATCCACTCCCAGGGTCCATGGCAGGGTCCACTCCCAGCGTCCACATTCAGGGTCCACTCCCAGCGTTCATGCCCAGGGTCCATGCCAAGGGTCCACTCCCAGCGTCCATGTCCAGGGTCCACTCCCAGCATCCACTCCCAGGGTCCACTCCCAGCGTCCATGCCCAGGGTCCACTCCCAGCGTCCACACCCAGGGTCCACTCCCAGCGTCCACACCCAGGGTCCACTCCCCGTGTCCACACCAGGCATTGCTGAGTAGCGGGATGCAGACCAGCCAACTTCTCTGCAGTGATGTCCACCCCCAGCAGGCTGAATGTCACAGGGATCTGCTGCTCCTCCTCCAAGCCCCACCCTCCATCACGTTTGCTCTGTGAGTAGCTGGTGCATTACTGCCCAGGGCTAGGACACAGGGTAAGAGGACTGCCTTGCCTTAAGTAATGAAGCCCAGCATGATTTGGTAATTCCAGACACAGAGTGAGGGTTTTCCAGTATGAGCAGGAGAAGTATTCATTGTTTTGAATTTATTTTCCTTAGAAAATGCCCAAAACAAGAGCCTCCAGCCCGGGCTTTCCAGCCACCAGCCCCACCTGGCAATTGCTGGTGTCTCAGAGTGGGGCTGTGCCAGCAGTGACCACAACTTCGACCAGACCAGACACTTGGTGAACACTGTGCTGGTGTCACCGTAAAGGGGTTTGCCTGGCTCAAAATTGTTCCTTAACCACTAATTCATGTCCTAGGGAATTAACATTCTCCCCATGGCAAGGATCATTCCTCAGTCCCCACTGCTATCCACTACTTAATGACATGCTTTTGAAAAAATAATGGCTTTAGTTAAAGTCCAGTGGTCATTTCATTCCCAAGGCATCTTTACAGCTTTTAAAGAATGTTTAAAATTCCTCCAGCTGAGCCCCAGGCTAAGTGTGAATTTTTAAGGAAGTAAACAAACCTCAGGACTCCCACCTGGGAGTTAGTGAGGAATGAGCAGCTCACAACGGGGCTTCACGGTAATGGCCCAGCTTCAGCAGGAGTGGGAACAGGCAGCCTGGGCTGACTTGGAGAAAAGACTTTTTCCCTCCTGATAAATAACTGTTTGAAAGCAAAGTGAGTGGTAGGAAAGCAAGGCCTCCGGGTCCCACACGAGGCCTCCGGGTCCCACACGGTCCCACACGAGGCCTCCGGGTCCCACACGAGGCCTCCAGGTGGCCAGAGAAGGGGAGAGCTGGGAGGGGTAGGACCCGGGCCCTGCCTGCAGGGCCACCGCCCCAACTCGGCACACCCTTCCGCAGGGCGACCCCTATTCTACAGCAGGAGTTAAACTCATGTATCCGGTTATTTTCTATTTTCCTGGGTAATTTGAGACATTAGAGCAGCAGTTCTCAGCCTTCACTGCATATTGGAAACAGACAGAGGGATTTAAAAACACAGACGCCTGGACTCGCTCTGAGGTTCTGATTCAGCTGGTCTGGGGGTGCCTGGCTTCAGCACCGCAGTTCAGCTGTGCAGCCGAGAAGCCCTTTGTTATAGGAATTCACAGGCCAGTGCCGCCCAGGTGAGAGCCTGGGAGGAGAGAAGGGACGGTGGAGGAGCGCACCTTGGGAAGACCCAGAGACAGCCCAGACCACTCCCCAAAGGAACGTGGGAAAGCCTCCTGCGGTGCTTCACGCTTGAGAAGGGCTGGACGGGAACAGGAATACGCTGAACACCGGCACTCAAAGGCAAGATTATAAAACAAGGGAACAAGATGAAAATGGAAATTGCAGAGTCCATGAAACAAATTGTTCTCAAACACCGTCATTACAGAATACTAGAGAAAGTGACTACACATAAGGAACACAGAATTAGGGACTCAGAGAAAGGCTGTGATCACCCTAGCAGGGAGGAGAGTGATTGCAGAGGGACACTGGGCCCCGGGACAGCAACAGTCAGACACAGGAAAACTGGCTTCCCTGCATCCGGGAGCCCAACCCAGGAAACCAGTGCAGTCAGAGAGAAAGTGGAGAAAGGAATAGAAGGAATACTGTGATCCAAGGCTCAAAACCCACGTCGCGTTTCAGGATAAAGTCACACCGAAGAATCCTCTAAGCCATATCCCGGTTATACTGCTGATTATATTCAACAAAAAGACTGAGAACGATCAGACTGGCTGCAGGAGGAGGCCGTCACAGAGCCACGTCCACGACGGTGGGCAGTGGGCAGACGCTCTGAACAGTAAGGACCCAGGAGACGCACTGCAACCATAAGCCTCTGGGAAGACCTGCTCAGTCTGCAAGTCCAGCCTACAGAAAGGGCAGCACAGAGGTCTTCCTGCAACTTCGCCCTGGACGCCAGAGGACAGGGGAGAGACTTTTCATTCAGGGCTTGGAGGTGAAGGAGGGAATAGCGCCTGTCCAGGGCACCGCCAGCGTGCCCAGCTCCCAGGACCTTGGTAACTGGTCCTTCTAGGGGAAAAATGGCCAACAACAAATCCAGCCAACCAGGATATGAGTGGAAATAACCCAGGAATGCCAGCACCTTCCCGAAAGCTGCGGTGGTAAGAGGTGAGTCCGTGAAACACGGCTCTGACGACGCTCACGTCATACACACAAAGCTGGAGGAAGGAGCTGGAGAAAGGGACAGTGCGAGTGCCTGTTACGTTATCTTTCTTAGTAAGAATCAAAACTCAACAGCAAAATGAAAACATACAGCTTAAACGATATGCCGCCAACCCTACTGTCTCTCAGAATTATTTTTCAGATCCAGAGGCAATACTACGTAGGTAATACCTCTTCTGATTAGAAACTTCACCCTGAAGTTGGGCAGTCCCTTCTGCTTCGCTTTCATTTCTTTTGTTGTCCTCATGCAGAACTAGACTAAGGGTCTATTCTAAACGGCCGCAGACGTCACACAATCTCACCCTGCCTTCCAGGGCACAGAGCAGAGTGGCCTTGGATGGAGCCCACTAAGTGTCGAGAAAATACATTCAGGTAAAGGCAAGCAAATGGACGCCTTTAAAAACTCTCCCATGAATGTCTTTCTTTATTGCTTAGCTTTTCAGAAGAGAATATGTCATTGTTCCAAAATCAGATAAGTCCCAAAACAAAAACACTAGACACACTTTATAGGTTTTCCACTAGACAAAACCAATAGAGCCCCAAGTGTCCGAGTTGCCAAGCATGTTCCTTGCAGCTCCAGTAGAGCCCACCACCTCCTCCGTGGACAGTGAGTCTGGAAGACCAGAAGTGCATAACCTAGACGGTGCCCACACTCAGAGCAGAGCCTGCCCAGTGGAACCCACCCTCATTACCCTCACTGCTTTCACCCTCCCTGGGGACAGAGGTGTGTGTCCTGGCTGTCTCCACAGACCCCGGAGAGTAGTTGGCACATGGCACGTGCCTTGGGGAAGTCAATTCAGAAAGCTCAAGGTGATTCACGGAACCTCCACGCCTCAAGCTTTGTGGAGCTGACCTTCCGAGGACTTGGTCACTTCCCAGAACCTTCCTGACAGAAGCTGCCTGGGCTGGTTCAAAACTTCAGTCTCCCATATCTTCTGGGCCCCGCCCGTCCTCATGGGTCAGGCTGGCAGCCCAGGGAGGAAGTGGGTGGTGTTGAGGGGTGTCCCTTAGAGAGGGAAGTGAAGAGTCCCCCTGGCTGGCCCCTCCAATCCCACCTATAGGTCTGGCATCTGGCAGGAGAAGGGCACAGGTGAGGTCTGGGCTCTGGTCTCACTTGGGGGAGGCTCTGTGCATCTGTCCCCTGCAGTCCCCACTGCCATGCAGGTGGTGTCACACAGCTGGGATGTGCGGCTTCCCAGGGACTGAGCCCAGTGCGCCTGACCCTGTGTGGTGGGCGGTATCGTGTCTCCAGGTCCAGGCCCCAGTTGGTGTTGTCCTTCTGTGTCTCAGCCCACATCAGCTAATTACCTGCGCTGAGTCACTTTAGTTTCCAACTAAACTGTCTTCCAAGAACGAGTACCTGGCCAGTACCGTGAAAAGATGTTTGCAATGCGAAGGAATAGTGCTTAAAAAAGAAAAAAAAAAAAAAGGTATTCAGATTGAATGGCATGCTGTCCAGAACTATCCCTTAGCTCTCTTGGGAAAAGCGAGGAGCTCTGGACACTTTGGTTCCAACAGGGCTTGAGGGAGGACCTTGCCTATGAGCTTGGACTGAAGCCTGAGCGTGGCAGCAACGTCACCATCATGGCTGTCACTGAGCTGTGACACTCACAGTGTCACTAAAGGAAAACAATGTGATTGCACAGGGTCTGTAATGAGGAAAAGAAATATGTATTTTAAACCTGGGATTTTCCTTAAAATATTCAAATAACTTCAAATGCTGTAGCAACCCTAATTCTGTGAAAAATCAATGTCATTATCAGAGTTTATTGTTTTTTTTTCTCAATTAAATATTGCTGAGTGGGGCCAGTTTCATTTATGTGGGAAGAAAAGGCTTAATGAGCTGTTAAAGGCTTATCAGTGCACAGCTACAACGACTTCCCGCACCTGATTATTTTCAACTTTGGAAACTCACAATCTCTAAAACAGATAATCAATGCCCATCATCTCACAATAATCGTATTGATTCTAAGGTTAAGGGATTAAATTTGACTTTCAATGCTCTGTGGTCTTATCAGTGTATTTCCATAAAACTTCAGGATCTACACCAGCCTTTGCTGCTGACCTTGGCCACCTACAAACTGGATGAGGACCCTGGCCTGGCCAAGACAGCCCTGCTGGCTCCCTGACCTCAGACGCCAGCCTCCAGACTGGGAGGAATAAGCTTCTGTGGTTTATAAGCCACTCAGACCACGGGACTTCGTTAAGGTGACCCGAACAGTCTCAGACCAGGCACATCTTGGCACCTCAGTGACAGAAGCTCAAATTGGCACCAAGAGAAAATGTGAAG
This sequence comes from Nycticebus coucang, assembly GCF_027406575.1. Taxonomy (NCBI): domain Eukaryota; kingdom Metazoa; phylum Chordata; class Mammalia; order Primates; family Lorisidae; genus Nycticebus; species Nycticebus coucang. Next base: position 158,397,399 of record NC_069782.1, on the reverse strand, counting down.
GACTAAGGCCAGACCACCCAGGAGGTCTGTCAGGAAGACTCAAGAGGCGACCCAGGGGACACTTGGATAAAACCCACCGAGAGGTGAGGTGGCATGGAGGCTGGCTGGGGGCTGTGCACTTGAGATAGTGGAGGTGGTGACAGAGGAAGCACTCACTCACGTGAGGTCCACGCTCAGTTCCTGTTTGCTGGGTAGTGGTTCCTAACCACGGATATACATCTGGCCAGAGCTAAAATTGGCTGTGCTGCTTCTAGCCAATTCCTTTCTTCCCCTTAAGATCTGGAACCCCAGGTAGCTAACCCAGCACAGGTCAGCAGCTAGGTCCAGGCCCAGGGCCTGCCTAAGAGGACTGTGGCCATGGGCCACACCACCCGCTGCAGAGCTGACATGTGGACACCTCACGCATGGCCAGGGCCTGAGGATGTTTCCCTAAATCCCGGTCCAGAACACAGACATTGGCAGAGACAGTCTGGGCAGTGGCCCAGGTTCCCGGGAAAAGCCCCTTCCTTTTGGCAGGACAGGACAGTGTTGGCACACAGAAGCTCTCTGGAGGCATCTCAGAAACCAATTCAATGGAATTATTGGTAACAATGTGGATACATTTTTATGACTTTGGGAACACACCTGTTAGCACAAAAACACATACCTAGTATGCACCCCACTCGTGAGACTTGTCAATGTCCCCAGCATGTGTGAGGCATGTTCCATGTGGTCAATGCAGAAGGTGTAGGAGAAAGGGTCACCTCCCCCGATCTCAGCATCCACGGATTCCCACCATGAATAACCTTCAAGGGGCTTGTGCCATAATGGAGGGTGGGGGCTGCCCCAGCATCCAGGTCCCCACAGCAGGAGTTTTGAATCGAACCCCAGGAAGCCGAAGCTCCTGAGGTTTTTCATGTTCCCTTTCCCAGGAAGAAGCCCCCGCGGAGATGAGAGGAGCCCACCCTGCATCCTTCTGCAGGGGCAGGATGGGAGGCCAGCTCTTGGTGGACTCGCTCTGGACGCTGGCAGGTGGGCTGCTTCTGTGACGCACATTCCCAGGGCAAGAGCAGGGAAGTGCGTCTGCCTGACGGGCGGAAGAGGCTGGTGGGAAAGGGCCACCTTTTCTTATCTATAATGGTGGAATTTAGGCCACACAGTATTAGCAAGGCGCAGTCTCCAGCCAGGGTGCTGCATTTCCCATGCTCTGAAATTCTTTCTTTCCTTTTCCATCTCATTGCTTCTTCACACAGACGGAAAGAAGGACGCTGGAAGGAGCAACAAGCTGTGAAACCCACCGCTCAGAGAACCCCTCAGACCTGCTCTAAAGATGGGGAGGAAGAGCTCGGAAGGAGCCATCTGGGGTCAAGGGCAGTTCCCTTCCCCTGCAGAACAGTAACCAAGACTTCATCACATTTTCCTAACAGCCAGAACAATGATGCTTAAAAAAAAAAAAAGACCGTTTCCCCATTGTTTATTTTAATATTACACAATGAGTATTCTGTGCTTGTGTATTTCAGAAACCAGCCATTGATCATTTATGAGTCAGACGGGTCCAGATATGGGATGGGAACATAATGAATTAGGATGACATGTTTACTGACTTTGGCGTCAAGTGCTGATACATTTTGAAATAGCTGTTCGTTCTACCATAATTTAGGAGAAAAAGGCCAATTGAGGCTTGACTGCATGGGGTCACGTATTATTTCACTAAAAGTTACATCTTAGATTGGAAATTATTTATAAATATTAAATAGCACGAAATAATCAAGCTATTATTCTCTTAGAATGAAATGTGTTTCTCCATCCTCTGCCTGCTGTCTAAGGTAGAAAGATTCAGCACAGAAGCTGTTATGAGAAAATAACGTGTTTGCAGCTAAATGTTTGGATTCAGTCCCAGCTGGTGCTGAGTCCCAGCCAGTGCTGACCTGGCTCCCCTGTGTGGGGTGGGACTTCCCAGGGTCTCTGAGATGGAATATCCAGCACAGGGCCCTGCACAGAGTAAGCTCTTGATTAGCAACGAGAGAGATGTGAGCTCCTGTTTAAATAAATGCAAATCTAACATTTGAGACCCTGTACTAGAGTCCAATTTTTCTTTAAGATGAGAACGGTGTCCTATCTCGTCAGCTGGAGAAACTGCCCCTGCTTGAAGACATCAGAAAAAGCCAGCCCCCTGGAAGCCTCGTCCTGCATGGTGGCCCCTCACAGAACACTCACTGACAAGCCCAGGCCTGGAGCCCCCATCCCGCAAATACCCCAGGCCCTGATCCTCCCAGTCCCAAGCAGGCTGGCTCTGGGGCCAGAGGGGTGCTGAGACTGGACTGCCTGGGTGCCACCCTCTCCTGCTGTACACTCACAGACTGCTCAGGCAGCAAGGAGCCCATGGTGCCTGCTGACCTTGTCCACGGGAGGGCAAGTGCACCTGTAGGACTTGCCTTCTCAGGAAGCAGACATGGAGTCCTGCGTGCTCTGTGTGTCTGTTACCTAGCCTGGGTCCCGCTGACCTGTGGGTCTATTACGTGTGTCTCTGTCCACAGAAGCACACCAGCACCCAGGCTGGATAATCTCGTAAAACGTACTGTTGAGTGCAAAGCAGGTCACGGAAGTGTGAAGGCATGAGGTTGAGAAGGAATGAATTAGACCTGCGTGGCTGGCTCTCTGCCCTGGTGCACTGCTGTCAGTTATCTTGCTGGGACACCAGACACCCCCCTTGGTATGGCTGCTGTGTGTGACCACCCGGGGTGGCCATCTGTGGACAACCCCTCCTTTTCTTCCTGGGATGGTGAGTGGGTGCCACTGTGGATGGGTCTCTCTTGTTCTCAGGCAGTTCCTGCCTGGCTGAGGGCTACTGGGCCCTCCCACACACACAGGTACACACATAGTGTGCGTGTACAGACACAGTGTACATACCTGCCTACAACCCCTCTTTCCTACTCCTAAAGACAAGTTCATCTGCATGCTTTAGAGACAGAATATAGCTCAAAACTGGACACCTCACTAATCACACTGCATCTGAAGCTTGCCCAATAGTCCATTCTTGTCTGCTGAAGGAAGTAGGCTTGTGCACACATCACTGTCCCATCTGGGCACCATGGTGAGTTCCTGGCATCCGCACAATCACCCTCCTCCTCACACACAGGCTCAGCCAGCAGCATCCCTTCCAGCTAGCCCCTCTGTCCCCACCGTGCAGGAAAGCACTGTCTCTGCGGCAGCAATGGGGAGAGTATGTGGGAGGGAATGTGTTCAGAGAGCGGGAGGACAGGGGAAGCTGCCCTGGCGCCTTGGAAGTGCAGTCATCTGCCACTGCACGTCCAGGCTGCGTGCATTGGAAAGTAACACAGGAAACCAAGTCTGGAGTGAGGGGCCACTGGGCACAGGGCAGAGGGCACACCCACCCCGCTGCTGGTCAGTGGCAGCTAAAGGCATCTTTCCTTCTAAGGGTTTGAGTTCACCTTAGGTTTTACGAAGATGGCGCGCTGTAGGCCCTTTATTTTATGTGGAATGCGATATGTCAGGACTAACGGGTCTCGCTGTGCTCACAGCAGGAGGCTAACGTGAATATCCACCTTGGGAGCGCGCCTGAGTGGGGCGGGTGTGGACAGGTGGGGACGCGCACAGGGTGGACATGGACTGTGTGGACATGGGGCGGCAGATGCGGACAGACACAGGCTGTGCCCACTGCTATGCAGCCAGGGCCGTGCAGGCTGAGCCAGGTATGCTTGTCCCTACCCTGTCACCTGGCCGGCCACCACTCCACCCAACCATCTCATACAGCAAACCACGTCCTCCTCGAGGATATGCTAATACAGGTTGTCACCAAAAGGCCCAGAGAGGGACCTGGAAAGTGGCTGCGGGCTGACAGAAAGAGACATCTTCAAGCTCTGTTTCCATCTGTGCCCCTCACATGGACCCGCCCCCCAGCCTGGCTCTGCATGGAGGAGACATTTAATGAGTCATTTAATGCAGCCTAATTCCCCCATTTAGGTCGACATGTCCTTGGAGAGGCTGCATCATGCTTCCCGGGCCTTCACAGCCGTGCTCATTCTGGGGTCCTGCTGAGGCCGGGTGCACAGACAGCTCATCCTAGGACTCTGCTGAGGCTGGGTACATGGATGCTCATCCTGGGACTCTGCTGAGGCCGGGTGCACGGACAGCTCATCCTGGGACTCTGCTGAGGCTGGGTGCATGGATGCTCATCCTGGGCTCCTGCTGAGGCTGGGTGCACAGACAGCTCATCCTGGGCTCCTGATGAAGCTGGGTATACGGACAGCTCATCCTGGGCTCCCACTGAGGCTGGGTGCGCCGATAGCCCATCTGCCCCACCGCCTGGCACCAGTCTCTCTCAGGGAGTCCCCGGGGGGCAGCCAGAGCTGCCAATGCCTGCCTCAACAACAGAGCAGGACCCCCCAACAATCACTGCTTCCAGGAGGAACCCCAAGCCCAGGTTTGCCTCTGATGCTCATCATCATCAATGTATCAACCAGGTGACAGTCACATGTTCCCACAGAGACACAACCAAGTGAGAGACACCCACGCACGGTCATGCAGATGTAGGGGCTCCTGCAGGTCATCCACTCTGGGCCCCTGAGAGTTCCTCAGAGCAAAGAGAGCCCCGAACTTCAGGCGGTGACTAGTCCTGGTCAATAGGCTACTGGACCTTCCCAGCGCACACACGCAGGGCGCGCACTTGACAATCACACGTGCACACCCACCCACAAACCCGGGAAGAGCAAGAGTGGAGACACTTGCCTGCTGACAGGCTTTTCACACAAGAAGAGTCCTTAAGGTCACTCCAGAGTTCGGCTACTGTGAGTAAAGTGCCACCCAGAGCCAGATGCAAGTGAGTTTTTGCTTCTATGTTTCTCTCTTAAACAGGTCAGACAGGTCATATCATGCATAGAGGTCCTACCTTCCATGAAAGCTGGACACTAAATACCCACAAGACCCCAAGAGTTCCGGTGGGCCTTCAGCAGCTGCACAGCCGTGTCTCACCACACCCTCCTGGCTGAGCCGAGAATGCCACTAAACCCTGGGGGCCCAGGGTTCCTAACGGGAGCTGCCCTCTCAAGTTTGCAATCCCAAGTTCATTTTCCCCAGAAACACATAAACAGTCTGTGCCCCTGAAGGCTCCGCTGTCCACAGCACTGGAGAGGATGGAAACCTGACAAATGGCCAAATCAAGAAATCAAGATCACTTAGGGAAGTCAGTACTGATTTTCTGCAAGTGGCGAGGGCAGTGCAGAGCTGAGCTGCCACCAGACACATGTTCAGTTGCTGTTAATGCGACATGACAAGGCTATTTTCTCTGCCCCAGTCAGCTACTCTGCAGGTGCAAGAGACCAGGGACTGGCTGCATGGCATACGTCAGTCCATTGGAAATTAAGTATTCAACAGAGCAAAACAAACCTTGTCTTTGGTGTTGAGACACATTTTCAAAGGGGAAAAAAAGCATTTGTAGTGAAATAGCTTCACAGCAACTCCATGGGGTCAAACTCTTCCATGGCCCTGTTGGGACCAAACTCTTGTCCTAATTTCTTTCCGTTTATTTGTTTTCATTCTTTCTCCAAATTGAGATTAAGGTGTAAATAACAGACCTGCCCGCGGGAGGAGCCCTCAGCAGTCTGGGAGTCTCTGGGGAATTTCTCCCGTTCCTTTTCTCAGACTTCACCCAGTTTTTTTAAAGGACAGGAAGTGGCTCTGTCCCCTCTTTTTTAGAGAGTTGAAAAAGCCAGAGCAAAATGGTTGAAACCCTCGAATCCACGGAGTATCCTGGGGCAGAAACAGCATGCGAACTGGTCATTCTGCCATTGCCACTAAGACCCTCGGACTTTGCCGCACCTGCCGAGTAGGGGAGAGGAGACGCAGACCCCGCCCCAGAGAGGCTCCTTGCTGAGGGAGGAGCCACTCCAGATGCCAGTGAGACAGGGTGGTGTAGACACTAAGACGAGCTTCCATTAACCACGAGAAGGAGGGGTGGGACTCACACTCATTGACTTGTTAGTGGGAAGGACCAGGAGAATGCCGGGGCCCAGAGGGGAGGAGGGGCAGCGTGTAAGGCTGGGATCAGTGGGGCAAGGAAAGGAGGCCTACGGGTCCAGAGAGATCAGGCCCAGGCTGCCATCCCAGAGGGCAGTATCCAGAGGGTGGTCCCTTCTGGGTCCAGTGACCTGGGCGTGGAGCTGCTCAGCCAGGGTACTGAATAGTGTGTGTGGGGGTAGGGGTGGGGGAGACGGCACCACTCCCAGATGCCATGCTGCAGGCCTATAGTGGCTGCTCTGAGTGCCCCTGTCCACGGCTGCTGCGGTCATTCAGGGCTCTGGCCTCAGCCCTCTGCTGCCCCCTGTCTCCAGGAGGCCTCATTTACCATCACCTCCAAATGGCCACTCTCCATCCCAAAACCCCCCTCACAGTCCCAGGCACGTATTTCTAGCTTCCCACTGGTAGCCCCCATGCCTCAGACTCAACTTGGCAGAAGGTGGGCCATCGCGGTCCCAAACCTGCCCTCACTGGCATCACCAGCAGCATCCTGGCAGGGACGACAGGTACCCACACCCCAGCCCAAAGGCCGTCCCTGCCCCGGCTGTTGAGGCTACTCCAGAAATGTCTCCCCACAGGTTACTTGGAGCCTTCCACCCGGGGCCTGTATCGTACTGCACACTCACTGCAGTGACGGCTCCTGGTGTCAGAGGGGGCTTGGCATGGATGAGAGAGGACCACAGGTACATACTCACAAACACACCTGCACACACACTCACACACTCATGCACACTCACTCTCACACACTCACGCACGCCCACACACTCTCGCACATGCACTTACACACCTGTACACACACGCACACACTCTCACACACTCATGCACACTCATTCTCATACTCATGCATACTCATACGCTCTCACACATGCACTTACACACTGATACACACACTCACATGCACACACTCTCACACACGCTCGTTCTCACACACTCACACACTCTCACACATGCACTTACACACTCATGCACACACACTCTAACATGCACTCCATACTCTTGCACATTCTTACACATTCATGCAAACTCTCACACACACACACCTCTACACACCCTCACACACTCCACATGCACCCAGGTATAAAACTCGGGCCCTGTCCTGACACAGAGGGGAGGGGCACACAGGCCCAAGCAGGTACGTGGCTTCCAGCTCCCCCAGTAACCTCAAGTCGCTAACTGGGGATGTGGGGACCGAGGGCCGCACAGCTGATGCTGACACCATCCGCACAAATTAGCAAATTACAGACCAAAGAAAATAACTCTTCTCTACCAAGGCTCTTTGTGCTGGGCGGTTCTCATGCCTAAGCATGAAGGACGCATGCCCACCACCTTGCCTTCCTGGGAAGTCCTCACAGATGTCAGTGGTGCAGAGGTCCTGAAGCCCTTCAGGTCTGCACCACCCCTGGGGGACCCAGGAGCACAGCCAGGCCTCAGCTTTCCTGTGGCCCAGAAAGCTCATTCCCTGTGGCCCCGGGGCCTTACTTGATCCTCTTTCAGCTGCTGGCTCTGGCACAGAACCCAGTGCCAAGAGCACACTCACAAGTCCCCCTGCACCTCACCAGCCTATGTCTGGAACTGTGGGCACTGTCCCTGTATTCCCTGTAATTGTGGGTCCCAATAATTCCTTTGTTCCTTTTCTAACAGGGCTTGTGTTTTCTGAGGATCACCTGGGCCTTGCAGCCATGCACAGGTCCAGCCGTAATCCTGGGGCCTAGATTCCAGATGATCACACCTGGCAGTGATGTTCTGCAAATCTGATCCATGGCCACCGCCTGCCACCATTTGAACGGATCCTTGTTTCCTCAGATGATGGATCTCCCAGGACCTTCCTGGATTCTCCTCCAAATGTGGAGCTCAAAGTAGCCCACACCTGAGCTCCAGGGGGCAAAGGACACGGATGCAGGACAGCGCAGAATCAGGTTCCCTCTCTGAAGGGGTGAGCATTCCCATTGATGTCTCGCCTGCCACTGCTCACCAGCACACGTGGTGCCCGTGATGGCCCTCATCAGACTGCCAGTCTTTGCCCTGTGGCTTGGGTGCACTATGCTATACAGTTTCACATCAAGAAGGACTTAAATCACTTCGATGCCAGGAACTGTGCAAGACTTCACTTTCCCCTGTCTGTCTGACCTTTGGCTCAAGCATCACAGAATGGACTTCAGAGTGTGAAGTCCAGACAACCCCCCCATTATCGGATCTCAAGCTTCAGTTGAAAAGAAAATGGAATTTCATCCTCTCTGGGGCGCAGAGTGCGTCGTTAGTAAGCTACAGCGAGGAAGGAAGATGCACAGTGCCCTTTACGTCTGCGTTTTCATGAGCTGTGATATCACTACTTATCTTTTAGCTTGTGTAGCCAATTTCTTTTAACTGTTGGCTAAATACAAATATTTCACCAGTCCATCATCACAAAAGAAAATTAGCACTGTCAGAAAATACCACAAAGCAATACCCTGAAACTATCAAAGTTTTTTTTAACTTTACTGAAAAAAAATGGAAGATAATCTTCATAGGAACATACAATTTGCATAATTATATTGGGCTGTAGAAGAACCAGTTTGCAAAAGCTATCCCAATATGTTTTATTATGACGCTTTTAAATTTTAACTTTTGTTTATATTATATACATAACCTCTGACATCAACCAGTAAGGGTATTATTTGATTTCTCTTATAGGAACTGGTGCATGAACTTTAGAATGTTACAGCCCTGGAAAATAATTATACAAACATCCAAATAATTGAATGGAATAAGGTCTGCATCCCTAATTTTGTGTTGTTCGATAACTGCACAATAGAAGTAACATCTACCTGGGTAAATTGGTGAACAGGATGCAATAAAACACCAGGCGTGGGGGGAGGGCTTCCAGAATCCAAACCAGCCGTGCAGGCAGAGGCTGCACCATGATGTGGGCAGGCCAGGGCACTGGGTGGTTCTGCTGGTGGTCCCCGCGGGCTCGGGGCTACAGTTGTCTCACAGGGCTGTTGTTGGGGCACAATTTTGCATGTCAAATAAATGCCTGATGTGAGATGTTCCCGGGCACACGCACACCTAACAAGCATCTAGGTCACACAGAATGCTGCCTGGTCTTGTAGAAGGCTCTGGGCTGCCTTGCGGAGGGGTCAGAGGCTCTCCTTCAGCAGAGCAGGGCCCTCGGAGTCTGCACCTCCCTTTTGCTCCCTTGGGAGCTGGAGAACCCCTCTCCCTCTCCCTCTTCACCGCCTCCTGCTGCCACCCTCTGGCTTCCCCACGCACAGCTGGGTACATCCTGTGTGCAGATGGGGGTCTCACCCTCCTAGTCTGGGGACTCTCTGCTGGGCTGGGCTCTCCCGGCTCAAGGTGTGTGAACACCTGCTGGGCTGCAGAGCCAGGTGAGCTCTCCATGCTGCCAGCACTCACAGCAGGTCCTGGGACTTCTTATCTAGTCTCTTTTTCTTCATTTTTTAACCACTTTAATGAGGACTGATTGGTCTCCACAAAGATGTACACATTTAATGTTCACAACTCAATGATTTTGGGGTAAGTATAAACCCCTGAAACCATCATCACCATCCAGGCCATAAGCTCAGCCGTCTCCTTTGGAGAGACTTTGAAGGAGAGTCCAAAGTCTCCTTTGTATTTATTATTGTTTACGACAGAATCAATACAGGACCTGCCCTCCTAATAAAGTTTTAAGTTTACAGTCCAGCATTGCTGTCGCCAGGCACGGGGCTGGGGAACAGATCTCTGGAAAGCATTCATCTTCCAGATTGGGGACCTGCCCCCTCACAGTTCTTCACATTTCTCCCTCTGATTCTGTGAGCTGGCTATTTTAGGGTCCTCCCGGGAGTGATCCCATGTGGTATCTGTCCTCCTGTGACTGCCTTCCTTCCCTTAGCATGACACCCTCCAGGTTGATGGAGTTGTGGCAAATGGCAGGGTTTCCTTTTTGTAAAACTGAATGTGAGTAATAGCCATAGAGTAATGGTATAGATCACCTTTTTATTAATCTGCTCATCTACGGGCCTACGCTCTGTTTCTTAACTCCCCTTTCTTCAGATTGAAATTATATCTCTTTAAAAAATATTTCTCTGCATTTTACAATGTGTTCAGTTTCCAAGTATCTTTATACTTTTGTTATTACAGAAAATAAACAGGAGCTGGCCAGCTCCCTTTGTCAGCGGGGGAAACCATGAGAAACTGCAAACCACATTGCTAAGGTGGATGGAAGACGGAGAAGGTGGGAGACCCCGGCCCAGGTTCCCAGGTGTGAGAAGGTGGGAGACCCCGGCCCAGGTTCCCAGGTGTGAGAAGGTGGGAGACCCCGGCCCAGGTTCCCAGGTGTGAGAAGGTGGGAGACCCCGGCCCAGGTTCCCAGGGTGGTTTTAGACGGTCCTTGGCCGAGCACGCGGCCACTGCCGTCTTTACCTCAGTCAAGCAAGGATGGGAACATGTAAGTGGGTCCACACCCCTGCCAATGTTTCTCAAAACCATTGCAATTCTGTATTTTGAGGAACTATGCATTATCTAAAGAACAATAAAACATATATTCTCAATAGCTCATATAATAAGACGATTCAAAATCCTGCTTGGACAAGCTACATGCTCATACTTAGCTTTTAAACAAAGGCTTAAAAATGGGGGGAAAAGCAAATTTAAAACTTTCAAAAAAAGAAAATACACGACAACAACAACAACAAAAACATTGTATGCACCATAGAATATTTTTAATTTTTCCCTTGGCAGGGAAATTTTCCAAAGAAAAAAATTATTGGGAAGGCTCTTTACTCCAACTACCATTAAAAGAAAAACAAACTGAATTAGTTTGTACAAATTACAGAGCTGTGAAGCTGAGCTTCCTTTATTGAAAACAGGGATTAACTGGCATACGTGAAACTGTTTTTTCACCCAAGTTGCACATCTCTTTTTACAGCCAAATGAGGAGTGATCGGTCTGTGACAACACAGCCTACCTAGCTGTCAGCCTCACCAGTTCCCATGTACAAATCTTGGCAGTTCTGAGGTTTCTGCCAGGCCCATGGAGCCTCTGTCTGGAAGGTTCTCTCCCACCCCAGATATTGCCATCCTGGGTGTCGGCACCTGGTCCTGGTCTGGACCCTGCCCTGTTCCTTACAGCCCTTCACCTCTCTGGCCCTTCACCATGTGCAGGGCTCAGCCTCTGACCACTGTCGGTGCTGGAGTCCCTCCGGCCACATCTGCTGCCCATAACCATCTCAGTTAGACAGTTAAAAGCCAAGAGATGGCTGCTTTTATCTTACCTTTTTCTTCCTTTTGTTACGTATCAGTTCTTAATGCTACAGAATAGCCTTGATTTTATTTGCATAGAAACTTATAAGAGGTGATTTGACCAGAAAGTACGTACTAATCCCATCCTATGCAAGTTCATTCCTTGGAGCTGCAGTGGATCTACCCTGTCCCTCAGTGGCCAGGACTTTAAATGGAGCGGCAGTCTGCACTGACTTCAAGTATCCGTGGATTTGGACACAGCCAGTTCTATTGTCCTTTTCTCCCAGAACAGGGAAATTCCAGACTAGGAATTTGTTCTTCAATTGGAATAAATGGCTGGGGGCTGGGTCAGTTGGTGCACGATCCCCCACCCCCAGTCATTTGCCGCATGTTGTATACAAGCTGTGTACTTCCCAGGAAGAGGGTCATCTGTCATGTTCTCAGGTCAAAACACGTGCCAGCAAGGATCAGCATTCTTGCCCATGTTGGCCACCAAGAGGTAAGTGTTACAAACAAAGTCTTAAATCTGGCTGCTGAATGCTCACGCTGGGTCTCTGGGAAGGTCCCAAAGGGACAGCCCTTGATGGACAACCCAGCCCGAAGGTCACGACAAAACAGCTACCATGGCTGAGAAGTGTGGCCTGGCTCAGCGGGGCCTGGTTAGGTTTGCGCTGGTTCCCTTTCATACCATATGAAGTGTTTGCGTCTCCTACCGTGCCAATGCACAGTACTCCACTCAGGCACACTCAAACAGCAAAAATCTTAAGGCATAACAAACCCTGTGGCATTTCTGCAAACATCTTGAATTTTACATTGCTTTGTTCTCTTGCCACTGCACAAAAATATCAGCTTGGCACCCGGGAGCCCCATGGAGATGTGAATATTAAGGATCATACTGAAGCTCGCAGTGCTCCATTATTCAACTTCTCAAGGGCAAAGCACAGCTTCACGCAGAAGCGTAAACAAAAAGCACCACAAACCCACACACTTCTGAGCTCACAGCTGTTTTCACCCCACGGCAGCCGCAGAAGCGGGGCTGCTAATGGAGAACACATCATGGGGCCACAGTTGGAAGGGCACCAAGTGCAACTCCCCACAAGCTGCCTTCGCCGATACCTTATTCATAAACTCAGCCCTGGTTCTGTTTATGGCTCAAGGGCTGTGAGGGGGAGACCCGGAACCTCAGAGGGAGATATCATGAGGGCTGTGGGCTGTCCTCCAGCAGGATGTCACAGGGAAGCCCGAGGCAGGGGAGGCTTCTGGTTCTTCTGCCACAGGGAGCCTGCCCAGGGCCTCCCTCCAGAAGGGGTTAGAAAACAGAGGCAGGGAGGGGCAGGCAGGAGCCCCTACAGGGATGCTGCCCTATAAACAGAGGCTCAAGGCCAGACTTCTGCCCTGCCAAAGAGGACTCCCCACCTCCTAGAGACACCCCACCTACTTCTGAACTTTCAGAACCCCCCCCCCCAAAATCCACGTGTTTCTGAGGCAGCGAAATTCCATTTCAGGCACTCACATGAGCTGGTATCTTGGTTCAAATTCCCTCAAAATAAAGGCAGCTATGTGGGAACAGATCCTAGGGTGCAGGGGGAGTGGAGGGGTGGAGGACCCAGGAAGGTCACACAACAGATCCTACGGTGCAGGGGTCAGGAAGGGTGCATGACCCAGGAAGGTCACACTCGAGGTCTCTGCTCCAAGTGTCAGAGTCCCTAGAACCACCTACCTGGAGCCCACATGGCCCCACCATTTATCCTTCTTCCTTTCCCCACTGGGGACACCTGATGACTCCAGGTTGCTTTTACCAACTCCCACAGCAGTGAGCAGGCCCCAAGAGCCACACAAAGGATACACGCTCCTTAGGTGGTCGCTGGGACCAGGCAGGGCTGAGCTCTGCAGAAGCGCCCGCTGCAGCTGATGCCAGAGCCAGCCTGGGGGCTACAGCCAGCAGAGCATGACAGTAGCCCCGCTCACGCACCTGCTCGCTGGCCTCATCTTCCCAGTTTCCCTGCTCTCAGCCACCCAGACACTGTCCAAATAGAATATGAAGAAGAGCCAGGCCCAGACTGTGGACCCCAGAGCATGGCAGACCAACTCGTTACTGCCAGAGTGAGGACATGGGGCAGCCTCACACCCACGGAGGTCTGGACCGCAAGGTGGGCGGGCAGGTGCAGGAGCCACCCGCACCCCTCACAGAGGCCCCTGTGCCCCGCGGAGCACCCTCCCCACACCTTACCCCTGGAGGCCCAGCACTGCGAGTCAGTGATGGAGGATGTGACAGAAGCTGCTCCAGCACGGGGGATTCTCCGGGAGGAAACAGTAGATCACGGAATCCTTCAGGGTGAAGGCCGACTACAAGTCACGACTGCGCAGGGTGCCTGCCCTTCCACCCTGAGTGCACCAGTTCCCACAAGTCAAACTCTTAGCTTTTTGAGGTGGGAAGTCCCTGGGTGGCATAGACCCTGATTGCTGGAGACCCTCAGTCTGGCTCCTGCGGGAAAGGAACCCAAGGGTCCCAGCAGCCCTCAGCCCCCGTCACACAGGCCCCCAAGGGATGAATACGTGAGCACCCCTATGTGGGGCATGGCCAACACTGATGTATAATGAAAAGAAAAACTTAAATCTGAAAGTCCGGGCAGACCCTGGTGTGGCCACCATTCAGAGTCAGCACCGTGCCGGTGCTCCCGGCGCTCCCTGGGGCTGAAGGCAGACGCCCCCCACCACCTCCTGCAGTGACCAGGTTGGTGCCCAGCCCACTCGCCAGCCTTCTTAGAGATAAAGGAGTGATGGGTACTGGACACCCACCAGACCCAGGCTGAGGGGCGAGGTCCAGGAGAGGCCAGGAAAGTTGGGAGTTGGGAAGGGGGTGGTTCCCCTAGCAAATGCCAGGAGCCCCCATGCCTGGCCCCCAATGTGGCCAACCCTGTGGATGCCAAGCCAGACTTGCAAATATAATTCATTCAAATGTGTCACTTTTGGAATACATGAATATCTGAACGAAATCAAAGCAGATGGACCAGTGAGTCCTGAGAGGGCTGACAAAGCCAAAGGCCATCAAGCTGAGGCCGTGGGGACCGACCTCCGTCAGGGTGGAGTGGCTTGGGCACCCCGCGGTCAAGCCACCCTTGCAGGGCAGATGGCTCCCTCAAGAGCACCCAGCCAGTCTGCTCGCCTGCAGGGTGGGGGCACAAATGCAGTGTTCACAGAGCAGCTGATGGTGTGGGCTGGGAGCATGGGGGTGCCCCCAGCACCACCCACAGCCCCTGGCAGCTAGGCCCAGGGAAGAGGGTAGAGAAACGTTTGTGCAAGGCACAGTGGTAAGCAGAGGACAGCAGCCACCACAGCCAAGATGAGAGCAGAGGTGACAACGCCAGGGCATCAGGGGGCTGGCTGCCGAGGGGCAGTACCACATTTCTGCCCACGGCACCCCCGGTAAGAACCAGCCCCTTCAAGGACACTGCTCTACACCAGGAGAGGGAGGTCCATGCAGGTGCACAGCTCAGCTGAGGCCGGCACCGGGCAGTGGCGGGATCTGAGCCAACCATGTTAGACTCTGGGCCTTCCTGGCCCTGGGTGGTGCCACCTCCTTGTAGCTGGAAGTGCCAGCAGCCCTGCTTAGAGATGTGATGCTCACTAGGGACCCTGGGGGAGAGGCAGGCAGGTGAAAGTGGATCCAGGAAAAGCGTAGAAATCCTTCTGAGAAATTTGACCATGGCAAGGAAGGCTGACCTTGGTGGAGGAGAGCCAGCGAGCATTTTCCATTCTGATGCTACATGACTGAGCATATCTAAGGCCAAGAGCAAGGACTGGGCCAGAGGTAGGAGTCCAAGGGGTAGGATGGCGAGAAGGGAACGGAAGCCGTAGAAACCGGAGTCCAGACCACCCTCCGGGGCCTGGCCCAGCCAGCAAGGGCCTCTGCATCCGGGCCAGAGGAAGGAGCAAGGACACAGACAGTGCAGAGAGGCTGCCGGGCGGCCAGAGGGCAGCTTGGATTTCCTGTGAGAAGCAGGAAGGGAAAATTCAACTGGTCCTGAGTGTCAGAGCTGAAGAGATCAGAGATGTCGCAGTTGGAGAGGTCAGAGATTGGAGAGGAAAGGAAAAGATTTGAAGAAGCCCTTGCAGGGAAGAGGAGAAAGCCCTGGCTGGAGGACGGCAACGCCATTACCCAACAGTTCCCAGGGCCAGGTGCAGTTAGAGATGCTGAATTTATTAAACATTTATTATTTATACCACCACCTACTTCCATACCAAACCTGAAACAGCTCACAATAATAGGCACAAATTCAGATGAAATTTACCCACAAGAATAAGAAGGTGAGGGTGGGAGAGGGAGGGAGAAGGTGTAACAAATGGCAAACTGGAGCATGACATTGAACTTCCTGTGTTCTGAGACAATGACAGAAACCTCGCTATCCGTATCTGCATAAGATGCCTCCTTATCCTTGAACACCAAGAGCAGCTTGCTGTATGTGTGTTGCTGCTTTTAAGAAAATTATTACAGAACTTAAATAGCAATACTAGAGAATCCTGTAATACAGGAGAAGGAAACATGTCCCAGATTTCCACGTGCAGCCCTCTACAGGAGACCCGAGGCATGGGGGGACAGGTGCATCTCTGGAGGGACCTCCAGAGGAGGGAAACATTCCCCAGATTCCCACGTGCAGCCCTCTACAGGAGACCCGAGGCATGGGAGGGCAGGTGCCTCTCTGGGGGGACTTCCAAAGGAGGGAAACACGCCCCAGATTTCCACGTGCAGCCCTCTACAGGAGACCCGAGGCATGGGAGGGCAGGTGCATCTCTGGGGGGACCTCCAGAGGAGGCAAACACACCCCAGATTTCCACGTGCAGCCCTCTGCAGGAGACCCAAGGCATGGGAGGGCAGGTGCATCTCTGGGGGGACCTCCAGAGGAGGGAAACACGCCCCAGATTCCCACGTGCAGCCCTCTGCAGGAGACCCGAGGCATGGGAGGGCAGGTGCATCTCTGAGGGACCTCCAGAGGAGGGAAACACGCCCCAGATTCCCACGTGCAGCCCTCTGCAGGAGACCTGAGGCATGGGAGGGCAGGTGCATCTCTGGGGGGACCTCCAGAGGAGGGAAACATGCCCCAGATTTCCACGTGCAGCCCTCTACAGGAGACCTGAGGCATGGGAGAACAGGTACATCTCTGGAAGGACCTCCAGAGGAGGGAAACATGCCCCAGATTTCCACGTGCAGCCCTCTACAGGAGACCCGAGGCATGGGAGAACAGGTACATCTCTGGAAGGACCTCCAGAGGAGGGAAACACGTCCCAGATTTCCACGTGCAGCCCTCTACAGGAGACCCGAGGCATGGGAGAACAGGTACATCTCTGGAAGGACCTCCAGAGGAGGCAAACACGCCCCAGATTCCCACGTGCAGCCCTCTGCAGGAGACCCGAGGCATGGGAGGACAGGTGCATCTCTGGAAGGACCTCCAGAGGAGGGAAACATGCCCCAGATTCCCATGTGCAGCCCTCTACAGGAGACCCGAGGCATGGGAGAACAGGTACATCTCTGGAAGGACCTCCAGAGGAGGGAAACATGTCCCAGATTTCCACATGCAGCCCTCTACAGGAGACCTGAGGCATGGGAGAACAGGTACATCTCTGGAA
Organism: Nycticebus coucang; assembly: GCF_027406575.1. Classification (NCBI taxonomy): domain Eukaryota; kingdom Metazoa; phylum Chordata; class Mammalia; order Primates; family Lorisidae; genus Nycticebus; species Nycticebus coucang. The sequence goes on along the minus strand of NC_069782.1, from coordinate 158,380,540 downwards.
GGACCTCCAGAGGAGGGAAACACGCCCCAGATTTCCACGTGCAGCCCTCTACAGGAGACCCGAGGCATGGGAGGGCAGGTGCATCTCTGGAAGGACCTCCAGAGGAGGGAAACATGCCCCAGATTTCCACGTGCAGCCCTCTACAGGAGACCCGAGGCATGGGAGGGCAGGTGCATCTCTGAGGGACCTCCAGAGGAGGCCAACACGCCCCAGATTCCCACGTGCAGCCCTCTGCAGGAGACCCGAGGCATGGGAGGGCAGGTGCATCTCTGGAGGGACCTCCAGAGGAGGCCAACACATCCCAGATTCCCATGTGCAGCCCTCTACAGGAGACCCGAGGTATGTGAGGGCAGGTGCATCTCTGGAGGTATCTCCAGAGGAGGCCAGTGTCCCCGGTGGCCATTCCAGGATCTTGCACAGTCCAGAGGACACAATACAGAGCTGTTTCTAGACACCTCTCTAGGAAACAAAAGCTGTAATATGCAAAGACATCATGCCCTTGACTTGAAATCAAAGACAGAAACCAACTCATACTAGAAGAAGAGATGGCTCCATCACCTTCTATGCCAGTGCTTATTAACAAATACAACTTAAATACCAGAGAAACTGATAATGAGACCCATTGAGAGTATAAATTTAAAACATGAACTTCAAGGCTTGGCACCTATCGCTAAGTGGTTAGGGCACTGGCCACATACACCAGGTCTGGCAGGTTCAAATCCAATCTGGGCCTTCTAAAAACAATAATGACAACTGCAACAAAAAAGATAGCTGGGCATTGTGGCAGGCGCCTGTAGTCCCAGCTACTTGGGAGGTTGAGGCAAGAGAATTGTTTAAGTCCAAGAGTCTGAGGTTGCTGTGAACTGTGATGCCATAGTACTCTACCGAGGGCAACATAGTAAGACTCTGTCTCAAAAAAAACATGACCTTCTAGCCCCATCCCTGAAGATTCTGATTACACAGTAGAGGTGATGGTGATAATGATGAAAATGACAACAGAACAAAGACATTGTCAACAGCTAGCATGGCTCGATGGCTTCCTGCGTGCTGGTCCTTCACACACCCCCACTTTACAGGTGGGGAAACTGAGCACATCTTTATTTGGAGCAAGGTGTCCAGGGGAATTAACAATCATTTGAGTCTGAAGACAAACTGCTCTAGTCTCTCTCTCTCTCTCAACACGGTGCCCATAGCAACTTCTGAAGAAAATGGAAGGGCTGTCCAATATCAATTAAGACATTAACAACATTTACCTATGCGGGCATCACTCACGATCATCAGTGACGCCAACAGTCACACATTTTTCCAGATAGGAAGACAAATTATTATAAAGAAGAAAAACACCTAAATCTTGGCATATTAAGGCGCAGGCCTGTAAGAGGGCAACGTAAGCTAACGTGGATGTTCTCTGAGAAGGAGAAAGAATGAAAAGTATTAATTCTTATTCCACTTATAAGTCATTACTGTAAGGACAAAGGTTGGCTAAAATATGTTTATGAAATAACCTAAATAATCAACTATGGGGATTAGTTAAAATCTATACAGATTTTAAAACAATGTTCTAGAAGTATACTCACATATATTTATCAAAAGAGAAATTAGGTCCTAATATATTAACAGGAAACAATATTAACAGATTATAAAGCAAGGTGTTGAGGTTTATTCCCAGCAGGAAGTAGCAGGTTGCAGCCATCCAGTGATCCCACTGCCACCACAAGAACAAAAGCAGATAAATCACTGAACGTCGTATCTTTAAAACAGCAGAGACCTGTGGTGGCAATAATGTCTAGATGAGCAAATACAGCAGAGAGGGGCTGTCCCTCATGGGCCCCATGACTGCCAGGAGCCCTCTCTAGTGGGGCGTCTGTGCACTGGGGCAGTTTGAGCATTTGATGTGGCCTCCACAGAGAGACTTTAATTGGAAAAGGAAAAAGCTGTCAAGATGATCAAAATGTAGAAAAGGCAAAAAACAAAAACAAAAAATCAACCCACCATCAGTTGAAGTCCTCAGATGTCTGCTAAGTTCTGGGCAATGCAGCAGGCTGGGGGCTGGGGTCAGACACCTCTGCTAGGTAGACGGAGATCCTCCACTATTATTGAGTTTTCAGAGTCATGTTTCCACTACCAGAAGGGGGGACAACCTAAAACACACAGTATCTCACACAGGACAAATGCTGACTTTGAAGCTGGGGTGTAGGGGAGACCGAGACCCAAGCCTCTGAGGGCAAAAGCGCATGTCCCATAGTGTTTCAGAGCTAAGGACACACACCTGCCAGAGATTCTGCCCTTTGCAACATGGTTCAACATGGGTGAATCTGGCAGGCACTGTGTTGAATGAAATATGTGGACATAAAAATATTTCATGATTTCACTCATATGTGTAATCTATAAAAGTCAAAAATATATGGTGCCCCATGAATGTACAGAGCTATGATTTAATAAAAAAAGAGAGAGAGAGAGAGAGAAGAGGGTATTTGAGCAATAAAGCTTGAAGAGAGTGGAATGGTGGTTACAGGGAGATGAGGCAGCAGACACCAAAGGCAGAAATGTACAGGTGTGTCAGGCAAGTCGTTCGAGAGACTAACATGTGCCTTACTGACTGTAGTTAATAATGTCATATTGCGGCTCAGCACCCATAACTCAGTGGTTACGGTGCCCGTCACATACAACAAGGTTGGCAGGTTCGAACCTGCCCCAGCCAGCTAAATAACAATGACAACTGCAACAAAAAATAACCAAGCGTTGTGGCAGGCACCTGTAGTCCCAGCTACTTGGGAGGCTGAGGCCAAGAGAATCGCTTGAGCCCAAGAGTTTGAGGCTGCTCTGAGCTGTGATGCCATGGTGCTCTACCTAAGGCAACAGCTTGAGACTCTGTCTCAAAAATACAAATAATAATAATGTTGTATTGTATACTGGAAATTCTCCAAGATAGTTGACTCCAGGTACTCTGACAACACCAAAAAAAAAAAAGATGTAACTATGAGAAAATGAATCTATTAACTTGCTCAACTGTAGTAATCATTTCATTATAGTACATATGTACAGAACATGCTGTGTGCCTTAAATATTAACATATACAACAGGAAAGAAGCAGCAGAAGACTAACAGCTAATCCCTGTGCAAGAACAACGAAGCAGCAAGCAGGGAAACAGCACCCTCACACGTGAAAAAGACCCTGCACACCTTAGAAAGATAAAGAATATTATAAAAAAAAAAGTTGTACCAAGGAATTCAAAAACTTAGATGAAAAGAATAAACTGTTTTAAGACAATGGAAGGACATTTGTAAAATGCTGAAAGAAAAGACAATCTCAACTAAAAATGTGGTGCCAAGGGAAAAATACTTCAAAACGAAAGGTGAAATAAAGATGTTTCAAACCAATAAAAACCGAAAGTATTTGTTGCTAGAAAACCCACGCTACAAGAAACACTAAAGGGGGTTTTCAGTGGCAGAAAGAAAACGGTCTGAGATGCAGCTATGGAGATACACTCAACAACGAGCACGCAAAGCATGAGTGGTGAGTAAACCCAAATATCCCTGCCACAGCAGCGAGGAACCACATCTGGACTTACGACACATGGACAAGTAAACGCAGGACAATAATAGCACAAAGTGTGGGGACATGTAAATGGAATTAAAACTGCCAAAAGCTCAAATATTCGCAGGGAAGTGAGGAAGGACTGAAGCCGGCCATCGGGGAGGAAGGAAGTGTGCTGTGATCTCCAGAGTAACCGCTAAAACCGTGCCACAGAAATGAGCATGCAGGAAACAACGTGGATGATAAACAAAGACTTGATTCATCCAGAGAAAAGCAAGAAAGGAGGAGGAGAAGATGGGAAAAATTGAACACATAGTAAGATAAAATGCCTGAAACCAACCAACTGCATCAGTATTTACGTTAAACGTAAATAGAATAAACACTTCAATTAAAAGAGAAAAATTGTCAGACTAGATAAAAAGATTAAAACCAGGTACACGCCTTTTACAAGAAACACACTTTAAATATAAGAATGGGAAAATATATACCATGTAAACTCCAATGGAAAGACAGTTGATTTGGCTGTATTAGTGCAAATTACACATGTGTAATGTCAGATTATGTCCCCTTCCACACTACTAGAGAAATTTTGGAACATCTTACGTTGATAAAGAACTTCACTTTAATTTTAACAACTTAAAAATTAAATGTATTTGCATAATTGTATATTAATAAATACAGCTTCAAAATGTAGAAAACAAAAGGGCGGCACCTGTGGCTCCAAGGAGTAGGGCATCAGCTCCATATACCACAGGTGGTGGGTTCAAACCCATCCCCGGCCAAAAACTGCAAAAAAAAAAAAATAAATAGAAAACAGAAAAATTAATAGAACTAAAAGGACGCAGAGGCAAATCTACAATCAAAATTGAAGATTTAGCACACTATTCAGTGATTGCTTAAAGAGGCAAAAATTTAGTAAGGATATAGATTTGAATGTGCAGGACCCAACTAGGATAGTCTAACTCTGCACACAACCACAGAAGAATATACATTCTTTTTAAGTGTACATGGAATGTTTACCAAAATAAACCAATATACTAGCCATAGAGCAAGTCTTAACACATTTCAAAAAATAAGAATCTTACAGAGGATATTATCTGATGACAAGGAAATAAAACCAAAAAAATAACATAAAGATTTTTAAAAGGGCACAAATGTTTGGAAGTTAAAAAACAATAACCTATGGGTAAGGATTAAATTGCAAAGGAAAATATTTTGAAGTAGACAATAATAAAAATACGAAAATTAAAAATTGTGGCACAACATGAAAATGGTGCTTAGTGGGAAACTGATAACCCTAAGTGTATGTATCGGAGGAGCAGATGAAGAAATAATTAAAGTCCACTATTAGATGTTGCAGGAAATAAAAAAAAGAGCAGGGATCAGGGAGATGAAATGCAGACATACAGTGAGAAAATCAAAGCCAAATTATAGTATTTAGCTCTATTAATAAAACTGAAAACCTCCCAGCAAGAACAATGAAGCAAAAAGAGAAAGAAAGACACTATCACGGATGGAAGGGGCTGACCAGGACCTTGCAGACCTCAGAAAAAGACAGAGAGCTACTATCATGAATGTAAGGGGCTAACCAGGACCCTGCAGACCTCAGAAAGAGAGAGAGAGCTGCTATCATGAATGAAAGGGGCTGACCAGGACCCTGCAGACCTCGGAAAGAGACAGCAAGCTGCTATCATGGATGGAAGAGGCTGACCAGGACCCTGCAGACCTCAGAAAGAGAGAGAGAGCTGCTATCAAGAATGTAAGGGGCTGACCAGGACCCTGCAGACCTCGGAAAGAGAGAGAGAGCTTATCATGAATGAAAGGGGCTGACCAGGACCCTGCAGACCTCGGAAAGAGAGAGAGAGCTGCTATCATGAATGAAAGGGGCTGACCAGGACCCTGCAGACCTCGGAAAGAGACAGCAAGCTGCTATCATGGATGGAAGAGGCTGACCAGGACCCTGCAGACCTCAGAAAGAGAGAGAGAGCTGCTATCAAGAATGTAAGGGGCTGACCAGGACCCTGCAGACCTCGGAAAGAGAGAGAGAGCTTATCATGAATGAAAGGGGCTGACCAGGACCCTGCAGACCTCGGAAAGAGAGAGCGAGCTGCTATCATGAATGTAAGGGGCTGACCAGGACCCTGCAGACCTTGGAAAGACAATAGAAGACACTAGGAAAAATGTTACACCAAGAAATTTGAAAGCTTAGATGAAGAGGGTAAACATTGGAGGGAACACAGCCTACAGAAAAGAAAAAAAGGAAGAAAAAGAACCTGGCATGATTAGATTGTTTCTTGCTGCTCAATTTATAATGGCCAAAATGTGGAAACAACCTAGTGCCCACCAACCCGGGAATGATGACCATGGAATACTATTCAGACATGAACAGATGGAGACTTTACATCTTTTGTATTAACCATGGAGTTGAAACACATTATTCTTAGTAAAGTATCACAATAATGGAGACCAAATATCCAATGTACTCAATACTAATGTGACCACAGTAGACAAACTAATACACACCCACAAAGGAGAAAGACGCGATTCAATTCAAGGTGAGCGGAGGGGCATGGGCAGGGGGTTGGTGTGCTCCCACCTAATGGGCCCAAGGCAAGGATATGTGCCATTCCTCCTGGGTTAACACAACTACAACAGGGACCTACCTAACAAATGCAAACACTGTAACCTAACTGTTTGTACCCTCATATTAATCTGAAATTTTTTAAAAAGAAAAACAACTTGGGCAGCACCTGTGGCTCAGTCGGTAGGGCACCGGCCCCATATACCAAGGGTGCGGGTTCTAAACCCGGCCCCGGCCAAACTGCAACCAAAAAATAGCTGGGCGTTGTGGTGGGCGCCTGTAGTCCCAGCTGCTCGGGAGGCTGAGGCAGGAGAATCGCTTAAGCCCAGGAGCTGGAGGTTGCTGTGAGCTGTGTGATGCCACGGCACTCTACCAAGGGTAATAAAGTGAGACTCTGTCTCTACAAAAAAAGAAAAAAAAGAAGAACAACTTGAGCAAATAAGTAAAAAAAAAAAAAAAAAGAAAAAGAAGCAAGTATGAAAATCCAGCTGTCATCTGCTAAGCCAAACATGAAAAAGACTCGCAAAAATGTAAGACAATAATTATTCTTCTTACTGAAAAGAAACTATCATGAAGGAATATCGCTCTATTATCTGTTTTTTGAAATGGAATCAACAGGGAGAAACTTTCTCATAAAGAAAAACCAGGTAGGGTCACTGCTGAATTTCTCCAAACCTTTAAAAATAATTATACCCATCTTAAAATAGATTTTCAGAAAAGAGAAGGGAACATTTTCCAATCAATTTCATTTATAGGCCAATATCTTTCATGACACAGGCACAAAAATCCATCCCCCACCCCCTGCCAAAAATAGCAATTTTAGTTTAGGGATAGTGAAAACAGAATCTATCATAACCAAATGGATTTATTTCAGGAATACAAGATTAACATTTAAATACAAGCATCATTCATCACATTAACACAGTAAAAGAAAAACCATAGGCTTACCTCAATAGATACAAGAAAGCATTTGATAACATTCAATACCCGTTCGTTATTAAAATACTCAGAAAACTGGTACTAAAAAAGGCCTCCCTGAAAATAATGTTTATTTTTTTTTTAAAAAAGCTTACAACTATATGTCAAAATAGCTAGGAAAGAAGATTTTAAATGTTCCCAACATGATGGATATTCCAAATCCTACTGATCATTACAGGTTGTTTACATGTATTAAAATATTACCTGTACCCCCCACATATGTACCGTTATCATGTTTCAATAGCAGCAGGCTTGATATTAATAGTGCCCACTCCCCCCGGGCTTGGGATACTCAGGGCCATCACTTCCATCAGATACTATGCTAGAAATACTAGACCAGAGGAACAAGCAAAAAGAAATAAACATAATAAAGGTTGGGGTAAAGAAATGCAGACGTTATAGTCCATGAAAAACATAATTACATAAATAGAAAACTCAAAATAATCCACAAATAAAACTCTTAGAAGTAACAGGTGAATTTAGAAAGCTCACCAGAAGCATGGTCAATATAAAGAGTCCATTTGGTTTCTATACCCTAGCAACAAAACCTAGAAAAAAAAATTAAACACTGTTTAAAACAGCATCAGAAAATCCAATCGCTATGAATAAATATATTTTTTCAAGTGCAAGTCATCTATGTGAAAAACTATAAAACCTCATTAAAATAAAGACAATGTGAGTACGTGGAGAGAGGGTCCTTGCTCATGGATCAGAAAATTCATTATTTAAAAAATGTCAGCTCTTTGGCGGCACCTGTGGCTCAGCGGAGTAAGGCACCAGCCCCACATGCTGGAGGTGGTGGGTTCAAACCCAGCCCCGGCCAAAAACTGCAAAAAAAAAAAATGTCAGCTCTAGGCAGCGCCTGTGGCTCAAAGGAGTAGGGCACTGGCCCCACATACCGGAGGTGGTGGGTTCAAACCCAGCCTCAGCCAAAAAAAAAAAAGTCGGCTCTTTCCAAATGGACCACCAGATTCAATGCAACCCCTATCAAAATCCGAACCCTTTCATGAAAACCCCTATTTTCATGAAAGTTGACACTTTCTAAGATTTACATGCAAATCCAAGACCTGGAAAAGCTGAGTCATGAAAAGCAGTAATCTTGAACTCTCAGATCTCAGGGACGGGCTACAAACCGGAGCCATGGAGACCGTGTGGTATTTCTGCGATGACGGATCAATAAACAGTAAGAGAGAAGAGAAAACAGAGACACGGCATATGCACTGTGAGAAAGCCACCCAAGTTCCGTGGGGACGAGGCAGTGGCTCAACTGCACACCCACAGAGCAGGGAGTACCAAAAACTTTTACATCTGCTTCAAACTGTGGCCAAAATAAAGTTTATTATAGATCTAAAGGCAAAAGGTAAGACAAAGTTTCAAAAGAAAAATATAGAAAGATGTTTTCATCAGCATTAGTAGGAAAATATTTCTTATAACAAAAAAGCATTAACAGAAAGAAAAAAACCTGATAAATTAGACATACTAACATTAAGGAACTTTATTTTTTACAAAAATCGCCATTAAGTGAATGAAATCTTGAAAAACATATATCCAGAAGTAAACTCATATCCAGAATATGTAAAGAATGCTTGCAAATCAGTAATCAAAATATACTTAATGTTTTTAGAATGGACAATTAAACAGGCAAATCACAAAGAGGATCTTCAAGCAGCCAATACACACTCAAAAAGTTCCCAACATATTTACCAAAGTGTGCCTGTTAAAACCACAATGAAATACTTATTCCACTCACAAAAATGACATAAAGTTAAAAGAGAAGAATTTGTGAAATACGGAACAATTAGAACTCAGAAAACTCTTTACCATCTGTCAAAGCTAATCATGCACATGCGTACCTTTCACGACCAAGTGATGTTTCTCTAAAGCAGGTACCCAAGAGAGATGAGAACGTCTGTCTCCAGAGAGGCCTGAGCAGGGATGCTCGCAGCCACCAGGATCGCAGGCGCCCGAAATATGCAAAAACAGAATAGACAAGTTGTGGAGTACTTATACAACAGAATACAACAGGGCAATTTTAAAAAGCGACTTTTACACAAAAAGACAGGGTTAAACCCCGCAGGTGCACACCACAGAGGGCCTAAGTGAGATTCCACACGTAAGAAGCTCTAGGCCAGGCAAAACCAATTTTTGGTGACGGAAGTCAGAACAGTGGTTACCACGGTGACATCCTCTTTGTCTCTGGAAAAGGGTTTTAATGGAGCCTTGTAGGGGGCTGGGTGTTTGTTACCTTTGGGTGGGTGGCAGTTGCATGGGTATATCCTTACATGAAAATGGAGCATACTGTGCACTTCAGATCATGTACTTTGCTCTGTGTGTGTGTATACATACAGCGCGCACACACACACACACACACACACACACTGCTCTTTCTCTTTCAACAGAAGTCCCTCAGAACAAGACAGAAGGTCCTCAGGGTCACCAGCTGGTCTGATGTCACAGCGCTGACCATGGTGCCAGGTTCACAGCAAAAACAAAGAAAGCCCTTTTTATTGCCACCCTCGCTGGTGGTGCCCGCACAGTCACTCCTCCTTGATGTCTGGCTCACAGGCTTCCCCCCACGTGGGGGATGTCACCAGAGGGGTGAGTTACATCCACTGTGTGTTTACTAGAGCAGGTAATCTTATTTCTCATCACCACTTTATTTCACTTGGATCCTCATGCTTTTTCCTTCACTCCTTCTTAAAGCCAGAAGCAGTCACTCTACATCTTGGCCTGTACAATTAACCATTAAGGACTCAGAACATTTCTTGGACCTGTGGAATTGCAAATGGTATTGTCACTTTACATGCTGGTCACATCAGAGAGGGTGCGTTAACCCAAGGGCTGCCAGTTAAGGTTACTGAATTATGCGTTTTCTGAATCATTTCAACAAGAAACCTTAGCCTTCGTGTGCCTTTGAGCTTGATGGAAGAGCAAAGCGCTGAAAGTCTCACACAGGTTGGAGAACTGTATTTATCAACTTTCTATAAAGCACCAAAAGCCAATGAACCAGTCCCTCTGATCTGATTACAAGCCTCAAATTTAGGATCTGTACTTCCTTTATACAAAATCTAGTTACAGAACCTCATAAATCTTTAAAGAAGTCATACATTAAGCCTTTTAAAAATATATATGGTATTTTTAGGGCTGCAGATTTCATTTTGAAGCACAGATCAATAAAGAGCGGCACTGCCATGAGCTTTTGCATAAGTTAAAAAAGGGGGAAATCAGCACATTTAACAGGAAAATATGAGCTTCATCACCAGTCGCTAATTGTAGATGAGATTAAGGCGGCAGTAATCGGCGGCAGCCCTGGTGCCCTCCGCGACTCGCTCCACACGGAGAGCAGAGATAAATGCAAAAGCAAACACGGCAGACACCTCAGACAGATGCATCACACCCCATCAGGCCCGCAGTTAATCACTGGTGCCCCCAAAGCTGCTTAATTATGGCAACCAAGAAAAGCAGCACAAAATTATGCAGTTTAAAAGGTTTCAATCAGAATGATGAATGGCGGTCTTTGGGTAGCTTGTTCACATGTTTAGAAACTTGTTTTTTTCTCAAAAGAAAAAAAAACAAAGGTCAGCAGACCCCTGAAGACTTTCCAGCTGGAAATCCCCAGCTGAGTAAAACCAAAGAGCATCCCATGGAATTAACTCGGAAGGCGGCAGGGAGCACGGGGATCCAGAGAGAGGCACCCTGGGCTCGGCTAGCCCAGCCCTGACACCCCAGGTCGCACTGCTCAGGCCTCCCCAGGACCCTCACTCAGGACAAGTCACTCCCCCACCCCAAAACCTCCCTCAAGATTTTTTGGCAACTCATTAATTGAAATGAAAGCAACATCTGAACATAAAGAAGGGACATGCCGAGATATAAAATGCAAAGGACAAAGGAAGCAGGGCTACAAAGGACGCTTCAAACCAAAGGTGTGTGGTTATGTCTCCCGTGGAGAACTCGAGTGCTCAGAAAAAACGAGGCCTTCAAATGTGGAGATGCTGCTTTGCTCCTCCTTTCTCTCACCCTTTCCCTGCATCTTTGAAAAAGATGATAGGGCAATACTCACAATTTTTACTTTAAACGCATGAAAGGAAGCCCGAAGTTTCCGTAGAATAAACGTTTCACGCGGGGCTGCAGCTGTTAGGGACTGCTCTCAGGCAAAACCATCCTGTGCGCGTCAACATTCGCCATCCTCAAGCCAAAGGCTACTCGTGGCTTTCATTTCAGAGGAGTGAAGAGAGGGCTTGGGAGGGCTTGTCAGCACTCGCTCTGAGATAGCCTCTGTGAAAAGCACATTTCTGGGGCTTCGCAGTGTACAGCACCCTCTTTCTTCAGTAAACACTCGAGAAGCACCTGGCAGCGCTCAGGTACTATATTTGTTTCCTATTCTGGCTGTGACAAATTACCACGAGCCCAGCGGCCTAAAAAAAAATACAGCAGAACCTCTGTGAGGTGACCACCCAAAGGTCTGTAGCAAACTGGCCGGTCAGCACATGGAGGTGGTCAGCATGAGGAACCAGGCCTGCTGCACCGACTCGGGCATGCACTTCACTCTCCTCACAGTGTTTGTTGGAGAATATCATACAAAATCAGGCATAATCAAAACCGTAAAACCATTCACACGGCATCATACAGGATCAGTACATTTACTGCTTCTCATGGTTAATCATGCTTTCTGAAAAAAGAGCCAGTCTCGCTCTGCTTCTTGTTCTTATTACAAGCATAAGTGGAGAGAGCCTCTCAACGCCGGCCACACCACCCAGCACACCGGGGCACTTCCCGCGGCAAGCGGCTTCAACTGCATCCTCGGATGCCTGACGTCCCCTTCTTCTGGAGTCTGTAATTTCTGTGTCTCCCCCACTTGCTTCTTCCACTTCATCAGCTATTTCATGATTTATGCTGGTGTATACTTTGGTCAGTATCGCTTCTGAGTCAGCTTTATTGTGGGTGGCCACGTCATTGGAAGGAACCTTCAAAACCTACTCCTTTGAAATCTGCCCTGGGAGATGGACTGTCTGATGGGGCAAAACATCCTGCTCTCGGGTTGTGACAAAATCCAACTTTCGTGAAACACTTCTGCGTTGTTTCTGGCTGAACTTTATTTTAAGTAGAACATCCCCAGGTGGGCCACAGGTTAGTGTTTCAGTGACACCCCACTGCGTGAGCGGGGCCAGAAGTGCACTTTAAATGTTTTGACAATGGTCAAGATGTTGGATATCTGAAGTCACGTTTGGAGGCAGAAATTTCAGTGTCACATTTGTGAGATGACTCGTTTGAAGGTGGCCAGGACAGCTGTCTACTGTCAGTGGAATGACGGTTTCTTCTTCATTCCTCAGTGGGCGCCCCCACCACTCCCCAGACAGGGCACCAGCCACCCATGTGCCCCTGTCTGGTCTCCAAGTGCCGGGAGGTCTTCGGGCTTCAGGTTCTTGAATGCACGTGGCTTTGCCAATTTCCCTAATTTAGTTTCCCTCCAGTTGAGCTGGCACAAAGCACAACTGTGACACATTCTTTGGAAGTTTTGTACTTCCGTATTTGTCGCCCTTCATGACGAGGCTCTGTTGGGCCTCGCCTTGACAAAGAGTCCTCCAAAGACTGGTGAAGTCCAAGAACTTTTTGATGAACTCTCCACGACTTCTACTGGAATTTCACTGGATTCACCACACATGACTTCCAGGGAGAGCTCACGTCACAGTTTAAATTTCTCCAGCCAACCACCTGAGGCTTGGAAACCTGTCACCCCGAATTCCTATGCACATTTTTTTAGCAGCTTCTTAGATCACTGGCCCAGAGATCTCAGTGTTAACTGCCCTCATTTGTTTGAACCACCATCATCCGGCCTCACTGGCTTCATCAAGGGAATTTCCCTCCTTTTTCCCTAGGTCTCCACTTTCCTCACTGTCTCTCTCCAAGTTCTCAGGTTGTTTTTGGATTTTGCTAACTGTGGTCTTGCCAACCCAAAAATGTTCCACTGTCTTTGGCTACTGCTCTCCAAAAAATGTAGATCAACCTTTTCCTTAAATATCAGCACTTTGAGTTCTTTCCTTTGGGCCATCATGTCCAGATTAAGTGTAAATTTTTTTCAGTAACTGTAGGATGTACTCATAGTTCAGAGCAGTCCTTCATATTAAAACAATCTTCCACTACACGTGGTAAATGATAGAACATTAGGGCTAATCGAACACATGGTGATAATAAAACACGTAAAAAGAACTTAGACTAAAGAAAAAATGATACAACTATGAGCTAAGCCGACACCTTCTACCCCTTGGTGTAGAGTGGACTCAACTGGTCAAGTGATGGAGGATAAATTAATATTGTGTCACAGTCCAAGTGGTCAAGATACAACTTACAGAGGTGGTCAGTATAGAGGTCAGCCTTCCACTGAGTACATGTGGCATGTGTCGGTCTATGAAAGGTAGGTCAGCGTAAGGCGGTGGTCAGCACAGGGAGATGGTCAGCGTAGGGAAGTGGTCAGCAATGGAGCTTCTGCTGTACATTCCCTTCCAGTCTTGGACCCCAGAATCCATGGTCACAGTGTCATCAGGGCTGGGCTCCTGCTGGAGGCTCCCCTTGTCCAGTTTCCAGAGGCCACTGCATCCCATAGCTAGTGCCCCTTTCTCCACCTTCAGGACACGTCCCTCCAGCCAAGGAAGCTTTGGTTCTGTCACCACATCGCCTTTTTCATCTTTGACCTACCTACCTCCCTCTTAAAAGGACCCTTGTAACAATGTTGGGACCACCCAGGTCATTCAGAATGCTCTCTCCCTTTAAGGATTTTTAATTCCATCACATCTGCAAAGTCCCGTTTAGCATGGAAGTCCCATTCACAGTGTTCAGAGGTTGGGAGGTAAACAGCTTCACAGAGCCGTTATGCTGTCTACCACAGGCACAGTGCATGGCCCAAGGTGGGGTCTCTATCCTCCCAGCAGGTGGTGTCAGGCAGGTGGGTGCAGTGCCCAGGAGCAAGGTGTGCTCACCAACCGGAAAAGAGAGGGAGGTGTTAGCACAGGAGGCGGGAGAGACTGTCCCAGTCAAGTGTCAGTCTGTGTGGGCAGGTGCCTCCCACCAGCACCACCCTCACTCACAGTGCTGTGGCTGTGCTGGGCCTGCTGGGACTTGCAGAAGTGACAGATTAAACTGAGCACAGCAGAATCAAGACATAGGCCTCCCTCCTGCACACCCTCATCAGAAGGACAGAAACAGCATGCAGTGCACAATCCTATTTACACGTAACTCTAAAGGTGGGATCTGAAGCCATTATCTGCCGGCATCTGCAGCTGAAAAAGACATTTAATGGGCTCGGCATGCCCGGGAGTCAGGGTAATGTGTTTTTATTTCCAAATAGCCTGGCTTTGACTCACGTAATTAACAATGACGGGGCAGAACAGATGAAAATCCAATTCAGAGGCAGATGCATTCCCAGCACCAGAGCCACCGAGCTCATGAGGACTAAGCCGTGAAACCAGACCCAGCAATTAATGACCCAGGCTGGGCAATCACACTGTGGCCTCCAAGGAAAATCAAGACCAAGACTTGAGCACATGCAGTGGATGTTTAAGTGAGCTGGATACCAGGCAAGACGTAACGACATGAGCCATCCGGTCACCAGGCAGATTCTTTTTTTTTTAACCTATGTTAAGGGGGTACAGATGTTTTTGGTTATACAGATTGCCTTGTAACACTTGAGTCATGTTTCACTCCCAGATGTGACTTTGGATTTCAGGGAGGCCCCACAGAGCAGGCCCTCTCCGGGACTGGGCACCTCTTGTCCCCACCCCTCAGGCCAGAGGCAACACAGGCATTCCAGAGGAGACACACGTCCACTAACACAGAAACTGTGTCCCTCTCCGGCCTGCAACCACACTTGACAGTCACAGTGACAGTGACAGGGCCCAAAGGTCTTCCGCACATGCTGCTCCAGAAACCAGGTGATTTGGGCACCTTCTGCACTTGGAAATTACCACTGGTGGGTTGAATCTGTTGGGAAATTCTGACCCAGGTTGTGAATGGCCAGAAGCACAGCGTGCTGTGAGGGCTGTGAGGGATGGCAGGCATTCTGCTCCTGAACCCCAGTGGGGGTCTGTGCAGGTGCCACACTGGGACCCCAGCTCTGGAATTCCTACAGCAGCCCGCAGGATTGTTCCACATCCCCATAGTGGTGGCCTTGCTGAGACACGAGTGCTCTCCGCTGCGGGCTCGGGCTCACTGACTTGATCCAGAGAGAAGTGTTGAGAGGGAACATCCAGCCGAGCTGCGAGGCCCAGCTTTCCAGGCTCTTTTCATTTAGTAAAGTAAATTGCAGTTCAGCATTTATTTTAGGACATGATTTTGTAAAGCTATTATAATGGTCTCTGAACTCACAATTTGGAAGTTGCCTTGAGATGTCTCTTCATTAAATACTGTCACCCAGAGAGTCATGAGCAAGATAAATTCTTCCCCATCTAAACGCAAATTTGCGGGGCATAAAGAAGGGTGTTAGTGGAAGCTTCTGCTGGAGCACAGAAGCCGGCACAGCCCGTGCACATGCTCAGGGGGCCACCCAGGGACGGTGACCCGAGTCCTCAGGGAGGTCAGCTCACAGGAGGCTCGAGAAAGAGCCGGACAGAAACGGCTCCAAGTGCAAATCCTCACTGTGCCTGTCAAGACCCACTGCAGGGGCAGAGGCTGTGATGGTGAGGACCAACCACGTTCGCATGACTCCCAGTTTCAGAGAGCTGGCTTTATGGACCTGCTCTTGTTTCATAAAGCAGACAGGACAGGCCCAGGAAGGGCAGGCACAGGCTGTCAGGAGCAGTCACATGAGGGCTGCAGTACCCAAGCCCAGCCCTTCCCCCTCAGCCAGGCCAGGTTCCACATCACAGTTAGCATCCACAAGAAAGCAGGCAGCTGGAGGGGGTGCATGCAGTGGTCCTTCGTACTCGGGTGTATGTTACCACGGGGCCCCTGTTGCAGTTGGGGTATTTACACAGCTCCTGTCCTGACCCTTGTCCCTAAGCACCAAGGTCCAGCCCCACCTGGTGGGAAAAGCTCCCTGGGGTCTTTTCTCAGAGGGTGAGGTCCTCCGGAAACTGACTGAGAGCAGCTCTCACTCAGAGCTGGTGCACCCTGGACACTGAGGGAAAGTGAGGCCTTCTGGAACATGGACTCAGAGCAGCACTCACTCGGAGCTGATGCACCCTGGACACTGAGGGAAAGTGAGGCCGTCTGGAGCAAGGACTCAGAGCAGCTCTCACTCGGAGCTGGTGCACCCTGGACACTGAGGGAAAGTGAGGCCCTCTGGAACACTGACTCAGAGCAGCTCTCACTCGGAGCTGGTGCACCCTGGACACTGAGGGAAAGTGAGGCCTTCTGGAACATGGACTCAGAGCAGCTCTCACTCGGAGCTGCTGTACCCTGGACACTGAGGGAAAGTGAGGCCTTCTGGAGCACTGACTCAGAGCAGCACTCACTTGGAGCTGGTGCACCCTGGACACTGAGGGAAAGTGAGGCCCTCTGGAGCATTGACTCAGAGCAGCTCTCACTCGGAGCTGCTGTACCCTGGAGACTGAGGTAAAGTGAGGCCCTCTGGAGCATGGACTCAGAGCAGCTCTCACTTGGAGCTGATGCACCCTGGACACTGAGGGAAAGTGAGGCCCTCTGGAGCACTGACTCAGAGCAGCTCTCACTCGGAGCTGCTGTACCCTGGAGACTGAGGTAAAGTGAGGCCCTCTGGAGCATGGACTCAGAGCAGCTCTCACTTGGAGCTGATGCACCCTGGACACTGAGGGAAAGTGAGGCCCGCTGGAACACTGACTCAGAGCAGCTATCACTCGGAGCTGGTGCACCCTGGACACTGAGGGAAAGTGAGGCCCTCTGGAGCACTGACTCAGAGCAGCTCTCACTCGGAACTGGTGCACCCTGGAGACTGAGGTAAAGTGAGGTCTTCTGGAGCACTGACTCAGAGCAGCACTCACTCGGAGCTGGTGCACCCTGGATACTGAGGGAAAGTGAGGCCCTCTGGAGCACGGACTCAGAGCAGCTCTCACTCGGAGCTGATGCACCCTGGACACTGAGGGAAAGTGAGGCGCTCTGGAGCATGGACTCAGAGCAGCTCTCACTCGGAGCTGGTGCACCCTGGAGACTGAGGCCAAGCTCCTCCTATGTGGCCCTGGAATCCCCAGGGGACTTCAGATGCCCTTTCGCAAGCAGCAAGGAGCATTGGCAGGGGCAGATAGGGGGGAGAACTCTCGCTCCCAGCTGCTCCCAGTCCAGTGGCCATGGGGGCAGGAGCACCCCGTGGGCCTGCTGGGCACTCCTCCAGTCACAACCCACACTCGGTTATCTCCCACAGCCCTTGCACATGGTGGAGCTGGACAAAGCACCAGAAGCAGCTTTCCAGCATGAGCCCTGCCTTGGTGCTATCCATGCTCAGAGCAGGTTTGCTCCTGGGCAGTCACTTGTGCCCCAAGGTCTCGATCACGGCCCAACAACCTAAGGGGCTCCAATCGCACTAAGCCTTGAGTGGGGTGGGGTCTTCATCCTTCCTTCGCCAGGTGTGTTCTTGACTCTGACACAAACTGCCACCCCCAATCTATACGACCTTTGAGGTCTGGAATCTAAGAGGCTTGGGGTAGAGGGCTGTGACACACCTCACATCGTCGTCACCCAACATCACCTGCATTCCAAGTGCTTCCAGCCCCCTTGAGTCAACATCCTGCTCTGTTCTGCACTAAAGTGGCTGCAGAAGAATAGCTAAGGTCATTCGCAGAGGTCATCCCCAACAGCTGCCTCTTGAACAGTTTAGAACAAAGATGTTGTTTGTTGGAGGGAAAGAAACATCACTGTGTCCTTCACCCAAGCACGTCTGGATACCTGCAGTCAGCGCCTTCCCTCTGTAGGGGCGAGCCTATTAAGCCTGGCTGCCTAGCACAGATGCAACTGTTCTAAGCTGAGAACAAATGGGTTGTAATTCAGCCTGAGGCTTTTCTTTGACCTCTTATCTGAAACACTTAAGAAAGTGTGTCAAGACCACGACCTCTAGCAGGCTCCCGGGGGTGGGCAGGGCAGGCACAGGAGTCTTTGGAAAGCCTGGCGGAGCATTCTCAGGTGCAGTTGAACACAAGGCACACGGCTGAGGGCAGGAGAGGGGAGGAGGCAGGTGGGGAGAGAAAACCCATCATGCAGGAGCCTGCGGGAAACAGCTTTGTCTCCCGGAGACAGGACGCAGAACTGCATTCCAGTTTCACATCCTTGTTGCGCACTCACCTTGCCACACTGGAATGGCACACATTTAGTTTACGGAGGGGCCCTGCTGTGGTTGTGGGTGGGCCATGCAGAGAGGGCAGTCTGGGGGGCAGGGGCAGGCTCACTCACACATCATCTCCCAAGCAGGCAGCCAGAGGGGTCAGGGAGCAACAACATGAGAGGGAAGCCCCAGAGATCTAAAGGGATGCATTTAGAAAGAAAAAAAATAAAAACACTAGTTTGAAAAGACAAATTTTGAACGGTGGGAGGCCCCTACATACCTGCTCCAATGCAGAGGCCGGACAACGTGCAACTGTGACAAGGCTGCGGAGCAACAGGAATGGCTGGCCTGGCTGCTCAGGAGGGCAGTCTGCTGGTTTCTTACAGACTGGACACTCTTGGCACGCAACCCAACAGTTGTGCTCCGCAGGGTCCTTACCTAACAAATGTGAAACCGCATGCAAGGCCTGTAGCAGTTTATTCATAACTGCCAAAGCTTAGAAGCTACTGAGATGCTCCCCCAGGAGAAAACTGGATAAATAAGCCATGGTATGTAAAACAGTGGGCTGTTTCTCAGTGGTGGTAAGAAAGGAGCTCTCAAGCTGTGAAGACGTGCAAGAAACTTACATTCGTATTACTAAGTGAAAGAAGGCAGTCGGAAAGGGAGGCACATGGCCTGGTTCCAAGAGTATGACATTCTGGAAAATGCGCCATGTCACAAGTGAGCCCTAACCTAACTACTGCTGTGGTTTGAATGTGTGCCCCAAACTCGGCTGTTGGAAACGTAACCTCCAATACCACAGTGTCAGAAGGTGAGGCTTGATAGGAGGCGACTGGGTCATGAGGGAATAGCACTTGTGAATAGAGTTAGTCGTTATCCACACCTGGATGGCCATGGGGAATGGCTTAGTTATCACTAGTGGGCTAGCTGTCACAGAGCAGATGGTTATGACAGGTAGCCGGCTCCTCCTGCTCTCTCTCACACACAGTCGCATCTACCCTCTCGCCTTCCATGGTGGGAAGTCTCTTGCTAGATGCCACCACCATGCTCAGTGACTTCCCAGCCTCCAGAACTGTGAAAAATAAATTTATTTTCTTTATAAATTACCCAGTCTGTAGGGCTTTTGTTTTAGCGGCAGAAAATGGGCCAAGACACCTGTGGTCCATGGGCAATCCGACACGTCAGTGCAGGCTCACCAGCCAGGACTAACACACACCTCTGGGCTGGAGGTGGGAAGAGGAGAGGCTGTGCCTTGTGGGGGGTAATCTGGGAAATACCTCTACCTTCCTCTCAATTTTTCTGTGAACCTGAAACTGTTCTAAAAAAAAAGAAAGAGGAAGGGAACTGGAGAAAGTGAAGAACTCCAGCCAGCACAAGGACTAGCTCAGACGTGTAGGCCGTGGTGGTCTGAACCCTGCGCCCCCACATCACTCTCTCACACCATGCCCCTGGGAACTGCCACTGCAGTCACTGTTGGGACCTTTCCTTTGTACCGAACGCCTGTTGTTAGGGTTCCAGGAACTTCGTCGGCACCTGGTATCCAGGTACATTGGCTTCCTGTGGCTGTCCTAACAAGGAACCACAACCCATGTGGCTTTAAACAGAAACTTATTTCCTTACGGTCCAAAATCAAAGTGTCTGCAGGGCATGTTCCCACAGGAAGCTCTGCGGAGGGTCCTTCCTGCCTCTTCCAGTTTCTGGGTTCTGGTGACTCCTGGTGTGCCTTGGCTCGTGGCCACCTCACCGCAGCCCCTGCCTGCACTGTCACATGCCCTGGTGCCCAGTGTGTCCTCTCTTTACAGAACACCAGTGATCAGAGGTAGGGCCCACTCCAATCCCAGATGCCTTAACTTTAATCACATCTGCGAAGACCCTGTTTTCAAATAAGGTCTGATTCTAACATTCCAGGGCCTGTGGGGTAAACATGTCTCTGCAGGGGAAAAGAGGCTCAATCAACCCACTGCATCAGTGGGGCAGAAGCTGCGATTTCAGGGCATGACTGAGCGGTAGGCTCTTCCTGTCATCAAGGCCCCTTCAATGTGGCGGCTCCTGGGGTGGGAGCAGGCTTATTCTGCCTTTCTGTCAGTTCCCAAGGAATGCCTAACGCCATGCCTCGCTATGTCTTTGCCCTTCCACGCAGTCTCTGGGAAGCCACACCTAGGTCCTGCCTCCCAGGAGTGCTTGGCCGTCTCCCCTCCAGCTTGGGGGGCATCTCATGGGTGGGTCTAGGAGATGCTCCTCTTCTCCTCCTAGAACTCCTTTCCCCATCATACTAAAGCTGGATCCACAACAATGAAGCATCCGGTCTCCCTGAGCCTTGCCCCCACCCCCCACCCCAGGCCCAGACCAGCCCAGCCACCCACACAGTGGAAGAGAGGCCAGACAGAGCCGAGGGCCTAGGGAAGGCACCAGCACCAGACCACGCCCAACCTGCACGTCCCCCTGCAGAGCCTCGCTGTCCACCAGAGGCCAGACAGAGCCGAGGGTCTAGGGAAGGCACCAGCACCAGACCACGCCCAACCTGCATGTCCCCCTGCAGAGCCTCGCTGTCCACGAGAGGCCAGACAGAGCCGAGGGTCTAGGGAAGGCACCAGACCACGCCCAACCTGCACGTCCCCCCTGCAGAGCCTCGCTGTCCACCAGAGGCCAGACAGAGCCGAGGGTCTAGGGAAGGCACCAGCACCAGACCACACCCAACCTGCATGTCCCCCTGCAGAGCCTCGCTGTCCACCAGAGGCCAGACAGAGCCGAGGGTCTAGGGAAGGCACCAGCACCAGACCACGCCCAACCTGCACGTCCCCCTGCAGAGCCTCGCTGTCCACCAGAGGCCAGATGGAGCCAAGGGCCAGGGAAGGCACCAGCATCAGACCACACCCAACCTGCACGTCCCCCCTGCAGAGCCTCGCTGTCCACAGCATCCACAGACACAAAGAGGCTGAGGTCCGGAAAGCAGATGCTGAGAAGAAGGGTCCAGGAATGAGTTTCCTCAGTCGGCGCTGGCTGTGCCTGGGGTGGGGAGTGGGGGCAAAGGAGTGGGAGTCCTCACAGGCTTGGCCCCAAGTGTCGAACCAAACAATTTGCCCGCTGGCTGGCAAACATCTCTTGTTGTAACACATGGAAATTAATTTATTGCACCTAAGGAACGTGTGGTTTCCATCTGTGTGCTCCTTAGAAACTGCACAAGCTTCAGCTTTTCTTTTACTTTGTCAGACGTTGAGTTTTCACACCTAAATCTTGCTTTGCCCTGAGGATATTTCTAAACACTAAAAATACATCAACATATAAATGATTTACTTTAAATCTGCAATGTTCTGGATTTTTTATATAAAGAAAACTTACAAAATTTACTGACAACAAAAATATTTTTAAAGTATTTTATCAGAAATGTGTTGGTTCTTTAAGGCCCTTAGATAATTGTAGACACACAACACAAATGAAGAAATGAAAAGACAATCCATGGAATTCAGATTTCTAAACAGTATGTGTCTGACTTCCTGCACGTAGGGATTTTTATTTCAGCCTGAACATCAGGCCTGTTTTCCAATTCTTCTCAGAAAAGACCTGCGTGAGCAAACATTGGCATCTCCAGATTTCCACTGTTGGCTTTTACCTGGGGTCTGGACTCTAAAGATACACTTGCCTCATTGTGACAGACAGATCTGGCATGAGCGTCCCCGAGCATCACACAAGCCCCAGACCCTCCACTGCAATGGCTGTCCCACTGAGGCCCCCCAGGCCCACCTGCTTTGCAGGCCCATGTCTGCTGCACCCTTGCAAAGGCAGAAGGCGCTTCTGTGCCACTCATAGCTGCATTGTTCCTCATCAAAACCACAACTCAAACAAGAGCATCTGCAGTCTCCTCCACCAGCAAGCATGTGTCAAATCACTAAGAGTTCCTCAGCCTTTCCTTTGAAGTAGACACCTCTGGGCAGTGAAAGCTCAGAAGACATCTGATGTTGTCACTAGGGCTGAAATTTTTATGTGGTTTAAACCATTATAAGTGAGGAAGTACCGACCTCCAAACGCTAATTCTGTCAGCAACATAAGGTAGATTAGATTTGCTTTAATAATATGGATAATTACCAGCATTTCAAATTTAATTAAGAAAGATGCTTGTGGCTGTATCTGTACTGTGCTTCCTATCGCTACTCACCTAACAACTAGGGATTAACAAAGAAAGAGCTATTTACATGAGATCTGCAGGGCATCCAAAGTGCATAACACCCTTCTCTAAACAGCCTGGGTCTCCAGAGATGCTGCGTAGATGCCAACCAGCCTCCTGCACCTACAGATACTTTCCCAGGGCACAGACACCCAGCTGGGCATGGGGCTCAGGGCCGCAGACCCCAAGACGATGTGTTGCTCACCTGCCTGGGGACCCAGGGGAAAGGCTGCAGTGGGGGTTCCCTGTGAGTATCCTGAGGGGATACCTGGGGAAGAAGGGGTTCTGTGTGAGGCTGCATGAGACTGGACTTCACAGGAGGTCAGCATGGCCACCAGATAAGATGGGGTGGCAAGGAGATGGTGGATTCCACACAGAGGGTGACTGCAGAAACGTGGAAATGATTGAAAGCTTCTGATTTGGCTTTTTAGGTTCAAAAATAATGAGATGGAGGTTGTTTTGAAAAAAATACGAGCAATTTCATCAGCCTTATGAAACCTGAGATGTGGTGTGTGAACAACTGTGGCTGGCATGAGT
The DNA here is from genome assembly GCF_027406575.1 of Nycticebus coucang. NCBI lineage: Eukaryota > Metazoa > Chordata > Mammalia > Primates > Lorisidae > Nycticebus > Nycticebus coucang. The sequence goes on along the minus strand of NC_069782.1, from coordinate 158,357,523 downwards.
CCTAAGCATGTTAACCCTCACACTCTGCGGGTCCGCACAGAGTGGTTTCCTGGCCAGTCTGCCCCCTGTCCAAATGGGAATCCACCTAACAGGTGCTTGACTCTAAGGAACCCTGTCTTTTGTGAGAGCCCATGGCGTGCCTCATACCCTAGTCCCAGATTGACCCGAAACTGCCAAGGGCTTCCCTTCTGCCTGCTGGAGGGGGATGGTGGAGGTGGCTAAGGATGCAGGCTAAGAAGGGATGTGACACGGGGATCAGTCAGACAACTGAGGAGCAACATAAGCCCCTCTGTAAACAGGGAGTCGAGTGCATTCCCATGGGAATCAAGGCTGGATCTGCTGTTTGAATTAAAAGAAGGAAAGGGTAGGGGAGCAGAGAGAGCCTAACTAGAGAGGTGGGCGAGAAAGGGAAGGCTGGGAAAACGCCAAACGCAGCAGACGGTGATTGGCTGGAGAGGGCAGAGGGGGACCAGGAGGAGCCAGGACACGTGGTGGCAAATTAGGGATGCAGAGGGCTGGGGCGAGACTTGGCCAGTGCAGTTTCAGTGTTGCCTGTGAGTCTGGACCAGAGCGTGCAGGCAGCAGCGTCAGTGCAAATGGAAGCCAGATGGAAAGAGCCTGGTCTCAGCATCAGGCCCGGGCTGCAGCTCTGCCGTCACCTCCAGCCTCAGGGTCCCATCCCAAACACAGGGATAGGATGCTGGCGTCCAGAGACAAGGTGAGGAGCAGAGGTTGCCAGCACTAACTGCGGGCAGAGGTCATTTTTTTGTGGGCAGTGCCGGTCTGGGGCTTACTGAGAGCGGGGAGGGCACAAGCCCTGCAGGGCAGAGGCTGTGACACTGTCAGCACCTTGGAGAGCACCCAGGCAGGCCACTGGTTGGGAGGGAGAACCCACTGGTTTTCTCACAACCAGAATAAGAGGCAAAAAGAAGTGGAGATGCCTCCTTAAAGAAGTGTGGGGTGGGACAGGAAGCGAAGAGGAGAGGACATGAGACCGCGATGGGGGCAGGATAGCAGCCACCCCAGGCCCCCGGCCTTGCCAGCCCACCCCATCCCTGATGCCCTGGTTCCACTGGGGTCACTAGCCTGTGGCTGCCTTTTCTGGAGCCATCCTCAGCTCTCACGTGATCAGGCAGGTGAGGCCCAGCCACTGTGATCACACCCAACACAAAGGTCTCATGGCTCATTCCAAACTTGGCACCATTTGTGAAAAGAGGCTGGCAGAGACAGAGGGGTATGACCTGCGGGCAGCACCAGCTTAGGCCGTGGTCATGAACCTGAAGACGACTGTTGGAAGAAAGAGCCTTGTGTCTGGGACGGCCACCCTCTTTGATAGAATGCCGGGGCCCAGGCAGCTGTGCTGGGAGAGGAACCTGACCTCAGCTGGGTGAGCAGCGGCAGTACCCACAGTCACTGTGTTTACAGCTCACTGCTGCTTGTGTGAGGATGCTGTGACCCCCCCGTGTTTTAGTGACACCAGCTAACATGTAATGATCACCACGTGGGCCAGGTGCAGAACTCTGCTCTGCAGATCCAGTCTCATGGTGGAGATGTTTTAGCTAAGTACATCTGAAACACCGACTTCAGGGAGGGAGCACCTTCCCTGACCCAGATGATAGAACCGAGCACGCAGAGGCTGGGGAGCATGAGCCAGTGCCTCTGTGTGACCGGGGTGTCTTTTGTAAATTGTTCATCCTCAAAATGGTCTCAGAAAAAACAATGAGGAAGGCCGTGCTGAGTTCAGAAGTTTTTTCCTGATCATGTCCACTGATGAGTGGACAAGTGCCCACCTCTGCACCCCTGCCCAGCTGTGAGAAATCCTCCCAGCCCCCCTCCCCAGGGCCAGAGACTCAGCTGGTCATCCTGTGCCCTCAGTCCCCATGCCCTGCCTGGCGTGTGGAAGATGCCCAAGAAAAGGCCAAGAAACAAATGGAAGACCCCATCTCAGATGGGAAAGAGATCAGTCTTACGTGTTTCCCCTAAAATGTACCGCTGGAAATCACTGGTGCAAGTCGTGATAGCATTAAAATTCACGGGAGTTCTGCATCTTACCTATAATGCATTCTGGAGCCTTGAATGCAATCATAATCCAAATCACTGCCTGTCAGTTAAATTGATCAGGGGTGTTGGTCCTGTGACCCCCAGGCACCTGCCCTGCAGATCTCCTCTGGTCTGAGAAGCTCAGGCTTTGGGGAACAGAGTGGTAAATGTGCCAGGTTCATAGTTTTCAAGCTATTTCTGCCCAGAAACTACTCACTTGGCATTTCTGAAATTTATATCCAAATAATTACGTGTGGTAATTGAAAGCATCAGAAAGCATGCTATGTGACGAACACTTAATTAAAAATAAAAAAGTGTGCTCACACAAATACTTTGCTGGTGAATAAACTTGAAACTGTGGGTGTGATTAATCCTGACACAACACCATTCCCATGAGATTCATCCTGGCCTGAGGACAGAGACCTTACTTGTTCATTCATGGGGGCAGCGGGATTTGAGAGAGGCCAGTGTGGGGTGGGGCAGGCGGGGAGCCAGGGGCCTGGAGGAGCAGAAGGCCCAAGAAGAACCTGTCCATATGTCAGTTCCCTGTGGCTGCCACCACGAGTCAACACAAGCTTAGTGACTTAAGACAACAAGGAGAAGTCTACAGTAAGGTGCCAGCTGAGCTGGGTCCTTCTGAAGGCTCTGAGGAGGACCCTGCCCAGCCTCTGTCCTGCCTTCTGACAGCTGCAGGAATCCTGGTGTTCCTCAGCTTTGTAGCCGTGTCACCCCAGCCTGTCGCTATCACATGACCTCCTTCCGGTATGCTTCTGTCCTTCACATGACCTTCCTATAAGGACTCCAGTCACTGGATTTAGGCCCATTCCATCCTAGCCTGCTAGGACCTTGATTTAACTCCGTGTATCTGTGAAGACCCTGTTTCCAGATAAGGCACATTCTGAGGCTCAGGTGGCCATGAATTTTGGGGACACACTACGCAATCCCGTACAGACCGCACTTCCAGCCAGGGATTTCTGGCCATCCCCCACCACAGGGTAGTGATATAGTGCCCTGCCCTTATCTGCCCTGGGCATTTCTATCAACCAGATATCTGGGCTCTGACCTTTCCCATCTGTGGCCTCTGAAACCATGTCCCATCCCTGCTCCTCCTGCAGAAGAGTGAGGGCGACGCCTCTGCACGTCCCTATCGCAAAGCTTGCTGAGACCTGCCAATTCCTAGGAAGGCTTTGCACCATGAAAATGGCCGTAATCCCAGAGAGCATCTGTACAGACACAAGCTCACTCTGAAGCGCCCCATGCCCGCCTGGCACCTCCCGCAGTCGGACTCTGTCCACAGCAGCGGCTCACATGAACAGCACGGCCCTGAACTACACACCAAGTCCTCACTACGGAGACATCACTTGAAATCGGCCTTCCAGTGAAAAGGAGGACGTTCCAGAAGAAGGAGCTGTGTAAATGCAGGAAAGTGGGGCAGTGCTGGACACACAGGAGACCCTGAACTCCCAGTGTGGATAAAGGATGGGCGTGTGCTTGGGCAGAGATGGGGGGAGAGCAGGGTGGAGGAACGGGCCACAGCAGAGGAAGGGCCAAGCACAACACCCCGCTGCTCAGACAAGGTGTGGGCCCTTGGGAGGGGTGGAGTGCAGATCACAGATACAGATTGTCTTCAGCATCCTGTGGACCACAGTCCTGAGGAGGGGAGGCAACATCACCCCCGGTACCTGAGGAAAATTAAAGGGAACAGCACGAGGCCAGAGCTAGGTGGCTGAGGCAGAAGGTATAAACCAGCTGCACTCTGTGCAATGGGCCCTCAGGCAGCCTGGCAAAGCCTGCAGACCCCTGCTCAGAAGGATGATGTTTAAAGGCATAAACACACGCATGATTCCAAGAGAAATCTGTTATAATGAGCTATGGTTAACAAACTTTATGAAAACAAATGTGTGCCATGGAAACCCAGGTGCTTCTTTATTAATAAGCTGAATAAGCTCTCGAGTGGCAGGTGCAGTGAGTGTGGTAACGAGGGCTGTGGTGAGCAGGAGTGGATCCCGGTGTCTGCAGCCCCTGTGTGGGGTGGGAGATGTGCTCTGTGGGTTTGGATGAGGTGCAAGGCATCACATGTGCAGCACAGTCAGAGGCGTGACAGTCCCTCCCGGAAGCGATGCCCATCTGTGGACAACATCCTAGCCCTGGTCACTGCAAGCCCACTGGGCTCCGATGGCCGCAGTCACAGTGTAAGGAAGTGTGGAATGCCAGCTAGATGCTAAAGGATATAACGATGGCGTCTGTCCCCATCCTCGGTCTCTGGGGTCACCGGGACTCTCTCCTGATTAGAAAATGAGCACTGGTGTCTACACAGGAGGTGTCAGCCTGGAACTGGGTGGCGAGTGTGAGGACAGGGAGGAGAAAAGTTATGCTCTGACGGGACAGATGACAACCTCCGGGAGAAAGGGGGGCGTAGCAGGCACCTGTGAGAAATGCCTTGGTAATAAGGGATTGAGGAAGGGATTTAACATCATTGGTCTCTCGTTAAAGAGCACAAGAGCACCTACATTATTGCATAGCAGTCTCCACACCTGTAGTGTATTACTGCTATAAATAGCTTTGGGAGAAGTTACCCGAGACTCCTCCTATGGCTCCTCTTCTTGCTCGGAGGACGCCTGATCAGCGCTCCTCTACTAAGACTGCTGAGAGATTGCTGCTGAGATGCTCGCTCCTACTAATATTGACTGTGACTTCTAAGATGCTTCAGCACCCGAGACCTGAACAAGACATACCCAGAGCGAAAATGTATAGCGGTCCGCGCCCTGACAGTTTAACAGGTTGGGGCCAGAGACACTGCGTCCTGGGCCCCAATGGGGGCAGCTGGGACAGGGACCACAGAGTCCCATCATGGTGGCCAGGGACAGCACCACCACCACCAAGAAGAGGGACAGCACAAAAAGTGTGTCTCGGCTTTGGTGACTGTTAGGAAGAGAACATCTGAGTGTAAATGCCCCACCCGCCAGAGAAACGCAGGCCTGGTGGCAGGAATACAGGGTTTGGAGTCGTCCGGGAAGCAGTGTTCCATTTGTTCAGTGGCTCAGGCTGGAGAGTTACAAGAGTGCTGGACATGAACTTTCAGGGCCCCAGGGTTCTCCACAGCAGCTCGCCAGCCCCTGAGTCAGATGAGCGCCCATGGGTGCATGGGGGTGTTAGCCAAGATCCGAGAGCAGGGGAAGGCAGCCAAACAGTGGGCCCAGTGAACCTGTGGGCTGTGGGTGGAGGAACGGGCCACAGCAGAGGAAGGGCCAAGCACAACACATCAGGGCCCCACTGCTCAGACAAGGTGTGGGCCCTTTGGAGGGGTGGAGTGCAGATCACAGAAAGGACAGCAAGTGGGCAGCTTCAGGCACACAGGCTGAGATGGGGCGACCTGCCCAGGGGGACATGGAGAGGGGACAGAGTCACTGGCATTAACCCACACTTACGTCTATACCACAGGCTCAGCCTGCTTCACCACAGCCTCGGCCATTTTGGCCAGCTGGGCACACAGGCCCAGTGACGTTTCAAGGGTGTCACCAGCATGTCTACAACCCACCCCACCAGCTCACCCGAGCCCTGGCACCTGAAACAGGCAGCTCAGCCTCCCCGCTGCCCACCAGGCACCCTGTCTCAGAATCTAGTTCTGCCTCAAGCTTTCCAGGTCACCAGGAGCCTCAGTGCCGATGACAGTATGTAGCCATGAACTGTGCCCGGACACTGCCTGTCAGCCGCCTGCTTTGACAGCCTATCAGAGTAAGTGGCAGGAGACAGGGTACACGGGCTGTGCCCTGCTCTGAGATGCATAGCACTGGTGGAAGGCACCCAGATCACGGGCTGTCGGACACAGCCTCCCCCGCAGGGCGGGGCTCATGCTCTGCTCTGATGCAGGCATTTTCAGGTCACAACTACATTTCCTTTAGTTTACAAAAGTGCATAGTGATAAACTATTTCCATCCTTAGAAATGGCATGATGTCATTTGAAACTGACCTGAGCTTACTGGCTTTATTTAACTGTTGACAGGTATAGAAGACAACATTAAAAATGCAATTAACTTGAGCATTGGGGGAGAAACAAACTCATCAGATGGATGTCTCTTGGATGAGAGGAGATATTTATGTCTCATAAATCTTCAAATTCTTACAGTCACACCCCAAAGTAGGACTATGGTACTTTATTATCTCAAATTTCTCAACCCTTGGCTATTACTGTTGATCAGATGAAAAAAACAAAACTCCTCAAATCAAAATGGTTCCCTACAAAATAAAGTGGTTTGGAAGACAAAGAGAGGCTTGGCTAATTTTCCCACCAAAAAAATACCATATGTCAATGATGGCTAATTGTGTGTCTCAACTTGACTGGACCATGGGCTGCCCAGACATTTGGTTAAACAGTATTTGAGTTGTGTCCATGAGTGTGTTTCTACATGAACTTAACATTTGGATCAGGGGACTGAGTGAAGCAGATTGCCTTCCCCAGAGTGGGGAGCCCCATCCCATCAGCTGAAGACTTGAATAGAACAAAGATGCAAAGTAAGAGGGGCTCCAGCTGCCCTGCTGCTTGAGCTGGGATGCTAGGGTTTTCCTGCCTTTGAACTAAAACTTGCACCACTCATTCCCTGGTCTCCAGTGTGCCTGCCACCATAGATCTTGGGGCTTGTCAGCCTCTGTGATCACAGGAGCCACCAATTCCTTCTTTCTCTCTCTCTCATACACTCACATATATATGTGCACACACAAAGATCCTAATGGCTGTTTCTCTAAAGAACTCTGACTAATATGCTATCTCTGTATCATTTATTCATTCTGTGATTTCACAGATATTTATGGCACATCCAGTAGACTTGGTTAACTTTACATGTAGCATTGATTACGCATTCTTCAAAAAATGATACCCTAATTTTATCTGTATGCCAAACCCACCCCCACCCTTGCCTTGTGTGGTTTGTCTGAGACTGACCCCACCTCCCTTGCACCCCAAGATTTGAGTGGGCACATAACCCAGGCCTGGCACATCCGCAGCCTATCCTGTAGCTACAGAGGTCAGGTCAGGGCTGGGTATGTGGCCTAAGGTCACCCAGTTACAGACAATCCTAGGGCCACAAGTTTTTAGTTCTCAGGAAAAGACACTTTCCACTGGAATTTTATGGGAAAACAAGGAAAGCATTACAGCCACTGCGGATACACCTGTGGGCTGCCAGGGCACACACAAACGTGGGGACCACACTGTGACAGGCTCAGTGGAGGCCTGAGGAGCCAGCACTTCTTAATTGTATTTGCCACTGGGTGGAGATGTCCAACATTTGCAATCCAAAGACCCCCACCTTGGGGCCAGATGCTAGAAAATGCTTCACTTGGCTGATAAATGGGATGGCCTTGTTGGGGTCAGTATAGCAGACTTCACAGATGAAACCAGGTGGGCCTTCCATTCTGAACCACACAGAGGAGATGCCAGACACCGCCCCCTGCACATCCCTTTCAGGACAGGACAACCTGCAAGGTGGCATGTAGTGGGAGCCGGAAACAAAGCAAGAGGTTACTCAGGGGCAGAATCTGGTTTCTGGTTTGGGCCTCTCACACACACACAGGATGAGGAAATGCTTTCAAGAATAAAACCTACTGCCAAGAAGAATGTCCTCGAGTGCCCACCAGCCCCTGGGTCTAACTCAGGTCACTTCTGCACAACTTTAATCTGCATGTTATATAGATTTATCCTGAACACACATGTCTCTTGCATGCCAGCTTTGTTTGCTCTCCTTATAATTTAATTTTCTTCTACTACCTTCTATTTCACTGGCTTAAGAGGATACAATTATTCTAACCAACACAGACATCCATGAACATCAGGACAGAGAAGATGAAGGTCCAGGCTGAATTCCTCTCTCTGAGGACCTTGCTATCATTAGGATGTGTGCGTCTAGCCCACACTGTTTCAAGGCATGGAACTGACATGGCCCTTCCACCAGCTCAGAGCACACGGTAAGCACATGTGTCTAGTAATAATCAAATGAGCATCACTGTGTGTCTGAGCCGCTCTTGTGAGAATGCTTATCTTTCTTCAGCCAGGGACCTCCCCTCTGTGACACCCCCGTCACCCAGGGCTCATTCCATCTACTGTGACACAGGGACCCTGGCTCATCCCCATGGTTGTTGATACAAATGCATGACACGCCTTGTGACCTAATGGTTCCATTGTCTTGGTCAAAAGCCAGGTCTCAGCACTGGGCCAGCCCTGGCTCCCTGGGTTGGAGAAAGGAAGCCTGTCTCTCCAACCATCGTGCTCAGCTACCTTCATTTTGAGCCACTTTGAGGTGAGGGCCAAACGTCAGTTCCCCCCATGTTCATACACAGAGCAATTTTCCCAAAGGCATCATGTATCTGGGTCAGAAACTCCCTCCTCAACCACACACTGTATCTGGACATATGAGCAGAGCGCCCTTCTCAGACCTTGGAGACAACATTTTCTTAATACCCACAGAGTAAGGTGGCTTGCCAAGGTCCATCAGTACAACTGAGCCACCAGTAGTCCAAATGGGGACAGGGTGTCAGGAGCTGAGCAGTGCACCAGGCCTGGGCTCAGACCAGGAGACCAGAAACACCCTCTCACACCACAAACACACACAGGCACACACAAACTGCTGCAACACGTCACCTGCTCCTGGCCCAGGAAAATCAACCATGACTGTCCACATTCCTATGGCCCCCCAGAGACAATCACAGAAGAGAACAGCCCAGTGTCAGCCCACTTGCCAGAGGCCAGGTTACCCAGCCTGCCAGAGGTCACCTTGTTAATAGCACCCTGCACTCAAATCTTTGACACAAAAAGTCCCACCATCAATCAGTGCTAATTTCAGGTTTCTGTGCTACTCTCCTGGCTTAAGCTGTTTTGCAAAAATTACATTTCATTAAATTTTATACTAATCAGCTTCAAGAGTGGAGTATAAAATTAACTTGAAATAATTTCATGTTCTCAAGTAACCTTTATTTTCTAAATTGTGGTATTTTGCAATAACTGCTTTATCCCACCATATAATAATAGTGTTCTCTGCATTAAGAACAGCACTTATATAACAGCTGTTATCTTAATCAAATATCAATAGCTTATCTTTATTTCAGCGTTAAGTCAATAGCACATGCCATTTGTTACTTCATAAACTTCAATACCACAAATATTATCGGTTAAGTAAGTGCTCTCTAAAGTGTGGTTTAATGAATCAGAACCAATTTAAAAGACAGTCGGGCCCCAAATCCTAAAATCTGCCAAATTTGAAACTTGCATAAAATTCAAAATCTTCAGGTAACAGAGTATCCAGCTGTTTTTCGAACATGTCCCCTCTTCTAGAGAGTCCTCACATACTATGGTTTCACTTAAAACATAAAGTAGGATATAAATGTATAATTCCCACCCAATACGCCATCAGATCCTGCCCCAGGAAGGAGGACATGGATCCTGCATTTGTATTTTTGCTCCTTTCTAACAGATTTTTAACATATTTTGGGTCAAATTTGCCCTTCAGAAGCCAGTATTGAAGCATACAAATATCATGCTACTGATAGCTTAACAATAAAATATTTAAATAAGATTTGAGAGTCTTGGTCAATTTTAAGGTAGTGCCAGACAACAGAATAACAGAAAACATCCCAAGGCCAAAGAATCTTGAACTACATGAGTGGAATTATAATAGCGAGGAAGCAGGGGTCATATCCATGTCCTGTAATTGGAACTACCTGTAGTGTTGTATTTAAATATGAGCACCTTGCTTGGAAAAGAGAAGAGACAATAGTTGTATTTCAATGAACAACCTAGACCGTAAAAGAATTGAAATTGGGTCCTTAGAGGTACAGGGAGGGCACATTACACTGTGGGATTGTGAGTAGCCAGTAAAACTGCAGGTGAAAAGGAGCTTCCCAACACCACAGCTGCCCAGACTTGGAGTGAGCCATGGTAGTAGGTCCATTACTTACAATACTAGTTGAATTCTGTAGAGAGGAGACCTAACAAGTGATTTTCTTGTAGCTGCCTTTAAAAGTTAAGTATTTCACTGAAACATTCTGTAGACAGATCCCAGCAGTCTGCTTCAGTTAAGGAGATTGAGCTGGAAATACACAAAAGCCAGGGTACTCACCGGGCAGAGTGCCCAGGAGGACAGAGCTGTGCACAGCGAGAACTCCTGAGAGCTGCAGAGGGCTCCCTAGAATGCTCAGCACACACTGATTCAATGAAAAAACAGACAAGCCCAGGAAAAGAGCCACCAGCAGGGTCAGGGGGAGCAAACTCACACACAACCAAGAATAGTGCCTGTTCCAACCAGGCAAGGTAGAAAAATCACACAGTACAAGGCATGGGGCAGAGTTCTCAAAGTGTTCTACCTCAATAGTGGAGTAATAAGCTCTAGCTTAAAAATTACTCTCCTTCCACTTAAGAAGCATAAAAGCAAAACCTGAAAGGATCAAGCTGTTTTCAAGGAACTTAGCCATGGTACAGAACAAAGGTCGACAATATTTTTAGGAATAGAAAAACATCCAGGATACAACAGGCAATATTAAGAATGACAGGCATCCAGTCAAAGATTACCAGACACATAAGGAAATAAGAAAATAGTACTCATAATGAGGAGAAAAAGTGTTCACTCAAAATTGACCCAGCATTGGTACACACGTTAAAATTTGTAGAAAAGGGTGTAAAACAGTTTCTGTGACTGCTCCACATGTCCCAGGAGATGAGCAAAGGCTGTGCCTGTGAAGAAGAGCTTTGTAAGACAAAAACAACCCAAACTGAAACTCTGGAAATGAAAACTATAAATTTTGAGATTAAAATAAATACAATAGGTGGAATTAACAGCAGAATAAAGGACTAGTAGAGTTGAAGACATGTGAATAGAAACCATGTAAAATTAAACAGAGAGAGAGAAAGGATTCAAAAAAATAAAAGCATTGCCATACTGTGGGACGACCTCAGTGGCCAAATACACACACACGACAGGGCTCCCTAAGAGAAACAAACAGTGGGAACAGCAGGTCCAAGATGGTCTAAATTTGATGAAAACTAAACCCACAGATCAAAAAAGCTCAACCAAACCTCAAACATGGCAAACATTAAGTAAACCACACAAACACATATGATTATAATCAAACTGATCAAAGGCAGTAATTAAAAAATAAAATCTTAAAAGCAGCCGGAAAAAAGGGGTCTGGTTACCTGTAGAGGAAATTAGACGGGAATAAGAGCAGACGTCTCACTTGACACAGCGCCAGGAAAAGATGATGGCTCAGAACCTGTAAATTATTGGAGGAAACACTGTCAACTGTGAATCCTTTACTCAGCAAAAGTGGCTTTCCAAAAATCAAGACAAAATAGTTTTTCAGGCATATAAAATCTAAAACTATTATCACCAGGAAAATTGCATGACAATAAAATGGTAAAGGAAAGTGACAGCAGATGGACATTTGGGTTGACATAAAGGAATAAAGAATACTAGAAATGGTAACTATATGGGCAAATATAAGGACAATTTGTATTGGTTAAATCTCTTTAAAACACAGTTGATTGTTTAAACCAAAGAAACTAACAATGCATGGTGTATTAATAATATATATAGAAGTCAAATGTACAGAAAGGACAAGCAAAGGCTGGTGGGGGGCACGGAAGTCCACTGTGTGAAGGTCCTTCCACCGTGCGTGAAGCCAGATAAATATCGCTTAAAAACAGATGGTGACAAATTAAAGATGTGCACGACAAGTTCTAAAGCAGGCACTAAGGACAAAGAGTCATAGCTAAGAAATGAATGAGAGCAATGAAATATAACCATAGAAACATACAATTAATCCAAAAGAAGGCAGAGAGAAAGAGTAAATAAGAAAAAAAAAAAAAAAGCAAGTGTAACAAATAGAAAATAAATACGATCATAGACTTAAAACCAACCATATCGGGAGTTTTATCAATGTCAATGGGCAAAACACACTAAATAAAAGGCAAATATTATCAAAATAGATAAAAAAGCAAGACTGAGTTAGAGCGATTCCTCCTTCTCAGTGTTAAGGAATAATCTGTGCAGTATAGCATAGTATAATTCCTGCAAGCTCTCCTTTGTAGGTTTGCTAAGACCAAGGTGTGAAACCTTCTGGTCCAGGACATTTTTTTGTGGGAAGATTTTTTATTGCTGCTTGGTGGTGATCTGTTGAGGAGCTCTACAGCTTCTCTTAGGCCTAGGGAGGTTGTGTCCATTCCCTCTGTGTTTTCAAGTTTGCGAGCATAGAGATTGTTCTAGTACTGCCAGATAACACTCTGTATATCATCATGTCAGTTCAAATTCCCCCTTTCATTTTTACTGGAGCTTATTAGGGTCCTTTCTCTCTGTCTCTGATTAATCTAGCCAGAGGCTGTTTGATCTTGCTCATCTTTCCGCAGGACCAAGTTGCCGCTGCATCAATCTTAGGTGCAGTTCCTTTGATCTCGATTTCACTCGGTTCTGCCCTGATCTTGGTTGTTTCTTCTCTTCTGCTGGGTTTGGGGTTGGTCTGCTCCTCCTTTTCCATTTCCTTGAGATGACTCATTAGATTGCTGATTTGTGATCTTTCTGTCAAAGTCAGGGAAGAACACAACTAAAAAAGAAAACTGAGAACCAACATCCCTCATGAAAATAGACACAGATTCTCAATAAAATCTTTGCAAACCAAATCCAGTGGCACATCAAAAAAAAACAAAAAAGCCATCACAACCAAGTCGACTTAATCTCAGAGATGCAAGTATGAGTCAACATACACAAATCTACAAATGCGACCCAGAAATAAATGCAAAAACAAGGACCATATGATCCTGTCAATAGATGCAGAAAAAGCATCTGACAAAATTCAGCACCCTTTTATGATAAGAATTCTTAACAAAATAGGCATAAATGGGACTTGCCTAAAAATTAAAAAGGCCATATACAACAAATCCACAGCCAGCATCATCTTGAACAGAGAGAAATTGAAAGCATTCCCACTTAGAACTAGACCCACAGTAACTGAGATAACGCCGGAAAGGCTATGTTAACCACTGTGATAAAAATGTGTCAAATGGTTTATGAAGTGAGTGTATGATGCCCCATAATCATATCATTGTATACAGTTATGATTTAATAAAAAAAATAAAAATAAAAATAAAAAATAAAAAAAAAAAAGAACTAGACCCAGACAAGGTGGTCACTCTCTCCACTTCTGTTCAACGTTGTGCTGGAGGTCCCAGCCAGAGCAATCAGATGAGAGAAGGAAATAATGGGTATCTACATAGAAAAAGAAGAGGCCAAGTTATTGCTGTTTGATGACAACATGATCTTAGATCTAGAAAACCCCAAAGATTCAAGTAAGAGACTCCTGGAATTGACAAATAAATTCAGTAAAGCGTTAGGCTATAAGATAAACATAAATCAGTAAGTTTCATATATGCCAACCATAGTCAAGCTCAGAATAAAAAACTGTAAGACTTTTCTCAGTAGCAACAAAGAAAATAAGACACCTAGGAATATACTTAACAAAGGAGGTGACAGACGTCCACAAGGAGAATCACAACACACTGAGGACAGGAAGTGCAGAGGATGGAAATAGACAGAAAAAATACACCACGTTCATGGACCAGCAGAATCGGTGTTGCTACAAAGGCTATACTACTCACAGTGATTTACAGATTCAATGCAATCCCCATTAAAATACCAATGCCATTTTTTGTAGAACTAGAAAAAATAGTTCTACGCTTCACATGGAACCAGAAGAGACTTCACACAGCAAAGGCAATAAGAACAAAGTGGGAGGCCTCACCTTACCTGACTTGAGGCTCTACCACAAGGCTGCAGTAATCAAAACAGTATGGTACTGGCACAAAACAGAGACAGACCTGGGGTTTTTTCTGTTGGGTCAGAGCAGAGAACCCAGAGATGAAATCATCCTCTTACTCCCATCTGATTTTTGACAAAACAGATAAAAACATACACTGGAGGAAAGTATCCCTGCTTAGTAAATGACACTGGGAAAACTGGACAGCCACATGTGAAAGACTAAAGTAGGACCCACAACTCTTACCACTCACAAAGATTAATTCACGATGGATAAAAGACTTAAGCCTCAGGCAGAAAACTGTACGAACCCTGGAAGAAAATGTTGAAAAAACTCTTATAGATAATAACCTAGGCAGAGAAGTCATGAAGAAGACCCTCCAAAAGCAATCACAGCAACTACAAAAATAAATTAATGAAGCCTGAGCAAATTAAAAAGCTTCTGGTTGGAATGTTTTAACTTCAGATAAGGATCTCTGTTAATAAAAGACAAACCACCAGAAATTTACCAAAAGTCAAGTGATCTGTTAAAATCTGTGCACTGGTTTTATTTGTTCCTTGGACTACTGTTGGTTTTAGAGAAATGGAGTATACTGATAGAGGTCTAAAGTTATCATGGAATCAGTAAGCAATGGCATCTAAGAAATTTGCTGTTAAAATACCAACTTACTGTGGATGGGAGTTGTGTCTGTCTGACTGGTAAGTATAGCCAGTCATCTGTGGAACCATGCAGTATGTGCCAGTGGCAGAGAGAGCTTGAGAATTAGAAAGGCTACTCGCAAGAGCTGCGCCGTGACCGCGATGGGCGCCCACCTGGACCTCTGTAAGGGCTGCGCCACCTGCAACTCCATAAGAGCTGCGCCACAACCATGGTTGGCACCAGCCTGGACCTCTGTAAGACCTGCGCCCCCCGAACCATAAGAGCTGCACCACCTGTAACTCCGTAAGAGCTGTGCTGCGACCATGATCGGCACCCGCCCAGACCTCCATAAGAGCTGCTCCGCGACCTCCAACCCACATCCCCTGGGCCTCCGCATGCCCTGACCAGGAACTGAGGGAGCCGCACAACACCACGGCCTCCCTCCTGTACCCTCCCTGCCTCCACACTGGCCCATTCATCTGACCAGGGACTCTGTTAGCTGTGTGTCCTCCAGAGCCCTCCCTACCTCTGCGTGGAGCCCTTTTCTCGGTCAGAGACTGCGGGAGCCTTGGGCTCTCTGTGCCAAAGTCACTGGGCGCCAGGCACTCCCAGAACCGTGTGCACCAACCCCTGCCCTATTGCTGGATCCAGGTGTGTCACACTGTGGAGCTGCTTCCACAACCAGAACTCCCTGGCTGGGGCAGCCCCAGAGGAACTACACAGGGTCACTCCCTACAAAGATCCAGCAACAGTAGAGTGATCCTGCTGGGGTCTAATCTTGGAGAGACACCTCCCCAACTCTGAGGGCGGCCAGAGGCAATGATGAAAAACAATCATGAGGCGAAATCAACAGAAAAACTCTGGCAATATGAATAATCAAAGTAGATCAAATCCCCCAAGGATCAATGGGGCAGACACAGCACAAGATCCCATGCACAAACAAATAGCTGCGATGTCAGAAATCAAATTCAGAATCTGGATAACAAATAAGACTGAATTAGAATTCCAAGCAATAACCCAAAAGATATCTCAAGAATTCAACAAATTCAAAGACCAAATGACAAAAGATTTTGACACATTGAGACAAGAAGTTGCAGCCCTCAAAGATCTGAGAAACACAGTAGAATCCCTCAGTATCAGAATAGAGCAAGCAGAAGAAAGGATTTCTAACATTGAAGACAAAGCTTATGAACACTCCCAAACTTTCAAAGAGGAAGAGAAATGGAGGGCAAAAACAGATCACTCTCTCAGAGAGGTCTGGAATAATTTGAAGAAAACCAATATTCATCTTATAGGGATCCCCAAAAGCGACGAAGTGGCTTCACAAGGCACAGAGTCTCTTCATGAGATTGTGAAGGAGAACTTTCCAGACATGCCAATAGATTCTGAAATTCAGATCGCAGACAGTTTCAGAACTCCAGCATGACTCAACCCGAATAGGATATCCCCCAGACACATCATAATCAATTTCACTAAAGTTAATATGAAGGAGAAAATTCTGAAAGCAGCCAGATGAAAGAAAACCTACAAGGGGAAGAATATTAGAATAACTGCAGATCTCTCTTCTGAAACTTTTCAAGCTAGAAGAGGATGGTCATCCACCTTTAATCTCCTAAAATAAAATAACTTTCAACCCAGGATCCTATACCCAGCTAAACTGAGTTTCACTTATGACGAAGAAATTAAAAACGTTAATGACATTCACATGTTGAAGAAATTTGCCATAACTAAACCAGCTCTCCAGGATATTCTCAGACCTATCCTCATAAAGACCAGCGTAATCCTCCACCACAAAAGTAAACCCACCCAGAAAATTTTGATCAAATTCCAACTTCCACAGTCACAAAAGGATTAAAAATGTCCACCAGACTCTCAAAAGGCTTATCAATATTCTGCATTAATGTGAATGGTTTAAATTGTCCTCTATAGAGAAACAGTTTGGCTGACTAGATACAAAAACTCAAGCCAGATATCTGCTGCATACAACAATCTCATCTTACATTAAAAGACAAATATAGACTCAAGGTGAAGGGATGGTCATCTATACTCCAGGCAAATGGAAAGCAGAAAAAAGCAGGCGTTGCAATCCCATTCGCAGATGCAATAGGCTTTAAACCAACCAAAATAAGGAAGGATAAGGATGGACACTTCATATTTGTTAAAAGTAATACTCAATATGATGACATTTTAATTACTAATATTTATGCACCCAACCAGAACACACCTCAATTTATAACAGAAACTCTAACAGACATGAGCAACTTGATTTCCTCCAGTTCCATAGTAGTTGGAGATTTTAACACCCCTTTAGAAACTTAATTTTGAATTTAAACTTAAACATTCAACATCTGGACTTAACAGACATCTACAGAACATTTCATCCCAACAAAACTTAATACACATTCTTCTCATCAGCCCAGGGAACATACTCCAAAATCAACCACATGCTAGGCCACAAATCTAACCTCAGCAAATTTAAAAGAATAGAAATTATTCCTTGCATCTTCTCAGACCATCATGGAATAAAAGTTGAACTCAATAACAACAGGAATCTGCATACCCATACAAAAAATGGTAGCTAAACAACCTTATGCTGAAGGATAGATGGGTTATAGATGAGATTAAGAAGAAAATCACCACATTTTTAGAACAAAACAACAATGAAGACACGAATTATCAGAACCTCTGGGATACTGCAAAGACAGTCCTAAGACGGAAATGTATAGCACTGCAAGTCTTCCTCAAGAAAACAGAAAGAGAGGAAGTTAACAACTTAATGGGACATCTCAAGCAACTGGAGAAGGAAGAACATTCCAACCCAAAAACCAGCAGAAGAAAAGAAATAACCAAAATCAGAGCAGAATTAAATGAAATTGAAAACAAAAGAATTATACAACAGATCAATAAATCAAAAAGTTGGTTTTTTGAAAAGATCAACAAAATAGATAACCATTGGCCAACCTAAACAGGAAAAAAAGAGTAAAATCTCTAATTTCATCAATCAGAAATGGTAACAATGAAATAACAACAGACCTCTCAGAAATTCAAAAAAATCTTTAACAAATTCTACAAGAAACTTTACTCTCAGAAATATGAAAATCTGAAAGAAATCGACCAATACTTGGAAGTACGCCACCTACCAAGACTTAGCCAGAACGAACTGGAAATGTTGAACAGGCCTAAATCAAGCTCCAAAATAGTATCAACTATACAAAATCTCCCTAAAAAGAAAAGCCTGGGACCAGATGGCTTTACATCAGAATTCTACCAAATCTTTAAAGAAGAACTAGTACCTATATTACTAAACCTCTTCCAAAATATAGAAAAAGAAGGAATATTACCCAATGCATTCTACGAAGCAAACATCACCTTGATCCCCAAACCAGAGAAAGACCCAATAAGAAAAGAAAATTATAGACCAATATCACTAATGAATATTGATGCTAAAATAATAAGATCCTAACAAACAGAAACCAACAACACATCAAAAAAATTATACACGATGACCAAGTGGGATTTATCCCAGGGTCTCAAGGCTGGTTCAATATACGTAAATCTATAAATGTAATTCAGAACATAAACAAACTAAAAAATAAAGACCATATCATTCTCTCAATTGATGCAGAAAAAGCTTTTGATAATATCCAGCATCCGTTCATGATCAGAACACTTAAGAAAACCGGTATAGAAGGGACCTTTCTTAACCTAATAGAGGCCATCTACAGCAAACCCACAGCCAATATCATATTGAATGGAGTTAAATTGAAATCATTTCCACTTAGATCAGGAACCAGGCAAAGTTGCCCATTGTCCCCATTGCTCTTTAACATTGTAATGGAAGTTTTACCCATTGAATTTAGGGAAGAAAAGGCGATCACGGGTATCCACACAGGGTCAGAAGAGATCAAACTTTCACTC
This sequence comes from Nycticebus coucang, assembly GCF_027406575.1. NCBI lineage: Eukaryota > Metazoa > Chordata > Mammalia > Primates > Lorisidae > Nycticebus > Nycticebus coucang. Next base: position 158,339,136 of record NC_069782.1, on the reverse strand, counting down.
TTCGCAGATGATATGATTGTATATCTGGAAAACACTAGGGATTCTACTACAAAACTTTTAGAAGTGATCAAGGAATACAGCCATGTCTCAGGCTACCAAATCAACACCCATAAATCTGTAGCCTTTATATATACCAACAATAACCAAGCCGAAAAAACAGTCAAGGACTCTATTCCTTTCACAGTGGTGCCAAAGAAGATGAAATATTTGGGAGTTTACCTAACAAAGGACATGAAAGATCTCTACAAAGAGAACTATGAATCTTTAAGAAAAGAAACAGCTGAGGATGTTAACAAATGGAAAAACATACCGTGCTCATGGCTGGGAAGAATCAACATTGTTAAAATGTCTATACTACCTAAAGCAATACATAATTTTAATGCAATTCCTATTAAAGCTCCATTGTCATATTTTAAAGATCTTGAAAAAAATAATACTTCGTTTTATATGGAATCAGAAAAAAACTCAAATAGCCAAAACATTATTCAGCAATAAAAACAAAGCAGGAGGAATCACACTACCAGACCTGAGACCGTACTATAAATCGATAGTGATCAAAACAGCATAGTACTGGCACAAAAACAGAGAAGTAGATGTCTGGAACACTAAATAGAGAACCAAGAGATGAATCCAGCTACTTACCGTTATTTGATTTTTGACAAATCAATTAAAAACATTCAGTGGAGAAAAGATTCCCTATTTAACAAGTGGTGCTGGGTGAACTGGCTGGCAACCTGTAGAAGACTGAAACTGGACCCACACCTTTCACCATTAACTAAGATAGACTCTCACTGGATAAAAGATTTAAACTTAAGACATGAAATACTAGAAGAAAGTACAGGGAAAACTCTTGAAGGAATCAGCCTGGGTGAATATTTTATGAGAAGGACTCCCCAGGCAATTGAAGCAGTATCAAAAATACATTATTGGGACCTGATCAAACTAAAAAGCTTCTGCACAGCCAAGAACACAGTAAGTAAAGCAAGCAGACAGCCCTCAGAATGGGAGAAAATATTTGCAGGTTATACCTCCGATAAAGGTTTAATAACCAGAATCCACAAAGAACTCAAACATATTAGCAAGAAAAGAACAAGTGATCCCATCTCAGGGTGGGCAAGGGACTTGAAGAGAAACTTCTCTAAAGAAGACAGATGCACATGGGCGGCGCCTGTGGCTCAAGGAGTAGGGCGCCGGTCCCATATGCCGGAGGTGGTGGGTTCAAACCCAGCCCCGGCCAAAAACCACACACACAAAAAAGAAAAAAAAAGAAGAAGAAGAAGACAGATGCACGATCTACAAACACATGAAAACAGCTCATCATCCTTAATCATCAGAGAAATGCAAATCAAAACTACTTTGAGATATCACCTAATCCCAGTAAGAGTAGCCCACATAACAAAATCCCAAAACCAGAGATGTTGGCGTGGATGTGGAGGAAAGGGCACATTTCTACACTGCTGGTGGGAATGCACACTAATACGTTCCTTCTGGAAGGATGTTTGGAGAATACTTAGGGACCTAAAAATAGACCTGCCATTCGATCCTATAATTCCTTTACTAGGTATATACTAGGTATATACTCAGAAGACCAAAAATCACAATATAACAAAGACATCTGTACCAGAATGTTTATTGCAGTCCAATTCATAATTGCTAAGTCATGGAAGAAGCCCAAGTGCCCATCGACCCACAAATGGACTAGCAAATTGTGGTACATGTATACCATGGAATATTATGCAGCCTTAAAGAAAGATGGAGACTTTACCTCTTTCATGTTTACATGGATGGAGCTGGAACATATTCTTCTTAGCAAAGTATCTCAGGAATGGAAGAAAAAGTATCCAATGTACTCAGCCCTACTATGAAGCTAATTTATAGCTTTCACATGAAGGCTATAACCCAACTATAGCACAAGAATATGGGGAAAGGGCCAAGGAAGGGGGAGGGGGGAGGTTTGGTGGAGGGAGGGTAATGGGTGGGGCCACACCTACGTGCATCTTAGAATGGGTACAGGCGAAACTTACTAAATGCAGAATACAAATGTCTACATACAGTAACTAAGAAAATGCCATGAAGGCTATTGAACAGTTTGATGAGAATATTTCAGATTGTATATGAAACCAGCACATCGTACCCCTTGATTGCGCTAATGTACACAGCTATAATTTAACAATAAAAAAAAATGGAGACTTAAAAAAAAAGGAAAATAATAATAAAAAGCTTCTGCACAGCCAAGGACATGATCAAACGAGCAAATAGACGACCCACCCACAGAAGGGGAGAAAATGCTCACATGCTGTGCGTCTGATGAAGGATTGATAACCAGAATCTACGAAGAATTCAAGCAAATCAGCAAGAAACAACCAGTCACCCCATTAAAAAGTGGGCAAAGACATGAACGGAAACTTTTCAAATGAAAATAGACTAATGGCGAACAAACATGAAAAAATGCTCACCATCTCTAATAATTAGGGAAATGTAAATCAAAACCACAATGAGATATCACTTAACTCCAGTGAGAATGGCTAATATTAAAAACTCCCAAAACAACAGACACTAGAGTGGACGCAGAGAGAAAGGAACTCTCATACACTCTTTGTGGGACTGCAAACTAGCCAAACCTCAATGGAAAATTGTATGGAGACACTTCAAAGATCTGAAAGTAGATCTACTACTTACTTAATACAGCAAGCCCACTGCTGGCAAAGAAATAATTTTATTAAAAAAAAAAAAAAAGTTGCACTGGAATGTTTATCGCTACATAAACAATCACAAAGATGTGGAAACAACCCAAATCCTCACCAATACGTGAATGAATTAATAAAATGTGATCTACATATGATTATGGATACTACTCAGACATAAAAACATGGCAATCTTTTGGGACAATCTTAAGGGAAACTATCACAAGAATGGAGAAACTAATGCATGTTCTCATTACCAAATAGAATGACTTGGTCAACACTCCAGTGACATGTGGAAGTAAATCTCCCTGGGAAGGGCCTGGGGAGGAGTAAGTTCACACCTGTTGGGTACAGGGAACACCATCTCGGTGAAAGACTCACTTACATGGATAACTTTGACTCAATCTGAACAAAAACAAAATATGTGAACCAAATACGTGTACCCCCACATTCCAGAATTTTAAAAAGTAGAAAATAAAAATATGTTTTAGGAAAGCAAGACTGAATTGTGCGTTGCCTGGAAACCCATGTTATTATAAATATAAAGACACAAACAGTTTAAATGTAAAATGACAGGACAAGATACATCATTCTAAGTCCAATCAAAAGGTGGAGTGGATACGTTAACATCAAACAAAATCAATTTCAAAACCAAGAAAAATAGCAGGGATTAAAAGTCTCATTTTACAACGATGAAGGGATCAATTCATCAAGAAGATGTAAGAATCCTAAATGTTTACCAACCTAGCGACAGAGCTCAAAGTACATACGAAAAAATTAACGGGTCTGAAAGGAGAAATAAACAAATCAGTAATTATAGCCAGAGATGTTAACAACTCTCTCTCAATGACTGAAATAAAAAGTAGACAGAAAATCAGTAAAGATTTAGAAGACTGAACAGCATGGTCAAGCAAGTTGACCTGATTCATCCTGATAGAGCCCCTCGCCCAGTAAGAGCAGAATATGTATTTAGCAAGACGGAAAAAAAACTAAAATAAACAACACTCAAAAGACCTGAGATGCCCAAACAAGGGAGTCAAATCTGAGCCGCATCTGAGCCCGTAGGAGGGAACAAAAAAGGCAAGTGAGGAAAAAGGAACCAGGGTGGAGGAAGGTTCCTGGACTGTGGAAACACCCGGCCGGGGCCAGGGGCTCTGAGCAGCCACAGTGAGACGTGCACCCCTCAGAACAGGAAGGAGACACAGAAAGAAAAATGCCACCGACCTGTCTTACATGTAAAATCTCAAAAAAAAAAAAAAGAATAGAATGCATAGAAACAGAGATGGACGTGGCTACCAGAGAAAAGTGGCCCCCGGCCTGGGAGCCAAGTGCTTCTTTCCAGCCGTGTCCTTCACAGCAGCTCCCCAGGAAAACCAGCAGTTCAAACCCAGTGCACTCTCACTTAACCGCTCGGCACCTGCTCTCTTTTCTAAAAAGAGGAATAATGTACCTATTTCATCAGCAATTGTGGGGAGGGATAAGCCGATGCACATGGAGAAACCTGCAGGAAGCGGCCCCGTGTCAGCGAGCTCGGAGCTGAGCTGCTGTCCCTAGCACTGACACCACCGCTACATTAAGCTCTCCCTGAGGCTCAGCACCCTTCCTTATTAATGGCTCAAGTTTTATATCACACACTTCATCTCTGTGGGATAAAACTATTACCTTGTCAGCCTCTTTGGTTGACTTTTCCTACTATTGCTCAAGCCAGATTGCTAAAACTTAACTTAGGCCTGGGGGAGTGGTTCTCAACCTTCTTAATGTTGCGACCCTTTAATATAGTTCCTCATGTTGTGGTGACTCCCAACCATAAAATTATTTTCGTTGCTACTTCATAACTGTAATTTTGCTACTGTTATGAATCATAATGTAAATATCTAGTATTCAGGAGACCCCCCCAAAGAGGTCGCAACCCACAGGTTGAGAACCGCTGACTTAGGCCATTGCTTTGCTTAAAACAACAAAACAAAACAAAAGCAAAAAGCCACGCCCTCAACAGCTCTCCAGTGTCTGCAGAATTAAACTTTCCCACTTCTGCTTAGCATTCCAGGTCTTCCGAGAGCACCCACCACCTTTGCACACTGCTGCACACTTCAGACGGACCGGATGCCACATGGATGACATGTTGGAGCAGTAATCAGCCCCACGTCTAGTATGTTGTACCTGCCCATTGTTTCTCCAGCAGATTGGAAATTTCTTGAACTCAGAGGCCACAGCTACTTATCTTTGTATCTCTAGCACCTGACAACATAGATGCAACTGAACATGGCCGCAGAAAGATGCCTGCACAAAAGATGTCTACATCCTGATCCTTGGAAGGTGTGAATATGTTACCTTTGCTTAGCAACGGGAATTAAGCTTGCAGAAGCAATTGAGGTGCTAGTCACCTCCCCCTCAGATACAAAATTATAGAAAGTGCGTTTGTAAGTGCAAAGGGAGACAGGAGGAAGGAGGCCAGAAAGAAGTGGTGGGAAGGATTCCGTCTGGAGGCTGCTGGCTAAAAAGTGAGGAGGGCCTCTAGAGCTGGAAGAGGCCCTCCAGAGCCTCCAGGAGGAGCAGCCAACCATTTCAGACCTCCAGCTCCAGAGCTGTCGGGCAATCAAGGACTGTTGTCTTATGCCACTGGGAGTGTGTGAGGATTGGTTCCAACAGCACTGGGAAGCTTTACACTCTGTTGGACGAGTGCACTTGAGGGTAAAAGGACAGAGAGGACAGTGCCCAACGCTAGGTTCACATCCCTCACTGCTTGTCCTTTACGTCTGCATCCCAGCACCTGCCCCCTTAACCCGGGAGAAGCAGCTGGTATCCCTCTGGAGAGCCACCTCCCTCATCCTAACACTGTGGGATTTGTCAGACCCAAACACATGACCCTCTGGCCTGTGATAGGTTCACAAATGGACACATGACCAGACCGGCCCAGTGAGAGCCGACCGTGGGACTTCCACTGTGAAGGTTAGGCAAGAAAATGCAAAGTCACTGAGTAAGGTGACAATGAGGAGGGTGCAGAGGACAGCAGCTATGACAGGGACAGAGCCTTAACACCTCAGTGGAACTCCTAGATCCAGCCAGGCCCTGGAAGTTAGTCTGTTAAACTTCCATTGCTACATCGTTGTTAAATGTAGGCACCCACCTCTCGGGCCCTCACCCACCTCTCGGGCCCTCACCCACCTCGGGCCCTCACCCACCTCTCGGGCCCTCACCCACCTCTCGGGCCCTCACCCACCTCGGGCCCTCACCCACCTCTCGGGCCCTCACCCACCTCTCGGGCCCTCGCCCAACTCTCAGGCTTTTGCTCAAGGCACTCTTCAACCCAGGTTGTGTCTTCCCGCCTTTCAAGCTCAGCTAAAGCCCTACCACACCTGGAAAGCCTCCCTGAGCCAATGGCACTTGTGTCTTTGCTGACATTCCCTGTGAGCCTGCAGCACCAGGGCCCAGCCAGAACCCCACCACTCACCACCAGGCATCCGAAATTGAAACTCTGATTCTTGAGGCAGCACAAGGAACCTAATGTAACACATGTAACACGGAGCTCAGGGTGGGGTGCTTCAGACTAAAACAACGGCTGCAGGGTGGGGTTTTCCAACCTTGGCCATTCCATAGCTCACTTGAACCTACAGGTAAATCTCCACAGCACACTTACATTAGGTTGATGGGGAAAAAAAGAGTAATCCCAGCACTCTGGGAGGCCAAGGCAGGTGGATTGCTTGAGCTCAGGAGTCTGAGACGAGCCTGACTCAGAGTGAGACCCCGGTATATAAAAGTAGAAAAACTCTCTGGGCATTGTGGCAGGCACCTGTAGTCACAGCTACTCAGGAGACTGAGGTAAGAGGATTGCTTGAGCCCAAGGGTTTGAGGCTCCTGTGAGCTATGACACCATGGCAATCAACCAGAACAACAAAGTTAGACTCTGTCTCATAAAAAATAAAAAAGAACTTCTTTGGAAAATAATTTAATTAATGATCTTGAAATATTTTCCCAGCACACATAAGACCCCTCACAGCACCAGCTGACATCACTACTATAGGAGAGCCCACCTGCAGACCCCTCTGAACTTGGGGGAGATGTGGCTCTGCTTAGAGAAAGCTGCGGGCGCCTCTGTGGAGATGTGCAACTGAAAGCTGGCCACTTGCTGTCACGTAGGACACTGTGACCTCACACTCCCCAGAAACATGCATGGACCAAGGCAACCAGTTTTTCATGCTTAGGAAACATAAAGGGTCTCAGAACAGCTCCTGGACCTGATCAATGTGACAGACAGGGCATCACTCCTCCCTCGTGAGTCTATAAGCACCTCAAACTTCAGTCGCCCAAACTGAACCCCAGAATTCCTCACCAAACTGCTCCTCATGGCTTCTCGTCACCACAACTGCCCCCCATGCCCTGCCAGGGCTCATACATCTCAGGTCAAAGCTAGGTCCCTCTCTGATGCCTCCCCTTCCTTCCTAGCAGCCTGGAGTCGATCCGGGAGGCTGGGCTTCTCCACCTCCAGCATCAACACGGAGCCAACTGCTCCTTCTTCCTGCCCCACACCTAACTCAGCCAGAGCATCATGGTGGAGGGTGGATTCAAACCCTGGTCAGCAGACCCCTCAGCTGGGCTCCTCACTTCTGTGCAATCTCCAGGGTCCTTGTAAAGCACCAGTTGACGGCTTTACTCTTTGGCTTTTATCCTTGACTGTGAGAGACCAGATGTGTACAGAGGAGCAAGTCCTTTCACTGCTCTGAGCCCCACTTCCTCAAGTGGAAGAGGGTGTCAGTGGGCCCAGGTGAGCAATGTCGGACATTGGCCCCAGCAGGTGGCCACCTTCCCCTCACTGTGACCATTTCAGACTCTGTTAGCAGATGAGTTCACTTGCATTTTTAAAGCTTCAATAAACCAGCATGTTCCAAGCTGCATATAAAGAGCATCATGGAAAATGCAGAGTTGAAGGAAAACCACAGCGGTGACAAAGATTCTGAGTGTCAGATTCTGAGTGTCAGGACAACAGGATAACCAGCCCTTTGCTCTAATAGGAGGTCCTGGGGTGCTGGAATGGCCCCCAGCCAGCTGGTCTGAGAGCACACTCGGGAGACTGTCAGAGCAAAACTCCTGTGTGTGTAAGGAATAATCTGGCTATAAGGCTCAGAAGCCATAGGTGATGGCCAGAATGACTGGGGTGCCTTCCTGGAAAAATGGGACTTGAGGAATGCCCTTGATAAGACAGAATTACGGGGTCTGAGAGGTCTCCCCCAGGCCCCACGCCTTTGCTCACCTGCCTGCCACCCACCCCACTGGTCCAGGAGGCCAGGGAGCAGCCGGCCTACAGATTATAAGGTCACACTGTTCTCAGGTTCTGAGCTTTCCTCCCACTAGCTTTGCACTCCTGGATTAGTGTCATAACCTCGTAGAGCCTAGGGTCCTCGTGTGCAGCAGTCGTGACAGCACTTGCTCCTGCAGATTTGGGAGGATGAACAGATCCTGCACACACAGCACTCGGCACAGCACTGGGAGCACCTCTAGAGCATTAACTAGTCCCATTACCAGGAGACCCTGAAAAAAAGGGTCTGTCCTGTGGGCCTGTGCTAACACTGTCACATCCCCGTCAGGCCGGGGTAGTTCTGTGTTGCTGTGTCCCCATCTCAGGGTGAGTCCAAGGGGCCTTCCTGTGGCAGGAGCCTTGTGGGGGAGTCTGGGACACACGCGCAGAGAGGCCGGAGCTTCCTGAGTGCTCATACCCTCCTGAACACGGGACAGAGCCAGCAGTGTGCAGTGATGGGGACGGCGGCGGTCATGGGGATGAAACGTCAGGGTTACCAGGTGCATGTCCCAGAAAAGCATCATTACGCACGTCTCTCGTTTACTCTTCACGGCCTTCTCCCACTTACAGACAATAAAGCTGTGTCTAGAGATAATAAATAACTTGTCAGAGGTTATGAATAGATGCCCTGCAACTCTTAGCATCAAATGTTTCGTAATATTCCCTGTTCCCTTTCACGTCATCTTTACTGTCTATCAGCTCTGTGGTGATGCTCCTTCCTTTACTCCTGACGTTGGAAATTTGTGTCTTCTGCCCTTATTTTGAATCACTCTGGCTAGAGGCTTACAAGATTTATTGATCTTTTCAAAATCTACATTCTTTTATGCCATTGATTTTTCTCCATTTTTCTGTTTTCAGTTCCATTTTTTTCTTTTCTTGTCTTTATTATTTCCATTCTTTCTGGTTGTTTTGAAATTCATTGACTCTTTTTTTTTTTCTAGTTTAAGCAAGAAACACATATTCTTGATTTGAAACCTTTCTTGTCTTTAATATATATATTTAATGCAATAAATGGCTCTCAAAGTATTGTTTCACTTGTACCCACAAGTTTTATATTTTATGCTTTAATTTCATTCAATAAAAAGTAATTTATCATGCCCTTTACCTTTCTCTTTGACTCCAGGGTTATTTGGAGGATTGTCTTTTGGTTTCCAAGTTCAAGAGCATTTTCTGGTTATCTTTCTGTTATAGATTTCTGCAATCCCTTGGTGACCAGAGAACATACTTTATATAATTTTAATTATTTTAAATATGGTGAGGTGTTGACATTTATTTTATAGCCAAGAATACAGTTTATCTTGATAAATGTTTTTTGTGTACTTGAAAAAGAAATTATCTCCTGCTTTTTGGGGTAAATTATTCTACAAGCATCACATAAATCGAGGTGACAGTGCTGTTCTGGTCTTCTCTAACCCTACAACTTTCTGCTCATATCCCATTCATTACCAAGAGGGGAGCATTACAGTCTCCAACTATAATTGGGGATTTGTCTATCTCTCTTTTCAGCCCAATTAGGTTTGGGTTCACATATTTTAAAGTTCTTTAATTAGCTAAGGACACATACAGGACCATATCTCTTGATTAACTGGCCTCTTATCTTTATATAACACCACTTCCCTCCCTGGGATGTCCCTTGCCCTTCTGTCTATTCTGACTGATATCAACACGGCTACTCCATTTCCCTTTAAATTGGCATTGCGATGGTCTGACATCACCCATCTTTGTACTTTTCCCATGTATTTATTTTTCCTTTTTGTAATTTTTATTTTTTTATTAAATCATAGCTGTGTACATTAGTGCAATCAAGGGGTACAATGTGCTGGTTTTATATACAATCTGAAATATTTTCATCAAACTGTTTAATATAGCCTTCAAGGCATTTTCTTAGTTATTGTATGTAAACATTTGTATTCTGCATTTAGTAAGTTTTGCCTGTACGCATGCTAAGATGCACCGTAGGTATGACCCCACCAATTACCCTCGCTCCACCCCCAAATTCCTCCTCCCCTCCCCTCCCTTGGACTTTACCCATATTCTTGTGCTATAGTTGAGTTATAGCCTTCATGTGAAAGCTATAAATTAGCTTCATAGTAGGGCTGAGTACATTGGATACTTTTTTTTTTTTTTTGGTAGAGACAGAGTCTCACTTTATGGCCCTCGGTAGAATGCCGTGGCCTCACACAGCTCACAGCAACCTCCAACTCCTGGGCTTAAGCGATTCTCTTGCCTCAGCCTTCCGAGTAGCTGAGACTACAGGCGCCCGCCACAACGCCCGGCTATTTTTTGGTTGCAGTTTGGCCGGGGCCAGGTTTGAACCCATCACCCTCGGTATATGGGGTCGGCACCTTACCGACTGAGCCACAGGCACCCCCCCTTACATTGGATACTTTTTCTTCCATTCTTGAGAAACTTTGCTAAGAAGAATATGTTCCAGCTCCATCCATGTAAACATGAAAGAGGTAAAGTCTCCACCTTTCTTTAAGGCTGCATAATATTCCATGGTATACATGTACCACAATTTGTTAATCCATTCGTGGGTTGATGGGTACTTGGGCTTCTTCCATGACTTAGCAATTATGAATGATACGTTTGAGTTCTCTGTGGATTCTGGTTATTAACCCTATATCAGAGGTATAACCTGCAAATATTTTCTCCCATTCTGAGGGCTGTCTGCTTGCTATACTTACTATGTTCTTGGCTGTGCAGAAGCTTTTTAGTTTGATCAGGTCCCAGTAGTGTATTTTTGATACTGCTTCAATTGCCTGGGGAGTCCTCCTCATAAAATATTCACCCAGGCTGATTCCTTCAAGAGTTTTCCCTGCACTTTCTTCAAGTATTTTTATAGTTTCATATCTTAAGTTTAAATCTTTAATCCAGTGAGAGTCTATCTTAGTTAATGGTGAAAGGTGTGGGTCCAGTTTCAGTCTTCTACAGGTCGCCAGCCAGTTCACCCAGCACCATTTGTTAAATAGAAAATCTTGTCCCCACTGAATGTTTTTAATTGGCTTCTCAAAGTTCAAATAACAGTAAGTAGCTGGGTTCATCTCTTGGTTCTCTATTCTGTTCCAGACATCTACTTCTCTGTTTTTGTGCCAGTACCATGCTGTTTTGATCACTATCGATTTATAGTACAGTCTCAGGTCTGGTACGTGATTCCTCCTGCTTTGTTTTTATTGCTGAATAATGTTTTGGCTATTTGAGGTTTTTTTCTGATTCCATATAAAACGAAGTATTATTTTTTTAAGACCTTTAAAATATGACAATGGAGCTTTAATAGGAATTGCATTAAAATTATATATTGCTTTAAATAGTATAGACATTTTAACAATGTTAATTCTTCCCAGCCATGAGCATGGTATGTTTTTCCATTTGTTGACATCTTCAGCTATTTCTTTTCTTAAATATTCATAGTTCTCTTTATAGAGATCTTTCACTATATCTTTCTATTTGTTAGGTAAACTCCCAAATATTTCATCTTCTTTGGCACTACTGTGAAAGGAATAGAGTCCTTGACTGTTTTTTCAGCTTGGCTATTGTTGGTATATATAAGGCTACAGATTTATGGGTGTTGATTTGGTAGCCTGAGACATTGCTGTATTTCTTGATTACTTCTAAAAGTTTTGTAGTAGAATCCGTGGTGTTTTCCAGATATACAATCATATCATCTGCAAAGAGTGAAAGTTTGATCTCTTCTGACCCTATGTGGATATCCTTGATCGCCTTTTCTTCCCTAATTGCAATGGCTAAAACTTCCATTACAATGTTAAAGAGCAATGGAGACAATGGGCAACCTTGCCTGGTTCCTGATCTAAGTGGAAACGATTTCAATTTAACTCCATTCAGTACAATATTGGCTGTGGGTTTGCTGTGGGCCTCTATTAGTTTAAGAAATGTCCCTTCTATACCAATTTTCTTGAGTGTTCTGATCATGAAGGGATGCTGGATATTATCAAATCCAATCAAATTTTTCTGCATCATTGAGAGAATCATAAGGTCTTTATTTTTTAGTTTGTTTATGTGTTGAATTACATTTATAGATTTACGTATATTGAATCAGCCTTGAGACCCTGGGATAAATCCCACTTGGTCATGGTGTATAATTTTTTTGATGTGCTGCTGGATTCTGTCTGTTAGGATCTTATTGAGTATTTTAGCATCAATATTCATTAGTGATGTTGGTCTATAATTTTCTTCTCTTGTTGGGTTTTTCCCTGGTTTAGGGATCAAGGTGATGTTTGCTTCATAGAATGTGTTGGGTAGTATTCCTTCTTTTTCTATATTTTGGAAGAGGTTTAGTAATATGGGTACTAGTTCTTCTTTAAAGGTTTGGTAGAATTCTGACGTAAAGCCATCTGGTCCCGGGCTTTTCTTTTTAGGGAGATTTTGTATAGTTGATGCTATTTTAGAACTTGATATAGGCCTGTTCAACATTTCCACTTCGTTCTGGCTAAGTCTTGGTAGGTGCCATACTTCCAAGTATTGGTCAATTTCCTTCAGATTTTCATGTTTCTGAGAGTAAAGTTTCTTGTCATATTCGGTAAGAATTTTTTGAATCTGAGGGGTCTGTTGTTATTTTGTCTTTACCATTTCTGATTGATGAAATTAGAGATTTTACTCTTTTCTTCCTGGTTAGATTAGCCAAAGGTTTATCTATTTGATAGTTCTTTTCAAAAAACCAACTTTTTTATTTATTGGTCTGTTGTATAATTCTTTTGTTTTCAATTTCATTTAATTCTGCTCTGATTTTGGTTATTTCTTTTCTTCTGCTGGTTTTGGGGTTGGAATGTTCTTCCTTCTCCTGTTGCTTGAGATGCCCCATTAAGTTGTTAACTTCCTCTCTTTCTGTTTTCTTGAGGAAGGCTTGCAGTGCTATAAATTTCCTTCTTAGGACTGCCTTTGCAGTATCCCAGAGGTTCTGATAATTCATGTCTTCATTGTTGTTTTGTTCCAAAAATTTGGTAATTTCATTCTTAATCTCGTCTATGACCCAGCTATCCTTCAGCATAAGGTTATTTAGGCTTTCATGTTTTTGTATGAGTATGCAGATTCCTGTTGTTACTGAGTTCAACTTTTATTCCATGATGGCCTGAGAAGATGCAAGGAATAATTTCTACTTTTTTAAATTTACTGAGCTTAGACTTGTGACCTAGGATTGATCAATTTGGGGGTATGTTCCCTGGGCTGATGAGAAGAATGTATATTCAGTTTTGTTGGGATGAAATGTTCTGTAGATGTCTGTTAAATTCAGATGTTGAATGGTTAATTTTAAATCTAAAATTTCTTTGCTTCTTTTCTTTCTAGCTTCTTTTTAGAGGATCTATCCAATACAGCTAAAGGGGTGTTAAAATCTCTGACTACTATGGAACTGGAGGAAATCAAGTTGCTCGTGTTTGTTAGAGTTTCTCTTATAAATTGAGGCACTTTCTGGTTGGGTGCATAAATATTAATAATTGAAATCGCATCATATTGAGTATTACCTTTAACAAATATGAATTGTCCACCCTTAGCGTTCCTTATTTTGGTTGGTTTAAAGCCTATTGTATCTGCAAATAGAATTGCAACACCTGCTTTTTTCTGCTTTCCATTTGCCTGAAATATAGATGACCATCCCTTCACCTTAAGTATAGATTTATCTTTTAAGGTAAGATGAGATTCTTCTATCTGGCCTGAGTTTCTGTATCCAGTCAGCCAACCTATGCCTCTTTAGAGTACAAATTAAACCATTCACATTAATTGAGAATATTGATAAGGCTTTCGAAAGTCCAGTGGACATTTTTAATCCTTTTGCAACTGTGGAATTTGGAATGTGATCAAAAGTTTCTGGATGAGTTTACTTTTATGGTGGATTATGCTGGTCTTTATGGAGGACAGGTCTGAGGATATCCTGGAGAGCTGGTTTAGTTATGGCAAATTTCTTCAACATGTGAATGTCATTAAAGTATTTAATTTCTCCATTATAAATGAAACTCAGTTTAGCTGGATACAGGATCCTGGGCTGAAAGTTATTTTGTTTTAGGAGATTAAAAGTCGATGACCATCCTCTTCTAGCTTGAAAGGTTTCAGCAAAGAGATTTGCAGTTATTCTAATATTCTTCCCCTTATAGGTTATGGTTTTCTTATGTCTGGCTGCTTACAGAATTTTCTCCTTCATATTAACTTTAGTGAAATTGATTGTGATGTGTCTGGGGGATGTCTTATTCAGATTGAGTCATGCTGGAGTTCTGAAACTATCTGCTATCTGAATTTCAGAATCTCTTGGCATGTCTGGAACGTTCTCTTTCATAATCTCATGGAGAAGAGACTCTGTGCCTTGTGAAGCCACTTTGTTGCTTTCGGGGATCCCTATAAGGTGAATATTGGTTTTCTTCGAATTCTCCCAGAGAACTCTGAGAGAGTGATCTGTTTTTGCCCTCCATTTCTCTTCCTCATTGAATGTTTGGGAGCATTCGAAAGCTTTGTCTTCGAAGTCAGAAATCCTTTCTTCTGCTTGGTCCATTCTGTTACTGTGGGATTCTACTGTATTTCTCAGATCTTTGAGGGCTGCAACTTCTTGTCTCAATGTGTCGAAATCTTTGGTCATTTGGTCCTTGAATTTGTTGAATTCTTGAGACATCTTTTGGATTACTGCTTGGAATTCTAATTCGATCTTATTTGCTATCCAGATTCTGAATTCAATTTCTGACATCTCAGCCATTTGTTTATGCATGGGATCCTGTGCTGTGTCTGCCTTTTTGTTCCTTGGAGGAGTTGATCTACACTGATTATTCATATTGCTGGAGTTTTTCCATTGATTCCACCCCATTATTGTTTTTCACCATTGCCTCTGGCCGTCCTCAAAGTTGGGAGGTGTCTCTCCAAGATTAGACTGTGGCGGGATCACTCTATTGTTGCTAGATCTTTGTAGGGAGTGACCCTGTGTAGCTCCTCTGGGGCTGCCCCAGCCAGGGACTCTGGCTGTGGGAGCAACTCCAGACTGTGACATACCCGAATCCAGCAACAGGGCAGGGGGTGGTACACACGGTTCTGGGTGTGCCTGGTGCCCGGTGATTTTGGCACAGAGAGCCCAAGGCTCCAGCAGTCTCTGGCCAGGAGGAGGGCTCTGGAGAGAGGAGAGGGCGCAGGTCACATGGCCAGAGTCCCTGGCCAGATGGGCAGGCCACATGGCTCCCGAAGTTCCTGGCTGGGGCGGGCGGAAGCCTAGTGGGTGTAGGGCTCGGGGTACAGGGCCACATGGTTGCCAGTGGAGTCCCTGGCTGGGGCAGGTGAATGGAGGCCCAGCAGGTGCAGGGCACAGGGCCGATCAGTTGCTCGTGGAGTCCCTGGCTGGGGCGGGCGCAGGTCACTGGGCTGCACGGTTGCTGGTGAGTCCCTGGCCGGGGCAGGTGTGCCGGGGTCCAGCGGGCGCAAGGCACCAAGGCCGCACAGTTGCTGGCAGACTCCCTGGCTGGGGCAGGCATGGGGCCATGCACTTGCCAGCGGAGTCCCTGGTAGGGGTGGGGGGTGCAGCTGGGCACAGCCCCAGAGTCTCTTGTTCTGGGGGTGCTTGGTCCGGCATACAGGGTGGGGGTACTGCTCAAGAACTTCCTCTCTCAGTCTAAGCAGGCGTTAGGCTTCTGGTTCATCAGGTAAGGGGGGAAGGGTGTACTGGAAGTTCAGAATGGCAGGGAAGACTTCAGTTCAATTTTTCTGCCTAGTAAGAAAGTGTTCAGAGTCTCTCTGAGGAAATAGGGTCTCTCTGAGGAAATGGTCCCCACTTCCCACAGCGTGGGGTGAAACAAAGAGGTCCACAGTTCATCACTTGTCTGTAGAAAACCCGTAGGAGCAAACAAAGAGAAAAAAGAAAGGAGAAAGAAAAAAACAAAACAAACAAAAAAAAAAAACCACAGCTGTCTTGGGGGAGGGGACGAACACTTTTCCTTTCAGATGAATTTTGTACCTGCAGCTTGGTTTCTTGGAGTTGCAGCTTGCCTTAGCAGAGGTGACCTGCAGTTATCATTTCTCTCTCAGCTGAGCTCCCAGCTTAATTGGGCTGTTTCTGGATGTTATCCTTCCTTTTGACAGAAGCCTCTTACGGAAGCTGCATTCAGTCGGCCATCTTGCCCCTCCCCCCTTTCCCATGTATTTAAAGTGAAGTTTTATAATGGCTCATTGTTAAATCTTGCTTCTTTATCTAATCTGATCATCTCTGCTTTTAAATTATAAAATGTTTAGATATTCAGGACACATCTAAACATTTAACATAATGATTGATAAACTAGATTGAATCCACATTTTTCTAGTTATTTTCCTCTTTTCCCATCTACTCTCTCTTCTGTTTTCCTTCTTCTGACTATTTTTGGGATTATTTCAATGCCTTTTGTGATTAAATTTTGTCTTCATTACTGGCTTGTAAGTTCTCTTTAAAGATTACATTGTTTTAAGAAGATTTAATAAATAGGAATCTAGATTTGTCAAAAAGAGACATGTTTTCTTATGAAAGAAGCCTCTATTTTGGGAAATGGATCCACCAGGCCTTGGAAGTTCTAATCATCTCTAGCAATGCATCTGACAAGGTTTCATTTACACATAAAACTGACAACCAGCTTTCTAGCACTAGGGCTGCACGTCCTCAGCAGGGCAGAGGCAGGGCAGCTGCAGAGATCAAGTGAGGCTCCACAGCTGGCCTGAGCCTAGGGGTGGGGGTCTGCTCACGGGCCCCTCATCAACACCTCACAGCATTCCCTACACCACAGGCACAGCCCAGGAGGAAGAGCTTTACCTTGAGGAGCCTATTTTCTGCCTCCTTGTCGCTGCCACTTCTCCTGGGAATCTGTCCTGTGACCACAGAAGGAAATGCCTAATGGACTCCATCTCCCCAGAAGGCACCTGGGCACCATCATTGCTCTCCCAAGGAGAAGCTGTGGGTTCTGACTCACTGCACACCGGAATCTTTAAGGATGAGTCAGGACAGCTCTCCCCACTTCCCCCTGTCAGCTGAGCGCACACTGGCATAATAATAACACTCACATTGTCAGACACACTGCCAAGTATTCAAAAGGTGAATAAAACTCTTGAAGACGAGAAAAAAGATCATTTCCCAAATCCCAATTACTTAGCAAAGGCAAGTTCTTCCTACACTGTTGCTGGGATTGCTGAGCAAGCATGAAGCTGTTGGGAAGCATTTAAAAATGAACCTCCTCACCTGAGCCACAGAGCCTGCTGTGGTTTCAACGTGCCCCCCAAACTTAGGGGTTGGAAACTTAACCCCCAGCACAATGGTACTGGGCAGCGGAGCCTAATGGGAGTGTTTAGGTCACGAGGGTCCCCCCTCACGTGTCGATTACCACCAACCATAAAAGGGCTTGAGGCTGAGAGCGATTTGAATGTGGGTTGGCTCTCTCCCCAGTCCCAGGCCCCTCCCGCAGTCTCAGAGCAGTGAGGGACTTGAGCTGGCCAGTGCCCCCAGAAGCATTTGGATCCATTGCCAAAATGGAAACTTGGTTCATAAGCAAATCGTCAACTTCTGTGTCCCTCTGCCCTTCTGCCCCCAACTAGGGGATGATGTGGCTTAAAGTCCCTCACCAGGTGGGGCCCCTCACCTTGGACTTCCCAGCCTCTAGACTGTAAGAAATAAATCTCTATTTTTTTCTAAGTTACCCCCTTAGGTGTTCTGTTATTGAGGGTGGAGAGCATAAATAATTCCAGAAACTAAGCCTCAATAAGAAGACAATCCATCACCCTGAAAATCTCAAGCAAAAAAGACAAGATTTCTCAAATTTCCCTCTTTAATTACACACTATTCTTTTGCCCAATATTCTGATAAAACTCCTACACCAAATTTCTCAGTGATGATACCATCAAGTGCATTCCTGAATCCTGCCCTCCAGGGCCCACCCAGATGCTCCTCCCAGTTGTCCAGACAGACAAAGTCCTCTCACTGTGGCAGGTCTGCGCAGGAGCCTCAGGAAAGTTAGACTCGTGTGCTCCCAAATAAAAATGGGAATCTCTGTTCATAAGCATTAAAGGCACCCATCTACCTGGCCAGGGGCTGGCCAAGTGTCAGAAGTCTCCCTGATGGTGCAGCAAGGCTCTGCCCCCTACCCCACCGTACGCCCTGCCCCTGGTGCTCAGGCCACCCGACCCCATTCCCAACCCCACCCCTAATCCTATCCTTCCCGAGCCACATGTTCAGTTTATATTTCTCCCTTGTCAGCTGCCTTTCTTCTTCCAACACATCCTTTCACTTCAACCTTACTAGATGATTTTTATAAAACAGCAGTCATTACCTGAAAATAGGTGGCAGGTAACAGACCTTCAGGGAAATGAAGCCCATTTGTCCTGGATATCACACTGAGCTGGCAAGCATGGGAACTCACCATGCTCTGGGGTGGAACCATGCAGCCCACGGTGCCAATACCAGGATTGCTGATCAGTCACCCTCCGTGGCCCCCCAAGGCCTCCCTGGAGTGAGGTTTTAGAGGCAGACACCTGCTGAGAAGGGAATGCCTGGTATTGGGAGGACAGCTGCTGCTTCTGGAGCACTGGCCAGCGCTCACCTGAAGGCTCAGGCTGAGACCCAGAAGCCACTGTGCTGAGGGGGGGTTCTGCTCCCCACTACCCGGGCTGAGCAGCCACACACTAGATTCAGGGCTTGTTCAGCCTCCTGAGTTCTGACGGCTTCTACACTCACCAGGTTGGAAAGAACAAGACACCAAGAATCACAGGGGCGAAATCCAGAGACCTGGTAGACCCCCAGTTACCCAACACACTCCAAGTCTGAGTACTAATTTCTAGACACATCAGGTTTGTAACATAAACCAATCCAGGAAATTCAAGCAACTGGAGGGTTCCTGGAAGGCTATGAAAGAAGCTCATGGAATCAAACAGAAGGCCAAGGAGCCACACTCAGAAAGGACAGACACCCAGACAGCTCCAGAGACACATGGGGAGCTTCAACACAGGCCTGGTCTCCACCTCTGGGTACCGGTCTCCAGCCACCATTAACTTTTTTGTCACTTTGCTCAGCATTCAAAAATCTATGGAGAAAATGATGTCGGGTAGCTGCACTGAGGGCTTCTCTTTTCCTCAGCAAGGAAACCTTGGGTACATTTATCCAGATCCCATAAGTGATCGGGTGACATCCCCAAGGAAAGACCAGGTGACATCCCCCAAGGAGAGTGCAGTGGACATTAGACACAGGACAAGTGATGGACTCTCCAACGCCTGACCTGGCTCCAAGGCCTCTTCTCAGAGAGTGGGGCCCACAGCCATTAGGACTGTGGCTAGGGTGCCCCACCATAGCGTGCCCTCAGCAGTGCAAAGGGGACATCCACCTTTCTATGGCTGCTAAACAAAGCCCAAGGTCATGTTTAAACAAAATGACACAAATACTCACACATGTTTGGACTTAGTACGATGGAAGGAAACTGTTGAGCACAAAGCTAGGAGGGGTGAGCTGCACGGTGGATGTTGCCCACCCGGGGGGCCCTCCAGATGGTCAGTCCAACAGGCCAACGTAAGGTCTCCTATCCATGGAGCCCAGAGGGATTTGGAACACGCGTCTGCCCAGGACCGAGGAGTTCCCGGGGCATGTGACTTTCAGGATACATTCCCAGCAGCCAGGACTATCTGTTTTCAAATCAGGAAAATTCTGGGCAACCTGGGGCCCTCTACCTGTCCCTCTAACCTCGGAGTCAGCTCAGTCTCTGACCTGAGCATGAACACAGCTCCTCCCCCATGACCCAGTGTCCTGGGCAGCCCCTGCTGGCCTGTTCCCAATCCCCTGGAATAGACACAGGCCTTATAAAGCTATAGAAATAAAATGTAATGTGAGATCTTTAGCACATAAGGTGTTAAAAGTTCCGCAAATCCCTTGCAATTCCTAAGCTCACACCTTTATAGGCAGGATCTGCGATGATGCCACAGCCGCTGCTACGTTTCCTCCTTTCTGCCAACAATGTGGCCGCTCAGACTCTGGGACATCCAATGCCTGGATGGTAGACAGTGGGCACCCATGCACCTAGACACTCCCCAGGACTGGGCAGGTGTCTGTTATTTGCCATTTGAGTAAAACAGCAGAGATTCATTTTGCACTCCAAAAATGATAATAATAATTACAACTTCATCAACATTAGCATTTAGGTATGAAATATTATGGCACCAATGTCTAATTAACATAGTAATTAGACATATTAATATATTTCCTTCTTCATTTCAAATCCATAATCTACACTAATTGCCTTTAATGCACTCCTTTTGGATGGATGCTGATATTTTAGAGTATAAAATTGTAACTTACCCCATTAACCAAAAACCACTGGCAGCAAAAATCATCCCTAATGCAATTACACTTCTTGTCTGAGCCATTACTAGCCAGCGGTGCTGAGGAGACAAGGAGATTTTCATTCGCAAATTACTGGAGCAGGATAGGGCGATTGTGATTAGGAATTAAAACTTCTCTCCCACGCCACAGCTTCAGAGAGTGAGCCCAGGGGAGTGGTGGGTGAAGACACCAGGGATGATGAGTGTGGGTGTCATTCAGACCCCGTGGGGCTCCTCCCTGAGTCAACAGCAAAGCACAGCGGGAGACCCAGAGCCTCCCTGATTGGTTTCATGAATCGGGGACGTGGGGTGCACCCTCTCCACCTCCAGGTCTAGGTCTCACGTGACATCCCTTGTCATGGCTCAGACCCAGTGTCTGCAGACCTGGCACCCTGCTGCAGAGGTCACTGCATGCCACGCTGCACCTGCCCAACCCTTGGACCACCAGGGCCAGTCTTGGTATCTCGGGTCACCCTCACCTGCTCAATGTCCAGGGAAAGGAAGGCCACTCCCAGCGACATGTCATGACTTTGTCATGCCACAAGGCTCTCTCACCCAGCGCAACAGCGTTACCTCCCTCCTTCAACCTGAACAGCCTCAGAGAAAACGTATCTGGAAAGAGGCTGTGCTGGAATATATTTAATATATTATAATTCATATCATATATCATATATATCATAATATATTATGATATCATATCATATATATATATATGATATATTCCCACACCACTCCAGATCAGCAGAATCATTTGTTGAAGGGTGTCAGCCTGATCCCCACTGTAAGGGGACTCTGCCTGGGGCCCTAGAGGGTGGCAGGCAGAGGGTCCAAGAGAGAAGAAAGCATCACTGGGAGGTCCTGGCTCCAGCCCTGGCACTGACGCTGCCTGCCGACCCTGGGCTAGGAACTATTCCTCTCTGAGCCTGGGTTCACTCATCTCAAAAGGGACATGGCAGAACAAAAGGCCCCCAAGACCACCTGATTCCAACACGGACTCAAATGCCCAGTGCCTATGGCTCTCCCTGACCACCCAGGGTCACCTGCACCCTATGAAGTTCCTCTTCCCTTCAGTGGGGAGGCTGTGGCCAGGTGTCTTCAAACAACTTAAGTGACCCAAGCTGGGTTTTTTCCACTTGAGAGCAGTGCCTAAGCCCCTTTCACCCTGCACCTGCCCCCAGGACCACTCGGAGCTGCTGAGTGGAGGAGGAGGCTCCTGCCTTCTGGCCTCACTCTGGGGAGGAGATCAGCTGAGGTGTCCCCTGACTCCCCAATGTTTCCCCCACCATTAGATATTTTATTAGACTTAAACACCAAATGCTATGCTAATGAAACATCAGCATTCTAAATCTAACCTCTGATGTTAGGAAGATGCATTTCATTTTTCAATTAAAGTCTGATCCTCAGTGTTCAGCCCCGTTCCACATTACCATCACCTCTCTAATTAATTTAGCATCTCTCAACCAGCAGTTGCTAAATTGCCTGAGCAGAGATGGGAAAACTAAACCAAAGCCCGCTCCCAGCCCAAGGTGAGCAGGCCTCCAAAGTGCCCAGGAGACATTTGGCTATTTGAATGAGAAACCATTTATCTGACAACACTTAGCTTAAGCAGCAATTAGTAAAGAAGGGAAGACCAAGCCATTTAGAAAGGGCCGGTTGGCAGGCCTGGGCCAAGTGTGGGGAAGACTTAATTAGCTCCTGGGGGACTGAGCCCAGTGTTTACTTCAGAGAGGTTTACAGGACCTGCTTATTTGCTTTCCTAGGGCTTTGCTTGTGCTTTTGTTTATGCTTCTTCTGTTCTTCTTTTTTTATCAATATTTTCTTTTTTTATTGTTGGGGATTCATTGGCCCTAAGTCTCAGGAGGCCGCCTGAGCTCCCTGCCAGCCAGGACTGGTGCCTTCAGGGTGGGCCTGCGCTCCAGCGGGGTGCCTGGGCCTGACAGCCATCTGCCCTGGTCCTCGCATCTAGGGAGGTCTGACTGGAATCCCAGGGTACCTGCAGCCCCAAGAGCCTCCACTTAGAGCAGGGTCCCTACAATGCCTGCGCCCACCAGCAGTACACCACGCTCCCTGCTCCTCCAAGCAGAAGCCCACAATTTCATCACTCTTTGCTTAAGAAAGGAAAGCTTATCTCAGCAGGACACCTCTTCCTAGGAACCTTGAATCTTCCACCCCAAGCAATAAAACCTTGCGTGGGGTTCACTTTCTCTGGTCATCAGACTCCCCCCAAAACAGCCAAAGTCCGCAGTGGCCCAGAATGCCTGGCTGGATCATTGATTATGCCGCAGCCCTTTGGATTTAGAATTTACACTTGTTAGGGTGGTGCCTGTGGCTCAAGGAGTAGGGCGCCGGTCCCATATGCCGGAGGTGGCGGGTTCAAACCTAGCCCTGGCCAAAAAACAAAAAAAAAAAAGAATTTACACTTGTTAACTTTAATAATAAGTGGTGAAAACGGGAGAGTGACGCTCAGTTGAGGTTTATCAAGCCAAGATTTTAAGGATTTGCCCAGGAAAGGTACAGCCCACAAAGCATGTGTGTGGACCAGGCTCCCCACAGCAGAGGCTGAGAACTTCACATTTAAAGGAAAAGGGGGCGCTCAGGGAAAAGGAAGGGGTGAAGGAGGCAAGCCCCAGTAAATCTACATGAGATAAGACAAACATTCAACAAAGGGAGCAGAGGAAACAGCTGCTGCTGTGATTGCAGGGTGGGTGGCCTGAGCACTTCTCCCGGCTTCAGCCATGGAGATGAACTCGTAATCGCCTCTTAAAGTTTATTTAGGTTGCAGCCCCAGGGTTATAACTGACACGCATTCATTTTATAAGAGCTGTGTGTCTGGAAGGGATTTTTTTTTTAAGATTGAAGGAATCAGAAATATTTTAACCCAGAAGATATTTCTTTGTCACATTTTGAGATGGCTGCAGGCAAACAGGACTCTGCTGTAAGGCTGTCCCAGCGGGAAGCAGGGGAGAAATGTACATCTGCAGAGAATCTCTGTTAGGAGCAGCAGGCCCTGCCTATCTGCTCCAGGAAGGGTTTGCTGAGAGTCCGTCACCCTCACAGATCTGAGTAAGAGTCTCTGTTAGGAGCAGCAGGCCCTGCCTATCTGCTCCAGGAAGGGTTTGCTGAGAGTCCGTCACCCTCACAGATCTGAGTAAAAGCATTTCCCTGGGGGCTATTCCCCAGGCTGATGTGCTCAGGAGACCACCTGCCGTCCTCCTGCCCAAACCCAGCCCAGAACACCCTGCTGCATCCTTTTAAGGGCTGTGCCCACGGAGGAGAGGGTGGCGGTGCTTCCCCGGCTCAGCTCTGCCTTTGGCGTAATGAATTGCAGAGGGCCCTGCGTCTTCTGTTTCCTTTAGGCACTGTTGGAGGGTGAGCCCGTGAGACCGGAGGGCGCTTACACAGATGTCCCACCACTCTCAGCGACTCACGGGGGCATGACAGGCTCCAGGGTCACCTCTCTGGGAAAGCCTGGACAAGTCGGTGCCCAGTCCAGGCCACCATGGACTATCTTCCAAGTCCTCCTGAATGAAATGCAGCTCCTCTTCCCATGGGGCAAGAGTCGGCCATTGTCCTTGGAGACTGAGCACAGTGGAATGGCCATGTGCCAGCACCAGCACCAGCAGCACCAGCAGCGCACTCCGGACACCCGTGGGAGTTGGGAGACACGGAGACCTGTCGCTCCCCTTCAGCCAGCCCAGCCACTCTCCACCTGGCTGCAGGTTAGACTCACCTGGGAGCTCTCCAGACTGGATGTGGCTTCCTTCCCTGAGGTTGTCACTTAGAACTGATGTGGGAACATTAGTGGCTCTGCGGGTGGCTCTATAAGACTGTCCCACAGGCAAAGCCTGATTGCGCAGCTTCCGCAGGGAAAGGAGAGGCGGCCCAGGCCACCAGAAAGGGACCCCATGCTACCCCACCCTGACCTAGGAATCCAGTCCTTAGTCTGTGACAGACAGAACAGCCTGAAGAGGGCTAAAATGTTTTCTGTCCTTTTAAAGCCCCCTCAGCCTCTTTGAGAACTAAAACCTGCATCCCAGCCAAACATCGGAGGAGCTTCGGAGTGTCCTGTTTTCTTTGCACCACAGGAGATGGCTCAGCAGAATCACATGGGCAGGAAGGTAGCGGTCACAAGATTGTCTTCTCCAAAAATGGGATCAATCAGAACCATCAACTATAGCTGAACAAGGATCCCCTGAACATGAAAGCCCTCCCTCTAAACACTCTGTGTTTCTGCTGGGGGTTGGACAGCAGTCCTGGAAGGTGGGAGTCTGCCACTCCCCTCACTTGCAGGCATGTAATAAACTCTTTCCTTTCCCTGTTCTGAGGCAGGAACAGGGAAGGCAGATGAGGGAGTGAGGGTCCAGCTGCCATCTGCCATCTGGGGGTCCTTATCTCCTAACTAATCCCAGCCAGCAGAGTGTCTGTCTGGCACCCTCTCTACAAACAAGTCTCCTTTGGGTGAGAGCCAAAGCCACCTGGCCTCACCAGTAAGACAAGATCTCCAGGGTGGGAGTGCTTAGGGGCAGATTCTGGCAACCTGACCAGTGCTGGGCAGCCTCAGGCACAGACAGGACACTAAAACTCAGGAGTCCCGCTCCCAGCCCCATCAGGTCCTACTGACCTCAGGTGTCTCTGTGAAGAGATTTCACCTGTTTTCTACACACAACCGGCCACTCATATAGGAAGGATGACAGTGTGACAGGAACCCACCCCCCAAGCTGCAGAATTAGCCAGAGTCAGTCACTCAGGCTCCCACCCCATGTTGGCGTTAAAAAGAATGGGGGAAGACACGTGAGATTCTTGTGGTCACCGTAACAAATGACCACAAAGTGTGGTTTAAAACAACAGAACATAGAGCTTTTCCTCTCACAGTGCTGGAGACTAAAAGTCTGGAATCAAGGTTATCACAGAGCCATGCTCCCTCCAAGAGCACTTGGGGAGCATTTTTCCTTGCCTCTGAGTTTCTGGGGATGGATGGCATCCTTGATCATGACGGCACCCCGGCTAGTGAGGGCACCCTGGCTTGTGACAGCACCCTGTCTCACATGAGGTGGTGTTGCAGAGGGTGGTGCAGAGATGTGGTGCACAGGGTGAAGGTGATGGGAATGTTGTTTCCGCACCGTCCCTGCTAACTGCTCTCAGCAGTTCTCCACGTCTGTGTCCCCACATGGGCTTCTCCCCTCTGTATGGCTCTCCTCTCCTACGAAACCAACCATGTCAGAGTTAGCATCCACCCTACTCCAGCATGACCTCATTCTTTTTTGTTTGTTTGTTTTGCAGGCCTGGGCCGGGTTTGAACCCACCAGCCCTGGTGCATGTGGCTGGCACCCTAACCACTGAGCAATAGGAGCCCTGCCACAGGATGACCTCACTTTGATGTACATGCTAAATCATACCTGCAAAGATCCCATGTACAAATAAGGTCATGTTCAGAGGTACCAGGGCTAGAACTTCATCATTTCTTTTGGGGGGGAGAGAATTCAGTTCACAACACAGACCAGCAGTGTGACAGGCAGCTCTTCTAAAACAGAAATGAAGAATGTGACCTGGAGGCCTCTGGTTGCGGGGAGTGGCTTTTTGTCTGGTCTCCTTCCTGCCCTGACCTCACCCCTGTACCCCAGGACAGTTGGGGAGCTGGGCAAACTCTCCTCCTGGAGGAGCCAGACTTAAGAGACACTTTTGTAACAATGTTTTCTGTTAAGACCCAGTATTAGACAACAAGATTTGCCTAAAAGCCCTAGGAATCACTATTAAAGCTTCAGAGCAGAGCATTTCATTATCTTTCACACACTCAAGACGATTTTTATTTTTAAAATAGCCTCTGTGCTAATGTGCCTTCCTCCCAAACACCCCTATGAAAATCCTTGTAAAAAGCATCGCTGTAAGGCGAGTTAGCAGGCTCTGTGGCACTGTTGCTCCATCGCAAACCTACCTTGTTAGCCCTGCACAGATGTAGCTAAGAAGCCATTTCAAAAGCATAAAACTAGCAAACAACAAGCACTTCCTTTCTGAGATCCATGGAAGGAAGATATTAAGCATCTTCAGATACTGACTTTTCTGAAATCTCTCAAATTTCTACTTTCCTTGGAGAAATTGATAAGTTCACCTCTATGTTCCCATCCTATAAGCCAAAAGAAAATGAATGAGTTTTCTGAAGAGTTCAGTTGAGTTTTGTATAAAGAGCATCAAAGTTCAACGTCTTTATTGAAAAATGTCAACACCAATCTCCAGGAGAGGAAGGAGATATCAGAGTGTCAAAAAATACGTATCTGTAAGTCTCCAATAAAAAAGAGACATGGTGCAGAGGGTGAAGGCTATGGGAATGTCCAGATAGTCCCTGCTAAGTGTTCACAGCAGTCACATCAGGACGGTCAGAAGTGATCTCACCACCCATACTCCTTGTTCCTCAGCGTCGGGTCCACACTCCCTCAAGGGCCAGGATGGTTGGTCTCACTGCAGATAAGCCTTGTTCCTCAGCGTCGGGTCACTCAATCAAGGGCCTGGGAAACAAGCTGCAGACACGTCACCAACAGCAGGACTCAAAACACTCACAGGTTCACAGAAGAGACCTTACTTACTAAGGTTATTTTTAGATGTGGAAACATTTCATAGATATTTTTATTTGCTGTGAATAATTTAATATGTAGATATTACACATGGGTAACATAATGTAGTTTTAAAAATACAACTAAAAATATCTAAGGTGGAGATGCCCAATGCACCAAAGACAAACACTGAAGTGGAACAAGATTATAGCTGAAGGTTAGAGGAAGGAAAAGGGACGACGGCTGTGGAGAAGGCAGGAACCGAGAGCAACAGACCGGCTGCGAAGAACCGCACCAAGGAAAACTTGGAAAGAAGTTAAAATAGCAATTAACTGAAGCGCCCATTGAGCGAGGAGACCGTACCTGACAGAGCCCAATGGATAATTTAGACGCAAACACGCCTCTCCGATGCTCCTATATTGTACAGATCAGTCACGGAAACCCTCTCCTGTTGTCACATTCCAGCGAAATGAAACACCGGGAGACCATCAGGGAGGCTATGAGACAGGGAAATCGTTCACTGAGTGATGAAAGGCTAATATAAAACCTATTCATTCTGTTGTTTATCATGTTTGACAAGAAATTGAGACCATGAAACAAAAATCACCACAAAAGTAACACATTTCATTAGGGGGAAAAAGCTTAAAGCATCCATAGAGCAACCCGTCTGCCCATTTTCAATTTCTTCTGAGATCTTTGAGGAAGTGCTGGTGAGCAGAGAAAGAAGGAATTGTGAGTTTCAATGAATTACGAGATTCGTGGGGATTTAAAATTTGCCACCGAGTTGTCCAATGCACCAGAAAATTAAGCTTCAGAGGCCAGAACAAGAAACAACAAACATCCCGCTCTTCAGCCCAGAGGAGGAACGTGGGTAATGAGATACTTAGCCAAACGTTTAGCTGCCGCCTGGGGGAGTCGAAAACTTTGCAAATTAAAGGACATTGAGATAATGGGAAAGGGGAGGGTCACCTCACATTTGCAAAAAGCCTCCTTGCCAGAGCCTCTGAACAACAGTGCAGAGAAGTGGAAACGGATCTAATCCCAGTTCAGGAGAAAATCGTTTTCAACTGCAGGGGAATTAGACGTGGGTTCTTACCAAAATATCTCTCCTAAAACAAAACCCCATTTTCAACTTAAATCAACTTTTATGGACTACTTTAAGAAGAGAAGCCCCAGTTGATGTGAACAATTTAACATGCAGATATTACGCATGCGTGACATGATTTAGTTTTAAGAATACAACTGAAAATACCTTGGGTGGAGATGCCCAATGCATCAAAGGTGGACGCGGAATCAGAACAAGACGGCGGCTCCAGATTAGCGGGATGGAGGTGGAGTGTCTGTTAAATTCACACCAGGATCTGAAAATCCAAATCAGGAAAGTGTCTTGGTGAAGTCTCTGTTGGCACAGAGGGTCTGGAAGCTTCTAGGAATCTGCTCCTAAATTATATTTGTTTGAATACTCAACATTATCAGGACGAGAAAACTGCACTCCAAACTTCTTGTAAAAACCCAGAAGACTGCTAATTCCAAGAAGGTGCTACTTTTTTAGATGGTTGGTTGGTAGGTTGGTTAGTTGTTAGATTAGTTGGTTAGTTGTTTGGTTGGTATTCCCTTGGTCTCTGGTGGGTAATCTGTGGTGAATCAACTGTCCCTTCCCAGATCTGTAAGAGCCTGTAGGAATGAACCATCTCCTCCTCCTGTCCACACAACACAGCCATGCTCTGCCCTGACACCTGAGCTCCTGTCCTAACATTTCAAGTTTTCTTGTTGTTGAACCCAAAGTGGAAGACAGTAACCACAGAGCATTAAACCAAGTGCCAGGACACTTGTGAGTGCAGGACCTGTGCAACTGTCCAGGTCACACATCCCTGAATTGGCCTGCCTGGATCTGCCCCGGCCCTGCCAGCAATGCTGGAGCAGAATCAGTATTATAAATAGAATAATTATAATTAAACTAGAGTAATTAATAATCACCTGCCCAAACTAATGAATAATGGTTACCTGCTCTCTTGCCATGTCCTAGGTGAGAAAGCATGTGGCTGGAGAGAGGCTGGCTGCTCCCCAGCCCTGTCCCTCTCTGCAGGGGCACAGCCAGCCCCAGTTCCCGGCTTCCCCAGGAAAACATGCTCCCTAGCATCCAGCCATCTGACCTGGACTGTCTGCTGGTTTTCACTCCAGCCTGCCTCGCACAATCACCATGCTAATAAAGTTTAGCAACAGGCTCAGCTCAGCCTCCAGTGTGGAGGGCTGTGGACATCCAGAGAAGTTCATGATCACAGAGGGGCAACCACGCCCCTCAGGAGTGAAACTTCCTGGAGCAGAGCACAAAGAAGCAACAGGCACGATCAGCCTCTCGGGCAGAATAAGCCCCTTCCCCCCACAGACTCACCCCCACAGCCCCTGTCTGCCCCCACCTGACCAGCAGCCTCCCAATAGGCAGGTGTCCAGCAGGGAGGCCAGTGCCCTCCCAGAAGGAAGTCGAGGCCTTCATGCATCTCTGAGCAGGTGGCTGACCCTGCAGTCAGAGTCCCACCTTAACATGTAGGTTACAGCAGCAGCCCCTCACCATCACTGATGAGGTGGAATGAGAAAGCACGCAGACCTTTCTGGAGGGTGTAGGCTCTTGTCCAAACAGCAGTTGTGGGAGATACAAAATGAGCTGGCCGCTTGCTTTACTTACTGTGTTCGTGGCTATGCAGAAGCTGTTTAGTTTGATCAGGTCCCAGTAGTGTATATTTGAAGCTGCTTCAATTGCCCAGGGAGTCCTCTTCATAAAATACTCGCCCAGACCGATTTCTTCAAGGGTTTTCCCTGCACTCTCTTCTAGTATTTTTATAGTTTCATATCTTAAGTTTAAATCTTTAATCCAGTGAGAGTCTATCTTAGTTAATGGTGAAAGGTGTGGGTCCAATCTCAGTCTTCTACAGGTTGCCAGCCAGTTCACCCAGCACCATTTGTTAAATAGGGAGTCTTTTCCCCACCGAAGGTTAATTGGTTTGTCAAAGATCAGATAGCGGTAAGAAGCTGGATTCATCTCTTGGTTCTCTATTCTGTTCCAGACATCTACTTCTCTGTTTTTGTGCCAGTATCATGCTGTTTTGATCACTATCAATTTATAACATAGTCTGAGGTCTGGTAGCGTAATTCCTCCTGCTTTGTTTTTATTTCTGAGTAATGTCTTGGCTATTCAAGGTTTTTTTTGATTCCATAAAAAACGAAGTATTATTTAAAAATAGTATATGTGATAATGACATGAAGTAGCTAACACAATGTCTGGCACATAGCACGTGCTCCAGATATTTTTGTCGACTTTCCTACATATATAACAGCAAAGGAGGTTGTTTTTTTTCTTTTTTTTTTGAAACAGAGTCTCGCTGTGTCACCCTCAGTAGAGTGCCATGGCACCACAACTCACAGCAACTTCAAACTCTTGGGCTCAAGTGATCCTCTTCTCTCAGCCTCCCGAAGAGCTGGGGCTTTAGGTGCCCACCACAATGCCAAGCTATTTTTAGAGATGGAGTCTCACTCTTGCTCAGGCTGGTCTTGAACTCCTGAGCTCAAGTGATAGTCCTAGAGCACCAGCAATATGACTGGGGGTAGTGGAGGGAATCTTTGGTACTAGTCTGCAGAGAGATCTTTGAATGCAAAACCAAGGATGTGAAGCTTTTATTCTGAAGGCAGAGGATTTGCGTATGGAGAAGACAGAAGCAGAGTGTTGGAGAGAGAGAGTTAAGAAGGCACTGGATCTGAACTATGGCCATGGCAAGAAAACTCAAAGGAGAAAGCCACATATCAGGTTCAGAAGAGAGAAATTTAAGTAAATGTATCTCTAGACTCCACTCCTCTTACATATAAACCTGACTTCAGGTTAACAGAGCCTGAAATGTGTGTATATGTCTAACAAATAACTAGAAAATAAAAATCAGTAGAGAAAATATTGGCTAAATGTTTATAAGTCTAATGTGAAAGACAATTCTTTGTTAGCTTGAATAAAGCAATGTGAAATATATATTAAAAAAAAAATGAGCTGGCCGCCCGCTCACTTCTCTAGGAATGGGACCTGCTCCTGTGCCCCATGTGGGCGTGTCACCCAAGCTGGGCATCACTGGGAGGTCATGGAGCCCACAGTAAACAGACAGTAGCCACCAAGATATCAGAGTCTGAGGCCTGGAGCCTGTGAGTGCTCCTTACACAGCAGAGACTCTGCAGACCTGATGATTTTGTTTAGAGCCCAGACATCGTGGGTGGGCTCAATTACAGCGTCTCCTAAGACAGTAGCAGGAGGAGGCTCAGAGCACAGCTTCAGAGGAGGCAAAGTGACACAGAGACTTCCTGACCTGGCCACAAGTCTGGGAGCTGGAAGGGGCAGACAGGGCATCTCGGGCGCCTCCCCTAGAGCCTCCAGACAGCACTGCTGGCCCCTGGACCACAGGCTCTGGGGCACTTTCTGTGTCTCCAGCCCCAGCTTGCCATGATTTGCTGCAGCAGCCCAAGGTGGGTCAGCCAAAGTCCTACCTACTCTTCCCAAACCAAGCCCAGAGAATTCTCTTCCTTCCCATTCCTGCCTGTGAGGCTAAGTCCTGGGCCACCTAGGATGGGAGTAACCTGCTCACTTGTCTCAGGAAAGGGGGCAGCCAAGGCTTCGGGGAAGCAGAAACCAGGTGTGAGGAGGAGTCTGATAGGGACCCTGAGACTGGCTTCCCAGCTGGAAGGCACTGGCCAGGGCACTGCACTCAGGTCCCTGTAAGAGTCTGCCACAGAGGAACATGATTCAGGTACCAGCACACAGAGGACACTAGCAGGGCCCTGAGAGATGATGCTCTCTGAAAATAGGTGTGATCCTGTCCTGGGCAGGACCTCGCAGGGGAACAGCCGCCATCAGCCTTCAGAATCACATACAACACGTGGACTTTGGGGGCTTCAGAGAGGGTGTCTGCTTCATCCCCACTGTCACCCACGGCCTGCCCAGCATCCGGTGCAGAAAGCCACTCACAATTCCCACTGAAGGATGGACAGAGAAGGACTGGTGGGTTTTTCTGACAGCAAAGGGAAGAAAGAAAACACAGCACTTGGGGTGACTCCTGCAAAAACACACAGCAGTTATCAAACAGGCAGCTCAAGAACCCGGAGCAGGTAACTCAAGGCCACACAGCAACTTGGGCAACTGGTGGGGCCTCATGAACCCCCCCACACACACAGTGCACCCAGCACTGTGTTCATCACTGAAGTCAGGAAGGGGCAGCACAGCAATTCCTACCTGCCCTGTCGACTGTCACTTCCTTCATGAAAGGCAGAGCAGATGTCACGAGCACATGGTGACGCTTCATTCACAGACCACCCTAATGAGGAGGAAGTTGAACTGTTTTCCCACCTGGTGGAGGGCCAAGCTCTGTGTCAGCCTACTTGTTAAGATGCATCTGAAATGGGGCAGTGGGCTGCTCCCGAGAGGCCATTGTTAGTGGATCCCGTGATGGCAAAAGTCTCCTAATGCCACTGTCTCATCAGCTTAGTGATGACGATACCAAGAAATGCTCATTTCATGATTGTTTTCAATTGTTAAACTGTGGGTCACACAAAGATAGAAATTGTGTAATCTCAAGGACAAGCAAACAGCACCCCGTTGTCTTCAAGTGTCAACTCAGAGGATGTGTCCTGGAAGCTGTCCACATGTCAATGCCACGTGAGTACACACCAACACTGCATAGACCAAGGGGGTGGCCTCCTGGTGAGCTGAGTTAACCAGTGTTAACCAGTCATTGTTCCCACACATCCTTCCTGGGATGATGGGTGCAGCCTGAGGTCTGCCTGTGCTCTGGTATGACGTGCGTGTGCCTGTGGCTGCTGGGACAAAAGGCCACACAGCCAGTGCCTTCAAACAACAGAGGCCAGAAGTCCACAACCAAGGAGTCAGCATGGTAGGCTCACTTGACAGGCTCAGGGGGTCCAAGTTCCTATGTGCCGCTGGTACAGGGGCCCCACTTTGAGGACCAGATGCTATGCTCTTAAGACTAAGAGTCTTATCTACATTGGAAGAGTTTGTGGTGATTGGTTGGATGAATAAATGATCAGTAATTCAATATTAGGGAATTTAATACAATTGCTCATCATAATACAGAGGAAAATACACGGGCCCTGGGATGTTTCATCTCCCAAGGGCATGTAAAGCTGGGGAGAGCCTCATACTCCTTCAAATGCGACTCTCCGTGTGCTAAACTTCGTACTTTATAAGCAGAACTCAGATAATAATTGTGTTAAGCCTTGTGTACAAGTGTAACTAATCCAATTCCCTTAAGGAATTTAAATCATATCTACAAATATTATGTGACAAACTCCTTTGAAGCCCCCAAACATGGCAGAAAAACATTGAAAATGAAGTGATTACACAAGTTCTTAAAACATTCACTCAATTCTACTCTAAGATCTAACATCATGGGTTTAATTCACCTTGTTATAAAGTCTGAATCTTGGGGTTATGATAATCCTACAAGACACTTTTTTTTTTTTTCTTTGCAGTTTTTGGCCGGGGCTGGGTTTGAACCCGCCACCTCCGGCATATGGGGCTGGTGCCTTCCTCCTTTGAGCCACAGGCACTGCCCCCTACAAGACACTTACTTCCGTACCTTCCCAGCATTCGGGCCTACAGGAAGAAAGGGAAAGCGCGTCTCAGCCCAGCCTGGGCTAAAGGTTCTGGGACCCTGGCCACCTCTTGTGCAGTGTGATCACAGTGGGCACCTGCAGCAGCCGAGAGGTGGGCAGCGCAGGGTCTGCTCCAGACTCAGGTGTGCTGCACCAGGTGGGCTTCACTTGCACATAAGTGGGTCTTCTCATGCCCTGACCTTTCTTTCATCTAAGTCAGAGTTTTCCAAACCCCAATGCTCTTCTGCAAAAGTGTATTTTCACTCACTTGCTTGTTTTTTGAGACAGAGTCTTGCTCTGCTGCCCAGGCTGGACAGCAGTGGCATTATCATAGCTCCCTGTAACCTCAGATGCCAGGACTCAAGTGATCTTCCAGGACTACAGATGTGAGCCACCATGCCCGGCTAAGGTTTCTGTCTTTGGTAGAGTGCTGTTCAGCCTAGCCTCACACATGTGGCCTCCAGTGATCCTTCCACCTCGGCCTCCCAAAATTCTGGGATTATAGGTGTGAGCCACTGTGCCTGGCCCCAAAGTATATGTTTTTAAATCCCCCTGGGCCACCATCACAGAGCTCATGGAAACTTCCATGCTTCACTGATATCTCATTCCAATGAACAGCATCATTTGGAGTTCTCTTCCCAGTCTAGGGCCCCAGGTGGAAGGGGCTTGGCACCATAATGTTCCAGGGCTCTCTGAGCGGAGGCTCCATAAACACTTCTGGATGAATGAAGAAAAGGTGAAGTACTCCCAGGTGCCCAGTTGAATGGTGCTACATGTAGGAAGCCTCCTCCCCCAAAAGGGGACAGATCCCTTCTCTGCTGAGCCCTGAGGGCATCTTTGGTGCCTCCTCCAGCTCCCAGTGCCTGCTGCTGGTGGTAGGTGTGGGTGCACCCTGGGAAAGCCCCCTGTGAGGGCAAGAGCCATGCAGGTCCCCAGACAGTTCTTTAAACTCAGAAGGTTCCCAATAAATTCTGATGCGTAAATAAACAAATCAGTGAAAGAATGAAGCCAGTAGAAGACTTTTTTTTTACATTCCCCCTTTATCAGGGAAAATTGCAAGGTGACCAGTCATCTGGGGACAAAAGAAGTCTCTCTGGGTGTTAGGATTCTGAACACCGAGCCCAAGCCCTCTACTGCCGCAGATCCCGCCAGGCTAGGGCAGGCCAGGGCAGCAGGCAGCGGAACTCAGCAGGGCTCCCCGGCAGGAAGCACACAGCACTCACAGTGACCCAGAAAGGCTCAGGCCCCACGTGCAGCTCAGGGCTGATGAGCTCCTGAACAAACCGTCCCATTAACCCCAAATTACCCATAAGACTTCCGAGGAAGGCGGCCACGAGCACTGACTTTCCACTCATGAGCATGAGGGAGGACCAGAGAAGCTCATTTTATACCACAGGTCCTCTTCGGGTTCCCTGTAAGTCTCAGTCTGACACTAGGGCAGCTACCTGGGGTGTGACCTTCTCCCATAAATGACAGAACTATTCCAGGCAGGGCAAGTACAAACACACAATGTCCCTTAGGGCAGTGGTTCTCAACCTTCCTAATGCCGTGATCCTTTAATACAGTTCCTGTGGGTCACAGCCCACAGGCTGAGAACCGCTGCCTTAGAGCCATGGCTCCAGACTGAAACCCAGCCACTTCATCCCAAACTCCATGGAACAAAACTAGTCACACAGCCCAGCCCAACCTCAAAGGGTGACCTGGGGGGAGAGTAGCGACCCTGGGGCAGAGAGAGCAGGGAGCAAATCTCTGCAGAATGACTCCAGGGCATAGTCTCCACCCCTGCCCAGGGCTCTGCCAGCCCTTAAACCACTGGATTCTGTCCCTTCCCATGAGCCCAGCATCTGAAGACACTTTCATTATTAAAATGCACAAAATTATAACTTAACCCAGAATTTTTTAAATTGTAACACCATCAACAATGAGGCTTTGCAGGAGAGCACAGTTAAAAAGTGCTGACTCCCTGGCTTGGTGCTGGCCACATACACCAAGGCTGGAGGGTTGGAACCCATCCCAGGCCAGCTGAACAACAATGACAACTACAACAGAAAAATAGCCGGGCATTGTGGTGGGTGCCTATAGTCTCAGCTACTTGGGAGGCTGAGGCAAGAAAATTGCTTAAGCCCAAGAATTTGAGGTTGCTGCGAGCTGTGTGCCATGGCACTCCACCAAGGGCGACATAGTGAGATTGTCTCACAAAAAAAAAAAAAAAAGAAAAGAAGTGCTGACTCTGGAGGCAGACATGTGGGCTGGGATGTCCGGGCCGGTGCTGTCTTCACACCTGTAAAACGGGCTTAATGATAGTTCTGACTCCACTGAGTCCCTGTGCCATTGAATGAGATAACAAGACCTGACACCTGAGGGCCCTTCTCAGTGCTGGCTGCCTCCCACCATGACCTGCCTTCACTGCAGACGCCACGTGGTCTGGGTCTGGTGGAAACAACCCTGACTCTCCACTGCTCCCCAGCACCGAGGACGGAGCCTGGCAGCCCTGACCCTGGAGGAAGAGACAGGCACCGCTAGTTAGCAGTGGCTTACCAGTACTGCTGTGGCCTGGCCAGGTACGCTGAGCCCGGTTACCTGCAGGCCTCGGCACCTTGCCTCCTGCTCGGGGGATGGCCAGCAGGGCAAGTGATTCCTGTGGGCTCTGCTGCTCTTGCTCCTATCCCAGAACCAGGCTGCTTTACAGACCAACCCTGCTCACAGGTTATTGTTTGCACGGCTCACAGGCCCCTGGGACGTGAAGTGACACCCAGTAACTTTTAGTTGAACGAATGCTCCCACTCTGGGAAATTCCCTAATTTGGGATCTTTGGGGTTTTGCTGAATTATTTCATCTCTGGCTTAGCCCCTTTGTAGTGGACACTGTCTGTTCACTTAAATCTTTGTCGGATCTCCACAGGGCCTGAGATGAGCTAGAATCGGGCCACCCCGGTGGCCCCTGCACCGCAGGGAAGAGGCAGAGTGTTTGCGTCCTGCAACCTGCTGAGCTTTGTGGTGGCTCTGCATGGCGATGACCACCCTGCTGCCCTGACAGGAACCTTTCATGCCAATGCTCTGAGCACAGCTGATAGAGATTATCTGGGCAGACCCCAGACACCTGCTTGGCAGGATCCAGCATCGGGCCACAATCATAGGTTGACCTGCTTCTGGGAAGAGCGTTTGAATATTCTAATCAGAACAGAGGAAGTAGACAGCTCAGGAGCCTGGATTTAATTAGCCCAGGAGAAGCATGTTTCAGCAGAGACATCACAGTAAACTGGCTGATTTCAAATTATGTTATGCCCCGAAGTCCCCTTGGCACAGACCACAGGCTTTTCTGGTTCCTGTTCCTCACCCAAGCAGGTCTTCCTAATCTACTCCCTTCTGAGTTTTCCAGCTCACAGGAGGGTCTTAATTTCATCAAAACTTGAAATTTTGTTTCCCCTGACTGACTGGCACAGGGCCCTGCTCAGTGTGAACACAGGGAGTGGCAGCCGCCTCTGGGTAACTTGGGTGCCTCCATCCCTGGGGGCCGAGGGCTCAGTATAGTACGTCCCAAAGGAATGACAAGACGGGTGTTCAGGGAGCTGCAGGACGGCAAACCGTGTGGCCATGATGAACGGTGCCTCTGACACAGTGCTCTCTCCCAGACCTGGAGTCCACTTTTGGGAACCAGAGAGGCAGCATCTCAGGCTGAGAGTGTCCCTACCCGCCAGGCAAGCACTCCTGGGAGGAGTCTCCCCCAGGGAGCAGCTGGCAGGCCCCCCGGGCAAGCATCTCTCCACCTACAAACAGGGCTCAGGATGCACCACGTGCCCAGAGCAGGCTTGTCATGAGAGTTCAGGACCTGCTTGACAGCCGCTTTGCAGAAAAGCACAGTGAAAGGACCAGAAATTGACCTCATAATAAACACAGCACCTCACAGGGGAAGCTGCCTTGTTTGCTGAGCTACAATCAACAGCAAACTTGCTCAACTCCTTTTTTCAAGACTTTATGCCCAGAAGGACTCAGCCAAGAGCAAGGCACATCCACTAATTGAAGAGAGACTGGCAGAGCCTTGGAATAAAGAGAGGGCTTAACCTTGAGAACAGGTTTTTCCCTCAGCATCTCTAAGATAAGTAGGGGATCAGCCATAGCAAAAATAAACAAATCTCTCTCCCCAGGAAATCCCAGCCAGCCCTTGCTGAAGAGGGCAATGGGGCCACCGAGTGGATGGAAGTGGCAGCGGGGCTGTGAGGCTCCCACTGGGCCGTAGCAGGAGAAGACGGGAAGCCCACA
The DNA here is from genome assembly GCF_027406575.1 of Nycticebus coucang. Lineage (NCBI taxonomy): Eukaryota > Metazoa > Chordata > Mammalia > Primates > Lorisidae > Nycticebus > Nycticebus coucang. Next base: position 158,301,416 of record NC_069782.1, on the reverse strand, counting down.
GGCTCCAGAGCAGGAGTCTCCCACTGCCAGAAATCTGGGTTGCTGAAATCTTTATAAATGCATAAATTTACATTTATGTTCAGTAGTCTTGGGCCAGGTAGGCTGCATTAAAATTATCACCTTCAGGGAGGCTCAGGTTGACTGTGTCACAGCCAAGCTTGCTGGCTCTGTGCCCAGGCTTGCTGGCTCATCCTGCTGGACAGGCCACACCAGGACACCCCAATGCTGGCCTCCTGGGGTCACCCTTGTCCTCCCCTACAAGCACAGGGCTGAACCTTACCATCTCTGCTTCTGGGAGCCAGAGAGGAGGCAGGGCCATGCAACTTCCTCCCCAGTTCCCCATTTCCCTTAAGGAGGCCCCTCTGCAGGTACCTGCCCATGGCCATGGGATCTGCACCACAGTTATCTCCACAGGAATGAAGACTTGAAATATGTCAAGATTTTGTAATTGGCCTTGCAAGGGGACCCTTTCTGAGTCCTTTGTTTTTCCCTCAGTCTTGACCAGCCAAGCTTATCAGCCAGCCCTGACGTGCCTCTGCAGAACACTTCCTAAGGGAGGGCCACCCACCACCCACCCCTGACAGCTGACTGACTCAGCTCACACCACTGGAAGACCCTCACATCAAACCCCATGCCCTGACCTGCTTTCCACAACCCACCATGAGAGCCCCTGCCCCTGGTCAGACAGGGAGATGGAGTCCAGATAACTTCTCCCCTTCTCCACACAGAAGACTTTAGCATGAAAATTCCTTTCTTCCTTGGAAATCCCTGCTGTCCAATAATTGGCTCTTTGTGTGATGAGTGAGGGAACCTAGTACGGACGCTTTTATGTGAAGTAACAGTTTTCCAGAATGGAAGGCCAGGTGCCCAAGGCTGAAACCCGTGGGTGGGCGTGGAGTGTCTCCCATTCACCTCTGCACCCTGGGTCACCCTCCCAGAGCCAGGCAGGCCCCACCTGCTCTCCTGGGCATGCTGCAGATGCCACACTGGTGCTGGGACAGGGCGGTGCCTGGTGCACACATGGAGGGTGAGTGACCACAGGACATGAGGAGCTGAGACCAAAGTCACCCTTCTCAAGTGATCCTGACAGTGCAGGAGAGCCGGCTTCGACCTCCTCCAACAGGCATGTATTTAGCATACATGACAGGTGGGTTTGCAGAGGATCTTTGCGGCTCTGCAGTTTACCTAGTATTTAACCTTTAGACAAATGGTCATCTCAGAGCATTATACTACCAATTTCTAGTTGAAATACATTAGTTTGAAACAATGGGGTTTTAAGCCCCGTATCTCTATGAAAGGGCAGGCTGCTGGTGCCTGAAGGTTATTTACTCTGGGACCCACCAGAGCTCCAGCTTCAGACACAGCTCTGGCTGCCCACAGCGCTGGCCTTAGGGATGCCTGGAAACCCAGTCTGCCCAAAACCCACCAGCAGCCCCTCCTCTCCTTAGCCCCTGCCTCGGCCAATAGCACTGTCCTCCAGCAGCCAGGCCGGGGCCTTCTGCATCCCCCAACCTCTCAAACTCTCCTCTCTGGGCCAGAGATCTTACTACACAAGAGAGAAGGGAAGGGGGGTCAGGAAACATGGCCCAGCTGCCAGCCTGTACCAGAGAAGGAAACGGAGGGACAAAGGGAGAAACTGTCATTTCTCAGAAGTGTCCTGTGAAGCAGTCTGTGCCAGCGTGGCCAGACCCCAACAAAGAACCACAAACAACAGGAATCTGCTCTCTCACAGCTCCACAAGCCAGGAGTCCAAGGTCCATGCTCGAGGCTCGAGGCGGTATCCTCGCTGCCTCCCCAGTTCCTGAGGGCTGCAGCCTTCCTCCTGCACCTTGGCTGGGTGGTGGCCTCACGACCCTGCCTTCACTGTCACTTGGCCACCCCTGCCCCATGAGCCTGCATCACTTGTGGGTGGATTGAGGGTCCACCCTGCTCTGGGGTGGTCTCATCTTAAAAGCCTTACCTAATGACATATGCAATTCAGACAAGGTCAAACCCTGAGGTTCCAGGCAGGCAGAATTCTTGGGAGCCACAATTTACCAACTGTAGTTCACCCTCTGGCCCCCCAGTCTTTATGTCCATCCTAGGTGTTAGCTGCTGGATATCCCAGCCCTTTGTGCTGTGATAACAGAATACTATAGACTGGGCAATTCATAAAGAACAGAAAAGCATTTCCTCATGGTTCTGGAAGCTAGGGAGTCCAAGATCAAGGCAATGGCATTGGCAACAGCCTGTCCTCAGGTGACAGAGACTGAAAGACAGAAGGCACCCCTTTTGAAGGACGTCAATAGAGCTACACTGGAAGGAGCCCTCATGGCCTGACCCCTACTATAGGCTCCACCTCCCAATGTAGTAGGACCTCTGTGAGTGACCACCCAGGACTGGAACACACTGGTCAGCATGTGGAGCTGGTCACCATAGGGAAGTAGGGCTGCTGTGCTGATATGTACATGTGATGCGTGTCCAGTCTATTAGGTCAACTTAAGGAGGCAGTCAGTGTAGGGGGTGAGCAGCTATGGAGGGTCTACTGCACCACCACATTGGCAACACCTGAACTTCAGAGGAGACATGTTCAAACCACAGCAACAGGACATTGACCTACATAACACATCCATGTGGCCCTCTGTCTAGGGTTGTTGCAGAGAGAGTGAGACCAAGTCCCCCCACACACAGCCTCCACCCTCAGACACTTCCCTGGTTGTGGGAAGTAGCCTGAGGGATTAGCCTGCCCTCCTCTCCTGAAGCTAGGGGACAATCACGCATCTGGCTCTGGCCCTGAACTGTGGGCACCTGTATCCCCTGTCACTCCTCAGCCAAGAGAGATGGTTGCCGGAGCTGGACACTCCTGCTCCCGCCCCCTGCTTCTGTAACTGGAGACTGCCGATGGTGCAGCCTGGGGCCTGGTGGAGGCCACCCCAGTATCTGATGGGGAAGTGAGGTGATTGAGGAAAATAGAACCTTTATGGTTTTAAGCCACTGAAATTTGGGGATTATTAATGGCCAGGGGATATCTGGCCTCACTCACCCCCACAACAAGACGGTATCTGAGCCCTGCTGTCCTTGGCTGGCCTCCACCTCCTCATGAGAGAAAGAACAGGCCGTTTGTTCCCCACGTTCAGATGCTTTGGACACAGAGATAGATAAACACATATTTACACATACAATTAAGAGGTGTAAGTATATATAGGTCATCACAGAGTCCTTCAATATTTGGAAGTGAGAAACCCTTGATATCAGGGTCCTAATTTGGACGGGCATTGCTACCTCCATCAAATTCTGGCTCCAGGATACCCAGGATGATTTCTTCCCACCTGCCATTAACCCCCATGGCAGACATGAACCTGAAGCAAGTCCTGGCATCAGACCGAGAACAGCAGAACCTCTGGGGTCAGAGGCCCGGCAGCCAGGAGTCTCCTTCTCCACTCCATGAGGCTCCATTAGCTACATCCGATTTAATTAATGACCAGATTTCCCAGCCCCTCAGCCCTGCCTCGACCTTGTCCTGCTGTACAGATTGATCTGACAATACGTCATGTCAGTGCTGCATTACTCCGGAGCCACAAATGTGTTTTATTAATTCCCTCTGGTTTATAACACCAGGACTAGTAAACAGAAGGATGAAAGTTTGAGAGGCTGTGCCCTCCAACGCTGTCACTGGGATAACATGGCAGCTCACACAGCGTCCCTGTAACCAGGAAACTGCTACTGTACCCATGTCATCACAGTGATGGCCTACGTCTACACGGTGCCCTGTGTCTACAAGGAGCCCTGCATCTACACTGCGCCCTGCATCTACACAGAGCCCTGCAATCTACATGGAGCCCTGAGTCTACATGGAGCCCTGAGTCTACATGGAGCCCTGCATCTACATGGAGCCCTGAGTCTAGATGGAGCCCTGCAATCTACATGAAGCCCTGCGTCTACACAGAGCCCTGCAATCTACATGGAGCCCTGCGTCTACATGGAGCCCTGCAATCTACATGGAGCCCTGCGTCTACACAGAACCCTGCAATCTACATGGAGCCCTGCGTCTACATGGAGCCCTGCAATCTACACGGAGCCCTGCGTCTACATGGAGCCCTGCAATCTACACGGAGCCCTGCAATCTACATGGAGCCCTGCAATCTACATGGAGCCCTGCGTCTACACGGAGCCCTGCAATCTACTTGGAGCCCTGCGTCTACATGGAGCCCTGCAATCTACATGGAGCCCTGCGTCTACACAGAGCCCTGCAATCTACATGAAGCCCTGCGTCTACATGGAGCCCTGCAATCTACAAGGAGCCCTGCATCTACACTGCGCCCTGCATCTACATGGAGCCCTGAGTCTACATGGAGCCCTGCATCTACATGGAGCCCTGCATCTACATGGAGCCCTGAGTCTAGATGGAGCCCTGCAATCTACACGAAGCCCTGCGTCTACACAGAGCCCTGCAATCTACATGGAGCCCTGTGTCTACATGGAGCCCTGCAATCTACATGGAGCCCTGCGTCTACATGGAGCCCTGCAATCTACATGGAGCCCTGAGTCTACATGGAGCCCTGAGTCTACATGGAGCCCTGCATCTACATGGAGCCCTGAGTCTAGATGGAGCCCTGCAATCTACATGAAGCCCTGCGTCTACACAGAGCCCTGCGTCTACATGGAGCCCTGCAATCTACAGGGAGCCCTGCGTCTACACAGAGCCCTACAATCTACATGGAGCCCTGCGTCTACATGGAGCCCTGCAATCTACAAGGAGCCCTGCATCTACACTGCGCCCTGCATCTACATGGAGCCCTGAGTCTACATGGAGCCCTGCATCTACATGGAGCCCTGCATCTACATGGAGCCCTGAGTCTAGATGGAGCCCTGCAATCTACACGAAGCCCTGCGTCTACACAGAGCCCTGCAATCTACATGGAGCCCTGTGTCTACATGGAGCCCTGCAATCTACATGGAGCCCTGCGTCTACATGGAGCCCTGCAATCTACATGGAGCCCTGCATCTACACGGAGCCCTGCAATCTACATGGAGCCCTGCGTCTACACGGAGCCCTGCAATCTACATGGAGCCCTGCGTCTACACGGAGCCCTGCAATCTACCTGGAGCCCTGCGTCTACACGGAGCCCTGCAATCTACATGGAGCCCTGCTTCTACATGGAGCCCTGCAATCTACACGGAGCCCTGCAATCTACACGGAGCCCTGCAATCTACACGGAGCCCTGCGTCTACACGGAGCCCTGCAATCTACATGGAGCCCTGCGTCTACACGGAGCCCTGCAATCTACATGGAGCCCTGCGTCTACACGGAGCCCTGCAATCTACATGGAGCCCTGCGTCTACAGGAGCCCTGCAATCTACACGGAGCCCTGCGTCTACATGGAGCCCTGCAATCTACAAGGAGCCCTGCGTCTACACGGAGCCCTGCAATCTACACGGAGCCCTGCGTCTACACGGAGCCCTGCAATCTACATGGAGCCCTGCGTCTACACGGAGCCCTGCAATCTACATGGAGCCCTGCATCTACACGGAGCCCTGTAATCTACATGGAGCCCTGAGTCTACACGAAGCCCCACAATCTACATGGAGCCCTGCGTCTACATGGAGCCCTGCAATCTACATGGAGCCCTGAGTCTACATGAAGCCCCGCAATCTACATGGAGCCCTGTGTCTACACAGAGCCCTGCAATCTACACAGAGCCCTGAGTCTACATGGAGCCCTGCATCTACATGGTGCCCTGCATCTACATGGAGCCCTGTGTCTACATGGTACCCTACAATCTACACAGATCCCTGCGTTCTACATGCCACCCTGTGACATACAGGGGAAGCAGACCTCTAATCGAACTCCACCCAGACCCATCAGACACATTCTGGGCAGGTGCAGCTTGTGTTCACATCCTGGGGCTGCGGAATAAACCACCACAGACCGGGTGACTTAGAACCACAGAAAGTTACTCTCTCAGTGTTCTGGGGGCCAAACATCAGGGCTGAGGTACCCCAGGCCATGCTCCCTTGGAAGGGCGAAGGAATCATTGTCCCGCCTCTTCCCTTTCCTGGTGGCTTTAGGGACTCCCTGGCGCTCCCTGAATCATTCGGCTCTCCGCCTCCATCTCCACATTGCCATGTTCTCTGAGTCCCTGCGCATTCTCCTCTCTTCTTGTGAGGATGCCAGTCTTAGGTTGAGGGCCCACCCTGATCCGGGAAGACCTCACTTCCCACTAGTCATATCCACAAAGACCTGTTTCCAGATGATGTCAGGCTCTGAACATGGATTTGGGGGGATACCATTCAACCTCCTGGACACATGAAGGCACACTGCAGATGGGAGCAAGTTTGCTAATCAGCTGACTGTACAATGGGGGGATTAGCCTGGCTTACCCGCCGGGGCCCAGTGTCATCACATGAGCCCTTAAAACACAAGAGGGACAGAAGAGTCAGAGAGATGAGGGAAAAGGGGGTGCAGAGAGACGGGAGGCATGAGGACATCCTCCTAGGTGGCCAGCCCTGAAGATGCAGGAAGGGGCCCCTGGCTGAGGAAGGGTGCAGCCTCCACACCAAGGAACACCCTGGGCCACAGCTGGCATGGACCAGGGACCTCAGTCCTGCAACCACATTGAACTGCGTTCTACAGACACCTGAATGAGACTGGGAATGGATTCAACCCAGCACTTTCAGAAAGGGACACAGCCCCATGACACATTGATTTGATCCAGTGAAACAACTAAACCAAGAACCAGCCAAGCCACACAGGGCCAGGCCTCTGACCCATGGACATCCCAGCTATTGTTTTACAATAGACTAATACATATACGTCAGGTGAAAAGCCAGACACCAACCATCCATATAGTACAGTCCTACTTATGTCAAACAGGATGACCACAAACAATGCTGGTCAACAGGGATTTCCTCTGACAGAAAACATAAAGCTTGCAGGTGACGGGGGGTGATAACGGATGGAAAAGGTGCAACAAGACTGGCTTTTCCTCTGTGCATCTTTCTATATTGTCTGAAGTTTTAGAACACGCACTATGCATGTGTTGTATATGTAATTAATTTTATTTACAAAATAATAGCAAACATATAGAGAAGCTGGCAGCTACTCCCCAAGGCAGGTGGCAACCCACCCCAACTAACAGGTGGGGAGACTAAGGCACGTGCTTACAGATAGGTTGCCCAAGGCCTGTGCTGCTGGGCACCCTGTCAGGGCCACCTCTCTCCAGGTTCCATAGTCCACGCAGAAACATGTTGTGTCTGCCGGCAGCCTGACCTCAACCCAAGGAGCCTACAGCACCTGCCTTCTATCAGAGAGCCAAGCCTCCCGGAGCTCAAGGTCACTGCCCATCTCACGAGTAACTTCTGTGAGCAGGGAGAGGAGGGAAAACATCTACCTTGAGGCATCTCCTGGGGCTCAGAGTCCACTCCAGAATCCCGAGGGCCACCCGGCCTGCCCTCCCATCAGGGTGGCGGAGACCACCCCTCACACGCATAGCCCGCAGGACACCACCCAGCTGCTACTTGCCCAAGGGTACCTGCTTAATCAGACTGCCAGGAGCCAAGCAAACCGGAACCATCTCAGACCACCCCCAGGAGGGCACTGGCTGGAGCCCTGACAGCAAGCCCCGGTGGCCACCCCAGATGGCAGGGCAAGGTTCTCATGGGGACACTGGCAGCCGCCTCTCCACCTCGTCCCAGGACCCGCGACTCCACAAGGCAAGGATCCCGAGCTGCAGCCTCATGGGACAAGCCACCCCTACCTGGAGGGGGTGTGTGTGTGTCTGAGTGACTATGTGAGTGCCTGTGCGTGTCGCATATCTGTATCTGTGTGTCTCTAAGTATGTGTGTGTGTCTGTATTTGTCTGTGTCTTTGTGCATGCGTGCGTGTCTGCATGTGCCTGTATGCACGTCTGTGCGTGTCTGTGCGTGTGTCTGTGTCTCTGTGCATCTGGTCTGTGTGTATCTCTGTGTGTGCCTGTATGCACGTCTGTGCGTGTCTGTGCGTGTGTCTGTGTCTCTGTGCATCTGGTCTGTGTGTATCTCTGTGTGTGTCTGTACACATGTCTGTACGTGACTCCGTGTGTGTCTATGTGTCTGCCTGTGTGTCTGTGTGTGTCTGTACACATGTCTGTACGTGACTCCATGTGTGTCTATGTGTCTGCCTGTGTGTCTCTGTGTGTGTCTCTGTGTGTCTCTGTGTCTGTGCGTCTGTGTCTCTGTGTGTCTGCATGTATTTGTGTCTGCGTGTGTGTCTGTGTGTGTGTCTCTGTGTGTCTGTGTGTGTGTCTCTGTGTTTCTCTGTGTCTGTCTCTGTGTGTGTCTCTGTGTGTGTATCTGTACATGTCTGTGTGTATCTGTGTGTGTCTCTGTGTGTCTGTGTGTCTCTGTGTGTGTCTCTGTGTCTGTACATGTCTGTGTGTGTCTGTGTGCACATGCATGTTGGGATGGAGGATGTCCAGTGATTTCATTTGAAAATTAAATGACAGTGTCTCCGTGGTGATATGTGGGTTACAAACCTTCAGGGCAATAGAGCTTCCCCCAATTCATCTACTCCAAGGACTTATTTAGAAAATGTCACGTGAAGGTTTTCCTTTTTATTTGTTCTGTTTTCACATCTAAGTGTGTGAAGCGGGGTCAGCACATGTTTCTCCCCGGGAGTGGAGGGTGCAGGGAATGGAGGCCTAGCCTTAGCCCCTGGTGTCCAGCCTCAGCCCCTGGTCTCATTCCCAGGCTGAGCCCCACAGGGATGGCCTAGGCGCAGTGGAGTAGCCGGTCCCAGGTCACCTGAACCAGCATGGCAGGCAGGGCATGGCCAGCAGCTGTGAACCCTCAGCACTGACTGGGTTCCCGCAGCTTTGCCAAAACTGTTGTAGAAGGATAAAGAATACCTGTGGCCTTTACCCCCATTTCCCACAGAGCTTTTTGGAGTGAGAGGAGTCTTCCATACCCTGGGTGGGGAGCCTCCAGAAAGGAAAGGCAGAGCTGGGGGTGGGGCTTGTCTCCAGAAAACCCAGGGGGACTTTCAGCCTCCAGCCTCCAGCCTCCAGGGAGGGCAGGGGCTGTGATTGAGCTTGTCATGTGGCCAGTAGTGTGATCAGGTCTGTGTGGCAAAACCCAGCAAAACACTGGGCCTCGGGGTTGGGCGCTTCCCAGCTGGTGAACCAGGGGAGGGGCCCACTGCAAGTCCTTGGCCTTTCCGGGCCTTGCTCTGCGTACCTCTTCTTCTGTATTCTCATGTCAGGGCAGTAATGACATGGTAGTGCTTTACCATCTTGCTGAGTCATTCTAGTCAGTTATCAAAGTTGAAGGGATCCCCAAATTTGCAGCCAAGTTGGACATAACAGCTAACCTGGGATCCCACCCATGGCTAGTGTCTGGGCGGGGCAGCCTTGCCGGGCCTGTCCTGTGTCCAGGCAGTTAGTGTCAGAGTTGAGCTGAGCCCAGGTGGCTAGAAAAGGCACCTAGCGTGGGGAGGTTCAGCCACCTCCCTCCACGCCTCTGTCTCCGTCTGGACCTTCCTGGCTCATTCTTCACACACACTCTTTGGAACCTGCCCTAAAATCAGGATTCTTTGAAGGTTTCTAACTTCCAGCGTTAAGGATCCAAGGATTCATCTCAGTGATGAGTGGAACACAGGATCAAAGCTTCATTTCCAAGATCAAAGGAGAGCAGAGCAAAGGAGACACAGTGCTATTGTCAGTGTGATAAAAGACATTAATAATAGATCTTGAGACCGAAACCAGGAGACGGCGGAAGCACTGTGTGGGGAGCTCACACTTCCACTCAAGCCTTCAAGGTTTTCCAGTAGTTATTCCTGAAATTTGTTAATTAAACCTAATTAGTTCTATCAATCGAGAGGAGGCCATGCCTCAGAAATCTCAGCGTTAGCCTAAGGGCTGGAAAGCTACAGTTGTAATTATGGATCTCGCCCCATGGGGAGAGGAATTTCAGGCTCTCTGAATAAGCAGTTGGAATGCACCTGCAGGAAGCTGGGATGGAAGGTGACCACAAGCCAGGTGACTGCAGGCGCCACCCACTGCGGTGAGCCATTAGCCCTCTTTGAAAGAGATCCAAGCCAAGAAAAACATTGACTCTGGTGACACAGCAAAGCTCCTCCAGGCTGCCTGTTAATTATCAGGTTGTCCATCAACACCCCCAATGGAAGATCCAGGAATGAACAATCACAGCGCCGCCCAGGTCACACGCGGGGCCTGGGCCCAGCAAGGCCGCTCATTTTACATTGTAAATTATTATCCATGTCATTGATTTTACAGACTGTTAAATACCCAATTAGTCTAAATAACACTCATCCCACTGTATTCCAAGTCACTTATTAACGACCAACCTTCACTGATATTAATTAAGGCCAATATAGGGCTAGGGGCCTTCAGTCAACTGGAACCTGCCCTGCTCATAAAATAAACAGAAGAGTTCCTCCACACCCTGGCGGGCCGTGTGTGATGCAGTTCTATGGGAACATGAAAATCTAAGTTTCCAGAATTTCTTTAAACCTATCAATTGTAAAAAATCATATATCTGCAGAATCCAGAAGCAGATAGAACATCAATTTCAACTGATGTTGATCAGTTGCAACAGTTTATGGTATTAATTGCTTAATCAAAATATTAATAATAATATGGTTATAGGAGCCCCAAATCAATAACTATTTGAACCTCTTTGTTTCTGAATAAAATAAAAACACCCAGGCCATAATCTTTTTCAAAAATATTTTTAATTTTAAATTAATCTTCAGTTGAAAAACAAAAAACAAAACACAGTTTTAAAAATACCTTTTAGAGCGGCGCCTGTGGCTCAGTCGGTAGGGCACCGGCCCCATATACCGAGGGTGGCCAGTTCAAACCCGGCCCCGGCCAAACTGCAACTAGAAAATAGCCGGGCGTTGTGGCGGGTGCCTGTAGTCCCAGCTACTCGGGAGGCTGAGGCAAGAGAATCGCTTAAGCCCAGGAGTTGGAGGTTGCTGTGAGCTGTGTGAGGCCATGGCACTCTACCCAGGGCCATAAAGTGAGACTCTGTCTCTACAAAAAAAAAAATAAATAAAATAAAAATACCTTTTAAAAGAAGTTTTCTCTGCTGACATAATAAAATTTGTTTTACAGAAAAACATTTTCATTTCTTAGATAAAATAATAATGAATACATTTCGTTCCTATTATGCCAACATATTGGAGAAAAATAAATCAGTTCTGTGGGTTACCTATGGGGGCCATTACACAAAGCAGATCCCCACTGGCCAGAGAGCGACTCCTGATAACAGGAATAGCTGCTTTTCCAAACTCTAAACCAAAGGGGCCCAGGCATGGCCAGGTACGGGCATCCGGGCAGAGCCAGCCGAGCACCGCTGAGAAGGCTCCCTCCTGGGCCCCTGAAGCTCTGAGAGCCACCAGAGAGTCAGGCAGCAGGGCCTGGGAGCAACCAGACCCCAAGATGCTCACCCGGGGTCCCCTGGAAGGAAAGCTTTGTTTTCCCCCAACTGGGCAGCCTGGGAGTGAGAAAGGCACTCATTCAGCACTCAGCCCTCCTGCCTAATGCAATTCCTTCCCTTCCCCTTGAGGTCATAGCCCAAAAAAGGTCCCCCAGCCAGAAGGTCTTACCAGGCTCCTATCCTGAGGCTCTGTTGCTTCGATGACCGGCTTCAGTCTCCAGCTGAAGATCCCATTGAGTTTCCTCTGCCTGGGATGAGCCCCCATGTAGGGACACAGGCAATGCCGAGAAATGGCAGAGAAATGAGGTTTTGGTGAACTCTGCCATCAGTGCCCCCCCTGCAGGCCCACTGGGCCTCCACCCACCTGGCTGCCCTGAGAAGCACCAGGCCACAGGATTGGGGGGTGGTGTGCACAGAACGTGTGCAACACAGCACGGCTGGGGACCTTCCACCGCCTGGAAAAGGCTGACAGCCCACAGATGACAGTCCTGAATTGAGCAGAGCAGCAAGGGTCCCAGCTAGGGGGCTCCCCACCCACCCACTTTCTTAACATAAGCCGTACCCACACACCTCCACTTCTGGGCTTTCCGCAGCAGACCACAGTCTCATCTCTGTGCATGTCCCTGTGTCCCAGCTGGTAGGACACACAGGCACATATACACATAAGCACACGAGCAGACACCCTCGCCCAATCTCAGCAGGTCCCAAAGGGGTCACATCCCCAAACTGCTAGACCACATCACAAAGGGAACAGACGAGCTAGAACAGACCCACCTGGGGCCGGGCTCTGAGGGTTCCAAGACCCATGCCCTAAAGGCCTTTGTTAAGGGAACAGAGGTGGGTTAGCCAACAGTAGAGGACAATTGGCAGAGTCTTGGATGGGTCTGAGGCAGTGAAGAGATTTCAGGGGACTGGTTTTTAGTAGTAGGAACTCATCACAGTGGTGACCAGAGAAGGCCTAAGGTCTGTTCTGCCCTTGCCCACATGACACTCAGAACAGATGCAGCCCCTGCTCCAACACACCCCTGTCCGCAGCCCAGAAGGGAAGCCCCGCACGGCAGGCAGGCCTCCTCGGGCCCGGCCCACCTACCAGCTTCCCTGCCCTAATCTCCATCCTCACCCTGTGTGTCCAATCTGTGGCCACAGTTAGCCTAAGGCACTGGCTTGTGCACTGGTGGCCCCCTGACAAGAGGCCCAGGCCCCTACATTTCTCCTCTCAGCCCCAGGGCCACCTGTGGAATAAGCAGCTCTGCATCTCCTATCTGCACATGATCAGCAGCCAGGCCACATCTCTGTAGACCTGGGAATTCTTCACTCCTCCTCCCTTGTGTCTTGCCCGGAACAAACACAGAAGCAACATTAACTTAGACACTAGACTCAGCAGCCATTAAAGGCAAGGGGGAGCTCCCTCCCCAGTGCCAGGAGACCCCAACACCAGGCCCTGCACTGCAGAGAGGCTTTCTCAGCATCTGCGGGGACTCCTAACCGAACAGCCTTCAGTGGAAGGATGGACCAAGTTCAGCTTCCTAACACCAACGGTGATTCTCAGAAGCTGCCTATTAAGTGGGTTATGTCATACATAACCAATTCAATGCCTTTATTTGGAAAGTTGGATTATGTTAGAAAATTCTGCCCTGATACATTTAAAAAGTGCAACTATAGATAAACATACAAGAAGGTGACATGTGTTGTCCGTAACAGCATCAAATAACCTTTCCAAACACCAGCTCAGAACTTGTTAATGCTCTACCTGTAGCACAAGTCTTTCCTGAAGGTAGTTTATTAACATTCGGTTAAACGGCATCTTTAGGCTCCAGGTGCAGGGCTCACACCTGTAATCCCAGCGCTTTGGGAGGCCGAGGAAGGAAAATAGCATGAGGCCATGAGTTTGAGACCACTTTGGGCAACATAGAGAGACGCTGTCTCTGCTAAAATCATTTTTGAATTAGCTGGTGGGGTGTGCCTGTACTCCCAGCTACTCAGGAGGCTGAGGCACAGGGATCCCTTGAGTGCAGGAGTTTGAAATTACAATGAGCTATGATTGTGCCACTGCATTCTAGCCTGGGTGACAAAGTAAGATCCTTTCTCTTAAAAACATAAAATAAAAAATAAATAAATAAAAATTACCAAAATGCCAACTTTACATCGAAGGTTCAGATTAAACGTATTTATTTTTTAGCAATATATCCTAGGGTAGCACATTCTAAGACCCACTTGACATAAAATAGGTCAGCAAATTTAAAATGCATTCTTCTGTAAAAGAAAAAATATCTTTTAAGTTGGGCAAATCTTTTAACCACAAAATATTTTCACGATGACATTCATTTTATTGCAAAGTATTACAAGGTATCCCTGTTCCCAAGTTCTTATTTTCATGAAAGGAATTACACAGTCCACTTTCCTCGGCACTTGGTGCCCTTCTGGCCTTGACTTTCCCGCCCCTGCTCTGACATGAGACTGGGGATGAAGCCCACACACTGTCACCTCTGTGACTCTGCCTGGAATCTGTTTCTAATTTCTGGCCTACCCTAGCCTCCATCTAGGACTCTGTTTAGACTGGTTTTTTCCTAAAAAAATTGCTTTTCTTAAAAAGCTATTTGTTGAATATGCACCTCCCCCTAAACATCTTTCTTTTCCTGACTAGAGAGAATGGGGGGTTTGCGTATTTCTAAATTAAAACAGATTATAGAAATACCCTGGCCAGGGTATATAAGAATCAGCCACCTGTTACTTCCCTGCACAGTGCAACTCCTCCAAAATGTGTTATTTTTCCGGATTCTTGTTGGTTCAAATAGTCATCAGTTTCTCCTATCCACTTTCCAACAGTATTTGCTAATAAAGAATGAATTTATTTTGTCACCATACTGTTTCAGGAGAATTGTTCAAAAAAATTTACCAGGGAAAACAAACCTTTATCAATGGTATTATAAATTACTGCCTTTTACTATGAAATCACAAAATAGACCTCCAAGTATAAATCAGTAAGTTAAATAAAATTATGTAAAATAAATTGAGCACTGAGTAATTGTTAAAGATCTCTAATTTTACAGATTTTCCTTATATTCTTAGATTTAATTTTTAAATAGCTCGTGTTTCTGTGCACCTTGTGCTTTTGCTGACCCATGAGGGCATAAGATTCAGTTAGGTTAGGACTGTATCACTGAGGAGAGTGTACAGGGATTCCACCTCTAGCACAATGGGGAAACTAAGATAAAAACTGCCCTCCCCCCTCATATGACTAGAAAACTGGACAAAATATTTAAAACAGTTGTTTTCACTTACTGGGTGTCCTTGAGTCTGTCTGCAGAATACTAAACTGCATATCTGGGGTAAAATTTCACAAATCTGGGGAAAGAAAAGAAGGGAAGTTGGAAGATGAGCAATTCTCAGAGTTTGCATAGAGCTTGGAGCCACTTAAGTTCCAAAGCCAAAGTACAGGGGCCTCAGCAAACACCTGGTGAACTCAAAAGAGGCCAAGAAATGCCATGCCCCTTCAGCCACAGGGCTGAACCCCTCAAGTACAGGTTCCTCTAAACCAGTGGTTCTCAACCTTTCTAATGCCTCAACCCTTTAAAACAGTCCAAAGGGGTCTCAACCCACAGGTTGAGAACGGCTGCAAATCCACCTCGCAAGGCTTAAAAACAAGCCTGAATGCCCAGCATGAGGGATAAGTAACTTAATTGCTGGCCAGGAAACAGTTCAACACTCTTTAAAGGAAAACAACAAAACCCATCCCCCAACGTGATAGACAGATTTCTAATTATTCAGTTAAAAAGTAACTAGGCATGTGGCAGAACAGAATAATGTGACCTGTAACCCTGGAAAAGACAGCTAAGAGACAGACCAACAAATGACAGAGCTGGCAGAATTCGCCATTCAACCATAAAAGCCCATTACAAACAGAACCAAGGGTTGAAATAAAAATATAAATGTAAGAAAAAACAGAAGATAAAAGTGAACAAAAAAACTTGCTAAGCTAAAAATGCAGTGTCTAGAATGACCAAAGCTCACTAGATACACTGAGCAGAAAATTGGGGCATCTAAGAGAAAACTCTAGAGAACCTAAAGGCAGGAGACTCTACACACACTGAACCAAGAGGAAACTTAAAAAAAGCATTAAGCTTCAGGAACCTCTGAGATGCTATCTACAGGTCCAGTACACGTGCAACCGAAGAACCAGCAGGAGACAAAAGAGAGCATTTCAATAATCAGGGACTGAATATTATCCAAACTTGACGAAAACTACATGACCAAAGCATCCCAATGAAATAAAAAAGGGTAATCACAAAGAAAACCAAGCCAAGACTCACTAAACGTAAAGAAAAAACAGTTTGAAATTATCCACAGGAAGACTCATGTTACCATTATAAGGAAGGAGAGTGGAATATCACCCCAAGTCTCCAAATATCCTAAGAGTAATAATGGGTAACATGATTGATTTGGGGTCAAAAATGTCAACTCAGAATAGACATTCCATAAAAGGCACAAATTAAAAAGCTGAGTCGAGAAGAAAAGAGAATTCTGAGTAGCCCCGTCCTCACCTATACTAAAAAAATTCATGGAAAATCCGAGTAGCCCTGTCCTCACCTCTACTAGAGAAATTCACGGAAAATCCGAGTAGCCCCGTCCTCATCTGTACTACAGAAATTCAGGGAAAATCAGAGTAGACCTGTCCTCATCTCTACTAGAGGAATTCATCAAAAATCTGAGTACCCATCCTCACGTCTACTAGAGAAATTCATGAAAAATCCGAGCAGCCCCCGTCCTCAAATCTACTAGAGAAATTCATGAAAAATCCGAGTAGTCCTGTCTTCACCTCTACTAGAAAACTTCACGGAAAAATATGAGTAGCACCGTCCTCACCTCTACTAGAGAAATTCATGGAAAATCCGAGTAGCCCCGTCCTCACTTGACTAGAGAAATTCACGAAAAATCCCAGTAGCCCCAGCCTCACCTCTACTAGAGAAATTCATGGAATATATGAGTAGTCCTGTCCTCACCTCTACTAGAGAAATTCATGAAAAATCTGAGTAGCCCCGTCCTCACCTCCACTAGAGAAATTCATGGAATACATGAGTAGCCCTGTCCTCACCTCTACTAGAGAAATTGATGGAAAATCTGAGTAGCCCTGTCCTCATCTCTACCAGAGAAATGCATCGAAAATCTGAGTAGCCGATCCTCACCTCTTCTAGAGAAATTCATGGAATATCTGAGTAGCCCGTCCTCACCTCTACTAGAGAAATTCATGGAATATCTGAGTAGTCCCTACCTTACCTATATTCAAGAAATTCATGAAAAATCTGAGTATCACTGTCCTCACATCTACGAGAGAACTTCATGGAAAATCAGAGTAACCCTGTCCTCATCTCGACTAGAGAAATTCTTGGAAAATCTGAGTAGCCCGTCCTCACCTCTACTCGAGAAATTCATGGAAAATCTGAGTAGTCCTGTCCTCAGCTCTACTAAAGAAATTCTTGGAAAATCTGAGTAGCCCCTATATTACCTCTACTCAAGAAATTCATGAAAAATCTGAGTAGCCTTGTCCTCACCTCTACTAGAGAAATTCATGGAATATCTGAGTAGCCCCGTCCTCACTTCTACTAGAGAAATTCACGGAAAATCCGAGAAGCCCTGTCCTCACTTCTACTAGAGAAATTCACGGAAAATCTGAGTAGCCCCATCCTCACCTGTACTACAGAAATTCAGGGAAAATCAGAGTAGCCCTGTCCTCATCTCTACTAGAGGAATTCATCAAAAATCTGAGTAGCCGGTCCTCAACTCTACTAGAGAAATTCATGGAAAATCTGAGTAGCCCCGTCCTCAAGTCTACTAGAGAAATTCATGGAATATCTGAATAGCCCTGTCCTCACCTCTGCTAGAGAAATTCATGGAAAATCCGAGTAGCCCCGATCTCACGTCTACTAGAGAAATTCATGAAAAATGCGAGTGGCCCTGTCCTCACCTCTACTAGAGAAATTTTCGGAAAATCCAAGGAGCCCTGTCCTCACCTCTACTAGAGAAATTCATGGAAAATCGGAGTAGACCCGCCCTCACTTGACTAGAGAAATTCACGAAAAATCCTAGTAGCCCTGTCCTCACCTCCACAAGAGAAATTCATGGAATATATGAGTAGCCCTGTCCTCACCTCTACTAGAGAAATTGATGGAAAATCTGAGTAGCCCTGTCCTCATCTCTACCAGAGAAATGCATCGAAAATCTGAGTAGCCCATCCTCACCTCTTCTAGAGAAATTAATGGAATATTGAGTAGCCCATCCTCACCTCTACTAGAGAAATTCATGGAAAATCTGAGTAGTCCCTACCTTACCTCTACTCGAGAAATTCATAAAAAATCTGAGTATCACTGTCCTCACGTCTACGAGAGAACTTCATGGTTAATCAGAGTAACCCTGTCCTCACCTCGACTAGTGAAATTCATGAAAAATCTGAGTAGCCCCATCTGTACCTCTACTAGAGAAATTCATGGAAAATCTGAGTAGCCCGTCCTCACCTCTACTAGAGAAATTCATGGAAAATGAGTAGTCCTGTCCTCAGTTCTACTAAAGAAATTCTTGGAAAATCTGAGTAGCCCCTATATTACCTCTACTCAAGAAATTCATGAAAAATCTGAGTAGCCTTGTCCTCACCTCCACTAGAGAAATTCATGGAAAATCAGAGTAGCCCCGACCTCACCTCCACTAGAGAAATTCACGGAAAATCCGAGTAGCCCCATCCTCACCTGTACTACAGAAATGCAGGGAAAATCAGAGTAGCCCTGTCCTCATCTCTACTAGAGGAATCCATCAAAAATCTGAGTAGCCCATCCTCACCTCTACTAGAGAAATTCATGGAATATCTGAGTAGCCCCATCCTCACTTCTACTAGAGAAACTCACGGAAAATCCAAGAAGCCCTGTCCTCACTTCTACTAGAGAAATTCATGGAAAATCTGAGTAGCCCCGTGCTCACCTCTACTAGAGAAATTCATGGAAAAACTGAGTAGTCCTGTCCTCAGCTCTACTAAAGAAATTCTTGGAAAATCTGAGTAGCCCCTATATTACCTCTACTCAAGAAATTCATGAAAAATCTGAGTAGCCTTGTCCTCCCCTCTACTAGAGAAATTCATAGAAAATCAGAGTAGCCCCGACCTCACCTCTACTAGAGAAATTCACGGAAAATCCGAATAGCCCCATCCTCACCTGTACTACAGAAATTCAGGGAAAATCAGAGTAGCCCTGTCCTCATCTCTACTAGAGGAATTCATCAAAAATCTGAGTAGCCCGTCCTCAACTCTACTAGAGAAATTCATGGAAAATCCGAGTAGCCCCCGTCCTCAACTCTACTACAGAAATTCATGGAATATCTGAGTAGCCCCGTCCTCACTTCTACTAGAGGCATTCATCAAAAATCTGAGTAGCCCATCCTCACCTCTACTAGAAAAATTCATGGAAAATCTGAGTAGACCTGTCCTCACCTCTAGTAAAGAAATTCATGGAAAATCTGACTAGCCCCTACCTTACCTCTACTGGAGAAATTCATGAAAAATCTGAGTACCCCTGTCCTCACCTCTATTAGGGAAATTCATGGAAAATCTGAATAGCCCTGTCCACACCTCTACTAGAGAAATTCATGGGAAATCTGAGTTGCCCTGTCCTTATCTCTATTAGAGAAATTCATGGAATATCTGAGTAGTCCTGTCCTCAGCTCTACTAGAGAAATTCATGCAAAATCTGAGTAGCCCCGTCCTCACCTCTACTAGAGAAATTTGTGGAAAATCGAGTAGCCCTGTGCTCACCTCTACTAGAGAAGTTTATGGAAAATTGAGTAGCCCTGTCTTCACCTCTACTAGAGAAATTCATGGAAAATCTGAGTTGCGCAGTCCTCACCTCTATTAGAGAAATTCATGGAAAATCTGAGTAGCCTGTCCTCACCTCTACTAGAGAAATTCATGGAAAATCTGAGTAGTCCTGTCCCTTACCTCTATTAGAGAAAATCATGGAAAATCTGAGTAGCCCTGTCATCACCTCTACTAGAGAAATTCATGGAAAATCAAGTACCCCCCCCACCTCTACTAGAGAAATTCATGGAAAATTAATTAGCCCCACCCTCACCTCTATTAGAGAAATTCATGGAAAATCTGAATAGCCCCTTCCTCATCTCTACTGGAGAAATTCAACTCAAAATGAGAACTTGCCCATCTAGAAAACATCAATACCAGACACCTTCATTGATGATGTCTGTCACCCATTGAAAATAATATAACACAGATAAGCTGTTGCAAGCCCCACCAAGATGAGGACAGCGAGGGCTGCGGGCCTGGCCAAATCCCAAACTACTGGCAACAGAATCAAGTAGGGCCTGTCTTTAGGAGGGAATCTTCCGTGAGCATGTTCCAAATCTTCTGTGAGCAGGTTGCAAGGAGTGAAACCCACAGGCAACCAGAGGAGGCCAGGCATCTTCTCAGGTGGCAACCACTGGTGGAACAAACCTGGGATGGAAACACAGGCCCCATGAGTAAAGGGTTTGCCTGATCCGGTACCGGCTTGGGTGGAGCATGGGCACTAGAAAATGCACATGCAGGGCTGGCTGACTCCCAGGGCGAGGCTGACCCAGAGGATCGCTTTACTGAGCCTAAGATGCACCCAACTCTCAGGGGATCATCAGTCAAGACAAAGGAGGGCAGGAGGGTAGAACAGACAGATAACCATGCTGCAAATACAAACCTGCAGCAGCAAAGACAGGGCCTAAGGCACAGGTTCTATGAACTCAACACAGCTTCTCTTCTGCAGGGGAATTTAGCTGGGACAGAAACAAATTCTGCAAAGTTGTTCTGTTCTGTCAGTAACATCAATCAGGGGCTGGGTTGGAACTGAGTGAACACCCCCAGCCTCCATCAAGTGCCCCAGGTTGTCAGGCCTCACCTCCCCCTGCCAGATAGAAGCAGAGAGCAGCGGCCTGGCTGAGGAGACATAGATTTCCTTGTGATCCAGGCAGGTGAAAACACCTGGAGTATCTGCTCATTGGAGGCAACTGGGTCACAGCCATGTGGGGTTATCAGTGACTGTATGAGGTCCAAGGTGGGGAAGGAGGCATCAACCTTCCCAGACTGATCTATTTGCTGGGTGGGTCCTCCTGACTCCACGGAGCACTGGAGGAAGTCATACTTGAGTTGTCAGCAGACCCCTGTGATACAGTTGAAGGGGACCTTTTAAACTCTCCCACCTGAGACAGGTACTGACTGAGATAACTGATTTGGACCTTTTGAACTGAGCCAATCACCTGAGGACTATCAAAGTGGTGCCCTGGGTGTGTGGTTGTAGGAAGGTTTGATTTTCCTTTTCCAATTGTTGCCTGTGGGGGGCGGGTTGACTTAACTGCTGGTATTTCTCCACAGCTGAGACTTCAACCCAGAGTAACTGTTTCACTAGGGTTGGACAGAGACCAGCTGAAAACAAGACAGAGCCACTTAGCCCCACCACACCAAACAGGTCCCCAGTTTCTCAGGCCATAGCCCTGTACAGGTCCCCAGCAAAGCTCCAGGGCAAAAGTCAAATGGTGTAAAATAATCATGGGAAGGAATCAGCGGAAAAACTCTGGCAACATGAATAACCAGAGTACATCAACCCCCCTAAGGAAAGCTATGGCAGATGGAACTGAAAATCCCATTCATAAACAGATGGCCGAGATGTCAAAAATCAAATTCAGAACTTGAATTGCAAACAAGATTAATAGAATGAAGGAAAATTTGGAATTAGAAATTCGAGAAGCAATTCAAAAGTTGGAATTAGAAATTCGAGGAAAAATTCAAAGTTGTCTCAAGAATTCAATGAATATAAGACAAAACCACCAAAGACGCATTCAAGCAAAAATTTGCAGCCCTCAAAGATCTGAAAAATACAGTAGAATCCCTCAGTAACAGAGTGGAGCAAGCAGAAGAAAGGATTTCTGACATTGAAGACAAAGCTTTTGAATGCTCCCAAACTCTCAAAGAGGAAGACAAATGGAGAGCAAAATCAAATCATTCTCTCATTGAGCTATGCAATAATTCGAAGAATGCTAATATCTGCCTCATTGGAATCCCTGAAAATGATGAAAAAGCTTCACAAGGCACAGAGGCCCTTCTCCATGAAATTATGGAAGAGAATTTTCCAGACATGCCAAGAGATTCTGAAATTCAGATAGCAGACAGTTTCAAAAACCCAGCAAGACTCAATCTGAATAAGACATCCCCCAGGCACATCATAATTAACTTCACTAAAGTTAATATGAAGGAGAAATTTCTGAAAGTAGCCAAATGTAAGAAAACCATTACTTACAAAAGGAAGAATATTAGAATGACTGCAGATCTCTCTGCCGAAACTTTTCAAGCCAGAAGAGGATGGTCATCGACTTTTAATCTCCTAAAACAAAATAACTTTCAACCCCAGATCATGTATCCAGCTAAACTGAGTTTCATTTATGATGGAGAAATTAAATACTTTAATGACATTCACATGTTGAAGAAATTTGCCATAACCAAACCAGCTCTTCAGGATATTCTCAGACCTATCCTCCATAATGACCAGCCCAATCCTCTACCACAAAAGTAAAATCACTCGGAAACTTTTGATTGAACTCCAACTTCCACAGTGGCGAAAGAATTAAAAATGTCCATGGGACTTTCAAAAAACTTGATACTCAAAATTTTACCAGACTTATCAATATTCTCCATTAACGTGAATGGCTTAAACTGTACTCCAGAGGCACCATTTGGCTGACTGGATACAAAAACTCAGGCCAGATATTTGCTGCATACAAGAATCACATCTTACCTTAAAAGATAAATATAGACTCAGGGTGAAAGGATGGTCGTCCATACTTCAGGCAAATGGTAATCAGAAAAAAGCAGGTGTTACAATTCTATTTTCAGATACAAGAGGCTTTACAGGATAAGAATAGCCACTTCATATTTGTTAAGGGTAATACTCAATATAATGAGATTTCAATTATTCATATTTATGCACCCAACCAGAATGCGCCTCAATTTATAAGAGAAACTCTAACAGATATGAGCAACTTGATTTCCCCCAGCTCCATAATAGTCAGAGATTTTGAAACTTGTTTGACAGTGTTGGACAGATCCTTCTAGAAGAAGCTGAGCAAAGAAATTTTAGATTTAATACTAATCATCCAACATGTGGATTTAGCAGACATCTACAGAACATTTCATCCCAACAAAACTGATTACACATATTTCTCATCAACCCACAGAACATACTCCAAAATTGATCACATCTTAGGTCACAAGTCTAACCTCAGTAAATTTAAAGGAATAGAAATTATTCCTTGCATCTTCTCAGAACACCATGGCATAAAAGTTGAACTCAGTAACAACAGGAATCTGCATACTCATACAAAAACATGGAAGTTAAATAACCTTATGCTGAATGATAGCTGGGTCAGAGATGAGATTAAGAAGGAAATTACCGGGGTGGCACCTGTGGCTCAGTCGGTAAGGCGCCGGCCCCATATACGGAGGGTGGCGGGTTCAAACCGGCCCCAGCTGAATTGCAACCAAAAAATAGCTGGGAGTTGTGGCGGGCGCCTGTAGTCCCAGCTACTCAGGAGGCTGAGGCATAGAATCGCTGAAGCCCAGGAGTTGGAGGTTGCTGTGAGCTGTGTGATGCCACGGCACTCTACCGAGGGCTATAAAGTGAGACTCTGTCTCTACAAAAAAAAAAAAAAGAAGGAAATTACCAAATTTTTGGAAAAAAATGACAATGAAGACATGAATTATCAGAACCTCTGCGATACCGCAAAGGCAGTCCTAAGAGGGAAATTTATGGCACTGCAAGCCTTCCTCAAGAGAATGGGAATAGAGGAAGTTAACAACTTAATGGGACATCTCAAGCAACTGGAAAAGGAAGAACATTCCAACCCCAAACCAGTAGAAGAAAAGAAATAAGCAAAATTAGAGCAGAATTAAATGAAATTGAAAACAAAAGAATTATACAACAGATCAATAAATCAAAAAGTTGGTTTTCTGAAAAGGTCAATAAAATAGATAAACCTTTGGCTAACCTAACCAGGAAAAAAAGAGTAAAATCTCTAATTTCATCAATCAGAAATGACAAAGATGAAATAACAACAGCCTCCTCAGAAATTCAAAAAAATCTTTAATGAATATTACAAGAAACTTTTATTCTCAGAAATATTAAAATCTGAAGGAAATTGACCAATACTTGGAAGCACATCACCTTCCAAGTCTTAGCCAGAATCAAGTGGAAATATTGAACAGGCCTATATCAAGTTCTGAAATAGCATCAACCATACATAATCTCCCTGAAAAGAAAAGTCCAGGACAAGATGGCTTCACTTAAGAATTCTACCAAACCTTTAAAGAGGAACTAGTACCTATATTACTCAACCTGTTCCAAAATATATAAAAAGAAGGAAGACTCCCCAGCACGTTCTATGAAGCAAACATCACCCTGATCCCCAAACAAGAAAAAGACCCAACAAGAAAAGAAAATTATAGACCAATATCACTAATGAATATAGATCCAAAAATATTCAACAAGATCCTATCAAACAGAATCCAGCAACACATCAAACAAATTATACATCATGACCAAGTCGGTTTTATCCCAGGATCTCAAGGCTGGTTCAATATGCGTAAATCTATAAATATAATTCAGCATATAAACAAATTAAAAAACAAAGACCATATGATTCTCTCAGTCGATGCAGAAAAAACTTTTGATAATATCCAGCATTCCTTCATGATCCGAACACTTAAGAAAATTGTTATAAAAGGGACATTTCTTAAATTGATAGAGGCCATCTACAGCAAACCCACAGCCAATATCGTATTGAATGGAGTTAAATTGAAATCATTTCCACTCAGATCAGGAACCAGACAAGTTTGCCCATTGTCTCCACTGCTCTTTAACATTGTAATGGAAGTTTTAGCCACCACAATTAGGGAAGAAAAGGCAATCAGGGTATCCATATAGGGTCAGAAGAGATCAAACGTTCGCTCTTCGCAGATGATACGATCGTATATCTGGAAAATACCAGGGATTCTACTACAAAAGTCTTAGAAGTGATCAAGGAATACAGCAATGTCTCAGGTTACAAAATCAACATTCATAAATCAGTAGCCTTTATATAGACCAACAATAGTCAAGTTGAAAAAAACAGTGAAGGACTCTATTCTGTTCACAGTAGTGCCAAAGAAGATGCAGTATGTGGGAGTTTATCTAACAAAGGACTTGAAAGATCTTTATAAAGAGAACTATGAAACTCTAAGAAAAGAAGCAGCTGAAAATGTTAACAAATGGAAAAACATACCATGGTCATGGCTAGGAAGAATCAACATTGTTAAAATGTCTATACTACCCAAAGCAATATACAATTTTAATGTAATCCCTATTAAAGCTTCCCAATCCTACATTAAAGATCTTGAAAAAAATAATACTTCATTTTATATGGAATCAGAAAAAAAACTCGAATAGCCAAGACATTACTCAGAAATAAAAACAAAGCAGGAGGAACCACGCTACCGGACCTCAGACTATACTATAAATCAATGGTGATCAAAACAGCATGGTAATGGCACAAAAACAGAGAGGTAGATGTATGGAACAGAATAGAGAACCAAGAGATGAACCCAGCTACTTATTATTTGATCTTTGACAAGCCAATTAAAAACATTCAGTGGGGAAAAGATTCCCTATTTAACAAATGGTGCTGGGTGAACTGGCTGGCAACCTGTAGAAGACTGAAACTGGACCCACACCTTTCACCATTAACTAAGATAGACTCTCACTGGATTAAAGATTTAAACTTAAGACATGAAACTATAAAAAATACTAGAAGAGAGTGCAAGGAAAACTCTTGAAGAAATCGGTCTGGGCGAGTATTTTATGAGGAGGACCCCCTCCCCTCCCGGCAATTGAGGCAGCTTCAAAAATACACTACTGGGACCTGATCAAACTAAAAAGCTTCTGCACAGCCAAGAACACAGTAAGTAAAGCAAGCAGACAGCCCTCAGAATGGGAGAAGATATTTGCAGGTTATGTCTCCAACAAAGGTTTAATAACCAGAATCCACAGAGAACTCAAACATATAAGCAAGAAAAGAACAAGTGATCCCATTGCAGGCTGGGCAAGGAACTTGAAGAGAAACTTCTCTGAAGAAGACAGGCACACGGCCTACAGACATATGAAAAAATGCTCATCATCCTTAATCATCAGAGAAATGGAAATCAAAACTACTTTGGGATATCACCTAACTCTACTAAGATTAGCCCATATCACAAAATCCAAACACCAGAGATGTTGGCATGGATGTGGAGAAAAGGGAACACTTCTACACTGCTAGTGGGAATGCAAATTAATACATTCCTTTTGGAAAGATGTTTGGCGAACACTTAGAGATCTAAAAATAGATCTGCCATTCAATCCTATAATTCCTCTACTAGGTATATACCCAGAAGACCAAAAATCACATTATAACAAAGATATTTGTACCAGAATGTTTATTGCAGCCCAATTCATAATTGCTAAGTCGTGGAAAAAGCCCAAGTGCCCATTGATCCATGAACGGATTAATAAATTGTGGTATATGTACACCATGGAATATTATGCAGCCTTAAAGAAAGACTTTACCTCTTTCATGTTTACATGGATGGAGCTAGAACATATTCTTCTTAGTAAAGTATCTCAAGAATGGAAGAAAAAGTATCCAATGTACTCAGCCCTACTATGAAACTAATTTATGGCTTTCATATGAAAGCTATAACCCAGTTATAACCTAAGATAATGGGGAATGGTGAGAGGGAAGGGAGGGAGGGGAGAGGATGGGCAGAGGGAGGGTGATTGGTGGGATTACACCTACAGTGCATCTTAAAAGGGTACATGTGAAACTTAGTAAATGTAGAATATAAATGTCTTAACACAATCAATAAGAAAATTCCAGGAAGGCTATGTTAACCAGTGTGATGATAGTGTGTCAAACAGTCTATGAAACCAGTGTATGGTGCCCCATGATCGCATTAATGTACACAGCTATGATTTAGTAATAAAATAAAATTTAAAAAAATAATATAACACAAATATTGACAAAACATTTGAGCAAATGAAGTAAAATCACCCTTTCTCAAACCATTCTGTGAAGCTAGCAATACTTGGCTACCAAAACCACACATATTAGAAGAAAAAGATGTATATACGGATGGCTATTGCCCATGACAGGTGATAAATTCCTTAACAGAGAGAATTATAAGTCAAGATGAACTGTTAGGAACTAGATTTTTTCACTTGCCTGACACCTTTAAAAAACAGACAAAATATATATAGCCATGGCTTCTAACTCAGAAGACCTTCAGAGGCATCTTGACTCAATAGTGGAGAAAAATACCCAGATCAATGTGCATAGAGCCCCCAGATAAAAACACTTCATAGCGAGATCCAAAGGAGAGCGGTGTTTTTAACCACATCCTAGAAAAAAAACTCAAGATTATTTATGGGCTGTGATGGCTGGCTGGACGGGCATGCACGGGACCTGTCTGTGGGTTACTATCTGTCCTTGTCTGATATGCATGCAATGTCTTATGTGCCATGCTGTAGACGTTCTGTCTGTTTTTTAAAGGCTGGAGAAGTTGCTGGGGGCGTTGAAGGGCAAAGGCTGTGGAATTTGTGGCTTTGGCAAGGTTAAAATTATGGCAGGTCCAGAAACTGATGCCCAATTCCAATTCTCTGGTATTAAAAACATTTCAGCTCTAACAGGTAGAAATGAATTGTGTGCCAGCCACATACAGAGCCGTTGCTCTGAAGCTCTTATACTTCATGTTAAGTCTAAAAAGACTCCAGCTGTGAAAGCGGCATAAATGGATTCTAAACTGTGCCTCATCTGTTACGTTCCCGAGCCCGGAGAAGCTAACACCGTCTTATCACGCTATACTCAATTTGTACAGGAAATCATGAATCTTGAGGGAAAAGTATTTATAGGATAAAAAATATTCTCCATCCTACACTGTGATAAAACTCGCAATGTCTGGCAACCAATCAAAAATTACAAGGTTTGCAAAGAAGCGGAAAACATAACCCTACAGAGGGGACAAAAATCAATCAATGCTGAGCCCAAATTGACACACAGGACACAATTAGCAGACAAGGACATTAAAGGGGTGACTGTGGCAGGGTTGCATTTATGCACCTTACAGAAGGCAGAGGAAGGACTGAGCATGATAAGTTCAGCCTAATACGGGAACCCGCCACGTCCTAGACACCAAATCCCACCACTTTCTAGACACCAAAGAGTAACAAAAGTACTTGTCCACGACAGGGGTTCTAAGAGAAGGTTCCTAGAAGCTTCATTTGTAATAGCCCGGAACCGGAGACAACCCAAGTGTCCATCCACAGTAAATGAACAAGCACATAGTGGGGTGTCCACGCAGTGGGACGATGTTTAGAAATAAGAAATGAACCAGTGATTGTGCAGAACGCCCAGGAGGAGCCTCAAAACACATTGAGTGTTGCTTTCCACACACAAGGTGCTCACGTTGTTTCCATTAATACACAATTCTAGAAAATGCAAATAGCAACAGCAAGCAGACAGTGGCTGCCTAGAAAGGTGGGTAGAAGTCAGGACAATGGGATGGAGGGATTGCAACAAGCAGGAGGAGGTTTGGGGGTGATCTATAATGTTTGTTATCATGCTTGTAGTGATGTTTTCACAGGTACATACATGTGTGAAGACAGCAAGTGTATACTTCAAACATGTGCAATTAGTTGTATGCAATGTACCTGAATAAAGCTGTTAACATTTTAACAAAGGTTAAATTACATGAATGTATACAGCATCTGTATTCACAATAGACAGAAACTGGAAAACACTGAGCTGTCCTTCTGAGGGTGAACAGTTAAACACGCTGTGGTGCGTCCACACGTGGAACCCCACTCAGCAACAAGAGAACAAGCTCCTGACATGTGAACCCACCTGGGCAAATCTCCAGACAGTTATGCTGGGAGGAGAAACAGACAGTTCCAAAAGGCTACATCCTGTGCAATTCTATTTATGTAACATTCTTCAAAGGGCATCATTGTGGAATTGCAGAACAGATGGGAGGGGGTGACGAGTGCAGGGTCCTTGTACAGACAGAAACGTCCCCAACTTGGCTGCACCGACATCAGTAACCTGCTTGTGATCCGATGCTACAGTTTTGCACAATGCTGTTCTTGGGTAAAGAAAGAGCAGCATCTCTCTAAGTTGTTATAACTACATGTGAACCTATAATTATCTCAAAATGAAGAGTTTAAATTTAAAAAAAAAAAAAGAACTTCCATACCCACAATCATGACATGACCTGAAAAGAAAGAAAGGTGGAAGGAGGGTATAACTATTTCTGCAGCCTATTGTTGTTGCTAGTGGATTTTTAACAATAACTGGGGTTATATGTATTGTCACAAAGACACAATAGTAGGATTGGTAGAAGGTGATTATTGAATAATTTTAAATTTGTGTCTTTTTCCCAGCCTACCCTGCCTGAAGCAAACTGTTATTTGACATGTATTTTTTATAAATTCTGTAATTATCTTGAGAACAAAAATAGTATTACTTTCTCTGTTAAAACATTATTTAATGTCAACAAATAACATAGTCGGCAATTTCTACAATTCTTCTCCTTTGGAGATTTTCATGTTTTAATAAATCACAAGCCTCAAAAAATAAAAAGGGGAAATACAGTCCTAAATGTAAAAACCAGAATTATAAAACTTCTAGAAAAGAATCTTTAAACATCTTTGAGACCTTGGGAAAGGCATCGTTTTCTTAGATAAGACCTGAAAAGCATGAGCCAAAAATAATCACATAAAAACTGAACTTCATCAAAATTAAAATTAGTTGAAGGACACCATTTAAAGAAAGAAGGGTATGCCACAGATTGGAGAACAGATTCACAATGCATATTTTTGACAAAAAAATATATCAAGAACTCTTACAACCTAATAAGAGAAAAATTTTCTCAGCACCCTGGGAGGCCAAGGCGGGTGGACTGCTTGAGCTCAGGAGTTCGAGACCAACCTGAGCAAGAGTGAGACTCCATATTTAAAAAATAGCTGGGCGTTGTGGCAGGTGCCTATAGTCCCAGCTACTTGGGAGGCTGAGGCAAGAGGACAGCTTGAACCCAAGAATTTGAGGTTGCTGTGAGCTATAATGCCATGGAACTCTACCAGGAGCAAGAAAGTGAGATTCTGCCTCAAAAAAAAAAAAAAAAAAAGAGAGAGAGAGAGAAATTTTATTAAATGAACAAAAGACCTGAACAAACTCTTTGCAGAACAAGATAAATGAACACTCAATAAGCGTACAAAACAAACTAACCAAATTCATCATTTGGAAACAATAATCAAAACCACAGTATGACACTGCTGTTACACACAAATATTAGTGTGGCTAAAATTAAGAAGACAATTCCAAGTTTTGACAAGGATGAGGAGAAACTGTTTGTAGAGCATGAAATGGTACAACCACTTTAGGAAAGACTTCGGCAGTCTGGTTTTGGGATTTTTGTTTGTTTTGCTTTGTTTTGTGCTTTTTTGAGACAAGCTCTTTCTCTCTTGCCCAGGCTGGAGTGCAGTAGCACCACCCTACCTCACTGCAGCTGTCAATTCCTGGGCTCAAGTGATCTTCCAGCCTTAGCTTCCTGAGTAGTTGGGACCTACAGGCACACACCACCATGCTCCACTAATTAAAAAAAAATAAAAAATAAAAAAACGTTTTGGTAGAGACAAGAACTCACTACCTGATTGGGAACTCCTGGCCTCAAGCAGTCCTCCAACCCTGACCTCCTCAAGTGCTGAGATTATAGGCATGAGCTGCCTGTGCCAGGAGTTTGTAAAAGTCACATAGGTACTGACCAACTATTCCCACTCCCAAGTATTATCTAAGGGAAATGCAAGCTTATGTTCACCACACACACACACACACACACACAAATGTGCACGATTATTTATGCCACTTCCTTCATAACACGGAAAACTGGGTACAACCCAAATTTCCATCGACAGATGGTAGATGAATAATTGTGCTAAGGCCAAACACTGGAACAGTTTTTAGCAATAGGAAAGAAATTATCTTCTTCTACACACAACATGAACGGATCTCAAAATCCTTCTGCTGAGCAAAAGGAGCCAGACGCTAATGAGGATAAACTGTGTGGTTCCATTTGTGTGAAACTCATCCACAGTAATGGAAGCAGACCAGTATTCGCCTGGGGTCACAAGTGGGGACAAAGAAGCAGAAGAAAGCTTTTTGGGGTGAAGAAATCATAATATATTGATTATGGAGGTGATTACACGGGTAACTTCTGTCAAAACACATGTATGAATCGTTAAAATGGGTGCATGCTATTTGCTATTCTGTGTAAACTGCCCTCAATACAAGTAATTTTCAAAAAGAATGGGGAGGGTAAATCCGTGTCTCAAATAGCCTTCCTAATAATGTTGACTCTCTTGGCCCAACTTCTTGTCAAACCCCGTTAGAACCTCTTTGATTCCACTGGTGTTTTACCAATTAACACAGCTGATGAAGAGCTCATCCTGGAAGTTTCCACTTGCATGACGAGTCACATCTCCAATTCACAACCTTCTTTTCAGGGCTCTCAAGAATGCACTTTGTGAGGGGGGTGATCCCCTGAGACCTGGAGGCAGTGACCCACAAACGCGCTCACTGGGCCGGCATCAGGTTGACAAGGGTGAGCTCTGGGCTGGAATCTCCACTTCCTTCTTCCTACTGTGTGGCTGCAGGACGCACAGCAGAGATCCTCAGAGACTCAAATGTGTCAGGGTCAATGCCCAGGGACCCTGACCGCCGGCCATCAACAAAGCCAGAGGGTCGCCTAGCGGAGGGAGTGGCCTTTTCTGCTGGCAAGAGCACTCTGCATACAGAGTACCTAGCCCTCTCCAGCCACCAGGGCCTCGAGCCTCCCCAGCCTCCCTCTGCTTCAATGCAGAGTTAATCCATCACTGCTGACCCTGGAGACACTGACAGGCATGTCGCCACTCTGTCACATTCAGAAGAGGGAAAAAAAGGTCTCCATATAATTGTTTCTGTTTGTCTCCATCTCTGCTTAGAAAATCATCCCCAAGGATAGAGCTAGTGAGGGAGGACACCAGAGAACAGCCTGGACGCCAGCTGCATGGACAGGGCTTGGCAGGTGGGGTGGCTAGGGGCTTCCCCCACATTGGAGCCAGAGCTGGCCCTGGACCCCGCCTCAGCTGGTGGCTGTGGGAACCACCCAGCCTGCCCACCCACAAGGCTCGCTCCACAGAACATTCCATACTTGGGTCACCTTCCAGCCGGGTTACATCCAACCTCTAAACACACAATTTGAGAGAAGATGAGGAAGTAGAAGGTAGTGGGTTAAATGGAGGATTCATGTCTCCACCCCTACACATGTGAATGTGACTTGATTTGCAAATAAGGTCTTTGCAGATGCAATCATGTTAAGGATGTAAAGATGAGATAACTCTGGATTTAGTGTGGACCTTAAATCCAATGACTGGTGTCCTTATAAGAAAAAGAAGGGGGAGATTTAGCACACAGGTAAGGGGAGAAGGCCGTGGACAATGGAGCAGAGATGGGGAGATGTGTCCACAGGCCAGGGGAGAAGGTCGTGTGACAATGGAGCAGTGATGGGGAGATGTGTCCACAGGCCAGGGGAGAAGGCCGTGTGACAATGGAGCAGAGATGGGGAGATGTGTCCACAGGCCAGGGGAGAAGGCCGTGTGACAATGGAGCAGCGATGGGGAGATGTGTCCACAGGCCAGGGGAGAAGGCCGTGTGACAATGGAGCAGCGATGGGGAGATGTGTCCACAGGCCAGGGGAGAAGGCCGTGTGACAATGGAGCAGAGATGGGGAGAAGTGTCCACAGGCCAGGGGAGAAGGCCGTGTGACAATGGAGCAGCGATGGGGAGATGTGTGCACAGGCCAGGGGAGAAGGCCGTGTGACAATGGAGCAGCGATGGGGAGATGTGTCCACTGGCCAGGGGAGAAGGTCGTGTGACAATGGAGCAGCGATGGGGAGATGTGTCCACAGGCCAGGGGAGAAGGCCGTGTGACAATGGAGCAGCGATGGGGAGATGTGTCCACAGGCCAGGGGAGAAGGCCGTGTGACAATGGAGCAGCGATGGGGAGATGTGTCCACAGGCCAGGGGAGAAGGCCGTGTGACAATGGAGCAGAGATGGGGAGATGTGTCCACAGGCCAGGGGAGAAGGCCGTGTGACAATGGAGCAGAGATGGGGAGATGTGTGCACAGGCCAGGGGAGAAGGCCGTGTGACAATGGAGCAGAGATGGGGAGATGTGTACACAACCAAGGGTGGGGTCACTGCCCAGAGGCCATGGAACTCTGGCAGTGTCCACACCCTGTTCTTGGTGTCCAGCCTCCAGGACTGTGAGACCACAAGTTTCTGCTATAGGCAGCCATCCAGCCCTGGAGGCCACCACGCTGCATTAGAATGGTGGAGTCTCACCAGGAACTTGCCTTCTGGAAGGGGCTGTGCTGGCACAACCACCCATGGGGATACCCCAGTCCATTTCTAAGTAGTGTAACATGACCTTTGACCAGCTACTTCACTTCTAGAAAGCTGAAGAAAGTGACCAGGCAGGGCCCTCTACAGTGCTTCCGAGCATGGTGCTGCTGCAGAGTTTGCATTCAGTACCAGATGTGGGATGGCACACGGCCTCCCTCCCCACCAACACGCAGCAGCCTGACACCCCCGGGCATGCCAGGCCCTCGTCCCAAATCCTTCCAGAACCTCCATCCAGCTCCTCCCAGGAGGCCCAAGTTTCTGTAGGTCTTGGGCAAGTTGCAGCTGCTGAGGTAGGTGAGCCCAGGTGCGTGCCCAAGGCTGCTGATGAATGGAACAGGTCCACCTGTAACCCACTCTGTCCAAGGCTGTCCAGGCAGCACCTGTCCAGTCCATGTCTCCCCAGTTGAGTGTTTTTCTCAGAATTTTTACTTTAATGAAGTAGTATCATCAAGGGTTGCATGCAACAAGGTAAGTCGGGCTGGGCAGGGCAGATGCCCTCTGCTCCCAACTGCCTCCAGAGCTGTGACCATGGTCTAGGAGGCACAGGTGGGCTGGTCTGAGCTCTGCCCTTCAACACGGGGCTCAGTGTGAGGGTCACCGGCCACAACCACCCTCTCTCCTGAATGTTGCCATATTGAAGTGTGTAAATGTCTCCCTCTGGCAAAAAAAAGATAAAATACCTCCCTTTAGAAGAATTTTCTCTGTCTTCTGTAGACAGTGTGGTCTACAGAAAAGAGAGAATCCAAGATGCCAACATTTTAAATTTACCAGCAATAAAATGCAACTTTGAAAAAGATGGTAGGCAATTTGTTGAAAAAATATATATAACACCAGATTTTGAAAAAATATATATTTTTCTGAAAAATGCCAGTGACAATTTATCAGCAACATCATATTCCTGAAGGAACACTCTTTTGTTAAAATGCCAGGTGACTTCTACGAAGTCAGCACAAAGGGACTTGATGCTTTTGAAGGGACCTGCATGGGTTTATGTTTAGACAAAACTTCCAACAGATGGAAACCGCCTGTGAATGTCTGTCCGGACCTGGCAGGAAGGCTTGGCTGCTGTCACACACACAGGATGCAGTCCCAACCCCAAGGCCCTCAGTGCTCCACCACAAGTGGCAGCCAGGAGCCCGTCCCCCTCAGAAATCCTCAGGGCAGGAGACAAATCCACATTCAACCCAAACCGCCACCAGGACACCTGACATCCACAAGGGGGATTTCAAAGCAATCCCAATGTGCCACCTCCTGAGCCCTCCATCCAGCTCCTCCCAGGAGGCCCATGCTGGGATGAGCGGCCCTGCTCTGGCCACCTCCACGGAGCTGGGGTCTCTGGGTTGTGGCCAGCGAGGCCCCACCACATGCAGGGCTTCTGCCAGGTAAAAAAAACAGACTTTAGACCTTCCTCCACCCTGGATCTGGCACACCCTCCACTAGCCAGGCCCTTAACAGTCACTCCTCTCTGAGTCTGGGGGCCTCATGCGCCCGTCCCAGATGAGGCATCATGGCACATTCTCCTCAGGTCCCAGGTGTCTCTGCTCCAAAGCTTTGAGCAGGTTCCCTGGGTGGGGTCAGAGCCTGGCACACCTGGGCCACCAGAATCCAAGGTGCTTCTAGCCCCATCTGACTCCATCAAGTGCAGGGGGAGGGACCTCAGTGACGAGCAGATGCAGAAAGGGCCAAAGTTGTTCAGTTGCATCAAGAACACAAAAGCCACCACAGACTCAGACATACACACTCACACTCATTCACTCTCACAGCTCTGACACACTCACACCTGCAGGCTCAGGCTCAGATTCACACACATGCCCACACTCAGGCACACTCTCACATATTCTCGCACACTCACATTCATTCACATGTGTACTCCTGCACTCACATGTTCAGATTCATTTGCCCTCACACATGCCGAGATGGGTGCTGGACCCCTGCCTCACACAGGGAACAAGTCACAGAGCAGACCAGCCCCACCACAGAAGCCTGCACCAAGGAGTGGGCATGGGTGAGGGCTCAGCTGGGACCCGCCAGACCCCCCCTTTCCCAGATGCAAAGTCCTGGGCACAGGGACAGGCTGGAGGTGTGGCCTTGAGTGCTGAGCCCAGCTCAAGGCTGCTCTCATGTGGGGCAGATGCCTGGGAGACGGGGAGAAGGGGAGCCCAGTGCTTCCTTTCTGGGAGGTAGATGGCCGGCTGGACCCGGCAGCCCACACACCTGTGCAACATGGTATGAGGACATTTTGAGGATGGGACAAGCTCTTGGATTTGCATCAAGAGGTCCAAGCAGCCATTCACTGATCCTCGGACAGAAAGAGTAACTTGCCCTGATCACAGTTACCTGACAAAGCCGAATCTGAGCCCCGGTCTGAATAATTCCAAAGCCGTTGTCCTCTCCAGTAGGTGAAGGCAGCCAGTGTGACCGGTGCCACATGAAAGCAAAAGGACAATGTGGAAGTGTCAACTACGAAGAGACAAGCCTTGGAGGTGGGAAATGCACCAGAATGAAGCTCTGAAAACTTAGGGTGCCGACATTCCCCTGACAAACCACCTGCCAGCCCCACCCAGAGGAGGAAGGGCACCTTTCCTGTTCCCCTCATCGCCACTCTGCTGCCCCACAACCTCAGCCCATCAGAGGAGCCTGCCCTCCCTCACTTCCAGCATCAAAAAACCATGGACATCACTTCCCGAGTGCTGGACATTCCCTTACATGCAGCCTTGCTGGCTACTTGGTTCTTAATGCTCACCCTACAACTCTATCGGCTATGGAGCTGTAGGGAGAAGCATATATCCCTTCACAGGGTGGTCTGCATAACAAAGCTAGGCGCTCTGCTCCGACAGCTAGAGACTGGAGGCACTTCTTCCCCAGGATGAAATTCAAGGTGAGCGGGGCCCCCTCCAGGAGAGCTGGTGTCCACCACTCAGCTCCAGATGGTCCCACCAGCAACCTCGGCAGGTGGGGCCCACCCTTAGTTGTCCTGGAACCTACAAGTGCCCCAACAGCAGAGGGGTCATGTCAGCACCCAGACCGAACCCATGAGAGTAAAGAAAGAGCCATTAATAATCGCCAATGAGAGGCACCCACCAGGCTTGCCCTAACTGGACGGACAGCCACCCTAACAGCATGCACCCTATTGTTGGGTCTCTTTGGAAACCCCTCCCTGTCTAATTAGGTGCTAGTCCTAACAGAGAGGCCATGAGGAAGGAGGCGGCAGGGGGCTGAGTTTGCCACTGGGGGAGGGGCAGGTGTGCTTGTGCTCGAGGATGCCCTCCTGGGGTCCATCCTTTGCAGTTTCTGGGGGTTCAAGCTTACACAGAAAGAGATGCTGGACAGCCTGCTGACCTTCTGAAAAGGCAGGATGGAAACTAGCTCCCCTTGGAGTCTTGGTGCACACAGGGAGTGGCCTCCAGGGGCAGCTTCACGCACAGTCTCCCTCTCTCTGGAGACTGGTCAGTAGAAGGCCTTCCCTTTGAACTTTGGACCAAAGTTGACTGCATGTGCATGGCACTTGATGCCGTGGGGAGTGAGGGTCAGGGCCCACGTGCAGGGTGAATGGACGCTTGCCCAGCCTGTCCTCACCTAGACCCTTGGCAGAGGAAAATGGTTCAGGGAGCTCTGGGGGGCGGCTCCTGCAGGGCATTACCCTGCCCTCCACGGGTCTGCGGGAAGCAGCCTGTCAGGAGGAAAGGGAGATGAGGAGACAGAGCAGAAAGAGCATGTGGGGTTGGGTGGGGCAGGGAGTGGTGGCTGGCTGCCCAGCTCTCCTGAGAGGCATCCATGCCATGCGGGCACGTCCTCTCTGAGGAGCGGCATGCCCCTTCTCAGGGCCGTCTACACACACCATCTCTGCAGACGTGATTTCAAGCATTGGAAGGTACTGGGCAGATCAGAAAGAAGCAAATTTCCTGACAAATGTCACGCCTGAAAAGGCGCATTCTGTCTGTGCGCCCAATGCCCATCTCAGTGCACGGCGTGCGTCCTCCTCACCATGAACTCAACAGCTGGAGAGCAAAGTCCTTTTTAGATTAAATGCCCTTCAACTGCTCTCACTCACACCCCGTCCTGCTCAGGCAGGAGTGAGCGATCATCAATCTTCTCCACCCATTATCACCACTCTCCACTGCCGGCCATCCGTCACTCTTGCATGTACCATATTGCCGACACCATCTTGGTCGAGGAGGGATTGTTAATCATCTGACTTTTATTTCTCCCTGATTTCTCACATCTTGGTGTCAACAATTAAAAATCCCATCATCACAGTCCTCCCTGTGCCCCCCGTCCAGGTGCCAAGTGACCAGCCAGTGAGGACGCCACTGCGCGTGTGAGACAGGAAACGCCTGATGAGGTGTCCTCTGGGTTCTGGTGACCTGAGTGGGAGGGAGCAGAATAAAGACTCGGGCATAAAAACAACCATGGACATCACTTCCCGAGTGCCGGACTGCCAAAGATTCTGGCATGGGCCACTGTGGGAGGGAAAATTGAGGACCCAACCACAGGCCAGTGGGACTGCCCTGGGGATGTGTCCCAGCAGATAAAAAAGCAGACAAGCCGACTACCCGTGACTGCGGGCTGGCCACACGAATGATACGTTGGCGCAGTGGAGCCTAATGCAGCCAACATCCACTCACACAGTGAAAACTTAACACTACATCTAGAGCAGCCTCATCCTGTTTCAGTAAAGCCCTGTGTGCGTGTGCACGTGAGCACACCTGTCTGCTTAGAATATGGGTTCCCTGGGTTGGACAGTAACACACAGGACCCTTTCTCAGGAAAGGGTCAGAGGCCAGGGTACGTTGTCCACACAGTAACTACCCTTGGAAGGGCTGTTAACTACACTGGAGTCTCCTCATTCACCCTCCCGGAACCCCAGTCTGCTCTCTCCGTCCCTGGGAGCAGCATCAGCCTCCCTGGTGCTGTGTAAGGAACAGGCCAGACCCCTGTCCCTGCCCATTGCGGGCCTCGCAGTCGCCCCTCAGGCAGTCTCTTTACCCCCCCCCCCCGTCAGGCAGGGCCAGCCCAGAGAGCTGCCACCTTGGCAGATAATAAAAGGACATGGCAGCAAATTCTAGAACCAAAGGTCAAATTTCTTGCTTACAAGTTGTTTTAAAACCCACAGTTAACGATCCCTTTGCTATGAGCCAAGAGAAGCTGGTGAGTTCTGTGTGCCCCCACTCCTGAGGAGAAGAGGCAGCGGTCAGAAAGGAGAGGCTTCACCTCCATCACCCACGGGCAAGGTGGGTGATCCGTACACTCAGGAAAAGGCAGAAAGTCTCCTTGGCCTAAGGGCAGAGCAGACACTGTGCACACCACAGCGTTTGTCCTCATCCTGGGGATGGTCGTTGCCTGAGTGCTCGGGCTCAGGAAATCCTACTGTGCAGGAAGCCCAGCTGCTAGGAGCACATCCCGCCTTCTGCAGGTGTCTCCTGAGTCATGTACTGAGCTCTCGCTTCAGGCAAACCTACATGGGAGAACAATTTAATCCCCACAGCATCCAGAAGAGGCCTTGTAAGTCTCCACTTCCCAGAGCATAAGACAAAGGCAGAGAGACAAAGACAGAGGCTGGGAGTGATCAGGTGGGCTGGCTCAGCACCTCCACTGAGCCCAGTCCCCTGCCCCGCAGCCCGGGAGCCGGCAGGGTGGCACCTGTGGCACAAAGCCCTGGGGTATCCACCAAGTGTTATGTTTGGTGCCAATGAAAGCACTGTGCACAGACTCTCAGCTGCACAAACGGCCCTTGGGGTGAGAAAGATTCCAGCCTCTTAGCCTAGAGAGGGTTGACGAAGGGACCAGGCCATCAGTGTTTAACAGGAACAGGCTTGTTTGAGAGGAGGCAGAAGCTCTGGAGGTGGAGGTGGTGATGGCTGCACAACATCTCAAATGTGCTTAATGCCACTAAACTGTATGCTGAAAAAAGGTAGAGATGGCAAATTTTATGGTAGGTGTATTTTACCACAATAAAATAGCAAATTAATAAAAGAGATGAGATCTCCGAATCCAGATCCCAGGATTAGTGAAAGGAAATCAACTCTAGACCCAGTGTCTATAAAATGCCAGCAGGGCACTGCCTGGAGGGTCAGGAGACATTTGAATGCCCAAGACTAACCAGAAGGAACAAACACATATGCTTTGGGAATTTGCAAAAAACACAGCAATGTAAGAAGTCTCCTTAAAATTAAGGGAGAATAGAGCATAAAGATCACATTCCTACAAAATCTAATAGATGCATTTTTATTAACTATTGTTGGCAATGTCCTTGATGCCACATGCCATGTCTGCTACACAGAGCCTGGGTTCCGTGGGGCTGACGGAATTCAAGGATGCACCTTGATGCGTTTGGTCGAATGTAAAGACAATGGAGAAGCAGACGCGTGGGCACGCCGTCATCAGCTCACGCATTTCATCTCAATAATCACGTCACTATTCCACCTTCAGCACTCCCCAGCTCAGGGAAAGGGTCAGACATGTTCTGAGGACAATTAAGCAAAAGCAGAGAGTGACACGGCTGGACAGCTACGGAGGGTTAGCTCTGCACAACGGAAATGCCCGGAGACAGAACCTACCCACCTTTGATCTGGGACCATAAAGGGGAGTTTCAGTGAAACATACAAAAGGTCAATTAGAAAATAAAGCAAAAGGCTCGATGATTAGCTGGATTAACAAAAGCTAGTGTTGGTGTAGGAATTTTAATTAAAAGACACAATATTAATCAAATTATTTTTGGAAATAAAATCCTATAATTTTGGCATGAGACTTGCTTGCCTGATGTAAATTAGTGGGCATGGGCCAAGCCAGGGTAAAGATGGGCTTGGGCAGTTTAGCCCCCTGGGCTCCTGCCATCACCAGGAGGGGGCCATGGTCTGTATGGCCGCCAGACCCCACAAATGAGGAGAGACAGGGGCAGGCCCCAGCCCAACCTGTAGGGCAACTCTGCTGCCAACCTAGAGGCTGCACCCGCACCCCTGGCCACCTGCAGCCTGGGCTTCTGCTCGTCCCGAGCCTATTCACAAACCAGCAGCTACAAGTGTTGGGATGAGGGAGAAATGCGGGTGCTGACTGGAAATGGTTTGCCTCACAGTGTTGTCCTGATAATAGTTGATAGACGCATGCAGCTGAGGGGCCAGATGGTGTCCTCCGACATTCCTGTGTTAAAGCTCAAACCCCTAGAACCTCAAGGTGTGACTATGTTTGGAAATGGGGCCTTTTTTGTGTGAGTGTGTGAATAAAATTTTTTATTTTTGCACAATAATCCAAATCTGGTTTGTCTTTTTTATCTTAGGGGAATTGGAAAAATGTTATTTTTCAACTGCATTAAAATTATTAAAAAGTTCTCTTATTACACCAAAGCATTCCTCATCTTTTATTTCTAGTTCTTGGATACTTAATAAAATCATTTTAATGGGTCTCTTTTAACTATCTTCTTCGAATACACATTATATATAACCTTGCCAGATCGAAAGGTTGATCCTATAGTTACCCACGCAGACTCTGCCAAGCTACTACAAGTTCAATATAAATTGACGTCTCCCAGAGTACAGAGTTAATGTTGTGACAACACTGTTCATCCGTTCCTACTTAGCCAATGTGGGAACCGTACTTTGTTAAAATTCTTCTTCTGCCTGTTTGCTGTGGGACTGCTTGAGCTGCTGCAGCCACTCAACGGCTTCAGAGATGGTGCGTTCTCCAGGGACTTTATTATCTCTTGTGCAGATATTAACAGTGCCGCTATTTTTCTCTTTTTCACCAACAACTAGAATGAAGTTATATTGCGCTAACTGCGCATTTCTGATCTTCTTATTCAATGTACAGCCTGGATACAGATCAACGTCTGCCATGAATTTAGCATCATGGAATTGCTGCCGTACCTTTTGGGTATATTCATCACATGTTGGTCCAACTGAAAATACCATTACCTGGCAAGGGACAGCCAGAAGGGCCATTTGCCCCCATAGTTTTCAGTGAGGATAGCAATCATTCTCTCCACTGACCCCAAAATAGCTCAATGAACAATCACTGGCCTTTTCTTATTGTCACCATCATGGCTTACAAAAGTAAGATTAAATCTGATGGGCACTGAAAGTCCAGCTGGATTGTCGCACACTGGTGGTACCGACCAATTGCGTCTTTAATCTGTACGTCAATCTTTAGACCATAGAAAGCGCCATCTCCAGGGTTTAATTCCACTTTTCGCCAAATTCATTCAGACTATTTTCAATTTGTTTCTCAGCTTGATTCCATACTTCAATATCTCCAAGGAACTTTTCTGGGCGAGTAGAAAGGTTCAGTTTAAAAGAAAATCCAAACAACCTTTTATTTCATCCTCAATCTGCTCCATGGCACAGAATACGTGCGCATCATCCTGCTGGAAGCTTTGTACCTGGGTAAGTCCTGTGAGTGCTCCAGATAGTTCATTCCTATGAAGTACCCCGAAATCAGCTAAACGCAGAGGCAACTCTCTCCAAGACCTTGGCCAACGCTCAAACATGAGGCAGTGTCCTGGGCAGTTTGTGGGTTTAAGGGCAAACAGCTCCTTTTCCACCTCGAATGAGAATGTGTTCTCACTGCAGTGCTGCCAGTGGCCTCAGATCATCCAGAGTCGGCTGTGCAGGTGTCTGGGGTAACCACCTCCTAGAATCCTCTTTTCCTATATTCACTCCTAATGAATTCAGTAAGTGAATTATAATGTAGGCTCTCTTTGGTAGGAAAAAGCAACTTCCAGGGCTGAGTTCATAGAAGAAATACAGTTCTTGGTCCCTCCCAATTTTCCTGTGATCTCGGTTTTTAGCTTCCTCTTAAAACTTCTCCCACTCTTTCAACATTTTAGGATCTGGGAATAAAATGCCATAAATTCTCTGGAGAGTCTCCATATCTGCTTTGCCTTCCTAGTATGTGGAGGAATTTTTATGTATCTTTAAAGTCTTAATTTTGCCAGTGTGACTGACGTGAGGACCCCAGTAGAGATCTTTTAAGGGGCCACATCTATACACTGTGGTAGTCGGAGTATTCACTTTTTCATTCAATATCCAGCACTTGAACTTATTGTACTTAAACATTTGCAGTAAAGTTTCTTTCTTAACTTCCAACCTTTCAAAAGCTTGTTTTTCTTTAATGATTTTCTTACATAAAGCCTCCAAAGAAGAAAAATCATTACTGGACACACCCCCCTCTTCAAGGCGCATGTCATAATAGAATCCACTTTCTCCAGGCAGACCATAACAGAAACATCCACCACAGACTCTTTCCATGGCTTCATCCATGATGTGAGCACTTGAGTGCCAAAATACTGCTTGAGCCTCCTCATCCTCAACTTTGAGAAGCCCCAAGGTACAATCTTCTTCAGAGGGAAGTCCAGGTCCCAAACCACTCTGTTCACTTTAGCAATAACAGTGTTGTCAGCCAAGCCATGTGATATGAGGTAGTTTTACAGAATTCTGCGTCAACCTGTTTACCATCAGGCAACGTGACTTTAATCGGCTTGCTATCTTTTTCTGCCTTTTCTGCTAGAATGGAATCATGTTCTGCTTTTAGTATATTATACCTCTCAAGACGTGTGTAAATATATTCAGGCCAGGGATTCAACTCTGCTCGGCCTCCATCTCCAGATCCTTCTGTGCTGCTCTTCTTGCCCCCTTCCCTTCTCTTCTCCTCACCAGTGTTGACCTCCCGTCTTCCCTGGAGGACTGCTGGCCTTCTCCTCACATATTGATGAACCCAGAAGAGAAGACAGAAATCAGAAACGATGCCTAATGAGAGGAGCAAGAAGACAACCAGAGGTGGGCCGGGGAGCCCAGAAACTGGAAATGGGGCTTTTAAAGGGCCAATTAAGTTAAAATGAGGCTGTTAGGCTGAGCCCTAATCTTTTCTTACGAAAAGAGAAAATTTGGACATACACAGAGACACCAGGGGTTTTGTGCACACACATGCACACACATACAAAGAGACCGTGTGAAGACACTACAGAGAGATGGCCGCCATCCAAAAGCCATGGACAGAGGCTAGGAGGAGCCAGCCCTGCCCACACCAGAACTCGGCTTCCAGCCTCCAGAACTGTGACAAAAGACATTCTCTCAGCCCGAGGAAATGACTACAGTGGATGCGTGTCACCATCTATGCCTCCCCCTTCGGGAGCTTCTGTGCTCATCTGAGACGGGGCTGCTACCCTCACGTCTACTCTGCTCTGAGAAAGGGACACCTCGCAGAAGCTCACACCCCCTTCCTCGCCTCAGGACTCCCACACCTCGTAAGTCTGGGTGATCCTCCAAACTCGGGAGGGACATGCATAGGCTTCAGACAGACGCTCGGAGCAGGGTTTCACCCTCCAAGCAGCGCCCTGCTCACAGCCCACCAGCCCAGAGAGTGTAGCTGGAAGGCCCAGCGGGAACCATGGCCCCGAGATCTTGGGCTGGCCTCACCATTGGGGTGGGCATCCTCAAGCAAAGGGAACTCCCACAGGCATGGACATAGCATGAATGGCCCTTCCTCAGATCCCTGCAGAGCTGCAGAAAATGCTGGAAGCACCAGCCTGCACCTACCTGGATCTAACCATGCCTGCCAGGATGAGCCTCTTCCAGAAATCTCACAAAATGAGCCAGAACCAGTATATTGCTCAAGGCCTACCCCAGCAAGGGCCCTGTGAGTGGGCATCTTGCCCTGTTGTAGCTCACCCTGGGCAGCAGAAGGAAAGGACAGGGGCCAGTGTAGCAAAGTCACTGCCCCCTGCCCTCGGCCCAGTGGCAGGTCATTTTCTCTGGCCCTCTTGGGTGCCCATCCACATGTGTGGGACTCATCCACACCCCCTAGGGTGCGTCCTTCAGCATGCTGGTGCCAGAGTCAGGAGAGGCACGTCTGTCAGTAGGGCTGCCAGTCAGAGCCATGGCCTTGCAGATAGAGTCCATATACTGAGTCAGGGTCATTCCAAAGTGCTGCCTTATTCTGAAAGGGGCAGCAGTGCCATAATCCGCTAATCGGGGCTGCTTTAAGCATGATCATTTTCCCATAAGCTCTGCTGATGGCCTTCCCATTACTGCTTTTCAGAGGAAAGATTTAGGATAGCAGAAAATACTATGGAAAAAAGGATATTAGGTTTAGATTGACCATAACAAAATTATTATAAGAACCAAGCTATCTAGTTTATGCAGTATCATTAACTACACATTCCCCCAATGTGCAGCTCAGTTGCCCAGCAAAGCAAAGTTCATGGTAGATTTCAATCTTGGTGAGCTATAAACTCGGTGTTTGCATAAATACATTGCCCAAGCCCCATGATTGTGGCGATTTCCACATACACAGGGCAGAAAGGAGTGTCAGCAGAGGAGTCCTTCCCAGAGAGCTTTAAGCCACAGAGAGGCAAACCCTGTCCTTTTAAGGTAGAGCAGGTGGGATCAGGTGACAAAAG
Source organism: Nycticebus coucang (assembly GCF_027406575.1). NCBI lineage: Eukaryota > Metazoa > Chordata > Mammalia > Primates > Lorisidae > Nycticebus > Nycticebus coucang. The sequence continues at coordinate 158,257,037 of NC_069782.1, read as the reverse complement.
GTGGCAAAGTGGATTTACAGAGTAAAGGCTGGCACCCTGTGTGCCCCTCTCACCTGTAGGCTTCCAAATCTCGCACTCCAACCTGCCCCAGGCATCTGCTTGTTTGAAGTGCAGGGTCCTAACCAACAAGGCCGTGTGCCACAGCTGACACTACTGTATCCAAAGAGGGAGACGGGCCGGTGTGGGTCTCTAACCCAAACTGCCCCAGGAGGAGCCAGCACTCAGGCCCCTCCCTCCAGCTGTAACCCAAACTGCCCCAGGAGGAGCCAGCACTCAGCCCCCTCCCTCCAGCTAGCCAGACCTTTCTGCAGGTCATCCCCAGTGGCCCTCAGAGGTCAGCCCTTGGCCAGGGCCATCACTGGTTCTCTCTCGGCACCTGTGAGTACAGTCACCAAGCACACTGCCGCACTGGTGGCCACACAGCAAAGGATGGGCTTCTTCCCACTGGTCACCGTAACAAATCACCCCTAACTTAGTAGCTGAAAGCCACACAAGTCTATCCTACAATTCTTGGGATCAGAAGGCCTAAAACCCAGCTGCTGGCAAGACCACACTCCTCCTGGGAGCTCTAGGAGAGAATCTGAGACTTCTGGTGCCTGAGGCCGCCAGCACGCTCTGCCTCTCAGCCCCTTGACCATCTCTGCCTGTCAGCAGACTCCAACTCACCTGCCTTTTATGAGGACCCCTCTGACTACATTGGACCCACCAATTAATCCGATGATGGCCCCACATTGAGGCCCTTAATTTAATCGCACAGAGTGACTATGCACGGGTTTGGAGATGAGGACATGGACGCCCTTAGGAGCCACTACTGTGTCTCTTACTGGAAATTCCAGTTTTATCTAATTCTGTAATACAGGATGGTTTGTGCTTGCATTTCAGAGCACAGTATTTCCTTTGACCTATGTTGGCTAGGAGCACAAAAGTAAGCCTGTCTTGGGGGGAAGGGGTGGGAAGGGACAGACAAAACATAAAAAGTGTCCTCCCCAGCCTTGGCACGCTCAGGGGCAGGCCGGCCTGGAGGTTCTTGGCACAGAGAGGGAGCCGGCGGCACAGAGCACCTGGCCCTGTCCCTGGTCCTCACCTGGAAACGCCATGTATATTTATGAAGGTACATGCCACAAGCCTCCCCTGCTTTTCTGCAAATTTAATTTCATTTTATAACTGTGAACATTCTGCCCTTCCAGGGCCGGAGATCATCACGCACATTCTCTAACAACTACCTGTCATCGCTCTCTGCTGCAGGTTCCTTGGAAATGGAAGCACCCCTCCTCGACCTGGCACAGTCCTCTCCCCGCTCCTCTGCTGACTGCTTGTGGAGGGCTGGGTCCCAGGGTCAGCCCAGCTTGCAGGATGGGCCCACTTTGGGCATTTGGGGAATTTCAAAGGCGAGCAGAAGGAGCTCTGTTTGTAGTGAGACATAGTGGGTCCCTTAGGAAAATGATACGGAGATCTTGGAAATGGTGCTCTGACCTTGGGACATCCATATTAAGATTCTCAGAGGCTGGGGAGGGGTCACCTGGTGGAGAGTAACATGGGGGAGGAGCAGGGGAAGGCGTATTATTAAGGCTCTGGTGGTTTTGAGAAACAGAATATCTAACGCCAACTGGTGTGAGCAAAACAAAATGTGCCAGCTCCCACCCTGAGTGACTCACAGCGAGGCCCAGGAGCCAAGACGTCACCAGGAACCATTTTATTCCCATATCAGCCCAGGACCACCTAAACCTCCTCAAATTTTTCATCCCAGGTACCTCACTGGCCTCACTGCAGTCAGCCTTGGTGCTGCGCTCATTCCTAGGCAGGCTCTTCTCCTCATGGTAACAGAATGGCTGCAGTAACCCAGCCATCCATACTTACAGACTGAGACCTAAAGGAAGAGGTGACCCCTTACCCAGTAGCTCAAACAGTGTCAGCATTTAGTTTCCTTGGCTGATTGTCACACCTCACCTGGATGCAGGGGGTGGGGAGGGCTATAAGCTACAATCATGGAGGAGTGAGGAGACAAGATGGCTGACTGAGGCCAGCTTTCCACAGAGGCTCCCGTCCAGTAGGAGAGTTAAAGGACAAAAATTCAGCAAGTAACCTGGTGGATTTGAGCTGCACTAAGAGAGAAGGTTGTAGAATGCACGTCAACCCTGCTGAGGCGAGCTGCGACCACAAGGATACAAACAAAAGGTACAAAATCCATCACCAAGCGGACGGGAGTCCCCTCCCCCATGAGAATGGCTCAGAGTGCCCCACAAACAACCGGTCAGAGTTCAAAGGTCCTCCCACTACACTACACGGGAGAGACCCTCTAAAAACTGGACCTCCCTCCCCTACTAGGGTGCCACGGCATCCTCCTGCCCGGCATAAAACTGTATAAACTGTATATAGTCTCTACCTGGAATTCTGAGCTCCCAGCACTCCCATTCACTCACACTGGGGTCTGGAAGCCAGTCCTGGTCGGTCGGCGGAGAGGGGACTGCACCGGAGTGGAAGTTCCCTGAGGCACAGTGCGACAGCCGTCTTTTGGTGACAATACGGCCAGGCAAAAAACTGTGTAAAGCTCTGTATGTTCTCTGCCCGCAACCCCAGGCTTCCAGCGCTCCCCGCGCTCCCCTCTGCTCCCGCTCCAAGGTCTGGAGGCCTGTCCCCCAGGGGTCGGGACTCTTGGGCGATTGCTCGAGGGGTGTAGACAGTGCTGGGCTGCAGCCTGTCGGTGCAGACTCTGGGGTACGGGAGCGGAGAGAGGACGGTTGGCCGGAGGGGAGCTACACCAGAGTGGCCGTTGCCTGAGCCATAAAGCAGCGGCCCTCTTCTGCTAGCAATACGGCTCACTACCGAATATTCTGAAGACACACCCTATGTCTCCCTGGGCAACCAGAGACTCTGAGTTTGCCTGAGGCAACTCCAACTTGCAAACTAGGGAAACTCCCAGGGTGGGGCTGACCCAGAGGTCGGCTTTACTAAACCTAAGATGCACCTGGCCCTCAGGGGATCGTCAGCCTATAGACAATACAGGAGCAAAGACAAGCTGATTTGGAGCTCAATTCAGCTTCTCTTCTGCAGGGGAACCGCAGAGTTGTTCTGTTCTGTTCTGTCAGTAACATTAATCAGGGGCAAGACTGGACCTGAGTGAAAACCCCTCAACCTTCATCAAGCGCCCGAGGTTGTCAGGCCTCACCTCCTCCTGCTGGAGAGAGGCAGAGCGCAGCAGCCTGGCAGACTTCCTTGTGATTCATGCAGGTACAAACTCTTGGAGTACCGATGCACTACAGGCAACTGGGTCAGCGAACTGCAGGGCTATCAATGACTGGATGTGAAGTGGTGCAAAGTGGGGAAGGAGGCAGCAACCTTCCCAGACTGATTTATTGGCTGGGTGACTTCTCTTGACTCCACGCAGCACTGGAGCAAGCCACACCAGAGTAGTCACCAGACCCCTGAGATCCAGTTCCCAGAGACCTCTGAAACTCTCTCACCCGAGACAGGTGCAGACTGAGACAATTGATTTGGACCTTTTTGAACTGAACCAATCGCCTGAGGACAAATCAGGTGGTGCCCTGGGTGCATGGTGGTAGGAAGGTTTGATTTTTCTTCTCCAATTGTTTGCCGGTGGGGGTTGGGGTGACTTAATTGCTGATATTTCTCCACAGCTGAGACTTCAATCCAAAGTATCTGTTTCACTAGGGTGGAACAGAAACCAGCTGAAAACAAGACAGAACCACTTAGCCCCACCACACCAGACAGGGCCCCAGTTTCTCAGTCCACAACACTGTACAGGCCCTCGACAAAGCCCCAGGCGAAAAAAATCAGAGGGAGTAAAACAACCATGGGGCAGAATCAGCGGAAAAACTCTGGTAACATAAATAACGAGAACAGATCAACCCCCCCAAGGAAAGATATGGCAGATGCAATTGAAGATCCCATTCATAAACAACCGGCTGAGATGTCAGAAATCAAATTCAGAATTTAGATTGCAGACAAGATTAACAAAGTGGAATTAGGAATTCGAGGAGAAATTCAAAAGTTGTCTGAAGAATTTAACGAATTTAAAGACAAAACCACCAAAGACTTAGACACACTGAAGCAAGAACTTACAGCCCTCAAAGATATGAACAATACAGTAGAATCCCTCAGCAACAGATGGAGCAAGCAGAAGAAAGGATTTCTGACATTGAAGATAAAGCTTTGAACGCTCCCAAACTCTCAAAGAGGAAGAGAAATAGAGAGCAAAAACGGATCACTCTCTCAGAGAGCTCTGGGATAATTCGAAGGCGGCGAATATCCGAATCATAGGGGTTCCAGAAACAGATGAAATGGCCTCGCTGGGCACAGAGGCCCTTCTGCATGAAATTATGAAAGAGAATTTTCCAGACATGCCTAGAGATTCTGAAATTCAGATAGCGGACAGCTTCAGAACCCCAGCATAACTCAACCCCAATAAGACATCCCCCAGGCATATCATACTTAACTTCACTAAAGTTAATATGAAGGAGAAAATCCTCAAAGCTGCCAGGAGAAAGAAAACCATTACCTTCAAAGGGAAGAATATTAGAATGACTGCAGATCTCTCTGCTGAAACTTTTCAAGCCAGAAGAGGGTGGTCACCGACTTTTAATCTCCTAAAGCAAAATAACTTTCAACCCCAGATCTTGTATCCAGCTAAACTGAGTTTCATTTATGATGGAGAAATTAAATACTTCAATGACATTCATATGTTGAAGAAATTTGCCATAACAAAACCAGCTCTTCAGGATATTCTCAGACCTATCCTCCATAATGACCAACCCAATCCTATACCACAAAAGTAAACTCACTCAGAAACTTCAGATCAAACTCCAATTTCCACACTGCTGAAAGGATTAAAAATGCCCACTGGACTTTTGAAAAACTCAATACCCAAAATTTCACCAGACTTATCAATATTCTCCATTAATGTGAACGGCTTAAACTGTCCTCTAAAGAGGCACAGGTTAGCTGATTGTATACAAAAACTCAGGCCAGATAATTGCTGCATAAAAGAGTCACATCTTAACTTAAAAGACAAACACAGACTCAGGGTGAAAGGATGGTCGTCCATATTTCAGGCAAATGGTAATCAGAAAAAAGCAGGTGTTGCAATTTTATTTGCAGATACAATAGGCTTTAAACCAACAAAAGTAAGGAAGGACAAGAATGGTCACTTCATATTTGTTAAGGGTAATACTCAATATGATGAGATCTCAATTATTAATATCTATGCACCCAACCAGAATGCACCTCAATACATAAGAGAAACTCTAACAGACATGAGCAACTTGATTTCCTCCAGCTCCATAATCATCGGAGATTTCAACACTCCTTTGGCAGTGTTGGATCGATCCTCCAACAAGAAGCTGAGCAAAGAAATCTTAGATTTAAATCTAACTATCCAACATTTGGATTTAGCAGACATCTACAGAACATTTCATCCCAACAAAACTGAATACACATACTTCTCATCAGCCCATGGAACTTACTCCAAAATCGATCACATCTTAGGTCACAAGTCTAACCTTAGTAAATTTAAAGGAATAGAAATTATTCCATGCATCTTCTCCAACCACCATGGAATAAAACTTCAGCTGAGTAACAATGGGAATCTGCATACTCATACAAAAACATGGAAGTTAAATAACCTTATGCTGAATGATAGCTGGGTCAGAGATGAGATTAAGAAAGAAACCGCCAATTTTTTGGAACAAAACAACAATGAAGACACGAACTATCAGAACCTCTGGGACACTGCAAAGGCAGTTCTAAGAGGGAAATTTATAGCACTGCAAGCCTTCCTCAAGAGAACAGAAAGAGAGGAAGTTAACAACTTAATGGGACATCTCAAGCAACTGGAAAAGGAAGAACATTCCAACCCCAAACCCAGTAGAAGAAAATAAATAACCAAAATTAGAGCAGAATTAAGTGAAATTGAAAACAAAAGAATAATACAACATATCAATAAATCAAAAAGCTGGTTTTTCGAAAAGGTCAATAAAATAGATAAACCTTTGGCCAACATAATCAGGAAAAAAACAGTAAAATCTCTAAAATCATCAATCAGAAACAACAAAGATGAAATAACAACAGACTCCTCAGAAATCAAAAAAATCCTTAATGAATATTACAAGAAACTTTATTCTCAGAAATATGAAAATCTGAAGGAAATTGACCAATACTTGGAAGCACGTCCCTTCCAAGACTTAGCCAGAATCAAGTGGAAATGTTGAACAGGCCCATATCAAGTTCGGAAATAGCATCAACCATACAAAACCTCCCTAAAAAGAAAAGCCCAGGACCAGATGGTTTCACGTCTGAATTCTACCAAACCTTTAAAGAGGAATTAGTACCTATATTACTCAACCTGTTCCAAAAGGTAGAAAAAGAAGGAAGACTACCCAACATGTTCTATGAAGCAAACATCACCCTGATCCCCAAACCAGGGAAAGACCCAACAAGAAAAGAAAATTATAGACCGATATCACTAATGAATATAGATGCAAAAATATTCAACAAGATCCTAACAAACAGAATCCAGCAACACATCAAACAAATTATACATCATGACCAAGTCGGTTTTATCCCAGGATCTCAAGGCTGGTTCAATATACGTAAATCTATAAATGTAATCCAGCACATAAACAAATTAAAAAACAAAGACCATATGATTCTCTCAATCGATGCAGAAAAAGCTTTTGATAATATCCAGCATCCCTTCATGATCAGAACACTTAAGAAAATCAGTATAGAAGGGACATTTCTTAAACTGATAGAGGCCATCTACAGCAAACCCACAGCCAATATCATATTGAATGGAGTTAAATTGGAATCATTTCCACTCAGATCAGGAACCAGACAAGGCTGCCCATTGTCTCCATTGCTTTTTAACATTGTAATGGAAGTTTTGGCCACTGCAATTAGGGAAGAAAAGGCGATCAAGAGTATCCATATAGGGTCAGAGGAGATCAAACGTTCGCTCTTCGCAGATGATATGATAGTATATCTAGAAAACACTAGGGACTCTACTACAAAACTTTTAGAAGTGATCAAGGAATACAGCAGCGTCTCAGGTTACAAAATCGACATTCATAAATCGGTAGCCTTTATATATACCAACAACAGTCAAGTTGAAAAACAGTTAAGGACTCTATCCCATTCACAGTAGTGCCAAAGAAGATGAAATATTTGGGAATTTATCTAACAAAGGACGTGAAAGATCTCCATAAAGAGAACTATGAAACTCTAAGAAAAGAAATAGCTGAAAATATTAACAAATGGAAAAACATACCATGCTCATGGCTGGGAAGAATCAATATTGTTAAAATGTCTATACTACCCAAAGCAATATATAATTTCAATGCAATCCCTATTAAAGCTCCACTGTCATACTTTAAAGATCTTGAAAAAACAATACTTTGTTTTATATGGAATAAGAAAAAACCTCGAATAGCCAAGACATTACTCAGAAATAAAAACAAAGCAAGAGGAATTAAGCTACCAGACCTCAGACTATACTACAAATCAATAGTGATCAAAACAGCATGGTATTGGCACAAAAACAGAGAAGTAGATGTCTGGAACAGAATAGAGAACCAAGAGATGAATCCAGCTAATTACCGTTATTTAATCTTTGACAAGCCAATTAAAAACATTCAGTGGGGAAAAGATTCCCTATTTAACAAATGGTGCTGGGTGAACTGGCTGGCAACCTGCAGAAGACTGAAAGTAGACCCAGACCTTTCACCATTAACTAAGATAGACCCTCACTGGATCAAAGATTTAAACTTAAGACATGAAACTATAAAAATACTAGAGGAGAGTGGAGGGAAAACCCTTGAAGAAATCCGGCTGGGCGAGTATTTTATGAGGAGGACCCCCCGGGCAATTGAAGCAGCTTCAAAAATACACTACTGGGACTTGATCAAACTAAAAAGCTTCTGCACAGCCAAGAACACAGTAAGTAAAGCAAGCAAACAGCCCTCAGAATGGGAGAAGATATATGCAGGTTATGTCTCTGACAAAGGTTTAATAACCAGAATCCACGGAGAACTCAAATGCATTAGCAAGAATAGAACAAGGGATCCCATTGCAGGCTGGGCAAGGGATTTGAAGAGAAACTTCTCTGAAGAAGACAGGCGCGCGGCCTTCAGACATATGAAAAAATGCTCATCATCTTTAATCATCAGAGAAATGCAAATCAAAACTACTTTGAGATACCATCTAACTCCAGTGAGACTAGCCTATATCACAAAATCCCAAGACCAGAGATGTTGGCGCGGATGTGGAGAAAAGGGAACACTTTTGCACTGCTGGTGGGAATGCAAATTAATACATTCCTTTTGGAAAGAGATATGGAGAACACTTAGAGATCTAAAAATAGATCTGTCATTCAATCCTGTAATCCCTCTACTGGGCATATACCCAGAAGACCAAAAAGTACATCATAACAAAGATACTTGTACCAGAATGTTTATTGCAGCTCAATTCATGATTGCTAAGTCATGGAAGAAGCCCAAGTGCCCATTGATCCATGAATGGATTAATAAATTGTGGTACATGTACACCATGGAATATTATGCAGCCTTAAAGAAAGATGGAGACTTTACCTCTTTCATGTTTACATGGATGGAGCTGGAACATATTCTTCTTAGTAAAGTATCTCAAGAATGGAAGAAAAAGTGCCCAATGTACTCAGCCCTACTATGAAACTAATTTAGGGTTTGCACATGAAAGCTATAACCCAGTTACAACCTAAGAATAGGGGGAAGGGAGAAAGGGAGGGGAAGGAGGGGGGAGGTGGGTAGAGAGAAGGGTATTGGTGGGATTACACCAGCAGTGCATCTTACAAGGGTATATGTGAAACTTGGTAAACGGTCTGTAAAGCTAGTGAATAATGCCCCATGATCATATCAATGTACACAGCTATGATTTAATAAAAAATAAATAAATAAATAAGCTACAATCATGGGCTAAGGTTTGGGAAGGGGTCATTCTCCCAAACAGAAGTCGTGGACTGGATTCAGGGCAGCACAAGTCACAAATAACCTCCTTGGCCAGGAACTCAGCACAAGGTGAAGGTGAGTCCAGTGACATTCACTCACCCATAGAGGTGAGGTGGGCCTTGCAGTGTGGATGCTGGCCTCTTTCTGACCCAAACAGCAAACAGTGATTAGTGCCTGGTTCTCTTTTTTTTTTTTTTAAGACAGAGCCTCAAGCTGTCTCCCTGGGTAGACCTGGGTATCACAGGTGCCGTGGCATCACAGCTCACAGCAACCTCAAACTCCTGGGCTCAAGCGATTCTCCTGTCCCGGACTCCCAAGTAGCTGGGACTACAGGTGCCTACCAAAACGCCTGGCTATTTTTTGGTTGCAGCCATCATTGTTGTTTAGCAAGCTGGGTTGGATTCGAACCCGCCAGCTCAGGTGTATGTGGCTGGCGCCTTAGCTGCTTGAGCCACAGGTGCCGAGCCTAGTTCCTGGTTCTTTAAAAGTCCATCACTCTTGAATTCCACCTTCCACAAAGCCTTCCAAGCTCTTTGCATATGTCCAGCAAGAATGCCCCTACTCTAGTTTCCACCTGAGCCCTCATCAGAGTGACCTTTCCTGTCCATATTTCTACCAGCACTCTGGGCACGACCACTTGTGTTATCCCTAAGAAGTTCCAGACTTCCCCTGGTCATCTCTTCTGATACCCACCAGAAGTGGCCTTAACACTTCATTTACAGCAATCCAGGTTTTTTTCAGCATTAATTAAAAGCTGTTCCAGCCTCTACCCCACAAGCCAGTCCCAAAGCTACTTCCCCATGTTTAGGTATTTGTTACAACAACAGCCCCACCTCCTAGCACAAATTTTCTGCATTAGCCTATTTTATGTTACAATAAAAGAATCCCACACTGGGCAGTTTATCTGGAACAGAAACGTGTTCAGCTCTAGAGGCTAGGCAGTACAAGACCATGGTGCCAGCATCTGGCAAAGCCTCATGCTGAGTCATCCCCTGGCATAAGGCAAGAGCCAAACTCACTTTAATACAACCTATCCTTGGGGAACAAACCCACCCCCTCAGTAACAACATTAATCACCTCTTAACTGTCCCACCTCTCAACACTGTTGCATGAAGACTGAGTTTCCAATACATGAACTGTGAGAGACCCATTCAAACCACAGCATATATAATATCTATATGAAACTTACAGAACACACTGGCCCGCGTGTTACCAGGGTAAGTGTGAGCATTTCTCTAAGTCTCGCCATGGTGGGAGATTACCCTTTGTCTGCCACAGCCAAAGACTTTCCCAAATGGAGATGACAGCACACAGCCCAACTCTAGCTTACAAGACCAATTTTGTCTATCTGACATGGTTTTAGTTTGCATTTTCCTAATTTCTAAAGATGTTGAGCATGTCTTCTATTATTACCAAACAATTAGGAATCTCTGACATGAAGGGAGATGTGAGTTTCCTGCCTGTGCCTCCCCTGGGGTCTCCGTCTTTTCCCAGCACAACTGTAGGGTTTTGTCTGAGGCAGCGGTTTCCTCCCGCTGGGTGAGTCCTCTTTGCTACCCTCATGGTGCCATCCGATGAAGGGAATTTTCATTTTAATGTGGTCCAATTTATGAATGTTTTCTTTTTAAATATTGTTCTTTGTGACTTCTAAAATAAATAATTCCTATTCCTAGAACAACTTCTGAATGTTTTATAGTTTACTTTTATACTTAGATATATTACCTCTGGAAATGATTTATGGAAATGAGGAAAATGAACCTATATCTTGCTTTTTTTTTTTTGCACAGATACATGATTGCCCTGGAAGCTTTTACTGTGAATAGTTCTTTTTCCCACTTCTCTGCAGTGCCGTCTCTGTCATGATAAGGGTCTTTTTGAAGGTGTTGTCTTTAGTTCCAAGGGTGTTTATTCTTCTCAACGCCAAGTCTACACTGATTACTACCGCTGATGTATACAGATAGCTTTATGCATACATATACATATGCACTTGTTTATATATACAGGGTGGACATACAGTTCATGTGCGCTTTGCTGTGTTAAAAGATTTTAAACTGCACACGAACTTTATATCCACCCTGTATATGCATGCTTATGTAAAATACTATTGCTTATAAAAATACATAATGTTATAATTATATAATATACGATTCTTCTTTATCCAATTCACCAGGTCTCGATCATCTTTGAAAGAGACTAACATATGACACTGCTGATCCTCTCTATGGAATGTTTACTTTCAGTATCTTTAAATTTTGTCATTTTCCTTGTGACTTTCTTCACTTAGCTTTCATAAAAGTGTTCTTTTCTGAACTATTAGATCGATTACTAGCTAATGAATTATTAGTCTTCCTTTTTATTTTACCTATTTAAGACTGCATGTTTCCTCTTAACCTTGCCTTAGAATTTATTCTACAACTTTTAATGGCTTTATTACGTTATACCCGATATACAATGAACTCAATAAATTGAACAGATATAATTTTAGGCCCTGACATAGGTACATACCCAAGAAACCATCACCATAACCACACTGGTGAACATATCCTTTACCCCAGAAGAGTCTTCATGTCCCTTCATAATCCCTTTCTGTCTTCCTCACACCCTTTATTTAATAATTTGGTAGCACTGAGTAAAACAAAAAGCAGGACAAGCATCACAATGGCACGAGTCAGTGAAGGGTCACAAGGGAGCACACCACAGACCCATCACTCAGGTCAAGGCCAGAGCATAGCACCGCCTGGGACAAGCCCTTCCCATCGTCTTCCTGTCACCACCCCCATCCTCCCCAGTGGCAACTCCTATCTTTCTATTCCAATTAATACTGTTAAAACTTTCTTGTAACATCTTTTAGTGCTCTTATCACCTAGGAGTTCACAGTAGATGGTAATACAACAAACCACTTTCAAAATGGCTCTACCAACATACCCTGCCAATAGCATCTTCACCAACACTTGAATGGTTGGTTAGTCTGGGTTTTGACGGGTTTTTGCTCTGTAATCACTGTTTTCACCATTCTGGGGAGTGTGCAGTAGTACACGAGTTTAAGATTCATTTCTCTATGATTGGATGGGTACACATTTTCATGTACTTAATTGTAATTTGAACATCTTTGCAAAGTGCTGGTGGAAATCTCTTGGCTAACTTTACCCGTGGGGATGTCTCACTTCTCCGTAGAAATTCATAGCTCCTCCTGGGGTCTGCACTGTAGCCCTCTCTTAGAGGCACTGCAAACATCTCCTTCCTCTCTGTGTCTGACTTTCACAGACTCTTAGGAATAATTTTGATGCACAGAAATTCCTAATTCTAATGCAATTTCATGTGAGTTTATCAAACTTTTTCCTTAGAATTTATAATTTTAAAAAATTCAATGTAGGCACACTTTCCTAATTACAAAATCATGAAGATTTTCTCATAAATTACATTTTTACATTTAAATTGATGAATCTTTTGGGATGATAGAACTCCAATTTAATTGCTTTTCCTAATAGCTATCCATTTGACCCAGTGAGGTTGATTGAAGAAATTGAAAGCGGCTCTGCAGGGCAATGCTTGTGCCCCAGCAGCCGTGCAGCGGGTACTCTGCTGTGCCGCCACTTGTCTCTCCAGCAGCTGTACAAGGCCCTGCTCACTGTACATTCATAAGCTGCTCAGAGACCCTGCACACACCTCACCCTCCTTGGTCACGTTCAACAGCGTGCTGGAGAGACCTCGATGCTCACATCTCCATGTGCATTTCAGAACTGACTTGTGCACTTGACAAAAAGATGTTTCACAAAAAAAAAAAAAAAAAAAAATGTATTGACATTATACTAGCCAGGCACAGTGACTCACCTGTAATCCCATCACTTTCAGAGGCCATGGTGGAAGGAAGATTTAAGGCCAGGAGGTGGAGACCAGCCTGGGTCGGGAGTTTGAGGCTGCAGTGAGCTGTCATGTCACCTCTGCACTCCAGCCTCCAGCCTGGGCACCAGAGTCAGACTCTGTCTCTTAAAAAAAAAGAAAGAAACAAAGAAAAATTAAATTATAATGAGGTTTGTATCACCGTGGCCAGAAATGACATCTTTACAATAATGACTTTCCAATTCATGAACGTGACCTCTGTTTATTTAGGTCTTTTAAAATTTATCTAAACTGTTGTTTTGGGGGGGGAATAGTACACATCTCCCATTATATTAATTCCTATGTACATGGTCTAGTTTTAAAAAATTGCTGCTATTTGTTACTGGCTATGTTAATTTCAGCAAACACAGAGTGGGCCGACTTGTGCCGCTGGGTATGAACCCTGCCTGCATGGCTCCGACGTCCCTAAGGTGTGAAAGGGACTGATTAACAGGGAGCTGGCCTTGCATCTGGTGTGGCTGGGACAACCTTGCCCCATGTCTCATTGATAATAGGGAGCACAGGAGGGGGACTTGCTCCTGTCACTGGCTCAGTACATCTCACTGCCTGTTGCTCTGCACCCCACACCCCACCCCACCCACACACACCAACCACCATCACACCTCAGGCCATGGCACTGGCCTGTCCCTTCCGTCGGACCTCTGTCCCCACATGTCCCCAAAGCGCTGTGATGCAGAGACTCATAGATCAATGCTCAGGAATTTTAGTCAAGTGTGGTAGCACCTGTAGTCCCAGTTGCTGGGGAGACTAAGGCAGGAGGATCCCTTGAGCCCCAGAGTTGGAGGTTATAGTAAGCTAGCTAAAGCCATTGCACTCCAGCCTGTTTGTTTAAAAAAGACCAGTGTTTAAAAATTTAACTTCATTGAAGTTGGCTCTTGGGACAAAGATTTACAGCAAAGAAACCTGCAAACACTCCACGTCTAGCCTATTATCTGCAGGGTCAGGCCCTGGTGACAGCTCTGCAGAGTGCCCGTATGCACCCTCCCATCAGTCAGCCTCTGTCCATTCTCTTGCTGGGTGCCTGTCCCCTCACCCAGGGGCAAACACTGGTTGCTCTGGGCCCCACTGTGGGGGTCCCAGACACAAACATGGACATTGATGGAGGACTTGACCTTGGTCCTCCTGACCACTGAGCAGATGCAGAAGGGTGGGGACCTCAGCACCACCAGGGCTCAGCCCAGTGAGCCCTCCTCTAACCCTACCCCAATGATACCCACCCTCCACCCTCCCAGTTGGCTAAAAGTGGCAGCTTTCAGGAGAGCGACTGCTTCGTGCCCTTTTTTTTTTTTTTTTGTAGAGACAGAGTTTCACTTTATGGCCCTCAGTAGAGTGCCGTGGCGTCACACAGCTCACAGAAACCTCCAATTCCTGGGCTTAGGTGATTCTCCTGCCTCAGCCTCCCTAGTAGCTGGGACTACAGGCATCCGCCACAACGCCCGGCTATTTTTGTTGTTGTTGTTGCAGTTTGGCCAGGGCTGGGTTTGAACCCGCTACCCTCGGTATATGGGGCTGGCACCCTGCTCACTGAGCCACGGGTGCTGCCCCTTCGTGCCCTTCTTAATCAGCAATTAAAGTTCCATATTTATGACCATCTATCATATGAATCAACTAAAACATAATCACAAATCCATCAATTAAACTTATTTTAAAATCTTTTTTAAAAAGCACTGTGATTCCTTTCATTCACCCCTAACACTGCACTGTGCCCTGGAATTGCAGTGGGACGATCCCCTCACTCATCCCTGCACACACACACACACGGTATCCAGCCCTGGTGATGAAGGAGGGGGACGATCCCCTCACTCATCCCTGCACACACACATGGCATCCAGCCCTGGTGAGGAAGGAGAGGGACGATCCCCTCATTCATCCCTGCACACACACATGGCATCCAGCCCTGGTGAGGAAGGAGAGGGACGATCCCCTCATTCATCCCTGCACACACACACACACAGTATCCAGCCCTGGTGAGGAAGGAGGGGGACGATCCCCTCACTCATCCCTGCACACACACACACACAGTATCCAGCCCTGGTGATGAAGGAGGGGGACGATCCCCTCACTCATCCCTGCACACACACACGGCATCCAGCCCTGGTGAGGAAGGACGCTGCCCCTGCAGCCTTCCCTGTCACTTCTCCCACTAAGTGTGGACCTTTCTGGAAACAGCACTGAGCTGACCATGCTCTGATACCTGGGGACAATTATCTTGTTTGTGTCCCATCCATCTGGTTCATACATCAGCAACCTAAGGGTTCTCACTTTGACGGGTGACCCGGAGACAGCAGGCTCCTGGTCTCAGTACCCTGGGAGGCCAAACAACAGAACTCTGTTTTTTCCTTTATCAAACTTGCTAAAATTCAATTGATAGTTTCCTATTCCAGAAAACATGCATGTCTTTGAGAAAGTCTCCCTGAAAAGGGATGTGTTTATTCCGGAAAACCACCCCACAGAATCTCACCTCCCAGCCCTCACTGATCCAGGGACCTGAGCACTGACCCAGGGCCGAGAGCATTTCTGACACTCCTGGCCTTTCTGTCTCTTTACACCCAGATATGATGGTTTGAGCGTGGTCCTTGGTCCTAGCAAAGCTCCTGCTGAAAGTTAATCCCCATTGTAAAGGTACTAAAAGAGTGAGAAAACCCACTAAGATATTTGAGAAGTGGGATTAGATGAGATGGTGAGGGTGGGGCAGCAATGGCTGTACATAACAGAGGAGAAGGAGAGCCCTGCCCCTGTGATGGGTCTGCTATGCTATGACACCAGAAGGTGGACAGATACAGCCCCAGATTCCGGCCTCCAGAACTGAGAGGGACACGTACAGTTCTTTTCTTTATAAATTATCCCATCTCCAGGATTCTGTTATAGCAACAGAAAATGAACTATTTCACCAAATAAAAATAAAAACAAAAAAAGAGAGCAAAACAATCTTTAAAAAAAAAAAAATCCTTTCTATCCTAGGAGTAAACATAACTGGTTAAAAAATTAAGATATATTTCCTCAGTGTAATCAGAGCTAGCACAGGGGAGATGTTCATTAGGTATTAATTTAATGTAAACAATTTCAGTTCTATGATGACAGACAATACTGGGCATGAGCCACATCCACAAGTACCTTTAGCACAAGGAAGACATTTTCAGGCATTTAGTAAATGTCACCAAGGGAACTCTAATATTAGGAAACTGTGATTTCCACTTCCAACTGGAATATAGAAAACTGAAAACGTTGCTGCCCTAACCTCAAGAAAAAGTCAGATAAAGCACAAGTCAAATATTCCTTGCATCCAGAAAAATGCTGAGGTCACAGGAAAACAGAGAATAGCCAGGCTACCTGAGTTGCAGAGGCAGAGGGCAGAGAGGGAGAAGGTTTGTATGCACTCACCAGTGCTTACAAGGACGCTGAGGGCTGGAGGAGAGAGGAGGTAGAGTTCCACGGTACCACAGGCAGGAGGGACTCAGCTGTGTGGGTCAGAGGTGGATCCACCACCCTGCCTGGGCCCTTCTCCCTTACAGGCAAAAGCTTTAAACCATGAGCAAGGGCAGGCAAAGGGTGGAGAAGCCATCCTGGGCCTGGGAGGAATCTGCTACCCCCCTGGCAGGCTTTGGCCTCCATAAGGAAGAGGGACAGGAATGGCACAGCCTCAGGGACAAGGAACATTTACAAAAAAAAAAAAAACTAGACCAGAGCTTCCCTGAATCCCTTGCCCCCCACCCCACCCCCAGGTTGGAGCCTAGAACCAAGTGGAAATCAGCACCATCTCCCACTAGTGGGGAGAGCAGAGAAAGGACTGGAGATGAGGCACAACTCACAGCAGGGAGGGAGGGAAGCCCAGTGTGGGGCACCAGGCAGACTATCCAGCAACCCCCAACCCTGAACTCAGAGCAGAACATCCCTCCACGGAGGAACTGGAAAGCTGTGGACGATGAAAGCCATGATGACAACAGCAAACCCCAAATAGAGCTTATCACTTGTCCACATTTATCAACCCTCCACGCTCACGGCTTCCCAATGTGAGAGGCTTACCCCTCTCACGTAAGTACTGTTTACCTCGGCTTCCCCTGTTCTCCCCGTCACGTTCAGTATTGAATGAGAAAGACTGCGCTTTCAAAAAAAAATGTTTTTAAACCTACACTTCAGAGATAAATCAATAGAATCAGACACAGAGATGACCCAGAAGTTGAAAAACTCAGGCAGTGACCTAATAATCATTACGATTAAAGTGCATCTCGCAAGAGAGGGTAGCGGGCACGCGAGCGCAGCAGCGCGGGGACACCGCTGTCCGCGCCCGCCCTGGTGGGCAGGTGCTGCACTACGCGCGCTGTCACGTGCAGGGAGGGTGGGGGGGCTCGGTGCTGGGCTCAGGGCTCCTGTAACAGCCAGAAAGGTTCCTCAAGCCCAAATGCCTCTTAAGTCCCTGCTCCATTCTGGTGTTCCTGACATGCAAACGCTGCCTGTGTTCTTCACCTAGGACCTCGTAGGGGAACGAAGTGTCTCACTCAGGGCGTGAGCAGAAGTCACTTTTGCAACACCTAGAGGGATGGAGAGCAGGAAGATCCCGGGGAAAGGGGAGGGCGGCAGACGAGTCGAGTTGTGGGTTCCCTCACGATACCTGTATACAATGTTTTTAAATAAACTTACTGATTATCATCGACTAACTGACCCACATTCTGATGTCCGCCTGATTCCCACAGTGTGCCCGGCTGTCACACCAGGATTTCTTGGGAAACAGAATTCCACAGCTCCGCCCGGCGGACAAAGACCCGCCGGGACCCGGACCCCAAGGCGGCAAGTGCCGGTCTCCTTGGCAACCCTGCGGCCGCTGCGACTAGACCCCGCAGAGGCTTCTGGGAAGTGTGGTCTCCCCTCCAAGGCCGGGGGCGGGGCTTCCGGGTCCCTGCGCATGCGCCGCGCGTGTCCGGCCGGTAGTCCGGCTTGTGGCCCTTTGGCCGCTACCCCGCTGGTCTGAGGTTGGGTCTGTGTCCCCGAAGGTCGGTGCGGAAGTGAGCGAGGAGCCCGCGAGCTTCGCGGGCGGACCGGTTGTCCCCCGACTTGGTGGGGGCAGAAACGAGGATGGCGCTCTAGCGGGCGGCTCCCCGGGGCTGCGCCGAGCGTGCTGGAGCCCACGGTGACCGGGGCGGGCGGGCCAGTGTCTGCGCACAGCCTGAGCCGGGCGGGCATCTGGGGCCTTGTAATTTCAATTTCGTTCTTTTTAAAGCACCGAAAGAGGCAAGAAAGCTCATCTTTCTGTGCTGTACCCTTTTAATGAAAGGATTTCTTCTGTAAAATGTGGGGTCAGTGGGAAGGCCGCAGGTTCTCTGCGGGGTGCGCACACCCGGCCCTCCTGTGTAGCACGTGCCTTTGGGGGGGTCCTTGGTGTCTCTACATGTGACATTTCTGGTCCCCTCCTGTGCTGTGTAACCTGCCTAGCACTTCTGATTTGAGTTTACAGAAGTTTTTGAAAGACCTGTTTTCTACCTAATGTGTAGAGAGTTTTCGATATGAGAATCTGGGACCAAGCCTTACCAGTTCTCTCCTTAATTTACTTCATTTGCCTTCTCACCCAGCTGTTCCAGAGTCCTCAGCGTGTTTTCAGGTGTAACAAAAAGGGAATAAATCTTACGATGAGTTGTTTATTCCTCACATTCTTTTACATTGTGTTTTAGAACCCATGGATTAAAATGGAAAAGTAGAAATGAGTAAAACACAACGTCAGGGAAATAAACTTAATAGATAAAAGTGATCTATATATACCACCAGGTTATAAAACCTTGGAGTTGGTGTCTGAGTTGAGTAAAAGGTTTTTACCTCCCACCTGGAAATAAACACTTGCAGTAGAAGGGGATGCCGGTGCTTAAATTGTAGTCCCATCCAATGACCATTCTCTAGTCTTTGCTTTACTTGAGTCTTTTGCCATATTTGAAACCATAGTTCATGATTGCAAGAAATTCTTTGTATGTCTCCATCATGAGCCGATAAAAACCATCACTAATGTCTTCCCTTTTTCCTTGAATTCTACTTCTCCTTAACGCATTGGCATTGGATGACCAATTCGGGTTTTTTACTTGAGTCTGGATAATATATACGTGCGTCACTGAGATTTTCACACACTTTTCTTAAAATGTATGAAGTGCTATAAATGGTTTACTTTCTCTTCAGAAATGCCATAACACGTTTCATGAATTAGAATGATTACATATGTTTGCATCTTTTTGTTTCATTTCATGATTATCAACCCTGGAACTGTGTGTGTATTAGAGTGATAAGATGGAAGTTCAACACATACCCACATATGCCAAGAAACTTGTTACATGTGTAAATATTCCCCAACATCTTGGGAGTTGTTTCCAAGCATACTACACAAAGAAGAAATGCTAACTCTGATAATACAATACTGTAAAGAAAATGCTGAATTTTTAATTTCTAAATAAAATGTTTAACAATCATTGACTTAATATTGTGACTGGTTTAATGTATCCAGATAACTAAGACATTTTCCATGTCAGCAATAAGGCTTTTTTTCTTTTCAAACATTCATGTGTTCACTGAAGTAGCACATTTAATTTCCTTGAAGAACTCTTCCTTTGCGGTTTAGTGTAAGAAGCCATGCCTTCCTCACTAAGCATTATATCTGTCTTCCGATTGAAAGTGAGAGACATGCACCTTTCACTTGACCACTTAGAGGCCATTGCAGGGTTATCAACTTGCCTAATTTGAATATTGTGTAACAGGGAATAGGGAGGTTCAAAGAGAGAGAGAGAGAGGCAGATAAGTGGCCAGTCGGTAGATAAGTTACAGCACACACATTTACCAATTAAGTTTGCTATGTTACATGGTCAAGAACCAGGGTTCCCCAAAACTATTAAAATGCCAACAGCAAAGATTGCTGATCACACATTGCCATGATAAATCCGATAAAAATGAGAAAGTTTGGAAATGTGGCACAGAGACAAAAAGCACTCGGTGCAAGGTTGCCACAAACCTTCAGTTCGTATAAAAGCAAAATGTCTACACAGCATAGTAAGACAAGGCATAATAAAAAGACGCATGCCTGTATTTTGATCCAGCCTGGCAATCACCATTGGTGCATTTAGAACATTGGCATTCAGAGTGATTATTGATGTACAGTAGTAAGCTGACCACCCAGTAGTAAGTAACACACTGGTCAGCATATAGATGTGGTCAGCCTAAGGAACTAGGCTTACTGTACTGATAACATACACGTGATGCATGTTCATCAGGTCAACTTAAGGACTTCATCAAATACGGAGGTTTGCCAGATATTCTCAATTGCCCTCTTTTCCTCTATGCTCATGGACATTTTTTTCCCTCAGATATTTATTCTTACATCAATTTATTATTTCAACACACCTTAATTTAGCAAATTTTAAGCACTGTTAATTTTATCATAAAAATGATCAACATATACCACAGCTTGAGTGTGTAAACAGCCTAAATGCCCACCAACCCAGGAATGGATTAACAAGCTGTGGTATATGTATACCATGGAATACTATTCAGCCATTAAAAAAAATGGAGACTTTACATCCTTCGTATTAACCTGGATGGAAGTGAAGACATTATTCTTAGTAAAGCATCACAAGAATGGAGAAGCATGAATCCTATGTACTCAATTTTGATATGAGGACAATTAATGACAAGGTTATGGGGGGGGAAGCAGAAAGAGGGACGGAGGGAGGGGGGTGGGGCCTTGGTGTGTGTCACACTTTATGGAGGCAAGAAATGACTGCAAGAGGGACTTAACCTAACAATTGCAATCAGTGTAACCTGGCTTATTGTACCCTCAATGAATCCCCAACAACAAAAATAAATAAATAATGATCAACATAATCTCTTTATGGAATTTCCATTCTGATCAGAAAGAAGAAAATCATAAATGTTAAGCAGGAGAAATACTCAACCAAAGAGAGAGACAGTGTAATAGGATGTGATCATTTAGGGCGGCGCCTGTGGCTCAGTGAGTAGGGCGCCGGCCCCATATGCCGAGGGTGGCGGGTTCAAACCCGGCCCCAGCCAAACTGCAACAAAAAAAAATAGCCGGGCGCCTGTAGTCCCAGCTACTCGGAAGGCTGAGGCAAGAGAATCGCGTAAGCCCAAGAGTTGGAGGTTGCTGTGAGCCATGTGACGCCACGGCACTCTACCAAGGGCGGTACAGTGAGACTCTGTCTCTACAAAAAAAAAAAAAAAGAAAGGTTGGTTGGTCAGAGAAAGCGCTTTTAGCATGATCATTGTTTATTTCAGCCAAGATCCAGTTCCAGTTAACTCTTGTCCAATTTTGACATATAATAGGTGGATAAAATAAAAGTTTGAGAGTGGCCTTCACTATTGCAGATGCAAATTCGGAAATTAGCTTAAAGCTGGTATTTAATGTCACGTTCATGGAGGAGGTCACCCAGGGGTTGAGAGAACATGAGAGGTTTAGGAGTGAGCCTTGCAAACTTGACATGGAAGTCAGGAAGCTGAGGGGAAGCCTGCACACTAGGGTGGCAGTGAAGAGTTCCCTGGACCAGGATGAGAACCAGGGGACTCTGGGTCCCAAGGCCAAGAACACCAAGGCTTTCATGCTGAAGAGCTAAGATTTCTGTTTGGGAGCAGAGTTGATGTTAGTATTTTCACTTTTATCTTCATAGAAAACATTCTAAAACAAAAAGGATGGCAGATGGACAGAAGACTTCATTTTCTGTGAAAGTCAGATTCATCTTACACTCCAGAAAACAGTATGGAAAGCCTTTGAAGCACTGAATTATCACACAGTGGTACCTGTACCAGGAATTGGCAGAGAATGTCAGAGCAATTGATCTCAGAAGGAGCCAGGAACTCTATTTTTAGGATGAAGGGCACAGCCTGGACTACAGAACCAAACCCTATAATCCAGCAAGGAGTGTGGTGCCCAGGGTGGTGGATGAGGGTTCCTAGATATGTTAGGGTTCTGAGAAGGACAGGAAGTGGGATTCCTTCCATTGGGAAATTGTCTAGCTGGAGAATAAGATTTGGGGAAAAGCCCCAAGATGCCTATAGCCATTCCCAGGGAAGAATGAAAACGAAAACAGATGCTAAATCCTGCCCCTAAGCCATATTCCTGCTCAGGAGACCAACAAATGGCCTTCCCCTGCACCTGCAAGTAGTTGATCCAGGAAAATCTTGCCGTTTTCAAAGCTGAGAGAAACATCAGCACAAGACACAAGAATTAATAACACAGAGAAAAGGGAGAAGGAAAACGGACAGTAGGTGATGAGCACTTAGATGAAAACTACCTCTAGGCAGTAGGTGACAGTTATTAGCAAATGTTTCTTTATGCATTAAAAAGAGAAGGATGGAAAGAAAAGTAATTTAATACTGGAAAATATGTTAATTTAATAGCAAATGTTTCTTTATGCATTAAAAAGAGAAGGGTGGAAAGAAAAGTAATTTAATACTGGAAAATATGTTAATTTCATTCATTACATTGTCAGCAGTAAAAAGTATATACACTTACAAAATCAATACCCACCGTTGATTTTTATAAAATCTTTTGCCACCAGAATAGGAAGCAATTTCTTTACCTTTGCATGAGCATGCCTTAAGAAATGCTTATGGGGCGGCGCCTGTGGCTCAGTGAGTAGGGCGCCAGCCCCATATGCCGAGGGTGGTGGGTTCAAAACCCAGCCCCGGCCAAACTGCAACCAAAAAATAGCCGGGCGTTGTGGCCGGCGCCTGTAGTCCCAGCTGCTCGGGAGGCTGAGGCAAGAGAATCGCGTAAGCCCAGGAGTTAGAGGTTGCTGTGAGCCATGTGACGCCACGGCACTCTACCCGAGGGCGGTACAGTGAGACTCTGTCTCTACAAAAAAAAAAAAAAAAAGAAATGCTTATGTGTGGTGCATGTATTTTTTTTTTATTTCGGATGTCTAGATAGTTGATAAACTAATTGGGAAAAGCTAAGAAACTCATAGGTAGATGTTTGTGGCAAATTGTTATCAGCAGCAACTCAACATCAACTGAGGAGAGACCTGAATTAGGAAAAACAAACCTCAGACTGCATCCAAGTACTCACACAGGTGAGAAATTATATGAATGAAATGAATGTAGGGAAACCTTCTCCCACAAGTCAGCCCTCAATATGCATCAGAAAATTCACACAGGCAAAAAGCCCTGTGAATGTAATGAATGTAGGAAAATGTTCTATAAGAAATCAAACCTCACTACACATCAGAGAACACACGTGGGAGAAAAAGCCTATGAATGGGATGAAGTGGAAAGTGTTTGTCCGGAAGGCATTTCTCACCAGGCATTAGAGAACTCCTACTGGGGAAAACCCCTATGGATGTGATGAAAGGGGAAAAAGATTTTGCCAGAAGTCAAATTTCAAGATGCATAGGGTACTCACACTGGGTGGAAACCCCTGTGAATGTAATGAATGTGGGAAAACTTTTCACAAAAAGTCAGTCCTCACTGTATATCAGAGAACAGACACAGTTCTATGAGTGTAAGGAGTGTAGGAAAACTTTCTCCCGGGAATCATCCCTCACTGAACGCTAGAAAATTCACAGGGGAAAAGCCCTATGAATGTAAGGAACATAGGAAAATATTCTGCAAGAAGTAAGAACTCAGCACAAATCAGGGGACTCACATTGGAGAAAACCCTCTGACTTTAATGAATCTGGAAAAGCATCTCACTGAATTCGAACCTCAGGACCCATCAGAGAATTCCCACAGGGAAGGGAACCCCCATGAAGTAATGGATGTGGATAAACCTTTCCCCAAAAGTGGAACCTCAGGATGCATCAGGTCACTCACACTAAGGGAAACCCTATGGACGTAATGAATAGAAAAACATTTCACCTGAAGTCAGTTCTGGGTACAGCAGAGAATTCACACAGAGGGGGTGAGCCCTATGGACGTAGTGGATGTTGGAAGTCTCCCAGAAGTCAGCCCTGACGTTACATCAGAAAGCTCACACAGATAAGAAGAAATACGAATATAATGAACATCGGAAAACTTTTTTTTTTTATTGTTGGGGATTCATTGAGGGTACAATAAGCCAGGTTATACTGATTGCATTTGTTAGGTAAAGTCCCTCTTGCAATCATGTCTTGCCCCCAGAAGGTGTGGCAGATCATCGGAAAACTTTCTCCCAGGAGTCAGCCCTCACGGTACATCAGAGAACTCAGGACCAGAAAAATACCCTGTCAGTGGAATGAATGTGGAAAAGCCCTTTGCCACAGATCATACTTCAGGAAAACACCAGCTGGTCTGCACAGAGGAGAAATCCTGTACGGCAGTGACTGGCTATGTGCTTCTGCAAAAAACACTCTTAGACACACCGTTGGCCCACATTTCTCAGCCTTCCACGGGTGTAGATGGCTTCGTGGAACTGAGCTCTGCCCAGGAGAACGTGGACACGCACCGAGAATGTCACTTCCAGAGTTGACAACCAAGTGCAGCTGACCGCACTGATTTCCCAGGGCCCTGAGGCTGACGTGCCGATGGCCTCCAGGCTGGCCGCGGGAGCCACACGCAGGTGGAAGAAGGCCCCCACGACTTAATCAGAAGGAGCTGATTAGAGAGGGGGAATCTTCCTGCCTCTGTTCCAGAACCCTCCATTTGTGCCTGTGTTGTCGAGCCATTGTTGACCTGATCCCATTACAGCACAAGAGGCCCCCTATAGCTAATTCACTTCATGAACTTCCTGAGAGAAGGGGCCAGATTTTGTATATCAGAAAATTCGTACCTGTTTTCCCCTTTGCTCCCCAAGTCAGTTTGTGGAAAAATCAATGTTAAGTGTGGGTAAAAACAATGCGACGTGTCTGGGACATCTTATCAGGCAGGGGTAGCTCTCTAAAGTAAATCTATAAATACCTTTAATGCATGAAAGCTTTCAGCAAACTTTACATATATCAGAGAATTTGAAATGAAAAACTATCAATTTGTGTAATATGGACATAAATTTTTGACTAGAAATGTTAAACCACAAAAAAAATGTTTTTAATGTATTTGACAATATACCAATAGTTTACATATGAGCAGTGATATTCCTGGCCCAGGGACACCTGGCTGTGTGTGGACATTTTTGGTTGTCATAACCAGAGGTTGGGAGGTGCCAGCAGCATCTGCAATGGTTCTCAACCTGTGGGTCTCCACCCACAGGAACTGTATTAAAGGGTCGCAGCATTAGGAAGATTGAGAACCACAGATTCTAGCGGGTGGAGGCCAGGGTTGCCGCTCAGCGGCCTGCCGTGCACAGCGCAGGTGGCACCTGTGTGCAGAGCATGTGATCGTCTGTGTGATTCTGCCTAACAGGATGCTCTGTCAGGGGACCCAGCATCGTTGTGGGTAGGGAGTATGTGCATATGACATAACAAATATGTGACTTATGTTAGGATTTTCCACGTTAAATGCCGCTCTGGCCTCTATGTCTCGTTATGCAGGGTAGACATAAGGTTTGTGTGCAATTTTAAATCGCACACTATTTTAAATTGCACACAAACTTTATGGTCACCCTGTATATTGACTCCAGTGCACTGCATATGTTTTTTCCCCTCCTAGTATACATAAATTTGTGTGATAATTATTACCAAGTTATCTCTTAAGTAGAGAAGGTAAATTTTTTCCAGAGTTTGAGGCTAATGCCGTGCCAGCAGTGAGTCTAAGAGAAATGTAACTTACTTATAAATGTTCAGAAGGCACATCTTCGTTAACAGTTTGTGTCTGAGTTTATTTAAATGGTTGTGTTCATTCCACTCGATGAAAAGCAGTCTCTGGCAGGAAAATTTCCCCTTTAGTCCAATCCCTATATCGTTAATGGAGCAGCACAGGTGTGAGAACGTGTGTCAAAAGCCTGTAGCCTGGCGGTCTGGCAGGTGCGTGTCCAGTGACGGACCACATCAGTGTGTCACGCCACTCTGGGGCCAGCACACAAGTCCCAGCTCCACCTGTTACACACATGACTGTTGACCTTCACCTCTCTGGCCTTGTTTCTTCGTATTCACAAAGTCAGAAATAATAAAACCTGCCTGCAAGGGTCATTCCGAAGAGTAAATTAGACTAGCAAAGTGCTTTGAATATCACCTGACACCCGGTAAAACAGAACGTAATCTGTAACTGTGATGATGATATTACTACCACAGTTTACAAAATTACTAAATTACTCTGTCATAAATTGGTAGGAGGCAGTGACAAGCAGCCATTTGCCTACACAGAAGCATGTTCAACTCTTGGCGTCTGGATTTGGTTATGTTATCCACTGCCACCCAGTTCCTCAGGGAGAATCTCAGCTGAGTTTTTCTGGTTAGCTGAGATTCATCTTTCCTTTAGTGGTCCTTTTGGGCTAAGGATGTCGTCTAGTCCTTTTGGGCCTGAGATTAATTTTACAATGGTAGCTCACTTCAGAAGCATATTGTGATCATGCTATACGATTTCTGATTATCAGAAATTGCTTCGTGGATGGCTACTAGTGCATCCTGGATAACCGCACAGACTACAAAGAACGGCATTTTGTGAGTTCAGTATTTGAAGGGAGTATGTCTGTGCACTGAGAAGCTGTGTATCATCAGAACGTTCTTCTCAGAGCACAGTGTGGTGTCCGTTCTTCCCACCCTTTCGACAGTTGAAAGGAAATACTGTTGGAATTGAATTGCTGGTGGACGCCTCTCCCTGCTGTCAACTGGCTAGACTGATGTAAGCTAAGCACCTGCTCTCTCCTGCTGCTCCCTTATACTGCGGCTCACGACTGTTCACTCCTAACACGCTGCAGCACTTTGTTCAGGCCACCGTGACAAAATACTGCTGTCTGGACGCCAGCAGTATAAGGCCAAAGAGCCAGGAGGTTTGTCTCTGGTTGGCTTTCCTTCCTTCCTGGGTTGCAGACATCCCCCTTCTCCCTGTGACCTCATGTGTCCCGTCCACTGTGCTCCCAGGGAGGGCGAAAGCAATGGTGTCTATTCCTCTCATAAGGACAGCTGTCCAGTGGGGTCACGGCCCTGACCCATAACCTCATCCTACTTTAAGTACATCCTCAAACTCCCTGTCTACAAATGCAGTCCCATTGGAGGTAGGGTTTCCAGGTGCAAGTTGTGTGGACACACGACCTTTAGTGCACAGCACACACTGATTGAAACAGAATCTTCAGGGGAGGGCCAGATGTGCCGGCCGCAGTGCAAGTCCAGCCAGCACGGTGAGGGTTTCCCTGGGGTACAGAGTGAGTCCAGGTGAGCTCTGTAATAGCCATAATCACAGACCATTGTGTGGGGCCTGGAGCTACCCCACCCCCACGTCAGAAATCTGTGTCTATAGGGGGAAGGCTGTGGGCAGAGACTCTTGGTGGCCTAAAGATCCAGCAGTCTGGACACCCCTGAGCCCCACACCCCGTGCCCCTCCCAGTGACACAAACTGGACCGGTGTTTTTTGTCTCTTTGTTTTACTTGCACTCTGTTAAGGGGGTCACTCCTATTTGCAACTGAGTCCCCACTGGGCTGGATTTGTCTGGCATGTGTCTGATCTCTCTGATTTCACTGAACCCATCTGCAGATATTTCTGCATAACCCCAGTGATTTCTAAAGATATAGTAGATTTACACTCCTCTGAATACACTGTAGAGTAAATCCTTTTTTATTATCCCCCCTCATATCAATTCTCTTTGTATTATTTCAAATCCAGGGCAGCTTCCTTTCCACACCCATAGAGCCCTTTCTGAATTCTGATGGGACTTGCATTCAGCTTAGGTTTCCACATGGTACCCACTTGGTATAGAACATTCCCCCATGTGGCATGGGTCATTTCTAGACCAGCTACAAATGCACTGCTCCTGCCTGGCCACCTGTCCTGGGGACAAAACTGCTAGTTGCCCTGGGCACCCTCTGAGCACAGCCCCACTGTAGTGGCCATGCCCCTGGCATCTCCCAAATGATAATGGTGTGATGCAGACCTCAGATGGCAGGGAAAAAATAGTTTTTAGGGGAAAGTAACAGTTACATGTATTTTATAGAAAAAAACTAACCAAAGCCAAAATCACTATACTTATTCCAGACAGAGTTGATTTGGAGTCAAAAAACAATTTTCGAGATACAGCAAAATCTACACTGATAAAAGATGTGGTCTATCAGGGGACATGACAGTTCTGAATGTCTGTGCCCCTCAGCTCTCAGCCTTAGTACATGTCCACTGACAATCAGCCAGAGGAGACAGATCCAGGATCATAGTAGGAAGCACAGCCACCCTCTCCTCTGGTGAGTGGCCCTGACTGAGCTTTTGTTTCATGCTGCTGTCCACGCCCGGCTGACAGATGGTGGGAGTCGCTGGGTGGGCGCGGCCTGTCGCCCTCATGGAGAGGGCTGAGCACCAGCCTGGGGTCCAGCCAGGCCCTACTGTCATTCCCTGTAACCTCATAAGCCCTCCCTGAAGGCAGAGCTGCTGGGAGTATAGGCAGAGCTGGAGAGGCAGTCCCATTCTTTCTTAGACCTCAGAATATGAGTAGTATGGTGCCTGAGCCGAACTGGTGTCCCCCAGGGACTGGGGCGGTCACTGAGCACACACCCCATAGCCTGATTCTAGCCCTGGGTGGTGCAGCTGGTGCTCAGTGAGGTAGATGGTGCATCTCACAAGCAGCACTCAAGGCTGCAAAGGCCTGTGATCCTAGCACTCTGTGAGGCTGAGGTGGGAGGATTGAACTCAGGAGTTCAAGACCACCCTGAGCAAGAACAAGACCCCTGTCTCTACTAAAAATAGAAAAACTATCTGGGTATTGTGGTGGGTGCCTGTAGTCACAGCTACTCAGGAGGCTGAGGCAAGAGGATCGCTTGACTCTGTCTCCTCCCACCAAAAAGGCTGTATATAGACTTTTTGATCTCCCTGCACTTCATGTGCTAGTTACTATGAGGTCTTGAGTTGCATCCTTTTTAATGAGGTTAAATTGGGCAACTCTTTGAATTTAGATTATCTTGAAAGGCAATCAATTTCCATGTCCAGAGCCCCCACTCTCAGCCCAGCCACTCTCACCTCTACCCTGGGTGGCCACAAGAACCTCCGAGCAGAGTCCCGGGGTCTCTGCAGCCCCTGCTGGTCCATTCTCCACTGGGAAGGTGGGAGAATCTTTTTTAACGCTACATTTAATCACATATCACCACTGATTAAATCTCTTATTCTCCAGGCTTCCTACTCTTGCTAATTCCAGAAAACTTGGTGCTATCAAGTTAGGAGGAAAATGTAGAGAAGAATCTCTGAATTTAACATTTCATTTTGGGTACAAAAGTTGCATTTCAGGCTTCGTGCCTGTAGCTTAATGGGTAGGGCGCTGGCCACATGCACCGGGGCTGGCAGGTTCCAACACGGCTGGGCCTGCTAAATAGCAATGACAACTACAACCAAAAAATAGCCAGGCGTTGTGGCAGACGGCTGTAGTCCCATCTACTTGGGAGACTGAGGCAAGAGAATCACTTAAGCCCAAGAGTTTGAGGTTGCTGTGAGCTGTGATGCCACCGCACTCTACTGAGGGTGATGTTGAGACTCTGTCTCGAAAAAAAAGCTGCATTTCAGGGCATAAACCCAGGCCAGGTAGTCTCTGGTATGTCTGAAGAATAAAGAGAGGATTTGGGGGTTAGTTAAACGTGTGTGAGCTTGAAGGAAAGTGTGTGGAAGATGCCAGCTCTGAGGGGGAGTGACAGAGGTGGGTAAAACCAGTCCTATAATAGCAGCAGGTGGTTTCAGCCATTACCAAATAACACTGGCCTCGACTGAACAAGTGTTTCAGCAGCTGCACCCTCAGAGAGTCCACTTTAGAACCATGTTATCTGCCCCAAATGCTTTTTCCTCCCTAGCTTCTCAGCTGATTTAGTTGGTGATTCCAAGAATGACCCAGCTGGAACAATCACTTTTCACAGTGCACGAGGCCTTCCTGTCTGTTGCCCCCCCTTGTCATAATGCCCCCTCTCCTCTAGGAATCTCTGCTCATCTACCAACACTCAGCTCCAGTGTGACCTCTCCTGGGGCTCTGGGAGGTCAAGTCAGGTGCTACTCTCTGCCCGTCTCTGCCTCTTACTGCTCTCCCTTTAACTGACACCTTCTGGGCCCATTAAATAGCCCACCCCATGGCCTCTCAGCCTTCCCGCTAAGATCAAGTGTGAATAGCCCGTTCCATCTTCCAGGGAACATCAGCTTTGCGATTTTAGTGGCTTGTTCCCCACTGGCCTATCACACTCGGTAAGGTTTGTTCCGCCAATGAAGGTGAACAAGACATCTAAAAGGACCCAAAGGCAAAACAGCAAAATTGGCACCCAATTGAATCAATGACTTAACTAAAATCACCAAGCGAGGGTCTTCCAGCAAGTGCATTAGCAATCTGCACAAGTGTGTGACAAGTGTTTAACAGGGAGTTGTACAAAACAAATATACCGTTCTGTAGCATATTTCATTCACTTAAGGAAACTTTGTAAACAACAGCTAATTTTAAATGAGTTTCCCCATGTCCCAAGTACTCCATATCCTGCACACTTGACGTTAACTCATTTAGTGCTCACGACAACCTATTTTACAGGTGAGGAAAGCAGAGCCTGGAGCCCTGGATAATCTACCTGAGGCCACGCAGATAATAAGTGAGGATGGCAGAGCTGAGTCTGTGTAATCTCGCTTCACAGCCACAGCTCTTGGCCACCACCCGGCACTGCCTCTCAGCCGAGAGGCCCTTCCAGAAGCATTTCCATCTCCCTGCGCTGTGGAGTTGTGCGTTGTGTGTATGTGTGCTAATTTGCATAACCAGCCTCCTGGCAGGGGTCAGCCCAGCTATTGCATAACTCTGTGCCCACACTTAGTGCACTTTCCAAATATGTCCTTAGGATAAATTCCTTGAAGAGAGATTGTCGCATTAAAAATTCTCCTTGAATGCAAGGGAAGATAAGAGCGTCCCAGAGCTGCAGGGCGAAGGGGAACAGTGCTCCCAGCCTGTCCAGGGAAGCAGAGCTGACCATGGCATCAGTTACACCCACACTTTGGCAAGACTGTGAGCTCAGGCACAGCCACCAATCACGGACACCGCAGCTGATAGAGAGGCATAAGGGCGCCAGCGAGGGAGGCGGCCACACCGCCCTGGTCTCACGGACATGGGCTGCAGAATGTACAGCACCTGCCCAACCTGGGTCAGGATTTGCCCTTCAGGAAGAGGTTAAGAAAGTGGCAAGGAGAGAAAGAGCTTTAGAGGAAAGGAGCTCGGGGAGGGTAATGAGATTAGGACCAGTACAAAAGCCCGTCCCGAAGGGGAAAGGCAGGTTCCTGCTGCTCTTCAAGCTCGAAAACGCATTTCACATAGCTGCCTCATTGCTTATAATATGAGGTAAATGTTCGTTTAATGTCTATAAAGAGAACTGAAGTTCAGTATTCAAACTGATCTGTGTACGTGGCTCCACGTTTCCAGCTTTAACTCAGATGATTTCCACCTGGTTCCTTTCTCTGGTATTGAAAGGCAGCTAGACTCTGTCAGTAGAGAGTTTGATGTGATGAGAAGCCAGGCGGAGGCTCGTTACTGAAAGAAAACGTGAAATCTCATCTCTGGAGCAGTCAGAGGGGAAGGACGCTCAGGCATAACCTGCCACACCGAGGGAAGACGCTGTTGTGTACATTTTTATAATAAAACAGAAGGGAGGTATGGGCTTGACTGGGAGCCCCCAAAATCCCCCTCCTAACCCCCAGAATTTGTGAAGCTGGCCTTATTTGGAGAAAGGGTCTTTGCAGATAAAATTAAGGGTCTCAAGTTGAAGTCGTCCTGAATTATCCGAATGGGCCCTAAATACAATGACAACTGTCCTCTGAGTGCCAGAAGAGGAGAAGGTCCCGTCAGACAAAGGTGGGAACTGTAAAGATGCACCTGTCAGCCTAGAAATGCCAGAGCCCAGGGGCTGCTGGAGCTGGAGGAGGCATTTTCTGGACGGGCACGGCCCTGCCCACGCCTTGATTTTGGACTTCTGGCTGCCAGATCTGTGAAAGAATAAATTTGTTGTTTTAAACTGCCCTATTTGTGGTAATATGCCACAGTGGCCCTGGGAAATGAACACAAGAGGTGTGGCCCCTGGGTTCAACTTCTGGGAAAATGCTTCAAAGAAATGACCTTCAGTTCTAGTCCACAATGACCCCCTTGGGGCTGGAGAAACCAACACAAGCAGATTCTGTTACTAAGAGATGGAGTTTGCGGCTCAGCAATTGACCACTTTCCTCAGGGCCTGAAAACAGAAAGCTAATGAGTCAAAAGTCCCAGGATTTATAGAAAAAAAACATGTTTGGCAAAACTCTCTTCCTATCAACTAAAGTAAAATAGAGGAGGCCTTGAGGTCTTGAAAGACGGAGGGTCTGACTCAGGTACGCAGGCTGTCTCAGAGGCATTTCCACCCACAAGTAGGCTGGAGATGGTCAGAAGGCAAAGTCTCCTCCTGGAAGGGAGCTCTGGAGTCTTTGTCTCTGTACAAAAGGGGATGTGTCTTAGTCTGAGGGGCAGAAGAGGTTGCAATGGCTGTGAAATCCACACGTGTGCCATCCGAGTGCACTGGGGCGGGGGTTGCATGGTGATGTCCCAGCCGTCCTGTGGCCCTGAGCCAGGTCAGCTTGATCCACGATGGCCCCAGGGGCAGCTGGGGGTGTCAGACATCACACTGCAGAAACACTGCCCAGGAGTCCTGCCCCGTCCATCTCACCTGGCCAGCCTGTCCACAGAGGCCACCCTCTTTCATGCAAAGACGTGAGAACAGAACCACAAAGCAGTTTGAGCACAAGTTCTCAAAGGCTCAATGAAGTTCACCAACATCTCTTTGTAAAATTAAGGTTTTGCCAACCTGGGCAACATAGTGGGCCACCATCCATACAAAACATTTTTAAAAATTATCCAGGCATGGTGACAAACACCTGTGGTCTCAGCTACTCAGGAGGCTGAGATGGGAGGGCCACTTGAGCTCAGGAGTTCAGGGTTACAGTGAGCTATGATCACGCCACTGCTCTCCAGCATGGGTGGCAGAACAAGACTCTGTCTCTTAAACAATTTGTTTTAAATTAAGGTTTTGTAGAATTTGAGGGATATAAAAGTTATACTGTTTCCTCCGTGAAAACATGCACGTTTCCAATGACAGTCCGAATTATCCATAAAATAACCTCAAAGAAATATTCTTGAGCCCAAACTATTTTCAAGCTTACTTTGAGTAAGTATCAAAAAATAATTAACATCAATATGATCCTTGGTAGATGGTAAAAGATCATACTTCCTGTGGTTTAAGTAGGGAGAAGATTTCTGTGCTTTATGGTTAAAGCACCACGGATGTCATTAAAACCTGGCAGTCTTTCCTAAGAATACTAATGCCTCCCTCTCTGACATGTCTCCAAGCTTCTTTTCATCTGGCAAAGTCAGTTCTTATCAAAAGGATCCTCCTACTGGGGGCTGGCGACTCTGCTGGCACACTTACTCACCATATTGTACATTTTCAAAAAATTACAAATTCTTTAATGGTCCTTAAGATTCTTCAAAGAGAAAAAAAATAAAAACAAAAAATCTATTGATTCCTCTCCATTCATATTTAAAATTTCAGCACACCCTTGCAGACCCCAAGGGCATAGAGAGTCTTTTTCTTAGAATGCAAATTTCATGGGTTCAATGCTTTCTCCAGGGGTCATGCACAATAGAGAGTTATCTTGTTTTGTTTTTGTCTTCTACAGAATGGAAAAGGTTTTTTGGCAAATAAAAAAGACAAGCTCTTAAGGAGAAAAAAATCATGTTTCTATAGAAAACTCAATATGGTTTTCAAAAGCCTACTTTGAAAGCAAAATGTCACACGAGATGTCATTCTAGGCAATGTGACAGGTATTGCAACGGATGGGTCAAATTCACACACCCAAATACACATTGTTAAAAATATATATATACACATTGTTTCTTAAAAACAGTTTTATTTTTATTTCATTATTGGGAGACTTCTGCTGCTTTCAAAAAGGTGTTTACTTTGAACTGGGAGAAAAATCTTCAAAATTTGAAAGTAAATCAGAAGTTCAGGGACAGCCAAAAGCCATTCATGGCAGACAGAGTCTGGTAAGTCAGGGTGAGTGAATAGAAAGAATGCTGCCTGGGGCCCAAGGTAGCACTGGCTTGTTCTGGCAGGTGGCAGCTGAAGGGGCATGTGGCAGCTTTGCAGGGCAGAGGGGCCTGCCATGCACTCTCCTGCGTCCCTTCGTGTTGACTCCTGGGCCACCACTCAGCATTGCCATCTCCTCCAAGGACCACAGAAAGACCTTGGTCAGGCTCCATGCAGAGCTCGAGACAATTCTAGGGTGCTGGCATCAAGGCAGCCTCCTCACCAGCTCCACTAAGGTACACAGGCATCCGTAATGCATCAGGCTTCGCCTAAAAGACAGAGGACTCTCTGCATCTTGGTTTGGGTTCACCCAGAAGCAGACCTTAAAGCAGTGGTTGTCAACATTCCTAATGCTGTAATCCTTTAATACAGTTCCTGTGGGTTGTGACCCACAGATTGAGAACCGAGGCAGAGATTGGTGTGCAAGTAGTTTAGTTGGGACATGATCCCAGGAAGCATCGGTCAGGGAGGGGGAGAGTAGGCAGGGAACAGAGAAAGAAGCATCCAGACGGTGTTGTCAAGCAGCTCCACTGTGGACAGCCGATGCCTGATCTGCCAGGAGCTCTGGGGAGCACAGAGACCATGGGCCTCACAGGTACAGCCACAGGGCTGGGGGCTGGGTGCTCATCTCCCAATCTGGTCACTCAGTAATTAGTTGAAGTCTTCTCTAGGGGGAGAATGAGACCCAGACCAAGTGGGCTGCAGCTGCAGAGAAGGTCCTGAGGTACAGGTCCCAGCCATACATAGGTGGGTGGCTGGACAGTGGGGCTAGATGGTGTGGCCAGTGCCCACAGTGTCTGCCACATTCCACAGTGGCAAAGGGACAGTAGCGAAGGGACCATGGCTGCTTCATCTAGAACTCAAATCAGCACTGAGAACCCAAGTTGGCCCTGGAGGGTCTCCGGTCAGGGGCATCTTCTTCTCCCAGGGGCAGGGGCCCAGACAGGGGCAGGGGGCTGGACAGGGCAGGGGACAGGACAGGCCAAGGGGCCAGATGGGGCAGGGGGAAGGGTGGGAGCTCAGACCAGGGCAACAAGCACACTGGATTCCAATCCTGGGGCTGCCACTGCCCGCTGGGTGGCTGCTTCCCCTTATGTAAACTGGGTTGTCATAGCCCCTGGATTGGAGGAAGGTGAGCGAATCAGGGACACTGTGTGAGCAGAGCCCTTCCCCGCCCCTCACACCTGCCTCAGTGCAAGAAGCTGCCCTTCCCAGGGCACAGTCACTCTGAGCAAGCTCCGTGGCTGGTGAGGGCAGAGGCTGTACCTCTTCCCAGTTCTGTCCAGCAATAGTCACATTGACAGTGAGCAATCAGCCCTGGTGGGTTCACACCACAGAGAGCAGTGTGTGCTGCAAGTCACAGCTTTCTCCCCAGAGAGCCAACTGCTAAACATCGACACACTCCCTGCCCTAGAGAAACTGGTATCTGGCCACTGAATGAGGAGGAGGTGTGGAAGACCCCAGGTCAGCCCAAGGCAGACACCTCCTTGGGGTGGGGGGGGCCAGTGCCTCTGAGCACGTGGCCAGGCCGGCTGCCACTCCCCTCCACGCTCTGCCCAGTTCCACCTTCTTCCTCTTCTTTGACCTTCAACTCTGTCTCACCATTTACTGCAGGAGAAGGCAACACGCTCCCTGGGCCTCCTAGAGCGCACACCTGGACAGACCCTCACTCAGACCCGGGCCCGCCTGGCACAGAGCACTTACCAGCTAAGGGTACAGTTTCAGCTTGTATTCCAGTTAATCGGCAAACATGCAGCAAGCAGTTCTGTTCTGTACACTGGCCGTAAGAAGATAAAAAGGCCCGGTTCTTCCCCCACGAGTGCAGAGTCTGGGGGACATAGAGACACTCAGAGCAAGCACAGTGCCACCCAGTGGGGCAGGGAGGGAGCTGTCTCACATCGTGCACTTGGCTCCAGTTAAATTTCCTTCAACCAAATTAGCAATTACCTTCATTTTCACATAAAAGCAAAAAACACAACAGCATAAAATATGCTCAAAACACGACATTGTCATTAGAAAATGAGATTGAACGTATTAAATGTTTAAAAACTAGCCAACATTCTGCTTTAAAGTGGATTTAAAGTTGAAAATGAAAATCAAACTAGGTTATCAGAATTCACATATATTATTAGCAAAGCAGAGAATTGAGCAATTGACTTGAAAAACAGAACATACTGTTTCCTAAGCGCTTCCTGGGCCAGCCACTGTCAGAACAGGAGGATGGTGAAAGAAAAGAGTGAGGGAGCAAGCTGACCCTGGATTAGTGCTTTACCACCCTGGACTCCTCACCCTGACTGTCTCTCGGCAACACATAACTCATAACATAACCCTAAGTCATAAACCATAACTCAGAACACCCATATGGGGTTGGTCCCCTTCTCCCCACTTTGCAGTTGTGAAGACTGAGGCTCTCAGAGTCAGGGACACAGCCCACACTACACAGGCTGCTCCCGCAGCTTTATATGCACGGATCTTGGTGTTCAATGATAAATGGCAGCCATTGAGCCTTCCAGACTAAAACAAAATAACTGATAAAATAGCCAATGTTTGTAATTTTTTAAAATAAACCACCTTGAAATTAAAACTCTATTTCTCCAGGGATAACGCCAAGAGGCACACACCCCAACGTTTAAGGAACCCAGGCTTACATGGGCTGCCACTCAATGAAAAAGACATTTGAAAACAATGGATTTGGGAGGTTTGGAGAAAGCACTTATATTTTCAAGTATTTCTCTAGGAAACCATCCAAAGCCCATATGTCACAGAGATAAAAGTGATTTAAAGTTGTCAAGAAGCACTTTCCGGCTTTCTATAGAAAGCCCTTGAGGACTGGAAGAGAGGCTCAAGGAGGAGCGGAAGGAGTCTCTTCAGCTGCTCTCTGGGCCTGGGGCAAAGTGACAGGAAGGCACAGTGCAAAGGAAAGTCCCAGCCTTGCCAGCCTTACCTGCAACAACACCATCCAGCTAGAAACCGTTTCCAGAAACATTATTTTGAAAACAATTAATGACTTGGTATTTTGCAAGACCCACATGGTTCTCACCAGTTTCGTGCATGTTCATTCTACTTTTTTGTGAGTTAAGAAACAATAGAGTCTCCAAAGCCTCTTAATTTGGGGCATTTCATCACAGTAATTTAATGCTAAGTTAAAGTTCAAAAACCTTCATTATTTGCAAGGATTGTGCGCTATTCATTTAGACTTTGAGCAGCTTCCAACTTCATGACACGTCTTTTTTTCAGCTGACATCTGCTTGCAGAAGAGGAAAGTCACTAGTGCCGCTGCTCTAACCCAGGCCGACCCCCGCATTTCCATTCTAGAGACCAACGTGAGCAGTAATCACTTTTAATACAGGATAGTTAAAGCCAATTACACATTCACTATTAAAATCACACTAATTCCACTCAGAAGCTGCAAAATTGGATTTCGTTTTAAAGGGAAGGAACTCATGCCTCCTTAGAACTGCATGTATGCATGTATATAGCTCCATGGCCTAATCTTTCTTCCCTACTGCTTGAGTTAGGATCATGTGGGAATTTCAAGTTCAGTGCTTCCAGTGTTCAAATTTTGGTGTGTTCTCACTCATCATAAAGGAGCAGAATAGAGAACTTCAACAACAAAACAGCTCCGATGGCGACTACAGATAAAAACAATAATTGCCATTATTATTATCATAACACTCGCCTAGGGGAATCACAGTAGCTGGTATTTATTTGATTTTAATCATGTTCCCAGAATTTTACTGAGCATTCTAAGTGCATTATTTCACTGAATCCTCACACCTCTATGACACATGTTTAGTATTTCACATAACAAATAAAGAAACGAAACCTCCCTAGAGGTGCCTCGTCTCCAACCACAGGCAAGCGGCAGAAGCAGGGCTTGGGTTGGCCCCCGGTCCGGCGACCACAGTGGCACGTCAGTTAGATCAGTGGTCCCAAATCATGGTCACCTCGCATCCTCCCCTTTGCCCTGCAACTTTGTAGCCGCCTCTGACCAATGGGAAACTATCAAACTTAATGTGAGGAACCTTAAAAACAGCTATGTGTTTCTGCCTTCTCTCTGCCTTCTCTGCCATCACTGGAAGAATCACGGCCACATGAACCCAAGGCAGTACTAGGCTAGCCCTGTGGGGGGATGGGAGACACTATGGGGGTGGGGGGTGGAGAGTTGTCTCCACAGAGCCACCCCAGACCAACCAACCCCCAGCCAAGGCTCCAGTGGGCCATGGACACATGAGCACGCCCAGACAAGATCAGCTGCCAGGCCCAAAACACACAGACCCAGCAGTTTCCCTGCAGCTCTGGAGGGAAATAAGAAGTAGTTGTGTTCAGCCATCAGGTTGAATTCTTCAGCAATGGAGTTCTTAACCACTACGCTCAGCTGCCAGCCAGGGGGTTCTCTGTCTAACCTATGGTCTCAAAGATACCCAGATCTTAATCCCCAAAGCCTGTGAACGTTTTCTTATATGGCAAAAGAGACCCCAGATGTGGCTAAATTAAGGAACCTCAAATGCAATCACTAGCCCCCTTATCGGAGGGGATGCAAGGACTGTAGCCAGATGCTGTGCTGCATGTTGTGAAGGTAGAGAAGGGACAGTCCCCAGGGAAGGCAGCTCAGCGGGACACAGGCTGGGAGACAGACTCCCCCCAGGCTTTGTGGGGTGGTGCCCACCAGCACCTCTGGGCTCTGGGAAAGTGACTTCAGGCTTCTGAGCCCCAGAACTATAAGATCATAAACAGGTGTTGTTTTATGCCACCAAATTTGGGGTAATTTGTTACAGCAACTATAAGAAACAAATACTCCAATTTTAGAGAAATAGAAACACTATCTCTCTTTCGATTAGTGTTAGATTACATTTTACAGAACCAAATTTAAGACAGAAGTTTAAACCACTTTCCTGCTTACAAGGGACAAAGCAGATTCCACTCCAGCCCTGGGCCAGGACCCTAAGATGAGGTCTCAGGGAGTGGACAGTCAGTGACCAGTGGGGGCCAAGGGCAATATCCTCGGTCATCTGGATAGAAAGGTCTTCCTTCTCTAAGAATGAGGAGAGCTTTCAAAAAGCCACAGGGGGGAGGCGCCTGTGGCTCAAAGGAGTAGGGCACCAGCCCCATATGCCGGAGGTGATGGGTTCAAAAAGCCACAGGCTCATCGCAGCAATAAACATGGACCTTTTCATCCAACCCTGCCCAGCAAAGCCCTCAGCAATGGTGGGGGTATCTGTCATCGGTGCCATCCAGAATGGCAGCCACTGGTCGCCTATGGCTTTGAAGCACAAGAAAAGTGGCTGGTACATTTTAGGAATAGGATTTTTTATTTTGATTAAATTTATGGCCACATGTGCCTATTTAGTTTATTTAAATTTTGTGCCCAAATGTGCTACCACGATGGACTGCACGGTGGTCAGCAGAAGAACTTCAGGTTTGTGGTGCTGGGAACCTGCCTGGGCCTGCAGACTCTTGTCTGTGTGATCCCGGGAGTTAGTCGGGGAGTGGGTACTGACCAGCAATGGCTCTGCTCCCTCTTGGGGCTGGTTCCTTTGGCTGCAGGGAGGAACACCGCTCCTGTGGGAGGCAGATAGGTCGACTTCTCGACTTCTCGGTGGGGCTCTCAGCCTCAATCCAGGGGAATCAGGGGAACAGTGAAGACGTACCACCCCTGAGGGCTCATCAAGACCATCAAGACCACCTGAGATGAAAAGAGCCCAAAGGTGCCCCCAAAACAGGGTGAAGTCATTGCCACTATCCCCGTGTGCAGAGGTAACAGGTGGGGCGGGACTGAGCCATTTAGCAGAGCTGAATCCTTTGAATTCCTGATGGGCAGTTTAGAGTGGGGACCCTGGCTTGCTTGCCCTGTGGGGATGAAACTGGTTTCCCTTGCCCCCTTTTTTTTTTTTTTTTTGTAGAGACAGAGTCTCACTTTACCGCCTTCAGTAGAGTGTCATGATGTCACAGGACTCACAGCAACCTCCAGCTCTTGGGCTTCCGCAATTCTCCTGCCTCAGCCTCCCGAGCAGCTGGGACTACAGGCGCCCGCCACAACGCCCAGCTATTTTTTGGTTGCAGTTCGGCCAGGGCTGGGTTTGAACCCGCCACCCTCAGTATATGGGGCTGGTGCCCTACTCACTGAGCCATAGGCGCCGCCCTCCCCTGCCCCTTTCTAAAAAAACATGCTATCAGCTGTTGGTTAACAACCCCACCCCTGTGTTCATATTTACCTAGCCTTTCCTTCCATCCAGTCTTCCTGGGGACCTGGGATTTCTTTCACCCTCTCTTTTGGCATTTTTCCATTTTGCACTTTTGTTGGAAATCACTAAACACCTGAAAAAGGCAGAGAGTCTCTGTGCTGCCCCCGTCTACTGCTCTGCAGGCCGCTCGCCTTCCTCCAGCCCTTCTCAGACTCTGTGTCCCAGGCCTGTGTAGATCGGTGT
The DNA here is from genome assembly GCF_027406575.1 of Nycticebus coucang. Taxonomy (NCBI): domain Eukaryota; kingdom Metazoa; phylum Chordata; class Mammalia; order Primates; family Lorisidae; genus Nycticebus; species Nycticebus coucang. Next base: position 158,216,627 of record NC_069782.1, on the reverse strand, counting down.
GGTCACTTCCCCTGTCAGCTGTCAGCCCAGGTGGGGTCTGTGGATCCCAGACACTCTCCCCTCAGGGCTCTTGCAAGGATCAGAGATAATCCCTGTAAACTCTGAGCACCGACACAACAAAACACACGTGGCCCAAATAGAAGCTGTAAGGAGTGGGAGCAGCTCCTCCTCCCGTGATTCAGAAATCAAGGTCAAACTTTGTGACACTCCCAGTGCCACTGTGGGCATCTGTCACCAAGCAACAGGCTGCAGCTTCCCAGAGCCTTGAATTCCCTCCTGAAACACCAGGCAGGACAGCTTAGCCATGGACTTGACTCTGCTCTGCTTTGTGTCATGAGAGCAGAGAGGACAGCTTGCCACACCACAGTGGCCGTGCTGCTCTGGCTCAGCCCAGGTGGGGTGTGAGAGCAGGCCTGGCCACGCCTGGAGCAAAGTAGGGGGTTCCCAGGGACACTGCACTCCCCTGCCCTGAGCTCCCTCTCCCTCCAGACCTTTAGGACAGAAGCCCTCCCTTGCTGCCCCCCCCTCACTGTCTTCCTCTCCTCTGCTGCCCCAACCTCTGCCAGAGGGCTCCCCGTGCCGAGCTTCTCCATGGCACTGCCTATAGCACCCCACCCACTGTGCCCTCCTCCAGAGAGGGGCGTCAGCGCATTGCTGTGCAGCTTGGCCTCACAGATGTGCCAGCTGGTATGTGAGGGGTCCCTGCAAAAGAAACACAAGGCTGGGTGGTGCCTGTGGCTCAGTCAGTAAGGCGCCGGCCCCATATACCGAGGGTGGCGGGTTCAAACCCAGCCCCGGCCAAACTGCAACCAAAAAATAGCCGGGCGTTGTGGCGGGCGCCTGTAGTCCCAGCTGCTCGGGAGGCTGAGGCAAGAGAATCGCTTAAGCCCAGGAGTTGGAGGTTGCTGTGAGCTGTGTGAGGCCATGGCACTCTACCGAGGGCCATAAAGTGAGACTCTGTCTCTACAAAAAAAAAGAAACACAAGGCTGCTTCCCCTGCCCCCACCAAGAACAAGTAGCCCAGAGGGAGCGTTGGCCTTTCAGAGGAGTGTTTTATGCCAGGTGGCCTCAAAGCCCTTTCTCCTTAATCTTCCACACACCTCTGGGCTTTGAAGAGGCCATTATTCTCAGAAAGCCTGTGTGTCATTGCTATTGGTTGAAGAATCCCAAACTTGCAGTGCAAACCCAAGGTCAAAGTTATGATGCAATCCCAACTTTAAAACCAACAGCAGCAGCAAATAATTCATGGGGGCTGGCCAGCATCTGGTGTTAAGTGCTTCACAGCCCAGGTGGTCCTGTCCTCCTTTCCTATGCAGAGGCTCAGAGCAACAGGGGTCCAGTCGAGTCTTGGGGTAGTGAAGGGCGAGAACCAAATCCAAACCCAGGTCTAGGAATCCAGCCACCCAAGCCTGGGTTCTCATAACTCTGCCCAAGCAAGGACCCTGCCTCCTGCTGACATTTAGACTGAGCGCTACCCAGGCAAGGACCATCCACAGAAGAGCAAACAAATGGGCTAGCACACTAGGGCCACCCCAGCACAGCCTGGACTCTGAAGGTCCTCCCTGGGACTCCTCCTGAGGCCAGCGACCCATAAGCCAGACTTCGCTTCCTTGTGTTTGGGCTTCAGTAACAATTCCCCCTCCTGGAGGCACCTGTGGCTGAAAGGAGTAGGGCACCAGCCCCATATGCCAGAGGTGGTGGCTTCAAACCTGGCCCCGGCCAAAAACAGCAAAAAACAAAACAAAAACAATTCCCCCTCTTCACCCCATTTTTCTGGGTTTCTAATGTTTTTCCAAATGGGTCACATCAACAAACCTCAAAATGATCAGCACAGTGGAAATGAAAAACGCAGAGGGAAGAAACCAGCATCTTCACCCGGTGGACACCAGGGAGACAACGGAGAGAACAGTGAGTGGGGGTCCTGGGAGAGGCCAGGACAGTGCCCAGGGCAGGAGTCAGAGGAGTCAGGGCCTCAGCAGGTGCAGCTCCCAAGTCTGGCCTTGCTCCCAACCCAAGCCTCCTCCCTGACGTCCCCTGGATTATCACCTGGCCCTGCCCTGTACCCTTCCCAGCACTGGGACCTGTTGCCTCACTCAGAAGCTCTGGTAGAAACGGCTGTCTGGGAACAGTTGGCATCAGTGTCCCTGTGCTTCCCACACAGGGCTCCACTAGGGCACTTGGTCTCCTGAGGGAGAGCACTTGGGGTGTCTCAACACTGAGCATGTCCCTTCCCCTTTACTCCAACAGTGGCCCCTGAGGCCAGCTCTGAGCCATCAGCAAACTTCCCTCTGATCCTCACCCCCCCAGTGCTGTCACTAACTCCTCTCACCCAACGCTGCACCGTCCCCAAGGCATCCCCATGACCTTGTAGGTTGTCCGACCTTCAGCCAAGGGCCAGGCATTCAACAGACCCTGGATCCTCACCTGGCAGGAAGAGCAAAGGGAGGGAATAGATGATAAAGTGCTCCTCAAACAGTAACCATGACAACCAACAGCACCGGGGGGATGTTCTGCCTTCCCAAGTTTTATGAGGTGTGCACGGCTGCTTTACGGACTCTGGCATTAATTAGGCTCATTGTAGGATGGGGTACAGTAAAGTGGAAGCTGTTCACCCCTGGGGCTTTGCTTGATTCATACGCATTATCCATAAAAGTTTAAGGAAGCAATTAGAAGGATCCCCACTTGGGTTCCTGTATTATTTGAATGTTGATGAGGCAAGGTAGTAAGGTCAAAATATGAGTGTGAACAACAGAAAAGAGCAAGAAGAAGAAGGGGTTTTGTTGGATTTTAGGCAGAATAGAATATCAGCTCAAAGCAATGACGTGAAAACCTCTTGTCAGATAAAGTCAGACACCTGGAAATATATACAAAGAGAAGAAAGAATATTTTGAGTTGAGTCACAGTATCTGTAGCAGATGGAAACACAGAAGCAGACCAGAATGCTGTTTCTCTGTTTGATTTTTCTAAATTCCATTCATTCAGAAATAAAGCGCACACCAAGTTCCATCACTCAGAATTTCCTGGACCTCAGTGGCACTGATTTCCACACAATATTTCACTGGATTCAGATTAAATAAACCCATCAGTGCTATTTGAACTTCAGCCTTGTCCGGACGGCCAAACATCCAAGGTTTTCTGCAAGAAGAAAAGATGTATCTAGCCCCACACAATGAGCACTGTGATGGATCAGGTCGCATGGGTGAGACCCTGCTCTCTCAGGTCACAGAAATGAAATGGCTCCATCCACGGTGTCACAGGCACCTCTGCACAGGTGTGCCTCTCGCTGGTGCCGGAGCCCTCACTACTCTCAGGGGGAGCTCAGGGTGCACCTGCCAGCAGGAGCTGCCCAGGCCCACGCCCCGGGGAAAACAGGGAGCTACTTTCTGGGGGGCAGAAGCAAGAAGACTCCGGATCCATCTTAAAATGGGAGTGAGGGAAGCACCGAGCGTGAGGCCTTATGAGAAAGTGGACGTTCCATCAACCTGCCCCTGGCTCCCTGAATGCTGAGCCGACTCACGCCTATGACACAGAAGGGACTGTGCACCCCCAAACTATACGTGGGAGTCCTAATGTGTCTGTACTTGGAGATGGAGTTTTTTAAGATAATTAAGGTTAAATGAGTTCATAAGGCAGGGGCAGGTGCTGGTCCACCGGGACTGGTGTCCGTGGTAGAGGATGGATCCCTGTGTGCACAGGAAGAGGCCGCATGGGCATGGGGTGAGGAGGCTCATCTGCAAGCCTGGAAGGGAGGCTTCAAGGGAAACCAGCCCCCAGTTCCTGGATCTTGGACTTCCAGCCTCCAGAACGGTAAGAGAACACTGGGAGATACCAGAAGTGTAGGGGCGGAAGGGTCTGCCCTGGATCCTTCCAAGGGAGCCTGGCCCTGCCAACCCGTCGATTGCCGGGTTTTGGCGTCCAGCACTGTGAGAGAATGGCGTCTGTGGTTACAGCTGCCAAGTTCACGGTAATTTGTTACTCTAGCACGGGAAACATGTATGTTCTGTGCACATGTGCTGGGGCAGTGCTGGGCTTCTGTAAAATCAACACTGGGTCTATATGAAGTGTGTTATAAACATGGAATTTTCAAAAGCCAAACATTTTTAGGAACAGACCGCAGCCTGTCACACCCCTAGTCCTCAGGACAGTTCGGAGAGGAGAGGAAGGCAGAGTGGCAACCTCCTCCTGGGACAGGACCCGGGAGGCCGTCCCGAGACTCCAGCGCCCCCAATCTCTGCATGCAGAGTTAGCAGGACCCACAGCTGTCATTCAGGCATTTCCCACACTGCTGGGAGCGCTTACAAGAAAAACATTTTACCAAACATTTTATTCTTCGGGAAGAGATCTGCCTAATAATCGGGAAAATGCAAGTTTGTACCTGTCAAAATTATTTCCTCTGGACTTCATTATAAACTTCTCTGCCTCATTGGGAGGCTCAAGGAGCTTGATGTGGAATGACCCTATCTCCCCTCTAAAATCTATGTGGCCACATCAAAGTCAAAATTACTTTTCCAAAGATCTTATTGCTTTTTGGGGTTTTCTGTGCTGTATTAATAATGTATGGGGCATGTATATGATTTTCCTTCCAGTTTTGCTGCCTAACTTGAATAATCTGAAAATAGCCTGGAAACCTTTCAGGTGGATAGTCAAAACCTGACACACAGGTGGAAGCTTAAATGAGCTCCCTGCAGATATTTCACATGTTCCCACAGGGATCATTTGTAGCCATATTTTTACTCATACATACATCAGTGTGTACATATGCAGATACATGCAGATATGTCCATGTGCAGGTACGTGCACAGATGTGTACACATGCAGATACACACAGATGTGTACAAGTATGGGTACATGCACAGACGTGCACATGCAGACATATGCACAGACATGTACACTTGCAGATATACACATAAACGTGTACACATGTGGGTGTGTATGCAAACATGTACATGTCCAGATGTGTACACGTGTGGGTACCTGCACAGACATGTATAATGTAGATATACATATAGACGTGTACACATGCAGGTACATGCACAGACATGTATACTTGCAGATATACACATAAACGTGTACACATGTGGGTGTGTATGCAGACATGTACATGTCCAGATGTGTACACGTGTGGGCACCTGCACAGATATGTATAATGCAGATATACATATAGACGTGTACACATGCAGGTACATGCACAGACATGTACACTTGCAGATATACACATAAACGTGTACACATGTGGGTGTGTATGCAGATACGTACATGTCCAGATGTGTACACGTGTGGGTACATGCACAGACATGTGCATCAAGAAGACGCTTCCAAACGGTCTGACCTGGATCTCTTGCTTCCAAAAAAAGCTCCCAGTCCCCAGAGTTGATCTGGTGAGCCCCAGAGAGGGCAAACAGAGGCTGAGTCCAATCCAGCTCGCCCATGCACAAGGAGAACACCAGAAAGCACTTCTAGCCCTCTGGGCCCCACCCAGTGTGAGGACCTGGAGTCCCACCAAGTATGGGTTCAGTGAGAGTGGGGCCCCATCCCACACCTGTCCCCAACACACCTTAGTCAAGTTTTTAACTTTTTCTGGAAGACAGCCTCAGATAATTATGCTTCAAGGGGGAAAGGAATAACACTTACTGAGACAGACTGTGCTATGGTCCATTAGTTCACATCCAAGAAACACAGTTGACAGCATCCTCTCAGTGTCACGGTGCATCGACTGGCTGGGCTTATCAGCGCTGCTGGGAGGGCCTCATTTGTTTCCATTCGTGAGGATTTTACATTTCTTGATTTTTATGTATCTCAAAAATTTTGAAATGACTCACATATGCTGGTCAGTGGTTGCAGGAATTAGCTGTTATTACACTTGAAATGTCACATAAAGCACACAGAACACTAGTAGTTTGAAGTAATTTGAATTCCTTAAAGAGAAACCATTTTCAAAACTCAGTTTTCAAAACATCATCAAAAACACCAAATTTAAGGTCCTGGTGAGCACTGTCCCAGCTGGCCAAGAACTGGGGAAGGACCCTGCTGGAGTGTTGGTGGTAGTGTGCATGGGGACACACACACTGGGACATTCTCTTTGGAGAGCACTTTGGCACCAGTATCTTTTTTTTTTTTTTTCCAGTTTTTGGCCGGGGCCAGGTTTGAACCTACCACCTCCTGTATATGGGGCTGGCACCCTTCTCCCTGAGCCACAGGTGCTGCCGTGGCACCAGTATCTTAAGTGCAGCTGGCCTCTAACCCAACAACTTCAACTCTGCCAGTGAGTATCTCAGGAACAGCCTCGGAGCACCAGGACGTGGGCCCATCATGCCGACTGCTCTGTGGCTTGAAACAGCAAGTAGCTAGAACGTGCCGCTGGGGGCTGGTTCAGCAGACTGCAGTGTCTCCGTTCACTGTGGGTCTAGGCGGCTGTTAGTGGAAGGGGTGGATCTCCCGCTGCTAAGGTGGACCCATTTGCAAGGTACGCTGGATGGACAGAAACACCAGCAGCAGAATAGGACTCACACACTTGTGTTTTCATTATCTCACACACATGTGTGAATGTGTGGCCCTTTATGTGCTGCTACTTCCCGGGAATGGAGCCCAGGGAGCTAGTGACTGCCACTACCTCTGGGTGAAAGGCCAAACGGACCCCAATTTGCGCTCTCTTTCCTTCTCCCCTTCAGCACTTAGGCCTTGCAGAAATGGGCTGTTAAACAAACATATCCTGCAGAGACAGGGGATTAGCCCAGAGTCACAGCAGACCCTTGTAAAACCGCATCCTATCCTAGGTTCTCCAGTAACTAACCAACCCCCAACCCTATAAATCTAACCTTGCAAAGATTCCACCTCCCTCCCCCCTCAACTGAAAAAGAGCATAAAAATTCCCTTCCTTTGTTATAGGGGGCTGAGAATTTGGGGTGTGAACCTGTCGGCTAGCCAGTAAAGAACCCCAAACCTAATTTGAACTTGGTGTGCTGCAGTGTGCAGTGTTCTGTAATTCCACTCACGCTGGGTACAACACGGGGGGTGGGGGGTGCTGGGAGGCTGCAGCTGGAGGGGGCTTCATTCTGCACTCCTAAATTCTATTGACTGAGCTGTTTGACAATTTGGTAAAAATAAATAACTAAACCATTTGTGTGTTTTAGCACATATTACCGAGCACTTGTAAATGTGCAAAGTCGTGAACCTGATAAGCCAGGGCAGGCACACAGCACGCTGTGTGGGTGAGCACAGCATTCTCCCCACAGACGGCCGTGTTCACTGTCGCGGGGAGAGACAGAGGGGTCGAGAAGACTCACTTCCCCCCCAGGAGAGATTGGGGTGCAGGGCTCTCTGCCCAATGCACTTGAAACCCTCCCACCTCCAGCGTAATGACAGTGGTGCCCAACCTTTCAGAACCAAGAGTCTGTGTTCTATGTGTGATACTACTCAAGTTTCTGAAGTTTGCAGAACCTTGTTGCTGTACTGATGCAGTCAGCTTCCCCCACCAGCCCCGGGGCACAGGCCAGCTGAAGGGTGTGGACCTGTCAACTTAGAAAATCCTGATATCAGGGGCGAGCAGGGAGAGGGGAGGAGAAGAGGAGAGGGCTGTTGGCGGGAGAAGGACAACTAGTGGAATCTCACCTAACGTGCACAACTCAGGGGTGTTCAGCGCATCCCCTGAGTGAAGGGCTCTTCTACTTGAACTTGACCTTGGAAGTGAGAACAATATAACCTAAACATTTTGACCCTTGTATTAATTTGAAATAAAATAAAAATAAAAGAATCATGGAAATGCAAATTAAAATCCCAATGAGATATCATCTTACTCCAATTAAAACAGCCATTAATAAAATCATAAAACAATAGATACAGTGAAAAGGAAACACTTACAGACCATTAGTGGGAATATAATTTAGTACAACGTCTGTGGAGATCAGTATGGAGATTTCACAAAGATCTGAAAGTCGATCCTGCCAGTCTGATCCTGCCATCCTACCCAAAGGAAAAGAAATCTTTTCATCACAAAGAGGCCTCATGGCATCAGCTTATCTATTGCAACACAGTTCATAATTGCAAAAATATGAAATCAACCCTTTAAGCAGGAATCAACTGATGAGTGGGTAAAGAAAATGCGTCCTGTGCTCCTGCACACACCATGATTGTGCCACCGTTTCTGCCATTCCATATCCTGCTATTATGTATTTATTTTTCTCTTACAACTTATTTTAATACAAAATACATAAACCTAAAAAAAAAAAAAAAAGAAAGAAAGAAAGAAAATCCTGATATCTCTACATTTGGAAAGGAGAACATTATTTCCTAAAGAGGGCTGCAGCTGCAGTCTGGGAAGCCCAACATTCTGCAAAGCCCAAAGGCAGGTACTTGGGGGGCAGGGTTAGAGACATGCTGGACGGGCTGGTCAATATACAAATCCAACAGGTTGTAGGAGGAGCTATGAATATTCAAAAGAGAGGGTGTGTGCGTGTGTAGTGAGTAGACTTGCTTACTATGTCCACATTCACCTGGGGTGGAGACTTCACATTCAAACGTGTCCTAATCAGTCCCTATACATCAAAGGGACAGGGAGGCGGCACCCCCTAGTATGTTTTGCCTCTGTAATCAACCAGAAGCAGACCTGGCTGATAGTCAACTATCAGGACAGAGTTACTAAAACCAGTCTCTTGTACCATGAAAGCTGCAGCTGTGGATGATGGAGCAGGACGTGGGGTCAGTGTCAGTCAGAACTCAGTTTACTCTACGTGCTGAGGCGAATCACTCAACCCTTGCCCTGTCTTGTTTATCATTTAGTATCTAATTGCCACAAAGAGCCTTCTGATCTGTTTTGTTTGTTAGTTTGTTGAGACAGAGTGTCAAAATATTGCCCTGTGTAGAGTGCCACCGAGTCATAGCTCACAGCAACCTCAAACTCCTGGGCCCAAGTGATCCTCTTGCTTCAATTTTTCTATTTTTAGTAGAGACAGGGTCTTGCTCTTGTTCAGCCTGGTCTTGAGCTCATCAGTCCAAGCTATCCACCTGCCCTGGCCTCCCAGAGTGCTGGGATTATAGGCGTGAGCCACTGTGTCCAGCCCTGATCTCTGCTTTAACAGATTCCATTCAAAAAACACATAAAGGTGGGGCTCCACTGTGCCCTGGCCCAGGATTAGTTGGTTTCAGAGCAGAGGAGGGATCCCGGGCTGTCGAGATCACGGAGACAAAGCCGCGTCAGGGGACCAGCGGGGGGTGGGCCGGGGGCTCTATGGAGCACCCAGCCCTTTGTGAGCGGGGGGGGAGGCCTGTAGACCTGTGTGCTGCCGCCTCACAACAGGTCAGCTGCCCCCCGCTCACCTTGCTCTCTACACCCTTTCCCTGCACCCATGACGCCCAGGCTGCCTCCTCTTGGCCATGGGTTTCCATGAGAAACACGTCTAAAATGATGCCAACTTCTGATCGAGGTGCCGCCCAAACCTCCATAAGAGCTGTGCTGCCCTCCGTAAGAACTGTGCCATGACCACAATCGGCACCCACCCAGACCTCCAACCTGCGACCCACACCCGCTGGGCCTCCGCACGCCCTGACCCGGAACTGTGGGAGCCTTGCAACACCGCCTCCTCCCTCCTGTACCCTCCCTGCCTCCACACCGGCCGGCTACTCTGGCCAGGGACTCTGGTAGCTGCGTGCCCTCTGGAGCCCTCCCTGCCTCTATGTGGAGCCCTTCTCTGGCCAGAGACTGCTGGAGCCTTGGGCTCTCTGTGTCAAAGTCAGTGGGTGCCAGGCACTCCCAGAACTGTGTGCACCACCCCCCCACCCTGTTGCTGGATCCAGGGTGTCACACGCCGGAGCTGCTTCCACAACCAGAACTCCCTGGCTAAGGCAGCCCCAGAGGAATTACTCAGGGTCACTCCCTACAAAGATCCAGCAACAATAGAGTGATCCCGCCACAGTCAAATCTTGGAGAGACACCTCCCCAACTCTGAGGATGGCCAGAGGTAATGGTGAAAAACAATCATGAGGTGAAATCAACAGAAAAACTCTGGCAATATGAATAATCAAGAGTAGATCAACTCCCCCAAGGATCAATGGGGCAGACACAGCACAAGATCCCATGCACAAACAAATACCTGAGATGTCAGAAATCAAATTCAGAATCTGGATAGCAAATAAGATCGAATTAGAATTCCAAGCAGTAACCCAAAAGATATCTCAAGAATTCAATAAATTCAAAGACCAAATGACCAAAGATTTTGACACATTGAGACAAGAAGTTGCAGCCCTCAAAGATCTGAAAAACACACTAGAATCCCTCAGTAACAGAGTGGAGCAAGCAGAAGAAAGGATTTCTGACATTGAAGACAAAGCTTTCGAATGCTCCCAAAGAGAAATGGAGGGCAAAAACAGATCACTCCCTCAGAGAGCTCTGGGATAATTTGAAGAAAACCAATATTTGTCTTACAGGGATCCCCAACAGTGACAAAGTGGCTTCACAAGGCAGAGTCTCTTCTCCATGAGATTATGAAGGAGAACTTTCCAGACATGCCAAGAGATTCTGAAATACAGATAGCAAACAGTTTCAGAACTCCAGCATGACTTAACCCAAATAAGACATCCCCCAGCACACCATAATCAATTTCACTAAAGTTAATACGAAGGAGAAAATTCTGAAAGTAGCCAGACATAAGAAAACCATCACCTACAAGGGGAAGAATATTACAATAACTTCAGATCTCTCTGCTGAAACCTTTCAAGCTAGAAGAGGATGGTCATCGACTTTTAATCTCCTAAAACAAAATAACTTTCAACCCAGGATCCTGTATCCAGCTAAACTGAGTTTCATTTATAATGGAGAAATTGAATACTTTAATGACATTCACATGTTGAAGAAATTTGCAGAAACTAAACCACCTAACCAGGATATTCTCAGACCTATCCTCCATAAAGACCAGTGTAATCCTCCACCAAAAAAGTAACCCACCCAGAAAATTTTGATCAAATTCCAACTTCCACAGTCACAAAAGGATTAAAAATGTCCACCGGACTCTTGAAAGGCTTATCAATATTCTCAATTAATGTGAATGGTTTAAATTGTTCTCTAAAGAGACACAGGTTGGCTTCCTGGATACAAAAACTCAAGCCAGATATCTGCTACATACAAGAATCACATCTTACATTAAAAGACAAATATAGACTCAAGGTGAAGGGATGGTCATCTATACTCCAGGCAAAGGGAAAGCAGAAAAAAGCATACATTGCAATCCTATTCGCAGACGCAATAACCTTTAAACCAACCAAAACAAGAAAGGATAAGGATAGACACTTCATATTTGTTAAAGGTAATACTCAATATGATGAGATTTCAATTATTAAAATTTATGCACCCCACCAGAATGCACCTCAATTTATAAGAGAAATTCTAACAGACATGAGCATCTTGATTTCCTCAAGTTCCATAGTAGTTGGACATTTTAAAACCCCTTTAGCAGTGCTGGATAGATCCTCCAAAAAGAAGCTAAGCAAAGAAATTTTACATTTAAACTTAACCATTCAACTTCTGGACTTAACAGATATATAGAACATTTCATCCCAATAAAACTGAATACACATTCTTCTCATCAGCCCATGGAACATACTCCAAAATCAACCAAATCCTAGGCTACAAATCTAACCTCAGTGAATTTTAAAAAATAGAAATTATTCCCTGCATATTCTCAGACCATCATGGAAGAAAACTTGAACTCAATAAGAACAGGAACCTGCATACCCATACAAAAACATGGAAGCTAAACAACTTTATGCTGAAGGATAGATGGGTTATAGACGAGATTAAGAAGGAAATCACCAAATTTTTGGAAGAAAACAACAATGAAGACATGAATTATCAGAACCTCTAGGAGACTACTAAGGCAGTCCTAAGAAGGAAATTTATACCACGGCAAGCCTTCCTCAAGAAAACAGAAAGAGAGGAAGTTAATAACTTAATGGGACATCTCAAGCAACTGGAGAAGGAAGAACACTCCAACCCCAAACCCAGCAGAAGAAAAGAAATAACCAAAATCAGAGCAGAATTAAATGAAATTGAAAACAAAAGAATTATACAACAGATCAAAAAATCAAAAAAGTTGGTTTTTTGAAAAGATCAAAAAAATAGATAAACCTTCGGCCAACCGAACCAGGCAAAAAAGAGTAAAACCCCTAATTTCATCAATCAGAAATGGTAATGATGAAATAACAACAGACCCCTCAGAAATTCAATAACTCTTTAAGGAATACTACAAGAAACTCTACTCTCAGGAATATGAAAATCTGAAAGAAACGGACCAATACTTGGAAGTATGCCACCTACCAAGACTTAGCCAGAACGAAGTGGAAATGTTGAACAGGCCTATATCAAGTTCTGAAATAGCATCAACTATACAAAATCTCCCTAAAAAGAAAAGCCCAGGACCAGATGGCTTTACGTCAGAATTCTACCAAACCTTTAAAGTAGAACTAGTACCTATACTACTAAACCTCTTCCAAAATATAGAAAAAGAAGGAATATATTCCAACACATTCTACAAAGCAAACATCACCTTGATTCCCAAACCGAGGAAAGACCCAACAAGAAAATAAAATTATAGACCAATATCACTAATGAATACTGATGCAAAAATACTCAATAAGATCCTAACGAAAAGAATTCAACAACACATCAAAAAATTATACACCATGATCAAGTGGGATTTATTCCAGAGTCTTAAGACTGGTTCAATATACGTAAATCTATAAATGTAATTCAGAACATAAACAAACTAAAAAATAAAGACCATATGAGTCTCTCAATTGACACAGAAAAAGCTTTTGATAATATCCAGCATCCTTTCATGATCCGAACACTTAAGAAAATTGGTATAGAAGGGACATTTCTTAAACTAATAGAGGCCATCTACAGCAAACCCACAACCAATATCGTACTGAAAGGAATTAAATTGAAATCATTTCCACTTAGATCAGGAACCAGGCAAGGTTGCCCATTGTCTCCATTGCTCTTTAACATTGTAATGGAAGTTTTAGCCGTTGCAATTAGGGAAGAAAAGGCAATCAAGGGTATCCACATAGGGTCAGAAGAGATCAAACTTTCACTCTTCGCAGATGATATGATCGTGTATCTGGAAAACACTAGGGATTCTACCACAAAACTTTTAGAAGTGATCAAGGAATACAGCAATGTCTCAGGCTACAAAATCAACACCCATAAATCTGTAGCCTTATATATACCAACAATAGCCAAGCTGAAAAAACAGTCAAGGACTCTATTCCTTTCACAGTAGTGCCAAAGAAGATGAAATATTTGGGAGTTTACCTAACAAAGGACGTGAAAGCTCTCTACAAAGAGAACTATGAAACTTTAAGAAAAGAAATAGCTGAAGATGTTAACAAATGGAAAAACACACCATGCTCATGGCTGGGAAGAATCAACATTGTTAAAATGTCTATACTACCCAAAGCAATATATAATTTTAATGCAATTCCTATTAAAACTCCATTGTCATATTTTAAAGATCTTGAAAAAATAATGCTTCGTTTTATAGGGAATCAGAAAAAAACCTCAAATAGCCAAAACATTACTCAGAAATAAGAACAAAGCAGGAGGAATCACGCTACCAGACCTGAGACTGTACTATAAATTGATAGTGATCAAAACAGCATGGTACTGGCACAAAAACAGAGAAGTAGATGTCTGGAAAGGAATAGAGAACCAAGAGATGGATCCAGCTACTTACCGTTATTTGATCTTTGACAAGCCAATTAAAAACATTCAGTGGGGAAAAGATTCCCTATTTAACAAATGGTGCTGGGTGAACTGGCTGGCAATCTGTAAAAGACTGAATCTGGACCCACACCTTTCACCATTAACTAAGATAGACTCTCACTAGATAAAAGATTTAAACTTAAGACATGAAACTATAAAAATACTTGAAGAAAGTGCAGGGAAAACTCTTGAAGGAATCAGCCTGGGTGAATATTTTATCAGGAGGACTCCCCAGGCAATTGAAGCAGTATCAAAAATACATTACTGGGACCTGATCAAACTAAAAAGCTTCTGCGAAGCCAAGAACATAGTAAGTAAAGCAAGCAGACAGCCCTCAGAATGGGAGAAAATATTTGCAGGTTATACCTCCAATAAAGGTTTAATAACCAGAATCCACAGAGAACTCAAACGTATTAGCAAGAAAGGAACAAGTGATCCCATCTCAGGGTGGGCAAGGGACTTGAAGAGAAACTTCTCTAAAGAAGACAGATGCACGATCTACAAACACATGAAAAAAAGCTCATCATCCTTAATCATCAGAGAAATGCAAATCAAAACTACTTTGAGATATCACCTAACCCCAGTAAGAGTAGCCCACATAACAAAATCCCAAAACCGGAGATGTTGGCATGGATGGGGAGGAAAGGGCACACTTCTACACTGCTGGTGGGAATGCCCACTAATATGTTCCTTCTGGAAGGATGTTTGGAGAATACTTAGGGACCTAAATAGAGACCTGCCATTCGAACCTATAATTTCTTTAGTAGGTTTATATCCAGAAGACCAAAAATCACAATATAAGAAAGACATCTGTACCAGAATGTTTATTGCAGCCCAATTCACAAATGCTAACTCATGGAAGAAGCCCAAATGCCCATCAACCCACGAATGGAGTAGCAAATTGTGGTATATGTATACCATGGAATATTATGCAGCCTTAAAGAAAGATGGAGACTTTACCTCTTTCATGTTTACATGGATGGAGCTGGAACATATTCTTCTTAGCAAACTAAGAAGAATGGAAGAAAAAGTATCCAATGTACTCAGCCCTACTATGAAGCTAATTTATAGCTTTCACATGAAGGCTATAACCCAACTATAGCACAAGAATATGGGGAAAGGGCCAAGGAAGGGGAAGGGATGGGGGAGGTTACAGTGGAGGGAGGGTAATGGGCGGGGCCACACCTACGGTGCATCTTAGAATGGGTACAGGCAAAACTTACTAAATGCAGAATACAAATGTCTACATACAATAACTAAGAAAATGCCATGAAGGCTACGTTGAACAGTGTGATGAGAATATTTCAGATTGTATATGAAACCAGCACATCGTACCCCTTGATTGCACGAATGTACACAGCTATGATTTAACAATAAATAAATAAAGTGATTGAAATAGTGGGGGGGGGGGAAACACATAAAGGCGAGATCCAGACAATTTCATTTCCCCTCATTAACAAGGAGAAAGTGCATTTGGGCTCTCTCTGAGGTGATCCGTATTTAGAGGAAAGTGTTTCACTTGCCATTTGCTGGGTCCCGTAATTTGTATTTACATATAGTCCTGTGCTGCTTGCTACAATTACTTCATTGCAAATCTGTAGTGGCTCCATCTTTCAAGAGCTTGACTCTCCTTCTGCTCTGAAAGGTAAATTCATCTGGATATGGTCTGCTCTCCACCTAGGGTGTGTAACAATCCACTCTTCCCTCCTCACAAAGACGCCAGCCCCACCAGGCCGCTCCCCTCCCTGCCCTCCCTCACTGCAGCTGTGACCCTGACTTCTGGTGCACTGAACACTCAGAGATGCCTTCAGATGTCTCCTGGATTGGGCAGCTCCCCAGTCGCCCCACCAGAGTCTTGAACAAATGAGGAGACAGAGGACCAAGGCAGAGGAAGAGCAAAGTTCTGCCTTGTCCCTGCTGAAGAATGTGGCTCAGTGCCCAATGACAGGGGCTTCCTGATCTCACACCCCTGACATAGGTGACTCCCACCAGACCCCTGGACAACACCAGGCTCCTCCCCCTGCCCCGAAAGCAGGCCTTGAACTATTATTATTTATTTTTTATGACGATTATTTTAATATCCTCATTACTCTCCATCAATAACCAGCCCAGAGCCTGCAAATCTTATCAGGAATTACATTTGGCACAAACTGGGGGTGGGGGGGCCTCTCAATAAGAAGAGATCCCTCCACGGGGCATAACAAACATTTTGGCATAGGAAGAAAAGAAGATTTAAAATCGAAATGGAGAAGGTGGAGCCAGTCTCCATCCTAGACTCCTAGTGCCCCCAGGTGGGGAAATCGTTGCTGGAATCCATCTGCCTGCAGTGCACAACCAACTCGCGGGCACCAAGCAGGGGCTCAGCTCCCCGTTAAGAGGAGTCTATCTGCTCAAAAAAGAAACCTGCTCTTGTCTTAGGCATCTTGGGAGAAACCCTCCAGTATCCCTTTTCCACCTCTAAACTCTTCTTCTAAACTGGCACAAAGTGAGAGGTGAGGAGGGCCCCCTGCCGGGCTGCACCGTGGTGCCCTGGGCAGCAGCAAGTTCACGGCCCCCAGAGGCCCAGGAGGGTCAGAAACGCTGGGGCCTGAGGAGACTGTGCCAGGACCCAGGACCCAACGACAGCCACAGCAGCCAGGGTCACTTTTAGCAGGCAACATGTGACTCACTCAAAGGCAGACAGTGACCTCTGAAATCCATGACAGCTTGGGCAGTGATGCATTCTCCCAAGAAGCAGTCAGCATTTGGACAGTTCCTGAAAGTTCTGGCTGACTTGAAGCAAACTTGTTTATTATCGTAAATCCCTGGAATCCGCCGGGGAAGATACGATGCTGCACTTGCTCGTTATGTTCACAACGAGACAAAGCACAAATTCAGGCTACAAAGGAACTTGGTGTTTGAAAAGTTCGAAAGAAGTGACAGTTTATTAAAAAATATAGGCTGTGCTGGGGAAGAAGTAATATCGGATTTTATGATTATTTCACACTGGGAATTGTTACATAGTTGCAGGCCTGTTTATTACATAACTACAGATTGCAATAATACATTTTGTAGCTTGTAAAGTTCTGAACAAGCAATTTTTACATAGCTATGTTTAGTAGGTTTTTTTAGAAAGGGGGGAAATCTCATGTTAAGAAAGAAAATAAGCCTTTGGAAAAATAAAAACGGCAATGTTTTTTACATAATTTCCTTACAGTTTGACAGAGTCTGTTTTAACAGTGTCCGCACTGACACTCATCTGTATCAAATGGTTTTGCGATTAGGTCACTGGGTCATTGGCAGGAATTGTTCCTTCATGGAGTTTTATAAAGCCACCAGGTAGATGGTCAATTCCGGTAGCTCTCTTGGGATTGTGGAACTGCGGACTTCTTTTTTATGAATACACAAAATTTCTTAAGTATCTCCTGTGGTTGGACACGTGGGTTGGCACTGGGCATATGATTCTGGGTAAAACACCACTTCGAGCTCTGTCCTTGCCGGACTTACAAATAAGGGAGAAACAAACATCAGAAATATAAGTTGTACACTGAAAACACTTACCACAGACAGCATGTCTAGAAAGGGAAGCACCTGCACCGTTAGGGCCCTGAAGAGGCTGTCAAAAAAAAAGCAGCCAACCTGCTCCCAGCTCTGGTTGGAACCCACGCTTATCGGTGGAGTGTATAAGTCCCCACGTACGAAACAGCACTTCCATAAATAATGATGCCTTAGTACAAAATGGCATCCAAAACAGCTAATCCTATCAGGCGACCCCAAACCTCGTTAGCACCATTCACAGCATTGGTAGGGGACACAAATCATAATAAATCTTCCATCAGAGCCACAGGCTCTTATCCTAAAGCACCTGTCAGCCTCCTAATACACCTACAGTGCAGCCCCTTCCAGGAAGCCCTTTCACGGCAAATTAAAATAAATTACTTCCCTTGGTTTCAGCAGAGGATGAGACGCAAACAAGATTGTATCAGTGCCGTTCACCCTGGGTTTTAATAACGTCAGCCTAAGTGTTAGAACGCCTGTTTTAAGACACAGTCACTCAGACCAAAAGATGACGTGCACGTTACTTTCCAGGAGCCCCTTTGTCCAGTGTGTTTCCCTTGGGAAGAGTGAATGCCTGGCTGACCCAGGCAGGCTGGTGGGTGGGCACTGGAAGGATAAAGAGGCACATTTCAGGGCCAGGTTTGAGCTGCCACAAACCCCACTGTACTGATCTCTAGGAGCTGGAAGTCCACAGGCTTCTAATCCACTTCCAAGCCCTGTGAGATGAACTCACCTGAGGCTGATGTGCAGTGGCTCAGAGGGCAGGGATGCAGTCCCAGGGCCACCTAGGAAAAATGAGGCCAAGAGCCATCAGGAAAATCCAAGGGAGTGGCCAGCCTACCTTGCTTCTCTGCCTGCGTCCTGGAAAGACTCAGGGCCACGTGCTTAGGAAGCTCTATGGCTGACCGACCACCATACCCACATCACCTTCCCCTCAAAACAAATATGGCTCTAAACTAGAGGCAAAAGGATGACTCCACAGAGATTTGTGACAAGTCACCCCCAAACCAGGCTGAAAGGCAGTCGGACCCTGTTATTCCAGGAACTAAGGGAAACCACACATCTCAAGATATGACTCAGCCCCAAAAGAAATTCCGAGGGTGACAGCATGCCACCATTGAGAAGTGTGACAGCCGGTGAGGCCCAGAGCTCCTCCTCTATGTGGAACTGTGCCCCCCACAAAAGATATGTTGATGTCCTAGTGCCCAATACCTGTGGGTGTAACCTCATTTGGAGACATCCTTTGCAGATACAGTCAAGTCACAATGAGGCCATGCTGGGTTACGAAGGGTGCTGAAGCCACTGACTGGTGTCCTGATATAGCGTAAGCAGAGAGAGATTTGGAGACACAGTCACACAGGGGAGAAGAGAAGGCAAGAAGGAGGGCAGAGGTCAGAGTGATGCCTCCACAAGCCAACAGATGCCAGGATTGCCAGCAGCCCCCCCAAACCAGGCAGAGCAAGGAAGCTTCTTCCCTAGACCTCCAGAGCAGTGGTTCTCAACCTTCCTAATGCCGCGGCCCTTTAATACAGTTCCCATGGGTCGTGACCCACAGGATGAGAACAGCTGCTCCAGAGGCAGCACGGCCCTGCTGACACCTTGGTCTCAGACCTCCGGCCTCTAGTACTGTGACAGAATAAAATTCCGTTGTTTAATATCACTTAGTTTGTTGTTATTTGTGACAACGGCCACAAAAACCTCATGCCTCCTCCAAGCTGGGGCATCACGTTTTGTTGCAAAGCATGTGTGCATATTTACACCATTTCCAAACACACAAGCAGGGGAATGAAAACGACCACGGACCATGACAACTGAAACCCCAGCTGCAGTGCAAAGGTGGGGAGAGAGGAGAAGGGCCAGGAAGACGAGCTTACCTTTCCAAATGCCCGTGACTGTATATTTTGATTTGGAACTGTGTAAATATTTTCCATAAGATATAAACATATAAAAACATTAAAAAATAAAAATGGCCATCCCTAAAAATCAAAAACAAACTGAAACAAAAAACGTAACAGCACATCGAGTTGGTGACACAACCACACAGAAAATAATTACTGAGAACAAATCTAAAAGAGCATTTTAACTGTTGAGCTCAGGACCATACGATAAGGCCAGTGGGCAGAGGGGATCTTCCACTGCACTCGATTGTCTTATTTTTAGCAGTAACGCCCGTATTCCTGGCCTGCTTTTCACTTCCCTCCCTGCAGGAGGATCTGATATTGCTGCCTCCTTGACCAAAGCCTTGGCCTCCTGATCTGCAGGCTCCTTTCTGCAGGAAGATTCGAAGTCCCTGCCCTGCTGAGCTCAGGGTGGGCCATGGGACTGGATGTGGCAAAAACAATGTGGGTGGAAGTGAGGTTGCAGGAAGTGGAGAAGCCAGAATCTACTCTACCAAGTCTGTTCCCTCTGCCAGGACAATCACCCAGGCTCCAGAAACGGTCCTTCCCAGCCTGGGCCTCCGCACCAAGCCCGGGAGGAGCAGGGTCACAGCTGACCCACACTGGACACAGGGCAGGAGCACAAGACGCACACTGTCGCTGCATATCAGTGGCAGGTGAGGCTGTTGGTTCGCACGGCTTGTCTCTACAAATGCTGCCTGGGTGAATAATGAGGAGCACAGCTGTTAAATATTTACATAATGAGCAATGTGGTACTTGTGTTCTTAGGAACCAGGATCTTTGGTGCAAAAGAGAAACAAATATAAAATCAGATTAATTGAGTGTAATACCTTGTAATCTTTTATTTGAGTTGTTATCAGTACAAGCTCATAATATTTTTCTTTTTTTAAAGTATGTGTTTCCTACCTGTGTTTGTTGAAAAGGCCTAAAACCAATGACACTCCAAGAGCAATGCGCTCCCCTTGGTTCAGGTGAGGATCTAAACGCCGTTTCTCCCCAGAGAGACCCAAGGCCTGTGGAAAGTGGCTCCTTCCAGGTCTGGGGCAAGAAATGCTCAAGGTGAGTTTGAGAACATGTTATTGGCCCAGACACCACACACACACACACAGACACACACACACACACACACACAGAGGCAGTCAAAGGCCACCGTGCTGTCACCTACAGGAGATGGAGCCAGGCAGGCAGGACCCGCACTAGACAGAGAGGAGAGACACGCACAGTAGGAGGGTTAATGTTGATGCAATGTGGCATCGTGGACTGGATCCCACAGGAAAGGGCAGCAGTGGGCAAACCAGGGAAATTCACATCAAGCCCAGAACTGAGTTACTGATCACGTGACAGGACTGGTTTCTTGGGTTTAACCTCTGCACCGTGATAATGTAGACACTGACGCTGGAGGGGCTGGGATTGGTACACACAGACTGCACTGTCCTGGCAACTTTTCTGCAAACTTAAAATTATTCCAATAACAAGTGTGTTTTAAAACCTATAAATGACCTTGATGGATTAAACTGCAAGAAATATATGTAAATTCATGGGCTCATAATGATACTGAAAAAAACTCATTGACCACCTCCCAAGATTGCTGGGGTTTCAACTCAGTCTGAGTATTGATAAATAAAGGGAAGGAATAAAGATCTTCTCTGCCTTTCTTGGCAGGACTGTATTTCAGGTGAGTCAGATAGTTAATGAGGGCAAGATTGTCTTCACCGGCAGTTCACAGTTAGTAAATGCAAAAGGAAGGATAGAATTTAAAAATTATCACGTTGTTGTGCTATGACCATTACAGGGGGGAGGAGGGTATTATATTATTTAGAAAAATCACATATGTAATGATTCT
The DNA here is from genome assembly GCF_027406575.1 of Nycticebus coucang. Classification (NCBI taxonomy): domain Eukaryota; kingdom Metazoa; phylum Chordata; class Mammalia; order Primates; family Lorisidae; genus Nycticebus; species Nycticebus coucang. The sequence goes on along the minus strand of NC_069782.1, from coordinate 158,195,596 downwards.
TTGATCAACAATCCCATCTTCAGAAATCTACCCTGGTTCATGTTAGACCCATGCACCAGACTATTTAACAGGAAAAGACTGGGTTTAACTGAAATGTCCATTAATGGGGGACTGTGGATGAAACAATGGTACATCCACAAAACAGAGGCTCACGCAGCTATAAAAAAGAATGAAAAGTTTCTGTATGTCGTTACATGGAGTGATCTCCAGGGTATTATTCAATGGGAAAAATCAAGATGAACAAAAATACATATCATATGTTCTTTTAAGAAAGAAGTAAGCATTTTAAAAGCAGATGCATATTTGAATATATAAAAGTAAAGTGACAAAAGAATAGACCCTCCTGCCCCAGGCACCTAAAGTGCTAGGATTACAGGCATGAGCCACCATTGCAGGCATGAGCCACCACATTGCTCGGCCTCGGGTAGTCATTTATACTAACACAGAAGGACTAATACAGACTTTTTCAGAAAATAGAAGAGGAAGAAGCACATGTGATGAGGGCAGCATTGCTTTGTTAGAAAAACAAGACTAAGACGTTACAAAAATATATTTGAAAGACTATAATTCAATATGCTTATGTATATACACTTAAAAATCCTTAACAAATGAAATACCATGGTACATAAAAAGGCTGATAAATAATGATCAAGTGGAATTTAAGCCAGGAATGTAAGGTTAATTTAGCATTTAAAAATCAAATAATGCAATACTCCATTAAAGACAAAATATGTAGAACCCCAATAGAGGCAGAAAAAATTATTTGACAAAATTTAACATCTATTCATGATAAATAAAATCTCTCAGGAAGTTAGAAATTTAGACTTCCTCACCCTAAGAGAGGAAATATATAAAAACCCACAGCTAACATCGTCCCTAATGATGGAAGACTGATTGTAAGATCAGAAACAAGGCGAAAGTGTCTCTTCTCAATTTCAATATTATACTGAAGTCCTAGGCAGTGAAAAGGGCAAGAAAAATTAATAAAAGGCATACAGATTAAAGGAAGAAATAAAACTATATTCGCTGACAGTGTGATTGTCTACATAGAAATTCCTAAAGTCTACAAAAACTAGTAGAGGTAACAGTGAGTCTATGAAGCCCTCAAGATATTAATACAAGGTCAATATACAATTATATTTCAATTAGCGAACTATCAAGAAACAGTTTAAAACATTGAAGGCTAAAATAAAATACCACTTACGGTAGCACCCAAAAAGAAAACCAATGAAATATTTAGAGAACAAAATATATTCACAATCTGTACATTGCAAAAACATAAAACATGGCTGAGAGAAATTTAAAAGGACTTCCGTGGGGAGATGAACCATATTCACGGATCAGAAGGCTCCTCCCACTGATCTACAGAGTCACCAAAAAACCCACCAAAATCCCAGTATGCTGTTCTAGTAGCAACTGACAAGCTGATTCTGCAATTTATGTGGGAATGGAAAGGATCAAAAATAGCCAATGCATGAAAAAGGATTATTTAGGATTCACATTTTATGTTTTCGATAGTTGCCATAGAACTTCAACAACCAAGAAAGTGTGGTACTTAGCAAAAAAGTAAACATATAAATACATAGAAGAGTAGGAAACACAGAAATAGGCCCACACATAATAGACTATTGATTTTCAACAAAAAGAACATCCTTTCAAAAGATGCCGGAACAAGTGCACATCCACATGCAAAATCTCAAAAGGGGAAAGCGGAGCCCCCACTCTCCCTCATACCATATACAAGAACAAACTTGAAATCAATCCCAGACCTAAATGCACGAACTATAACAAAACCATGAAACTGCTGGAAGAACACAGGAGAAATCCTCGTGACCTGAATTAGGTGAAGGTTTTTTAGATAAAACACAAACAGCAACAACATAGAGGAATCTCAAAGGCAACACGCAAGTAAAAGAAACAAAACACAGAGGAACAAATAATAATCACCCCACTTGAGTCAAACTCTGAGAACAACAAGTCCAAACTGCAGTAAGAGGATCGCTGGGGGTGGAATTTATCAGAGTAAAAGAAACAGTTGCCCAGGTGTCTAAAAGCACCAAAACTCATCACGATGTACACGTCAGATGCGTGGGTGTTGGTCTATGTAAACCGTACTTCAATGTAGTTGATCTTTTGAAATTAAATATAAAGAATCGCTACGCCAGGCTTTAGGACTGATCCCATCAAACTGAATCCCAGGGCGGATTTGGAGTTCTCAGTCTGGTTTCTGTGTGCGGTGGAAGGGCTGGTTTCTGAACTGCCGGTTTTATCTATTTATTTGATCTGAACACAAACCTTTGTCCACTTGGTGGCCTGCTGCCAGTGAATAGAGTAATGGTGATGAAATAATCATAGCTTTTACCCACAGGAACATCGGAAGTGATTTCTCTTCAGATTTAAACCGTGTTTGTTAACAAAATTCTATTAATTCAGGACATAATTGTGGCTGTGCTAAAAGCCCTTTCCGGGGAAGGTGGGAGCAGCAGCCTCCCTGGGAGGACCTCACTGCATGCCTGGGTGGGACAGAGTGGCTCTCTGAGAGCCTTTGCTGGGTCCTCTCTGTGCTCAGAGGGCCTGTGTGCACAGCGTCAGGTTCACAGCCATGCACGGGCTCCTGGTCTGAGCCCAGGTGGACACACCACACCATCCCCACAGCAACCAGCCCTGCTAAGGCCAGGACACCTTGTCCTGAGTTGCAGAAGTCCTGAGGAGTCTTCCGGGGTCAGACCAGGTCCCCTGAGTCCTAGTGGGGTTTTCTGCACTCTCTCCCTGCCAGGGCAGGTGTCTTCATCACATCACCTTCTTCGCCTGGAACCCACCCCACCCACACACGCAGTCTTTGCAGGGGACCCTCCATTGTGCACTTCAAAGCTCTCCAAGAGCTCTCATCAATTACCTTAAATGTAAACCAGTTCATAGCCAACGCAGCGCCGTGCCCCAGCACACACGCTTCAGCCTCACAGTGAAGCCCCCCAGCCTCACCCTCATAGCCCTGTCTTCACACCTGCAGCCAGATCTCAATAACCTGAGCCCATCTGCCTCCCTCCCACATGCACACAAATCAGGGTCACGACTTGCATTTTGTGAGCAAAATCCCCGCTGTCTCTTTTCTGTTTCATGCTATAAATCAAACTTAATCCTGGGGGACTTTTCCTTGAGGCTGGTGATATTTACCTTTTAAAACAGAGTTTTCCTTCACTCCCCACCACAGATAAGTGGATAGTCTCAGATACTCAAAGGGATCTCAGAGGAACAAGAATATTAACAGAGCAAATAATACCACTTCAATCAAACCTGGGCGCTCACCCCTACGGCCCATCCCCATCACAGCTGAGTACCTGCTGCTTATCAGAAGGAAGACCCTGGAAATATGATGTATGCAAAGGCCCGTGGCCACTGTGGAGGGTCCCTAAGGCAGAATTCACAAAATTCCAGAATCTCCCAGGTGACAAAACCTAGAGACATGGTCATGTTCCATCACCCTTCTCAAACTTGAAGGGATACAGCCTTGTCTCTGCCATGGAGGCTCACTGCACCTGAGGCAGCGTCAGCAGCGTCGGTCCAAACAGCCTGGTGGAAAGTGTTTCCTTATTTCACGAAGTAATGACCTCCCAGTGGCCTCCCAGCCTCAGCTCTGAATTGGGGCTTTTGGCCTCAGACACAGCTAATCAACATGCAGGGACGGGCCAAGAGGTGCCTTTGGTCAGAACCTTGGTGTGACTCACAGTGTCCAAGAGTGAAGGGCCCAGGACACAGCTCTGGCCAGTGTCAAGGCCTGGGCACCTGCCAGGCCAAGGGAGGAAGAATTCGTGCCCAGTGGCCTGTGCCCCCTGGCGTCACTCCTGTGATTCTGTTACAATACACGGAAAGTGGACTTTGCAGATATAATTATAGTTACTAATCAGATGATCTTATAATAGCAAGATTGTCCTGGATAGTCTGGGTCAACTCAATCCCAGGAGCCTTTAAAAGCAGAAGAGGAAAAGAGAAGAGAGATCTGAAGAGACTCACAGTGCAAGTAGGATTTGGCCTGTCCTGGCAGGCTTGGAAGGAAGAAGGAGAAAATAGGTGACCTTGAACCCCAGGTGAACTACAGCCCCAGCTGACACCATGATTTCAGCCTGGTGAGGCCCTGGGCCAAGACTTTAGCTTTGCCACACTGGACTTCTGAGCTAGAGACACTGTGAGGTGACAGATGTGTGCTGCCGTGGTCATTCACCGTAGCTGCCGCAGGAAACGGCAATGAGCTGTTTCCAACAATTCCACCTGCTGGGTCCAGCCAGGGGCGAGGACCCCATGCAGGAGCTGGAGGTGGTAGACAGTGAACAGTCCCAGCCCCTGGGGAAGGTGGTGGCACTGGCCAGGCAGAGTTCCAGGGGCAACTCCCCCCTGGAGGTTTTGAGCTGGGCACAGACATAGGAGGGGCCCCGCATGGTGGTAAAGCCTCCTGCCAGGATGTGGCAGTGGCAATTCCCTGGAACTTCTCCATGGCCCCACCAGGAACAGAGACACCAGGACGAGGGCAGCAGAACTCCATGCAGATGGTCCTGTCGGCCAGGGCTGGGCAGGGCAGGGCGGGGCCGACTGCAGAAGCCGGCAGAGGGCATGGGATGTCTCATCTGGCTCCCAACTGCTTCTCACCTGCAGGCCTGGCAGCTCCATGTGAGATGTTGCACAAGCAGGCGTCTAACTACACGTCAGGTGCAGTCCAGCCAGCAGGGCCAGAGGAGAGCCGGGGGTGGCCCCTCTGTGGCCGGGTCACCGAGTGACCTACCTGGACTAGACTTGGAAAGTGCAAAAAGCCGAGGAAGGCGGAGAGACTGCATAGGACACAGAGGCCAGCTGCCCTGCTCCCTGGCTGGGCCCAGGACCCCCCACCCCTCCTCAGGGCTCCTCTCCCAGGGCCCACTCTCTCTCAGTTCAGGCTGTTTTAGAAAATCTTGAAAATACAAATAAACCCCAGCACCACAATTGCCTGCAATCCTATCACCCGGAAATAGCCACAATTCCTATTTCGATGTAGACAGGTTCAGAATTTCATCCCACATACCTATCTGAACTTTTACATTGCACAGCGTGAGCCATGGTGATGTAATGTTATTTTTCTACTTAACATTTACTTATCTCGGCCCCTTTCCTTGCACTAAACATGCTTTCTTTCTCATTCAGATGCTGCTGGAGCTGCACCTGACAGGTCCTTGCTGGGGTCCAGGCCTCGTTCCCACGGGGAACTCATAGGGAAGGTGCCAGGTCTCTCCTCTGTGGACTCTCTGCCCTGCAGAAAGCCTCGCTCTGCAGAGACACACAAGCTCATCTACGAACTCTCATGAACAGCCTGGCCGTAGCCCCTGGGGACCTGCTGCCCCAACACTGGCCACAGCTGGGTGGATGGAGGCAGACACACCATCCAGAGAAGGGTACAGTCACTGCAGGCTGGGGTGTTGGGGTCCCCTCCTGAGTACTGGGTCACGTCCAGGTGTCACCAGAAACTACCCAAGGTTCTCCCGTCCTTCCTGAGTGAGCTTACTTGCATCTCTGCCCTTTTCAGGATGATTTTATGGGACATTTTACAGCTTGACCACTGCCGGGTATAGGCCAGGCGCAACCAGCCCTTGGAAATCACACATTTTTATATCATGCTTTCTTCAAATTTGATTTCTATTTGTCTAAAATGACCTACAATAAAATGAGAACATGCCCTGGGAAGTCCTGAGACAGTTCACCCTTATGGTATTTCAGGTGGCTACGATACCCATGGACCTTGTTACCTGAGCCAGGACCCTGTGCTCAAGGTGCCCATGAAAATTAAATGGCAGACAGATAGCATACCACACTCCGGAGCAACAGTGCAAAGTGCTGAAAGATGCATTTCCCCTGAATTGGTTCAGGTACTTCTTTCGGCTTCAAGGCCCAGAGGGGACAATAGTCTGCAAAGCCAAAGCCATGCTAGGCTGACAAAGGCTGGACAGTCCCCCGAGGGCCACATTTGTCTGCTGATTCCCCACAGTCCCCCAGGCTCATGCCTTCTGCATCAGCCTCTTCCTGGCTTTCTGGAGTCTGGGTCCTCTGTGTCATCACTTCTGGGACCTGTCCTCCCTGCTGGCCCCGCCTCAGCTTCTCACCCAGCTGACCCCCAGCCCACTCTGCCCAGACACAGAGGGGAGACCTGCCTACAGGGGCACTACAAAGATTGAAGGCAATAACAGGGGGACAGCGCTTGGCTTAGAAACCTGTGCATGAGACATACTCACTCATCTCCCTTTGCTACTGTCAGCGCTGCCAGCCAGCCAGGCTTCAACTGGGCCTCGGGGCAGCCTCCACTGGCTTCCCGCCTCTTCCCCTCCCCAGCAGCTGCCCTGACCTAAAGAAGCATCTATCCCACCGCCCTCTCCCACCCTGTGCCAGGCTCCATGCCCACTTCCGCCTCTCCCTACAGGGCTCTTGCCCTGCCAACACCAGCCTCAGCCTCCCACATTCTCACTGGGATCTCGGGAGTGAGGCTAAGAGCTCAGCTCTGTTCCCATCTCAGCAGAAACCTTCGAAAGTCACTCAACAAATCCAGTCACAGCCGTGGCGTTTATATGCACACACTATATTCTTGGAGAAATTTTACAACAAACCCAAGTCTCTGATGTCATGTTAATTTTAAAAGCACTTCTGTTTATATCACAGAAACACGCTGGCTCAGGGAAAGGTTCAGCTCTGACATGAGAAACGGGTCACACGTGACAGAAAAACATGGCTTCGAGCCACCAAGAAGACAAGACTGCACCATCACCAAGTAGGAGGAGGTTTGCTGACATCCAAATGCAGAACAGAGAAACAGAAAGTGCAAAAAGTAGTTTATGTGAAAAGCTAATTTATACCTATTGTATATTTATAAGGCCCCAAAATATGCCGGCTCCCACACGGAGTAAACACAGCCTCCTCCCGCACCCCGCTTGCGAAGGCCTCTGGCGTGCCCAGCTTGTGGACGCGCTTACCCTAAAAAAGATGCAGGTTTCTGTCAAATTTATATTTCAATCACTTCCACTTGAGGTTACATAAGCGTTAAAAGTGTGGCCTTGGTGTCCCCCTCTGTGGAGCCAGGGGCTGATGCCTCCTCCTCTCTTGTGCCTCATGGCAGAGCACCGTGCCGGCCAGTGGGCACAGACAGCTTCCTAACCCTGAACAAGCCGGTGAGGTGGGTTTGCCGGCCGCTATGGGGCCAGGTCAGTGGGCAGCAGAGCAAGGCCTGGCCGGCAGAGGGCCCTGCCATTGAGTCCCTAAGAAAAGGAGGCCAAGGCCAAGTACAGAGCTGGAGCTTTGTAGTTCCTGAGTAAGAGAGCCTGTGTCCCAGTAGAGAGAGCTGACTGCCCAGGCTGAGAGGAGGCAAGGCCCTGGGGGCTCCCAGGGGGACCTCCTGGCCAGAGCCACAGGGGCAGAGGGCCTCAGATGGGAACAGCCAACACTATGTGCTAGGCAGAGGGGTCAGCAGGGCCAGGCCCCCCAAGAGGCATCTCGAGCTGGACCCACGAGCAGGTCGGGAGCAGGAAAGATCCTTCCCCATCTCTAGGTCCTTATAAGACTCTAGGGGAAAGAGGAGGAGCCTCAGAAATACCCAGACACCCCCCACCCCATCTACGAACAGCAGGGAGATAAATGGCTTAACCAGATTTCACTCAGTTTAAAAAAATAAAGAAATGTGGCAAATCCTACATGTAAGAGGCCTAGAGAATTCTTAGTTGGCACATGTGTGGGGAGTACACAGAAAACTATGACTATTCATAGACTTTTCAAGCTGTCCCATCACTTCTGGAAATTTCCTCAGGACCCACTGTGGAAGGCGAGAAAGGCCAGACAGGCAGGGACCAGCACCCCGACACCTGCCCCTCCAGGACAAAGCAGTGCTGCTGGTCGCGGCTTTGTCTATTTATGCTTCCGAGCGAAGTTCCTCTCAGATCCTTCCACGGGAAGATCTGTGTGTAAATAAAATAAGTGACTGAGGAGAAAATCTCAATCAATGGAGATTTATTAAGCCAAAGCTGAGGACATTCCAGGAAAAACACAATCCCAGACAAAGCTGAGGCCGTTTTTCCAAAGGGGAATTTGGAGGTTTCAGCATTTAAGGACACACGCAAGAAAGAAAAAGGGGACGGTAGTGAGACAAAAGGGTTACATTCTTGCGAGACCAGGAAAATCTACATCTTACATGAGATAAGGCGAATGTTAGACGGGAAGGGAACTGAAGGAGAGGTTACGCAGAAGTCCCTGGTGGGTGAAGAACATTTGATTCTACCTTGTCTCCTGTCCTGCACCTGTGACATTAGTCATTATTAGTTTGGAATCCAACAGACTTTAGTTTTAGGAGCTGCACGTACCCTGCAGACTTAAAGGCACAGTTTGTACATCCTTATCTGTGGGCACTCAGTAAGGAATTTCGTTGTGTGAGGCCAGTTCTTCCCAGGGACCTGAGAAGGATTCTTTTTTGCATTAGAATTTGGAGGGGAGGCTGAGAATTCATTTTCTTTTGAGAAGTGGACAGCCATTCCTGCTAGAGCATCTGCATCCTGTGCATTGGCTGGAGGCAGGTATAGGGAAGCAAGGTCTGCCAAGGCCTAGAGGACATAGCTGGGGACAGACGGGTGTGCCCTGCCCCATGTGATCCCACCTATGATTCCTGCCTGGCTCTGGGAGCAGAAGGGGCTTCTGCAGGGTCTACAGGCTGCTTCAGGCCCAAGTGACCAATGTCCAGGCTGGGAGGGGGTCACCCTTGTGTCTGCACAGAGCATACTCTACATGTTTTTTGGGAACAGGAGCCCCCCACACACACATCCTAGGTGCAGGCAATAGCGTCCTCATAGAGGGACATACCAAGATGGTGTAACAGAAGTAAGGGACTAAAAGGGAGCAAAATGTGTTACAAGTTGTCTCTTTAAAGCCCTGCCCACTCTTTGCGGGCATTAAAACCTGCATCTCTACAGGGGGAAAGGGGATGATTAATCAGACAAATAAAACTTTGTTTCTTATGATATCATCCAACTGTGTGTATAGCAAACATCATTATATTTTAACATGCTGGGAACACTCGTCTCAAATGCATGTTAGTCGATAAAAATTCTCTTTTAAAGGAAAAAAAATAAAACCTGCATCTCTGCTCAAGGCCAGTAATTGGGGACAGGGGAGGGTTCTTTGTTCTCTGTACCACAGGCAATGGTTCAACTAGATTACCTGGGCAGAGGTCACCAGGCTGTCTAGGTCAGAGATGGGATCAGAGATAGGATCAGTGAGGACCATCAACTCCTGTTAAACCACAACAGCATGAAGCTGAAAACCATCCCTCCCCAAGCTCTGCACTTCTGCTTATAGTCGGCTGTTGGTACTTTAAGATGGGAGTCTGACAACCTCTTCATTTGCTGGCAAATTAATAAACTCCAACTCCTCAAGCCTTGTTCTTCATCAAGCCAAGAGGACAAGTGCGAAACTTTTGGTAACAGTGGCAATGGAAGGACACCCAACCCAAATGGACAGGGAGAGAGTGGCCAGAGCAGAAGGCCCAGAGGACCACACAGCGTGGGGATGGGTGGGTGTGGGAGGCTGGGGAAGAGCTAGGGGGCCTTACACAGGCAGGTAGGGCAGGCCGAGGGCTCTGGACAGCTGCTACCTCCCTGAGGGGCACAGGCACAGTTGCTCAGGCCCAGGTCCCTAGAGAGGGAGCTCTGCAGGGCAGGACACTGGGTCAAGGCTGCATGATGATCCTTCCTGGGTGCACTTCCCTGGCCCCACCCTTCCGCAGGGTCCAGCTGCCCTCTCCATAGTGCCCCCACCCTCCTGGGAAGGAGACGCACAAGGCCTCCCTGCCCCCATACCCCACCCCTCCCTCGCCTTGCAGAGTGAAGCCACTTGTCTTCCCCTATAAGCTGGGACTGGCAGTCTCCTTTCCTGGTAAGGGGATTCAGCAAGGTGGGGGTTGGAGGGCGTGGGCCTTCCATCTGCAGTGTCACCTCCAAAAGTTAACCTTGAAGTATCTTCTGTGGGGTTTTTAGGGAAGACACAGTAGGGGACGTTGAGCAGAGCACAGCATCCTGAGGCTCTCCCTGACCAGATGCCTTCACCCCCCTGGGGGAAGATGAGTCTCACCCAGCCCATCTGTCCCTGGGCAAGCTTGTCTGCTAAGCCTGAGCAGAGCCGCCCACACCTCAGACTGCCCAGCCAACCCTCTCATCCCTCACTCCCTGTTCTTCCTCTCCCTTGAGGAATGTAAGCATGCATTTTTAAAGAAGGCTCTGGAGGAGGTGATGGTCAAACCTAACACAGCATGTCCAGTGTGGAAGGTCAGGTTGACCCTGAGAAACAGGGGCTGAGGCCCCTCTGCCCACCTGTGTCGCCTTCCCAGACTCACTCTCTCCCCTTTCCACCTCCCACCCCACCTCTCTCTGGGTCTACTCCAACTCCTGCTCTCTCCCAGAAAGGCACCCAGTGACGGATTCCCATCAGCCAAGACCTTGGAAGTGCTATCTGGGCCTTCAAGCAGAAAGAATGAAATTTCCTCCTGAGTGGAACAATATTAGTTCAGCATCAAACAAACAGAAAATCACCATCAGCCTTTAAATGAGTGCTTTAATCTCAAGCCTGCCTTCCTGTCTGGGTCCAAATAAATAACAGGGTATTAATAGAAAGCAAAGCTATTTACCTTAAAGAATAGAATTTCAAATCCCACAAAATAGTTGCTGGTGTTTGAAGCTTTGATGAGAAAAGAGTAAGTTTATACCAAATTGTATTTTCAATATGTTAATTAAACCAATAAAGAGTAACTATGTTTGAGTTTCCTAATCTAATAATAAAAAAGATATGTTTGGCTGACTACTTAAAGTGCTTGATAGAATATTTTACATACTTTATTTGCATACGTAATAAATGCAAGATTGACATTTCAAGTTTTAGTAACTACTCAGAATTCCACGGATGAAGAGTTATATACAATTGCAAATGACACCCCCTGTAATTAACTTTTGTTGTTTAGAAAACCAAGGCTATAAAAGTCTATTTAATCAAACTCCCTTCTCTCTGCTTTTTAAAAAAAAAAAAAATTACACTCAGAAATCCATGCACTGAGGTTCTCATTTCAACTGTAGAGAGTCAGAGCCTTTGAGTAAGTTCCATAGGAGAATCACAGATTGAAAGACGACAATTAGCAAAACCGAATCATAAAAACATCAGAGACCATTAGGTTTGATTAACGAGCACTGTGTTTTACAAATCTGCGGTTTCTAAATTTGAGCAGAGGCTGGCTCCGTGGTGTGCCTGCCCGTGAGCTGATAGGGATACGAAGAGCACCAACCTTGCACAGCCTGCTGTGTTTCTCGTCTCCTGTGTCTTGGCCTAACTAAGCTTAGAAGCTCACACAATAAATTTTACTTGGTTCCCTGAAGCAGTAGAGAAAACAGTGGTTCTAGTTATCTATTGCTACATAATGAATACTCCACAGATTTAGGGTCTCACAAAAAAAGGTTTTCTTATAATCTCTCAGTCTGGCTGATGCCCCGGCTCAGCTGGGTGGTTCGTCCTGGTATCCGGCAGCACCAGGCAGGCACTCGCTCACTCACAGGTGCTCAGTGGGCACCGACAACCAAAACACCCACACACGGCCTCTCTGCTGCTCCGAGAGCCAGCTTCCTGAAAGAAGCAGGTAGAAGCTGTAACACTTTCTGCAACACAGGCTTGCAAATCACACAGCATCGCAGCAACCTCAAACTCTTGAGCTTAAGCAATTCTCTTGCCTCAGCCTCCCAAGTAGCTGGGACTACAGGCGCCCACTACAACGCCTGGCTATTTTTTGGTTGTAGTGTCATTGTTGTTTGGCAGGCCCAGGCTGGGTTCAAACTCGCCAGCTCTGGTGTATGTGGCTGGCGCCCCAGCCCCTGAGCAACAAACGCTGAGCCTGAAGATTCATTTTCACACAGAATCCATGCAACATTTACAGCAGCTTTACTCACAGTCACCAAAATTCAGTGGCCACCCAGATGTCCTTCTGCAGGTGCAGGGATAAAGTGTGGTGTGCCCCCCCCCGAGGTGCTGCTCAGGGTTAGAGATGGGAGCTCAGGGAAGCAGCCATACCCAAAGAGCTCTGCATTCCGGGTTCATTTCTGCAACTCCCAGAGGGGTGGGTGCAGGTCAGTGCCGCCAGGTGCCGGTGGAGGAGGGGTCACCACACAGCACCAGGGTGGTGGACACACGGCTCTATGTGGTTGTCAAAACCCACACACCGCACTTCACACAGAGTGGACTCTACTGTACACAAACCCTATGACATAAAGCAGGGTGGGGTGTGAAGTGACACATGCTGGAAGTCTTGCAAACAGGGGACACGGCCTCACTGTCCCCAGAGCTCTGGGAAATGGTGCTTTGGCTGGAAACAGCAAGGCTGACAACAAAAGCAACCACAAACCAGCTGTGCTCTGCTCGGCAAGGCTGTTCCTCAGGGAGCTGGCTGACAGGCCTGAAACTGCCCGACATGTTTACTGGGTGCAACAAACAAGAAAGGAACAGGCGGGCGGCAGCTAGGGGCCTTGCTGGCACTGCAGGGTGAGCAAGGGGAGGCTGGGGGAGTCGGGGCGTCCACGTGGACTCCTGTGTGCCTCGCTCCAGGCGCAGAGAGACATACAGCATGCCTAGAGCAATTATGCTCCAGAGCTGTGGCCTTGGTGTCTAGTCCATTCCCCAGTAACAGGATCTGAGACTGCTGGGAGAAATGGCTGGTTCCAGGGTCAGGATGGGGAAAACAAGTGAGCACAGAGCATGTGGCAGTGCCTGTCATGGAGGCAGGATGTGTCAGAGGACACAAGAGCCAACCTGAAAACTCATCCAACAGCCAAAGCCAGAACAATCTGAGAAGCAAAATAAGTAACATGGATTGAATCATAACCTAAAGCGTAACATAAATATGCATGTCTTCCTGGTGATATAAATAAGTGCATGTTGGAACGAATCAACAAACAAACGGGAAGACGAGATGAGTCTTCTTTACAGAGGAATTTTTAGTACTTTATGTAGCTACATCACCTGCCCACTCTGAGGGCTGCACTTGGTCACCTGCTTCCAAAGAATCGAGTGTGGACAGGGGCAGCAGAAGCAGCTTGCAGGATCCCTGCTCCTCCACCACTCAACAGGCAGCCACATCCCCGAGGCACCCTGGTGAAAGTGAAGGTCAAAATAAACAGCTTTGGCTGTGCTGGGAGCCTGGTCACCAGGGCTGCTTTTAACTCTGGCAAAGTGGATATTGTCGCCGTCAATGATCCCTTCACTGACCTCAACTGCATGGTCTACATGTTCCAGTGGGATTCCACCCATGGCAAATTCTATGGGCTGAGAACAGGAAGCTTGCCATCAATGGAAATCCCATAACAATCTTCTAGGAGCGAGATCCCACCAAAATCAACTGGGGTGAGACAGGTGCAGAGCATGTTGTGGGGTCCACTGGCATCTTCACCACCGTGAAAAAGACTAGAGGAGGTTCCAAAAGGGTCACATCTCTGCTCCCTCTGCTGATGCCCCCAGGTCTGTGATGGGTGTGAACCTGAAAGCACAATAACAGCCTCACCATGGTCAGCAACGCCTCCCGCCCCACCAACTGCTTACCTCCTTGGCCAAGGTCATCCATGACAACTTCAGCATTGTGGAGGGACTCATGACCACAGTCCATGCTGTCACTGCCACCCAGAAGACTGTGGATGGCTCCTCTGGGAAGATGTGGGGTGATGGTCATGGGGCTCTCCAGAACATCATTCCTGCCTCAAGTGGTACAGCCAAGGCTGTGGGCAAGGTCATCCCTGAGCTGAATGGGAAGCTCACTGACATGGCCTTCCATGTCCCCATTGCCAACATGTCGGTCATGGATCTGACCTGCTGTCTGGAGAAGCCTGCAAATGCGATGACATCAAGAAGGTGGTGAAGCAGGTGTCAGAGGCCCCTCCAGGGCATCCTGGGCTACACCAGGCACCAGGTCATCTCCTCCGACTTCAGCAGGGACACCTGCTCTTCCAGCTTTGATGCTGGGCTGGCATCACCCTCAACAACTACTTTGTTAAACTTATCGCCTGGTATGACATTGAATTTGACTCCATGTACAGGGTGGTGAACCTTATGGTAAGGTCCAAGGAGTAAGAATCCCAGACCGCCAGAGCAAGAGAGGAGGAGAAAGGCCCTCAGCTGCTGGGGCATCCCTGCCCACTCAGTCCCCCAACTCACTGAGAATCTCCCCTTGATACAGTTTCCACACCAGACTCCTAAAGAACGGGAGGGGCCCTGGGAGCCCCACCTTCTCACGGAACATCAATAAAGTTCCCTATACCGCCAAAAGAAAAAAAAATAGCTTTGCAGTAGAGAAACCTGGCAGACACACCTGGAACAAGTGTCAGGGTCAATGTCAACAGTGGTGCGACCTGTTGGAAGTACGAGCCCCCTGATGGGACGTAATGAGGACAGCCCACCTCTGCGGTCTTCTCCAAAAGCACAAAGCCATATAGAAGGAGATTCTATAAAATGCATGAGCAAAGCCCCTCAAAACTGTTAAAACGAGTCTGAGAAACTGTGACAGACTGCTGTGTCACCAAGCAGACATGACAACCAAATGCAATCTCCTACCCCGAATGGGGTCCTGGAAGAGAAAAACCACCAGTGGAAACAGGAACCAAGTCCAGAGCTGAGTTTGTGGTGATGCCATGCTAACGTCAGGGAAACTGGCTGAGGAGTGTACAGAGGCCGTGTGCCATCTCTGCAACTCTTCTGTACATATCAAATTACTCCAAAATAAAAAGTTTATTTAAAAAAAAAAAAAAAGCACAGAGGTCTTGGCCTGCTTGGGATGTCTTCCAAGGCTGGTTTGGTTGTAGGAACCGCTAGTCCCTTCCCTAACAACAATCACAAGCAGGGGGCCTGCCCACCCGGCCCTGCCAGCCCCAGCCCCCAGGTGTGCTGTGCTCTCCATCTGCTGAGCCTCACACAGGCCCCAGGGCTGCCGTCATTCAACAGAGCAAGCAGGCAGACTGGCTGTTTGGGTTTTTGTCTCAATTCAAGTGATTAAGTCAACTGGTTAAAAACAAATAGTAGTTTCTGACAGCACATTGGACCACCCGTTCTCCTGGATCTCTGTAACTGGATGGCCAGGATGTGGCTCCCCGGGAGACGGGGAAGGGTGAAGCGTCCTCTCGTGACTCCTCACCGTTGCCCACTTAGATCGTGGTGATTTTGCATCACATAGGAAATTAGACCCAGGGGACTGGTAGAATCCAGCAAGTTGGAGACAATTATGTAATTGGCACTCTAGTGTGTTTTTAAAAAGACATAAAATGTAAATTACCTGATTGCAAATTACTCTGTATTTATAAAATGCATGACTTTGAGTGAGTCACTCTCTCAGTCGTGAAGTAAGGACCTCGATGTGTCTGCAGCAGCCCCCCTGACTCACAGACAGATTGCTTGGGCTTGCTGAGAATGACCAGGGATTGTCCCCTGTGGGTGAGGAAATTCCAAGAGGTCACTGTGTTCATAACCCCCTTGTCCTAAATACGATGTGAGCCACCTACGACTCGGGCCTTTCAGAGGACAAAAGTCCACACCAACATTTTCAGGCGTCTGTGCTGGCTCCTCTGCTCCTGCCATTTTATATACTTTCAGCCAGAGACCAGCTGAGTGTCAGGCCAGGGAAACAGAGGAGGGGAAGCCGCAGGGGAGGGGAAGCCGCAGGGGACGCTGCCAGAAAACAGCAGCAAAGCAGGAGCAGTGGGGAGACCACCCCCTAAACTCTCCTGCTTGTCTAGCTACACGCCCCCCTCGCCCACCCCCTAAACCCAGCCAAAAAGGGGCGGGAGCCCAGGACATACCGCCCACAGCACCTGGTCCACCTGTGCACCAGGAAGGGCAGAGCCAGGAGCAGGGGCTGGGCAGGGCCCAGGGAGCCAGGGGCAGGTGCTCTGTGTGGGGCGTAAGGAACTGGGTGGGAAGGGCACCTCTGGATCTACAGACTCACCAGTGCAGGATGCCCACCCCACAGGTGAGGGCTGGACCGTATGCACCAGGGACGTAGCAGAAGGCTTGCTTCTGTGTAGCTTTCTCTAGGTCCCCAATTCTCTGATTAGTCTCTCATAATATAAAATGCACACACACTCACACACACAGAAATACACACACATGCGCACATTCACACACACAGACACACATGGAAATTTGCACATATGCACACAGACACACACATCCCAAGCATTTTAAAATCAGAACGAAGCGACCAACACCAGCTGGGGTCTGGCTGTGCTCGTGCAGCAGAATGCTTTGGCTGCTCTCCGTGCCGCAGGCCCCTTCCCTGGCTTGAACCCCAGTTCCGACGCTGCCTGTTACCGTCTTTCACATTTGAGGCTCTGTAATGGCTCCTGAAGTGAAACTCGAGCAAACTAGTAGAAAGGAATTTGGCTTCCTCTGTGACCACAGCCTGGCTCACAGAGGGGCCGCACACAGGTAGGGGAGGCTTTGGGAAGGGCTCCTTGGTGCTTGTCACCCCCACCTGTGCACTCAGGGCTGGCAGCCAAGTCAGAGACACCAAAACATCACATCATTAACAAGATACACCTGTGACAGGGAGCTGCTGGAGGTTTATGGCAGAATATTTTCTCAGCCCTGAACAAATGTCTCCCCAGTCACACATTGTCAGGGAGCAGTCTTTCTGCTGAAGACACACACTTGCTTCAGAAAGTTCCCCCTGGAGGTGACAGATGACCGTCCCATCAGGCTCACTACCCAGAGCACGTCCTAAGTCACAGCCCCCAGTCAGCTTCCCCCATTTCCAGTTTGAGATATGAGATTGCAAGGATCCATAAGCACTTCCGGGAGCAAGTGGTGCCACTCAGCACAACGGCCCCACAAAGCACGCGGTGTGAAGCATCAGCTTCCACCCACAGCAGCTGGTGGTGGGCTCCCTGCGTGCTGCACTCCCCTCTGTGACAGGTGACTCCTTAAGGCTCAAGCCGTGGGCCTTGGGGGAGATGCCTGTCCCTTCCTGTCTGGGGCCATCTTTTCTGACACGCGTTCACTCTCTCAGTACTCATAAACTGCACCGCACACCTCCCTTCTCCCCCAAGTGCACTCAACCCAGGGCTCAGTTTTCAAGCACTTGACCTTACACTGGCGTCCAGAGCCCATGGGCCTGGACATCACTTCCCAGCTGTGGAACCTCGAGCAAGAAACCGGCCCTCTCTGTGCCCCACTGTCCTCAGCCACTGGTGCCCACTGTTAGCCAACTCAGAATGTACCTGGTGTAAGCAGGACTTGGCATGCTACCTGTCACTGTGGCCACTCCTGGTCCCTGTGCTCAGGACCTGCACAGACACACTGGGAGTGGAGCTGGCGAGCAGAACATGGGCTGCCCTGACCTTATTAACAGCTGCCTTGTCCTTGGGGAAGTACCCTATCCCATATGGGCCTCAGTTTTCCCATTAGTAAAATGGGGGTTTGGGGTCAAATCATTTCTGAAGTTCCTTCTGCCTTCATGTTTCTGTCAGCCAGATCCAATAGGATTTTCTGCTTTTGTCTCTAAATCCACCTTGTTTAAGAAAAAAACTCAAAACTGGGCAAAATTCAGATATCCAATTCATCTGGTGGTCAGTCACTCCAGGGCCGGCCACAGCTTTCCAGGCAGCACGGGGACTATGGTCACTGGAGGAGTCCTGGTGTGGTCAAGCCATCACCAGCAAATACGGCTATAGCCTCTCCCTACGTGATCTCACAGGAGGCCAACAAGTGGCTCAAGCCTGTAGTTCCAGCACTTTGAGAACTGAGGCAGGAGGATCGCTGGTGGCCAGGACATCGAGGTGCAATGAGCTGTGATCATGACTCCGCACTCCAGCCTGGGCAACAGAGCGAGGCTCTGCCACTAAAAAATAAAAAATTCCACAGCCCCTGTGGCAACTGGACCCTGACCAAGTGTCCAGCAAGCAGGAGTAGCAGGGCCACGGCCGCTGTGTCCACACTGGCCCCGAACACAGCAGGAGCCAGTAGGGAAAGCTGTTCCCATCTGCCTATGTCCTAGCTTAGGCCTGGACACAGGTCTGCCAAGCAAGTACCACGCAGCAAACACAAAAGGGAAACTCAGAATCACCGTCAGACACGGGGAGACAGGAACAGATTCACAATGAACAATCCCTCTGACACCAGGAAAGGTGGACGCTTGACTGGGACCGGTGGAATATTTTTGATTGCGGAGAACTGCTGACTTCCACCGTGCACTTTGATACTTTGTTTCAGGGTCATATTGGTACTGCCATGTTTTATTAATGACGTGGCCCAAAATATCACCTTGCCTCTCCGGAAAGTGTTGGCAAACTTGGACTCGCCTTTGCTTTTGTTCATTGATCGGCTCCTTCAGGACCATTTTTGCACAAATCTTTCTCAGGCCAAGATTTTCAGTTAAAATTTTTCTATTTCTCTATCAAGGTTTGCTTGGTCTGCTATGTTCTGCCCAGTCAGCTGACGATTTGGATGCACAATTGGCATTTTTGCAATGCTTTCATCAGTTCTGCTCCTTCCTGGCCTCCGTGATCTCCCTTCCCCAGTGACACTTTCTCTCCCCCAAGCATTTGTGCACCCCTTTTCTTCATGGTATTACCCCCACAGACTTGGACGGACATGTCCTTGATTTCACTTCCACCCTTGCCAAGTTTAACAAAAAATTTAATGTTTGTTCATTGCTCTAATTCAAGTTCCAACATTCTCACAACAGGGCACAAAAACACACAATAATGAACTCCACTCAGGAAGATACCACCAAATGTCAACACGAAGGCAGCTGTGAGACGCTGATACGCTGAGATGATGAAACCGCACCGACCCATGTGCACAGCGCTGCCAACGTGTGCCTACAGTGGCGAGTTCTCCAACTTAATTGTCAGACCTCATATGCACCTACAGATATACTCAGGTGTATTATTTTTAGTTTTCATCTTTGACCGAAAGGTTTGCTGTATCTGCTCTTGTGATGCCATTTAAAACCTTATCTATTACAAGATGTCCCCATATGACTAACTCCTGCTTTTTTGAAAGTTATGGGGGGTTTTTGTTGTTTGTTTTTTATTTTTTTATTAAATCATAACTGTATACATTAATATGATCATGGGGCATCATACACTCGCTTCATAGACCATTTGACACATTTTTATCACAGTGGTTAACATTGGCACAGTAACTGAGATAACGCCGGAAAGGCTATGTTTGTTTTTTATTAAATCATAGCTGTGTACATTAAATGCAATCATGGGGAACAATGTGCTGGTTTTATATACAATTTGAAATATTTTCATTGAACCGGTTAACACAGCCTTCGTGTAAGTGTTTTAATGATTGCATAATATGCCATCGGGTGGATCACCCATGTTCTATTTGGACAAATTCACAACAGAGAAAATTTAGCCTGTTTCCAGGTTTCCAATATGATAAACACTGCAGAGATGTGTATCGTCATGACTGAGTCTTTTTTTCCTCTTTTAAAGAATTTATTTTACACCTACTGTACTATACAGCATAAACACTGACGTATAACTCCCTAATAAGATAGAGCAAAGAGAAAAAAGTTTATCTTATTAGAAACAAAATACACCATCACTTATTGCCTTCAAACATCATTGCACAAAGCATTAATGAGACAGTCTGCAGACTAGTTTTAACAGACAAACGACACCTTTAACCAGACATAACCATCCTAAATTATTTATTAGGTATGAATTCTACAAACATTGCTTATATTAGCAGTGACAGTGGAGCTGGAGATTATCGTACCTGCACAGCAGGAACCACCACAGTGGGGGAACTTATGGCCCCTTCCAAGGCCATAGCTGTTGTGGTCTGCAGACATCAGCCCACATATCTCCCTGTGCTTGCAGACTGGTTTGGTGGGTCCACTGGGTCGGGGTGTCTTCTGAGAGCTTTATGGAATGGTTCCACAAAGATAATCTCAAAAAAAACGGTATGTTGAATCTTCAGCAACCCAGTAAGAATTCAGGACTCTCAGAGCCCCAAAGCAGCATCCAGCTCACTGCTTGGCTACAGACTGAAAGTTCTAGGCAAACTCTAGCTGGCTGACACCACGGTGGACAGGCTTGCCATAGCTTACAGCCTTAGGAGCCGAGCATCTGTGGTCACTACAGCACCCACGAATCCCATGTTTGACATGACCTTGCTTGGCCTTGTATCCTGGCCTATGCACTTCATCCAGCCAGGCGGGGTGAGGAGCCCTATGGAGCGCAGAAAGCTGGTGGCACTGCCAGCAGCAGACCCTCAGAAGAAAGCCCATCTTGCCAGAGTGCTTCTTCCTCCATAGCCCCCCAGATACACTTGCACACACCCGCCTCGGCTTACCTGAAGGCTGACTGCAGACTGAAAGGAAGGAGGTTTCTCCCCCATTGCTGAGTCTTGAAGACCTTTGTAATAAATTCCCAGCTGAGAAATTTGCAAATCTGAGGGTATGTACAGGCTTCTCAATGTACGTTGCTAAAATACCAGAAAAGATACCCCAAGTCCCACACCACCAGCACTGAGCGATAATGCCAAAATGAAATTTGAGTCCATTAAATTTGCTAAAGAAATGCACCCAAGACAAGGGCACAAAATGAAGGCAACTGGGTAGGACGTGACGTCCCCAGAACCTGTGGGTTTCCCGAGGTTATCTGTCAAAAGCTGATCAATTTTGCTATAAACACAGAGGTGATGTTTAGAGAGCAACTTCCAGGAAAACAGATCAGAG
Organism: Nycticebus coucang; assembly: GCF_027406575.1. Lineage (NCBI taxonomy): Eukaryota > Metazoa > Chordata > Mammalia > Primates > Lorisidae > Nycticebus > Nycticebus coucang. The sequence goes on along the minus strand of NC_069782.1, from coordinate 158,174,835 downwards.
AGCAACAGATCAGAGAGCAACTTCCAGGAAAGTGTCTCTAAACATGCAAAGTCACACCCCAGCCAAGCCCATGCCAGCCCACTCCAGGCAAGGACACTCAGGACAGCCAGACCAGCCAGCTACCTCCTTGGCTCCCCCCCAACTCTCTCTCTCTCTCTCTTTCTCTCGACCTTCCAAGGAAGCCATAGCTGGTTTGCACAGAGCTTCCAGTGAGTGTAACAGGTCCCATGACCCTGACCCCGGGGGCACATCAAAGGCCTCACTTCCAGACTTTTTCTGCAGGTTCTGATTTTGTGTCCGAGGTTAGCAGGAATCTGTATTAATCAATGGTTTTGTAGCTGGCCCCCAGAATGCATTATTCATGAAGGCCACGCCATCAGTGTCTGACATCTCCTGGGTCACAGGGCACAGGACCAGAAGCCCGGAAAGACCCAGGAGGCAGCAGCCTCTACTTCCCTGGCACCAGATTCCCCTGGCATGTGTTTCAGGTGGACGCTCCAAAGCCCCACGCCAAGGTGCCATTGCAGCTCTCTAGATTAGGCCCAGGAACCTGCATTTTCCACAGCTCCCTCCAGGCAAGTGGTGTGGCCCTTGAGCTAGAGTCTCAGATTGGGGCATTGTCATCACCGCAGTGTGTCAGCTTTCTCTCTCTCTCTCTTTTTTTAATTCAGCTGACTAAAATATTTCCTTAATCTTTACCAAGTATGTACACTATACAGAGGGCCAGTGATGACTGGCCTATTCAATGGACATGCTCCCAAACCTCTTCTCAGCGCTGGGATGGGCCTAGAAATGTACTTTTTTTTTAAAATCATAGCTGTGTACATCAATGCAATCATGGGGTACAATGTGCTGGTTTTATATATAATTTGAAATATTTTCATCAAACTGGTTAACATAGCCTTCAGGGCATTTTCTTAGTTACTGTGTTAAGACATTTATATTCTACACTTAGTAAACTTCACATGTATCCTTGTAAGAGGCACCGTAGGTGGTGTGGTCCCACCAATTACCCTCCCTCCATCCACCCTCCCCCCGGAAATTGTACGTTTTTAAAACTTCAGGTGACTCTAATGTTCAGTTAGCCCACGATCTCACCCCTAAGGCCCTGCATGTTAAGGGTCTGTGCACCAGAGAGGGGTCCCCGCCTGGGCTCTAGGAAGGCCAGTGGGAGGGAGGCGTCTCCGAGGTGCAAGTGTGTTTGTCCCTAGGGGCCACTTTCTCGAGACACCTGGCAGTGGGACCTTGCAGTCCTTTACCAATCACCCCTCCTTTGTCCCCATTAGAACTGTACGTGATGGGGTTTGTACTCCTGGAGCCTGGGCAGCCCATGTGATGCCAGGTAGCAGAAGCGGGGGGTGGGCCTTGGTCCCCCACCCCCCTTTCCTCTTCCCATAGATCCAAACCTGCTATCCCAAGGTCCTGCCTGAGTCCTCACTCTCACAGCCCAGGGAAAGCTCAGGCCAAGAAATGCTGCCCTGTAGCATTCTCCAACTCTGGGGCCAATTTTCAGACAGAAAACCCAGCTGTACCAGAAGTCCCAGCAGGACCGGCTGGTATTAATTCATTACTGAATATTTACTAGAAGTTCTTAAGTACATGTCCTTAATTTTACCAATTAAGTTCCCAGCTGCTCTGGTAACAGGCCTGTAGCACTCCCAGAGCAATAAAAAATAAACAACAGCTTCGAGAGTCCCGGCCAGTGGGGGGCCTGGGCTGCTGGCTCAAGACCACCCTGACACCTGCTCCTTCAGGAGCGTGGAGGCTGCATTTCTGGGTTCAGTCCTACGGTGGCCAATGCAGAAGGCAGGATGTGGGGGTGACACTGATGCCAGTCCTGTTCTGTCACCAGCTGGAGAATGGAGTGCCATGTGAAGGCGCCCCAGGGTACCCTGGGCTGGGGGGTGGGCCTGAGGGGATGCCCCACCCCATCCACGGTCACAACTAGCACAGGGCCAGGACCACAGAGATGTTTCATTCCTCTCAATACATGAGATGCTGGCACCTGCATCTGGGTAAATTATAACTTTGCATGTGTTTTTGCCAGGAGCATAGCAGGCCCCAGGACAGTTCTGGGGCAGGGGAGGGTACTAGTGCTAGCACAGCCCCAATGCAAGCCCCCCCATCCCGCCCCTCCTGAGAGATGAGGGTGGCCCTACAGGGTGGTGGTGGGAACCTGGGAGTGGGGTGTGGCCCCTCATAGGCTAATGGGCCAGCTCGAGGGCCAGGAGCAGACTGTCCAGGGAAGCCCTCAACAGGCAGGTGTGTCCCAGCCCTGGGAGGGTTCAAAGGTGGCACAGCCTTACACCACCCTCACCAGGGGTCTCCAGGGGCCACCCCAACGGAGCCCACCCACATACCTCACAGCACTTCACCCACAAGACTGGTGGAGTCACACTGATGTGGTAACCCCCACATCGGGCTGCCACCAGGGCTCCCTGTGTCCCTGTGGCTCTGCGCAGCTGCGTGCAGGGCCATCAACCTGAGCCCTGCCACCCTCCACACTCCAGGTTGGCTCAGCTGCCACAGAGGAAGAACAGCACTGTGCCCAGGAGCCCATCGCTCTGCAGAAGAGCCCCCTCCACTCAGCCACGCCATGGCAGGTGTTGGAGCTAAAGGGGAGGGAACTGTCCCCACAGGTACCCCCGACTGGGGCAGTCACATTTGACTGAAGGGACAGGCACATGTGGCTAACACCTGAGTCTCTCGTCTCGCCTCAAACACCCCCACGGGGCTCCCCTCTGCCTACAGAGTGAATTCCTCTTGTTCCATCATGGGCTTCACCTGCTCAGCCCAAGTGAGCTCCCAGCCTAATAAAGTCCACTTCTTTTTCTTCAACTATTAAACTGCTCATGGCCCAAGCTGTAGGTGTTCACTCAGCGTCTGCAATTTCATACACATCTTGATTGAGGTAGTGGATTAAACAGCAGCAGTCTGTGAAAGTTATGCCCACATTCTAACCCCAGACCCTGTGACTATGACCCTATTTAAAAATAGAGTCTTTTAACATGCAATTAAGATAAGGATCTCAAGACTCAGTCATCTTAGATCATCTGGGTAGGCCCTAAATCCAACAAGTGTCCCTTTAAGAGACAGAAGAAAAGGCCACACATGGATAGAGCAGAGATGTGGTTACCCTGCCAGAGCCCAGGGACGCCCAGGCCATCAGCCAGAGAAACCCCGGAAGGACCCTCCCCCAGCACCTCTGAAGAGAGCCTGGCCCCCAAACACCTTGATTTCAGACCTCTGGCTTCCAGAAGTATGAGAAAATAAATTTCTGTTATTTTAAACCACCCAATTTGTGGTAATTTCTTATGGCAGCCCCAGGAAACTAATACAGTTGACAAACATATGGGGTGGCCGGGGGAAAGTAAATACCGTGATTATGTTCCTGCCATGACAGGCGCATCTGGGAGAAGAAGGAAGGTGAAAGATCGTTTCTGCTGCGCCACAAGGGAAACATTAGCGGTTCCTGAGCTGACAGTGGAGCAAGTCAGGGGAAAGTGAAAGCCCTGTTAAAAAGCAAAGGGATTCAAAAACCCAAAGTCTTTGGTGGGGAGGGGGGTACAGCTTCAGAGCCTCCTTCCGAAATCCTAATATGGACGTTCAGAATTGCTTGTTCCAAGTATGGATTTTCATGTCATTGTGGGAGGATTATGGTAGCAGCTACAGAACTGCAGAACAGCAAGCATTTTAAGATCACCAGAAACCACAGCGCGTACTGTGTTTAGGGGATCCAGACACTGCAGGTGAGGAGGGGCTGGGGTCAGGGGGCTGATGGTCCCCACTGTATACCCCTCCCTGGGGTTGGAACCCTGATAACTTCAGTCAGTCGCACAGGCCAGAGATCACATAGCCCAAGGCACATCTGGGAGCCCCCAGGCAGGTGCTCTAAGTTAACCAGCCCTCTCTGTGTGCGCACACATGCACACACAGACATACACACAGACACACACAGTTTTCCAGGGCTCCCACTGGTTTCAGGCTGTATTGCTTTGGTGATTTTTTTCATAGCAACAAATTTCCTATTTTTCAAAACATGGGAATAATTTCAAACAAAAGCAGTGGTGAAATATACATAAACATTACCTTGCATGGCTTTTTATTGGAAAAATGTCCTCCTAGTTAGAACTGTTTCAAAGCGTTGTATTTCTGGGAGCCATTGGCTAGGTTAGAACACAAGAGAAACAACATTTACAGAAAGCACAAATCTAATAAACATATGAGGACCAGGAAACAGCATTGTATTAATCAAGAAAGAAATGAGAGTGCTGGACCCTGGACACCCGCTGGGGCCTGCCACCAAAGTGCCTAGAAAACGAGGAGTGTCACTCCATCCAAGTCACTGCCCCAACCAGCCACTGGGGTCAAGCCTGGCGGTCAGCAGTTGTGCTGCCCGGGGATACGTGCGTCCCCTGATTCCGAGGGCACAACTCTGGGCTCTGTGTGGAAACAGTCTCTGCTGCAGCCGTGTCACTGTTCAGGCTCCCTGTCCTGACCACCCCCACATCTCTCCAAGGCATCACTCCTAAGTCTTCTCAATAAATGCCTCCTGCCAAACTCTTGTCTCAGAGTCTGTGTCCCAGGGATTGGACATGTCCTGTACGAATAACCTCCACTGCCACTTCAGGGATTCTATTCCCTTCTCAGTCTCCCTGAGAATCCTGAACTCTCCCTCCTTGCAGCTGTTTTCAGACTGTGTTATTATTTCCATTTCCGTGGGTGTGCATTTGTCCTGTGTTTCTCAGGGCCGTGAGGCTCCTCTCCTCATCGACAGTTTTTGTCTCCAGCCTTCATGTGGATATAGTCCCTCTCACCTGACCTTGCAGTTGCCTTGGCTGAGCCCTACAGGTTGTGTGGCCAACAGCAGTTCATCTGATGAGCATCTGGGCTGACCTGGTCCTCACTCCCTGGACTGACCACTCCAGCCTCTGCTCACCCTCTTGGGCCTTCTCTCCACTCAAGGGTCTCGAGCTCTAGCTTTTGAATATGCCTTTCTCTTCTCTTCTAAAATAATTGATTTATCATACCCTGTGTTAGGAGGGGAGAGGATCACTCCTTGACTACTCCCTCAGGGATTGGAAGTCCAGCCCAGTCTTCAGTAGAAACACCCACACAGGGTCAAAATCAGCCTCCTCTAAGTTGTATCTACTTGTCTTACCTCTACCCTCCTAAGCTGCCTAGAAAAAATTTTCTTCCTCCTCCACATGAAGTCCGTCCAGAGTGTGTTAATGACAGTGTCCCCATCCCTTTCTCAGGCTAACCACCCCTGGCCTCATGCACGGCTTTCAAACCTTTCATCTGCCTGGAAATCTTCTGGTGGATGCAATCCCATTTATAAATTAACCTTTAATTCTCTCAATATCAATTGTCACTGTTAAGGAATTTTTTCTTTTCTATGGCACGGTCGACTTCAATTTATTTATTTTCTTAATATGGTTCTCACTACAGGTATTTTCTTTTTCATTGACAAATCTATTTAGATATGTCCATGTGCTTTGAGCTAAACAATCCTCTATGACTGCTATGCATGCCAGCCCAGAAACAATCTTCTAAAGAGCTATGCACCCCAGCCCAGAAACATCCCTGCCATGTCCCTGACAGATGGACAGATGGCCTGCCTGCCCCTACAGGCGTGTCCCAGGGTTGGAAAGCATGGACTCACCAGCCAGGTCTCAGACCCCCGGGCAAACGCTGAATGTATTGTTTTTTTCTTTCATTGTATCCAAATCTTCCTCCAAACTAAAGATGAATGTATAGAGATGTCCATTGCAACATTTCCTCCTATTGAAAAACAGGTACAGGAAGGGTGGAAGGAAGATATCTAAATAACTACCAAGTAAGGGGATAAATAATTGAGGTAGACTGTGCCACAGAAGAGAAAAATCTAACACTGACAATATATCTCTAGCAACACAAGCATGGCCTGGATATCCTGATGAGGGGTATGTGTGTGTGCATGTGTGCTAGAGAACAGGCATTATTACAAACACTGAGTGATTTCAATGATATAAAAATAAAAGAAGGTACATGTATGTGTTTATAAATATGTAGGGAAAAGATCAGGCTTGGCTGGCAGTGGCTCCTTCCTTCAGAGGACTGGAGCGGCAGGGCAGAGCTCGAAGCAGGCTCCCAGTCTGGAGCAGACATATATGCCTCGGAATTGTTTAAACTTCTACAATGAGCAGGCATTGCTTTTGTAATCTATAGAGAAAAAAGGGAAGCATTCTCCAAGGCCATGTGCAAGTGGATAATAGCTCTGAGAGCCCAGAAGTGTTTGCCACCTGCAGACCTGTGCTGAGAGCCTCCCAGAAAGGCCCTGCCACAGGAATGGCCACGCTGCCTTCAGCAGCCAGAAAGGCAGAAGCACAAAGAGGTGGAGTGGTTTACCCAGGACACACAGCAGGGCCAGGCCGGCAACCAACACCCAACCCAGAGCCCCCACACCCAACCTCTGCTCCTGGTGACCCCAAGGACCCTCTTCAATGTGAACTTATGCAGACAGCCCTTGACCCAAGCACAGGAGGCCACCACCTCCATAGGGCCACCTCACCCCAGCTCCCTCCGGGCCCTGAAGACAAAGTACTCACGGGACTCAGCACAGTGCCCAATAGCATAGACACAGATGAAACCACATTCTAGAATGTTCTAAAATGAATTCTACATGTACATGCTGCATTTAACCCAGCATTTGAATCCCTACTGTTTCCAAATAGTGGCTTTGATGGAGATTCTTAACTTGTCTCATTTCCAAATAATATGGCACGAGGTTGCTCTGAGGACCACTCTGAGGACCACGTGCACATGTGTGGAGGATTTAGCACATGCACACATTTTAACACCCACATGAGGGTTTGTTGCTGCTGCAGTCGGATCTTTACGCTGAGGAAGAGGCCTGGGTGGCAGGTGCTGGGACTTCATGCGGCGTGACTGCCCTTCAGTGAGAAGGGAGAACCTGAAGGCCTCATCCCCCAAAGCTGTTCCTGCTGCTCAGAGGGCAAGGTTAAGCAAGCCGCCATCTGCGATGACTGACAGCAGGACTTCTAAGGACAAGTGGTGTTCCATCTAGAAGGTTCCTGGTGTCCTTAAACATCACCACATCTGCTCTGTCCATCCTGAAGGCAGACTGCAGAACCCCAGCCACCTGCACTGAGCCCAGACCCTCCCTGGCAGGGATGGTGTGGTGGGGGTGCCACCCTGGGCTCGGCAGAGGGACCTTCACCTGCTCCTGCAGGGATGGTGTAGAGGAGGTGCCGCCCTGGGCTTGGTGGTGGGTCCTTCACCTGCTCCTGCAGGGATGGTGTGGTGGGGGTGCCGCCCTGGGCTCGGTGGAGGATCCTTCACCTGCTCCTGCAGGGACTGGTGCCCAAAGAAATCCCAGCAAGACACCCTCCCAGGTGAACATGGATGTTCCTGCACGGAATGCTCCTGACACCTGTATAAATGCTGCGTGTGGCTTGCTGAGTTAATTAACAGAATTAGAATAACGGTACAAACAAAACGAGTTAATGCCGCTCACTATGGCAGCAGCAAAAGGAAGATAAAGACCTTTGAAATTCTGAACAAGACTCCAGTGGACCTATTTATCAGTGTCTGATTAAATACCCCGTTCCTCTGGAAAATAAATTCCATAATTCTTGCCTCAATTAGACCAATAAACTTTTACTTAAGTGTTTTTCTCTTAAAAGTTTTCCTAATTCCTCACCCTCAGCTATTGAAAGCAAATGCCCATGTTCAGAAGCAGGAGGAGGCAGGAGTGGAGATGTCCAATCCTCTCTCTGTCCTCTGTCTCCCCAACTTCTGCTCATCCTCCTCCCATCCCCTCCCCAACCCCGTCCTCCTTCTCCTGTGTCCATCCTGGCTGAGCCCATTTGTGGCGCCCAAAAGCCTCTGAAGGAGAAAGCCAGGTGCAAGGCCCAGCACCGTGACTAACTGGGTGGCCAGGGGCACTGTGGGAAGGGAGTCCCCACGAAGAAAGGAGGATGGCACACTCAGGGCTGCTCGAGGACCCTGGAGAAGAGCCACTTTGCAAGCCAGGTGCATTTCACCAATGTTCACGGCTCAGGGAAGCCTGTACTTTAAGGAAAACCCATAGCATTTGTGGCTCAGACTCACAGAACGGAACGGAAACCCTGCCAGGCCCCTGTGCACCGTCCTTACTGCTCCGGTGTTCCATCTCCCATCTGCAAAACGCAGCCCCGTCATACCTACATTTGGCTGAGGCTGAAACACACACACACTGTCAGCTAGGCACTTTGAGCACTCAGGCCCTGGAATGGCTGGTGACTGAGTCTGTGCACCCCGAGAAATGGACCTACGTGGCAGCTGAGCTGCAGGGGGCAGGCTCAGCGTGGACTGGTCTCCAGCACACATCCTCACCCTTGGCTGCCGACGGAGAAAGAGGTAGGATACTTTAATTGCCAATTTTGATGCATCTTTCCAATATCCCAAAACCCCTAATGAAGATGTGTACAAGATTAACAGATGCAATTATAGAGGCTTTTTGTTTCATTCTGTACAGAATCAGCTTTTTATTGCACTTATTTATAATACCTTCACATTTTCAAAGTCAAGGAACACAGAAAGAGATGCACAGCACGCCAGAGGACATCGCATGGAATTATCTTCGTAGGAAAATGAGGATGAAATTGTGAGATAAATCTCATTGCCCATTGAATGCTGTAAACCCACAGGAACAGAAAAACGTCCCTAAGTGTGTGTTTACAACAAGCGCCCTTCACACTAGCTTCATGAACGCTTTGTGACCTTCAGCAATGTGGTTAAGCCTCCAGGCCAGCATTTCTGACGTGAAATAATACGTCAGATTCTCAGCATGTTCTCGGGGTGATGGCTGCCGAGGTCAGCGCAGAGAGCAGAGGAGCATGACCCCCAAGCATCTTCATCCCTGGGAGGGCCGGTGCAGGATTCTACAGGCCACCAGGAGCAGCCGGAACTGCCCTTTGGCCCAGCCATTTGTCCTGCCCATTGCCCATGTGGCCAGAGGCGCAGAGGGCCCTGCCTGCCTGAACACTAATGAAGGAGCAGTGCAAAGCTCACAGAAAGCCTTGGCCAAATGAAGGACTCTGGACCTCTGGCCCCTGCAACTGGACCAAGATCTTTTAGCTAGCCAGCATTTCTGAGATGGTCAGCAAGCCCATGGGTATAGGAGATAGGCCTCATTCCTGGCAATGAGGGCCATTGCCCAAGCAAAGTCTGACCTTGGGCCTCACAGTGGGCCCACGACACAGCTGAGCACCTGCCAACCAATGCACAGACTGCAGGAGAGCACCAGACACGAGACAGGATCACTCATGCAAGAGCCCCCATGTCACTGGCCTGATAGCTACAGGCTGGGATGGTGGGAGAAGGGAAGATACAAGGGAGGAAGGGAGGGGTGACGAGGTGGAGGAGACAGTGTCCAGTCAGACACAACTGAAAAAAGAGAAGGAGAAACCTGGAACATGAAGAGGTTTCCCAGGGGCTGCCTCATACTGGAGAGCTGGAGCCTAGTCTTGGGTCTCCAGAGGACTGACGGGGAAACCTCACAGAATCCCCACAGGCCCAGGCAGACAGGCTGGAAAGAGTCCATCCGTCTACCTCCCAGGGGTTGGGCAGGGTGCCACCCTCTCTCCAGGTCGTGGGGCCTGGGATAATGCTGTGAGGGGCTCACCACTGCCCTTGCTCAGGGGTGGAGGCAGCCCCTCCAGGGACTCACAGTGACTATGAACTTCAAGCAACCCCCTCCCTCCAGGAGGCCAGAGAGCCACCACAGCACAGCAGAGATTGGGACCTGGCCCCCCACAGCCACCCTGAGTGACCCCCCCCAAGCAGGTGCGCCTGCGAGACAAGACACTGATCCCTACCTAATTTACTGAGTTCTATGAGTCCAAAACTACACAACACAGAGAACAGCTCAGTAAACATCATGCCAAGGGGACACCAGCATGATGAGGCATCGTGTCAGACAACGGAGGAGAGCAAACCTGAGGTAGGCCAGGTTTGCAGACCAGAGCATCCGGAAAATCTCTCAGTAGGATAAGCCAGAAACACTGGGAAGCATGCACTAGTAATCTTTAAATATGTGTCTGAGCTCACTAAAAATTTAGGAAAATTCCCATAGGGCAAAAACAGGCAGGAGCTGGGTCCATAAAGGGACACTGATTAGTTACAGAAATTGGAGGCAAGGCTGCTCACGGTGGCTTGCACCCGTGATCCCAGCACTCTGGGAGGCCGAGGAGGGTGGACTGCTTGAGCTCAGGAGTTTCAGACCAGTGTGGGCGGAAGCGAGATCTCATCTCTAGTAAAAAAAGAAGAAGAAGAAGAGAAAGAGAGAAAGAAGATCGCTTGGGTTTCTGTGAGCTATGACACCATGGCACTCTACCCAGGAGGACAGCTTGAGACTCTGTTTAAAAACATAAAATAAAATAAGCTCAGAGTTATGGGGGCACCTCTAGTCCAAGATACTCGGAACTAACCAAGGCAAAAGGATCACTTCCGCCCAAGAGTTTGAGGTTGCTGTGAGCTATGACGTCAGGGAACTCAACCCAGGATGTCAAAGTGAGACTCTGTTTCAAAAAATAAATAAATAAATAAAAACAGAAATCAGAGGCAGAACCTACAAGAAGCCTGACTCCATCAGGCTGCCCTTAGTGCAGGGGCTTGGAGAAAAGCCCTTCACAGCAGGAGGGGCGTCTCCCAGCCTGGCTCTATGCAGGGGAGACATGTTTCCAATGAAAATTTAGACCCGTGGTCCTGCTGCAAGTTTGGGATGTGAGTTTGCCATGTAGGAAAGGGAACTTAGGGTAGCCACAGGCACATAGGGCCCTAGGTGCCTGGCAGAAGCAAAGGTAAAGGGGTCACCCCATTCCCGGGCGTCAGGACGTTCTTACCCCACAGTAAAGATAAAGCCCCACGGTAAACCGAGATGGCCGAAGGCACAGGGAGACAAGCCACAGTGAGTGAGAGTCAGTGAAACAACCTGCAGAATTTGGTCTCTGAGAACTGCACAGAGTGTAGTCATGAAGCACACACATAAAATCTGTATGCTCAAGACCTTTAAACGAGTACGAGATGTGCTCGGAGGCCTCAGGTAAGTGCCACAGTCAAGTTGGAACTCACAACAGAAAGTCACAATAGAAGGTCACCCATAAAATCGCCATACATAGAGAAAATGGGAAATTATAGGTAACATAACTTTATTACAAAATATTCATTATAAAATTTTACAAAATATTTATAAACTATTCCCTACATGTTGGCCACTTTGTAAAATTTGTAATAAATATTTTGTACTCAATTTGACAAAGGATTACAGGTGTGGTAGCTCCCACACCTGTAATCCTAACACTTGAGGGGCTGAGGCAAAAGGAGTTTAAGGCCAGGAGTTTGAGATCAGCCTAAGAAAGAGCAAAACCTCATTGCTACAAAAAAATAGAAACAAGCTGGGCTTGATGGTACGTGCCTGTAGTCCCAGCTACTCAGGAGGCTGGGGCAGGAGGATGGCTTGAGCCCAAGAGTTTGAGGTTGCTGAGCTAACGTGACACCATCACCCTCTGGCTGGGGTGATGTAGAGGGAGACCCTATCTCAAAAAACAAGCAAACCAACCAAAGCCAAATAAACAAAAAAAGTGATCTGAAACATATGAATAAAATAATACCTTCACACTCAATGAGTCCACAACCAGCATGTCACCTTACAGGGTCAGGGTCCCCAGCTGCCCCTCTGTGCACTAGGGGGGTCTTGCCTGGCCCTTGAGGCTCCTCTGTCCTCTCAGTCATATAGTTTTACATAGTCATTGCTGTTAACATTAATTAATTAACATTTACATAATTAATTAATTAACATTTACATACAGCAGAACCTCCACAGCTGCCCACCTCCTTGCACCGATCTGCTTCTTTGATTGACCTAATTTTCACAGATGGGACATGCACCACATGTACGTATCAACACATCAGGCCTAGTTCCTTATGCTGACCACCTCTGCATGCTGACCGGTATGTCACAGTCCCTGGATGGTCAGTCACAGAGGTGCCTTCCCTGGGGACCCTCTCCTTTCTCCTGAGGTAAATCCTATAGGTCTTAGCTTAGTAAGCATCTGCTAGTACTGATTCCTCCCAATTTTGTTGCCCTCAATGTATTAAAATAAAGGGGAAGGCTCGGCGCCTGTGGCTCAAGCACCTAAGGCGCCAGCCACATACACCCTGAGCCGGTGGGTTCAAATCCAGCCCGGGCCCACCAAACAACAATGACGGCTGCAACCAAAAAATAGCCTGGTGTTGTGGTGGGCGCCTGTAGTCCCAGCTACTTGGGAGGCTGAGGCAGGAGAATTTCTGGAGCCCAGGAGTTGGAGGTCGCCGTGAGCTGTCACGCCACGGCACTCTACCCAGGGTGATAGCTTGAGGCTCTGTCTCAAAAAAAATAAATAAATAAAGGGAAAATAAAATACTCTGAAGCAACTTAAGGAGGTGGTCACCCCAGGGAGGTGGTCAGCTATGGAGGTTTATGGAACAGATGCAGCTGTTCCCTCGGGATCATCAGTCTCCAAAGCCCCCAGTGACCAGGTAGAGAGGCCTCCTTCGGGCACTCTTAGGAAACGATCAAATGTGTCCCTACTATCAAAGAATGTGTTAGAATGCAGCCAGCAGCAGGCCTAGCGGAAGTCCCCTGGGGAAACTGAGGCAGAGGCGTGATCTGGGAGCCAGGGCCAGAGCCTGTAGCTGGTGGGGGTGATAGTACCGGATCTCACCTGCTGGTCCCTGTTGGCCCCTGGGCACTGTCAGGGCTAGCAGGGCTGGGGGGTCAGGGCCTGGGAAGTCTTCCATCTTGGCAGTCACGGATGGTGGGGAATAGACAGGGCGGGTGGCTGGGAGGGACAGGCTGGCATTTCCTGGCTGAGAGCCATGGAGCTTAAAGGGAAAAAAACCTACATTAATCTGCTGAATATTTTTGTGTAATTCATACAATAGAGCATTAAAAATCACCAGTGGGAATTATTTTGACTTTTAAGAAGCCTCTTAAAAGGCTGCTGAGAAGAGAACTTCCTCTCAGGAGGTCAGGGTAAGATCTCTCCCTGCTTCACGCCCTGATTAACACCAGGGAGCAGCGGCAACCCGGCCTTAGTCACACAGAGGTTAATCGTGCCGAGCGGGCAGTTGGAGGAGGGCCGGCATTCCTCCTCTGCGGTCCTGAGTGACGGCCACCACCACCAGCCACATGCCTGGTCTGTGGGAGACAAGAAAGGGGGTTGGCAGACAGAGGGCTCCTGGGGGACCTGAGGACACACCACTACACGTGTGGGAGACACCTCCACCAGCGCGTGAGGATGGGGCAATGGAGAATTTTATGACAGGTTTATTTCAGCATAATTGTAATGGCTTAATTTTTAAAAACATTTTAAAGTAAGGCAAGGTCAACAGAGCCTCCACACAGCCTCTTGTTTTCCTCAGAACTAGCAGCCTTAGCACCCCTGGCTCACACACACACCCCCGGTGTCCCCACACTCCCGAGGTGCAACCCCCTCACCCCCCCACCGCAGCCAACCTGGCACCAAGGCCCTGGGATCGGCCCTGCCCTGCTCTGCCTCTGGGATTGGTGTTCCCAGCTGAAGAGAGATAAGCTTCGTCAGGGGGCCCTAGTCCCTGTCTTCAGGGACTCAGCATGCACCCCATCAGCTGGACAAAGCCAGCTCACATGAAGACTCTGTGACTCTGCAAAGGCTCCAGCCCCACTCAGGACGCCCCTGAAGTCCTGCCCTGGGCCTGCCCACTGTACGGGACACTCTGGCACTGACATGGCTTTAGAGCATGGCTAAGCCTCATTACCCACAGCTGACCAGCCTCTTGCTACAGACGCCAGAGCAGGACACAGCAGCCTCCCAGGAGCTGGGAGCCAGAAGTCCTTCTGGCCGGAGAGGGAGCCAAGGCACATCGCAGCATCCTCTGGGTAGGGAGGCCCTCTAACGTGTCATGTGCACTAAGACACACCCTGGAGAGTGGAGAAGGGCCCCATTAATAATTGTGCCCAGGCTGGTGGCTCACGCCTGTAATCCTAGCACTCTGGGAGGCTGAGGCAAGTGGATTGCTTGAGCTCACGAGTTCAAGACCAAGACAAGCCTGAGCAAGAGCGAGACCTCGACTCTAAAAAAAAACAAAAATAGCTGGGCATTGTGGCAGGTGCCTGTAGTCCCAGCTACTTCAGAAGCTGAGGCAAGAGGATCGCTTGAGCCCAAGAGTTTGAGGTTAATGTGGGCTATGACACCACAGCACTCTGTGGTCAGCACTCTAACCAAGGGTGACAAAGCGAGACTCTGTTTCAGAAAAAAAAAAAAAAATCAGGCACAGCATGAACTAGGCTGAGCCACCCAAGCCAGAATATGGGATCACTGTGCCCTGGAATTTTGAGGCCCAAAATAAAAACGCTAGAGCCTCGCAAGCAAGTTCACTGCCCAGAGCCCTCCTGAGGATCCGTGTCCCTCGTCCGTCCATTTCTGTCTCTGGTGAGACACCAGCAGTGCAAAGCGGCAAAGGTCAAGGGACACCCAAAGCCCTGCAATCTCTTCTGAGCTCTCTGCCACCCGCCCAGTGCTGGACGCTGGCTTATCAGCTGTACCACCTGCACATCTCCAGGCTTACAGGCCAGCCAGGGTCAACACGAAAGCACAACAGATCGCAGTGTACAGATGTTAAGGATGGTTTCTATTTGTGACAAATGCACACAACATGAAATTTATCACTTATTTTTGAGTGTGCAGTTCAGTGGCATTAAAAACATCCACCCTGGGCCGGGCACAGTGGCTCACCTTGTCTCTAAAAATAGCTGGGCATCGTGCCAGGCGCCTGTAGTCCCAGCTACTTGGGAGGCTGACTTAAGAGGATTGCTTGAGCCCAGGAGTTTGAGGTTGCTGTGAGCTATGACACCGCAGCACTCTTCCAGGGGCAAGAAAATTAAGACTCTGTCTCTAAAAGAAAAGAATGTCCACCCACTTGGGCAGCCATCACCACCTCCTCCCCCAGAGTTCTTCCCTCCCCACGGTCCCCTCGCCTCACCCCAGCAGCCACCTTCCCCTTTTTATGCCTTTGACTAGTTGGGGACCTCGTAGGACACACAGCATCCGTCTTTCTGTAACTGTCTGATTCACTGAGCATACTGTCCTCAGCAGGTACTGCCCTGGGTGTCAGAATTTCCTTCCTTTTAAAACTGAATAATATTGCACTGTATTTAGGCACACAGGCTTTTAAATCAGAAAGCCTTCTGGTCTTCAAGGTTGCTGCAAGAACAAAACTCATCAGTGCCCTTCCCCCCAAAAGGCAGGTCTGGCTGCCATGACCTTCAGGTGTGGATTCTCTCTGCCTCTCTCTGAGCCGTCCCCCGCGCCCCACCTCTGGGGCCACTGCGCACACAGTCCTGCAGGCAGCCTTCAAACTAACAAAAGCAAATGAAGTTCTAGATGCTTCTAATGAAATGACAGGACCTCTGATACTTGGAGGAGGAAGTTAATTCTGAAGGATGGCACTCATCCCCCATTATTCTTTCAAGGAGAACAGCAGTGCACTGCCCACACCAGGCGGCCCATAGGCCCTTCTGCCATCACCAGTCCCAGGTCCTCCCCAGGGGACAAGCTGCATAGCTGCAGAGGCCAGGAGACCCCCTGAGTAGATGCGGCCGGCAGGCGGCCTGCAGGGGGGGAGAATTTTACTTCTGGGCTAAAAAAGACCCCAAAACGTAACCTGGCCCCCTTGTAGACCACCATCTGGGGAGGCCTGGCAGCAAGGCAACCCCGCTCAAATAAACAGGCTCCCAATGAGGTGACAACGCAGACCCTCTACCCACCAGCTGCCCCGTCCTTGTCCTGCTCACATCGGAGAGAACGCGGCTGGGGGTGGGCTGAGGTGTGCGGGCTGAGGTCTGCCCCGCACCACACCCCTCCAGCCAGAGGCGGCCTCCCTTGCTCACCATTTGGGCAAATGTCATTGCCTCAATGAGACAGGAGCTTTCTAGGGGAGGAGATGCTTCACCTTGGTTTTCACCCTGTGTGGTCCACACAGAACATGCCAGAACACATCCTTCTCCACCGCAGGCTCTGCACTCCTTTCTAGGCGGGAAACACGCCAAGGAAGAGCACAGGGCTGCTGCCGTGTGGTAAGCTGGAGGTTGGGGGTGCCCACGTTATACCCAGCTTCACCAAAAGGTCCCTGGAGGGCCTGGACAAACCACTCCTCTCCTCTGGCCTCCATTTCCCCATCCGGATCCCCACCTCACGTCTAAGCCCCTGCAGCATCCCACTGCTCTGAGTGGCTGGTGCTCAACAGTCCCCGCCCCTCTACCAACACCAGTCTGGGTCAGCTCAGCCTTGGGGAACACCAGCTCCATCCTCCATGCCAGAGATGAACTCAGGGGCCAGCGGATGCCAAGGGCTGGCTGCTGTCCACCTGCTTCCTGCCCAGAGCTCAGATACAAGCAGAGGCTAGAGGGCCACCCTCATCTCCACACTCACGAAACCCACGAAGGTCCTGCCAGGGCAGGGACCCCAACTCCTCCCCTCCCCACTGCGCCCAGCCCAGGCTCCAAAGCAGTGAGAAAAACCGAGAGGGAGACTGTGCTTTGTGGCCTCGAGCAGACCCCCAGTGTCTCTCTGCACCCTGCCCGCGCCCTCTCCCCTCAGCCCTCCTCCCTGCCAGCCTCCTCCCACCCTGCTGAACTGCACAGCTGCCTCCTCTGCCCCCTCAGCCCAGTGCATCCCTCATCCCTGGGTGAGCGCAGCACCCGTACTAGGAGATGACATCCCACGGTCCCATAAGCAAACCAGGGGGGCTTGTGACCCCCAGGTGATGCCAGGATTCCACTTGCACAGAGGGGACCCAGCCAATGGGAATGGGGGAAGGAACACTCAGTGCAGTTTGCAGGGGCCAGAAACCCCATTGCCCATCTTCTCTTCCAATCACGGGAGCACTGAGTGGAGGCCTGAAAGGTTCCTCCTTCACTTCCAGAGCTTCCCTGTGACACAATGGCCGATTGTGGGGAGGAAAGAGCCCCCCAGAGTCCCTGTCCCACAGGAGCCCCATGCCTAGCACCCACCCTTCCTGCACCCCTCTGCACCCAGTGCTGGCCCCTCCTGGGGGTCTGCCACCACTGCGGGAGACCCTCGGGTTCTTCCTCTTCCCCCAGCCAGGAAGGCTCCTATTTGTGGGGGAAGCCTCCTCTTCCTCCCTTCCCTTGCCCTGTCCACCCTCCTGAGGCAAGTGACCCCAGGAAGCCACAGTGGGTCCCCCTTCCACATTTCCTGCAGGTGATTAAGAGCAGAAGCCTGTTGGAACACCACGAAGGGAAATACAGAGTGTAAAAACAAGAATCAGCATCCCAGACCAGACGGCCATACTGATACACACGTACCTTGAAATCTGACATCTCTCAGGTACAAAGCAACTAAAACATGGTTAGAGTGAGGTGTTCTGGTTTCCACCTTCAGCAACCCTTCCCTCTGAGGCACCATGAGGCTTTTACAATGCTCCCAGGTCTCACTTCTTAGTGAAGTCTGCACTGATGCCAGTGCCTTTCACGGAGCTTCCAGACATGAAGCCACTATCTGCTTCTGACACAGCCTCTCAGAAGAGTGAGGGCAACCTCCAGGCCACCCGGCCACTGCCCAGTGGTCAGATGCAGGAAGGGGCCGGCCACAGTTGCCCAGACCACACAGAGACAGCACCCAACCTGGAAACTGGTCCTGGGATTCTAGAACCTCACAATTAAAAGCTAAAGAGTGTTTTTAGGAGTAATAAAATGTTTACATTTATGTTTATGGAAAGAGCATCATGGAAGGTGTCCCCAGAGTGAAAGGGCATTTCCATCAACTCGCCTGATGCTTCTTACCCTGCCTCACCCTGTGCCGCTGCTGGGTGTAGAGGTGAGGAAGCCCAGTCACCTCCTCAGGGCTCTGCAACTCAGCCCTCGCTGAGAACCAGCGAGCTTCTTGTTGGAATGTCATCTTCCTGAGCACCTCTTTAAGAAGGATGTTGTCACAGTAAATCTAGCTGTGCCATGAAACCTCATGCACACCCCTAGCTGAAGAAGAGGATGCATTTCTTACACCCAAGAGCTGCTGAAAAACAACACAAATTTCTATTGGCCAAACAATTGGTGTCTTTTTTACAATTCCTATTTGAGTCCTGTATGAAATCAGTTATTCACATTTTTGCACAGGTAGTCAAACATGTTCCCAGCAAAATTCTTCATGAGTAGCTTGTCCTGGTCACTATTTGACCGTGGAAGGACACCACACCACATTAGCATTGAAAGGACAAAATCTGGCACCTGCATTCCAGAGCATGGAAACACAAACATACTCCCTTGGAGCACTCTGCAGCTGAGGGTGATGTGTGAGCATCCTTGGAGTCGCTCCCTGGCAGCAGAGCCTATCTATGGCTCTACTAGGGCCTGGAGCCCTGCCCTGGTCCCCATCTAGGCACAGATCCTGGTTCTCTACAAGCTGTGTCATGCACTACTGGGGGTGACAGGGTAAAGGGTTTGTCTGTGTCATTTCCCCCAATGGCATGTGAGCCCACAACTATCTCAAAGTGTTTTAGGCACCGCACTGAATGGTGAGTGGAGAACAGGACATGACAGCCGTGTGGGTACATAGAAAAGGGCAGCTCTGCAGACACCAGGCTGGGGTAAGGGTACGCTAGAGAAGGGGTGGGGCAGCAGTGGGACTGCAGGTGCTCTGGGGTAGTTGGGCAGGGTGACAGCAGGGGACTCCCGTAGGCAGGGTGCCTAGCCACAGGGCTGTGTCTCCCCCAAACTCCAGGCTGAATTCCCCCCAAACAGCAAGGCTTATATGGAAATTAACCAAACTTGTAACTCTGACAGGTCATTCGAGTTTGGGAACAAGGCTAGTTTGCCAAATGATTCTTCCCTCTTTAATTAAAATCCTTTATTAACTGCCAAGCTAATACCTTCCCCCAAGACAGACGAGATAATGAGTGCACATCTATCAGCCCAGGCGCTGCCATCCAAGGAGGCTGGGTGGGCTCAGGAGAGGGAGCCATACCCCCACAGACACCCCACGCTCTCACTATGGGCACAACCTCAAAGGTGGGGCAAGCGTCCCATTCCAGGTGCAAATCATACCAGTCAGAAAGTCCCTCATGAAACACCCAGCCCAGAGCTCTGCAGAGCAAATCCTCCCGCGGCGCTCCAACCATGCCCAGAGTTCTCCAAGGGCCCCCAGGACCTCCTTGCACCCAGGAGTCCCTGCCAGGGCATTCTCACTACTCCACCCCTCCCATACCTGCGTGTACAACACACACCCAGGAGTCCCTTCCCTCCACATAAATTGATGGTGGGAAGAGCAAATATGTGAGCCCTCCACGGAGACTCCAGGTAATCTGTGTAGGGGCAACACGCTCCTTGAGTGTGGGCTGCACAGAGAGACCTCGAAGACTATGGAAAGGGGGCGTCACCGCCAGCAGAGACACAACAGCGGTGGGTCTAGCGCAGAGGACCTGCGATGCTGTGCTGAGAAGGGCCCCCATGGCCCCCTCCCAAAGCCTCTCACCCCAGACTCACCCTGAGAAAAACCCCAGGCAGATCCCCATGGAGAAGCACCGTAGGGACGGAACACCTGGCCATCTTCACTGTCAAGTGTCCTGGAGAACAAGGAGTCTTGGCCAGGAGGAGCCTGAGGACACAGGACCAGGGATCAAGTGGGGGATTGGGACAGAAAAGGGACATGGGATTAAAAACTAAGGGAATCTGGATGAAGTGAGGACTTTAGCTGATGATACTGTGTCACTACAGGCCCATTAATTGTAACCAATGTGCCACTCTCGGGCACTTGTTAGTAGCAGGCATGCTGGCTACAGGGCACAGGGGAACTCTCTAGACTACTGCTCAATTTTTCTGTAAATCTAAAACTGTTCTAAAAACCAAAACCCATTAATTTGTTTGTTTGTTTGTTTTTGGAGAAAGACTCTCACTTTATCGCCCTCAGTAGAGTGAAGTGGTGTCACAGCTCACAGCAACCGCCAACTTCTGGGCTTAAGCGATTCTCTTGTTTTAGCCTCCCGAGTAGCTGGGACTACAGGCGCCCGCCACAATGCCCGGCTATTTTTTGGTTGCAGTTGTTATTGTTGTTTGGCAGGCCTGCTCGGCTATTTTTTGTTGTTGTTGCAATTGTTGTTTGGCAGGCCCGGGCCGGGTTCGAACCCACCAGCCCAGTGTATGTAGCTGGCGCTTTAGCCGCTGAGCTACAGGCCCTGAGCTAAAGCCCATTAATTTTTAAAAATCCTGGCTCCCGTTCCAGAGACACTGAAGGCTCGCTGGGGGCAAATGACAGTAAAGTGACGGGGAGAGCCCAGGCCCTGCTGGAGGAGCGGCAGGCAAGACCCACAGGCGCTGCCCGGTGACCAGCAGGAGCTGGGGCCTGCCGAGGCTTCAGGGGGCTCGGCCAGGTCCGGTGGGCGTCCTGCCCCCCACGCCCACAGTCGGAAACCCCGCACCCCCACCCCTACCCCACCCACTCACCCCATGACCCTGCTGTCAGCTCCCCCACTCCGCCCCCTGCGGTCAGCCCCTGCCACACACACCCCCACTTCCTACCCCTCACTCCCCACCCACCCTCCGCCGTCGGCTCCCCACAATCCCCCACTCACACCCCCCTGCCTCCCAATCATTCCCTCACCTCCCTGCCCCTGCCCCGCCGCCCCCAGCGGCCCAGGATCCAGGCAGGCAGCGGGGGCTACGGAAGGCCTGTGCACGCGCACGGCCGGACGCGCGCTCCGGGCTCGGCGGGCGGGCCCCGCACTCTCCTCGATCCTCGCGCGCCCCCTGGCGCCCGGAGACCTCCCCTTGCAGGCGGCGAGGCCGGGTCAGCGCGCGCTGCAGCGCCCTCTCGTGGACATGCGTCGCCGCCGCCCCGCGGTCTGCAGCCGAAGAGGCCGCCCGCCGCGGCCCGGAACCAGCCGCGGACAAGGGCGCCGGCCTGGGCCGTCCTGCCTTCGTGCGCTGTGAGGTTTGCGAGGTTCTGGAGCCCGTGCACTGGCTCCTTCCGTGAAAGGCAGCGAGGAAAGAGTCACGCCCGGCCTCAAATAGGCTGGAGCGGCAGGAAGGGCCAGGGCAGACGTGGGGCCCTGGACTGGAGGCAGCGTGGCCATCCCGCAGGCCCCACGTCCAGGGCACCCAGGGGCCAGGACCCCGTCCCAGCCAGGCCGGGTTACCAGCGGCCGGCTCAGACCCTGGGGCCAGTCCTCCGGAGGGCCAGGCCTGCAGGGACACCTCCCGCGCGGCCCGCCCCACCCTGAGCGCGCACACCAGGCGAGGGCGGCGCGGGCCTGGAGCTGGACACGGGCCGAGGGTGGGAGGAGAGCGGCCGCGCGGGCGGGCCACCGGCCCGCAGGTCTGCAGAGGCCCGGCGTTATGGTCGGGCGTGGCGGGTTCCCGGGGTTGGCTGGGGGCGGGGGCGGCAGGCGCGTTTGCTGGAGGACCGGAAGGCCCAGTCCACTCCTGCCTGCGCGGACGCGCCTCCAGGGAAGAGTCTGCTCCCCGGTCCGGGCAGAGCGGCGCGCTTGCTAGAGATGACCCTGGCAGTGTCCAGGAGGGACGCGACCCCAAGCCAGGCATGAACCCTGGCTGAGCTACATTGATGGCGTTGGCAAATTTCCAACGCCTGTTTCCCTGTAGGCAAAACAGCACCCTGACACCCACTGGGCTGCGTCCTTAGTCGTTTCTAAACACGCAAAGCTCCGGGCGGGGCACGACCTTCAGGGCGGGCAGCTCTGTGACGGTCAGTTTTCTCTCTGCTTCCCAAGAGCTGGGCCTGGCCCTCCCCGCCCCCTGCGTTCATTGCTGCCCCTGGCCACCGGAGGGATGCATCTCCCAACCACAGTAGGAGCCAATTTAGCTGATACAGTGCATCCTCGTACCCACACGCAAACTGGCGTGTGACCTGGAGCAGTATGTTTAAGTTCTCTGGCCTCATTTCCCCATCTGTAAAATGGGGTAGGTGTGAGAATTAAATGACTTACGGTGCGTCAGATATTCAGGACAGTACGTGGCATGGTGAGCAGCAGGTGTGTTAGCTGTCTACCTGCTTCAGCATCAAGTGGGAACTCACAGGAGTGCACGGAAGTGACAGGTGACAAGGGCCCGTGTGGCCTGTGTTGTGTGAGTTTATTTAGCATTTATTTTATGAGTTCAAATTAAAGATTAAACAGGACACTGGTGAACTAAGTGGCCCTTTTACAGAGTCTCCAGGACACAGCACTCCCCAGGACATCTCTCTAGCACACCTCAGGACACTCCTCTGAAAAAGAGCCTAGCACTCAGAAGGGCTGCTATCATCACCTCGAAATTCTCAACCATCTCTTCTTTGAACTCAAGCTCCATTAAGTGGCCAGAGGGACAAGAGAGACAAGTGAGCAGAGACCTGGGCTGTCCCTTGCCACCTGGCCGGCATATGGTGGCCACAGTGCCCCAGGAGCACAGCATTTCAGGGGCACCCAAGGCATGGAGCTTCCTGAGACTCAGGGCACGTCCAAGGCCCATGGGTCCCATGGATGAGCAGGCCAATAGGAGCTGACCGCCCACCATCCTGCTTTCCACTCAAGCCAGAACTTGCTCCAGCCCAGAGAGCAACAGCATTCTGCAAAACCAACAGGCAAGGAACACACAATATCCTAACTTACACTTGCCTGTAGTAGCACAGCACTGACGCTGCGTATGACACAGGGCAGGACACAGGACACCCACAGCCCGTCCGCTCCATGGCGGCCCTGCTGAGGCAGTACTGACAGCATGCACAGGTCACAAGGTGACCTCCACTCCTGTGCAGCTCTCCACCACCCTGGCCGAAGCTGGAGATGTGGATGTGCCATCCCAGGTGTCCCACAGACAAGTTCAATGCTCTTACATTTAAAATTGTCACTGCCATCCAAAGGAAACAAACATTCACACTAATGATTTCAATTTTAATTTTTCTTTACTTAGGACATTAAATAGCAAATCAAAATTTCACAAGGAAAAAGCTTTCTATTTTAGTACCTTTTAGAGTACTTTGTTCCTGCTTTCTGAATAAAAGGCCCCACAATTCAGAGCTGGCCCCGCACACTGGCCCCATCCAAGCCACAGAGGCGGCTCCTTCCCAGGCAAAGACAGGAGGCTGAGATCCTCAGCTGGGAGGCAGAGCCAGGACTGCCGGGCGCCCAGGCCTTAACCTCAAGCAGGGAGGGCAGAAAGGGGCAGGACACACTTCCTTGTGTTAGAACCGTGAACCACGTGTGCTCTCTGCCTCAGTCTGAGGGCAGCAACTAGAGAGACAGAAGAATGGCGCAGAGGCTGACCCGGGAACCCAGCGAGGTCACCAGGGGCCGCCCCCTCCACTCCTGGCCTTTCTGTTCAGGACTGTTCTGGGCCAGATGTTCCTCTGTTGCTCCACACCAGCAAGGTGTGACAGGAAGGTGCAATGCCGTATGGGACACACACCTGCCCACCAGGAACTTAAAATTCTGGGTTGAGACCATGCCACAAGGGAGGACGGGTGCCCGGGGTTACTCCAAGCCAGAGAGGTCTCTGCTGTTGGTCCACAAACAGCTTGGGCTTCCTCCCTACCTGCCTCCACCAGGTCAAATGTCCTGGAACCTTCCTCCAGACCTAAAGACAAAAGGAGGGAAGGAAGGAGGTGTTGGGGCTGAGAAAATGATACCGCAAAGTATGGCACTTGAGCTTCTGAATACTGTGACCTGCAGGACACTGGCAGGGCATCAGAAGCACAGTCCCTCCCCTACTCCCTCCTACCCCAGGGGGTCAGAGAAACCAGCATTCTCTTCCACACCCCAAATGCAGATCTCGGACACCAGAACCCTCTGCCCTAAGGCCAGCCCTAAAACTAGAAAGAGGACTCTGACCTTCCAACCTTCTGGAAGCTAGCTGCAAAGACCCCCTCTGACCGGCCTCATCTGACTCCCATTCAGGTCTCTCGCCCTCCACCTGGGGAAGGAATGCCATGGAAAGGCCGGGAGACAGCGTGCTGGCTTGTTCAGTCTGTCACCGTCAGACCCCTTCCCTTCTGTCTGATCACATCTCCACACAGCTGTCCACGCTCCACCGAACCTGAGAACAAAAACCCAAGTTTTCCTGGGTCTTTGGATCTTCATTTCTGAAGGTTCCCATGTCACATAAAACTTTAATTACATCTGTTATACTTCCTTCTTCTTATCTGTCATGTTTTAGGAGTGATGCTGTGACCCTTATGGCAGGCGAAGAAAGGAACCAGCTTTCTACCCCTACATATCAATGGTGGGGCTGAGGGCATCCAGGTTCCTCTGGCTTTTGTTCACTGTATCATGATTTTTTCCTTCTAAAATACAAGCATAGGCAAGCAGCCAAATGTGATGGCCCTGTAATCCTAACACTCTGGGGGACCCAGGTGGGAGCATCCCTTGAGCTCAGGAATTCAGGACCAACCTGAACAAGAGCGAGACCCCATCTCTACTAAAAACAGAACAATTAGCTGGGCATTGTGGTGGGCACCTGTTGTCCCAGTTACACAGGAGGCTGAGGCAGAAGGATCACTTGAGCCCAAGAATTTGAAGTGAGCTAGGCTGAGGCCACAGCACTCTACCCAAAGGCCACAGACTGGAGATTCTGTCTCCAAAAAAAAGACAAAAACCAAAACTTTAAGAAGTGATTTGAATTTAAAAATTAAACCAGAAATCACATTTCATATTACAATCTTTAGCTTTTAATTCTACTTCAACTTCTGATTAAATCTTATCTGCCTAATTTTTTCCAGGAAGAAAGTTAATGATTACCAGAGCCAAATTCTTACAAAGTGTTGTAGCAGTACCATTTCAGAGGTTAAACTTGCTCTCATGACTAGAATATAGTTATCTAAGTTACTAAAGTAAGATTTCCTAATTTTAAAAATATTCTTGCTATTCTTACAAATTCATCTCAATTTCAAACTCCTCAGTGGATTTAAATAACTGTTTTTACAAATATTGAAAATGGCAAATGATTTTTTTCCTTCTTAAAGAAGTTAATGATCAGTCCAGATGGCCCAATGCCTAGAGTGCATGTTGGGGGCTATGCACAGAGGCAGAGGCTGCCACCTTGTCGCCCAAGGGCAGTTCTACAGTGCACAGCTGTGCCACAAAAGAATACCAAAACATCTAAGTCACATGTGGGCAAAGCCAGCTCAGCAGACCCTGTTATTCTCACAAGAGTTTTACATTTACATTACAGCAAGTTTCAACACATTCATCTATGCAAAGCAGTCTGCAAATCAACCCATCAACTCCTCCACCCTGGACTTTAGAAAGTAAACAAGTCACGAAATGCTGCTCAGCTGTAAGCAAGTAGGATCAACCACCCTCCGTGGTGCCCAAAAAGGGACAGACTTCACCCAGAGCAAGAGCAAAACCTCTTGGCAATTCACTGGAGTTCTCACCACAGGTATAAAGGCAACTACACTGCTCTGATGGCCTCACAAGAGGGAAGGGTTATACACACCATGGATAAAATCCCAGCTCCCATCCTGCTTCCTGGCCCAGGAGCACATTGCTTTAACTCCCCCCACCTGCTAAGGGGAATTTCACAGCCAACCTCGTCTCCTTCATGGAAGGCAGATAAAGCAAGAACAGCTGGAGCTGACCATGGGCAGCCTAGCTCTAGGGTCCCCGCTCCCAACAGCATGGCAGGGTTTTTCAAGACAGAAGTGTGTCCAGGCACAAAAAACGTTCACACAGCACCTGCCAGGAGCTTCCCTCCCACCACAAGCATCCAGGAAAGCCTCCCGTGTGGGACAACGTCCCAAGGACAGGCTGTCACCTTTCCCGATGAACTGAGCAGATTTCTCAAATGCAAGAATTTGAGGATCAGAAAGTGGATTTCAATTTTGACAAAACATTTCTACAAGGGCAGGCTCAATTAAAACCCATGCACAAATTCTCTTTTGTCAGAAAATTCAACAGGGCAAGTTCAGTTGGGCCCAACAATCTTACTTTATTTCCTGAAACACACCTAATAAAATATTTAAGGAAGAGCATCAATTTGCGAGAACATCTCTTGACCTTCCCAATGTCCAACCAGAAACACCTGTGAAATAGACATGTGCTTCGCTGCCACCCAGCTTCCCTGGAGTCAGCAGAGGGAAGGACTGTCAGAATTTAAGAGGAAAAAAGGATAAACTCATACAGGACATGGTGGCAACTCCTCGAACACTCTCTACACTCATCCTGACTCAATCGGGATGCTCAACGAAGGATGTCACTGATGTCTCGTGTCACGCAAGATCAACCAAAATGCACAGACCGTGTTACACCATCTGAGGAATGGCCTCTGTCCAGAGCAGCGTTTCCCGAATCGGAGTCAGGCATTTAGGAGGCCAGAAAATTAAGTTCTCGAACTGACCCTAGAAAAGTCCACTCACCTCACTGCTGAGGATCACTGCGGTCGCCTGCCCCTCTGGGGAGCTGTGCCCCGACGCCAGGGCCCAGCCCACCTTTCAAAGCAACTTTGGAACTCTTTCTGGAATGGCCATTGTAGCTATTACCCTTGAGGTCCTGAATGTCAACAAATGTCTTCCTTTCAATACTTCCTTTATTTTGGGTAAGGAAAAAAGTCACTGGGGGCCAGACCAACTGAGTACGGAGGGTGTTCCACTACAGTTGTTTGTGAACTGGCTAAAAACTCCCTCACAGACAGTGCCGTGTGAGCTGGTACGTTCTTGTGATGTAAGAGCTCATTTCTGCACACACTTCCCTCATGCCAAGATTTTCATTTAAAATTCTCCTATTTCTCTATTGATGTTTACTTGGTCTATTTTTTTTTTCACAGTTAGCTGACAACTCTGATGCACAATTAGATGAATTTTTGCTATGTTTTCATCAGTTCTGCTCATTACTATCTGTCCTGACCTCTCATGAGTGACGCTTTCTTTCCCCTCACAAAAACACGGAATCAGTTTGTACACTGCCATTTTCTTTGAGACAGAGCCTCAAGCTGTCACCCTGGGTAGAGTGCTGTGGCATCACAGCTCACAGCAACCTCCAACTCCTGGGCTCCAGCGATTCTCCTGCCTCCACCTCCCAAGTAGCTGGGACTACAGGTGCCCGCCACAACGCCCGGCTATTTTTTGGTTGCAACCGTCATTGTTGTTTGGCGGGCCCGGGCTGGATTCGAACCCGCCAGCTCAGGTGTATGTGGCTGGTGCCTTAGCCGCTTGAGCCACAGGCGCCAAGCCTCCTGCCATTTTCTTCATGCATTAGCCCCATAAACTTAGACCAGCGTGTCCCTGCTTTCACTTCCACTCATGCCAAGTTTAACAAGAAACAAGGTTTGCTCACTGCTCTAGTTCAAGCTCTGCCTTTTTTACCGTGGCACACAAACACACAATAATGAACACCATTCAGGAAGACACCACCACACGTGGACACAAACACAGCTGTGAGGCACTGATGGGCCAAGGTTAAGAAACCTCACCGAGCTGTCTGTACAGCGCTGCCAACTTGTGTGCACGATGGCCAGATCAAAAACTTGCCAGACCTTGTATGCTAACACTTACGCATTTTATTAAACGTGCATTAGAAAAAAACTAGCTGGGCGGCGCCTGTGGCTCAGTGAGTAGGGCGCCGGCCCCATATGCCGAGGGTGGCGGGTTCAGGCCCAGCCCCGGCCAAACTGCAACAAAAAAATAGCCAGGCGTTGTGGCGGGCGCCTGTAGTCCCAGCTGCTCGGGAGGCTGAGGCAAGAGAATCGCGTAAGCCCAAGAGTTAGAGGTTGCTGTGAGCCGTGTGACGCCACAGCACTCTACCCGAGGGCGGTACAGTGAGACTCTGTCTCTACAAAAAAAGAAAAAAACTAGCTTATCAAATGTGTGACAGCAAAAATATTCTTGCTTTGGATAAAGGGAAGTTAAAAGCTGACTTAAAAATATATGGCACTTGGGCAGCGCCTGTGGCTCAAGGAGTAGGGCGCTGGTCCCATATGCCGGAGGTGGTGGGTTCAAACCCAGCCCCGGCCAGAAACCACAAAAAAATACATATATATATGGCACTCAGAGAAAAGTGTAAAGGGTGGTAAAGTTTGAGGTAAGAACACAAGATAACTGTGAATGCCACCACCACAATCCATATCCCTGAGGCCAATAATGGCTTAATGAAATTTGGGTTGAAATTTTATTTCCATCTACATTTTAAAAGTTTTGCTTATACAAAGACTTCACTTTATTATTTTTGGGGGGCTGGCAGACAGAGTCTTACAGAGTAGAGTGCTGTGGCATCATAGCTCACAGCAACCTCAAACTGTTGGGCTCAAGCAATCCTCTTGCCTCAGCCTCCCAAGAAGCTGGAACTATAGGCGCCCTCCACAACACCCAGTTATTTTTAGAGATGGGGGTCTTGCTCTTGCTGAGGCTGGTCTCGAACTCGTGAGCTCAGGCGAACCACTCACTTTGGCCTCCCAGAGTGGAGCCACAGCACCTGGCCCCAAATTTTCGTTTTAAATAAAAAGAAGTTCTCATGAACAGATTCCCCAAAGAGCCTTATCAAACACACACAGAGGCAAAAACCCACGGCCATGGGTGCCTGACTCCCAGCAGGTGACAGGGTCACACCCACCCCGTGACTGGTGCAGCTGCCCCTGTCCACACCCAGCGTGCGTCACCTCTGTGCCTCTCACAGAGAAGGAAAGGGGACGGCACCATCAGTGTTCAGGGGACGGGCTAAGAATACAAATTCCATCCTGCACCGTTCCAAACTACCTTCCCACCACCAGACATTATCAAGGAATTAACTGCTCAGACCCACAGGTGAGGTCATTTAATGACAACACGCCACAAGTACCAAAAAACTGAGAATGATGGAGTGAATGTAGCCGTCTCGTTTGAGGCCTGGACCACCGAAGCAACTATTTTTGAAACATGTTAGACTAAGATCAAAAACAATACTGCTGAAATTGTCACAGACCCCAGAAAATTCTCTACCTCTTTGAGGGGCCAAATCAATATGTTTATTACAATGATTAAGTTGTGACACTTGGAACAAACTGGTGGCATTACCCTGCTCTTTGTCATGACAACTCATTCTTCCAGATGTAACTCAGTCGGTGAGAAATTATTTTCATCTTAAATGTTTCTCAATAATCCACTACTGGTGCTTTTTGAAATAAGTCTCTGAACCTGCAGACATCCTGCGCCGCTGTGCAAATTCACCAATGCTGGAGGGACACCGTCAGGGAAAAAGGTTTTCAGTTGTACTTGTCTAAAGCTGTAAAGAGAGCTTCCGCCAGCAAGGGGAGCCGTTGCGCCAGCCTGAAGGCTGCTCAGCCACAGGCCGCAGGGCTCCACTTGCCCACAACTCCCTTTCCTCCTCCTGTAAGGTACTCACTTACTCAGAAAATGGGATGCGAAGTAGATTAATTAGAATAACAACATATATAACAGCACTACAAATACACACCTTTTTACACAATTACTGTTAATAATTTGAAGATGTTTATTGCATTTTATTTTTGGTGGGAAAAAAACATAACATACATTTATTTAGCACAACCTTGTGAAATACACAGAGTGTAACTGGGTAAGAAGCACTTTTTCTGTCCCTGGTCCATTTTCTGAGGACGGAATCATGACCTGCTCCCACTGTGATCGTTCCTGCAAGAGTCGACACCAAGTTTAATTTTCTCCTCTCAGTATAGGCAGCAATTCACCGTTTTCTTTCAATTCCTAAAAATAAAAGATAACAATATGTATAAGCATATATATTTATATAATTTTAAAAATGAAAACATCTAAATAATCACAGCATGTATTTTTATCTAGAACCAAAAGAAATACCTATTGGATTTAAACTCTTCCAAAACTTTCAAACTGCATATTATTCCAGAAAGGCTGCAAGTCCTATCCAATTACAAAATTAAAAAGGTATTCTAAAACCAAACATGGCAACTAGAAGAAAACTAAATAAAGCCCCTCTTTAAACTTCAGCAATAAATAAGAAAAATAAATCAAGTGATCTGCAAAGCTGAAGAACCAAGCAAGGCAATGTTGAAAGCCTCCTCTAGCCAGGGGCTCACCCCATCCCGCTCCTCCACTCCGGAGAGGAAAGAGGCTTCGCTATTTCAGCCTGACCTGGAAATCCATCTGTCTCAGGAGAAGCTATAGTACCCGTAAAATGTAAAGGTCAGAAACCATTAAAAAGACGTAATAATTCAGCAGCAGAGATAGGGCATCACAAGAGCCCCCGTTACGTTAACACACGCTGTGGACGGGCGCTGCACTCTCTGTGCCTGTTTTTCATTTTAAAATCTGAAGTACAGACATCAAGTTTGAAATGTGAGAATAAATGATAAATCAGGTTTTCTAGTTGAACATTGTACATTTCAGATCATCACTATGCAGCATAGACGCCAATCAATAATGATCAATTAAAACCCACACAACCTTCTCTCTAGATTCAACTCAAACAGGACTGAGTCTGTCACACAAAGTCCAGATGCCTTCAGGTACATCTAGGGATCATCTAGGGATCGTCTTCGCTTATTTAACAAGCAGACATCCTGCTGCACCGAGGGATCGAGCAGGACTTTTCCCAGCACGTAATTCAGAAGGCAGCCGGCACTCAGACCTTGGGCTCAGTAGCTTTCTAGCTGAGGGAGAGGACAGGCCTTGGTGGATCGCCGCTCTGGGCTGCCGGGCACACTGTGAGTGCTGCCAACAAGCAGTTCTCAGCGTCGTCTCTGCTGCTAACACGAGCCAGCAGCTGAAACAGCAACCTGAGCTGACTCCCCCAGACCTCTCTCAACCAGGTCAGTCCAGACTGTAGGAGCCGCACTGAATTGTCTGCTCTTGAGCATGATTAACTTGTGAGTGTATTAGGAGCTGTTTTCTCAGGACACCAGACTGACCAAGTCACTGGGTTACTGAGTAATTCATTACTTTCTTCAGTCATTCATTCCACAAAAACAGTACTCACTGCTCCAGCAGAGGCCAGCCACCCAGAACGTGCGATAACTGGACTGAAGGAGGAACTGCCCCACACGGAAACAGAGCAAGGTGGCAACACAAGAGCCATTCCCGTGTATTTCCTCAAGGAAAAATGTTAACACTATCTGAAATTCCGAATGTGTGTTCTTAGCAGGTGAAAATAAGTCATGTAACACCCTGTATAACCTAAAAAGAAGTTATTTACATAGCTGATCTTTAGAATTAAATGAGATTTATTGATTGTATTTTCCCAAGAATTACATATGGTATAAAACAGACTGGAGAGTATTTGGGGTTTCCGTATTCTTTGTGTTTTACAAAAATAAGAGGTGTGCGAGGGGTGGGGGATGAGAGAGAGGAGAAGGGGAGAGAACAAATGCGAGCTAGTGGTGTTGCTTCAGGGTTATTAAAAAGCTACTGTTAAGAGTTTTTTTCTTCCAGAAATGAGACTTTTCCTCAGAAAAAAAATGCCTTGCTGGCTCAAGAAGCGTGGAATGCAACCCCAGAACTCCGCAGGAGCACGGGCTGCACAGAGCAGCCCCGTCAGCGGCCCCTGCAGCCCAGCTCAAGCTGTCTCTGTAAAGCACGCGGGTACAAAGGGGTAATGCCACTTCAGGGTTAGGTCAGAGTTCCTGCACTTTACAACCACATACTTCTTATTTTCTACTTTGAAACATCAGAAGTCTGATCTCAGAGGAAATTCTCCAACAGAGGAGGCAAGAGGGAGGCCCCCAGGCAGTCTCCCAGCCTTGGGTTCGGAGCAGCCACCACAGCCCACCTTCTGTGGCAGTTTCGTCAACACCCCTACTCAGCCCCTCTTCCCTACTCACCCTCCTACCAGCTTCCTTAACACCACAATGCCCTGGCGGGGTCTGGGGAGTGCTAGAGGCTGTGGGGTGTAAGGCCACAGCTCGCACTTGCTGTCCGGGGCTAACTGGCCTGCTATGAAGCTCCCGGGTGCCAGCAGACATTAAATGTAAGGAAAGTCATGTCCACCTGAAACTCCATAGGAGTTCACCTAAAGCAAATAAAAGACGTGCTTTCCGGTCTTTTATTCTACGACCATTTACTGAGCTCCTGGAATACACAGAGCACCAGGAAGGAGGCTCAGGTGTCTGAGAAACCATAGCTTTCCTGACCCGCTCTCAGTCTACTAGTTAGCAGACTTTTGGGCACCTGAAAACCAAAGAGGAACTTGCATTTTCTTTCAGGAGATGGAGGGCAGCGACCCTCAGCCTCTGTGTCCAGCCAGGCTGGGCAGCCCTGGGCCATAGGCCTCCTGCTCCCCACATCTCCATGTACCCAAGGACACATGAGTAAGGTGAGAGAAAATAATTACAATATAACTTCAGGAACAGGAGCAAACATTTCTGGCTAAACAAATCGGTAAATAATTCACAGACAATTTAAATTGAAGGGCCTTAAAGGATATAAAACAGACTTAAACATGGAATAAACAAGGAAATCCAAAGCTAAGGAAACAGGGAAGAGATACCGAAAGCCAGGAAACATGGAGGAAAGCTGAGCAGGACTGAGTTCCGTGCGAGAGAAACTATGAAAGCCCAGTTATAGCCGGGACCGTGCTTGGCAGCGCGCTGGGAGCTAACAGAGGGACGAAGATGCCATGGACAGGGAGGAGGGGGTACAAACAGCCTCACGTAACAGGAACAGTGAGAGCCACAGACGTCAGACACACAGAGTCCCTGACACTGGCCTAGAGGTGACAGACCATGAGGCTGGAGAGGAGGGAAGGACAACCCCAACCCTTCCACTCAGTATGAAACCACAACTTGTGAACAGTCCCAACCATTCCATTCCTTAAGCTGGCAGAGGGACTGACCTTACCTTAACAATATCCAA
Organism: Nycticebus coucang; assembly: GCF_027406575.1. Taxonomy (NCBI): domain Eukaryota; kingdom Metazoa; phylum Chordata; class Mammalia; order Primates; family Lorisidae; genus Nycticebus; species Nycticebus coucang. The sequence continues at coordinate 158,141,998 of NC_069782.1, read as the reverse complement.
TCCTCCAACAAGCTCCCCTTTCACATACAGCTGGGGATATGTCGGCCAGTTTGAGAAAGTTTTCAATCCTTGCCGAACCTAAAGAAATAACAGGAACACTGAAACCTTTCTATCAGACCTTTGTGAGGAAAGACAAGACAACGGATGAAATGTAAAATAGAACTCACTTCTTCATCCTCCAATATATCAAACGTTTCATATTCGACCCTGCAAAAAGAAGGAAACACTTTAGCAGAAATAAAGTGTTAAACAAAAACTGTAAAATCTCTATATTTGGTGTTTCTAAAATAGTCAAGAAAAGTAAATAAACTATTTCACTGCTAACATAGACCAATGAAAATGATTTTACTTGTGAATCTGTCTGGCACTACACAGAGTAAGTCATCCCAAGATAGAACTTTATATGGACAATAATTGGGTCAGACCAGGGATCAGCAAACTTTTTCGTAAAGGGTAGATAGTAAATACTTAGTCTTTGCAGCTCAGACGCCTCTGCTGCGAGTGCTTAGCTCTGCTGTGTAGCAAAAAAGCAGCCACAGACCGTGTAGAAACAAAGGGACATGGCCGAGTTCCGACACAACTTTATTTACTGAGTTAGGCAGCTGGCTGCAACTTGCCGACCTTGGGTCAGACCCACATCCCCAGCCACATGAGCCTGTCGTTTCCCGGTACCGACCCCACCCGGGCTGCTGCTCCCTGAGCAAGTGGAGGAGCAGCACCCATGGACAGAGGACAGAGGCTTCCCAGCCAAGGTGCTGACCCACTGCCTGATCCCTTTGCCTGAGGGAGACATGCTTCCCATGCCTAAGTAAACTCACTTCAGAGCACATGCTGCTAATACATGTCAGACCGTAAGGAAGCTGTGCGGCTTCCTGCAGCACGGTGGACAGTGCTTGTACAGAGAAGGAGACATCAGCGCACAGAAACTCAGCTGTTTCTGCCCAGAAGGATCTCACTGTTGGGCAGCCAGGGTATCAGCCTGAACCCTCACAGGGAACTGCAGGGACAGGCGGAGCTCCCAAATCAGGACAAAGAAAATGCTGCATGTAAAAAACTAGACTTTCCATAAAACTGAAACCATTCTAGGGAAATCTTGTTGAAAAGATTGAAATCTTGAAAATTGGTAAGTTCCCAATTAAACTGTCTATGTGGGAAAATTACAGACGACAGGACAAATCAGGAACAATTGTCAGAAGAATGCTGCAAGAAGAATAAAAAAAGAAGACCCAATGTAAGTCTTTATTCAAGTTGAGCTAAAAGAGGCAGCTCTCCTACCCACTATGACTAGAATGAGTTCTGGAACTATTTACAAAACATCTAGGACATGCTGGGCCAGCTATATGCAGGGACGTGGAGTCCTAACAGCCAATACTCAGTTATTCGTAAAGGTCGCCTTTCACATCTCAACATACGCCTGGTTTTCAGTCCCTCACTGCACGTGTACATTGGGTATGAAAAAAAAATTAAGAAAGGAGGAGCAAAAACAAAAAGCCACTTTCTCCACACGCTTAGGACTCCCAGTAAGATCATGGTCTGCTCCAGTTACAAGGCGCTCAGACCACACACCCACAGCGGTAAAAGTAAAGTTCAGTGGACACTGGGCCGGGCATGGTGGCTCATGCCTGTAATCCCAGCGCTCTGTGAGGCCAAGGCAGAAGGATCACTTGAGCTCCGGGGTTCAACACCAGCCTGGGCAAGAGAGACCTCATCTCTATAGAAAAAAAAAAAAAAAAAAACAGAAAAATTTAATTTAGCCCATGTAGCAGTGGGCACCTGTATTCCAAGCTACTAGGGAGGCTGAGGCAGGAGGATCTCTTGAGCCAACGAGTTGGATATTATGATGCTGCAGAGAACTCAAGGTCCCTGGCAGCCTTGCCCACGGCTAAGCAGATGGTTTTGAATGAGTCTGGAGGTGGGAGGTCATTATCTCTCAAAGAAGCCCCTGATCCAGAAAAAGGAGAACTTTCAGTGCAATGGAGACCAGACAGACATGGGACGGAAGCCAAGTGCCAAGCTAGATACATTCCACTGAAGACGCCAGCCCAGGTCAAGTCAGCGTGTCAGCTCCGAAGACACCTATGCCAACCAGTGAAGAATCTCCTGTTTCCTTTTATATCCCTGTAGCTGCAATCAGCATGTGCTGCTTATGTGACTCAGTTCAGCCCAAGAATTGCGAAATATGTTGCAGAGCATCTTCCCTGGAGCTTCATGGGGTTGGCTTATCCATTTAAAGTTACGGTTAGAATATATATTATAATTTTTAAGAGAAGCAATCATGAAATAAGAAATAATCAAAAACATTTGGCAGATCCTACGGATTGTGTCCTAATAGTCCCAAATAACCCTAAAACCAACCAGGCTGCTCTTACCTGGCAGCTTCCCCACCGAGCAGACCATAGTAAGAGCGCTGTGATCTAACTTGTCTACTCACAGGCCCAGGTCATGGGCCTTATCATGTGCCCAACAGTTTCATGTATTATACAGAAACTAAAAAGTTTTTAAAAATTTAAAAACAACCTGTAATATATTCTTCCTGATATCTTCAAGCATGATGAGAAAGTTATTAACTTTACTCTGGAAAAGTAGGCAACTAGTTATTTCCAAAGTTACCTAAGAACCAATGTTATTAATAGGTTGACACTGGCCAGAAATTTCTATTTTGGTCTGACTTAGGGCATTCATAAAACATTCTAGGAAAAATATATGAATAAATACAGACAGACATTACAGCTGAAAAGCACCAGGGACAGAACTGAAAAGTTAGGATTTCTTTAAATACTCCATTTGCAAACAAGATCTACATACCCAGTAGTATTTAATATTTCCAGAATTTGTTTGCTGAATCCACATTTTGCTTCCTAAATTTAAAAAAAAAATTTACCAAGATTATACTTTTCATGTGACCCAGGTAGCACTTGTAGCCGATGCTCTATCAGCCAGCACAGCCCCTGCCCAGCATGGCCTCCACATGCAGGAAGCTCTGAGGGCATCCTCACACCCCCTTTTCCTTCAAGTACTAACCCACCAAGACCTCAGCCCAGATGTGTAACCCAATGGCTGCCTCTGGTTTGTGATGACCTGGATGGGGAGGGTCTTTCCACTCATTATTTTTGTAGCTGAAAGTTCCTCTAAATCAAACCTGAGAGTTCATGCATTCTTAATTTCACTCACACAAAATTATTTTCACTCACTTAACCTCTTGCAGTGAACTTGATAATCATTTTCCTGTTCAAAGTCAACTGGACTTTTACTCCCATTTAAAAAAAAATTATTTTTATAGAGCACCAAACTTTTCTGAGGTTATAGAAATCTTAAGCTTTCATCTCATGCCACAGAAACCCAAACCCCAGCAACCTCCCGGGGAGGGTGTGGCCGGCACAAGCACTCAGCAGCTCTGACACGGGCACTGCCGGTCCCAAAAGAGGCGGAAAAAAACAGTTACTTTATCACGACTGGAAATTATTATTTTATTTTGAGAATAAAATTCTGTTTTAAGCAATCATCAAGAAAAAATGTTACTTTATTATTACTGGAAATTATTATCTTCCTCTCTTCTCTTAATACATACATCAGACCAGTCAAAGATTCTGGGTCCTAACCTAGTGATCCTACCATGCTCGACTTTATATTAACATTTTCTTTGTTACTATTACTCTCATCATACAGATTATACTAAATAATTCATTTCATTTTTATACTATTATACTAGCTTTCAAGTTATGGCAACCTGATTCTCAAAACAGCCCCATGGGGTACTATGGCGTCCGTGGAGAGTGATGGAAAGTGCAGCTCTTACTTGAGTCTCCTGCCCCACGCATCCTGGTTAACACGCGGGGCAGCTGCTTTACTCCAGCAGCCTTACCCTCATCTGTCAGAGTTAGTTTGCTTATCTCTAAAACAGGCCAAACTCAGTTCAAATGTACCCACTTCAATGACTGGTTGAGAATTAAGTTAACAGAGGTTCAATTCCTGGGAAGACTGGAAAACACAATACAAATGCACATGGCTGGTTTTTAGAAATTACTGTTCTAACCCCAATCTGAAAGACAATCAGTTTTGCACAAACTATCAGTGGACATGATCTATCAAACCTAATACTCAAAATGAATGTACACCTGGCATATACTTACTTTCACCAGAAGTACTACAAGACCCACCAGTTACAATGAGAACTGCCCACTGGTTTACTCATTCATCAAACAGCAGAGCACACACAGCCAGAGCCAGTGCTCCCGTTTCCCCTGTCAGTGAAGGATCAATCAGCACTAGAGGAGGCTCGAGGGACCCACAGACAGCACAATCAGGCCCCTGCATCCAGGAAGTTCAACAACCTAAGCTGCATAAAGCCGCAGTCCACAAACTCAAAACAAAGGGTAATGAAATTGCAACCAATGGAACCAGCAAAGTGTTAACAGTGTTGACCATGTTAGTTTGTTCCTTACTTCATTTGTTCCCTGACAAAGTTTGGCAGCAGAAAGAAATGCACCCCACTGAGATGTTGATGATAAAGTCAAGCAAAATGTAGATTACTTTGTTTGATCTCCATAAGTACCAATTAAGGCCTGGATAACTTCCTGATACCACTACAGCCTCATTAGCTAACGCTAGGAAAAAAAGATTTAACTGTCCCCTTGTTGCAGATGTTAACATCAAAAGAAATTACAAATAAAACCATTTTTGAGTTCTTTACCTGTTTGTTTCCTTTCATAAAGAGCATCACAGAAGCTTTATTTGTCAGCACTTTAAGCCTAAAGAGAGAAAATTGATATAAAATGGCTCAGCTCAATTATTAAACACCACTTTTGCTTCGCTTCATGAGTAACGTGCATATTTGAGGGATAGCAGGATGGTAGTTCACAGCTTTGAGTGGTGCTAAACAAGCAAACGCCCTGACATTTTCCTTTACTTCATTCTCTCCCTAAGCCACTGTAAAACACAATATGGCTTTTAAGGCAACGAATGTTCCTTCAAGTTGCAATTTAAGCCCATCAACTCACAGTACTAAAAAAATAGTAATAACCAACTCAGGAAGGAGTTGTTCAATGAGGGGTGTCTGTGTTGAACCCATCCAAACTTGACGCTGCTCACCACTCTACACTGCTACGGGACAGCCCACAGGTCAGGCCTGGGAGGTGAAGATGTTCAGCTAACCAAGATCAAATGTTCTCATCTTGGGGCGGCACCTGTGGCTCAGTGAGCAGGGCGCCAGCCCCATATACCAAGGGTGGCGGGTTCAAACCCAGCCCCGGCCAAACTGCAACAAAAAAATAGCCGGGCGTTGTGGCGGGCGCCTGTAGTCCCAGCTACTCGGGAGGCTGAGGCAAGAGAATCGCTTAAGCCCAAGAGTTAGAGGTTGCTGTGAGCCGTGTGACATCATGGCACTCTACCGAGGGCGGTAAAGTGAAACTGTCTCTACCAAAAAAAAAAAAAAAAAAATGTTCTCATCTTAACTTCGCATTTAATATTTTATACAATCTTTCAAATATCGTAATAGAATTTGCCTCAGAAATTTTAATTATCTGAACATAGTTGTAAGTTTAGTCACAAATCTCAGGAAAAGTCCCTCGAGTACCTCAGCCCCCTGGGGTCATGCGTCATGTCCTCAGGGCAGCAGTACTAAAGATGATTCACGACCCAAAACCTCCTTTTGGAATAAAAGCTGCCACCAATGAAACACTGCCAGCCGTACAGGACTCCCTCGTTCCCAGAGAAACAGCAAGAGGCCCAGGGAGGGTACTAACCCAGTGGACTCAGCCAGTGACCCCAGCCTCCTGCATCGCTAGCTCTGTACTGGCAAGAGAGATGTCACCTCCCGCAATCTGCTCACTGGGACCTCTTTAAACCATTACTCAGAAACATGCTGTCTTCTGCTGTCTACACAATCCCGCCCTCGATGCGGGGCAGTCCAGGAGACTGAGAAGCAGCACACTGGCCAAACAGGTCTGCGGAGGTGGGCCCTACACAGCAGCAGGCTGCAGTCAGCAGAGACCAGCAAGGAAAGCGCGGGAAAGTACAGCTGTCCCTGGAAGCCGCACAACCTCCCGTGACAAGGGCACCAGCAGGGTGCAGCCAAAAGCCCCACTGAGGACGCCCGGGATCAGCAAAGGCGAGGAGCACCACACCCATGAGAAAGGCAGGAAGAGGGCAGCCGCGTGAGGAAAGGCGGCTCGCAGAGGGCAGCCTGACGCACTGACCGGCTAAATGAGCAGTTTATTATCATACACATTTAAAAACTCTCAGAGTATTAAATGGCAAGAAAATTACAAAAAGAAGGTTTATCTTACAAACATGAGCCCTAACTATAAATGGCTGATGTACTGATAGATTTCTAAATGAATTCCTTTGAAACTTCTACATTAGTTCATGTTTATTACAATGGAAGCCCCTTTAAGTCACCCTACACACAAAAGTCCAAAAGCTGACTGAGATCATAAAACAAATACAGACTTTACAGCTCCAAAATACACTTGGATTCTAAGTTATCGCAGTTTAGAAAGGCAACGACAAGTGTCCAGCCTGTCAAAGGTGCACCGTGCACACACCAGCATCCCACACCCAACACCTGTGACACTGGGCACTCTGCCAGGGGACAGCACTGGCAGCAGTCACGGAGGCTGCACAAGGGCCAAGTGTAAACCAATAAGCACCAGCAAGACAGCAGATCATGGCTCTGAAATGCAGAGAGGTAAGCAGAACTTGGTCATTCCAAAGGAACAATGACATTTCCCCCACATAAACACTAATTGGCACTAAAGCTTTCCAGCCTAACACAGACCTTTCCTAGCTTGACTGTGAACCAAATTATGAACCCTAGAAAACAAACACCAAATCCTCAATTTCTACATGAAAGAGAATACAAAAACTGAGGATTTAAAAATGTTTGAAATAATAGAGGAGACTAAAACTTTTAAAATCACTTACCTTTCCTCTAATTTGGGAGCTTTGGGACAAATCGTACCTAGTTCTTCAGATGCTTCTAGCTCCTGAAATAAACACATCTATCAGTTTAAGAAAAAAATTATTCTAACATACAATCTCCCTGATCATACCAGAACAGGTCACTGATAAATTATCTCATCGGAAATGCTGTGTATTTATTGCGGGTTCTCATTAACATAGATTCATAAGAAAGCTGATACTAGATTTATTATGAAACTTTAAAAAGTATGCTCTACGTGAAATTTCTTTACAAGATACAGACTTCCCAATTCTAACCTTAATTATATCAAGTCCTCCTATGAGCTCTCCGGAAACATAGAACTGAGGATAGGTAGGCCAGTTGGAGTAGGCTTTGAGCCCCTGCCGGACCTCTTCATCTGAGAGGATATCAAAACTGCTAAACTGGATATTATGTTTGTGAAGAATTTCCACCATCTGCTTGCTGAAACCTGATACAGAAAAAGAAAATAAAGAATTTAGCTTTTCTCACTCTCCAAACACATTCACATGATAAGTTAATTCAAAGTACATATAATCTATCGATAGAGAACATCTGTCTCCTATTTTGCCAGTGATTTAGCTGAATAGTATATATAGAGAAACTAAATTCCAATAGTCCCTTATTTGACCTTCAGCCATCACATGGTAACATATAATTAATAAAACTGTAAGTATAAAAAAAAAATGTAGTCATGTGCATTTATCAAAGTTCCTCTTCAAACTGAGGGACCTTTTTTGTTGAAAGAGAAACAAGAGGCAAAGCTAAAGCCCAGACACCTGCTCCATCCGTGCACCAAGGGAAACTGGAGGAGGCCCTGGGTGAACACCCTACAGCACCTCCTAGCCATCAGGAGGCTGACCTGGACACGCTGGGCAGTGCCTCTCAGCTCTCCTGCTGTGAAATCTATGAGAATCAACTGCCATCATTATTTTTAACTACTACTTGACTATTCTGTTCAGTTTCTATCGCCATTTTACGGCTTCCCGAGTACACACGTCAGAAGTTCTCAATCTTTACCATCTCTAAGGAGGATAAATTAAAATCAAGAAGGAATGTGTTCTCTTGTAGTGTAAAATGGGCGTAGCACAATGTACTTTAAAGCTTCTTCTCTGTAGTCATATATGAACTGCCAATAGAATGACCGTATTTTCTCCTATCATAACTTCACAGTTTCTTTTCTAAAACTATCTAGATTCCCTGAAGTAGGTAATGTGATTTCTTTCTTACTACAGAGTAGTGACAATTTTATGATCCATGATTTTATTACACTTTTGTGACACATCTTTATTCTGTACTTTTTTGACATCATCTTATTATGACATTAGTACTGAAGAGTAAGAGTGTGAACATCAGTCTTTAGTAAACTTATTAGTCTAGCCCGAAATAAAGGTATTTTTCTTTCCATAAGCTAATTCTTTTCCATTTTTTCCCAGCACTCCATACAACCCTGGTCTTCACACCTTATTCTTCTTTGTAAACATGCTGTAAGTCACTGGAAAATAACCTATTCTTCAGACTCAACATTCCTGTAAGATTTAACAACATAAGAAATTATTTTTAAATAAAGTCAAATCATAAAATTCAGTGTAAGATTAATTGCAAGATTAAGCTTTACCCAACATCACCCACAACACCTTTACTATTAAACACGGATCTACACTGAGCTACACACACCTCCCAGACCCGCAGTGCAGGCCGTGAAGCACCAGCATCTCCTCGCCCCGCATGTGAGCTACCTTCCTGCAGCTCAAGGGTTAAGTTCATGTACAGCCTGAAGTAAAACACTGATTCTGAAATTCTTGCATTCTTCTGGGAGTTCATTAGTAAACAGCTAACAGCTGATTGCTGATGGTTATTCTGTTGCCAATATATTAACTCATTTCTACTGTAACTGACTGAGAAAAAGCTTTATTTTAGCTTCAGGCAATTACATGCAGACTAAAAAGATTGACTGGTAGTGTTTCATTTTTAAGGGTTAAAATGGCAGAGTAGAAGTGTCATGCTTAAGCATAAAATAGTAAGAAGCCTTTATTCTACTAACAAAATATTTACATACTCTTTTAAAGAAAAATGCATGCATGCAATAAAAAGATTTAAAAGTAGAAAAATTGTGTTCAATAGCCACATAATCACCATTTCTATCCATAGTCATTTCTACTCGCAAGATGAATAACAAGCCTACCTGCCACATCTAATCACTATCTAACAATAGAACTCTAAAGAATACTTCTGAACCTGCTGGTTTTGTGTCTGATTTAAAAAGTAGAAACCTAATTAGATGACTCTCACTGCAGGAGAAATTTCTGTACTGTGGTTCAAATACCTTTTGCTTTGCTAAAAGCTTTGTTAACTGAAACAGTTATAAGAACTCCCAAGTAACTTAATTAAACTGCTTATGGGTTTAACATTCTGTTTAAAAAGATGTACATCTCAGTGCTTCTGGTAAGTCTTTCTAAAACTTAAGCACTTTCCGTCTTCATAAAGAGCACAGAACAGGGACAATCCAATCCACTGGCACCTGAGACCCCAGCCCCACATGGCAATGCTGCAGGTGGTTCACAAAGCAGAGGACGGATGGCGGGGACACGACCTATGACCTATGCAGGGGCTGAGCCAAGTCCAAGGAGGTATCAGGGCAACCCTGAAAATAGCTTTCAAGGTTTCCTGGATATAAAATTTAAATGTTATTCATGATTTTTCTGATTAATAGAAAGCAAGGTGGAGGCTAGCTAACTAAAAATCAGGCATAGCTAACTCCACCATAGGAGTTTACTGGTAGTAGGACAGTGTATTGAAGGCAGGGCTTTCAAGGTTATTCTGTGTCAAATAAGGAAAGAGCAGCTGCTGGAGATCATGAGGTTAGGGATGAGCACTGTTTTTATACCGGGAGCTTTGCCTACACTTCTCTAAAGTGCTCACAGAGGAACAGAAACAATTCCTCACTAAGCAGGCTCAGAAAGCAGCAGCAGAGGGTAAAGCCATCTATGTTCTCGTAGGGAAATAGTTTAAAGATGAAGATAGACTGTGTAGCGACACACAGAAAGGGGAAGACAGAATCAGAGCACAGTCAGTAGGGAAGAGGCTGGTCATGGCCACAGCGAAAACATTTTTCAATTAATCCTATGTAGGGATCTTATTAAAGAATAGCAACACCCTAAAATGATCTACTTGCCATATGTGATAGAAAGACAAGCTGCAGAAACCAAAATGTCAAGAAACAGAAACGCCTGTTAAAAATGTACTTAGAAAAATCATAAAGAATACAAGTACTTCAACAAAAAAATTGTTCAATTGTATGTATTTAAAATTTTTTAAATTCTCTAAGTGTTTTTTATTATTGAAATGTAACACCATGTTTTTCAGAATGCTCTGAAATGTTTTAAAGCTTTTTTATTCTTTTTTTTTTTTTTGAGATAGAGTCTCAAGCTATTGCTCTGGGTCGAGTGTTGTGACATCATCGCTCAGAGCAACCTTCAACTTTGACTCCAGTGATCCTCTTGCCTCAGTTTTTCTATTTTTAATAGAGATGGGGGTCTTGCTTTTTGCTCAGGCTGGACTCGAACTCATGGGCTCAAGCAATCCACCGGCCTCAGCCTCCCAGAGTGCCAGGATTACAGAAGTGAGTCATGCACTGGGCTAGCTTTTTTATCTTTATTATTTGTATAACTTCCAAATGCCACTCAGTTAACATAAAAATGTCTAGAAATACATCCTAAATTCAATTTAATGAAATAATAAGTGGAAAGTGATATTTCTAAGTTTACCTATAATTTACTGGAATAATTGTACATCATCTCCATTGGCTCCACCCAACACCACCAGGAGGAATTAAAAGAACAAGGAGGGTCCCAGACTTGTCCCCAGTCACTGGGCAGCAGAGGTGGGCCTAAAGTTCATGGGCTTGACTCTCAGTCTACCACACTTTCCAGCACACCCCTCTCCTCTCATGCCTGCACATTCCTTCCCAACATTCAATGTTTCCATCTGCCAACTTCATTAGGTTATCATCCAGAAAAGACTATGAGACTACTTCTATCCAATCCCAAAGCTAAGAATATTGTGTTGGTCTCACTGTAGGTTTGCCATGCCCCACCTATCATTTACGGGTTCACCCACATCCCATCTCACTGATGTGGTAAGTTCTCACTGTTAGCCTGCCGCATAAAATGCCAGACATGATTTTCACCAGATATGAGAAGGAGAACAGCAAACAGCTGCAACTCCACTGAGAACGAAAGAACACACACACAACAGAGCCTGTCCTTGGTCTCTAGTTCCTTAGCACAGACTAAGTTAGCTTTGCAACACGTAAATAGCAGCTACTACCTGACACACACATGCCAACAAGGCTATCTTTCAGGCAGTACTAACAGATAAGGGAATCATTTCTTTACCTTGTAAGAATTCATCGTGAAACTATTTTTAAAACTGGACTTTTTCATAACTTAGTATGTAATTTGATTACCCTATAGGGAAGAATTTAGAATTAAATTCTCATTAGTAGCTTGGCTATTTTTATAAAGTCGCACTGGACGTGCTGGAATCACATCAACAGCCTACTCAATGCTATCGCCACCTATCTGAATAAACTCCCTCCTGAGCAGGTGAAACAGTTACCTTTACAGTCTCAACAGCATCACCAAAAGGCATTAAGTGCTCAATTACACAACACAATAATGTTGTACTAGGCACAGTAAAAAGAAAACAACATAAACCCAATACCAGAGGGGTCAAATAACTCTAAAACCTACTTAACATAAAAAACCGTAGCATCTATGTGTACAGAAAATAAGTGTCCCCTCCAATACTAACAGCTATAGATTAGAAATCACAATAACGGTGACTAATGCAATTATTAGACACTGACAGACAATGAGGGAGTGGACACACAGATACTTAGAAAAGTCTGCAGATTTTCAAATTGCTGAATCTGAACTCTAACTGCTAATAGCAAAACTCTAACTAAACAGGCAAGAAGCCCATTAACAGAGAGAGCCACAGGGTCGTTAGAACCTGATCCCAACTGCCAGGAGACCTTGGGCAAGGCACCTTCCTACCTTTGGGTCTGGGTATAAAACAGACTCATTTTAAACTTCTAATAAACAGTACAAGACTCATATATAAGACAAAGATCTGAACTAAATGATTTCTAAGACCCCTTTTGGTTCCATCATTCTCTGAGTCTATGATACAAACTAATTCTTAAGACCTAATGAGACCCTATCCTTGGGAACTGTGACCGTGCAGACTCTGTACAGTGTATGAGCACAAGCACATGGTGCACGGCCCAGCTGGGAAGAAGCACGTCCATCTCAGCCGCACCCCGTCCCGGTGAAGCACCCACTTGGTTCGCGTTATCGGAAAGCCGCTTCTTACCACACCGTGGTTCCTGCGGAGTGCCCTTCATGAACAGCATGCAGGGCGCAGCGTGGGTCAACTTCTTCAGGCGGAGGCTGAGATCTTCTTTCACATGCTCGTTAGCACTGGGCGGGAAGGAAGCACTAGACCCGTGTCGCTGGACTTTCTTGGTCAACTCTGGGGCATGTGCACCATCTAATCGGTCGATTTTCTGAGAATTCTGAAGTTTAAAATGTCATTTAGAACATGTATGGCATTCTTTCATCATCTCTATATTTTAGGCCCCAATTTTTAAAAGAGCTAACACTATTATCGAAGAAGTGAAAAAAAATGTGATTACCAATTGCCTGCACTGCACCTCAATTTGAGAAATACATAAATCTTTGTTCTTTTCCTGGGAACATACTCGGGAAAGACTGTAACACCTCAAGGTCCCACCAGATCAGAGTCTAATCTAAAACAAAGAGGATTTCCTCTACACTCATGGGGTGAGTCTGTATCAAGTATAAATGAGGTATTCGGGGAGCTATGGCAACACCCAGAGCTCTGAAGCACAGGTCTGCACCCCCTTCCCAAGAATCATTAATCAAACCAGAACCAGCCAGATGTCCCATTATGTCCAGGCACATGCTCTGAACAACCAACTCAGGCCACACTGGGGCTCTACAGCCATGTGTCTGGATTTTGATCAAGAAGCTCCAACTCTGGCTGCTGCCCCCTGCAATCCATGTCACTTTCCCAAGATGCTGGCAAGTAAAAACTAACACTGTCTTCCTCGTCAGCAGCAGTGCCGACAAGGGGACTAACAGGAAAGGCAGAAAGCCAGGAACTACCAATGCCTAACGTTTGGGGATTAGGAGAGAGGGTCAAGGAGACAAAGCAGACCGGGCCCACTACAGACAAGGGCTTCTTATATACTCTTTATCCTTACCTTGAAAAACAGAAAGGTGGGGACAGAACTAATTTCATATTTTTCAGATACTTCTGGAACAGCTTCAGCTTCCAACTTTTAAAATAAAAAAGAATTCAAGCTTGATTATTAAAAAGTCCTTTTTCACAACTTCAATATGTAAATCAGTTTCACACCCATTATCCCTTTGAGTAGCTGGCATTTTAAAGAGTATGGTACAAAAGTTTATGACACATTTACATTTAAATGAGACTCACTGGGCTGGCATGTCATCCACTGAGTCTGCAGTGTCAAAACAGGTTCAGAGGTTTTTATTTTGTTGCACATTTCAAAAGATGCCTGGAGGCTGTGAATAAAATTTTTGGTGCACTAGTGACCTAGTAAATTTTCAATCATATGCAGCTACTACTATATTGAAATCCATAAATCACTGACCCCAGTTATGTCATGATTACAGTGCTTATTTTCTGCCCACAGCAATTCTTGCTGTTTGCTCTATTGACTAATTTCGAGAGGCAGTACATCATGACTGACAGCTGCAGCCTTCTGCAAATTATGAAGCAAAAAGGAGTATTTCTTCAATAAACTATTGATGTCTGATAAATTTTGCTTTTAACTCCTGCACGGCTGCTAGACACTGAACGTGTGTCTTGCTGGGTACTTGCCTCGGTTCTGTTCAAACATGTAAATGCCTTTTAAGTATGATGACCACACTGTGTTTGGTAATTTCTTGGAGGCCCCTCCACAAAGCAGGATGTGATAACCTGATACATGGATTTAAAACACATTTAATAATACAATTTCTAAATAATTAAAGCACAATTACTGTATGCTATTTATAAACAATATAGACTTATATTATCCTTATCAACAACAGACTGATAAAAACCAAGATGTGTCATTATACTCTCTCTCTCACACAGGACTGCCAATTTAATATGAACTTTTTGAAACCAATAAAAATCTGAATTCACATTAACCTGCAGGAAATAAAATTTACTGATAAATTATAGTGTTAAAAGTTTTTAAAATATACACACTGTATTTCTCCAGGAGTGAAAGCTCTCCTCCACTGGGCTGGGAACTCTGTTTTGTGTGGAGGTGTCCTGGCGGCTACGTCCACGGGACACAGCCGAGGGCGCAGCGGCCGTAGTCACGGGGCTTGCACTTGTCCCTTCCTTCTTACATATTGTTGGGTGCTCTTTTACCATCTTAATTTTTTTCTTGAAACACCCTTTTGCAACAATACTTTTAATTATTTCCAGTTTTTAAGAAGTATTTATATGACAATTGTATAAATTTTAAAATCAACCATCCCACAATCTGGAAAAAGGGCAAAAAGAAGATGAAGCAATCTGAGACGTTACTTAGAGCAGACTAAATTTTAGAAACATTTGTGCTATTTTCTTTCACATACACAATTTCACACTCAGACACCACAGCACCTTTCGGCTAACATCCACCGAGTGCCCACCAGGCTCTGGGCATCGTGCTGGGCTCATACCATCCCTCCCTTCAGACTGACTGGATTCCAACAGAAGAGTAACGCAAATTCCAAATCAGAAGCCAACACTAAGCAGAAACAAGGTAACATGGTCTCTAACCAGAACAAAACAGGTAGCAAAATTGGTCCTTAAAGTCATTCATACATGACTTAAGGACCAATGAAACATGAACATTTCCAGAAATCAATCCAGGGAAAATGCCTAGGAAACTACTTTCTTTCTACACCAAGAATCTATTTAAAAGTTCCTATGTCCTTTTAAAATCGTACTTCCTTTCATACTCTGCTGGTTTCCAGGAGGGACCTTTACTGGGGACTCTTCTGGGAGGTTAAGGACCTCTCACAATTCCTGCTGAAGCCAAGAATCACAACAGCCTCTCTTTCAGTCAGCTCCCAGAAGACAAATCCTTCATACACCCAGAAACAGCACAGGAAGGGGGGTACAATCTAAGGCAAAACAGTCTCCAGGACAACTTTTGCAGCACGAAATCCACTGGAAATGTTCATATTGGATCTAACACAACAGTTGAAACAATAAAAAATAGAAATACACAAGGACTGTTAAAGGATCTGCATTCATAAGAGCTCAAAGGTGATCAGTAACAGCTGTCTGTCATGAACAACCTACTCTCTGCCATAAATCACGAAGGCCCTTAACACAGAACGGCCTAGCCTACCTTCAAAAGGTACATAGCACGGTATCATCTCAACTTTGTAAGTGGTCAGATACAGAGATATGATGCTGAACTTCAGGTGTCCACCTGACTGAGTTAAGGGCTCTCCAAACAGCTGGTAAAGCATCATTTCCCCCCCCGAGGGTGTTTGGCATCTGAAGATTGGCATTTGAACCAGCTGACTGAGACGCGAAGATGCCCCTTCACCTAGTACAAGTGGGTACCATCCAACAGGCCGTGGGCCCAGACAGGACAACGGGTGCAGGAAAGGTGTAGCCACTCTCTCACTCACTGGCTCACTACTCTCTCCTGCCCTTGGACACCAGAACTCCAGGCTCTGCAGCTTTTGGACTCCAGGACTTGGACCAGTGGCCCCGTCAGCTTCTCAGGCCTCAGACTGAGAGTTACAGTATCTAGTCCCTTGGTTCTCAGACCTCCAGACTTAGACCAAGCTATGCCACCAGCTCCCTGGTCCCCACTGTGCAGACAGCAGATGGTGAGACTTCTCGACCTCCATGATCACGTAAGCCAACACCTGTAAGAAACCCTTTCCCATAGATCTTTATTTATCCTACTGGTTTTGTTTCTCTAGAGAACCCCAATTTAGGAGGTAACTTATAAAACACAGCTAGTAACACACAGAGCTGACAAACAAAGCCTAGTGTGTGAGTTTGACTACAAAACCTAAGCTTTTTCACTTTACCATGGTTAACATTTCCTACACTACAATTTAAAAAAAAAAAAAAGGATTACATTTCAAAGACAGGATTCATACATGACTTAAGGACCAATGAGACCTGAACATTTCCAGAAATCAATCCAGGGAAAATGCCTGGGAAACTACTTTCTTTCTACACCAAGAATCTCAAACTCTGGACCCTTCCCACGCAGCACACTCTGTCTATGAAGAAGGGTGAGAGAGGCTGGGAGGCACTGGTGAACCCACCTGACTTTAATGAGGAGGGATCACATGCACTAGCCTGACACCAATGGCTGAGGGCTGCAATTTATTCCAGACCAGACAGTGTTCTAAACGTGTTTCATGTGTGGACTCATTCAATCCTCACAGTAACAGGCACTATCACTGCACTCATCTTACTAAAGAAACTGGAACTTAAAGAGGTTGAGGAACTTGGCCTAGATTACTGCTGGAGTTGGAATGTGTGCCCCTCTGAAATCCGTATCTTGGAACTTAACCCCCAAGGTGATGGAGTTAAAGGGGCCTTTGGGAGATCTAAGGGCCACTGTGGAAGGGTTCAAGGGACTATCCAGTCCTCTTTGGGACCTTCCACTCCTCTGCCATGTGAGGACACACAAGGCACCATCTTGGGAGCAGAGCTTGAGCCCTTGTCAGACACTGATTCTGTTGGTGCCTAATTGTGGACTGCCCAGCCTAGGGAGTAAGCAAGAAATTTCTGTTGTTCATAAACTACTCAGCCTGAGGCATACTGTTACAGTAGCAGAAATGGGTGGTGACAATCACAGCCCTGTCGAGCAGGGAGAGAGGCAGGGTGGCTCCAGAGCTCAGCTCCTCTCCACGCTGCCACACGGCCATGTCAGCACATCCAGTGGCTACTGCTGTCCTCATGTGACTGACCCTTCAGTATCACCCAGTGACAGTTACCACACCATCCTTGCAAACCTGTTCTCTCTCCTTGTTCTCTTTTCCTCAGCCTCACTGCTGGGACGCAGGCACGCAGGCTTGTCTCAGGACCTGTTCTGAGCACTCTTCCTGGCTCATCTGCGTCTCTTCTCCTGGTGTGGTCCCATCTTATCTCACAGCTCTAAGTGACACTGCCGTGACAATGACTCCATGGTGCCCCAGCCTAGCTCTCCCCTTGCCTCTGGACTACATACTCAACATTTACAGGTGAAGCTTCCACAAAACCTCCTCCTTCCCAAGGCATCTCTAGCTCACAAAATCCATCTAGTTGCTCAAATCAAAAAGGAGAACCTTGATTAATCCATTTCTCTCACCTCCCACATCCAATTCACCAACAGGTTTACTGGGCTCTGCTCCCAGACAGATGCCGACTCAGACTATGGCATCGAGTCACCTCCCAGGTGGCCTAGGGAAAGAGCCACCCAGCCTCCCTGCTTCTACTCTGCACCCTCCCCCTTCAAACCGTTCTTCACCCAGCAGCCACAGAAAATGATGTAAGACAAAATTTTACAAAGAGGTAGCTGATACATAGAGAATATTTTGTAAATATTTTGTAATGAGTACTCTGTAAGGTACACTTAGCTACAATTTTCCCTGGGTATGGAGACTTCAGGGGTGAATTTGGGGACACGCTGTATAAATCCCACCAGCCTGCTGGCTGGCAGGTCTGACTTGAGAATGTCCGCACTAAACTGCGTTATGTAGCACAGTAAGCACCACTTCCCAGTGCAAGTGGAGCTGGGGAGACCAGCCTGAGGGGCAGAAGCCACCTGAAAACACAGTAAGGTAAAGATCCCTATCTCAGGTATCACACTATCAGGAGGCCACCAAAACAGGAATGAAATGACAATACAGACAAAAGCACAGAATATTTCCTAACTGGCCAACCAGTGACACAGACTAAGTCCAGATACACAAAAAAAAACAAGCCACAAAAAATAAAGGCGAAAGATTTAACACAAAATGGGCGGGATCTGGATCTCGGATAGAACCAGATGCAGGCGCCCAGGCTTTTCATTACCCGCAGAGCCTCGCACTCCCCTCTTCCTCCCACCCCTTCTGCCAGACGCTGTCTTCTGAAAGACTCTACCAAACAAAGGATAAATGTGTACTTCCATTTTTGGCAAAGACACAAACAACATCAGTATGAGAAAGAGCACTAACAAAATGAAAAGCAGAGAAAGACACACGACATTTTAACTAGGCTGACCATGGCAGCTCACGCCTGTAATCCCATGACTCTGGGAGACCAAGGCGCGTAGATTGCATGAGCTCATGAGTTCAAGATCAGCCTGTGCAAGACTGAGACCCTGTCTCTATAAAAAAAAAAAAAAAAAAAAAGTCAGGCGTGTGGCGGGCACCTGTAGTCCCAGCTACTCGGGAGGCTGAGGCAGAAGGATCAACTAAGCCCAAGAGTTTGAGGTTGCTGTGAGCTATGACGCCATGGTACTCTTACTAAGGAAAACAAGATAAGACTCTGTCACAAAAAAAAAAAATTTAAGTAACAATTTTTCTTTTTTTGAGACAGTCTCGCTATGTCACCCTCAGTAGAGTGCCGTAGCCTCACAGCTAACAGCAACCTCAAACTCTTAGGCTTATGAGATTCTCTTGCCTCAGCCTCCCAAGTAGCTGAGACTACCTACAGGTGCCTGCCACAATGCCCAGCTATTTTTTTGCTACAGTTGTCACTGTTGTTTAGCAAGCCTGGGCTGGGTTCGAACCTGCCACCATTGGTGCATGTGGCCAGTGCCATAACCACTGTGCTACGGGCACCAAGCCCTAGCTATTTAATATTATTCTGAACAAATAATAAGGTTTCTTTCTTTCTTTCTTTTTTTTTTTTTGAGACAGAGCCCCAAGCTGTCACCCTGAGTAGAGTGCCGTGGCATCACAGCTCACAGCAACCTCCAACTCCAGGGCCAAAGTGATTCTCCTGCCTCAGCCTCCCAAGTAGCTGGGACTACAGGCACCCACCACAACGCCCGGCTATTTTTTGATTGCAGCTGTCATTGTTGTTTGGCGGGCTTGAGCTGGATTTGAACCCACCAGCTCAGGTGTATGTGGCTGGCGCCTTAGCCACTTGAGCCATAGGCGCCGAGCCAATAAGGTTTCTTTCTTTCTTTTTTTTTGAGTTTTGTCGCCCTAAGTAAGTGCCAGGCATCATAGCTCACAGCAACCTCAAACTCTTGGGCTCAAGCCTCAGCCTCCCCAGTAGCTGGGACTACAGGCGCCTACCACAAAGCCCAGCTATTTTTAGAGATGGCGTCTCACTCTGGCTCATGCTGGTCTCAAACCTGTGAGCTCAGGCAATCCACCAGCCTCGGCCTCCCACAGTGCTGGGATTACAGGCGTGAGCCACCGCTCCCAGCCTACCAAATATAAGGTTTCTGTAAGAATTTTAGTGCATCTTAGAATGGGTACAGGCAAAACTTACTAAATGCAGAATACAAATGCCTACATACAGCAACTAAGAAAATGCCATGAAGGCTACGTTGAACAGTTTGATGAGAATATTTCAGATTGTATATGAAACCAGCACATTGTACCCCTTGATTGCACTAATGTACACAGCTATGATTTAACAATAAAAATAAATAAATTAAAAAAAAAGAATTTTAGTGAAAGCCTTAGGACGAGCCCTAAACCCTCAGGATCCAGTTAGATGTGGCAGTGATTCAGGTAAGTGGAACTTATCATAAACAAGGCACCCAGAAGGAGTATGAAAACACTTCATAACCACATCGTGTGTACAGTGAATGAGGGACTCAGACATAATAAACGTGACGACTTTGCCTTTCAGCATTCCATTCCAATCAGAACAGATCTGAAAATGCGTCAGCAACTTTTCTAAGGTGGTATTTTACCACCTCCTACCAAATAAGAAATTATTTACAGTCAAAAAAACCTTACAATCAGTTAAAAACATCTAATTTAAGTTCACTTATTTAAATGATTTTTTCCCAGTCACAAAAACAGCCTAACCTCTTTATTTTACAAGTTAAAAATGCCAAATTATTGCATCATTTTAAAAAAGACTAAGATATTAAAAGATACAGATACACGGCAAGAGTAACAGAATACTAGTTCCACACTCTAGAAATTTCCAAAAGCTCCCAATAGCAAATGAACTGCATGCCTCTCTTAGAAGAGCCAACAGTCTCTCAAATATTTTACCATTTGCTCACCATCGCTCAGTGAGTGACTTTTAATTATCTACCCTATAACATCCAAGTAAATTACCTTTGCCCTTGATAAAGTCTAATGAAAGAAAAGCTAGGCCACAGAGTGAATTTCTGGAAAGTGATTACTCCTGGAAGTGTGACCAGCCTAGCCCTGTTGGTGTCCCAACAAACGCCAGGTGCAGTCAGGCTCCAGTACCCCCACAACCTGACAGCGCTAAGGCTTCTCCAACCCCTAGCACACTGAGACACCTAAGCCCTCCAACAACTTAAAATCTCACTGCCAAGTCTGGTACCAATGTGAGAAGTAATTCTATAATCACTCTAAATAAATCATTCAGATGGCAGCTAAGAACAATGTGTTATCTAAACCAGTAACATTATCCACACAAAAGCAGACTCAGGACAATTACCATCATCGTGATTAATCTTATGATTGAAATGTTTAATCATTCATTTCACTTGTAATCATTATCTTTTATCACTGACCAAACATGCAGTTTTAATGTCCCCTTGTATTATTTATATTGGACATTTTAGGGTTACATTCTAAGGTTACATAACACATTTTATTGGAATTTTAAATAAGTCCTTGAATTTTAAAAAGCTAACTATTATATTCATATATGCTCTATCTGCATAAAGAAACACTGCAAGGATTCATACAAAATTAATGCATGTGGTTACTTATGGGGTGAGACAATAGGGCTGGCAGGGAAGGAGTGGGCAAGCCTTGTCAACGTACACCTTTCTGTGCTGTTTGGGTTTTTGAACCATCTGAGTATAATACCTACTCAAAGCGAACTTATCTATGCAGAAGTTTTCTGAAAATGTTACCACCTACCATACAAATGAATTAGCCTATCAGGATTCTGTGCTTTCAGTTTACATACAAAGAGGCATACAGACAAGCTAAAGTTAGTTTTGACCCCATCCCATATATGGGTATACTGGCCAACATGTAGTCTGAACTCAAAAATTCTGATTTTGAAACAAGACTTTGGGTTTTGTTAGTTTTTAAATCCTAAGAATTCAAGGTTTTGAAGACAAGACG
Organism: Nycticebus coucang; assembly: GCF_027406575.1. Lineage (NCBI taxonomy): Eukaryota > Metazoa > Chordata > Mammalia > Primates > Lorisidae > Nycticebus > Nycticebus coucang. The sequence continues at coordinate 158,120,716 of NC_069782.1, read as the reverse complement.
TGCCTCCTTTCCCCATAACTCATGTCTAAAACTCTCAACACACACTTTGTCCCTGCTGCCTAAGCCAGCACAAAGTCCCAAATGACAACTCCAACGCGTTAAACCTCTCGAGCTGACCCCTGAGCAGGACTATCACTTTCCCGGTGCCCATCCATGCAGCAGACACCAGAAAGGAGGAACACACGGAACCAGAGCAAAAAACAAAGGAGGCTCCGCCCCCTCCATCCTAATGGGGTTAGAAATTCTCCCAGCTCCTCCCAGGGGTCTGTATGCACCAAAGCCAAGACAGCAGCTGCCTCCTGCTCCCCAGCAACCTTCACATACCCTTTCTTGGATCATTCTCCACATCAGATATAGCTTTTCAATGACACAAGTTTCTATTTTAATAAGTCTCTATCTTAGTTATCTTAAAACCACCATTCCCAGGCAGCACCTGTGGCTCAGTGAGTGGGGTGCCAGCCCCATATGCCAAGGGTGGCAGGTTCAGATCCGGCCCCGGCCAAACTGCAACAAAGAAATGTAGCCAGGCGTTGCGGCAGGCACCTGTAGTCCCAGCTACTCGGGAAGCTGAGGCAGGAGAATCGCCTAGGCCCAGGAGTTGGAGGTTGCTGTGAGCTGTGTGATGCCACAGCACTCTACCCAGGGTGATTAAGTGAGACTCTACAAAAAAAAAAAAACCACCATTCCCCATGGTGAGCCATCTAGTCTGCTCCTACTCTCCAGCACCCGTGCTGCAGCCCCTCAACACCTGGCACTCATGTCCCCAGAAACAGGTGAGGGAAAGTGTGCCTAACAAATGCAAAATCGGTTTAAGATTCTTAAGCATAAACTACTGCAAAATGAGAACACAACACCACTTATAAATATTTGGAATTCCACATCACACCCCCTTTAATTAGTTAATAAAATCTAGTCTAACCTGTAAGTCAGAATGAATTCATAAAAGACATGATACTGAAAATGTGATACCTTCACAAACGAAACTTGAGGGTGCTCTTTAGCTAACTCTGCCATCACATCATTCATCTGCGTACACTGAGGAGCCCAGGGTGCCCAGAAATGGACCACAAGGAGGGACCTGTAAATCAAAACAATGCATTTTTAAAAATTATACTAACTTCATAATAATATATATAAAATGAACTTTACATTGCTGATAACATATTTTCCCACCTGGAAAACTAATAGCAGGTGAGCACAGCTGCTAGAGGAAACTGCCTTTTAACCTGCAAGGCAGAGTCTCACCTCAAAACACAGGGGAAAGTTTCCCCTCACAATGGTAACAAACCCGTCAAGTCAAGTTCTTGGAGGCACTTGGGCCACAAAAATACTTATTCAAAGAAAATAATAAAATCTTTTTTTTCTTTTTGTAGAGACAGAGTCTCACTTTATGGCCCTCGGTACAGTGCCGTGGCCTCACACAGTTCACAGCAACCTCCAACTCCTGGGCTTAAGCGATTCTCTTGCCTCAGCCTCCCGAGCAGCTGGGACTACAGGAGCCCGCCACAACGCCCGGCTATTTTTTGGTTGCAGTTTGGCAGGGGCCGGGTTTGAACCCGCCACCCTTGGTATATGGGGCCGGCGCCTTACCGACTGAGCCACAGGCGCCGCCCAGAAAATAATAAAATCTTAATGGGAGAAATAAAATATATGAGCGCTACCCTCTCCCAGCTGGAAAAACTTGGTGAAATAAACTATTCCTAATTAAAATCTTCTAGATATTTTTCTACAGATTAGAACCCATGTGATAAAATAAATATGAGCCTACCAAAGAATATTAATAAAGCAATAGTGACAGACTCAATTTTTGTTAAATATTTAATTCATACAAAAGAATATTTATATCATGTGTAAGGTGTAAAAAATAACAATAAAATGAGTATCTATGCACTTATCACCCAGCTAAAGAAATAGAAAACTTCTACTACTGTCTTGGAGGCCCCCACACCAAAGACCCTGCCCTTCCCTAATCTCTTCATGGACAACCCAGCCCTCCATTTTTTGTTCATCACTCCCTTACTTTTGTTTTCCATGAGTGCAACTAACCCTAAACAACATTTCATTCTGCACATTTTTAAAATTATACAAATGAAATAGAGAAAAACAATTACACTAACTTTGGAAATAAACAAATACTGATATATATTGCATTCTATTACCCAAAAAAAAACTTTAAAAGAACTGCCTGAATTTTTTGTAGTGTTAGAATTTTGTTGTATTCAACACTGAAACAGAAGAACACTCTACAGGAGTCTTCAGGTTGCAGAGTAATTTTCAAGTTAATGATATTTCCTGAGTCAAGATTTAGCCCTTACAAAGTGGTTCTGAATATTCATCCTCCTCACTTTATAGGTATATAAACCAACTATACTTTCGGACCCTTGAGGAAAGTAGAAACTAAATTTGTGCATTAAAGGCACATTGTGAAAAATGGCTATGGATACATTATTACCATTAACATCAGTGTTTACTTTTATTTATTTATTTTTTTTTTTTTTTTTGTAGAGACAGAGTCTCACTTTACCACCCTCGGTAGAGTGCCATGATGTCACAGGACTCACGGCAACCTCTAGCTCTTGGGCTTAGGCGATTCCCTTGCCTCAGCCTCCCAAGTAGCTGGGACTACAGGCACCTGCCACAAAGCCCAGCTATTTTTTTTTTTTGGTTGCAGTTCAGCCAGGGCTGGGTTTGAACCCGCCATCCTCGGTATATGGGGCCAGCGCCCTACTCACTGAGCCACAGGCGCCACCCTACTTTTTTTTTTGATTGAGACACAGTCTCGCTTTGTCACCCTCTGTAGAGTGCCCTAGTGTCATAACTCACAGCAACCTCAAACTCTTGGGCTCAAGCAATCCTCTTGCCTCAGCCTCCCTAATAGCTGGGACTACAGGTGCCCGCCACAATGCCCAGCTATTTTTTTGGTTTAGCAGGCCTGCGCTGGGTTCAAACCCACCAGCCCCAGTGCATGTAGCCGGTACCCTAAACACTGAGATACAAGCACCCAGCCAGTGTTTACTTTTTAAACACGGTATTGTCAGAAAGAGGCATGCTCATGCTTGCAACCACAGAAAGCATGATAAAATGTTGAAACAGCAGGCTGGGGACATGGTGGCTCATGCCTATAATCCCAGTACTCTGGGAGGCCCAGGTGGGTGGACTGTCTGAGCTCACAGGTTTGAGAGCAGCCTGAGTGGAAGCAAGACCATGTCTCTTAAAAAACCATATATCTTAAAAAAAAAAAAAAAATATATATATATATATATATATAGCTGGGTGCTGCAGCGGATGCCTGTAATTCCAGTTACTTGGGAGGTTGGGGCAAGAGAATCATTTGAGCCCAGGAGTTTGAGGTTGCTGTGAGCCATGATGCCACAGCACTTTACTGAGAACAACAAAGTGAGACTGTCTCAAAAAATAAATAAATAAATGTCAAAAGAGAAGACACCCAAGAAGAAGCTGGGCAGCGGGGGGTTGTCTGCTGTTTACATGGACACACTTGTTTATCTTTTATCTTGTTTGTATTATACTGCAAAAGACTGGCCAAACATTTGCTTTAAGTATGAACAGAATGAATAGAGGAATAATACTGTTGACTGAAGTCTTAGGAATCTCAAAGTATATCTACATTATTTTCATACAAAATGACGTTAGCAAAGATAACTCTAAGTCTATTTCACATCCAACTGAAAAATGCTTCAGCTTCATAGAATTCTGTTCAAATACCCCCTCCTTAAAAAAAATCTGAAAATCTGGGGGGGAAGTTACACGGAGAAAAGAAATAAGACAACTAACCTGTGGGTAAGGATCAATGAACTGTATAAACCAATTAAAATTCCAGGTGGGAGCAGAGCCAGCCTCCTGCAAAGTGACAGGAAAGCAAAGGCAAACACTGATTAAGCCTCAGAGTAAGTGAAGGGGAAGGATTTGGTGACAGAGAGGCACAGTCTAGAGCTGACTCCAAGTTCTAGCTTCAAAATTGAGGGCTCATGGCGGCAGTAGCCTGGAATCATAGTGGGGAAGCTGCCAACTCAAGAGGAAGGTTTGTCTAAAGGGCTGGTAGTCGGATGGTAGTCGGAGCTCATGAGAGAAGTCTCCACAAATATTCAGATTTAAGAATCAAGGGTCAACAGTACCAGCACCGCTGCGGCAGGATACAGCAGAGACCCAGGTCAGCACCCCTGGAGCTCACCAACACCAAGGGGCACAGATGGAGAAGGAACTCATGTCATGAAGCAGAAAAGGGGTCCTGCGAGGTACAAGAAGGTTCCTGGGCCTCCCAGAAGTCAAGAGAAAAGAAGGAAGGAGTGACTGTCCCCCACTGCAGCAGGGAGGGGCTGTGATCAGGAGTGAGGGTAACCTCAGTGGAAGGGCAGGAGGACGGCGGAAGAGGAGGACCTAGAGATCTTCCAAGAGATCCGTGTGGGTAGAAGAAAAGGCGGCATCAAGGTGTGGGCTTTTTAATACAAGAAAACATTCACAGGTTTACACTGTAAGAGGCAGTGCAAAAGGGGGGACGGACCCTGAAGACTGACACAGCTGAGGATGCCAGGTCTCAAGAGGCAGGAGAAGGGGCATCGGGAGCACAGAGGACCTCACCTAGCAGAAGGCGGCGGTCTCCTCTGATTCAGAAGCAAAGGAATGAAGAATGGGGAAGGCAGGCCAGGAGTGGTGGCTCATGCCTATAATTCCAGCATTAAGGGAGCCTGAGTCCGGTGGGTCACCTGAGCTCAGGAGTTCCAGACCAGCCTGAGCAAGAGCAAGATCCTATTGCTAAAAACAGTAAAATTAGCCAGGTGTTACGGCACCTGTAGTCCCAGCTACTCGTGAGGCTGAGACAAGAAGATCAACCGAGCCAAAGAGTTTGAAGCTGCTGTGAGCTGTGACAGCACAGCACTCTACCCAGGGTGACAGAGTGAGACTGTCAACACATGGATGGAGCTAGAACATATTCCTCTTAGTAAAGCATCTCAAGAATGGAAGAAAAAGTACCCAATGTACTCAGCCCTACTATGAAACTGATTAATGGCTTTCGTATGAAAGCTATAACCCAGTTATAACCTAAGAATATGGGGAAGGGGGAGAGGGAGGGAGGGAGGGGGGAGGACAGAGGGAAGGTGATTGGTGGGATTACACCTGTGGTGCATCTTACAAGGGTACATGTGAAACTTAGTAAATGTAGAATGTAAATGTCTTAACACAATAACTAAGAAAATGCCAGGAAGGCTATGTTAACCAGTGTGATGACAATGTGTCAAACGGTCCATAAAACCAGCGTATGGTGCCCCATGATCGCATTAATGTACACAGCTATGATTTAATAATAAAAATAAATAAATAAAAAATAAAACATTAAGGGTTAAGGCTACAAATAAACAAATGGGAGGGAGAGGACTCAGGGAAATGTGTTTTAAGTCCTGTTTTCTCTCAGATAGGCAGAGGGTCATTTGATGAAATAAAAGAAAAAGGAGGACAGAAACCACCTGTAGGACTAAGAAGAAAGTGCTGCCCAGGGGCACACAAAAAGGAAAGCAGGTAGCTCCAATGGAAGACTCACCTAAGGCAGGAAAGGACTCACGGTAGGACGCCCCTCAACAGTTACAATGTGTATCTGTCGGAACTCAGCAGCTCCAGCAGATGAGCAGAGGGCTGAGTCTACAGCACACACCACCCTGCGTCTCCTCCTCCTCCTGGGCATTCAGCTACGCTACCTTTTTAGTCCTTAAGAGTTGTTTGGAGCCCTGACACTGAGTTCTGGCAACAGCCTGACCCCTCAAAACCCTTCCTCAGGAGCCTCTTGCCTATGCTAGACTTGCTCTAGTGATGCAGAGGGCTTCGGAAGTGTCCACTCTTACCTATGCTAGACTTGCTCTAGTGATGCAGAGGGCTGCGGAAGTGTCCACTCTGACTTGCTCTAGTGATGCAGAGGGCTGTAGAAGTGTCCACTCTTACCTATGCTAGACTTGCGCTAGTGATGCAGAGGGCTGCGGAAGCGTCCACTCTTACCTATGCTAGACTTGCGCTAGTGATGCAGAGGGCTGCGGAAGCGTCCACTCTTACCTATGCTAGACTTGCTCTAGTGATGCAGAGGGCTGCGGAAGTGTCCACTCTTACCTATGCTAGACTTGCGCTAGTGATGCAGAGGGCTGCGGAAGTGTCCACTCTTACCTATGCTAGACTTGCGCTAGTGATGCAGAGGGCTGCGGAAGTGTCCACTCTTACCTATGCTAGACTTGCTCTAGTGATGCAGAGGGCTGCGGAAGTGTCCACTCTTGCCTATGCTAGACTTGCTCTAGTGATGCAGAGGGCTGCGGAAGTGTCCACTCTTACCTATGCTAGACTTGCGCTAGTGATGCAGAGGGCTGCGAAGTGTCCACTCTTACCTATGCTAGACTTGCTCTAGTGATGCAGAGGGCTGCGGAAGTGTCCACTCTTACCTATGCTAGACTTGCGCTAGTGATGCAGAGGGCTGCGGAACTGTCCACTCTTGCCTATGCTGGACTTGTGCTAGTGATGCAGAGGGCTGCGGAAGTGTCCACTCTTGCCTATACTAGACTTGCGCTAGTGATGCAGAGGGCTGCGGAAGTGTCAAGTCCCGAGGACAGTGCGGACAGGAGCTCCACAAAGGCCTTGGGCTGGGCGAGCGCTCACAGTGACTTTATCCACCATAACCCCGAACCAGGAAGAGCCCTGACATCCACCAATGGGAGAATGTGCTGCACATTCCCACAATGGAACCCAAGTCAACCAACTGTGGACACGCACAGCAGGCGGATGGGCCTCCAAAACAGCTGAGCAAAAGTCGCCAGGCACAAAGGTGTCCTGGACCATCAAGACACAGCAGTGGTGGGCAAGGGCGACAACTTCCTGGGGCTCTCTTGCTTTGCAGGGTGGTTCCTGGTGTGTGCAGATTCACCACATCTGACTATTCAAATCTGGCATTTTATTATTGTAATACCGCCATTGTTTTTAAAGATGGGATACCACTTTTCACCAAATTCATAAAGGATTGTTTAAATCTTCATATTCAATGATTAAAAAGGATGGTGGAAAAAAAAATAAAAAAGGATGGTGGAAGCACTTTCATATCCCTGCAAATAAAAATTAAATTGGGACCTTTCAGAAATTTCTTAAACATATGTAAATATCTATCCTAATGAAGTAATTAACGAGGCAAAGATTTATATGTGTGGATAGTTTCTCATTATTTTACATAAATAACTAAAAAAACTAAAGCTCAACAATATAGTTTTTCAATGGTCAGAACAAAACATTAGAAAACCATTAAAAATCAAATTTTCAAAGAATTTTAATGCTATGGGAAAAGGCCCACAATATGATTAGTTTTAAAAATTGAAATAAGTTACCAAACTTCATAACAGTATACCCACAATATGATTAGTTTTAAAAAATTGAAATAAGTTACCAAACTTCATAACAGTATGCCCACAATATGATTAGTTTTAAAAAATTGAAATAAGTTACCAAACTTCATAACAGTAATAAGTTACCAAACTTCATAACAGAAAGAAAAGAAAAAAAAGTTGCACGTAGAACCTGAATTCAAGTTTCCATTCCATGATTACCAACATAGCTTTGAAGAGTAATTTAACTTCCACATGTGTGAAACACCAATACCTAACACTCTGGGATGTTGGGAAGATCAAACAAAAATACCTAAGTGCTTTGAAAACATTAAAGCATGATATTAATTTTAGTACTTATTTTAATGTTCTCCTATTTAGATGCTTAACTTTCATTTTTCAACTAAGCACACAAGGCCCAACATTATAAGGCAAGACTATATCTGGAAACAAATAAAAATGTCATGTACATGGCATGGATTACATGTAAGTGGTGTACTATTTGAAAAAAACATTTAGAGAAAGACCAGTGATTTTAGGCAATGTAATACACCTTGATTCTTCATCAGTAAAATAATTAGTGCTCAATAAATAGTTGTTTTTCTTTCATTATAGTATTCTGCTACCAGAGTTATTCATCTGCAGATAACACTAGCTACCATTTATTAAACACATCACATCTAAACCCCTGAACAGCTCTGCAAATGAATATGTATATCCCCACTTTACGGACCAGCTGTAGTTTCAATAACTTAACATCTGATTAGATGACTTAAGGAAAAGTTTCAATTTATGTCAAATTTTAAAATTGAGAAGCAATGATTTGTAAAGTAGATTTAAAATAACTATATCAACACAAGCATTAAAATTAAATATTCATAAAAGTTTCTGTTTTCACAAAAAAGCCAGAGAATTGCTCCTCCACACACCACACATCATCTCCCATATGCCCATTTAAACTAGTCACTAAGAAAAGGCTGTATTGGGGTGGCGCCTGTGGCTCAAGGAGTAGGGTGCCAGTCCCATATGCCGGAGGTGGTGGGTTCAAACCCAGCCCCGGCCAAAAACACACACACACACACACACACACACAAAAAAAAAAAGAAAAGAAAAGGCTGTATTGTTTTCTGGGTCATTTCAAAGTGAGTCAGACCAGGGGCAAGAATATATCCAAATGTTATTTACGTTTAAACATTTTACCCACTGCCATAGTTTAAGGACTGTTTAAAACATGAAGCATAAAAACTGAAATGTGAATCACACATGCAAGTCTTTTCAAGTTCAAAACATTTGTTTAGCACAATGCACACAAACTCTGTTCATTTCTATGGCCACATCTGCTGAGCTCTGAAATCATGCTGCCTGAGGATGCCTTGGATGAATTAGAACCCAGGTTCCATCAAGAGGTAAACATCATCCCTTCGCTCCTCATTTAAAACAATTTCCCAGTTAACCTAAAATGCCAAAAGAGCTGTTTTAATTAACCCTTTTAACTTCATCACCTCCACAAAGCATTGCTAACCAGAAGTCAGGAACTTTCACTCACCCCTCCCCATTTTCTACAAAGATAACTCCCCCATCTCATGTGCACTCTCCACTACAAAATCAGAGTACTACTTGCCTTTAATTCAGTCAGCAAAATTGCCCTCAATTTAGGTCAATACGCGTTTGCTTCCTGTGAACTCCATGAATGCACTCTGCTCCCTCCTAATAAATGCTATGGGCCAGCATCTATTGAGTGCTCCCTGCGAGCAGGGCTAACATAGACAGGGCACTGTAGCATTGCACATGCAGCAGCTCGGCTACCCCTCACAAGCCTGAGGTAGGCACTAATCCGCTCCAACCTTGAGGAACTGAGGCTTGGTTAAGAAACCTGCAGAAGGGTTACCTGGCCAGTAAGTGGCCAAGTTGAGGACCGGGCCCCAGGACACTAAACTTTGGCTTACCAGAAAAATACAGCTCAGCGAACAATGCAGTCCTTGGTCTACAATGTGAGGCGGTACTATTACCGAGCATTCACATACCGCACCGACCTGTAAGCATTCATGCAAGTGAACATTTACACCATTCAACGCTTCTATTACTCCTTTCCCCACAAAAAACCGTTTCCTACGCATGCCCACCGACCTCCTTTTGTGGTCTTAACAGTGAGAAGCAGGCGCGCCAAACCAGAAAAGACTCTCCACTAACCCAGCCCACAACACGGGAAGTCCTGTCTACGGCAACAGGTTAACTTTGAAGGCGCTGGCTCTACCTGCTGACGATTAACGAACTTCAATGAAATCTTTTTTTTTTCTTTTCTTTTCTTTTTTTTTTATTAAATCATAGCTGTGTACATTAGAGTATGATCTTAACAGACAGAGCTCCCTAATCCGGCGAGGCCTTAGCTGGCTTTTCTTGGTGACAGGGGCGTTCCATAAAGGAAGGCGACAGGGGACGGTGCCAACGCCAAGCCGGCAGGACCCTCCCAGCCGGCACAGGGGGAGGTCGAGCCGGCGGCCGCGGTCCCCGCCCGGCGGCGCGGCGGGCCGGGGTCCCCCGCACGGCTGAGTCACCGCGTCCCGCCCGCTCCGGGGCCGTCCGGGCCAGCGGCCCGCAGGGTCGCGCGTCCCCGGGGATCGGACCGCAGCCCGGGCCCAGGCCGGAGACGAGCGCCTCCTGGCTCGCCGTTCGGGCCGCGGAGCCCGCGGCTGGGGTCCGTCCCCGCTGAAGGCTCCGGGGAGTCTGCGGCGGCGCCGGGCCGGGTCCCCCGAGGCCGAGGCGAGCGGGGAGCCAAGACGCCGGGCCAGGGCGGGCCGCCCGCCGCCGGCGGGGCCTCTCGTTCGCCTGCGCCTCCTCAACCCTGCAGCTCACCGCCTGGCTAACCTGGCTTTGAGACGCAGCAGATCCTCAAACTGCCCGGCTGAGCCGATCTCCACCACGGCCGCCGCCGCGGCCGTATCAGCCGCCCCCGCCGCCATGCTGCCGCCGCCAGACAGGAGCAAGCGAGCGCCGGCGGCTGGATGCGAGCGGCGCGCCGCGCGCAGTGCGCCTGCGCGGGAAAAGCCCCGCCCCGCCCGGGGCCGCCGAACCCGGGAAATCTCAGAGGCTGCGCTGGCGGCCGGCGCTGGGGCCGGCGGGGCTCTGACCCTGCACGGGGTTCTGACCCTGCAAGAGTGGTCGCTCGACTCCTGGCTGCCGAGCTCCGGATTTCCGGAGCTCCTGGCACTCTGGCCATACCCACGGTCTGTAGTAGCGGGAAAGGTTCGCGTGTGATGTGTATGCTCGAAGTCTGGGCTGTGCACTTAGCAAGTTGGAATTTAAAGTGAAATACGTAAAGGTGAGGCTGCACTGGGAGGGCTCTGAACCAGGACACTGACCAGGCGTTTCCTGCACCCCCTCCCGCAGGGCCACCCCTGCCGCAGCCCACACGACCTGTCGCCAACTATGACCTCGGAGCAGCAGGGCCTGGCATCCCTCCTGCCTGCTCTAGCTCCCTCGGGCATCTCCCTGATGTTGACCTTAAGGTGACTTCCTCTGCACCCTGCTTCCCACACACTGATCCTGGGTATACTCCTGCCCCTAGTAACTTCAACCCCCAGCAAGCCCAGAACCCTCCCTTCCCTCCAGAGCCCAGCATCCATCTGCTTTGGGAAGGAGGCCAACTTTTGTTGTCTGTCCTTGGGCCACCCCTTCCAAAGCGCCTCCCCATCCCACTGAGGGCCATGGCTTCCCCCTGCTGTCCTGCTGTCCCTGGGCTTTGATATCATGCGCCCACAAGCCTTCCTTACGTGTTCCCTGCCCTCTGCACCTGCATGTACCATGAGCCTACCTCCTGCATTAGAACTGTGTTTGTCTCTTACACTGTCTTGTGTATTCTGGAGGAGGGCAAACTGGGTCTCTGTTCCAGTGCCTGGATTAGGGCCAGGCACCAGGACGTGCAAGCTGGCTGAAATAAGGGCTCACCAGTTTTCAAAGACTTTGTACAAGAAAAAAGAAAAATCATATTATTAATATTCACATTATCATTTACATGTTGATAGGATTGAGGATATATTGAGTTTTGAACTGTATTATTAGAGTTAAATTTACCTCGTTTTACCTTTGGTTACTAGGAAATTTTTAATTACATAGGTGACTTTCATTTGTGGCTCACTTTATATTTTCTCTTGGCACCACTAGTCTAGGGATTAAAAGTAGAACCCTGCTACTTATGTGCCTCACCTTGAGAAAGATACATTACAAATAATGGTAAATTCCTTTTTTTTTTTTAAGATAGAGTCTCACTAGAGACTTTTTTGAGATAGAGTGCTGTGTAATCACAGCCCACAGCAACCTCAAACTCTTGGGCCGGGACTATAGGTATGCCCAGATAGTTTTTGAAAGGGGGGGCAATCCACCAGCAAAGATCTCACAGACCACCAAGGCTTGTAGGAAAGGTTTTTATTGGCGAGGGAGGGATGCTGCAGAACAGCACCAAGAAGGAGAGAAAAGGAGAGAGAGAAGGGAGAAAAAGAGGAAAGGGGGCAGGGAGAGAGAGAGGAGAGACAGAAAGAGGAGAGGGGGAGAGAGGGAGGGAGAAAGAGAGGCGGGGAGAGAGCTGTATAGGTTCGCTTGGGGGAAGTCTTAGAACGGTGATGGGAGGGTAGAATAGCCAATAAGGAGTTACTACCCTGGCCGGAAGAGGCGTTAGGGGCAGGCCATAGTTATAATTTTGGTGTAGAAAGTAGGAGAGGCTTTTCTGGGGGAGGGGCTTTCTCTAGAGCAATTAGCTAACAGTTTTTCTATTTTTTTTTTTTTGTATAGACAGAGTCTCACTTTACCGCCCTCGGTAGAGTGCCATGATGTCACACAGCTCACAGCAGGAGTTCAGAGACCAGCCTGAGAAAATCAAGACCCCAGTTTTTCTATTTTTAGTAGAAATGGGGTCTTGATTTTTTCAGGCTGGTCTCTGAACTCCCGAGCTCAGCAGATCCACCCACCTCAGCCTCCGAGAGTGCTGGTATTATATGCTTGAGCCAATGCCAGCCAGCAAATTTCATTTTAAAATGCAAAAGGAAAACCATGAGGAACTGTTTTGCATCTTGCCTGTATTGGTAGGTAAACAAACCTAAACATGTGATAAAATTGTGTAGATTAAATACATGCATATGGCCAGGTGCAGTGGCTGATGCCTGTAATCCCAGCACTTGGAAGGGGTGGATTGCCTGAGTCACAGGTTCAAGACCAGCCTGAGCCAGAGCAAGACCTGGTCTCTAAAAATAGCCAGGCAAGAGGGATGGAGGGAGGGGGTGGGGCCTTGGTGTGTGTCACACTTTATGGGGGCAAGACATATTGCAAGAGGGACTTTACCTAACAATTGCAATCAGTGTAACCTGGCTTATTGTACCCTCAATGAATCCCCAACATTAAAAAGAAAAAAAGAATTTGATCAGTAAAACCAAAAAAAATAAAAATAAAAATAGCCAGGCATTGTGGTGGGAACCTGTAGTCCCAGCTACTTGGGAGGCTGAGGCAAGAGAATTGCTTAAGCCCACGAGTCTGAGGTTGCTGTGAGCTGTGATGCTACAGCACTCTAGCGAAAATGACAAAATGACAAAGTAAGACTCTGACTCAGAACACACACACACATATGAGTAAAACTGAAGAAACTGGGAAAAATCAGTGGATTGTGTGTGATATCAACATTCCTGGATGTGATATTATATTACAGTTTTGTACAATGTTACCATTGGGGAAAAGTGTACACAATTTCTCTCAGTTATTTTTTATAACTGCGTGTGAATCTACAGTTATTTTCAAATAAGTTTAGTTTTTTAAAAAACAAAAGACTACCTGTAAATAATACCTTCTCAACCTTCCTAATGCCACGGCCCTTTAATACAGGTCCTGTGGATTGCAACTCACAGGTTGACTGCTGCTGCCTTAGAGTTTACTATGGAAAAAATGCAGCAGGACAGGGGAAAATGAGATATATACTCCAAGTCCTATTTTTAACATAGAATTATGTTTAATTTACATAGAAATATCTGCAAATGAAACATAACCATATAGCTGAATGTAGACTAGAGAAAGGTCTCCAGAGGGAAGCCCCACCTTAGGAGAGCCTGCCCTCAGGGAGCGGAAGCAGAGGAGGCTTAGAGAAAGATCCTTCACTTTGTACTTATTTACTCTTTGTGTCATTCCTGTTTTCAAAGAATATGGACTGCTTTTGTAATTTAAAAAATAATGAAGTTGTAATGCAGAGGGAAATGTGCTGCAGTGAATTCTTTTCAAAAAAAGAAAAGCAATAGGGCCCTTGTGGTGTCTAAAGCCTCTAATCCTAGCACTCTGGGAGGCCGAGACTGGTGGATTGCCTGAGCTCAGGAGTTCGAGACCAGCCTGAACAAAGAGCAAGACCCCATCTCTACATCGCATTGTGGTAGGCACCTGGAATCAGCTACTTGGGAGGCTGAGGCAGGAGGATCATTTGAGCCCAAGAGTTTGAAGTTGCTGTGAGCTGTGACACCACAGCACTCTACCAAGGGCGACAAAGTGAGACTCCATCTCAAAAACAAAACAAAACAAAAACAGTAATCACCCTTCAAGTGGGCTGTTTTATAAAAGCTGATTTTTTTTTCCTTTAAGTGGAGTTTGCTGAAAATGGGACATACCAGGTACACGGGAGACTCCCTACTGAAAGAAAAGGGTATGAAAAGGCCAGGGTAACATTTCTAATTCTGCCTCCTCCCCATTTTGTAGTTATTGTAGGAGCCAAAGGAAAACTTCCTTTTCACCCTCTGAAGGTTTGCTAAAAATCACTGGGAAAGGCAGAGGAATAGGAGGAGAGAAGGCATAAGGTTTATTTGTTCAGAGCTTTACGTGACTTGGGAGCCTTCAGAATGAAGGACCTAAGGTACAGGGAAACTGTCCATTTTTATATTTAGGTTTGACCAAAATATGGACAGCCATGTAGAAACACGATTGGGGAAAAAACACAAAGGTCTGATCTACTGGTAACAGATGGGTAGGGAATTCAGCAAGACCCGTCTGCTGTTCAGATGTTCCCTGGCCTCTGTCTGTAGGATCCCTTCCTTCAGGGTAGGGGGCAGGAACCTGTCTGGAATGGGGTCCTCTTGCCTGCAGTCAAACCAGGGAGGTCAGATAATATCTTTATAACCAGTTTTTACACAAAAGCGGGGGTTAAAGTAATATTTTTAGGTTTTAAAGATGGCTTTGGGAAAAAGGAGTTCTCTGGTTTCTGAGTGCCTTAGAGAGGAAGGACCTGCATCTAGCCTTAGGAGAGGCCAGAGATAAGAGGGCAGGAGAAAATTAGCAGAAAAGCTATGCTTCTGAGGCTCTTTCTGAGGCCTTCATTTTGGGGACTCATTTCCAGAGCCCCAGTATTATCAGAATTGGTATCCACAGGCCTTGGTCAGACTGGTAGCTGTAAGTGCTCTAAGTTTAGCAACAGACTATTGGGCTCAGCACTGGCCCAGCCGTGTTGGGGAGTTCCGGGATATACAGTATACACTGGGATCTGGTGCTCAGCCCTGCACAGCCCTGGCACAGGGGTGTCCGTATTTACCGCCAAACACTGCCTGGAGCTGGTGATATGGACAGCATCACTGCCCACCCCCCATTTGTAGCTAAGGAACTGCTTGGACCTGCAGCAGGGGAGGGGTAGCCCCAGGACTATCCTTCCTGCCTAGAGTCCAGTCCTTGCTCTCCCTCTGAGCATGTCAGGGCCCAGAGGGAAACAGTGGTTTGGCCTATTACAGAACACTAGACCCGGCTTTCTCCCAAGAGTTCAAAAGTTCAAAAACAGAAAAGCGAGATAGTGGTGCTGACTTTGGCCTGCATCCCATGAGCTCATCCTGGGTGCTTCTATTCTGCTGACTCCATATGTAAGCATCCTTTAGCCAAGTCCTGTTCCTGTCCAGTAACACGTGGGCTCAGGTGATCAGAAAGGGCTTTCTTTTTTTTTTTTTTTTTTTTTGTAGTTTTTGGCCGGGGCGGGGGGGGGGGGGGCTGGGTTTGAACCCACCACCTCCGGTATATGGGGCTGGTGCCTACTCCTCTGAGCCACAGGCGCCGCCCCCTGAAAGGGCTTTCTAAGCACAGCAGCAGCCTGAAACACAGACTGGGACCCATGGGACTGCTGTGCGTTCCTGCTTGGCCCGAAGGGACCCAAAGCCCAGGGTGGGACCCAGGCTGGCCTGGGAGAGCCCAAGTCCAGTGTGGGGCTGAGAGTGTTTCAAAGGGATATGGGTGGGGTTGAGGAGGAATTATTTTGTGGGTAACGATAAGTAACATTTACAGGCAGGGAAGTAGTTCATCCATGCACTTTTGAGGACTCCTCATCCTTCCTGGCACCCAGAGGTACTCAGGGGGCAGGTGGCCAGGTACAGGGGCCCTGATGACCTAGAGAGGAGAGGACTGTCTGATCTAGGGTTAGGGTTAGGATGGAAACTGCCAGAGGATGCCCCTGGGTGGGGGGGGGGTCTGTGTAAACCCTCCTAAGAGAAGCTTGAAACCCAGAAAAGTGCTGAGGGAGGGAGGATGAGAGGGTTTTCATTTATTTTTGTTTTTTTTAATGGGTAAAACTTGGCATTTAAAAGTGTGGTTATTCAAGTAAAATGGCTAACGTTTCCTTTCTTTTAAGAGAGACTCTTAAATTCCAATTACTCCGCCCCCAAAGACCAGTTGAGAATATCCCCAACTGGAGGGAATTAATTTCCTTAGGAATTTCACTGTTACAAGATTAATGGAGCCCCCTGCAGAGAAACTGTAAAACTGTAAGTACAGTAGATTTGCACCTGAAGGACACATATTTTAATTTCTATTCTCAAGCTGAGATAACATCTTCTCCAGCTACTGTAAAAAGCATAAATGAGCACCCGCTAAGTCTGCTGAGAACTTGAGGCTGCGGAGCTCCCCAGGAGAAGGCCCCTTCCCCTGTGAGCCTCCCTCCCCAGCCGGATGCAGATCTCTGACACCCCCACCTGGGCCCGAGGGTGACCTGGGCAGGGAGCTGGGAAGGGCAGACCAGCCAGGACGGGGTTGACCCGGCCCAGGGCAGAATCCCTGGACCAGACTCTCTCAAATCCATCTCCAGGCCACCTCCCGCAGCCCTGCCACCCACCCTCGGGGAGAGACAACTGGCACTGGGGACAGCCTCCCACCTGCAGGTGTGGAGTCCTGCACCTTCCACCCACAGCCCTGCAGCTTCTCTGGTCCCTTCTGGGCCTCAGGAAGGGTCTCTCACAAACCAGGTTAAGATAAACAGATAAGGAATCCAACCAAACGACTAGCCCCTTCCTTCTCTTTGGCCCAAGGGTAACCCTGGCACCTGGGCCCTGCCTCCTGTCACCCTAACCAGGACCAGAAGCGGGAGTGGGCTGTGAAGGTTCTTCTCTAACCCTTAGGAGCCCTGCCTTGGTCTGGGAACACGGGCTGCTCATTCCCGGGCTCCCTTGCCGCGGCCTGCTTTTATTGGAAGCACTCCATGTATATGCTGCTATAAAGGTTGTTTATGCTGTCATAGCTGGATTTTTATTGGTTGTATTTTTGTTGCACTTGCTTGAAAAATAATTATTTTCAAAGAAAAGAAGAATTACATATCCAGTAAACTAAATAAGACTCACTGTTTATTAGGGACCTCTGACAGCTCTTCAAATGCAGAAAAAAGATTTCCAAGCAGTGAATGGACAATTTATGTGCAAGTTTATTTGTAAAACAGATTTCAAGACATACTTCATCCTGGCTCTGCCAATAAAAATACATTCCATTTCTTTTCAGAAGTATGTGCTACCTGATGGTTTCACAATAATCCCGTTTCCCCTAAAAAGATAAGACCACCCAGGTAAGTGTGTCCCCACTAACGGAATCTAGCCTTGGGTTGAATGTCCGTCAGGCCACCATCCAGAAAAAAAAAAAAAAAATGTGATTATATTCCAAAAGGCATTGTTTTGAAGAAATGCATTTATAAGAAATGTAGTTCATAAATTTTAACCTGATTGCTGCAGTCTCCAAACATTTTTTAGTTAAAATAATTTTTAAACATGTTTTTAATTGCTTACAACTTGTCAGGGAAAAAAAACAAAACCCTTCCTGAGTGCTGGCTGTCCATTTTCCATCCTCTGCCATAAACTGTAATCTCTTTCCAACCCAGCCCAGGTGTGAATTGGGCACAGCATGTAGAGCCAGTTTCCCGGCTGTAGGTGGCATTAGCCACCTCTTCAGGCTGGTGAAGGAAGGAGTGGCCTTTGTTGAGTGATTTATTTCTTCAACCTCGAGAGGCCACTGAGAAGGAACACCAGCTGATACAGGATCTGTGGGGGCACTGCCCATCTATCCCAAACCTGACCTGTGAACGTTTAACACTTCCTGCCCTTTCTCATTTCAGTCTGGTGTGCATTTGGGATCATGTAAGATCTACCCCGTGCTGTACACATGAACGCACACCAGTGTACACGCATGGCTATGCATGCATGCTAGTACATGTGGGGGTGGGGAAGGAGCACTCCACATGCTGTCCCTTGCACATAGATTTCCACACATCAATATTTACCCAATTGCCCCACACATATTCAATAATATTTTTTGGTCACAGAGTAAACATAATTACCGTGTATGTATCTATGCAATGGCATATTTTCTCTTTTTTTTTTTTCTGAAACCGAGTCCCTGTTGCCTAGAGTGCAGTGGCATCAGCCCATCTCACAGCGACCTCAAACTCCTGGGTTCAAGTGATTCCCCTGCCTCAGCCTCCCAAGTAGCCAGGACTATCGGCGTGAGCCACCACAAGGTCTCGCTGAGTTGCCCGGGCTGGTCTCTAATACCCCATCTCAAGCCATGCACTGTTCCCAGTGACAGGCACGAGCCACTGCACCTGGACAGAATAGTCTTAGACATCTGCCACACCCAGTTAACTTCCTTGCTGTTCTCCTCATCCTCCAGAAAAGTGACAGCCACATTCCCCCCAGGTACAGGAAGAAGGAACTCTGACCACTGTGCTGAGCCTTCTAGACATTCTTGCATGTCTTCCAGACTTGCCCATCCACCCTGCGTGAATTCCGTCCACCACCAATGCCTCCCCTTGCCCAAAGCCCAGTTGGCAGGAGTGTGTCATTCTCCTGGGCCCTAATCACTCAGCTCTGGGAGCCCCCACCCCGACCAGCAAGTGCTGTAAATCAAGCCCAGGGACAATTTCCGGAAGGTGATGGAACTATAAAATAACTGTGGACAATGCATGAATTTGCATCTGCTTCAAACTCTGAACAGATTCACAGTTCATATTGTTTCTAGACTGGAATGCCCACCTTGGATTTAAATGGCTGGGATTTTTTTTCTGTAAAATAACTGCTGACTTTAAATTCCTCTTTCAAAAACGAAACAAATAAGGAAGAAAAAAAAGGAAACCTTGATTCTTGAGGAATGCACAGGCCTTTATTGCCCAGTAGTATGTATGAATGAATAAATAAATAAATAAATCCATCAATAGGGTAATGTTCTCATGATAAAGTAGCTAATTGCATGAGAATAAAGTAAAAACTTAGTGGCAACTCCATATTAGCCTAGTTTGCGTTCACAACTATTACTTGCTCGTTCATATGAAACACGCTTAATTTTAATCAGAAGAAATATCTCTTTTAAATCTTTTGATATTTGAAATTCCTAAGGCATTAATCACAGGAAATATAGGAAGAAAGTCTCCTTCCAATGATGGGAGACAGATGTGGGACCTAACATGGACCTGAAGGACAGAGCCTTGCTGGACCACCTCTGGCCAACTGACCATTGGAAGTCAGGCTGACAGCAGGCGGCAGGGGCCTGAGGCAGAGGATCCCATGGACCCAGGGATATCCCAGCCTGCCACCTTCCTCCTCAACCCCACCATGTGGTGGGGGCAGCTATGGGCCCTGTCTTCAAAATTGCTGTTTTGTTTTGTTTTCAAGACAGAGCCTCAAGCTGTCGCCCTGGGTAGAGTGCTATGGCATCACTGCTCAAGCAATTCTCCTGCCTCCGCCTCCAAAGTAACTAGGACTACATGCCCCCGCCACAACGCCCAGCTATCTTTTGGTTGCAGCTGTTGTTGTTTGGCAAGCCCGGGCTGGATTCAAACCTGCCAGCTCAGGTGTATGTGGCTGGTGCCTTAGCCACTTAAGCCGCAGACACCGAGCCGAAATTGCTGTTTTAGTCCTTTTTTAATTTGTTTGTTTAAACTCTCTGGCCTTATTCCCAGAACAGTGAGAACCAAGAGAGATTCTGTCACCAATTTGGTTGACAATTTTATTTTATAGTTGTATCACTGCCTCATAGCTGTCAGTCATCAGAACCCCTCTTTGGTGGGTGGTGGTTTTTTTGAGACAGAGTCTCACTCTGTCACCCAGGCTAGAGTGTTGTGGCATCAGCCTGGCTCACAGCAATCTCAATCTCTTAGGCTCAGCCTCTCAAGGAGCTGGGGCTAAGGCAGGTGTGAGCCAACTCGCTGGCCCAAACCCAGTCTTTAGGAAGGGAATCAGAAATGCATTCCTGGCCACCCGGTTTTCTCTCCTCTTCAATCAGGCTGTTCTGTCACTCCTCACCCAGGACTGGGCGGTTACCAGCCATAACCCTTTTTGC
Organism: Nycticebus coucang; assembly: GCF_027406575.1. Classification (NCBI taxonomy): domain Eukaryota; kingdom Metazoa; phylum Chordata; class Mammalia; order Primates; family Lorisidae; genus Nycticebus; species Nycticebus coucang. The sequence goes on along the minus strand of NC_069782.1, from coordinate 158,100,770 downwards.
CCTACAAAAATGTGTCCTTTTATGATGGGATATATACATTAAATAACAGTGCTGTAGAATACATGGCCACTAACACAGCAGGGTGAAGTCCAACTCCAAACAGATCCCAAGACCTAATCCTACTCTTAAATAAAATGCTCTTTTTTAAGGGATGAATATAAAAATCCTTAACACTATTTAACAGTCCCTTTGGAGGAGGTTTGTCTCTTATTTATCAGAAAATGTAGTATATGAGTTTGCATGTCTTTGCTTTTGTTTCATAATTTCAAATAGTCAGAAAATATTGCATTCACTGGCAATCAATTTATTTTGATTGATAAAAAGGGGTTAATAAAAACCCCCTTAGAAATAAAAAAAAAAAAAAAGGTGAAGAGTAATATATCTTTCCCGGTGCCTTCTTTCAGCTGTGCATAAAGAGAGCAAGCTTTTTTACTTCTCCCCAATAAGTCTTCTCCCCTTATTTTCTATACCTAAGGAGTCATTTATAATCCTTATTATTTCCTACCCACACACTATTGTAGCATCAGTCATATTTCCACATGCTGCGCTCTCCCTTTACTATGTTGTGAGAACTGAGAGGCAAAAACACACTATAATTTATATGAAAATACATGCCAAAAATGGATTACCAAACATAACCAATGTGACTTCATACCCTTGAAAATAAAAAAATTTAGGATGAAATATAAAACATCATGTTAAAATTTCAATCTATTGTTGAAAAAGGGCATAAGATGGGAAGCACATGGTACACGGCGTTTAGCAAATATTACCAAGCTATTAGAAGCAGGGATAGGTTAAAACGAGGGAGAATTAAGACTTCCCATTCAAACATAAACTGTTGACTTTGGAAGGCACGTTTGTGGTTTATTAATATTTTAATTATCTACAGCATCTATGAAGAAAGTACAAAATGGCAGACTAAAATCTTTGCCTTCTGTAAGTAGCAACTGTTCACGGTTACATTATGGGATGGATTTGGGCGTATACATTACAGGGTATCACACACATCTCTCATTTGCACTGGTCATAAATTCTTTCAATATTAAATAATTACCTGTTTCTGGTCATCCCTAAAGAACACATTCACAGCTTCAGAAAATACTTCAGGGGACAGGCTTAGAGCACAAGGTTTGCGGGTAAAGATTGTATCTTGAAAGTTGAAAACAGCGTGTTGTTACTTTGTTTTTGCCACTGTGGTATTCTGGGATTGTTACAAATATTACATTCAGAAAATCTTACCCTAAGTCTTGCCACAAAAGAAAACACAGACTAATTGGAACAAATAAAACCAAGACTCTGATCAAAACAAGCTTGTGGCTGGCCTTTCAGGAAGAAATGGGTCCTTCAGAGTCTAATGCTCTTGGGATAGAACCTCCACCTGTCTGCAGGGAGAGGACTGAGCTGAAGACTGAGGCTCAAGGTAAGGACCTCCGGGCAGCCGAGCTTCAGGCCCTCTGTCCACTCTCCTCAGCTCCTCCTTAGTATAAATACATCATTAGAAAGATGAGAAGTGGACCATGGACATTCTGCATTCTTATGGTTTTGTTGTCCTACTTAACACCCCACCGGAGCCTTGTTACTCAGCAACATGAGCAGTAGCCACGGGAGCAGAGGGTAGAAGCACCCTCGCTTGGAGGCTCTCCCTAGGGCCTGGTGTGAGCAGATACCGCACAGCTGAGTGCTATCTCACCTGTCACCGGCCTTGCTCTGGGTGCCCTCTCTGGGCCCACCTGTGCTGAGCATGAAGTCACACAGATCAACACAGATCACTTGAGCTCCCGTGGCAAGTCCAGGCAAGAAAGTGTAGACAGCACCATCGAAAGGGGGTAGATTGTCCAGGCGGTCAAATTCTAGGACTGATCAGAGCCGCAAACTTGAGCCAGACCGGAGAGTCCCCGTATCCCCCACCCTGGTGATGACACTGGCTGACACTGAGCACTGAGGGGAACAGGAGCAGCAGGAAGACAGAGGTGGCGGGTGATGTGGGATGAAGAGAGGTCTGGAGTGCGAGGGGCTCCTGCTCAGGGGAGGCCCCGGCCAGCTCCACGCCAGGGAGAGGGGGGGTGGCAGGGAAGGGAATGGGAGACAGCCCCTGCCAGCCCTTAGGATGCCAGCCTTTAATGGAACACGCCACACCCAGGCTTCTTCAGAAAGACAGAACAGGGAGAGCCGCACCTGGCCACTCCCATAAGCCCTTTAGGGAACTGACAGAGCTACGGTGGGCTGCAGCCTGACAAGGAGGCTTCACTCAGGTAACTGAAGGCCAGGGCCACAGGGCAGCAGGAGGCAAGAACCCCAGCAGATGCTGTTTGAATTCAGGTCTGCCCTGGAATCGTTTGTAGCCCTGGGCACAATGAGTAACTTCTCTGAGCCTCCATTTCTGTATCTGAACCCAAAGTAGCCCTGCAGTACTGCCGGGGGCCTGAGTGAGATCAAAGATACCAAGGGACTGGGACAGTGGTTTCCCGAGTGCCTACTGTGTGGTGGCTCTCAGAGCACAGAATACGCCCTGGGGGAGCAGGGCTGGAGTTACCGCAACATCAATCAGCAAAAAAGAGAACTAGACAGGTGCCATAGGCACTGGAATTGGGTCAGGCAGGAGTACGGGTGGCTGCTGTGCTCTGGGTGGTCAGACATGGTCCTATGGGGTAGAGGATGTTTTAATCAAAATCTGGAAAACAAGAAGGAACAAACCAGGTGTGGCTGAGGGGAAAGGTTTTCCAGGTTATTAACAATGATAACCATCGATTGTTGTTAGTATAATAGCTAAGAAAACTGAATGTCAAAGATAGAAGATAACCTTATATTTGTGCCAAGAAGTACTGGGAATTTTTAAATAACAGAACAAAAAGGGAAGGAGTACTTATTAAACACCTACTGCATGCCAAACTCTGTGCTGACTTTACATATGTTGTCTTCTCCATCTCAGCAACACGAGCAGATGTAGTAATTTTTAAAAGAAGTCACTGGCCTGTGGAAGGAGGGAGGTTCGTATAGCACTTACTGCTCCACAGCCACAGACAGTATCTTAAAATTCACAGCATCCTGTTAAGGTAGTACCGTTATTATCAAACCAACTTTTATTTTATTTTTTGGAGATGGGGTCTGCCATACTGCCCAGGCTGGAGTGCAGCAGGCTACATCACAGGACACTGCTGCCTCCAACTCCTGGGCTCAAGCGATCCTCCTGCCTCAGCCTCCACATCAAAAACGGGAAGGGATTTGGAAGTTGAAGAAGCCGTTCAGGTGCTGGAAATTGGCAAATTGGAAATCACCTTGCCCTGAGAGCTACTTCCCCTGGTATGCACAGTGGACAGTGGTGCATGGAAAAACAACTTTTCCCAGTGAAGTATTTATTTTTTATTGTGCTAAAATATACATAATATAAAATTTGCCACCTTATTTTTAGGTATGCAATTTATAGGAGTGTTAACTATATTCACAATGTTAGGCAACTATCACCACCAATCCTTCACCTCCAGAACTTCATCTTCCCAAACTGAAACTCTGTACCCATTAAACACTAACTTCCCATTACCCCTCCTCTCAGCCCCCGACAACCACCAGTCTACTTTCTGTGAATTTGGCTATTCCAAATATCTCATCCAAGTGGAATCACACAGTATTTGACTTTTTGTGAATGGCTTATTCACTTAGTATAAATATCTTCAAGTTTCATCCACGTTATAGCATTTCCTTCTTTTTTAAGGCTAAATAATATTCCATTGTATAGATATGCCACATTTTATTTATACATTCATCCATTGATGGACAGTTGAGTTGCTTCTGCCTTTTGGCTGTCATTATATTGTTATTATTATTAATTATTATTATTATTATTTTGCAGTTTTTTGACCAGGGCTGGGTTTGAACCCACCACCCTTGGCATATGGGGCCGGCACCCTACTGCTTGAGCCACAGGCACCGCCCATTGGCTGTCATTATTAATGCTGCTATAAACACAAGTGTACGATATTTGTTTTGTGTCCTTGATTATCTTATGAATATACCTTAAAGAGGAATTGCTGGCTCATATGGTAATTTTAACTTTCTTTTTTTTCTGGACAGAGTCTCGCTTTGTCACCGTTGGTACAGTGCTGGGGTGTCATAGCTCACAGCAATCTCAAACTCTTGGGCTCAAGCTCTTCTCTTGCCTCGGTCTCCCAAGTAGCTGGGACTACAGGCGCCTGCCACAATGCCTGGCTATTTTTTAGAGACGGAGTCTTGAACCTGTGAGCTCAGGCAATCCACCAGCCTCAGCCTCCCAGAGTGCTAGTATTACAGGCATGAGCCACCTCACCCAGCCTAGTAATTTTAATTTTTTTTTTTTTTTTTTTTGTAGAGACAGAGTCTCACTGTACCACCCTCGGGTAGAGTGCCGTGGCGTCACACGGCTCACAGCAACCTCTAACTCTTGGGCTTAAGCGATTCTCTTGCCTCAGCCTCCCGAGTAGCTGGGACTACAGGCGCCCGCCACAATGCCCGGCTATTTTTTTTTTTGTTGCAGTTTGGCCGGGGCTGGGTTTAAACCCGCCACCCTCGGCATATGGGGCGGGCGCCCTACTCACTGAGCCACAGGCGCCACCCGTAATTTTAATTTTTTGACAAAACATCATACTGTTTCCCCAGTGGCTATAGAATTTTACATTTCCACAAGCCATGCACAAGGGATCCAAGTTCTTCACATCCTAGCCCATGCTTGTTGTTTTTTCTTTACTTCTTTCTTTTTTGGTTTAATGTGTCTCTTAAAAATATTTATTATTCTGAGGCAAAAGAATTGCTTAACCCCAAGAGTTTGAGGTTGCCGTGAGCTGTGACACCACAGCACTCTACCGAGGGTGATATAGTAAGACTCTGTCTCAAAAAAACAAAAAAAAGTAAAGGTAATTGGAGCAGTACCTGTGGCTCAAGGAGTAGGGTGCTGGCCCCATATACTACAGGTGGCAGGTTCAAACCCGGCCCTGGCCAAAAACCGCAAAAAATAAAATAAAAAATAAAATATTTTTTTAAAAAGTAAAGGTAATCATACAGGTCCACAACAGTTCCTTATTTTCAATTCTAAAATACAAAAGGTTCTAAAAATCATTAGCTTTTCCCCACATTTGTAGCAAACTCACTTGAACTAATACAAGTCTATTTTAATCTTTATATATCCTACTTACCTACCTAGGGTGAGTATTTGTGAATATTCACACATTTCTGCTGTAGAAATATTGATTACAGAACATTGTCTCAGATCCTCATGGAGGTGTTTCATAAATTACAGTATATTCAAAAAATTCTGAACTCCAAAAACATATCTGGCCCCAAGAGGTTTTTTTTGTTTGTTTCTTTAGTGTTTGTTTCTTTTTTTGAGGCAGAGTCTTGCTCTGTCGCCCAGGCTGGAATGCAGTGGCATTAGTGCACAAACCCATATTGATCAGAGGGCAAATTCTGACCTGCTCCTCTCCTGACTTCGGCTGGCACAAGGCAACCTAGTGGTCCTCCAATCCCAGGTCACCATTTTGATGCAGAACGCAGTGCAGACATCTGACAGTCACAGTGCACTGCAGCCCAGATCTCCTGGCACAAGCCATCCTCCTGTCTCAGTCCCCAGCCCCAGAGGGTTTTCACATGGGATTGTGAAGGAGCAGTGGCATTATCAGTCCTACGTGTACCAGTAGCACATCTGTTCTATAACATTTCTTGAGTACTCAGCGTTTTATATGTAAATACATAATACAATCCTCACAATCTAAGTCATCATTATTATACTTTACACATGAGGAACATGTAATTAGCTACATAATGTGCTGAAAATCATGTAGCAAATAGCTCAAGTAGGGCTTCACCTGGTTCACCATAATGGTTAAAGAAGGATCCCTTGTAACAAAGGAAGCTTCAACTGCAGTGGAATGGTAATCTCGCAGTTACTCAAATAATGGGACAGGACAGGAAGTCGAGAATGGCAAGCAGTTGTGGGATGGTTCAGAAGCTCAAGCTGTTCTGGCCCTAGGTGCTTTCCTCCTTTCTACTACGTCTCCCACCAGCTGCCCGCATGCTGACAAAAAGGCTGCACCAGCTCGAGGATGCTCACAAGCGGCAAAAACAGCAGGAAAGAAAATAACCCCACCCACCCATCTCCCTTTGTAACAGGAAGGAGACTCCTTCCCAGACTCTGCCCCAGCAGACCTCCTTTACTTCTCACTGGCCAAAGCTAGGTCACACATCCACTCTCAGCCAATCATGGGCAAATGACTGCCGTATTTCAATTCACCAAGAAAAGGCCGGATGGGCGCTTTGAAGAGGAGCTACTTGGAGCTCCATGGTTCGGCGGGAGGACCTTAACCCATTCCGCACAGCGATGGGCCAGGCGACTGGACCGGACCGCCTGCTGCCCGGAGAGGGCTGGCGGGCTCCCCCACGGCAGCGGCCGCGGGACAACTGTTCAGGCACCGCGACCCCGGCGTTGCCTCGGTCGCCCACGCTCCTGACAGTGGCCTCGCTTCTCTGGGCCTCAGTTTCCCCTTTAGCGCTGTCGGACTGCCCTGGCAGCTCTGCGCCTGCCAGAGGGCCTTTCAGCCTACAGAGTTGCCTCCGGGGCCTCCCAAACAACAACCCATTGAAATAGCATTGCTTAGGACTGGCTGGATGCAGAGCGCCGCGCCTTCCCCGCGCTGCACAGCCGATCCCAGCCAGAAGCGAGACGGCCTCCCGGGACTACAACTCCCAGAGGCACCCGCAGCCGCACCCATCCTGACTGGCCCGCCTTGCTATCTATCAGCCAACCACAGGAAAAAGTCTGCCGAGGGGACCAGCGACCAATCACAAGAGAGGAGGCGGGCGCTCCCCTCGCAGATCCTGAGGCTGCAGTCCAAGCGTGCCGGGATTCTGAAAGAATGGGCTCTTCGGCGCCCCACGGTTAATTCTGTTAACGTACAAGCGACAAACCGGATCCTCTTTGCGAAACAATGACCTAGGACAAACGGATTACTTCCCCACCGTCCCTCATGCTTGTAAGACTCTGGTCTCCGCTAATCCTGCCTGCGGCCCTCGCCTCAGAACTCGCGCGCTCTTCGCAGCGTCCCGCCCCCCAACTCCTCATTGGCTCCCCCGGGCCACGTGCGGAAGGGGGCGTGGCGCGCGCCGGTGCCTGCCGGGGCCTGAGCTGCCTGGCGGGCTCAGGCGTGAGGCCTCATGGATCGACTGGTGCTGGGCCGGTGGCGACGGCGGAGGCCGGAGGAGTTGCAGGTTCCGGGGGACCTGGTGAGCCCCCGGAACCTGACCGTTAGGAACGGGAGGGTGATTCCCCAACTGCACTGGGGCCTCACCCGGCTTCGAGCCTCCCGGGGCAGCCCTTAGCGTGAGGAGGCCTGGCCGGCGCCGCCTGGGCGGGGCTGCAGTCAGTGGGCGGGGCCTGCAGTGGGTGCATCATTTCCCCGCCCTCCCGCCGCCTCCGTCCGTGCACCTGCGCAGAGATGCCGAACCCGAGCGCCGCCAGACCCTTGAACTAACAAGGACTCTGAACTCGGGGTCCCTAAAATCTGCATGGGGACTCCTTGCAATCCCTCTCATGCGTGGTGTGTAGGTCCTGCTGTGTGCCCTTCAATGTTTTTGAGTCACTCGCTCGCTGAGCGCCTGCCGCGTGCCCGGCGCTGGGCTAGGTGTAAGGGGACAGGTGCACTGGGAGGGAACTCAGGTTCGGCTACTGAGCCGGCTAGCCGGAGTGTCAGTGCTGCTTGGTTTGAATACTTGCAGAGGGTGACACCGGAGGCTCGAAACAAGATAAGCGGTGGTGGTGCGTAAGTCAGATCTCAGTGAGAATTGAGGATGACTGGGGTAGGCATGCTGGGAGCTGAGAAAAATACTGGAAAAAGAAAGAGCTTAGCATTTTAGAGGAACTAAAAGGAGTCCTGGAGGATCAGGACTGATAGCCCGGAGGACAGAGCTTCTCAGCAGAACTGCTTGCAGATTGGCTAGTTCCTACTCAACCCCATATATTTCATAGACCTTGGCAAGATTGGTGTTAAACAGGCAGCAGCATTCCCAGCCTTTGCTTTTTTCCTACCTGCATCTTTTAGAGCTGCAGGTTTCGTAAGTGCAGGATCTGTCATCCAAATTAATGCAGGCAACATTGTTTCAGATGTTACTTGTGTAGCAGGAGTGACTAGCTTTCTGCCCTGCACCATCCGTTTCCTCACTACCCACTGCCTGACTGTGAAGCCAGTGCAGCGTGTGTCACAGCCACACCCTATCTCCGGGTCACCAGTTGTTATGTTACCTGAGTACAGGTCAGGGTTCTGTAACAAGACTTCAACCACACTGGCAAAAACAAGGTGAAAGTTTGATCTCTTCCCCCCCCACACACACACACATAGCCTCATGGAGGTGAGCAATCCTGTGTGGTAAAACCCAGGGTCCCTAAATATAGCTGTAGGGCTGGTGGTGCCCAGATCAAGGGACATCCAGGGATCTAGATTCGTTCCCCCCACACCATCCCCGGGTGTGGTCCTCATCTGCATTGTCAAAGCTCGCTAACCACTGTAGTGCTGCCAGACAGTAAGAGAGCCAACAGGCAAATGACCTGCTGGTGTGGACATTTAAAAGCTCACTACTCCACTGCTCCATTGAACATGAAAGGGGGTGGTCAGAGTGCAGGCAGGGAGGCAGGGCTAGGGCAGCGGAGTGTGTCTGTCAGACTAGAGGTGGCATAGACTTGCACAAGAGAGCAGTGTGTCGGTGAAAGTAGGGTGGCAGGGTATGTGCTGACGGAGTGGATGTGGCAGGTTAGTGTGAGAGGAGGGTGACGCCGTAGGTGGATGGGAGCACCTGGAGGGGCAGTGCTTCTGTCCCCGGTGGAGGGGAGCTGTGGAGAACAAGAGATCTGGTTAGGCTGTGCTGGGTTTTCTATGTCTTGCCACCGTGGCAAACACTGCTAGTCACCAAGTCATTAGTTACCATGTGGATTATCACAACAACATTCTATTCCTATATAAATATGGAAAACCAAGTACAGAGAGGATAATCTGCTGCCTGAGGGTACACAGCTAGTGGAACTGGGTCTTGAATCCCAGTCCTTTAAAAATTATAGCCACCCAAAGTCAGTGTGAAGTGTTACTCATTATGGTTTGGATTTGCATTTCCTGGGTAACTAACGAGGCTGAGAGTGTTTTCATGTGCTTCTTGGCCATTTGTATATCTGAGGAGAAATGTCTATTAGATCCTTTGCCCATTTTTTAATTGGTTTATTTTTCCTTATGATTGAATTGTAACAGTTCTTTATATATTATAGATACAAATCCCTTATGGAATATATGATTTGTAGCAGTGTTCTCCCATCTTGTACCACCAGTGTTTTCTTCTAAGTCATAAAGCTTTATCTCTTACCTTTGGATCTATGTTCCGTTTAAGTTAATTTTTGAATATGGTGAAGGATAAGATTCTAATCACAATATTTTGCATGTGGATATTGAGTTTTCTCAGTGCTTTTTTTTTTTTAAAAAGGCAATTATTTTCTCTCCATTAATTGCTTTGACACTCTTTGGAAATCTACACTGTAAATGTAATTTTTTTCTCTGGACTGTCACTTCTCTTCCACTGACCAGTCTGTCTTTGTGTTAGGGCCACAGTGTCTTGGTGTCTTGAGTACTACAGTTTTGTAGTAAGTGTTGGAATCTGGAAATATGAGTCCCCCAACTTTGTTTGTTTGTTTGTTTTGAGATAGACTTTTACTCTGTTGCCCAGGCTAGAATGCAGTGGCATCAGCCTGCTCTTAGCAACCTGGGTTCAAGTGATCCTCCTGTCTCAGCCTCCTGAATAGGTGAGACTACAGGTGCCAGCCACAATGCTGACTCATTTTTCTGTTTTTAGTGGAGATAAGGGTCTTGCTTTGCTCGGGCTGGTCTCAAACTCCTGAGGTCAAGGGATCTTCCTGTTTCAGCCTCCCAGAATGCTAGCACAAACTTAGTTCTTTTTATTTATTTTTTTTTTTGTAGAGACAGAGTCTCACTGTACCGCCCTCGGGTAGAGTGCCGTGGCGTCACACGGCTCACAGCAACCTCTAACTCCTGGGCTTCCGCGATTCTCTTGCCTCAGCCTTCCTAGTAGCTGGGACTACAGGCGCCCGCCACAACGCCCGGCTATTTTTTTTGTTGTTGCAGTTTGACTGGGGCTGGGTTTGAACCCGCCACCCTCGGCATATGGGGCCGGCGCCCTACTCGCTGAGCCACAGGCGCCGCCCCAAACTTAGTTCTTTTTTCCACATTGTTTTTAGCTGTTTTGGGTCCCTTGAATGTCTGTATGAATTTTAGGATCAGTTTGCCAATTTCTGTAAAGAAGTCAGCTGAGATTTTAATAGGAGTTGTTTTGAATATGTAGATTAATTTGGCGACTATGACTCTTAACCATAATAAGTCTTATCCATGAACCTGGGTGGGATGTCTTCCCAAGTTTTACTGTTTTCTTAAATTACTCTATTGTTTTTCTTTTCTTTTTTTCTTTCTTTCTTTTCTTCTCTCTCTCTCTTTTTTCTTTTTTTCGTATACAGTCTTACTCTGTTTCCTAGGCTAGAGTGCTAGAGCAGTGGTATCATCTTAGTGATCATCTTGCCTCTGGCACTTACATGTTTTATGATTTAGAGTGTCTACCGTGTCTGCTTGCTTTTCTGTTTTTCTTACTTTTGTAGAGACAAGTCTTTGTTCTTTTGCACAGGCTGTCTTGACATCCTGGCCTTACGTGATTCCCTTGCTTCGGCCTCCCAGTCTTTTGCTTTTCTATTTACTATCTTATTAATTTGCACTCACATATTCACTATTTCTTTTTTTCTATTTACTTTGGGTTTCATTGCTCTCTTTTTTTTTCTACCTAAGATGGAACCTGAGATTATTGGTTTGAGAACTTTTATCTTTTCTAATGTAGGTATTTGGTGCTATAAATTTCCTATATATTTCTTTAATATAAATTTTTATATAATTTGTTTTTTTCAGTTCAAAATACTTTATAATTTTTCATTTGAACCCTTCTTTGGTGCATTATTTAGAAATGTGTTATTTAGTTTCCAAATATTGGGGGATTTTCTAGAAATCTTTCTGTTACTGTTTTCTAAATTTATTCCTCTTTGGTCAGAGGACATACTTTGTATGACCTGAATCCTTTTAAGTTTATTGAGACTTCTCTTATTGCCCCAAATATAGTCCACATTGAAAAAATGTATATTCTGCTATTTTTTTTTTTTTTTTTTTTTGTAGAGACAGAGTCTCACTTTATGGCCCTGGGTAGAGTGCCGTGGCCTCACACAGCTCACAGCAACCTCCAACTCCTGGGCTTCAGCGATTCTCTTGCCTCAGCCTCCCAAGTAGCTGGAACTACAGGCTCCTGCCACAATGCCCGGCTATTATATTCTGCTATTTTTGAGTGAAAAGTTCTAAATTGTCAAATCAGGTTGTTTGATAGTTTGGTTTAAATCTTATATCTTTAATGATTTTCTTCATATTCGATTAATTTTTGTGAGAAAGCATTGAAATTTGTGAACACAGCTGTGGATTTTTCTGTTTCTCCTGACAGTTCTGTTAGTTTTTGCCCCATGTATTTCAAGCCTCTGTAATTAGATCTGTAAACGTTGATGAATTTTATTTCCTAGTGATGAATTGACTTTATCATGATGATAGCTTCTTTTATATCCCTACTAATATTTTTTACTTGAAATCTACTTGATCTGACATTAATTTAGCAATTCTAGCTATTTTCTGATTATGTCAATATTGTGTATCTTTTTTGCATACTTTTATTTACTGATTTATTTTTTGAGACAGAGTCTCACTACATCACCCTCAGTAGAGTGCTGTACTGTCACAGCTCACGGCAACCTCAAACTCTTGGGCTTAAGCAGTTCTCTTGCCTCAGCCTTCCAAGTAGCTGGGATTATAGGCGTCTGCCACATGGTCTGGCTATTGTTTGTTGCAGTTGTCATTGTTGTTTAGCTGTCCTGGGCCGGTTTCAAACCCACCAGCCTCAGTGTATGTGGCTGACCTGTGACTGCTGTGCTACGAGTGCCGAGCCCACATCCTTTTAGTTGTGACCTATTAGTATCTTTAAAGTGAGTTTCTTGGCTGGGCAGGGTGGCTCACACCTATAATTCTAGCACTCTGGGAGGCTGAGCTGGGTGAATCATTTGAACTCAGGAGTTGGAGAGCAGTCTGAGCAAGTGTGAAACCCTGTCTGTATTTAAAATAGGAAAACTAGCGGAGCGTTGTGGTGGATGGCTGTAGTCCTAGCTACTCCAGAGACTGAGGCAAGAGCATCCCTTGAGCCCAAGAGTTTGAGGTTGCTGTGAGCTATTATACCACAGCACTCTACCCAGGGCAACAGAGTCAGACTCTCTGTCGATAGATAGATAGATAGATAGATAGATAGATAGATAGATAGATAGATAGATAGATAGATGGATATTATACCACAGTACTCTACCCAGGGTGACAGAGTCAGACTGTCTGTCAATAGATGGATGGATGGATAGAGTGAGTGAGTTTCTTGTAGATGGATTATAATCGAGTCTTAATCTTTTTAATTCAGCCTGATTATCTCTGCCTTTTCATTGGGATATTTAGTTATTTAATGCAACTATAGATAATAGAATAAAAATCTGTCATCTTGCTTTTTGTTTTCTATTTGTCCTATGTGGTTTCTGTTTACTTTTTCTGCTTTTTCTCCCTTTGGAGAGACTGTCTCACTTTGGTTTAATGGGATATTTTAAGATATTATGGCATTTCTTTGTTGGCTCATTAACTGTACCCTATTTGCTTTGCGATTCCGAGTCTTGAACTTTAACAATCTATGTTTAGGTGATAGGCCATTACATACAGAGAACCTTCCCTTTCTCACTTCTAAACTGTTGTGCTATTACAGTCCTATACTGTTTCTGTTTAAACTGTCAATCTTCTTCTTCTTCTTTTTTTTTTTTTGTAGAGACAGAGTCTTACGTTGTCACTCGCCCTCAGTAGAGTGCTGTGGCGTCACAGCTCACAGCAACCTCCAACTCCTAGGCTTAGGCGATTCTCTTGCCTCAGCCTCCCAAAACTGTCAATCTTCTTTTAATGAGGGGTTAGTAACAAGAAAGCAGATTTACCCGCATAGTGATGTGGTCGCAATTCTCCGTGCAGTTCCTTCTTTTGTGTGGTTCTGTGTTTCCATCCAGTATCAATTTGTTTTTCTGCCTGAAGGAATTCCTTTAACATTTCTTACAGGACAGGTTGTTGGTGATAAAGTTTTTTACTTTTTTTTTTTTTCTGAGATAGGGTCTTGCCCTGTTGTCCAGGGTAGAGTACAGTGGTGTGATCATAGCTCACTCACTGCAGCCTCCGACTCCCGGGCTCAAGCCATCGTCCTGTGTCAGCCACCCAAAGTGCTAGGATTACAGGTGTGAGCCACTATACCCAGCTAATTTTTTCAATTTTTATGTAGGATGTCTCAAAAGTCACCATAAATAGGCAAAATTATAACAACAGGTATCTTGGAATGTGTTTGCCAAGAATGCGAGACAGAAGTGCCACACACACGTGTGTATGTGTGTGTAAAGAGGTGCCAACATGTTGAGCCTATTTTGTAAAACTTTGTAATGAGTATTTTGTAAATAAAGGTACATGTAGTTACAATTTCCCATTTTCCCTAAGTATGGCAACATTCAGGACACCCTATATATCTGACCAAGTATTTTACCCTCTAACTTTTTTTTTTTTGCAGTTTCTGGCCGGGGCTGGGTTTGAACCCACCACCTCCGGCATATGGGGCTGGCGCCCTATTTCTTTGAGCCACAGGTGCCACCCTTTACCCTCTAACTTTTTAAAGCTATTTCCCTTGTATATGGAATTCTAAATTGATAGATTTTTTTTTTCTTTCGGCAATATAAAGATGCCTGGTGTGTTGCTACAAGTGTTCCAAGGAGAAATGTGCAATCGCCCTGTCTTTCCTCAGTACATAGCGTGGTTTTTGTCTCTGGCTGCTTTTGAAGTTTTCCTTTTATCGGTGGCTTTGAGCAGTTTGCTCATCGTGTGCTTTGGTACAGTGTTCTTCATAATTTTGTGCTGGGTTATTGAGATTCTTGGATCTGTAGGTTTATAGTTTTATCAGATTTGGGGCACCCATTGCATCTTTAGATATTTTTTTTCCCACCTCTCTCCTTTTGTAGTTCCACTTACATATCTGTTAAGGGCCTTGAAGCTGTCCCAAAGTCTCCTAATGCTATGCCCATTTGTAAAAACCTCTTTTCTTTCCATGTTTCATTTCTGATAGTTTCTAATGCTGTGCTTCAGGTTAATTAATCTTTTCTTCTGCGTGTCTGATCTGCTATTAATTACATCCACTGCATTTTTATCTCAGACATTATGTTATGTATTTGATATCATTTTATTTGTATCTTCTCTGGTACTTCTATGTCTCTGTTTAATATTTTGAGCATTATAAAAGTTATAACTTTTAATATCTTCCTCTGCTAACTGTAACATCTGTATCAGTTTTCGGCCAGTTTTGATGGGTTGGTCTCCTCATTATGGGTTATGTGTTTTGCTGGCCTAGTGTAATAGTTTGTTTGTTTGTTTCTAGAGACAGAGCCTCACTGTGTCGCCCTCAGTATAGTGCCATGGCGTCAACAGCTCACAGCAACCTCCAACCCTTGGGCTTAGGCAATTCTCTTGCCTCAGCCTCCCAAGTAGCTGGGACTACAGGCGCCCTCCATAATTGCCAGCTATTTTTTAGTTGCAGTTTGGCCAGGGCCAGATTCGAACCCGTCACCCTCGGTATATGGGGCTGGTGCCCTGCCCACTGAGCCACAGGCGCCGCCCAGTATAATAGTTTTTGATTGGATGTCAGACATTGTAAATTTTACCATATCAGGTCCTGGATGTTTTCAGATTCCTATACATATGCTTGAGCTTTGTCCTGGGACACAGATAAGTTACTTGGAAACAGTTTGAGCCCTTTGGGTCTTGCTTTATTTGGGGCAACTGCAGTAGGTCCCTGTCTAGGGCTAATTATTCCTACTTCTCAGGCAGGAGCCTTCTGTGTTTTCTACCTTATGCTTTAAGAATCTTGAGATTTTCTAGTTTGCTGGTAAGGTCAGGCAATATTTGTAGCCATGTGTGAGCACCAGATACCTCTAACTCTTTCAGGTGGTTCTTCCCCTGCCTTGGGAATTTCCTCACATATATACGCTGATCAGTATTCAGCTAAACACAGCACCTCTTCATGTTTCTCTCTCCAGCTGCTGCCTTTTCTTTAGGAGACTTTCCTGTCAGCTCTGGTCACCTAAGCATCCCTCTGCTCAGCCATGTGTTCTCAACTGGGGGTCCACCAGGCTGCCCGAGCTCTGCCTCCCTGTGCCACT
Organism: Nycticebus coucang; assembly: GCF_027406575.1. Taxonomy (NCBI): domain Eukaryota; kingdom Metazoa; phylum Chordata; class Mammalia; order Primates; family Lorisidae; genus Nycticebus; species Nycticebus coucang. The sequence goes on along the minus strand of NC_069782.1, from coordinate 158,085,412 downwards.
GCCCGGAGCCCCTGGCGGCAGCGAGGTGGGGCAGCGGCAGAGCTTGCCGGCCATCTCCGTGTCTGTGTTTTAGGATCGCTTCTGCTTGTTACTTGTTGAGCAGGGTCTGATAATTCATTGTTTCTCTTGTTTTGTCCATGTTTGGTCATGCCATGGAGGAGGATAAATCCTTCTGCTTCATTTTGACCCAAAGAGAAAATTGCATAATACAGTTTGATTCAGAGTTCAAAAGAAACACCCCCATATACCCAATAACATTTGAGGGGTTCCTCTGAAAGTTTAAGAATGTTAATCCTACATGCTTTGTAATTTAAAAAATGTTCTCATTGGAGAAATCTTAAATGTTTTAGTTTAGAATATTTTAAAGATTATTATGGAAGAAATTACAATTAGATGCATCAGCAACTTCATTTCTAACTAAAACCAGCAGCAGTGTAGATTTTCTGTGCAGAGTTCAGCATGTCAACTGTCAGTGTGGTTTTGTTGGCTGTGCCTCAATCTCTGCTCTGTAGAGTCTCCGGTAGGTCAGACAGCAGGCTGTGTGCACTCTGATGGCAGACTGTTTTTCTTTTCATTTATATCCACATGGAGCCCTGCCTTCAGTCCAAAGGTGCACAAGTTAAAAAGGGCAAGTAATTTTGATTTTCTATCTAGAATGTTTTTGATGCAACTGTGGAACCTTAGATGTGGGTAAATGGTAAAGTTCCAATCTGCATTTCCACCAGTTCTTAGTATTACGAACAGCTGACCCCCAAATAAGGAGCTGAGGATATTTTATATCTACTCTGCTCTCTGGACAACTCTTAGACCTACCTGGAAAATTATCCAGGCAACCTCTTAGTCCTTGTCAGCAGAACCACTTAAACATATTGATGGCTTTAACTCTGTTCAAGTAGCCTGAAGGGGTCTAACTTATAAAGAAAGACAATTCAGAGTTAAATTTGCTTGTTTCCCTCTATGGATCCAGATTTTGAGGGTCATCTGCTGAGTCAGAAACTAATGAACACTAGCTGATGATGCAAACCCCTTACAAAACCCCTGAATTTCTTTTCTTTGGTCACTTGTTTTCATTGTAAGTAATTGTAACCCAGTCCTCAAGGAACAAAGTATTTAATTCTCACTCATTTTTTTTTATTTTAGAAACAATCTATTGAGCTGTGTTATACTGTTCTGCTCATTCAATTAGATACTGCCATCCTCCATCTAGATAAAGGAAATTGATCAATAATAAATGGTCTTTGGTTACAGCCTAATATAGATGTTCACCTTGACAGCTACACACAGCCTCAGTCATTTCTCATTTTTGGTAGCTTTCTTTATGACACAGGACAGTCAAATGAGGTTAGGGCCAGCCAAGAGGTTGCTGCCATGGCTGTGTCACTTCTTTCAGGCTGTCTTATGTCCAGCAATGACCCTGAGAGAACCACGCCTGGCCTATCTGCTTTAATTACCTACCAAGTGCCCAGGACTGAGCAAGGCACATAGTCAGTATTCAGGAATGACCTTTTGGTTAATTGACATGTGAAGGTTTATGTGTGTTTAAATGAAAAGGGGATTGGTGAGCTCTCACCTGATGGACACAATGTAAGGGTATATAGCACACCTAGGGTGAGGGGCACAACTTCAACAGGAACCTCACCTAACAAATGCAAACATTGTAACCTAATCACTTGTACCCTCATATTAATCAGAAATACAAATAAATAATGAAAAGAAATAAAAGGAAGGTTAGTGCATGCATAAAATTGTTGGTATTCTGAAAGCATCATTTTATTTAGGAAAAATTGCCATTCATTTGGGGGAAACCCCATCACATGATTACCCTTCATTGTTAGATTTCTCCCTGGCAGTTATCAAGACCATGTTGTTTAGGTTTAGAGTTATTTTATTTTATTTATTTTTGGAGACAGAGTCTCACTTTGTCACCCTTGGTAGAGTGCTATGGTGTCACAGCTCACAACAACCTCCAGCTCTTGGGCTTAGGCGATTCTCTTGCCTCAGCCTCCCAAGTAGCTATAGGAGCCTGCCACAACATCCAGCTATTTTTAGAGATGAGATCTCACTCTGGCTCAGGCTGGTCATGGACTGTGAGCTCAGGCTATCCACCCACCTTGGCCTCCCAGAGTGCTAGGATTATAGGCGTGAGCCACCAAACAGCCCAAATTATTTTATTTTGGATTTATTTTACATAAAGTATATTTTCCTCTGGATTTACCATTGATTGCATTACCAAGTTCTAATGATTTCCATTGGTGTTCTAATTTATAGTATATTTACTTAATTCATATGCCAATTCGTGTTAATGTATATCGTATATATGCTTAATCCAGGGTATCTGATGTTTAAAAATGTGGTTTTCTTACTCTGCTGACTGAGGCAAGTCAGCAGTGCTTCTGTGTTGCAGAGTTCAGATGTGCGTGTCTGTTTCTTTGGTCTCCACACTCCCAAGTGCGGAGTGGAGAGCTGGCTTTCCAGAGCCAGATGGCGGGGCTGGCTCTGGGCTCTGCCCACTGAGCTCCCTATTCTCTGGCCCAGCCATACATTCCTAGGGGCGGGGGAGAGATCCACAGGCTGGTTTCTACAAGGGATGGATCTCTCCAGCATGGAAACCAACACTTTGAATCTCATTTCTGACAAATCGTTGTCATTAATCCTTTCCCAGGCTCTTCACTCATTAAGCTGGGTGGGGACCATTACTTCATTAAGAGAGAAAGCCCATATCAGTAAAGGGGGTCTTGGCTCCTGTGGTAGGTGGGAGGTCTTTCTGAGACCCCCACCAGTTTTGTTTGATTCTCTCACTGAGGTATACCATACACATTTTACATTTTCATTTATTTATTTCATGAAGTTGCTTCTATTTTAGCTGCTGTCTGGTGAGGGTACTGGTCACTTGATCTACTTCAGTTACTGTTATGTAATGGGGTCATTGTGTATGCTCACGATTTCAATTTTGTTTATATGGTGCAAGTGTCTTTTTAGTTTTGTGGTAAGTCTTCATCTGTCTGCATGAAGGCTGACAGATCATCTCTAGAAGAGAGTAAGAGAATGAGCCTTTTAGCACAGGCAGTCCCAGAGTTGATGCCTGGACCACTGCAGAGGCAGTCTATAAAACTGGACTATTTCCCAAGTGAGTGCACAGATCAATAGCGTGTGTGGTCAGCTCCCAATAATCTGTAGAACATAACAGAAAATATGAATGATCTACTCTGCTGGCTGAGGGCCCCAAGCACATAAGCCTCAATCCCCTTGAGGGGACCAGGCCTCTGCCTCCCTGGGTTCAGAACGTGGCTTACCCTTTCTCCTGCCACAGGGATGTGGGCACACTGAACCTTCAGCCACCTGGAGAGTGTCAGCTCATCATCCCAAGTCTGCTGGCCTTAATGTACCAAGTGTCATTTAAGGATTCAGAAGTGATTTAGAATATAGTTCCAGAGTATTTTCAGTTTCATCCAGAAAGCATAGGTTCTAGTTCATACGTATCCAAGCCTCTTTGCTTTCCTTTTTCCTAAGTCCAGTGTTAGTGAGACAGCAGCAACGGGCATATTATTATTGTTTTTAGCCAACTGTGATGTTAATGATAGGGGGAAATTGAAATGTATAAAATGATGTGGGGACTACTTAATATTTCTACTTTTCCCTGTTAGCCCAGATTATTGAACGTTGAAAGCTAATCAACTTTACTATATTAACAGTTCCTTTTAAAGGTTGAGCAGATCCTGAATACCCAAAGGTTTAGTGCCTTGGTCTTATCTTCTTCAAACTTTCATCTGACTTAGGTGAAGATACACACAGCTGCATTATTTGCAGAAATTACAAAGATGGTTAATATAATCACTGTAATATGTGGTAGAATAAGGATTGAATATATTTGGATGTGCTAGAATACAGCATGGAAATCAAATTTAATTATTCTAAAGGAAAGCCTGCAGTTAAATTAAAAGAAGGAAAAGAAGATGACAAGTCAGTAAACCCTAGCAGACACAGCTGGGGAACTTGATGTGCACGTGTGTGTATCACACATTGCATACACACATCTATATTTCTATAGCTCTGGATATGTATTAAAACTATGAATTTGTACTAATACTTCCAATCCAGTCCTGTACCACTGGGTTCAGTGTAGCCCTTCCCCTTTATTTATTTATAGCTTATTTCTTCAACAGTGAAAAACTTGTCTCTTCTTATTTACAGTATGTTTGCTTATTTATTCAATGCCAGTAAAGTAGTTTCAAAATTGCTGCTGTATAAGAAACAGATTTACTAGCTGGATTACAGCAGAGTTCTTTGTCTTTAGCCTTAGGGTTTCTACTCCAAATGGTATTTTCCAAAGTTCTTTTCATCACTGTGGCTAGATTATTCATTTATGGTGTAGTTAGCTTCATTTATTAATGTTTGTATTCCATTTGGGTCCCCTCCCCCGACATCGTGATTAATGTAAAATTTTCTCTTGTTTTTACGTGCCCTCTTATCTACACTGTGCCCCTGTCCCACCCACTCTCCCTGGGAAGCGGTCTCTCCGATTCTGACGTGCCCTTCCTATATCTCCTTTGCACACATGAGCAGGGGCACATATATCTCCTTATGTCCTTTTTTGTACACAAAGGATACATATTATAGATTTTCTTTTTCCTTTTGTTTTTGTCACTTAACAATGTATTCTGGGAGTCAGACCAGTCCCTGGAAACCTCCTCTCCCTTCTCACAGCTGCGTGGCTCTCTCTGGCTCAGCTGCACAGTGGTTTATGCAGCCACTCCAGTATCAGGGCATTTGATTGCTTCTAACATATTGCAGTTTTGAATATCTTTGTGCAGATATTTCTTTGTTCATTGTTGGAGGTGTTTCTTTAAGGTCGATACTTCGAGGTGTAGTTGCTGGGTTAAAACACAGGGCTCTGTTAGTGGTTGCTAAGTCTCCCTGTGGATTCTCCCATCAGCAATTTAGGAGATGCCTTTTCCTGCAGCTTCACCAGCAGAGACTACATTACGTTTTTAAATTTTTGCCTATATCTATTGTCCTAATTTACATTTCTCTGAATGAGAGTGAGTTTGAACATTTTTTCATATGTTTGAGGGCCATTTTAAAAGATTTTTAATAAAGCTACAATATAATAAATTGTACTTTCCCCAATTTTCTCTCAGATTTTTGTTCCTCAATTTTCATGAATGTCTCATATCTTAGAGTTATTAGCCCTTTTCCTCCATCATATGTTGCAAATATTTTCTTCCAAATTGTCAGTGATATTTTGATTTTGGTCTTGTGGTCAATTATCAAACTTGGTTTTATTGCCTCTGGATTTTGAATCGTAGTTAGAAAATCTTTCCCTACACCAACCAAGGTTAGAGAGGAATTCACTCATGTTTTCTCCTAGGAATGTTATAGCTCTTTGTAATTAGATCTTTGTATTTACATTGCTGACCCGTTTGCTGTGTTTAACACATAGTGAGAAATACAGATGTAGGTTTTTCTTTTTTCCTGTGGCTGCCCATTTGTCCCAGCATCAAGGAGTAAGAAGACCAGCTTTATCCCAGTAATTTGAGGTGTCAGCTTTCATATAGGTTTGGGCTTATTTCTGGACTCCTAATTCTATCTCATTGGTCTATTTATCTTTTTATGCACCAGTACCGCCCTGTTTAATGATGGTATATTTTAACATCCATTCCTTTTTTTTCCTTTCAGAGTTTCCTGACTGTTCTCACATATTTGTTTTTCAATTTGACTGTTAGTATCAACTTGTATAACTCTATAAAATGGTTTATTGGGATTTTTACTGAAGTTATATTGAATTTATAAATTAACTCAGGAAGAACTGTCATCTTTGTAATGTTGAATTATCCTATCCAAGAAAGGGGATGTCTTTTCATTTGCTCATATCTACTGTAATGTCTTTTAGGAATGTCTTCCATTCTCCTTGTATAGGTTTTATACGTTCCTTGTTAAATTTATTCCTAACCCTAATCCTAGATGTTTAATCTTTGCTATAGTTATTTTAAATAGTGTTTTCTCTAACTGCATTTTAAAACTATTCATCTTTGTATGTTCATTTTATGTCAGTGAATTCGTTTATTGTTTGAATTAGTTTCATCATTTGATATCATCTGCAAATGGAAGTAGTCTTGCTACTTCACCCCTGTGCATCTGACTGATGTCTCTTGTCTCATTAAATTGGGTGACACCTTGTACAGTGTGGACAGAGTGGAGACGCTGGGCACCTTCACCTCATTCCTGATCTTGCTGGAAATGCTGCTGGTCTTTGCTCATTTAATAAGGTACCGGCTTTATGATTATGGCACGTGTACTGTATCATGTTTAAGAATATAACCCTTACTTTCTATTTCCTTTAGCTTTTATCGTAAATAGGTTTTAAATTTTGTCAAAGGATTTTCTGGAATCTATGGAGTTGATCACATTTTTTCTTTAGGTCTATTAATATGATGAATGATATTACTAGATTGCAACCCGTCATTTCTGGAAAAAAAATGGTACATGGCTTTCTTAATGTGGTGTTGGAGTCTGTCCCTAGTATTTTATTTAATATTTCTACGTCGACACTCAGGAGTGATGCTCTTCTACAGTTGCTGTTGCTTGTTCCCTCTGGTTTCTCAGTGTTAAATTTACTTCACAAAAGGACTTGGAAGTCTTCCTTCCTTCCCAGGGCTCTGGAGTGATTTAGATAGAGCTCTGTCTGGTCTTTGAAGGTCTGATGCAATTTCCCTGTGAAACCATCTGGTCCTGGTGTTTCTTGCGGGGCAGTTGCTTAATGACTCTTTGTGTTTCTTCTGGGAAATCATCAGTTTAAGCTTTCTAACTCGAATGGGGTCAGTTTTGGTAATCCAAATTTCCTTAGGAAGTTATCCATTTCAGCTGCGTGTTCAAGTTCCTTTGCATAGAGCTCTGCAAAGCCTTCCCTTGGGATTTTAGAGACATCTTCCCTCTCATTGGGCGTCTCCCCCACATCATCACTTGTTTTCTGTATTTGCTCTCATTCTTCCCTTTCCTTGACTAACTTCGCTAATGATTTGTCTATTTTCTTATTTTTTTCCTCCAAAATAGGATTTAGATTTATGCATCAGATAAATGTTTCTGTTTCTCTATTCTCTACCTCATTAATCCTCATTAATTTTAGCTTTTTCCTTTATTATTTCCTTTCCTGAGTTTTCTGCTGATTTACTTCCTTATTCTGTCTTTAGTTTTTATGAGTTAGGAATTATTCTTTTATTTTTTACTGATAAAAGTGTCAAGGAATTTTTCTGTGATTACTGCTTTAAATATATTCCATAGATTCCAACATGTAGTGTTTTCATTATTATTTTTTTAATTATTTAAAAAAATTATTTTAACTAATTATTATTAGTTATTTTTTTAATTCTATGCTTTCAGTTCCTATTTCCTCTTTCATCTAAGATAATAGTAATGACTCCTAAGTTTCCAGTAGAAGTGCTTTTCTGTTTTTTTGTTATTAATACTTGATATTTTTATTCCCATGAGAAAGTATGGTTTACATTTCAACCTTATGGAAAATATCTTTAATTTTCTATTTTTAATTATTAAAAGTACATAATAGTTGTATATGTATAAGGTTATGGAAATTATTAATGTTTAATTAATGTGATCAGTTGTTGTGACTGTGCTGTAGGCTCTTTTTTTTTTTTTTTTTTTTCAGCTTAAGAAAATAGTCTTATAAATACCTTCTGATGCCACACTGGAAGATGCTAGTTTGAGTACATGGAGACCATAGACCCCAATCCAAATCTTGTTTGCTCTCACAGACACTCATTCAGGGTGTCCTGGGTACCAAGCCTTGTTTTAAATTATTTACAAATAGGAAAAAGTCAATACTTTTACCCACCCGTAGGAATTAAGTAATAATATCCAATTTATAGAAGAATCCCAGAACTAGAAATGATAGAGCCAGGTCTCAGATCCAGGCCACCTGCTTATAGCTTCTGCCATCTCTCTGGGCAGATTTGAGTAAACCCTGCCTTCCAGAAATTGGCTGTAGGATAATCTGGAATTTGGATTTAGCATAGTACAGCCTGCCCACCCTCTCTCCTTGGTCAGTTTTCTATAGGTGGGATGCCTCAGGCCTGGCTGCCCAATGCCCAGAGGTCAGGCCCCGGCAGGGCCCTGGAGCCTGTGGACAGGAAAACAAGCTGGTACCGAAGGAGGCTGGATGTGGCTGCGATGAGGGTATTCAGGCTGGTCCCGCTGTCTGCAAGAGCCAAGTTCAGTATCAGTAGGTGGCTGGGAGTCCGTAGCTCCGGGGTCTTGCAGAAAGAGAAGATGGTCAGGCTATTGAGGCTGAGACCTGAGAGAGCTGAAAGAAAAGCTGGGGCTGGCATCGGGTCTGCTGAGGTCCTCCTGGGGTCAGGACAGGGCCCATGCAGAGGATGGAGCCTCAGCACCCTCCCAGACAGACAGTGAGGGTGATCAACACAGGGCAGAATGGTTCATGCTGTAACAGTCATCAATGGGGACACCCACTGAGCACTTATCACACTCCAAGCACCATGACAAGCACTTTCCATGGGTCATCTCATTCAGTCTTCACTTGAGTACACTCCTCCCCATTTACAGCTGAGAACCTGAGTCTCAGAGCCAACTCGCCCTAAGTACACAGGTACTAAGTAGTGGAGTTAGAACTTGAACTCAGGTCTTTTGAGTTTTAAAATGCCTTCTCCAAGGGCTGTGGGGCAATGTGAGGGAGAGCCTTGGAGATGAGGAATCACCAAGGCTTAGAGTTTGGGAGATGGGCCTAGTGAAGTGAACTTGCGGGAGAGCTCTCAGGAGGCAGAGAGACCTGTCCTTGAATTTCGGCTTGGTCATTCACTTGCTGCCCTTTACACTCTCTGAGCCTTGGTTTCCCCTATCCAAACTGAAGAACAGGAAAGAATCCTGCCTTAAAAACCATAAGCATTGGCTTGGTGCCCGTAGCTCAGTGATTAGGATGCCGGGCACATGCACCAGGGCTGGTGGGTTCAAACCTCGCCCAGGCCTGCTAAACAACAACAAAAAATAGCCAGGTGTTGTGGTGGGTGCCTGTAGTCCCAGCTAATAGGGAGGCTGAGGCAAGAGAATCCCCTGAGCCCAAGAGTTTGAGGTTGCTGTGAGCTATAACACCATGGCACCCTACCTAGGGCAACATAGTAAGACTGTCTCAAAAAACAAAAAAACAAAAAAAACCGTAAGCATTTACCTGGAGAACAAAGTATGGAAGAGCATTCCAGAAAGAGGTAATAGCATGCACACATAACATGGTAAAGTTTCATGGCATGTTGGAGGACCTGGGGGTGCTAGATTATAGGGCTCTCAGAAAATGGGGAAACAGGCTGGGATCAGACAATTGTGTCCAGGGCCTTGAGGGGCAGTCTAATGGCTGTTACTCTTTCTCCACTGTCGGTCCTTATCAGGTAAGAAAATATGTTGATTATTGCCTTGGGTCTGCTTTGAACAAGGGCTATGTTCCCCATCAACTTAGCTTGGCCTGGCTCCGCTTCAGGGTTGACAGTCACTCTCTCTAGCTCTAGTCTCAGTGAGCATTTTAGGGATTCTGGATTAGGGCAGGCACCTCATGGACCCAAGTAACCCTAGAAGGGAAATGCTTAGGGTCATGTGAGGAGACATGGAGGAAGTAGTGAGGGGCTGGAAAGGATGGGAATGAAGAACTAAATGCCCCTGGTGTCTGTCTAGGGTAGCTCCTTGTACTCACTTTCCCACTCACAGCCATTCATTCTAAATGTCAAGGCACTGAGGGAAGAGAGTGAAAGGGACTTGGTTACAGTCACATAAGAGCAGGTGGCAGAGCTGTCTGTCTCCAGAGCCTTTCGGGGACCTGATCTTATATGGTATTCTTTGTACTGTAGGCTCTTAAGTGGAATGTGTGTTTTTTATTATCAGCGTATGATAGAGTTTAGTATATCCATAAGATCTGCCTTGATTAATTATGGTCTTTAGATCACTGTCTCTTTATTTTTTATATAACCGACTGCCTTGCCCTGAGAATGGTATATTGAATCTTGTATTATTAGTGTGTTTCTGTGTCTGTGTACATCTCCTATGGTCTCAATTCATAAAGGTAGTGGTTGTGTTATTTGACTCATAGATGTTCATGAGTCTCATGTGTTCACTGTGAACTGTGGCTTTTAGCATTAAAAAAGTGTCTTTTTTTTTTTTTTTTTTTTGAGACAGAGTCTCACTATGTCACCCTTGGTAGAGTACTGTGGCGTTACAGCTCACAGCAACCTCAGACTCTTAGGCTTAAGCAGTTATCTTGCCTCTGCCTCCCAAGTAGCTGGGACTACAAGTGCCCACCACAATGCCCAGCTATTTTTGTTGTTGTTGCAGTTGTCATTGTTTAGTTGGCCCAGGCCGGGTTTAAACCCTCCAGCCCCAGTGTATGTGGCTGGAGCCCTAACCCCTGAGCGACAGGCGCAGAGCCAAAAGTGTCCTTTGTTTTTTTGAACACTTTGGGCTTGAGTTCTGTGCCGTCTACTCCTGCTTCCCTTTTCGTTTCTCTGTGGACCATCGTCTATCCTTTTTATTTTTACCTTTTCTGAATCATTTGATTGTAGGCATATTCCTTGCATATAGTACATGCAGTTGGGTCTTGTTCTGTGAATTAAAACCAATTAAAAGCCTTTTTCTTGTAATGGGTGAGTTTAAGCCCATTAGTATTTATTTGTTTGTTTGTTTGTTTTGAGACAGAGTCTCAAGCTGTCGCCCCGGGTAGAGTGCTGTGGCATCACAACTCACAGAAACCTCCAACTCCTGAGCTCAAGTGATTCTCCTGCCTCCGCCTCCCAAGTAGCTGGGACTACAGGCGCCCGTCACAACTCCCGGCTATTTTTTGGTTGTAATTGTCATTGTTGTTTGGCAGGCCCAGGCTGGATTTGAACCCGCCAGCTCCGGTGTATGTGGCTGGCGCCTTAGCTGCTGAGCTGTAGACGCCGAGTCCCATTAGTATTTATTGACGTGACTGACTTGTTTACTTGCAACTTTATCAAAATATCTTATAATTATGTATATTTTGTTATATTTGCTGTTTTATCTTTGCTCTTTTTTTGTGATTTTCAATTTGTATTTAAGATTTGTATTTTCTAGTGATTATTTGTATTTATATCTGTTTAATTTCCTAACTACCCTTTTTATTATTTAATCCTTTACTCTCCAATACTCAGTTTTTTCCAGTACATTTGATATTCACCTGTCGATTATATAACAGTGAGCTACATAAAAATGACAATTTTACTCTTTTCCTTTCTCTTCATCCCCCATTTTTATTATTTCTACCTTGTCATAGTATTTAAAGTTTCTATATTGGGGCGGTGCCTGTGGCTCAGTTGGTAAGGCGCCGGCCCTGTATGCCGAGGGTGGCGGGTTCAAACCCGGCCCCTGCCAAACTGCAACCAAAAAATAGCCGGGCGTTGTGGTGGGCACCTGTAGTCCCAGCTACTCGGGAGGCTGAGGCAGGAGAATCGCTGAAGCCCAGAAGTTGGAGGTTGCTGTGAGCTGTGTGATGCCACGGCACTCTACCGAGGGCCATAAAGTGAGACTCTGTCTCTACAAAAAAAATAAATAAATAAATAAAGTTTCTATATAGAATAAATCCAGTAAGTGAAAAAAAGCCAATTTAGAAAATATTAAATAACAGTACAGATAATAAACAAATTTGGCAAAAATCAAAAGGGTGGTTTGCAAGTGACTGAAGAGGTTGAGGAGATGCCGGTGTACTAGGATGTATCTTATGACCAGGGGAGCTGCCCTGCGCAGGGCCTCCCGGGCTGTCCAGGGTCCTGGGACAGACGGTTCATGTTGGGCCCCAGTGGACTACAGGACTGCTCACAAAGGTCCTCCTAACTCCGCAGCTCTACCCTAAAAATACACAAAGTCTTGGGACTTTGGGGCTGAATACATTTTTCTGTAGCATTGAAAGATTACTTTTCTAATTATCGTCTTTAGTTCATGTGGAAGCAAAAGCCAAATGCTAACTTTTCTGAAGTTATTAGTTATGGACTGTATGTACAACTTTTTTTTTTTTTTTTTTTTGTAGAGACAGAGTCTCACTATACCACCCTCAGGTAGAGGGCGGTATAGTTACCTCACAGCAACCTCTAACTCTTGGGCTTACGCGATTCTCTTGCCTCAGCCTCCCGAGCAGCTGAGACTACAGGCGCCCGCCACAACGCCCAGCTATTTTTTTGTTGCATTTTGGCCGGGGCTGGGCTTGAACCCGCCACCCTCGGCATATGGGGCTAGCGCCCTACTCACTGAGCCACAGGAGCCGCCCCTATGTACAACTTTTTTAAGTAAACAAAATTAATTTTCTCTTCAGTGCCAGTAACATAGAATTATTCACAAGTGAATTATTCGTGTTACATTAAGAAGGTGTGTAACTTGATACTAAGCAAAATGTGTTGAATCATATAACTAGTTGCTTGAACAGAATTTACAGGCTTTGTACATTTTCAATATCAGTAAACCAGTAACAATAGTTTATTGCAAGAGTTTCAGCCAAAATTGTTTAAAATGACTATTTTAAATCTATAAAATTAAGTAAATATCAGACGATGTTAGAAATAATGAGGTTAAATGTGATAGATGGTTGTTATTCTGAAAAGATAAAGTTTAAAGTCATCTCCAATGTTCTGTAAAGTTTTCCAGCTCCACAGGGGTCTATATTTGCAGCTGAAGTTTACTGAAAGCAAATTCAATTAGAGCATTATGCTTTATGAGCCCATTTAAAGCAAAAGTTTTTTTGTTTCAGAAACGGGTATGCAGGAGATTAGAAGCCAGTGGGCACGAGCCTGGCTGCCACCAGGTGAACACCTGTACCCTGGTGTCCTGGGACCCAGGGGACTGGGAGCCTCCACCCAGAGGCTGTCCCCCACCCCTGAAGCCAGAGAGTGGCGAGGGGAGGCCAAATGCAGGGGTATGTCACTCTTCCCATCAAACAAGTTAGCCCATTTAAATATTTTAATAGAAAGTGTAAATAATCATTGTTCTGATACATCTGCAACTGTGATTTGTTAACTAGATTCCTCAGAACGGTGGAAGGAGCCTAGCCCAGCCTTGCCCAAGATGTATTGCCGGGGAATCTGTAAGTGCATTAACCTTCCTGCTGTGACATAAAAGATAGACTTCTTCTTTAATATTAGATCCATAAAGCAAAGTTAATAAAAACTGCAATTATGTTTCTAAGGAATGAGGGACGTAAATAAAAAGGTGAAGATTGATTTAAGCTTCTCTTAGCATTCAGTTGGGTGCAAACTAATTTGTTTCCAGCTTTAGATTGGAAATAGAATTTGCAAATACATTTAAAATTCCTTTTAAAAAGCAGTGTTTAGAGAATAGAACAGGCCACTTGATTTAGTTAAAACAGAGAATTATTTAAGGACATCTTGGAGAAAATACCTGACTTTCTCATTTAATTATCTAAATGGGAATCAACATTGCTTTTTTTCTTTTCTCTGTTTAAGCTTTTTCTTGGCTGTTTCTATAAACTTCACATAAATCACAGATTTCAGAAGGAAACACAATGTTTGCATCATTAATTGAAAGTAAAAGGAGGCCAGAAACTGCCAGAGTCACATTCTCAGTCTCTCCTATTGGACAGAATATCATCAAGTATATATCAGCATAATAATACCTTTGTTATTAATTTTGAACTCACTCCAAGAACAAGTTAATATGTCTTTGATAACCTCTATAATTCTTAGGGTATTTTTAATTTTAAATTTGAAATATTAATATTGCAATAAAATAGAATTGCATTTAAATCCCACATAGAAACCAGGAATTTGTGTGTATGTGAGTATATTTCTGAGACTGTCCTCTAAAGATCTTTAGAGAAATGTGTTGCTCTGTTTTTGATAAGCAAAAGATCCAGTTAATAAATTATGGAGATCTTCAGTTGACACATTGTTCGGTTACTGTGTTTTATAATGGTGGGCACCGATTTTGTTTTAAACAAAGACCTAAAACCATGACAGCATCATCCAGGTGAACTGTGATTATCTGAAGTCTTTAGACAAATGCAAAAACAAAGTTAGGGTGAAACTCAGCACACGACAGTGTACTTATCTACTGTTTGTATTCTATCCTGGGAAAAATTTTTGCAGATTATGTTGCATTCTGGGGTATAATTCTGAACACTGGGGAAATTAAAGATCCAGCAACTTGAACTTAGCACATTTAAATTGATTCATATAGCTGCGACCATATCCTGGGATGTAAATAAATAGTACTTACTTTGAGAAGTATGACCCTGTTTTGGTGAAATTATATATTTGCTGGAGACTGACTAGTACCCTTCTTTTTCCCACTCCTTTTACGATGTATGTTCCAAATCTCCCCATCTATTAGAGGCAAACGCTTGGAATGTAATACAGATTCTTAATGCTCTGATGGGTTATGTTCTGGCACAAATGTCTTAAAGAAAAAAAATATTTAGTTCAGGCAACTGATTGGATCATTTTGGCTAATATTCTGTTTGAACAACAGTACCTATTTGATTAGGATTTTTCCTTTCTTTGTAATTCCCCAAGCTTGCCTCTGTTATGTTTCATAGGAAATGAATCTATGAGCAGAAAACTTACATTGATATGTAAATATCATTTTTTTGGCTAATGCTTAATATTCTTTTCATCTAAATTTCAGAAACTGACTTTAAAAAATCAGTTTCCTTTTATTTGTAGTTATTCTCAATAAAATTTCACACAGGCTTGGGTGTTTTAATATTTACACCCACTATTTCTAAAAGTCTTATGTAAATAAAGATTGAAATGTGAATTTGAAAAGTCACACCTCTTGATATTTGAACAGACTACGGCTGCATATATCTTCTTTTTCTAATAATATGGCTAGTTTCTCTCCTAAGCTCTTAAAATAATAAGACACTTACTATTTTTGTATTCTAAAACATCAAAAGGTTCAGTGTTAAATAAAAAGCAAATAGTATTTTTAGAAATGCAAGATCCCAGGGAGTTGTGCTTAACCATAAATCACCTATGGGCAACAGTTCCAAATTTCAGAAGACTTTATTAACTGCGGTTCCATTCACAAGTGCTTGCCTGGGTACACACGAGCATGCCAGTCTCCTGGCCCGTAATTCCCGTGGATGACTCAGAATGGCTCCCTTGGATCAAAGAGAAGCAAAGGTTATATCAAGGGTGGTTTTTGTGGAATTTCTAACCTGGAAACTTGCACTTGATTTTCAGCTTGTTGGGTGGTTTTCTCCCAGTAAGCTCTCATGTGTCCTGTCTCACTAATATATTTCTGACCTCAGGAGGACATCAGGTGATCTGTTCTGAGCACTCACAGCTTGGTGGTCTAAGTTCCTGTAGCCTTCTATTCCTACACCTTTATTTTTTTTTTTAATTTTTAAAAATTTTGTTGCGACAGAGTCTCACTTTATTGCCCCCAGTAGAGTGCCGTGGCATCATAACTCACAGCAACCTCCGACTCTTGGACTCAAGCGATTCCCTTTCCTCAGCCTCCCAGGTAGCTGGGACTACAGGCGCCTGCCACAATGCCTGGCTATTTTTAGAGACAGGGTCTCATTCTAGCTCAGGCGATCTGCACGATGCAGCCTCCCAGAGTGCTGGGATTACAGGCGTGAGCCACCAGCCCGGCTTCCTTTCCTTATTTTTATCAATGAGTCCTTCCTCACATGTGTAAGGTCTTGACTTCTTGCACACACAGGGACGTTTTCTGTAGACTCTCTTCCAGGTTTGCATTTTGGTCTTTTTCCTACTTGACCAATTCTGGCTTGTCGTTTACAGTGGTGACAGTTTCAGGAGTCACCGAGTTGGTTTTGTGTAGTAATTACGGTGCTGGTTCAACTCTCAGTGTACATTATTATTTAGAAACATCTCCTCTTAGCCCTGAATCACCCTACTCACATTGCTGAAAGTCGCATTGGGTGTGGCGGGACCTGGCATTATGCATCCAGGGCTGGCTTCTTGTTCTCTGTGTGTGCTTTCTGTGTAGGCCTTGCAGGCCCAGAAGCAGGTAGATGGTGCCCATCACCAGGATTCATCTTTCCTTTTCCTCTCCTTCCACAGATGTCTCCAGAGTGGGCTTCCTTTCTCGGACCAGCTTGGCCTGCTGTGTGAGGGCCACATGGCAGCCAAGTGTAATAGGGAAGTTAGGCCGTTTGCAGTTCAAACCAATTAAGTAAAGCCTTACCTGCCTGCCAGAGATCTCCAGAACACTCAAAAGAAGACATGTGAAAAGGGGACTGGGGCTTATAAGGTGGAAAACTGTAGAGAAAACTTAAGATGTTTGTTGAGGGGAAAGGAGGCGTTTCCTAGTGGGGTCTGGTCTCTGCTGTTTTGCAGCTCCTCAGTCCTGGGATCTTTTAGGGGAAGGGACCACCCTCAGGTTTTATTGGCCTGGCAGGATGGTCAGTTACCTGTTGTCTCAGCTCTGTTCCCCTCTTTGGCTGCCCCCTCCTCTGTATGGTGAAGACTATATTTCTCAGACCCCTTCACTTCTGACTTGGGTAGATTCAGCCGGTGTGAGGTACTGGCAGCACACTCCATTGTCAGGAGGATGGGAGGAAGCATTTCCTGTTTCCCTCCCTGTAGTCCCAGCTCTTGCCTCTCAGGTCACACCACCTCCCTGTCCTCCCAGCCCTGGGAGCTGGTGGCTTTGGCTGTGACAGGTGTTTGGTTACCTCACTCTCCCATGGGCTTCTCATCTGTTTCATCCTTTGTGAAGTTGAATCCTGTGTTAAATTCCTTCTGTTTGAAATCTCTGGGCTGGTTTCTGTGTTCTCACTGGAGCCTTCCTGGGCTACTAAGCTAAGGAGTACAGGAATCCTGCTGTGGGGACAAGACTACTGTTACCAGCATGGGCTTCTGGGTCTGTCACCCTCCCCTCCTCCACCCCATCAGGGTCAGCTCCTCATTCCACAGGCACCACAGTCTGGAGGGCTGCAGAGCCATCCTGCTAAGTCACAGTAGCGGGGAGAGCCTGCACGCTATGGGAAAATGCAGCGAAGCCCCGTCCTGTTGCCCTTGATGTCCCTTTGCTTTTTTTTTGGTGACAGTCAAGTTGTTGCCCTGAGTAGAATGCCGTGGCATCATAGCTCACAGAAACTTCCAATTCTTGGACTCAAGGGATCCTCTTGCCTCAGTTTTTATTTTATTTGTTTGTTTTTGAAACAGAGCCTCAAGCTGTCACCCTGGGTAGAGTTCCATGGCATTACAGCTCACAGCAAACTCCAACTCCTGGGCTTAAGCGATTCTCTTGCCTCAGCCTCCCAAGTAGCTGGGACCACAGGCGTCCACCACAGCACCTGGCTATTTTTTGGTTGTAGCTGTCATTGTTGTTTGGCAGGCCCGGGCTGGATTCAAACCCGCCAGCTCTGGTGTACGTGGCTTGAGCCACAGGCACTGAGCCAGTTTTTATATTTTTAGTAGAGATGGGGTCTTGCTTTTTGCTTGGGCTGGTCTTGAATTTGTGAGCTCAAGGGATCCACTTGCCTCGGCCTCCCAGAATGCTGGGATAACAGGCCTGAGCCATGGTGCCTGGCCCCTCTGATTTTTTTTTTTTAATCTGTGCTATTGGATCTTACTGCTCAAACTGGTAGGAAATTGCCACTTAAAAGCCATTGTGCGAAATATGATGTTTCTTGGCGTCATGGAGCCCTTCTCCCCCGGACTGATTTTGTATACCAGCCTATTCATTAGCCTTGTGAAGCTTGGTACTAAAGGAGGTGTCTGCATAAGTCTGTGTTCACTTTTTGACACTGAAATCCGCTGCCTGATGAAGGCATGTGTGTATGCGTGTGCTTTGTGTGTATGGACTGGTGTGCATGTGTGTGTCTCTGTACACGGGATGTGTGTGCACATGCACATGCACAGGGGCAGGCAGCGAGGGAGTAAAAATCCAGGGTACCACAGCGGGGTGTTCGGTGCGGTTTTCCTCAGTAGGAACAGCAGGAGGAGCCAAAGTGTGATTATTCTGATCCTAAGTGGATACTTTTTTTTTGCCTTTCCTCTTATCTTCAAATGCATGACCTTTAAAATATGTCTGTTTATTTTGTTTACATATCTGTAAATTATTAGTAAATTGCTTCCTACAGCTGCATCATCTGTAAATTCTGGAGTAAAACAGGAGCTACCCAGAACCTGGTGATCTCTGCCCTCCTCCTGGGCCTGAAGTGGTCAGAGAGATGCTGCCAGTGCTTAAGCTGGTGGGTCTAAGTGTCAGGCCAGGGACAGTGGCCGAGGATGAAAATGTAACATTCCAACATAGATTAACCGAGATCGATGCAACGATCCTATTTTAGCAACGGCTAGCACTTGTCAGGCCTTTATTCCTCTGTCCTGAGAGCAGAAAACACAATCATGGAGGGATCAGCAGGAGTTTCATTGATCATTCCGTAAGAATCAAATTGTGCTCCATGCATTTTTCCCTTCGTTTGGCGAGGATGCTGGAGTTCATTGGTCTAACCCCGTCAATTTACAGATAAGGAAAATGAGGCCCCCAGGGGTTAAGTGATCAGCCTGCCATGTGGCATGGTTGATGGGGCAGCAGAAGCCTGCGAGGTCTCCTTGGAGTCCCCTCCTCTCTGCTTTTTTTGGCTGATCTGTGTGTTTGCAGTCAGCGTGCCAGGGTTAGTCCCCCACGCTGATGGCCCAGCAACCAGCTCAAGCACCCTCTGAGAAGTGTGGCAGTGGTATTGTGGCTCTTGTGGGCGTCATCCCAGACACAATGAGAGGTTCTTGGCTAAGACACAGGGCTGATTTATTCAAGCTGTGAGCGAGTGGGCTGGCCAACAGAAGAATCTGGCTGTGTCAGTGTTGCCAAATACCAGTCCCAGTGTAGATGAGTCTGAACAGACTACTGATAGTAGGTTCAGGTTCTGGCACCATATGACTGCAAATGTTTGCTCTGGAATATGGATACCAGAGAACTACTTTTTTGAAAAATGAACTGTTTTTAGATCATTTTCAGATTCTGAAGGAGCTGAGGGGCCTCAGATGACTAGAAGGAAAACAAAGTGTGATTCAGACTTCTGCAAGCATGTTAGACTGCGCTAAGGCAGACGTGTGCCCTCCTGCTACAGACAGAGAGGCCAGGGAACCACTCGTAAAACACTGAGTACATCACTGATCATGTGATGAGTGAGGAGAGGAAACAAGCAGAGCAGTAGGTACAGACTCATTTCTCAGTGCTCGTTCTTGGGGCTTGGCCTTTATTGGGTTTTGGGGTTTATTGGGTTTCCATCTACTCAGAAGGATTTCTGGAGTCTGAGTTGGAGGTTGTTGTGAGCTATGACACCACGGCACTCTACCCAATAGAGAATGGGCCTACAGCCTGGGGACTGGAATTCTGATGTCCTGAGATGGATGCAATTTTGGCCTAAAAGAGATGTGGGAGCTAGAATTTGGACCTTGGCCTAAAGTTCAGAGCCTTGAAGTTCTAACTGTACTTTAAAAGGGGATTGGAAATTAAAATACCAACCTGTGCATAAAATGGGCTCCAAGTCTGTTCTGTCTCAGTAACCCAGGAACCAAAGTTAAAGCCTTCACGTAGAAATGGGTAGAGGCCATTGATGTCCTTAAGGCTGTGAAGAGTGGTTAGTCCAGAATTATCCTGTAAGCAGGCTTCCACCATCTAGTCTATACAAGGTCCAGAGATAAAATAACCCCCACTGAGGATTCGATTACAAAACACACACACACACACACACAAACAAATCTACTACCATGGGTGGGGGAGATGTTAGGAAATGTAACAAACAGGACAATCCAAATCTCCAAGAACCTGAAAGATTACAACTTGGAAGTTCATGATGAAGCACAGGCATCCTTCACTTTGCAGATGGGTCCTGGCCACAGCCTGCTAAACAACAGACAACAATAACAAAAAATATAGCTGGGCATTGTGGCAGGTGCCTGTAGTCCAGCTACTCGGGAGGCTGAGGCAAGAGAATCGCTTAAGCCCAAGAGTTGGAGGTTGCTGTGAGCTGTGATGCCACCACACTCTACCAAGGGTGACAAGTGAGACTCTGTCTCAAAAAAAAAAAAAAAAAGGTTTTTTTTGAAAAGCTTTTAATTTCATTTATTTATTTATTTATTTGAGACAGAGCCTCAAGCTGTCGCCCTGGTAGAATGCTGTGGTATTACAGCTTACAGCAACCTCCAACTCCTGGGCTTAAGGGATTCTCCTGCCTCTGCCTCCCAAGTAGCTGGGACTATAGGCGCCCACCACAACGCCTGGCTATTTTTTGGTTGCAGCTGTCATTGTTTGGCGGGCCCTGGCTCAATTTGAACCCACCAGCTCAGGTGTATGTGGCTGGCGCCTTAGCCACTTGAGCCATAGGCCTCAAGCCAATTTCATATATTTAGAGACACCAACTCACCGTTACCTCGGCTGTCCTTGAACGCCTCGGCTCAAGTGATGCTCCCATCTGTGCCTCCCACATAGCTGGGACAACAGGCACATGCCACTGTACCTGGCCATTTTAATTTTTTGAGTTATGTGGAGGTGATGACAATGACAAGGATGAAATTATTGAAAAGCACCTCCCCCAGTCCCACTGTTTCTCCTACAATGGAGGCCTGTCATCTCCTGGCCCTCACTTCTTCCCCCACAGCTGACACTGACCTTGTCTCTGTGGTTTACTGCCGAGAGCTGTGGTTCTCCAGCTGAGCTTCTACTACTGAGGGTCTTACCACAGAGGGGTCTCGGGCCAAAGGTCAGTGCCTCAAATGCTGCATACTTCCCTCACCTTTTGGAAATTTGATTTACATTAGACTGTTAAAGACCTTGAGAACTGCAGTGAAGAGACATGTTTCCACAGTGTCCTTTCCTGAAGTGATACCTGTTACCATGTGTAATTCTGAGGCTACTGTGGGAAGCACAGTAAGTTCATCGTGGCATTCAGGGCCCTTCACAGTGTCAGTACAGCCTGCTTTCCCAGGCAGATTGGTGATCCCTGCCCATGTCCCTATGAACCTCTGCCTTTAGCCATCATGGAAAGCTGCTCTAGTTCCAGAACAGTCAGACCTTGTGCTGTTAACCCTGCTGGGGCTGCCTCCTCCCACGTCCTAAGACGCTCTTCGTGGCCCATGTGAGATAACCTTGTGCAGTCTTCCTCGGGGCTCCCAGCAGGTAGAGTCGTGTCTGCGCTTCCCTGCAGCTGTAGCCTTTTGTTCTGATCACTGGGATGAGTCGTGGACAGGCAATCAGCATGCTGCCCTGCAAGGCTCCTGCCGGGTCTTGGGGCTCAGGGCAGCACCTGCCTTCCAGGAAACAGGGACGTCATCAGGGACAGGGCTACTTCGTTCCCCCACTGCCTAGCCCACTGCACCTTTCTGGGCCTCAACTAGCTCAGGGAGCCCATTTGCCATTGTGGTGTGATCCTTGCACGACAAAGGCCATGCTTGCCTCTGCCTTTGTTCCAGTATATATGGCCAAGCGTGACCGAGATTCCTAGATGCTAACGAGACCTCATTGCACAGTGGTACAGTGTCTGGCCGAGTGTCCGTCCCCAGTCGTCTGGTTCTCCCAGTTACTTCTGCGGGTGAAGGTGAAGAGAGGAGGAGAGGCCTGCTGCAGGAGCTGAGGGGTGGGCAGGGAGTGGGCCCTGGCGGAGGTCGCTGTGAGCCTGGGTTACTTCCAATTGTCCCCAGTGAAAAGAGCTGCTTTGTGTTGAATCTGATTGTATACTTAGACAACATCATTTTTTTAAATGTGTTTTTTGAATATGCAGATAATATTTTCGTTCTCTTATTTTTCCTCATAGTGCTGTAGGAGAGGAGGGAAATAACATTTACTGAGAACATTGTATATACCAGGCACTATTGGAAATGCTTTAAATGTCTGAATTATAGCATAATCTGTATTAATAATCGATATCTATGCTCACCTCAGAAGTGAAGATACTATTTACAGGTTTTAGCGCAGACATTGTAAATGCAGCTCTTCTTGTTGGGGAATATGTAGCCAAGGTGTATGAACGTGGCCAAGGTAAGTTAATCCCCACAATGTGCTGTTTTCTTTTCGTAGGGGCATTTTAACCACACTGAGAATCGTTAGAAGATACCATCTGGAAAAAAGAAGATTCCAATTATGATTTTGACCCCTCTGGGTGAAGCAAGCATCAGTCTCCTACAGATGCATCTGGGTGCCCACCTGTTCATAGCATCACAGTGCTCCATGCTCAAGGGGCTCTTTGTCCTCTCATCCAGGTAATCCTACCATCCTCTGCACAAGAGCCAGGAGGATCCACGTCACTTCAGAATGTATCTGGCATAAGAGGGAGATCCACTGCATTATTTAAAAGTTAAAAATTCCATGTCAAACTCCCTATGAGGTATGGGAACCATGCTTATGAAATCGTGTCCAGATACAGTCCCACTTTCATACTTTTCAGTTTTATGGGTATATTCAGGACTGCTTTGTACTCTTTAAAAGACTTATTTTTTTATTTAAAATGCTGTATAATCTTAAATGAATTTTACTAAATGCTAGTATTTAATCTGATCTGTATAATTCTCCAACCAAAGTTATCAAAGATAGAACCTCTTTTTTATTAAAATGGAAATTGTTCTTTTTCTCTCTCTTTTTTTTTTTTTTAGTTGTTGTTGTTGTTCATTTTCTGACTGTGGAGATTGGAGTTATTTTCCTGAGGTTTGAAAGCTTCCTCAGATATGCTGTTCACATAAAAGACAAGGTCCAAAGAAACCACTGGATTATAGAATTGATCTCAAGCTCTTTAAGCTCCCAAAGCTAGGGGAGGGTTGGAGCCCCATGAGGCCTGATTTCCTCGTGTTATTCACAGAGGTCTGTTCCCTGGCAGGGGTAGTCCTCAGCACTGGCCTTGGGAAGAGCCCAGTCCACACATCATCATGGTGTTCGGTTGTGTCCACACTGGAACAATGGGGCAGAGGAAGGCAAGACGTTGACAGAAGCGGGCACAGTGCCACTTGTGATAAGGATTATCCAGAGTGACAGGACACATCTCCATCAATCCTGAATAAGACCCCAGAACTGTAACCAGATTAGAAGGAGGACCCTCGTCCATGCCAAAGCAGTCAAGGCTGTGAGACAGGAAAAAGTACCAGGATTTGTGACCTTCAAACCTATTTTTTTTAAGAGTTTGTGTTTGTTCCTCTCTTTTTAAAATGAAATACACATCTTAATTCTGATGGGAAAAAATGAAAACTCTTAGGTTCATGTTCTGTTTTTTGTGAGTAAACTCGTCCTTTCCAGCCAAATTCATGGGGAGAAGAGAAGTCTCTGTATTACTGGCAGGTGTTTTGTAATTGAAGCAGTTCACAGAGCACCCCAGATACTTACTATACAGGAAGGGAATCTCTCAGGTAAAGAACTGTCCTGCTCTGTGGAATATGGCCCCATCTCCTCTCCATCAGACATTTGACTGCGTGACCCCGATGAGTCCTCAGCTTCCTGGAGCCTCCTGTCCCCACCTCTGTCCCCACAGCTGCCACAGGGCTCATGGTCAGCACATGCAGGTGTGTGGCAACTACTCAGTGTCTGCCCCTCCCTTCTCAAGGCATAGCTCCCCAGACCCAAAACAGGCCTCTGTCCTGACAAAGCCAAAGGTTACGACAGTATGGAAATGGCAAAGAGGGTGAGGTGCAGCTACCCAGAGTGTGGGGACCAGCAGTTTCATCACAGCTGCTTAGCATTGTAATGAGAATACTAGGCATGGGGAGGCTAGTGGCAGGGCACCTGAAGGGTGTGCCAATGTTTCTTTGCATTTAGTAGAGGCCACAAATTAGAATGCTCTGAAATTCCAGCCTTCCAGGCCACCTTTCTAGACTTGGCACATACCTCAGCCCCTCCTTAGATGGGCCGTGCCCCAGCAGGGTCCCACCCATGGCCATGCAGCCCTGGAACATGGAGCAGCCCTGGCAGCTCACCCTCCTTCCCCTTCACTGACTGGCTGTCACATAGCTGCCCCACCAACCCAGCTTCAGAATTATCCCTGGCTACGAGAATAGCCTCTACTCCCCAGCTCAACTAGCCTCCTTTTGGGCCCTGCAGCCTAAAAAGCATGAGGAAAATGAACATTTTTGGTAGAACTGATTTAAGTGAGTTTTGAATGATTATAAACATAGTACGTCATTGTAGAAGAATCTGGAAGATGCAGAAAGGAGAGCAAACCCACCCATCCCCCACGGCCACACGGACCTGCTGGCAACTGGGCCAGATGCTGTAGCAGGTGTCCGCCCTCGGGACAGGCTTTCTGACCGCTCTGCCTGGAGCAGTTTTAAGCTAGCCCCCTCGAATAGGCTGTCTGCAAATTAGAGAAGCCTCCTCACCTCCAGGAAAGAGCTGGGTGCCCAGCAGGAGGCATCACCCTACTTGGTGGGGGAGGCTCTCTGGAAGAACTCCCCACAGGACTCCCCCTGCCAAGTCAGCTGTCCACTGCAGCAGGTACTGACACCTATTAGCTAATAGGCAAAATCTGAAGAGATGTCACTGAACTGGGTTTTTTTTTTTTTTTTTGTAGAGACAGAGTCTCACTTTATGGCCCTCAGTAGAGTACCATGGCATCACACAGCTCACAGCAACCTCCAACTCCTGGGCTTAAGCGATTCTCTTGCCTCAGCCTCCCGAGTAGCTGGGACTACAGGCGCCCGCCACAACGCCCGGCTATTTTTTGGTTGCAGTTCAGCCGGGGCTGAGGTTTGAACCCGCCACCCTTGGTATATGGGGCCGGCGCCTTACCGACTGAGCCACAGGTGCCACCCACAACCTCAAACTCTTAAGCGATTCTCTTGCCTCAGCCTCCCAAGGCTAGGCAGGTGTAGGGTAGGTAGGACTACAGGTACCTGTCACAACACAATTTTTCGTTGTTGTTGCTGTTGTGGCAGTTATCATTGTCGTTTTAGCTGGCTGGGGCCAGGTTTGAACCCACCACCCTTGGTGTATGTGGCCAGGGCCCTGCTGACTGAGCTACGGGTGCCATCCTTACATACATTTTTGTGAAGTTTTATATTCATGAGAGAACATTCTGGAAGTTGAATGGCTGGATCAGAGGGCACCTTCTGGTTTTCTGTCCTCTAGAAAGGTGTTCCAAGAGCTCATGTCCCTTCCCCTTCACCAACGTTGGGCAGAGACTTTTTTTTTTTTTTTTAACTTGAAGTGTTTTGAACACACACAGAAGTTGACAGAACAAACAGTGCCCGGAGCCCTGCCGTGCCACAGCCGCTGTGCTGGAAGTGCACCCAGGACGGAGTGATTTCAGCTGCAGGGTTTTCAGTGTGTCTCCCAAGGGGACCCTGAAAAGCAGAGCCACAGTACAGTCGTCTTCCTGAACACAGGGTTCACGGTAACTCCTTCTGTAGCGTCATACCCAGTTTCTGATCAATTTTCCATGTACTTTGTCAGTTTCATAAATAATTGTTTTTTGTATTGTGTTTTTTACAACCTGTTTGAATTATGACTAGCTGACATGTCTGAGTCTCCAGTGAAGGGTCTCCACCTCTCCACCTCTCCTTGCCCTTCACAATGCATTTTTCAAGAAACCAGTCTGTTTAGTTTGTATCAGTTTTCCCAACTGCATGTCCCTCATGTTTTACCTGCCTCTCTGACCCTGTATTTCCTGTAAATTGGTAGTTACTCCAGAAGCTTGAGTAGATTCAATTTTGTTTTTTTCTGTAAGTCTGATCCTTGCCCGTCTGCAGGTCTGACCTTTGCTACTGACTTTGTGGTTGACTCTGTGCGTCACTCATGACACTTCCATTGAATGAAGCGTGTGTGTGAATGTGTGTGTACCTTGTGTGTTTGCTGTGTGTGGTGTGTGTGTGTGTGTGCTGTGTGTCTGTGTGTGCCATGTGTATGACGTGTGTGTGTACCTTTTGTGTGTTCTGTGTGTGTGTGCTCTGTGTGTGTATTTGTGTGTGTGCTGTGTGTGTGTACCTTGTGTGTGTACCTTGTGTGTGTGTGTGTGTGCGCTCTGTGTGTGTGCTCCATGTGTGTACCTTGTGTGTGTACCTTGTGTGTGTGTGTGCTCTGTGTGTGTACCTTGTGTGTGTGCCGTGTGTGTGCTCTGTGTGTGTACCTTGTGTGTGTGCGGTGTATGTGTGCGCTCTGTGTGTGTACCTTGTGTGTGTGCCGTGTGTGTGTGTGCTCTGTGTGTGTACCTTGTGTGTGTGCTGTGTGTGTGTACCTTGCGTGTGTGTGTGGGGGTGGGTGTGTGTGGGTGTGTGCCGTGTGTGTGTCTTCTTCCATGAACTTTCCATCTTTGCCTGTTTTTCTCCTGGGATGTATATCTTTTCATTATTTTTAAGAGTTCTTTAGTCTATTAAGTCTGTTTATCTCTCATGTTGCAAGTATTTTTCCCAGTTTATTATTTATCACTTTCTTTTCAATGATTTTTACATATCCTTTGTCATGGGAAAGTTTTTCACTGTTACATCTGTCAGCTTTTTTCTTGGCTTCTAGCTTTGTAATTCTTCGAAAAAGGTCTTCCAGCTGGGCATTGCAGCATGTGGTTGCAGCTGTTCTGGAGGCTGAGGCAGGAGGATAGTTTGAGCACAGAGTTAAAATCTATCCTGGGCAACCTGGTAAGACCCTTCAAAAAAAAAAAGGAAATAAAGAAAGGCCTTCCTTTCCCGAAGATTATGTATATATCAATTAATTATAAGTCCATTGAGAGTGAACATCTATCATTTTGCTTGATTACAAATATTTAAAACTGCCCTAGCTATAATTTGGGAGTATTAAAAGTGCTATAGCTAACTTCATTTTTTCCCAATTATTAACCAGTTATACTAAGAACATCTTTTTTCCATTAACCGTGAGTTCCTGTTTTATCACATGTAGGGTGGTTTCTGCACATTCTTCTCTATTCTCTGACCTTTCTCATCCAGTGGCTGTCAGGCTGTGCGTGTGCCATGTGTATTCAGCCTTTTTATTAAACACAGTTGCAGAAGAGTTTCCAGGTCCATGCACCTGCGTGGTGAAGGAGTTCCTTTCATCTCTCTTTGATAATTTTCTGTGTCAAAATGTCCCTGGCTCTTCTCACATGCTCATGCTTCCAGACCAACTTAGGATCATTTTGTCAAATTTCAAAAATAAAAACCAGATAAAATTGATTAGATTTGTGTAGCATTTATTGATCAATTGTAGGATAAGGGGTAGTTTTATAATACTGAACCTTGCCCAGAGAGATAGTACATTTTGCTGTGATCGTTT
The DNA here is from genome assembly GCF_027406575.1 of Nycticebus coucang. Taxonomy (NCBI): domain Eukaryota; kingdom Metazoa; phylum Chordata; class Mammalia; order Primates; family Lorisidae; genus Nycticebus; species Nycticebus coucang. Next base: position 158,058,229 of record NC_069782.1, on the reverse strand, counting down.
TTTTTCCCTCATTTTTTGCTCTGTTAGTATAGGTCTGCTTCAAACTCGATCCCAGGTAATCTTCATTCCATTACATTTTCTGTTTATTGCTGTCACACTAGATCATTTCCTGAAAAACTGAGGTTTAAAACATACTAGTGCACTTTCCTTCAAATGCAAAAGTAGGGAAGCTGGCTCTACTGAACAACACTGCCTGTCAGGCACTGTGCTGATTTACTTTACATACACCATCGTGTTTAACTCTCAGAAACTCTGGGAGAATTATCTTCATTGTCCTGGTAAGGATGGAAGCTCAGGCAGCTGCAGCACTGGTCTGCAGTCAGCGGCCTCAGTTCCCAGCTGGCCTCCAGCATCTGCCTCCTTCAGACTCTTGCTTACCAACCACTCATGGACCTGTGGGATGGGTATGGTTAAAATGCAGACTCTAGTTCTGTGGCGGGGTCTGGGATTCTGCACTTTGAATCACCCTCGGGCTGTTGTAGCACACTGCCCAGGTCATTCAGGGTTCAGTGAAACGGGATCCTTTGTGCAGGCGCAGAAATCTCCTGGCCCCCGGAGTAGAAGGCATTCTGTTTTCTGGAGTAATTTGAACAATTCACTTTGTCAGTCTAGGAAGCCACTGTCAACCTCTAGTGACATCAGAGGGCTAGGCATGCTGCCTGCCTGGATCCCTCTGCCACTGTTGTGGGTTTTTTTGGTTTGTTTGTTTTTGAGACAGTCTCATTTTGTCACACTATCTAGAGTTCCATGGTGTCATCATAGCTCACAGCAATCTCAAACTCTTGGGTTCAAGCAATCATCTTGACTCAACCCCCTGAGTAGCTGGGACTACAGTCGCCCGTCACCACGCGTAGCTAGTTTTCTATTTTTAGTACAGGTGGGGTCTCTTGCTTAGGCTGGTCTTGAATTCCTGAGCTCAGGTGATCCACTCACCTCAGCCTCCCAGAGTGCTAGGGTTACAGGCACGAGCCACTGTGTCCAGTCCCCTCTGCCATGACACTGTCTGTGCCTCACTCATCTGCAAAGTGAGATAACAGTGCCCACACTATAACTCTCTGTGAAGAGTCAGTGATGGACTTAGGATGCAGTGTGGCCACAGTAATCACTATTACTATTGCATGTGGGTGTACATGGCCACCGAGATGTCAGTGACTAAGGAATTAGATCCAGGCCTCCTCTGGTATCCACACGCTGACACCACTGTGAAGTCCCCTCCCCCACAGCCACAGGCCTGGAGAGCCTGTCTCGTCTCACCCTCCCCACCCACTAGGGGTCTTAGGTAGGATTCTTGGTTTTTATCAGATTTTAAGGGACTTTGGGAGACTTCTGGCCCATCTGGTAGCAGTACATGGCACACTTGGTGAGGATTTCCTGGCAATTCCTCACATGAGCTCTGTTAAGTCTTCTGCAGCTGGTAGGAAGATAGGGCTGTGCCATGCACACCTGGAAAGCCGGAGGGGCAGCCTGGGGAAGATGAGAAAGTTCCAGAGATGGATGGATGTGGTGACAGTCGCACAGCAGAGTCAATGTGCTAATGCCACAGATCTGAACACTCAAAACGCGGTGCCTGTGGCTCAGTGAGTAGGGCGCCGGCCCCATATGCCGAGGGTGGCAGGTTCAAACCCAGCCCCGGCCAAACTGCAACAAAAAAATAGCCGGGCGTTGTGGCGGGCGCCTGTAGTCCCAGCTACTCGGGAGGCTGAGGCAGGAGAATCGCCTAAGCCCAGGAGTTGGAGGTTGCTGTGAGCTGTGTGAGGCCACGGCACTCTACCGAGGGCCATAAAGTGAGACTCTGTCTCTACAAAAAAAAAACAAAAAACAAAAAAAAAACAGTAAGTTGTATGTCACATATATTTTACCATAATGAAAAAATAAAAAGATACAGTGGTTCAACCTTTTCCCTTCTCTGGGAGACATGCCAGTGTTTCTTTCCCTTGTCTCTCACTGACTGTGGACAATCCAGATGCAAATTCTCTGTCACACATGTGACGCGCTTGGCGTGTCTTTAGTAAGTGCTGGGCCCAGGATGCTTTGCTGTTGAGCCAGGCGCATGCAGTGGCCCTGGGAAGTGCTCCCCAGTCCTGCTGAGTACAGAACAGCCACCCCGCCAGGGCCAGGCAATGCTCAGGTGCAGCCCAGGCCCCTGAAGCTCCCTCTGGACCACAAGCCAGCACGGCCAACGGCTCCTCAAGTCAGTAAAGGTTAACTGCACACGCATGAAACACACGGTGATTTCTTTAGCCCCAAATCAGGACAGATGCAATTTCTGGCATCTAAACTTACATATGTGAAAATAATCACACAAATTTAAATCATATTTATTCATTTATTAAATGGCATTTATTAAAAAGAATAAATTTATTTAAAAATTTGAACCAAGGCTGGGCACAGTGGTTCATGCCTGTAATCCTAGGAGGCTGAGGTGGGTGGATGGTTTGAGCTCATCAGCCTAAGCAAGAGCAAGACCCTGTCTCTTAAAAGAAAACAGCTGGGCATTGTGGTGGGTGCCTGCAGTCCCAGCTACATGGGAGCTGAGTCAAAAGAATCGCTTTAGCCCAAGAGTTGGAGGTTGCTGTGAGCTGTGACACCATGGCACTCTACCAAGGGTGACAAAGTGAGACTGTCTCAAAAATAAATAAAATAAAAAAGCCATCAAAAAAATAATAAAATAAAGCCATCAACCAAAATGTATACATATCAATTAACATGATCTATTTGATCACTTTTCTTGTGAGGCCCTGTCATTCTTCAGGAAAGCCCACTCAGATGATCCAGATTTCTTAAGTTTTTTCAAACATTCTTAACAAGCCTCTTAATAATTTATTCCAGGCTTGGTGCCTGTAGCTCAGTGGTTACAGCACCGGCCACATACACCAAGGCTGGCAGATTTAAACCCCTCCCGGGCCTGCTAAGCAACAATGATAACTAAAACAACAAAAAAAAAATGGCATTATGACGGGCACCTATAGTTCCAGCTACTTGGGAGGCTGAGGCAAGAGAATCACTTAAGCCCAAGGGTTTGAGGTTGCTATGAGCTGTGATGCCACGGCACTCTACCCAGGGCGACATAGCGAGACTCTGTCTCAAAATAAAAAACAAACAAAAAAAAATTTATTCAAATTAGCAGAAGAAATTAAATTTCAAGGGTCATAAATGCCTATCCAATTCCTAAAAATTGGTGATCAAAAATGACCCCGTGGCCATTTGTATATCTTCTTTGGAGAAATGTCCAAAGCCCATTTTTTACCAAGCTATTACTTTTTAGTTTTTGAGTTGTATGAATTCCTTATATATTTTGGAAATTAACCTCTTGCCATATACATGGTTTGCAAATATTTCCTTCCATTCTGGATGTTGCCCTTTCATGCTATTGGTTGTTTGCTTTGCAGTGAAAAAGCTTTTCAATTTGCTGTAGTTCCACTTGTCTATTTTTGGTTTTGTTGCCTGTGTTTTGGGGTCATATCCCTGAAGTCATTGCCAAGACTAATGTCGTGAATCTTTCCCCATTTTCTTATAGGAGTTTTACAGTTTTAGGTCTTACGTTTAAGTCTTCATTTTGAGTTGACTTTTTTGTGTGGTGAAAGGTAAGGGTCCAGTTTCAATATTTTGCATGTGAATATCCAGTTTTCCCAGTATCATTTGTTGACAGAGACTGTCTTTTCCCCCTTTTGTATTCTTGGCAGCTTGGTTGGAGATCGACTGGTAATACATTCATGGACTTCCTATTCCATTGGTCTACAGCAGTGGTTCTCAACCTTCCTAACGCTGATCTAGGAGGGAATGTGATACTTCCAACAGATCCAGGAGGAGCTCAGTGTGCTAATGATCAGGGAAATGCAGATCAAAGCCACAGTGAGCTATCACCTCACACTCGTGAGGAGGGCTATTATCAGAACAACTCCAACCAACCAAAACAAACAAGAGGCAGGAAATGTTGTTGAGAGTGTGGAGAAATTAGAATCCTTATGCCTTTGGTAGTAGTGAAAAATGGTGGGAAAACAGCATGTTTCCACAGCTACTGTGGAAAACAGCATGTAAGTTCCTCAGAAGTTAAAAATGGAATTACCATATGATCCAGCAATCCCACTTCTCAGTATATATCTAAAATAGTTGTAATTAGGATATTGAAGAGATATTAGCACTCCTATGTCCATTGCAGCTCTACTAAAGATAGCCAAGATGTGGAAATAACCTAAATGCTCATTGAAAGATGCATGGGTAAAGAGACTGTGGCATATACATGCCATGGAGTGTTCCTCAGCTTTACAAAGGCCGTCACGTGTGATAGCATGAATAAACCCTGGAGAAACCTGGAGGATGTTACGTGTAGTGAAATAAGCCAGTCACAGGTGGACAAATGCATGTGATTCCACATGTAAGTGGAACTCATAGAAGCAGTGAGGACAGTGATGCTTGTCAGGCTGGGGCGCATGAACAGTGGGTATAAACTTTCGGTTATGCAGAATGGTGAGTTCTAGAGACCGGCCGGGTGACACAGCGAATGCAGAGGACAGCACTGTAATGTGCACTCAAAACTGTTAGGAGGGTAGATTTCATGTTAAAGTGCTCTTACCACAATAAAATTAAAAACAAAACACACTTGTGACCCTCAGTGCACTTGGAGGGAGGGGCCGTGCTTGGTCCATTTCCTTCCATTTGGGTTCTAATACTCCTGCTCCCCCACTGAAACGCCCCCCATTCCTGCTAAAGGGCCTTCACTCCCTCTCCCCAAAGCCAGCCGTTGCTCTGTGAATAGGTGGTGGGGCAGTCTCCTGGCAGCAGAATGGGCTGAAACTTGACAAAGCCGCCTTGTCTTTCCAGATGGTTCCACTTACGCCGTGGTTTCACTGACATCCGGAGCAATTGATAAATGCACTTAAGGCACACTGTCCGAGAGCTCAGGCATCAGGGAAGCCTTGTGGCTGCTGTGCTCCCTCCACTGCGTGGAGTCCCGCGCCAGCCCTCTGTCCCCAGAGTCTCACGTTCAAGAGCACATTTCCAACACAGGTGGGATACTCTCGGGATGCCCTTCCACGCCTTATTCTGGAAAACACTGTCACAGATGGAGAGGTAAGAACCAGGTCTGCCTCCATAGTCCGAAAACCTTATAAATAACAGCTTCATTTTAGCATATTAAAGAATCCTGCAGCAGCTGAAGTATTATTTTTATTTTTTCAGGCTCCTCATCAGTCTTACAATGTTTGGGTTGTAGCATAACAAAAAAAAGCCAACATTTTGTCACTGCCTCCACAGATCCACATATTTCCTGTTCATATAATTCAAATATGTGTGCAAGGCCGTGCCTCTGATGTGGGGTTCCTGTCTGGTTGTAAAGGTTTACCGTATAAGTGATCTCCACCGATATTCCCCTGGAGTTAGCAGCCATGTGTGGAAAACATTCTGAGAATATGTATTATTTTCCTCCTCAAAGTTAATGCCAAAATTTTTAAGTGCTCTACTAATAATTTATCCTCAAAGCTACTGGGGCTCACTGAAGAGCACTGAAGATTAGTTGGCCTCTAGTCTTATCCACTGGTGTCCCAGTCTAAGCTCTCACTTTAATCTCTTATTTTTATTAAAATAGCTCCTAACATTGGAATAGGTCATTTCTGTTTGTGATTAGGCAAGCATAGTGCAACTTCGTGACAGCCAGGGCAGAGGGGCTGGAGATTCAGCTGGGTAAAATCAAGGTGCTGAGGCTGAGGGGCTGGCAGCCCCCTCCCCATTTGTCCTGGCTGTACCACCTGCGGTGGAAGGCATGACCAGGGTATGCTACTGGGGGTATGGGGCTGCTCCCAGCCCCCAGGGCACCCTTCTCCAGAGGTCACCTGGAGAGGCCTGGGGGTCATACCTATGACCCAGTGGCCCAAAGTTGACAGTGGGTCCCCATTCCCTCACCTCCCTCTTGGGCTCCATTCTAGAGGTCCTGACCCAGGATAGAATTGCATTCACACAGGCTGGAAAGGGACTCCTGATGGTGGCCCTGTGAAGTGGGGGTGGCTACCAGTCACAAAAAAGTGGAAGCAATTATGATCAAGTGTTCTCAGTTCTGGTGAGAACGTGGATGTTTGTTATTTATTGTAGTTTTCTATTTTTTGTATGTTTCTTAGAATGCTCTTCCAAAAATTAACTTAGAGGCTGGGCACAGTGGCTCACACCTAAAATCCTAGAACTCTGGGAGGCCAATGCCGGCAGATTGCTTGAATTCAGGAGTTTGAGACCAGCCTGAACCAGAGCAAGACTCCTCTCTAAAAAAATAGCCGGGTGTTGTGGTGGGCACCTGTAGTCCCAGCTATTTGGGAGACTGAGGCAAGAGAATCACTTAAGCTCAAGAGTTTGAGGTTGCTGTGAGCTGTGATGCCATGGCACTCTACCAAAGGTGTAGGGTGACAGAGCTCCCCACATGAAGCACATGAAGTGAGCCTGGTAAGGGTTAATTGGCTTTTGCTAACACAGAAGCAACTTTTGCTAACAGCAAAAAGGCTGGACAGAGGGCTGGGCTCCCCTGAAGCAAACACAGGGCTTGTTACCATGGAAACGAAAAATTCTAGGAACAATGGCTCTGAAGTCATGCATTCCATCAGACCTGGGGGTCGCAGGTGTTACAGCCTCACTCCTAGAGTCACGGATCAGAGGTTGACATGTGAAAACATTATGTCGTAAGAAGCCTATAGGTCTCTGTGCTGTAGAAAAACAAAGCCATAAATCTAAACTGGGTAAATTGAATGTGCTTATGAGGAGTTTCACGTCCTCATTTTCCTTGCAGTTTTTGTGTTATGTTTAATCAGATTTGTAGTTAGAGTTAATTGTAGTTAGAGTTGACACATGTCTGAGAGGAATGTAAAAAACAGAAGAAATTGTGTTAATGTGGAGATTTGATATTTACCCACAAGTTAATTTTAGATGGAGTAAGTTAGGTAAGATTTAGGTAATAATAAAGTTTATAGATTAAGTTTCTACGTGACCACCAATGTATATAAGGTGGCACAAAATAAAGTTTCTTTGCTACACGCCATCTTTTGTGTGTGTAGTCAATCATTCCTGGGCCCATCAACATTGCAGGAGCGAGCTCACACCTGTGGCAAAGCTGCTGATTCTCTCGCGTCTACAATCACGCAACACAAAGGTGACAAAGTGAGATGCTGTCTCAAAAAAAAAAAAAGAAATTAACTTTGAATAAGGAGCGCCACCACTGCAATCTAGCCCCTGTGTCCTCTGTGCTCTCCCCAGGCCCCGAGAGAGGCACTTGCCAACTTTATCAGAGGTGAGACGTCAGGTAACTGGCTGACCTATGGACTCCAGGCCTTATGTCCTATATCTAAGACTCTGCCTCATAAGGACTCTAGACCCTATGTCCTATATCTAAGACTCTGCCTTATTCCTCTGCCTCATGGTCACTATTTAAAATAATCTTTTAGAACGATTTTGTAAATAGAATCTGAGAGCCAACTCATGTTTCTTTGATTGCTTATGTGAAATTAATCCAGATGTTCCTTATCTTAATTGAGGTAAAAAATGTCATGTGTAGATTTTTAAGTTTCTTTTAAAAAATTAGGTTTTTAAAGCCTTACTATAATTACACTTTTTTTTTTCCATTTTGTGACTAGGCATTTAAAAGATATTTGATGTATTTCAGATGCCTCTGCCATCAGGAGTCCCAGCCCAGCCCAGCTCCACCTGTCAGGCCCAGGGCCTGTCCAGACCCTGTCGGGAGCCTGGCACTGTACCGAGAGTGGGGAGCTGGCACTGTCAGGGCAGGGGCTTCCTTCCAGGCTTGCTCCTCCCAAGCGCTTTACATACAGAGGCTCAGTTAATTCCCCACTGGCCCCCTGAGGCAGCTTCTGTCATTAGTTTTGGAGATGAGAAAATCTGGAACTAAGAGCTGAGTGTGGTTTGTGGTACTTGGGGATGCTGGACTTGATGGGGCTACCAGGATGATGCCGCTCTCAGCTCCAGCAAAGCTCCCTGGCACTTGGGAGGGTCCAGCACATGTTCTCAGTGACAGTTTGAACTGATTGTTAATGAACATCAGACCTGCATAAGCCACAGCCACAGTTAGGCCTAAAGGGCACTTGAGTGAGGGTGCAAAGGTGCCCCTGGTCTCCTTCCTGATCCCAGGCCGATCCCACCCAGTCCTGCCCACAGCCTCTCTGTTTCTCTTTTATGATGGTTTCCTCCTGTTTCAAAATCAAGACATGTACATGAGGAGGCCCTGAAGACACAGAACACTGGAGACAAATTTAAAGCCACTGTAACTTCATCCCCGAGAGATGAAGTTTTAATGTTGCCATATTTCTCTCTTTCTCTCCCATGAGTCTCGAGCAATACCATGTACACAATTTAATACCTTGAAATTTTCATTTAATATTTTGTGCATTTCCTATGACTCTCAAAACTATAAATGTTATTCTAGTGAAGCCCCCAAATTCTGAAAACCAGCACTGGGCCCTGCCAGTGGAATGCTCTTCCTCCCCAGGATTCAAGCGACATTTACTACATGTTTTCTGGAAAATGAAGAATGCCACTGCAAGGTCAGTAACCTCTAACCAACCACAGCAGAAACCCACAAGCCTGTTCAGGTTCCTGGTGGCACTCACCTGTGGGGGCTCCAGTCCCCAGGGCCTGCCAGGGCCAGAGATTCAGCCATCTCCCAGGCACCGGGTGCAGCAAGGCCACTCTAGCGGAAGGAGTGCAGGCTCTTCTGGTGGCCACCTGATCTGCTGCCCACCAGCCCTGTCCTGCCCCGATGCCCTCTGCTGGAGTTCTGGCTTTAAAATGAACTAACAAACAACAAAGACACACCGCAGGAGAGTGAGAAGGGGCCTCCCATGCACGGGTCCTTGTCCACTGGCTGCTTGGTGGGAGCTGCTGTTCTCTCCAGTGTCAGAGGAGGAGCTCACCCCAGTCCCCGGTTGCTCCAGGCTGTGCACTCTCCTGTTTCCTCTGCCACACAATGTGACACACGATGTGGCTGAGATCCAAGTGTGAGGAGCCAGCCAATGGTGCAAAGTACAGTGGGAGGTGGGGCCATACCCTCAGAATAAACCTGGGACAGTGCTGAGGAATGGAGCCCAGGGGGCCAGCTTCAGCCTTGCACGTTCTGAGACCTCTGCTTGAGGAATGAGGTATATTAAGAAAATGTCTCTCAAGTTCTCCCTTCCATTCATGAGCAATGCCTGGTTATCAGGAAAACTTGGTAGAACAGGGCATCTGGGACATATGTGACTGTGGAGCTAGGGGGTGGCCTTTGGAGCCTGAAACTGGCTGATATCCCTACAGGCCTCTCCTCCTTGGACCCCGCGGAGGTGGAACAGCCAAATCCACTCACCCTGCATCCTGAGTTGGGGGCTTGCACAGCTGTCCCACAGCCCCAACCAGAGCAAATGGAAGGGACCATGGTGGGGACTTAGCATCAGAGTCCACCCAGCCACAGACCAATGTAATGACAGGGTAGAGGGTGGGGGTGACAGAGGTGCAAACCCAGGGAAAGAGGGAACTGTTTCCCAACCAACCTGTTCCCCACCTAGCCAGTGAGTGGGGCAATTCGCCCACTCAGGCTTACCCTCAGCCATGGTGGGGAGTCCAGGGAGGACTGCAGGGAAGCCAGCCTTTGCCTTGTTCTGCTGTCCAGGTGCATTGGGAATAAGCTGGACAACTGACCCCAACACAGATATAAAGAGGGCTGGTTGGGCCGCTGTCCCCTCCCTGCCTGTCCCTGTCTCTCCAGTCCCTCTGCTCAGTGGGCTCCAGGGTCCCCAAGGCAACTAGGGGCTGCAGTGCACCACAAGGGTAATGAGCCACAGAGGCTGAGACAAGCTGAAAATGGTGTGGAGGGGGCAGGGGCCTGGAGCCAGGCTGCCCAACTGGAGTGCTCAGCCTGTCCCTGGGCCCCAAGGCAAGAGCAGATGGCCAGGGGAAAGGAAGCACACTGCTCTGTAGGAGAAGCCACTGTGTCTTCAGGTGCTAAATTAGAAAAAAAATACGCCCAGGGGGTCTTTATGTAAATGACATGGATGGGCAGTGGAGGACCATCCTGGACTTGGGCATTTCATGTGGGCACCCAAAGCCAGCACTGCCATGTTAAAGTGTGGAAAGAATGTCTCAGGGAGCTGGGTTCACATGGCCAGGTGTCACTGATCTGCCGAGGTCTGGGACAGGTGTGAGAGGAAGAGAAGTGGCCGCCCGCCCATCACTCAGCTAGGCCAGCTCCATCTGGGGCTGACTAGCTCTCTGCTCAGCTGACCAGGGGGAAGGCCAGAGCACTTGAGGAAGAAGCTGCAGGTTGAGAGCTGTGGGCACGGTTAGCCTGGGGGAAAGGCAGGGATTCTGGAGGGTCCCAGCCTCCCTGGTCATCTGGCTACTTCCGGAACCCCCAAGCACCCAGCCCCCTGGAGCCTTGCACAGACCCGGGAATACCCTGTGGGGTGCTCAGGATGAGAGAGCAGGGAGCAGACAGCCGTTGTTCCCTAGCTACAACAAGGACAGGAACACAGGGACACTTCCCTAGCACTGTACTTGGTGCCCACCACCGATGCTACGGGCTGCACACCAGACCCATCCCGCTGTAGAAGAACGCGAAGCCTAGCCGGCTGCAGAATGTGCCCTTAATCAGCCAGGGGACTGGGGGGCTGATCTCGGCGCCCACCTGGGTAGCAGGAGGAGTCCAGCCAACCTCCCCGCTGGGGTGTGACAAGCCAGGTAACCACTGTAGGTGGAAGATAAAGACGCACTTGATAAAAACTCGCGTGCCTTTCCTTGCGATGAGACAGGTGTCTCGTCTGTTGAATGCGCGTGTGCACACACACCGGAGAGACAGATCCGCGCCGGGGGCCTCCACAGGGAAAGGGACGAAACTGCCGCCTCCTGGGGACCCAGGTGCCTCCCTTACCGCAGGTGAGCGGCGCGCAGGCGCCGTGAGCGGCCCGGAGCAGGTGCAGCTGCCCGCGCGCCTCCTCGAAAGTGACCCCGCAGCCCGGACAGCCGCAGGGGCGATGGCAGCTTCACCTGTTTAAAAGGATCATGGCCGGCTTCCTAACTGAAGTATGTTTCCCCGGAGAGACCACCACTATTTGATCTATTTTTGATTAAAATGTAAAAATTAAAAATTAAATCAAATGGTAGTATAACTCCTTGGGGAAAACACACTTCGGTTGTGAAGTATTCCCTACAGTAACCTCGAGACTCTACGGCAGCATTGTCTCATCTGTAGGTGGTCTTTTTATGTCACACGTAATTAAAATGAATTGCATGAGGACCACCAGACGACCGCCTTCGGTGCGGGCCCGCGGCTGGCGCAGCCAGGGCGGGTCCTGGGACAGACGGCGAGCGGCTGGGCGGCCGGACTGTGGGCCGCGGGGGCGCCCGAGGACCCCTCCCGAGCCCCGCCCCCTCGCCCCCCAGCGCTCTGCACGCCCCGCCCCATGGCCTCTTCCCAGCCTCCCCACCCCCAAGGTGGGGCGTCACGCCCCGCGGGAAGCGCGGCTTCTGGCCTGCGACCTCGGCTGCGCTCTCGCGGCTCCCAGGTCTGTGCTCCAGAGAAAGGACCCCGGCTCGCCCGGAGACTCCAGACACCTGCACAGATTTCCCGTTCTGTCCCCAGCTTCGGAAGCAGGCCTGGGTGTTTGGAAGCTACAGCAATGATCTGGGAAGAGGGGGCCGCTCTAAGCCTGGGGAGAGCAGGCGTCGCCTGCCCTAGAGCCCGTGGGGCACCTGCCTGCTGCGAGGGGGGTGGTGGAAGCCATCGGGGTCCCCCAGTAGCCAGGAGAACGAAGCTGCTTCCCCTCTGAAGCCTAGCACCTCTGGGTCAAGTCACTCTTCGGCAGTGCTGGGACTTTTAGAGGTCCCCACTCCACATCTTGGTGGGTCCCAGGAGCTACTGAGCAGGGGGCAGGAGACCCCAGGGACTTCAGTGGCCTGCCAGTCGAGGCGGGGTTGTGCTCCCCAACACACCTGTGGGCACCGCTGAGCATTTCTGTTGGCAGTAACGGCCTCAGTCACACTTCTCGTCCCTTAGGAAGGAAGCCCTTTCTGGGCACAGAGGCTAACGAGGGCACTTTTCCATGAGGAGTTTGTGACTTCCCAAAGCTAACCAGTGGTCAGGCAGCTTCCCTTCCACCTTGCTGGCAACTTGCAGAGGCCTCTTCCATTCAGAGTCAAATGAAATTCAAGAGACAAAGAATCCATTTCCTTGAATTTGGTCACCTGCAGCTGGGTTCAATTGGAAGTCCTGAGGGAGGCAGTTCCCAGCAGGCAGCCCTGACCCCCTTCTCTTCTCCAAGGCCAGCTCAGGTCCTCAGGTTCCCAGGGCTGGCTCTCTGGCAGCCTTGGCTGGGCCAAAGTCTATTTGGCAGGTAGGAACAGAAGGGAGAAAGGGAGGAAAGAAAACCAGGGGGTGAAGGAAGGTGTGTCCTGGGCATCACCCTTCTCTCCAGCTCTGGACAAGACCCTCTACGGTCCTCCTGCAGCCACATCCCACTGGGACCTTCAAATCAGGAGAGTATCTCCTCAGTTCCCAGCTTGGTTCCCCTACCCAGGGCCAGCCTTTCTGTCACAAGCAAAGCTGACAAGGGACCCAGAGAGTGAAGGGCCAAGTATCTTGGCCTCTTTTTCTGCCAGGCCCCCTCCTGTTACAGCACGCTGCTGGCTGCTGCCTCTGTGTCCCCACCAGCCATGAGCAAGCCTTCCCGTCCAAGTATGCTTGGCCTGGTTGGACTGGAGGAAAGCGGCTGTCCTAAGCTAAAGTTTCCTCTGCCCTCTCCTCCCCTCATCTTCCCTTCCTTCTCTCACTCCCCACCTCTACCCCCAGGCTGGAAGGCCCAATGGCAGCTGTCCAGGATGAGCTCCACCTCCAAGAGTTTCAAATCTGCAATGTGTAGACACTACAAAGATTCTGGTCATTGAAAAGCAGTAGGCAGTTTCACCTGGAAGAGGTGGAACCCCACTCTCCTCTAGGGCAGCTGTTTGTTTTGATTTAACGGGGATGGGGTGGGGATGAGCTCCTACCTCTGCTTGACAGGACAGTGGTATGGAGGTGATGCCATGGTGGGGAGGAGTCCTCAGGCCAGGAGGGAGACCAGGACAACTGGGGTGCGGTGGTGCTGGGTGTTTATCCCCCAAACTGCCTCTTGGTCTGGTGAGTGCTGTGGTTAGGAGCTGGGCAGAAGAGGATCACAAATGTTGAGACTTTCTGTCACAAGCAAAGCTGACAAGGGACCCAGAGAGTGAAGGATGACAGAGGCAGGGCGAGGACTTCCTCCCAGCTGCACATGAGACCCAGACTCTTGCTAATGGACATGTTTTAAAATTTATATTTTCCAGAGGGTTATGGTTGGCTTTTGGGAGTTTTAGATATGATGTATTTTGTATGTATAATAGCTAGCTGGTAACTCTTCCAGTTTGTTTTAATATTTTAACAAACTAAGAATATCAACATGATTGTTAATCAATTTTGTTTGAAGTATGTCAGCCCCTTAACTTTCTTATTTGAAAAAATTTTTTCACTGTTGGTAGGAGCTTTAAAATCCGTAATGTTACAGAAAATTCAAACATACTCAACTCAGAACTATTAGGAGACTGAGCCTTGTGCTCCTTCCCCAGCTGCAAGTACCCACATTTTGCCGAGCCTGTGACCTTCCTCCCTTCTGGGAGTTTTTGCCTGGAATGTATTAAGGCAAATCGTTAATTGATCTTTAAATACTTCAATATGTGTCTTTAACAGATAGGGGTATTTTGACACAGCTTTACATTATTATACCTAACAATTATCAGTGATTCCTTAATATAATCTGCTATCTAGTTCACATTCAATTTTCTTGTAAGTGGTGATGTCTGTCCACCATTTTTCCCAACGTTTCTTTCCTTACTTTTGTTTCTTGAGACAAAGTCTCACTCTGTCACCTGGGCTGCAGTGGAGTGGCATCATCAAGGCTCACTGTACCCTCAAACTGCTGAGCTCAAGTGATCCATCCTCCTGCCTCAGCCTCTTGAGCAGCGGGGACTGCAGGTGCCCGCCACCCTACCCAGCTAATTGTTCTACTTTTTGTAGAGACAGGGGTCTCACTATGTTGTCCAGGCTAGTCTTGGACTCCTGGCCTCAAGTGATCCTCCTGCCTTGGCCTCCCGGAGTGCTGTGATTACAGGTGTGAGGCACCGCACCCAGCCTCTTCCTACACTTCCATTCTCAGTCCCTTGCCTTCTCTGGTTGGCTGCACATCTTTCTAGGCTGGAATGTTGAAACCAGTGTGTGGTTTTGATCCCTCTGGACCTGAGAACAGAGAGGAAGATACAAAACTGACAGCAGAGGGTGAATTTCAGGTACCTGCAGGGCGAGGGCTGAGGTGGGGCAGGCTGAAAGTGCTCAGTCAGAGGGGCTGGTCCTGGTGGCTCAACACAGGGGCGGCTTCAGGACTTCAGCCTCAGACAGGCTGGCTTTTGGCTTCAGTGCTGTGGTCTCTTTTGAACATGCACTTTGTTGGGTAGAGGCACATGGGGTGGGGGGTGGGGGCAGAGAAACACAGAGGACTTTATTTAAATTTTAGATTAATGTGAGGGTCAGAATGTTTGCATTTGTTAGGTGAGGTCCCTGTTGTAGTTGTGTCCCGCCCCAGGAGGTATGTCATGCATCCTTAGATTGTCCCTGTTAGGCAGGAGCACACCAGGCCCCCTCCCCCAGTCCTCTCCTTCCCACTAGAATTAAATTGAGTTTTCCTGCTGAGGACTTTCTGCTCTTTCATTGCAATATGAAGGAAGGACTGGACCTCAGCACTCCTTGTCCTTAAGCCAAATTAGCCACTTCCTGAGCTGCTTTGTGAAAGAAGCCTTGCTATGACTGTCACCTTGGGGACACCCAGATATGCACACCAGCATTGTGTGCAGACTGGGGGTCAGGCTGCTCTGTGCACGTGTAAGGACATGGTCCTGGGGGGTCTTTCTGGACTGTTGGGCAACAAGCCCTCTGGGACTGCAGGACTTAAGCCTAGGAGGGACGTGGTCTGCTAAATTTCCCAGAATTTTCTTACAGAGTTGCCATCCTACTCCATCTGCTCTGGCCCAGCCCCTGGTGTCCCCATGAATAGGTGCATGCTCATGTTCAGCCTGTGAAAGGGAGAGGGACAGGGACAGGCCTCTTCCCAGAGTACCTCCTGTTTAAAACTGGAGCTTCCAGACCTCCTCCTGCTGATTGCCGAGTTGGCTTCCTCAGGCAGGCCAGTTTCATATCCCAAACCTTGCATGATAGCAGCTGCGTGATTTCCTCGTTCCTAAATGGATCACGCCCATCGGCTGGCTGGGGACAGCAAATTGTTGGTCACACTATGCTTTCCTTGGAGGCATCCAAAGTGCCCATGGGGAAGGCCATGGGCCCCAACAAAAGAGTAAGAGAAGCTGTGAGCTTTCCTAGAGGTGGAGCTCATCCTGTCTGCAGAACGTGGATGGGACAGGCCCAGGGAGTCAGCTCACTTTGGGGTGTGATGGTGAATTTTATGTGTCCATGTGACTGGGCCATGGGATGCCCAGATTGCTGGTGTATCATCATTTCTGGGTGTTTCTGGGAAAGACATTTAAATCAGTTAACTCCATAAATGCACACTTGCCAGTGTGGGCAGGTGTCATCTGATTCTTGGAGGCCCTGACTGGAATAAGAAGGTGGAGGACAGGGGCAAATTTGCTCTGTGCTTGGTCTGGGATATCCGCCTTCTCCTGCCTGCAGATGTCGGTGTTCCTGGCTTTCCAGCCTTTGGACTAAGGGCAGGACTCACACCCTTGGTTCTTGGGCCTTAGGGCCTGGAGCAGGACCACACCATCAGCATTCCTGGACCTCCAGCTTGCAGAGAGCAGGCCATGCAGCTTCTCAGTCTCCATGGTCATGAGAGCTGATTCCACGGTAAGTCCCTCCCTGTGTATCTGGATACGTCCTGTTGGTTCTGTTTCTCTGGGGAACCTAATACAAGGGGGTAGCCAAGACAGGACAGAGCAGCACGGAGAGGGCCCATCCCTGGCTGCTAGGGTGGTCGGCCATGCTAGTTTGTCTGAGGGTTTCTTGGGACACAGAGCTTTGAGTGCCAGCACCAGGACATCTGACACAAACTGGGACAAGTTGTTTGTTCTGCATACTATCTCCCAAGGCCCTCCCAGGTCCTCCTTGCCAGCTGAGGCACCTGCCCAGTGCCTCTTTCCCTTGCCTGTCCATGGTTCCTTTTTGGGTTGCAGGAAAGCATGTTTACAGCCAGTGCTCAATGGCTATGCCCTGAGCTACACCAATGTGGGATATGGGCAGGGCCTGTGGATACCAATCGGGAGGGCAGCCGGGCCCAAGCTCATTTGCCAGCAGTCCAAGACCCAGGCAGGCACAGGCATCACTGGGCTAGGGCAAGGCAGGGAGGGCCGTGGCAGCGATCAGTTACCTTGGGCAGCTGGACCCTGCCCACACCTCCCATCTCCTCCGGCAGTGCCTCTGTGTCCCATCCTTTAAAATGAGCAAAGGCTAATTAAGAAAATAATCCCCCAAACCATTTCCCTCGCAGACTGTGAGCCTGCATCAGAAGCAAAGCCAGGAGAGACGTGTTAACACAGGTTTATCCAGACCTGATTGGGGCCACCTAGACAGCCGTTTCTGGGGAAAGAGAGTGCAAGCTGAGGGCTGGGCCAGGAACCACAGGGCAGGGTGTCTTTCCCAGATACAGCATGTTTATCATTTTCTACTTAACTTATTTTCTTCCCAGGAAACATGCCATTGAAGAGCCCTTCTTCCTAAACAAAGGAGAAGTTCTGAACCCAAAACTTCAGTCTGTGGCTGGAGCCCTCTCTCAGGCCGACTGTCACCCCTGGTCAGCTCCCTGGGGGTCCATGCCTCTCTCTGCACCTGGGAGCCACCGATGCAGGTTGCTCCCTGTCAGGAAAGAATTAAAGACAACATCTTGGGTAGGAAGCAATTGTGGAGGGTGGAAGTTTCTGGCCAGGCAAATAAATTGGATTTAAGTATATTACAGTCATAATCTTTTTCTGCCTCTCTCCAGACGGTCTCTGTACATGGAAAAATGAGAATGTATTCGCAGACAAAGCTTGACCTGAGGGAGATGCCTGCCGGAATCTGGATTTTCAATAACATAAGACAATAAAGCTTAGACTTCTAACCTGCTGCAATATGGTAAAAGTATAAAGAGCTTAGCTGCTAATAAAAGGGAAGGGTCTTCCCCTCATATTTGAAGATCCAGACCCCCCAGAAGGACACTTCATAAAGATCATAATGGGTTAGCCGGGATCACACAGACACGAGGCCCCTTGTTGACCGATTGTCTGACAGTTGTCACCTATGGGTCTGATATTAATAAGTCCCGTGTTGATTTCCTTGGGGTATTTTTGTCCCTGTAATTGCACATCTTCCTGCGTGGCTCTCCTCTTGCCTACGTGTTGAGCCACAGTTACCTGATGGCCACACACACACACGTAGTGCTGTCTTCCTTCTGAGGTGTGCATGCCTTGAACAGGGTGGCTGGACAGGGAGGACAGGGCCAGGGCTTCTCTCTTGGAGGCCGATCGTGAGAGGAGCTGCTGGGATGTAGACTGGGGAATGATCTTTCTCTGCTTTTGTTTGCTCATCAAATACTTTATCAGGGGATAAATGGAGTGCCAGGAAGTGGAATTGGGGTAAAGAATTGGTATATACCAGGCCACTGCATCAGTGGCCTGGCCCTGGTGATGTCAATGCCAAGTAGTCTGGTGGCCCTCCACCCCACCCCATGTGCGGAGGGCATTACCCTGCCTCCCTGTCTCCGCCCAGACTTCCCCTCACTCCACGGGTGCTCTTCAGTATCATTTGTGCTTTAGAATAGCATCTAGGCCCAGCTTTCCAAACATACCGGTTCTGCCCATCCTTGCTGTTGCCTCATCCCTTCATTAGCACCTTGAAGGAGGTTCTCACTCCCACTGGGCTCCATGGGCAGGTGGGCTATATGTTTGTCTTGCTGCTGTCATATTTGGAGGACTTGGAACATTTTCTTTGGTGAATCTCAACAAGCTCAGAGGTGCCTGGGCTTTTGCTTTGGTTGCCAAATACAGACCGTTGAAATGTGGGATGCTAATAGGAACCATGTGGCTGTGCAGAAGCTGGAGAGGGGCTTCTCCTCCCAGAGTGGAGGCACCTGGCAGGGCTTGTAGTCATGGTCCAGGACCCTGGTGTCCAGGCTTCTGCAGAGGGGGCCGCCTGACTCTGGTCAGGCTATCAGGGCTGCATAAGCCAATGCTGGGCTTACACAGGCCCTGAAGAACCATCTGGTCCCTTCCAGCCAACGTGGGAACTGCCCTGACGGGTACTTGGTGTGGTCCTGTGACAGGAGATCCTGAAGTCCGTGGATTGTGCCCACAGGAGATCAGGTTCAAGACCCCAAATATGCCCCTGGTCAGGCCTAGCCTAGGGCAAGTGGGCATCCAGCTGAGTCACTCCCCAGCTCTGACTGCATCTTCCTCAGCCTCAGTTTCCTCACCAGACCACAGGAGAAACATGTGAGTTGCTCTGAATGGAAATGAGAAACAAGACCCCCTAATTTATATGTTGAAGTCCTAACCCCTAGTGTGGCCCTATTTGGAGTGTGCCTCCTAAAGGGAGGCCATTAGACTTAGAGCCATAAGGGTGTGGCCCTGGTCTGACAGGATAAGTGTCCTCCTAAGAAAAGGCACCAGAGTTCATTCTCCCTCTCTGTCCAATGTGTGAGGACACAGCCACCTGCAAGCCAGGATGGGAGTCCTCGCCAGAATCTTTCCATGCTGCCATCTGATCTCAGACTTCCCACCTCCAGAGCTGTGAGAAAATAAGTTTCTGCTGTTTTAGCCGGCTTATGGCATTTTGTTATGGCAGCCTAAGCCATCAGACAGATCAAATGAATTAATCCATATAAAGCAGGGTGTGGTGAGCTGTTGTGTTACAGCTGTGAGGGTAGGGTAATTCCCACATTTGCAAGGTGAGAATGCTGGGTGGTGAGGAGGACAACGTGAGAGGAAGAGCACCATGTCAACATCAAGGTGCAAGGCTCTGGGAGTTGCAGCCCCATGATGAAGTTGCCACAGGGGAACCTCTGCCCTTCATGGCCTTAGGATAGGGTGGTCTTTTGCCTCTGAAGGGCAGTGTGAAGAGCTGACTTGTGTCTCCTTCCAGTCCTTATATTGAAGTTCTAACCCCCACTTAATCAGAATGTGACTATTTGGAGATAGTCTTTAAAGGTAAGACAGGTTAAATGAAATCACTGGGGTGGACCCTAATCCACTATGACTGGTGTCTTTATAAGGAGAAGAGGGTAGGACACAGTATGGACCAAGGGATGACCATATGAGGACCCAGCCAGAAGCCAAGCCAAGGAGAGATGCTTCAAAGGAAACCGAATTTTCCAGCACCCCAATCTTGGGCTTCTAGCCTCCAAACTATGACAAAATTTCTTTTAGATAAGCCCCCCCCGTCTGTTGCACTTTGCTATGGCAGTCTGCGCTGCCTAATACAAGCTGCCTCTACCCTCAGCCTAGAGAGAGTTGGCCCTTCAATCCTCAACCTCTTCTGAAGGTTTTTCTTTTATCACAAGTCATCTGCTCACAGGCTTCCCAGCTTAGTGACAGGTGAACAAAACACTTGAGGGTTAGCAAAAACATCTGAGTATGGCCAGGGTAGCTACTATTGGACCTAACTCTCTTGCAAATAAAAACTTAACTCTGAACAGAAAGAATAAAGGAATCAAACTCTGCTCTTTGAACCACACAGGCTTTTAGACAGACTCAAAACAATTTAAAGATGAAAGATCTAAACTGTGATTTGAGCTAACACTAAATTTTCAATTTAAGTTCAACTTGTTACCTGCCTGAGAAAACAAAAGTCACCATTCTCCAGAAGATTAGAACAGGATCCAGAATCTGCATGATTCAACATTTCTAATATTCAGGATGTGATCTAAAAATGCTCAATATATGAAGCAACAGGAAAATGTCACACAGTTCCAAGAGAAAAGTCAGTCAACTGAGAACAATCCTGATATGACCAAAATATTAACATCAGAAGACAGGATTTATTGAATTTTTTGAGACAGTGTCTTGCTTTATTGCCCAGGCTAGAGTGCAGTGGCATTATCACACTCACACTGCATCTTAGAATTTCATCTGTGTGCTCAATTAAAACAAAGAGACTGGCTTGGCGCCCATAGCTCCATGGTTAAGGCACCAGCCATATACACTGGGGCTGGCAGGTTTGAACCTGGCCCAAGCCTGCTAAACAACAATGACAACTACAACAAAAAAAATAGCCAGGAGTTGTGACAGGCGCCTATAGTCCCAGCTACTTGGGAGACTGAGGCAAGAGAATTGCTTAAGCCCTAGAGTTTGAGGTTGCTGTGAGCTTTGATGCCATAGCACTCTACTTTGATGCCATAGCACTCTACTCCTGCCTCAGCTTTCTGAGTAGCTGGGACTACAGGCTAACACCACCATTCTTGGCTAATTTTTCTATTTTTTGTGGAGACAGGGTCTTGCTCTATTGCTCTGGCTGGTCTTGAATTTCTGACCTTGAGTGATCCTCCTGTCTTGGCCTCCCAAAGTGCTAGGATTATAGGCATGAATCACAATGCCTGGATGATTTTTAAAGAAGATATTATAACTATGCTCAATGAAGTAAAGGGAAATATTCTTGCAGTAAAAGAAAAGATAATCTCAGCTAACAAATAGAAACTAAAAATAAGGATCAAGTGGAAATTTTAGAAAAGAAAAAAGACAATATCTGAAATGAAAGAGTCACTGGATTGCTTTAACCACAGAACAGAGACAATAGATGAAGGATCAATGAACTTAAATATAAATAAAAGCCAATATAAGGGAGAAATAAAAATCCAACTGAAAAATAGTGAACAGGAACCTGAAGAGCAATATTAAAAAAATATAACAAATGCATACTTTGAGTTTCAGGAGTAGAGGAAACAGAATAGACAGAGAAAGTATTTGGAGATAATGTGGCCAAAACATTTTCTAAATTAGGTGTAACATATAAATTTGAGATTCAAAAAGCTCAGTGAATCCCAAATGAGACAATATAAAGAAATCCACTCCCAAACACCATTGTCAAAATGCTGAAAATTAAAGGAGGAAATCCTGAAAGCACCCAGAGAAAAATTAGATACGTAACACATGCAGGAGTCTGATTGGAATGACGGCAGACTTCTCATCGAAACTATGGAAGCCACAAGGCAGTGGAACAGTACAGTTCTGAAAGTAAGCCCATCAGCCTATAATTCTCCACTTGGGAACATTATCCTTCCAGAACAAAGACAAAATGGAGATGTCCTCAGACAAAATAAAACTTGAGAATTGATTGCTATTTACAAGAAATGCTATAAGAAGTTCTTGAAGGGAAATGATATAATTGGACATTCAAGTTTAAGGATGTGATAAAGAGTATTGAAACTGGGAAAGATGAGTAAACATGAAAGACTTAAAAATCTTATTTAAAAAAATACATAAAATTGTTAAATCAAAAAACTACAACATTTTCTTGGATTATGTATGTAGATCAGAGGTCCTCAGACTTTTTAAACAGGGGGCCAGTTCACTGTCCCTCAGACCATTGGAGGGCCGGACTATAGTTAAAAAAAAAAAAAAACTATGAACAAATTCTTATGCACACTGCACATATCTTATTTTGAAGTAAAAAAACAAAACAGGAACAAATACAATCACACCGCCTCATGTGGCCCGTGGGCTGTAGTTTGAGGACCCCTGATGTAGATGAATACAAAAGGACAACCAGAGCATAAAGAATTCAGGTGGAGAGCACATGGAGCAATAAGTTTTCTATTTTTCTTTCTTTCTTTTTTTTTTTTTTTTGAGACAGAGTCCCAAGCTGTCACCCTGGGGAGTGCTGAGGTGTCACAGCTCACAGCAACGTCAAAATCTTGGGCTTAAGTGATTCTCTTGCCTCAGCCTCCCAAGTAGCTGGGACTACAACACCTGGCTATTTTTTAGTTGTAGTTGTCATTGTTGTTTGGCAGGCCTGGGCTGGATTTGAACCTGCCAGTTCTGGTGTATGTGGCTGGTACCCTAGCCGCTGAGCTACAAGCGCTGAGCCATTTTCTATATTAGATAAAGCAGCAGAAAATTATCACGAGACTTAAAAGTTAAGGCTGTATATTATGCATATTGTAATTCCTGAGTAGCCACTAATAGCATATAGTAATATAGTATTATTACTATAAAGTAATATAATAGTATAGCTAAAACATAACAGGTTAATTAGAAGGGAATTTTTAGAAACATTCAAATAATCCAAAAGAAGGCATAAAATAAACGTGGAGCATGAAACAGAGAAGAAACAACACACACGAAAACCCTAAATAATAAATTAGCACACCTAACCATATCGATAATTGCATTAAATGTTACTGGACTGAGCACTGTTATTTAAAAGCAGAGGTTTTAAATCAGATTGATCACAAAAACCAAGACCCACATTTCATAATCATTAGAAAGAAAAGAAAAAGAGAAGAAACCGATAGTGTTGGCAAGGATTTAGAGCAACTGTAAATTGGAACTTTGCATATTGTTGGTGGGAGTGTAAAATGGTGCAGCTATTATGGAAAACATTATGGTAGGGCCTCAAAAAAAAATTAAACATAGAATTTGCATTTGGTCTGGGGGTGGTGGCTCATGCCTGTAATCCCAGCACTCTGGAAGGCCGAGATGGGTAAATTGCTTGAGTTTAAAAATTCAAGACCAGCCTGAGCAAGAGCGAGACCCTGACTCTAGTAGAAATAGAAAAATTAGCCAGACGTAGTGGCACACACCTGTCTTCCCACCTACTTAGGAGGCTGAGGCAAGAGGATTCTCAAGCCCAAGAGTTTGAGGTTGCTATGAGCTATGATGCCATGGCACTCTACCTAGGGTGACAGGGTGAGAATCTGTCTCAAAAAGAAAAGAAAAGAAAATTTCCGTATAATCCAGCAATTCCACTTTGGGTATATATCTGAAAGAATTCAAAGCAGGGTTTTGGAGAGGGATTTGTATACCCATGACACCATGTTCAGAGCTGCATTATTCATAATAGCCAAATGATGGAAGCCGAGTGGCTATGGACGGATGATGGACAATCAAAATGTGTCATATCCAAATAATGGAATATCATTCAGCTTTAACAGGGAAGTAAATTCTGACACATGCTACTGTACTGCATGGGTAGACCTTGAGGACATTACGCTTAGTAAAATAAGCAGCCACAAAAAGATAAACTCAGAGAAAGGGAGAAAGTCGAATGGTGGCTGCCAGGGGCTGGGGGATGAGGGAAGTGGAGAGTTGTTTACAGAATTTCAGTTTTGCAAGACGACTAAGTTCTAGAGATTGGTTGTACAACAATGCATATCTACTCACAGAATTGTGCATTTAAAAATGGGAAGAGAGGACAGCGCCTGTGGCTCAGTGAGTAGGGCGCCGGCCCCGTATGCCGAGGGTGGCGGGTTCAAACCCAGCCCCGGCCAAACTGCAACAAAAAAATAGCCAGGCGTTGTGGCGGGCGCCTGTAGTCCCAGCTACTTGGGAGGCTGAGGCAAGAGAATCGCGTAAGCCCAAGAGTTAGAGGTTGCTGTGAGCCGTGTGACGCCACGGCACTCTACCCGAGGGCGGTACAGTGAGACTCTGTCTCTACAAAAAAAAAAAAAAAAAATGGGAAGAGATAAATTTTATGTTACGTGTCTTTTAGTACAAATAAAAGTTAAAGGTTTAAAAAGCAAAATCTGACAAACCAAATAAGAACATAGACTGGAGAAAAGAATCCCTATTCAATAAAAGGTGCTGGGAGAACTGGATAACCACATGTAAAAGACTGAAACTGGACCTGCACCTTTCTCAACTCACAAAAATTGATTTGAGATGGATAAATGTTCTAAATCTAAGGCACAAAACAATAAAAATCCTCAAAGAAAGTGTGGGGAAAACACGTGAAGATATTGGCCTGGGAAAGATCTTATGAAGAAGACTTCTGTGGCAATTGTAACAATAACAAAAATAAACAAATGGGACTTAATTAAACTAAATAGATTCTGTACAGCTAAGGAGACAACAACCAAAGCAAACAGACAACCTTTAGAATGGGAAAAGATATTTGTATATCATGAATTGGACAAGAGCTCAATAACTGGAATCTATAGAGACCTCAAATTAATCAACAAAAAAAGAGGCAATAATCCTATGTCGTTGGGCAAGAGGCATGAATAGAATCTTCTCTAAAGAAGACAGATGAAGCCAGGTGCAGTGACTCACACCTGTAATCCTAGCACTCTGCGAGGCAGAGGTGGGTGATTGCCTGAGCTCACTGGTTTGAGACCAGCCTGAGCCAGAGTGAGACCTTGTCTCTAAAGAAAAAAGTAGCTGGGGCTCGGCGCCCATAGCACAGTGGTTATGGCACCAGCCACATATACTGAAAGTGGCGGGGTCAAACCCAGCCCCGGCCAGCTAAACAACAATAACTGCAACAAAAAATAGCCAGGCATTGTGTCAGGCATCTGTAGTCCCAGCTACTCAGGAGGCTGAGGCAAGAGAATCGCTTAAGCCCAAGAATTTGAGGTTGCTGGTGAGTTGTGACACCACGACCAAGGGCGACATAGTGAGATTGTCTCAAAACAAACAAACAAAAAAAAGTAGCTGGACATTGTGGTGGGGACCTCTAGTCCAGCTACTCAGGAGACTGAGGCAAGAAAATAGCTTGAGCCCAAAAGTTTGAGGTTGCTGGTGAGTTATAGCTCCACTGAGGGCAACAAAGTGAGACTCTGTCTCTCCACCCCTCAAAAAAGAAGAAGGCAGAGGAATGGCTAACAAACATGAAAAAACAATCATTGTCCCTAGTCATCAGGGAAATGCAAATCAAAACCACCCTGAGATACCACCTAACCCTAGTGAGAATGGCCCACATCACAAAGTCTCACAGCTGCAGATGCTGGCGTGAATGTGGAGAGACGGGAACCCTTTTTAACTGCTGGTGGGACTACAAACTAATACAACCTTTTTGGATGGAAGTATGGAGAATCCTCAAAGAACTCAAATTAGACCTCCTATTTGATCCTGCAATCCCATTACTGGGCATCTAACCCAGAAGAAAAAAAAATCCTTTTATCATAAGGACATTTGCACATTTGTTTATTACAGCTCAATTTACAATCACTGAAATGTAGAAACAACCTAGATGCCCACCAACCCAGGAATGGATTAACAAGCTGTGTCCACCATGGAATACTATTCAGCCATTAAAAAAGATGGAGACTTTACATGTTTTATATTAACCTGAATGGAGGTGGAACACATTCTTCTTAGTAAATCCAATGTACTCAATTCTAATGTGAAGGCAGCAGATGAGCTCATACAAGGTGGGCGGTAGGGGAAGGGGGGGGAGGGGGTTGGGGTCACTGTGTGTGACACACCTCCTGGGAACCGGACACAAGTAGAAGAGGGAATTTATCTAACAAATGTAACCAGTGTAACCTAATTCTTTGTATCCTCAATGAATCCCAAATAATAAAAAATAAAATAAAAAGCAAAACCTGGCTGTAATAATTATTTCAAGTATGTTACTTTAAATATGAACTCACATGAGTTTTACATTAATAATCTGAAAAAGATATACCATGCAACTGGTAAGCATAAGAAAGTTGGAGCGGCTACGTGAATATTAGACCAAGTAGACTTGAAGACGAGAGTGTTAAATGAGCTAAACAGGTCCACTTCACAATGATGAAAGAGTTACTTTATAAGGAAGACACAAGAATCATAAATAAGCATGCAACTGATAGTAGAGGAAATAGACAGTTCTACAGTCTCAGAGTATTAACCGCCATCTCTTGGCAATTGACAGAGCACAGAGAAAAAAAAAAAACAGTTAAAATATAGGCAACATTAAAAAGTTATCCGTTACTTTGACCTCATTGGCAACTTCATGACGCACACTCTTTTCAAGTGTGCATGGCGTGTTCTGCAAGCTGGACCACCACATGCCGGGCCATGTAACAAGTTTCAATAAATTTAAAGGACTGAAATAATGCAGAAGCAGTACTCCAACAAAAATTAAAATAAGTCAGAAATCAATAAAAATAAGATATCCAGGAAAACCCCTGTGGAGGACGGAGTAAGTTGCTCATCTCCTAATCCTTGGGACAGTGGCTTCTGGCTGAGACGTGGACCGTGTGGCCTGGAGTCTGATCCATGAGGTGGACAGCAGGTATGTGACATTTCTCCTCAGAACAGCCTGAGGTCCTGTCAGCAGGGCAGGTGCTGTGCCTGGGCCCTTCCTCTTATTCAGAGTCCCCAGGGTAACAGCCCGAGGCTGTGTGGGTTCATCTCCCGGAGAGAGCTGTGCTCCCAGGTCCTTCTGAGGACACTGTTCCTACTCAGAGATCCAGGGATTCATATGACCTCCTTTGTGGCCAAAGAGCCACAGATGTGGGGAAGTGCCCGCAAATTAGTGGTCAAGCGTGAGAGCTTGCTGTGGGGGAGGTGAGAAGCCCGGGGTCTTTGGCACCCAGTCCTGGCTCCCGGTCACCAGCCCCTTGGTGTGTCCGTCCCACCACCAGGCCTGCTTCTCACTGGAGCCCACAGGCCAGTGGCTGAGCACCTGTCCCTGCTCCTATCACACACTCTGACCTGCACAGAGAGGTTTTGGCAGCCTGATGTGCCTCGGCTTACCTGCTCTTCCTCTGCCCTGGCCGGCCCCCTGAGCTCTGATCCAAATGAAACACCAGGGTTGTTTGTTCGAGTGCTCAAGGGCTGCGAAGGAAAAACTTCAACCAGGGAGAACACCCGAACCTAGAGCACTAAAGTCTCCACTCTCAACACAACATTTCTGGTGTATCTCAAAGAGAAAAGAAAAAGGAAGTCACCCGGCAAGAACACTCCAGAGGGGCTAAGGATGTGTCCCAAATTCTTTGGCAGGAGGATGTGAAGAGCTCCAAGACTGGAGCCCTCTGTTTTATAGTTTCAGGCCACATGACACCTGAGAAAATGCTGGTAGGTGCTGTGCGGATGGTGGCACCGCAGTCCAGGTGCCAAAGGGCCATGGTGTCTTCCAACCACAATTGCATTGTCACTGCTCAAACCCATGCCATCCACTCAGTTAATCAGGGGTGGAATGTGGGCACCCGACCGTGTGCCTGTAAGTGCGGAAGGCGAAAGCTCACCACTTCGTGGGGGACTGCCGACTTTGTTCATAGGGACAGAACATGTAACCCTAAATGACTTACATCCGACTTGCAATATGGCGGTGTGTCAGTGACTCAGTTAGGCGCATGAACAGGACCAGGCAGGCTCCTGTGTTACCTTGCTGTGGCTGGCATAACAGAGTCCCACCACCTGGGGAGAGGTGCTCAACAGCAGACATTTACTCCCTTACAGTCCTCCAGGAGCGAGAATGTCTACAGTGACAGGGAACTTGTCTCACTAGGGGTGCAGGGTGGGTACACAGGGCAGCTGCTGTTGGGAGGTAATTTCCATACCTTGCAGGGGGTGGGGACAGGCTGAGGGTGGTCAGGGCTGAGCCAGGGGAACAGGGCCTGAGGTCCGATGGGACTTGAGCTAACTGAGCCCTGAGGAGAATCCTGTCTCTGCCACTGGCTTATCCTGTGGGGCTGGAACTCCCCGTGGTGTCACAAACCCTTCCCTGGGCTGCTGGGGGCCAGGCTGCAGGCGGGCACCACTGCTGAGCGTGGGGACCCCTCACCCCTTCTAGCAGCAAGCTGAAGCTATGGCCAGCCTCTTCTAAAGGGTGCTCAGGAAGGCAGGAAGGAGAGGCTTCTGACTCTTACAAAGGCATAATCTGGGTTAAGGAAACCACAATCAGTGGTCCTGGGGAGGACAGTTGTACCCTGAAGGGTACCCTTGCACAGAGGAGGTGGCTGGGGTCCCTGGGAAGCCCATCATGCCAGCCAGTCTTATCCTGGGCTCTTTGGTGGGCACCGTGCCTTCTGTGCCCAGTTACGCCCAGGCTCGTCTGGGCTTGAGGAAAACAGACAAATGAGCCATGTCAGGAGTGGGGAAGTGAGGCCTGGGGCAGGTGCCCTCACCTGGCTCTACCAGTGTGGATCCCAGAACTCTCTGTTCTCAGGGCGCACCTGCCCAGCTCTGCACCTAGTACCCCCTGGGCTCCGAGGACAGCCAGCTCTGGCTCCCTCACCCAGGAAGGTTCTGGACTCCAGAGGGGGAGCAGGGCAGCTCTTCACAATTTCTCAAAGCTAGACTTGTGAATTGTATGGTTGCTACCAATTGGAAACATACAATTGCCCAAATTTAGAGAACTTGAGTCTTAAGTTAAAATGTGAGCAATTGTCAAAGTGAATGGGTGTTGGTGTCTGTCCTGTTGGCAAAGTGAGGGTGGAACAGGGCAGCTCCTGGGCACTTCCCAGAGAAAAACTCCTCTTGGCCCATGCTTCCTCTCGTGCAGGGCTGGTCTTCCCAGGGGGTGGGGGTCCCTGAAGAGTCAGGGGCAGCACGCAGGGGTGGGGGGGTGCTTCAGAGCCCGACGGACAGCACCCTGGCTAACATGCCCAGCCTCCATCATCTCGTCTGTCACTCAAATGTAAGAGCATCTCTCCCACTGGAGATGGAAAACAAACCCATTCAGGCAATCAGAGTTGGGCACGGTTCTGACAAATGCCAAGCCCTTGGTAAACATCAGTGGTGGGTTCCACAATCCCTCTTTGCCAACAGAACCCTACCGTGTCTTCCTTCAGTTCACGTGAGGTTCAGCTCCGCTGGGTGATCCTATCTGCAAAATCACTCAGGAGCCGCCTCTCTGGGGCAGTTTCCAGGGGCAGGGGAGGGAGGCTGATGGCACTGCTGATGTTGGCCATCTGAGGTCATGGGCAAAGGGAATCCAAGGGAGGACGGGGGTCCAGAAGAGCAAGGGGTACAAGGCTGGGGGGCACGGCTGTTTATACAGGAGCCCCACGCCACTCAGAAAGTGTGAACCAGTGGGACAGGGCAGTGCGGCTGCCATTAACAATCACCGTAAGCTTGGGGGGCTTAAAACCAGCAGACATTTAATCTCTCATGGTCCTGGAGGCCGGAAGTCCACGTGAACGGTGATGCCTACTGTCCCTCCCCCCACCTCTCACTTGCTTCCCTGGGCATGTGGGCAGGGAAGCTGGCTTCCTCCATGCAGATCAGCCCTGGCGGAGGCTCAACCTACAAAAAGAGCCAACTCCCCACTTCCCTCCAAAATCCACAGAGCAGTGACTCACTGTCTAGGGCCCTCCCAAGGCCAATCTAGGGTGCAGGTGCCCGGGGAAGGGAGGGTTGGGCAGCAGCGGGAGCCCACGCCACACTGCCATCACACAAAGAGCTTTGGTTCTGGGAAGGGCATTTGGAAGCCACCAGGCTAATGTTTGTCACTTGAAACTAGGTCCCTACGCAGGGCTGAGCAAGTGCCTGATCTGGAGCCAACATCAGCCATTTGGCTGCCGTGGCTCTTGTCTAAGCGAGAGATGCCACCATGCTGGTTCCCCCAGCTCCTCGGGGCCCTGGCCGCAGTGAGAGGGAGGAAGGGGGTGGGGCTTTTCTCTAGGCCTGAAAGGCACCTGCCTGGAGGCCTTTTGCCCCTGCTTGCCCTCAGCCAGCCTGACAGCTGTCCCACTCCCTGGATGAGGGATTTGGAGTCCATGAGCAGACAGAGCTGGCTCTTACGCAGGGCAGCCTCCTGTCTCTGCAGCTCTTCAAACGCAGGAGAGAAACAAGGGGTGAGCCGGGAGGGGCAGGAGCCCGACACAGGCTGAGGAGCGTCCTCTCGGGAGTCAGCGAGGGAGCTGGGGCTGCTGGCCCACAGGACACCTGAGGCCTGCCCAGTGCCCTCAGTGGGACCTGAGGATCAAAATGGTGGCCATCTTAATTGGAAATTTTTGATGACAGCTTAAGCAAATTTAGAAAGAGGATTTATTGGTTTGAGCCAGAGAGTCCAGAAACACTGCTTGCTGCAGGCAGGGAGTGACCCATATCCAGGGCTGGCAAACTTCTGCCCACAGGCCAGGCTGCCCTGCCTCCCCCACGCAGCCACAGATACTAGTTCAGTGTTGTCTCTGGATGCTTTTACACTAGGACAGCAGAGAGCCCAATGGTTGTAGCAAAGATCACTGGCCGGCAGAGCCCACAGTATTTATAATCTGTTCCTTTACAGAAAAGGTTTTCTGACCCCTGCCCTGGAGCTGTGCTGTCCAAAGTGGTAGCCACTAGCCACGCAGGGCTCTATTATCTACTTGACAAGTGGGACCAGAGGTGGGCTGTGAGCTCAAACTGCATAGCCATAGATTTCAGACGTAGTGCCAAGAAGTAGTTCATTCACCATGGCAAAATAGTTTATTACTATTTTTTGCATGCTGATTACATGATATTTTTAATATGTTGGCTTAAGTAAGATGTATTATTAGAATTAATTTTACCTGCTTATTTTTGTATTATTACCACGGCCACACCCCATTTGAACTGTGTCTGGGGCACCCTTCGGCTTTCCACGAGACAGAGCTGACCTGGAGGCTCCACAGAGTGATGTGGTATCCTCTTGCCTTGTCCCAGGAGGGCTTCCTCCCAGGGGTGGATGAGACACTCCCCAGCACCTATTCTAACTGTAGGTCATAGTGCACTAGAGGGCCAGGAAATCACAATCCAGACCAGGTGATGGGGCAGGATTTGAATTGAGGATAGAAAGAGCTGCACATGGAAGGCGAGCAGCTGTGTGCAAAACCTGTTCCAGTTTTGCGCTGTTTGTTTCATCCAGGAAGTGCCGTGAGTTGTAAGACGCACCATGATTTTATGAGCAATTAAGAAAGAGAACATGGCCATTACACCGTGATGACCACATCTGCCTTAGTGACAGAAATTCAGAAGGCCAGAATCGATCACAGCAGCTCCTTGGAGCTTCTCCCCTGGGTGGGGGAGCCATAGCTGGCTGTCCTAGGAGCCCAGCTCTCTCACTGACTCCTGAAAGGATGCTCCTGAAGGGTTTGGCCACTTCTCCTGCCTTCAGTTGCACATATGGTCCCAGTCACCAGACACGACTTTGTCTACTTGTGGACGTCTTCGTTTCTTAAGGCACAAGATGCACTTAGTGGTTGGTTTGCAGAAATCCCTGTGGCCTTGAGGTCATTCTCCCCATGATGAATATTTACTCTACCACTATCGAATGCAAGCCTGATAACTTTCTGTACAATCCTTTCCTTTCAATGCCAAATCAAAGTGAATCTCTTGGGAGACATTTTAGCAAAAACTAAATTCAAACCATGTGGTACCAGTTACATACAGTCCAGTGAAGTGACAAAGGGATGACTGGGTCCAGGTCTCTGCCTGAGTGCTGTGACACTCACCATCACACAGAGGGAGAAGAGAGAGTCCCAACTGCTAGTCAGCCGCCAATCAGGGTGGCTGATACCCCGGGTGCTCAGCTGCCCTGGGTGCCCCTGCATTAGCAGAGATTCCACAGAAGTGGGTTTGAGTATCCCCACAGTAAGAAGGAAAGTCTTCAGGATCTGCCCAGCACTTATCCCGTTTGCTCTGTGGTCCCCAAGTAAGCACGGAAAGCTCACCTCCCGGGGGCTGGGGGCTGGGGGCTGCTGGCTGCAAGTTCTCTCTGAGAACAGCTTCTTGGCCTCGTGGGGAGTGCGCAGGTCTCTACCCTGCCCTGCCCCACACTGTGGGAGCCACCTAGGTCCTAGACCTGCACTCATCCGGGTTTACTTTGGTGGTGAAACTAAGAGTTCTTTGAACTGGGCCCCCAGTTTCTCCCAGGACGCACAAAACAGCAGCAATTCTCACTCCATCCCTCTGGCATGGTTCTTGTGTACCTGGCAGCCTGGGTGTCAACCCTTTGGGAACAGGCTACAGGGCCACAGCGAGGCTTCACAATGAGGCTGGGAGGTTTGGGGCTGTGCGTTCAGTGGGTTTTGTATTATGATGGAACAGAGATGTTATCCTTTGCATTTCACAGTGCTGTTGAGGACAGATGTTTAATACTCAAGGAAGACAATATTTGGACATGGCTATGCATTGGGCCTACCACTAAGGAAAAGAGCTTCCAATGCAGTGAAGTCCTCCTCAAGCAGTGATTTTGGGGTTTGGGCAATGCCCTGCCCAAATGGGCCAGAGTGAGATGATAATCTGAGATGTGACTGTACACATGGGTGCCCTCATGGAACAATGGGCCTGCTCTCCAGGTCAGGGTCCTACAAGTCGCCCCAACTTAGCTGACCTCCAAAGCTACTCCTGCCCAATATTCCAGCTTATTTGGAAGCAGCATTGGGTGAGTTTTCCTTTCTACAGAGATTGTTCTAGAAAGGCATCCCATCCCTTGCAGACTGATTCAGGAACTTAAAGCCAAGTTACGAATATTCGTCAGCCTTCTATATATTATGATGTATACTGTGCTCCATGGAACACTACAGTGCGCTTATTATAGTTTATTTCATAAGTGGATGCACCTTAAGAACAATTTATTTGAATATTAAGCTCCCTTAGGGGAGACATCCTTAGCCTGCCTAGAACACATTATTATGGTAAAGTCTTGGGGAAAATCTTGCCTAGCAAGGCAACAGAATCAATAAAAACCACCACAGCAAGTGGCATGTGTGATAAAGGACAAGAAGACCCATGCCATTGCTGCGTTGCTCCAGCCAGCTGCCTGCAGGCCGATAGGCCCTCCTGCCCAGGGGACAACTGCCACCCTGACTAGTAGCCAGAGGGCCCGGTCAGGAGCAGGATGGACCTTGCCTTTCTGGCCTTGGGAGGCCCATGTATGGGGGAAGGGGCCTCACCTGCAGAGCAGCCATGACTTCCCCCAAGGGTGATGTGGGAAATCAGAGGTGGGGTCCTCAGTGTGAGCCCCCTGGAGCAGGCAGGAGTTAGCGCCTGCTTCTCATCACTGAAGGCCTGCACCCACGGACATATGATGACACGCTGTAGCTTTGCACCCACCAGTTGCACAGCCTCTGTGAATTTCTCAAAACCTACTGTCTCCGTACCTCAGTTTCCTCCTCTGTAAAATGTGGATAAGCCCATGACTCGTCCTGAGGACTAAGTGGGGGTTATAATGGGGCAGTGCTCAGGGCAGCCCCTGTCTCTGAGGAAGCACTGAGAAGGGGTGTGTTCGTCACCGATAATGTTTATTGTCACTGAAACCACAGCTTTGGACAGGCCCACTCGTCTCTCTGGGCTTCAGACTCGCACTACCTTCATCATGAAATTTTAAATTAATGTGTGGCCCCAGGTGGTGTTGGGAGTGGGCCCTGCCCTGTTGGGGTCTCTGTGGATGGTACCCCTCCACTCCCAGGACCCTCTCCTGCCCAGGCCTCAGGACTCTGCCTGCAAAGAGGCAGGCCAGCTGCAGCCCCAGCTGAAAGGCTCATTTGGAAAATGGAAATGTGTATCATAACCCCATTTGTCATGCGATCGCCCTCATGACAGCCACGTGGTACAATCCAAAGGAAAGATTTAGACCTAACGGAGAAAAATCTGTTAGAATTGACATATCCATTAGAAGATTTTAGAACTGAAAACATATTCTTCACCCAGCGTTAGGGTGCCTTCTTAGGTGATGCTAAATCAATATCTCAGACTTTGGATGAATTCATTATTTTGTTTTATGATTATGGTCTGGTTCCTAAATTCTGTTCTGTTCTGCCTTAGCAAAGTTGCCGCAGGGATCTGTTAGATGGCAGCTGCAGTTTCGACCTTTGGGTCCAATGTCACCAAAGGTAGCTGAACTCTCCTGTCTGCCACGAGGTTCCCAGTCTCAAGTGCACAGCCCTGTCCTCAGTGCAGCCTTGGTGATTCTGAGCCTGGTTCCCATGCTCCCGTCTTCCCCTCTGAGCAGGGGGTCTGTTGTAGGCCGAGGTCCCCTGCACTTTGCCCCTTCTGGGCCCTGGGTCTGTTGTAGGCTGAGGTCCCTTGCACTTTGCCCACTCTGGGCCCTGGGTCTGTTGTAGGCCGAGGTCCCCTGCACTTTGCCCACTCTGGGCCCTGGGTCTGTTGTAGGCCGAGGTCCCCTGCACTTTGCCCACTCTGGGCCCTGGGTCTGTTGCAGGCCGAGGTCCCCTGCACTTTGCCCACTCTGGGCCCTGGGTCTGTTGCAGGCCGAGGTCCCCTGCACTTTGCCCACTCTGGGCCCTGGGTCTGTTGCAGGCCGAGGTCCCCTGCACTTTGCCCACTCTGGGCCCTGGGTCTGTTGCAGGCCGAGGTCCCCTGCACTTTGCCCACTCTGGGCCCTGGGTCTGTTGCAGGCCGAGGTCCCCTGCACTTTGCCCACTCTGGGCCCTGGGTCTGTTGCAGGCCGAGGTCCCCTGCACTTTGCCCACTCTGGGCCCTGGGTCTGTTGTAGGCCGAGGTCCCCTGCACTTTGCCCCTTCTGGGCCCTGGGTCTGTTGTAGGCCGAGGTCCCCTGCACTTTGCCCACTCTGGGCCCTGGGTCTGTTGTAGGCCGAGGTCCCCTGCACTTTGCCCACTCTGGGCCCTGGGTCTGTTGCAGGCCGAGGTCCCCTGCACTTTGCCCACTCTGGGCCCTGGGTCTGTTGCAGGCCGAGGTCCCCTGCACTTTGCCCACTCTGGGCCCTGGGTCTGTTGCAGGCCGAGGTCCCCTGCACTTTGCCCACTCTGGGCCCTGGGTCTGTTGCAGGCCGAGGTCCCCTGCACTTTGCCCACTCTGGGCCCTGGGTCTGTTGCAGGCCGAGGTCCCCTGCACTTTGCCCACTCTGGGCCCTGGGTCTGTTGCAGGCCGAGGTCCCCTGCACTTTGCCCACTCTGGGCCCTGGGTCTGTTGCAGGCCGAGGTCCCCTGCACTTTGCCCACTCTGGGCCCTGGGTCTGTTGCAGGCCGAGGTCCCCTGCACTTTGCCCACTCTGGGCCCTGGGTCTGTTGCAGGCCGAGGTCCCCTGCACTTTGCCCACTCTGGGCCCTGGGTCTGTTGCAGGCCGAGGTCCCCTGCACTTTGCCCACTCTGGGCCCTGGGTCTGTTGTAGGCCGAGGTCCCCTGCACTTTGCCCCTTCTGGGCCCTGGGTCTGTTGTAGGCCGAGGTCCCCTGCACTTTGCCCACTCTGGGCCCTGGGTCTGTTGTAGGCCGAGGTCCCCTGCACTTTGCCCCTTCTGGGCCCTGGGTCTGTTGCAGGCCGAGGTCCCCTGCACTTTGCCCACTCTGGGCCCTGGGTCTGTTGCAGGCCGAGGTCCCCTGCACTTTGCCCACTCTGGGCCCTGGGTCTGTTGCAGGCCGAGGTCCCCTGCACTTTGCCCACTCTGGGCCCTGGGTCTGTTGCAGGCCGAGGTCCCCTGCACTTTGCCCACTCTGGGCCCTGGGTCTGTTGCAGGCCGAGGTCCCCTGCACTTTGCCCACTCTGGGCCCTGGGTCTGTTGCAGGCCGAGGTCCCCTGCACTTTGCCCACTCTGGGCCCTGGGTCTGTTGCAGGCCGAGGTCCCCTGCACTTTGCCCACTCTGGGCCCTGGGTCTGTTGCAGGCCGAGGTCCCCTGCACTTTGCCCCTTCTGGGCCCTGGTCTGTTGTAGGCCGAGGTCCCTTGCATTTTGCCCCTTCTGGGCCCTGGGTCTGTTGTAGGCCGAGGTCCCTTGCACTTTGCCCACTCTGGGCCCTGGGTCTGTTGCAGGCCGAGGTCCCCCTGCACTTTGCCCACTCTGGGCCCTGGGTCTGTTGTAGGCCGAGGTCCCCTGCACTTTTCTCCTGCTTTCCTGGACCTTCTGCTGCTCTCCCAGTGGTGCTGGGATCGTGCCCTGGCTCAGCTGTCATTCACAGCTAAACCCCTGGAGGGGAAAACAGGGAAGGTTTCCATAATAATTTTTGTCTTCCAAGCATTGCTTTCATACACAACTCACGACATAATAGGAAAATCACGAACTTGGGTATAATGAACCACTTATTCTGGTGACTATGAAGTGTTCCCTGAGGGAGCGTGCAGGACAGAGGCTGACAGCCTTGCGTCTCAGAGCAGCTCCTGGGTGAAGTGGCCACCTGGTGTGTCCTTGTATGTGGCTCAGCCTCTGTGCTCCTTCCTGGCGGTGCTTCTTTCTTTCTGGGATGGGGCAGGATCCTCCCCCCCCTCCCCTTGTGAGGTGGCGTCTGAGCACCTGTCAGGGCCAAGGAGCACTGTCTGTTACTGTCATTCCTGCTGCTGTTTCAGTCCTACGTGGTCAGGCGAGTCTCCCTGGCTGGGGGGTAGCCCTATGTCTGTGGCAGCAGCCAAGCAGGCAGAGAAGTGCCTGTGACCCCTGGCCAGGGCCTGCATCCCAACACGGCTCTGCCCTGTCAGCAGCTCCTGTTTCCCAGGCTGTGCACCCGCAGTCTCTGGACCCTGCTCTCCAGCACCCACACCCCGCTGGGCTCATCCATGGACAGCCCTGCTTCCCTTTGCTGATGATAAACTTGACTGGAGCCATATGTTACACAGTGGGGTCCCCAAAGCCCTGAGAATTTGGGGTTCTGTGGGACCATCCTACATGTACCAGATGAAATGTCCTGGAGAAGAGGATGGGGAAATTATTTCAACACACAAAAAAGCTGGGGAAATTTTTGCCGTTAACTTGCAAGGCACCTGACCCCCACCTGCGCCTGCATTCACCTTATAATGCCAGGCAGGGCCAGAGGAATGACCCAGGGGAAGGGCAGGAGCCACTGCACTGGGCCTGGTGAACCAGACGCCCCCAGCTGCCAGCTGTGTGGCCCCTGTGTGTCTCTCAGTGTCTTTGGACGTGGGAACCTCTCCCTCAGCCTGGGAAGGCAGGACAGCCTGCATTTGCCTTCCGTGGCTGCCGGAACAAATGGCCACAAACTGAGCATGTTTAAATTTATTTTAAAAAACAGGTATTTATTCTCACAGTTCTGGAGGCCAGAAGTTCAACATTAGGGTGTTGGCAGGGCAGGCTCCCTCCAGACAGAGGCTCTGCGGGGAGGCACCTGTCCTTGCCTCTTCCAGGTCCTGTGGCCCAGGCAGCCTTGGCCTGCAGATGTGTCCTCCAATCTCTCCTCCATCTTTCTGTGGCTTGCTCCTCTGTGTTTGTGTCATGTCTCCTCCTCACCCCTCTGGGAAGACATGTGGGCTGGCACGCGGGAGCCTGTGGGAGAAGCATGGCCAGTCCAGCCTCTTTGCTTAATTGCATCTTTGGCCATATAAGGCGACAGTCACTTGCTTGCCACAGTAAGTCACATTCGCAGGTTCCAGGACATGGATACACCTATGGGGGCCACCTTTCTGCCCCTTCCACCTCACAGGTGCGATGGGGATCGGACAGGACATGGCTCCTGTTTGGTGGTCCTGGTCCCTCTCATTAGGCCTGAGGGAGGGCAGTGAAATCACAGGCATTGCCCTTTGCTTGGCAGGCTGAGAAGCCCCTCCTACTGACGCCCTCGGGCGTTTCCACCACCACCGTGCTCAGGACTGCTGAGTGTCTGGAGTCTCTAGCAGGGCAGTTGCCTGGGAGTGGGCCCTGCCCTCATCCCTCATCCCTGGGCCCCAAGGGCTGTGCCACCAGCACCCTCTCACCTCTCACTGACACTGAACAGGGGCCCACCCTGACACACGGGCTCAGCTCTCCCGGGCTGACCCCACACTCTGGAGCTCTCCACACCCCCATGCCTGTGGCCACCTGTGAGTCCTCTCGATGGGCTCTGAGGGACTTCAGTGAAGGGGGACCTCAAGTCTCCTGCCTCTGCTTTGGGCTGGATTTCAGGACTGAATACCATATATGGGGTTTTCTTCCCAAACTCCAAAAGCAAGAACACAGCAGAACATGAAAACCCAGACCTCAGCCCAGAGGGCCCCGCGCAGCCTTGGCAAGACCCCACTCTGGTTCCAAGTCCAGACTTGTCCTGCTCGTCAGGAGGCCCCACAGGCTGTCATGCTGTCCTTGAAACACATGTCAGAGCTCGAGGAAGTTCACATTTCTAAAAGAGCTAACGTACATTCCAGATCCTGGCCACCTTGGGAACTCAAAGTCTTTTGTTAAAAGTGAAAAACAGAATTCTTACGAAGAGCTATTAAGTGCGGCTCCAACACTGTTCAGCTTGCTTGAAACTCCATCCAAGACCCGTAAGTCAAGCTTGTTACAACCAGGTGACGATCATTGAACCCACAGCAGCCACTGAGCCCTGCGTCTGATTCTTTGCTTTACACAAAAAAGTGGTGGTCTGTGTGTGATCCATCTTCAATTACCCTTTCCAAGGACAAGGGTTATAACCAGACTCCTTCAACAATACTGTGATTGATACGGAATCCAATTCAGGTTTTGCCCTACCTGGCTGCAGTGCTGTCCAGAAACAACCCGTTTGTGTGTTCACTCAGAGATGCACACGTATTTTTCTGGATGCACTTTCATGTGTGCACTTACTGCCATGGGGTCGGTCCTGAGGGGTAGCTCACCTGGACGTACACTTTTTTTCTTTTAAAGACAGTGTCTCATTCTGTTGCCCTTGGTGGAGTGCCGTGGTATCACAGCCTACAGCAACCTCAAACTCCTGGGCTCAAACAATCCTCTTGCCTCAGCCTCCCAAGTAGCTGGGACTAGAGGCACCCACCACAATGCCTGGCTTTTTTTTCTGGTTTGTTTAGTTTTGGATTTTTTTTTTTTTAGACAGAGTCTCGCTCTTGCTCAGACTGGTTTTGAACTCCTGAACTTAAGCGATCCACCTACCTTGGTCTCGCAGAGTGCTAGGATTATAGGTATGAGCCACTGTGCCTGGCCTTGCTTTAAAAAAAAGAAAAAAAAAAAAAATCAGGACGCGGATACCAGTAAATCCAAGAATGTCCCATTAGTGGAAATTTGTTGTATCTTCCTTTCTGTTTCTTCTCCTTTTAAAAATCCTTATTGGGTTCCTATGAAATGAAAGTAATTGCTTATTGCAAAAATTCATATAATATGGGAATAAAACAGAGGTAGCACAAAGTTCAAAGCAGAGCTCCTTAGCTGCGCGTTGTGGCGGGCGCCTGTAGTCCCAGGTACTTGGGAGGCTGAGGCAAGAAAATTGGTTAATCCCAGGAGTGTGAGGTTGCTGTGAGCTGTGATGCTACGGCACTCTACCGAGGGCGACATAGGGAGACTCTGTCTCAAAAAAAAAAAAAAAAAAAAAGCAGAGCTCTGGCCCTCCCTCCCAGCCTGCTACTTGGAGCCGTGTTTTCCAACCTTTTCTATCTCACAGCACACTGGAACCTACAGTTAAACTTCCAAGGCACACTTCAATTATGCTGACCAAAAAGGGAGTAAAGAAAAAGAATATACTTACCATGCTTTGAACTTTTTTCAAAAATAATTTAGTTAATGGTCTCTAGAAATTTTCGAGGCATACTTAAGATCCCCTCACGGCACCCCAGTATGCCCTGGAACACCAGTTGGAAATCACTGTCCTGGAGCAAAGGCCTTCAGCAGCTCAGACACGCACATTTCTCTGGTAAATGCTTTGCTGAGATACAGTTCATGCGCCACACAATTCACCTTTTCCAAGTGAATGATGCAGAGCTTTTCAGTGTATTTGTAGACAAGTATGCTGTCACCACACCAAGACTAGTTCTAGAATGTTCTCAAGACTGAAAAAGAAACCCCTAATCTTCCTCTATCACCCTGACCCCCTCACACCCCTGGTCCCTTGACAACGTCTCACCCACCCAACCCTTTCCCCCCGTGGCTGGTCAGATTATCTTCCTGGAAATTTGGGCCCCAGGCCCAGACATCCCAGGAGCTGAGCAGCAGACATGCAACTCAGGAAACAGAGCATCTCTGAAAAAAAACCGAGAGAGGCCGCAGCTCACAGCCCTCGCAGAGACCCGCTGGTTCCTGCCTCATTCTGCCTTAGCCCAGCTCAGAGAGTGCCCTGTGCACCTTGCCATGGGGAGGCCTTGCCCTGCCAAGGTGGCCCTGTACTGGTTCCCCCTGGGGCTGGAAGGGCTGTCTGCCCTGGAGCCACCTCTCAGGAGTCTGTGTCCCTGAGAGATTACAGAGCCCCGGATGGGTCAGGCACACACCTTTCTGCCCTCTACACCTCTTCAACCCTCTAACCCATGGATGAAGCCTGGACAGGGTACCATGGGCCAGCCCTCCCCACCTCGGCTGGCTTCTGCCCTCTCCTTTAGGTAAGATTCCATGATATGACCTACCAGCCCTAACCAATGGCACATTAGCCATGAAATGAATTTGGAAAGTCCTTGGTATGCAAAAATGCCCAGACCCCCAACCTTGTAGGGAAATCCTGCTGTGGAGATGCTCACACGCAGTCCCAGCTGCCTGGGAGAAAGTCCTCTGTGAGCAGAAAGATGAAAAAGAACAAAACTATCTTCCACATATTAGCCCATCACGTGGAGCTACCCTTCTTTCAGGGAAACAGCACAGAATTCATCCCAGGGGGAAATAAAAGTAAGCCTTTTATTATTGTTTATTATGGAAGTGATAATATATATTCTTTTGTAGGAAAATTAGGAAATTCAGACAGAGAAAGTAAAGACAAAAATTAAAGTGTCCACAATTCCTTTATTTATCCATTTCTTCAATACAGTCACCCACTGCTCAACCACAGGGACACATTCTGAGAACTATGTCATTAGGCAATTTTGTTGTGTGAACATTGTGGAGTGTCCTTATCTGAACCTTACCTGCACACCCGGGCCATGCAGCTCAGACACTGCTGTTACAGTGAGCATTTATGTGGCCAGCATAGAAAAGGTATTTTACTTTTTTTTCTTTTTACCAAAATACAGAATTAGAGGCGTACAGGGCCATTATGTATGCAGTCCCATCAGTGGCTAAAATGCTGTCACATACCGCACCACTGTACTAATTTTGGGTCCAGTGGGCCAAGTCCCAGCATACAGCTGTGAGCAGAATTGGCGCCCAGGGCTCCTCTGGCCTGGGAGAGAAGCCATGAACAGAAGGACACATGAGTGAACATATTGCAAATTTTCACAAATACTAGAAAGGCAGAGATAAACTCTACCTCACAGGGAACCATGAGGCCCTGGGGCAGGCACCTCACCTGTCTTGATATCAAATAGGTGACATAAATGCATTAAATGTTTAAATGGAAACAACCATGAGCATTTTAGTGTATGTTTTCTGAGACATGTATGCACATATGTGCACCACATCTGAAGCATGCTATTATACTGATTTGTAACTTTAATGACAATTTTAATATACATTTTTCTATGTGACTAAATACGTATTTCCAATGTAAGTTTAGTGTCTGCCTGGCACTCACAGCTCGGATCACCTCCCTCTGCTTCACCATTTTCCTATTTGGATTAGTTACGGGTTGAATGGTGCCTGCCCCACAGATTTTTTTTTTTTGAGACAGAGTCTCACTATGTCACCCTTGGTAGAGTGCCGTGGCGTCACAGCTCACAGCAACCTCCAACTCTTGGGTTTAAGAGATTTCTCTTGCCTCAGCCTCCCAAGTAGCTGGGACTACGGGCGCCCGCCACAACGCCTGGCTATTTTTGTTGTTGTTGTAGTTGTCATTGTTGTTTAGCTGGCCCAGGCCAGGTTCGAACCCGCCAGCCTTGGTATACATGGCCGGTGCTGTAACCGCTGTGCTACAGGTGCTGAGCCACGCCCCACAGATGTTGAGGCCTCTACCCCAGCATCTGCACACAGAGCTGGGTTTGGAAACTGGGTCTTTGTAGACGGTCAGGTCAAGATGAAGTCATTAGGGCGAGTCCTTTCAAACAGGAAATGGGGAGAGCCCACGTGAAGGCAGAGATTGACAAGTGAGGAATGCCAAAGAGGGTCGGCTAACGACAGATGCCCCAGAGAGGCAAGGGACAGACTCTTCCTCACAGCCTCAGGAGGAACCAGCCCACACCTTTCCCTCAGACTCCCAGAACCGTGAGAGGGTAAATTTCTATTGTTTAAGTCAACTATTTTGTGGTATGCTGGTATTGCAGCCCTAGCAAGCTGACACAGGGTAGAGAGTTTGTTTTCAATATTTCAAGCTATTTTTTAATTCCTGTAATAAACATCCTTACAAGTGCCAGGCATGAAATAGGCATTCCCTAAATATTGTTCTTCATCTGATTGAAATGTATTTTTGCACACTAACTTATTTCCTTAGCCTAAATTCCTACAAGTGAAACTGCTAGGCTGTTACCTTTTTATCTGGGTTTTTAAAATCACATTATCAAGTTGGCCTGCAGAAGGCATGTCCCCAGCTGCAGAGCCCAGCAGACCAGGTCCCCGCACCCCAGCAGCGGCTCTTCTACGGTCTCCTTTGCCCTCCTCCCCCTCCCTTCCATTTGCCAGAAGTGAAATGGTAGCCACCTATTTTATTTGGCCATTTTCAATTTCTTCTTCAGTAAGAAAGTTTGTAGCCTTTCTTTCTTCCTTTTTCTAAGTATTAAGAACCTTTCTCATTAATTTTAGAAAGTTTTCCTATGTTAAGAACGTCAACCTTTTTGTCCTCCATATCTGTGGGAGATATTTTTCTCTAGTTGAGTCAAACTTTTTTCAGGTGTGGAATTCCAGAAGTTTGCAGCATGAATCCTCATATAAGGGATGTTCAGCGTCATAACCGACATGAACAGCTTTTATTGTGGTTTTCAAACAATATAGACACACTCTTTAGATGACCATTTTTTATATTGACCCTCTGTAAAGTCCAGTGGCATAATACTAAATCATAAATAAGTGAAGACACTTTTATAGGAAACAAGGATATTGAGGTCTGTGTACATGGCTTTTCTCCACATTTTTTAAAATTATAAAAGTAATACACACACAAAGTGAAAATGTTAAAGCAATGTAGACTGATATTAAATGAAAAAGGAAAGTTTCCTGGCCCTAGTCCCGCTCTCAGGAGAGAACCATCTTAACAGTTTATGTTTTCAGATCTTGTTGTTGCCACCATAATTCTAAATAAAGTGCTTTTACTTCTGTTCCTGGATTTATCAATTTCAGACAATTTCTATTTGAGGTCCCAGTATGAAGAGAGGTCATTTCCACTTCCTACATTATTCCCTTAATTCTGTTATGTGATTTTTAGCTCTTCCGTGTTTTTATTAGTAGCTCGGAACGGTGTGCACAGATCTCCCTTTCTGTTTGAACAGCCGTGGACACCATCTCATATGTCAATGTGTCAGGTGCAGAGGTGGGGGCCTCTCTGGTCTGAGCTGCACCTGCTGACCTGACTGGTGTCATGAAGCCCTTCTGTTTACTTTGTTCAGATGTCATTTACTCAACAAAAAGTAGCAAGAACCTGCGATATGCAAGGCGCTGCTGTGAGAGGATCAGAACAGACACAAGCCCACAGCCTTGCAGAACTGAGCTTCCTATTTGGGAAGAGAGAGAGATAAACAAAATCAATAAGGTAAACATACAGTATATTAGGAGGTGATAACGAAAGCAGGCAAGAAAGATGAGGAGTTGTAATTTAATAAATGGCCAGAGAAGAGGCATGAGAGGCATTGACTCTTTCGCCTGCATCTATGTCCAAGTCCAAGTCTCCCCTGTAATTGCCAGTATGGTGAGTCTATAATTCTAAAGCCAGTAAATATATATTATGATTTTATAAACATTATTCTTTTCTGTACCCAGGAAAGAAACTAAATCTTAGACTGCTAGGCCTGGCTGCTGGCAGGGGATGATCCAGGAGCCAACATGAAAATAGATGTATGTTTTACATCCTATCGATTTCTCAGAATCATGCCCCAGTGTTTCTCCTGGCACTGTTAGTTACCTTTACTTTTCTGTTCTGGTGGAGGAGTCATCTTTGCCTTATCACGAGAGGAAGGTCCTTCTGCTTCTCGGCTGTGCTGCTCTGAATGGCTAATCCGTGCTGTCCACCCTCTGGCCTCTCAAACTGGAACTTCTTTTTATATTGCACTTGAAGTGATGCACCTGTTTTCTGGATCCCACTTCTCTTTTTCTTGAATTCCTTTTTTGTGGTTGGTTTTATTGCAGTACATCTTCAAGCAAATTCTTCTCAGAGAGATCACAGGAACAGCAGTGGAAGATAAACTTCCCTAAAACTTGTGCATATGGAAATCCATCCCCAAACATAAATGAGGGTCTGGTTGAAGATGGATTCTGAGTTCAAAATACTCCCTGTAGGACTCTAAAGGTGGCTCCATGTTTCCTGGCACCCACTGTGCATAAGGAAAAGCATGGTAGCTATTGGATCTTTATTTCTCTGCTGTTAACCTGTTTTTTTCCTGTATAATTGTTCCATAGCTCTTTCCTTAGTCTTTGACATCCTGAAATACCACAAGTCTGGGATTTCAGGTGGAGAAATGAGAATCTCACAGCATCAACAGGTTTAGATGGGCCTGAAACATGGCTGTAGGCTACTATGCGTATCACCTGCCGTGTTGCAGGGCAGCCTGTGCAGTATAAACAAATTCTTACTAAGGTGTGAGCAGCTGACAGGCTCTGACTGCTTCCAGGAAAAGTGAAAGCAAAGTTGTGAGATCCAAGGAAACTCTGGTTCTTGGCATCGGCATAGAAGCCTTCTGTGGTAGGGAGCCCTCCTATCACCGCAGGGCCACAGGCCCTGTTCCCCAGTTCTAAAGGCCTGTTCCCCAGCCCTGCCATG
Organism: Nycticebus coucang; assembly: GCF_027406575.1. Classification (NCBI taxonomy): domain Eukaryota; kingdom Metazoa; phylum Chordata; class Mammalia; order Primates; family Lorisidae; genus Nycticebus; species Nycticebus coucang. Next base: position 158,013,690 of record NC_069782.1, on the reverse strand, counting down.
GCTGGCTGACAAAAGCTGTTATGCAGGAAGATTTCAGACACGAAGTCAAGTAAATCAAGTCCATGACATAGAACACGTCCTGCTGAGAAGTCAAAAAGGTCTTTGCGAGGGGAGGCGAGGTCTGGTACACCGTTGCCACCAACGCCTGACATTACCATTGATATGGTCATCACATCGCCTGGGTAGAAAAACCCGGTTGCAGGGTCCTCTGAGTAGTGCTCATGTCAGCTAAGCCTTTGTTCCTGGCCAGCTCCAGGAAGGTGGGGTTTGGAAGTCTGGCAATATCTAATGCCACCACCAGTGGACACCTGCCCAGAAATGGTTCCTGTGGAGTCACACGTCAGAAAAAGACCCCAAATCTCACATCTGCCTTAGTTTGTTGATGCCCCTGCTCCCAAACTCCCCACCCTGAGGCTTGGAGACAAACAGCAGAGAGAGAAAGGGTTGGAGTCGGCATCTATCTGACAGCAATATCCTCATCCTTATAACCTGCCTCCACAGTCATCGCTGGAACAGCCGGACAATGACCTCCCAAGTGCATGTCATGGTGGCAGGCTCCAGGCCTCGTCAGAGCTCTGATGGGGCCTTCCAGGGCTCTCGCTGGGCCACTCACACCTGTCCCACATGCATGTCACTGTGGCAGGCTCCAGGCCTCGTCAGAGCTCTGATGGGGCCTTCCAGGGCTCTCGCTGGGCCACTCACACCTGTCCCACATGCATGTCACTGTGGCAGGCTCCAGGCCTCGTCAGAGCTCTGATGGGGCCTTCCAGGGCTCTCAGCTGGACCACAGGTCAGACCTGACCTTGTTTTCTCTCTTTTTGTCTCCTGGCATCACTCCCTCTGGGGGATCTGGCAGAGCCTGGCCAGGGCACTCTCTGGGGCTTGTGTGGCTTGCCATCAAAGTCCAGGTTCCCAGCCTGGCCAAGGGAAGATGGGAGGGAATTCCTGCAGACTGGAGAGGAGGGGCATCCCAGTGCTTCCGTGTAGGCAGCTGGACTGCCTGGCTCGGGGCTGCCTGTGCAGGTGTCTGGAGGCCAGCCCCAGCCTCAGCATCCTGCCCAGGCAAGGAGTCTGAGCCAGGGGCTGGCAGTGCCCGGCACGCCCAGCAGGACAGCCTGGGCAGGGACCTCCTTCCCTGCTTGCATGGAAGGCAGCTGGGTGTGGGGCTGCTGGGACAGGCCTGGTGCCTTCAGGGTCCCAGCCAGGCCTGGTCATGGTCTGTGGCAGCAAAGTCTCCAGTTCTCACCACCCCTGAACCCAGAGGAAGGCAGCATTTTGGCTCATGGGGAAAGGCTGAGCCTATAGGAGAGCCCCAGGCCCTAGAGAGACCTGTAGGCTTATGGTTTCCAGGGCCATGGGCTGTAACCGTCCCTCTTCATAGTTGGGCCAGTGTCTCCGCTGGGCCCACACTCGTGGGTAATTTGGTAGCTATTGTTTCCGAATGAAATGAATTCCTTCTGCACCTGCCCTTGCCCTTGGTGGCAGAACATGGCATGGTCTAGGTGGTGAGGGACAGAACTGAGTCCTCAGAGAGGTGGAGTCAGGAAGCGGACTGGGAAGGGGGCAGATGCTCCGTGAAAGGAGCCAGCTACCAAATGCCACAGACTGCAGAGTCTCATTTGTATGAATGTCCAGAACAGGCACCTGCACAGAGGGGGTGACTGTGGGGTGGCAGGGGAGGTGGAGGGCACTCCCTTTGCGAGGATGACACAGAGGTGGTGACTGTCGGGATGGGGTGGGGGGTGGCAGGGAAGGTGGAGGGCGCTCCCCTTGCGAGGATGACGTGCTCTAGACTCCTCTAGATATCCTCTAGGTAGAGGCAATGGTTGCACAACTCTGTGGATGTGTAAATGCTCCTGAATGTGTACTTTAAACATGGTCAAAGGCGTTAATTTCATGCTATTTCATCTTAAAGAAAAAAAAGTAACGGTCCTGAAATTGGCTGGAGGACAGGCTGAGTGGGGACTGGGCCTCAGGGTCACTGAATCTTGTCACTTCATGAGGAGCACCAGCTTGCAGAGAAGGCAGAGGTGCTGGCAGACCTGGGCCTACATCTCTGGGGGCAGCCCCAGCTGCCCAGGCCTGGGGATCACCTGGGACATTTAAGCTCACTGTCAGAGCTGGGGCCCTGGCTCTTGGTTGGGGGTGGTTCTGGGGCTGGTCGCAGGGTCCTGCCTGGGAGGCTGCCCTGCAGGGCATGGCTCAGGCCCAGCAGGTGCCAGGACCCTGGGGGTTCTCGTCCCTGTTGCTGAAGCAGACCAGCACCTAAGCCAGCAGGAAGGACAAGCCCAGGGTGGAAGGGGCAGAGGCTTGAGGCCAGACAGCCAACTCTCTGTCTGGGGCTGAGCCAGTGAAGAAGTTGCTGCTGATTTGTACCCAAAGCCCTCCAGCCTCAGAACTCCAGCTATAGGCCTGTCCAGAGGAGACACTCAGAGATGTAATCCCCGAGTGAGGTGTCCTCGGAGCCCAGTGAGGGGTCAGCAATCCCTGAGCGAGGTGTCCTTGGAGCCCAGTGCAGGGCATGGACTGCTAGGCACAGTCTGCATGTCTGTTGATAGGGCACATGGCACATCTGTATGACAAAAATGTGTAGTCACTGGAATATTAAGATGTGTTAATGCTCAAAATGCCCACAGAATATTTAACAAAAAGAGTCAGTCAGTGGGTCCCACCAGAGGCCTCCTGGACACTGGGTGGCCGTAGGCTCTGGGGAGGACCTCGATGCCAGCACAGGTCCATGTCTCCCTGTCAGGGTCGAGTTGCAGTGGAGAAGGCGGCAGGGGCTCAAGACCTGAGAAGGAAACAGGTTCGCTGAAGCTGATGCCTACGGGAGGCCACTTTGTAGAGCTTTAAACAATCAGAAACAGAAGATTAAGGAGGATGACAAGGGGAGAGGTGTCAGTCTTGGACAAGCTGAGGGACAGGCGACATCCAGGAGAGAGCTTAGGTCGGATTAGAATTGGCTTAGGTGCTCAGCAATTGACAAGTGGCAAGGATGGAGTCACCTGGACAGAGCAGGGATGGCGTGAGGTTGACAGACAACCCTCCCAGAGACTCTGGGGTCCACCTGCCAACACCCACTGGCTGGCAGCTGCACTGAGGCAGAGCCCAGGCCCTCCTGTCTGTCCCACATGCAGGCTGAGTCAGTACCTGTGGTCAGAGCACTTCCAGGGTGAGGGTTGCATCGTGTGGGCGCTGAGACCCATGGGTGGGTATAGAACACATCTGCTCTGCTCCGTGAGAGGGAGCAGGGGTCTTTGAGTACAGTGGACACTGAACTTTCCCACAAAGACAAGGCAAAGTTGTATGGAGGGCCCTGAAGCAGGCCAGGGAGGAATGGGTGGAGGCTGAAGGTGATGGGGCCTGAGGACAAAGTAGGGTTACAGATGGACTCTGGTGTCAGAATCCCATGTTCAACACTACTAGCTGCCTGTGACAATAAAGCCTGCCATGCAGGGCCCTGGTAGGAACTGAAAAGTGACAAGTGGCACCCAGCAGGTGCCCAGTATTACCCATTGCTAGTACTTTTTAGTTCAATATTTTATATTAACATCATTGTAGGTTGACTTGCAGCTGTTACTCCTCACCTGGTTTCCCCAGTGATAACATCTCAGGGAGCGAGGGTACAGCATTGTCACCGGGAAGCCACATTGGTGAGGTCAAGGTGCAGAACAGCCCATCAGTTGAGCTTCCTTCTCTTTGTCTTTCCACAGCCACACCCTTCCTGCACCCTTGGAGACCATTAACATGCTACCAACTTCTTCTATAAGTTTGTCATTTCGAGAATGAGAACAATATTGGAATAAGTGGAATCATATGTCACCTTTTGGGATTTTCCCCCCATTCAGTATAATTCTCTGGAGATTTATCCAGGTTGCTGTGTATATCAATAGTTTTTTTTTGCAGTTTTTGGCCAGGGTCAGGTTTGAACCCACCACCTCCAGTATATGGGATCGGCGCCCTACTCCTTTGAGCCACAGGCGCCCCCCTCAATAGTTCTTTTTTTTGATTGCTGAGTAGTATTCCATGGTATGAATGTATTACAGTTTATTTAATCATTTATCTGTTAAAGGGCATCTGAGCTGCTTTCCATTATTATAAATTATTTCTACAATTATAAATAAAGTTGCTATAAACATTCTTGTACAGGTTTTTATGCAAACCTAAGTTTTCACTTCTTTGAAATAAATGCCCAAGAGTGCAATTGCCAGGTTGTAGAGTATACAAGAGTTGCATGTTCAGTTTTTAAAGAAATGAACAGAATGTGTCCAGAGTGGCTGCACCATTTTACACTCCTGCCGGTGAATCCTCACTGGAGTTTGATGGTATCGCTGTCTTTTATTTCAGACATCCTGACAAGTGTGCAGTGGTATCTCCGTCTGATTTTAATTTGCATTTCTTAAATGATTAAAGGTATTTTACATATCTTCATGTGATTGATTTCCAGCTAGGTATCCTCTTTGGTGAAAGGTCTCCTCATGTCTCTGTTCACCTTCTAACTAGATTACTTATTCTTTTTTCTTTTATTGTTGAGATTTGATCTTCTTATCAGGGTCTTTTGTAGAGCAAAAGTTTTTTTTTTTTATTTTGATGAAGTATAACTTATAAATTTTTCCTTTTACAGATTGTGGTTTTGTGTCAAGTCTAAGAACTTTTGAGTAGTCCCAGGTACTCAAGATTTCTCCTATGCTTTTTTCCTAAGAATTTTATAGTTTTAAACTTAACAACTAGTTCTATGATCCATTTGTAATTAATTTTTCATAAGGTGGGAGACTTAGGTCAAGGCTCATGTTTTTGCCTATGAATTTTCATTTGGTCCAACATCTTCCCTAATCTGTATTCCCTAATATGTATTAATATTAATATTTATATTTATGTATTAATATTTCCCTCTCAGTACTGCTTCAGTGGTGTCCCATAAATTTTGTTATGTTGTCTTTTCATCTTTATTTTGTTCTTTTCTTTTTTTTTTTTTTTTGGCCAGGGCTGGGTTTGAACCCACCACCTCTGGCATATGGGGCCGGCGCCCTACACCTTTGAGCCACAGGTGCTGCCCTATCTTGTTCTTTTTTATTTCCATCAAGATTGCCTTTTTGGGGTGGTGCCTGTGGCTCAGGGAGTAGGGTGCCGGTCCCATATACCAAGGGTATAAGGAACCCAGCCCCAGCCAAACTGCAACAACAACAACAAAAATAGCTGGACATTGTGGAGGGCACCTGTGGTCCCAGCTACTTGGGAGGTTGAGGCAACAGAATCACTTAAGCCCAGGAGTTTCAGGTTGCTGTGAGCTGTGATGCCACAGCACTGTACAGAGGGCAAAATAGTGAGACTCTGTCCCAAAAACAAACAAACAAAAAAAAATAAATAAATAAAAAGATTGCCTTTGTCTCTCATGGAACTACTTTCTTTTTTTTTTTTTTGTAGAGACAGAGTCTCACTTTATGGCCCTCCGTAGAGTGCTGTGGCCTCACACAGCTCTCAGCAACCTCCAACTCCTGGGCTTAAGCGATTCTCTTGCCTCAGCCTCCCGAGTAGCTGGGACTACAGGCGCCCGCCACAACGCCTGGCTATTTTTTTGTTGCAATTTGGCCGGGGCCGGGTTTGAACCCGCCACCCTCGGCATATGGGGCCGGCGCCTTACCGACTGAGCCACAGGCGCCGCCCTCATGGAACTACTTTCAAGTATTTTGTATAGCTGCTAAGTGTTTGAAGATTTTTCTGCAATTGAATATGAGTTTTATTTCATTTTGGTTAGAGAACATACTCTTGAGGGTTTTTATTTGTTTTAGTTTGTTGAGGTCTATTTTATGGGCTCAGTGAATAGGCTATTTGGTCTATATTGGTATATATTTCACAAATACTTAGTAAGAATATGTATTATTCTGTTGTTGAGTGAAACGCTCCGTAAATGTTAATTACAGACTAATTGGATTGAATTGTTGGTTGATGTTATGCTTGAGTTTGTCTGTCTTTGCTAATTTTCTAGTTGTCTTATCAATTATTGAGAAAGGAATGCTAACATCTCCAACTATATCTATAGCTTTGTATATTGATCCCTTTAGTTCTATTGGTTTTTGCTTTGTATATTTTTTAGCTCTGTCTCAGGATTTCAATCTCTTCTTGATGGACTGATCCTTTTATCATTATTATAATGTCCTTCTCTGTTTTGTAATTTTCTTGGCTCCAAAGTTTACTTTATGTGATATTAATATAGTCAATTTTGCTTTCTTTTTATTAATGTTCATGTAATATACCTTTTTCCATCTTTCTGCTTTCAACCTGTCTACATCATTATATTGAAGTGTGTTTCTTGTAGACAACATATAGTTGAGAAATGTTTTTTTAATCCACTCTCCCAGTTTCTCTCTTTTTATTGGTGTACTTAGATCATTTACATTTAATATAATTTTTTAATATATTAGGGGTTAAGTCTGCCATTTTACTTTTTGTTCTTAGTTATTCTTTGTTTTTTATTTCTCTCTTTTATTTATTCTGCCTTTCTATGAATTACTAGAGCTCTCTTTCAGAATTTCATTTCAACTTAACTGTTGTGTTTCTGCATTTATCTCTTTGTGTCAAGGTTCCTTTTTAAAATGATTTCTTTCTTGTTTAAAGAACTTTCTTTAGGAAAAAAAAAAAAAGAACTTTCTTTAGTCATTCTTTTAGGACTGGTGTTCAGGAAACAAATTCTGTTCATTTTCCTTGTCTGAAAATGTCTTGATTTCTACTTTATTCCTGAGGGACATTTTTGCTGGATATAGAATTATGGGTTGACAGTTCCAGTTTTCATCACTTGAAATATTTCATGCCAGTTCCATCTGGCTTCCGTGGTTTCTGATAAGAAATCCTCTGTCAAGGCCGGGCCAGGTGGCTCACGCCTGTAATCCCAGCACTCTGGGAGACCGAGGCTGGTGGATTGCCTGAGCTCAGGAGTTTGGGACAAGCCTGAGCAAGAGCAAGTTCTTATCTCTAAAAATAGCCAGGCGTTGTGGTGGGCACCTGTAGTCCCAGCTACTCATGAGGCTGAGGCAAGAGGATTGCTTGAGCCCAAGAGTTTGAGGTTGCTGTGAGCTATGGTGATGCCATGGAACTCTACCAAGGATGACAAAGTGAGACTCTGTCTCCAAAAACAACAAGAAAACAAAACATAAAAAAAAAAAAAGAAAGAAATCTTGTTACTAAAATTGCCTTTTCCCTATATGTTAAATGTCCTTTTATTCTTGCTGCTTTGCTAATGTTTCCCTTTGTCATTAGTTTTCACAGACCTAATTGTGATGTGCCTTAATATAAATTTCTTTGGGTTTATTCTGTTTGGGATTTTCCCAGCTTCTTGAATCTATAGGTTTATGTCTTTTGCCAAATTTGGGACATTTTCAGCCATGATTTCTCTGAATACTTTTTCAACCCTGCCCTCATTCTCCTCTTCTTGGGACTCCAAGACCAAGATTGCTAGACCTTTCATTAAAATTCCACATGTTCCTGAGGTTCTGTTTATTTTCTAACATCTATTTTCTCTATTTTAGATTGAGTAGTTACTCTTGTTCTATTTTCAATTTACTAATTTCCCCCCTAGTTTCGACATTCTTCCCTTGAGGTCATTCATTGATATTTTGATTATTTGATTTTATTTTTAGAGGTCTCACTGTGTTGCCCAGGCTGTTCTCAAACTTCTGGCTCCAGGGATACTCCTACCTTTCTTCCGGGACTGGAGAGGCGTGTACCACTATGCTGGCTTGAGGGCTTGGGTATTTTTTTTAATTTCTGTTATTGTATTTTTTATCTCTAAACTTTCCATTTGACTAAATTTTTTTGTGACAGAGTTTTGTTTTGTTACCTCAAACTTTTAGGCTCAAGCAACTCTCCTATTTCAGCCTCCCAGGTAGCTTGGACTATAGGTACATGCTGCTAGGCCCAGCTAATTTATTCTTTTTTTTTTTTTTTTTTGGTAGAGACAGGATTTCATTCTTGTTAAGGTGTTGAACTCCTGGCCTCAAGTAATCCTTCTGCCTCAGCTTCCCAGAGTGCTAGGATTATAGGCATGAGCTTCCATACCCAGTTGGGCTCTTAGCTGTATCATCTCTTTTTTTGATGAACTTCCTATTTTTTTCCTGAGACTTTGCATTGTTTCATTTTTTCAACTGCTTCTTAATGCATTCTTATGATGGCTGGTTTGAAATCACTGCCGGATACATCTAACATCTTATCACCTTGATGTTGGCATCTACTTTTTTTTTTTTTGCATTCCATTTGTGATATTCCTGATTCTAGGTATAGCAAGTGATTTTTCATTGAAAGCTGGACATTTTGGTTATTATAGTACAAGACTCTACATGTTATTTAAACTTTTGGTTCTAACTGGCTTTCTCCGATGCTGTTCTGGCACAGGAAGGGGAGACATTGCCTTGTTACCACCAGGAGAGATAGAGGTCCTGGTTTACCACTCACCTCTATTCATACCCAGTTTGGGAGACTCCTCATTACTGTTGAGTTGGAGTCTGGCTGCCCACCAAGCCTTTATGGTTATCTCCCTGCCTGGGAGGATACAGGAAAGCTTCCTTATTACTTTTACCTGGTCTCCACGGATGTTAGGGGTCAGGTTATGGCCTCATTACTGTGGGGGGGTGGTGGTGAAAGTTCTGAATTTCAACTTGGCCTCCTGATACAGCACCCGGTTGAGGCCTGGGGTGCTTCCTTACAGCTTCTTCTTCTTTTTTTTTTTTTGAGACAGAGTCTCATTATGTCACTCTCGGTAGAGTGCCATGGCGTCACAGCTCACAGCAACCTCCAACTCTTGGGCTCAAGCAATTCTCTTGCCTCAGCCACTCAAGTAGCTGGGACTATAGGTGCCTGTCACACTGCCCAGCTATTTATTTTTTGTAGTTGTCATTGTTGTTTAGCAGGCCCGGCCCAGGTTGGAACCCACCAGCTTCTGTGTATGTGGCCGGCACCATAACCACTGTGCTATGGGTGCTGAGCCTCCTCACACCTTCTTAAAGGTGGAAATCCAGGCTCCTCATTTGATTTTGTGACATGGGGTGGGGCCACGGTTTTCCAGTGGTGTTTTGCTGGAGTGGACCAGTTACACATATAAACCAAAAGTTTTTTCTCTCCTAAGACTGCCCTTTCCTTGCCCAACAGTTAGCGACAGCCGGCTTTTTGTTTCATTTTTTAATTTGTACCATTGGCATTTTTGGGTTGCTGACTTCTTCAGCTCCATGTCTGGGATATATGAGGTAAAGAGAAAATCACCTCTTTGTAGTTCCTCAGGCCTCAGGATCCCTGGTGGGTCTTCTTTCTCCTCTCCATCTTTTATTGTCTTCCTATGTTGGTTTTACACGTACTGTCCAGGGTTTTCATCAGACTTAGCAGGAAGAATAGGAAAAATTACTTCTACTCCATTTTCCTAGAAGCAAAAGTATCCTGTCGAGACTTTTAAAACATCACAGGGGTGCACAAAACACACCCAGTAACCTATAAGTGTCTCTTTTTAAAGGCTGGGTGGAGATACAGCAAAGAGAACACTGACTTGGCTTTTATTCTCATACTGTTCTGTAGTTCTTAAATTGTTTATTATAGGCAAGTATTATTTAAAATTAAATTCAATTAAACAGAATTTTCCACTTTTCTAAACAAGAAGCTGCACCATATGCTGTCCCTGCACCAGGACGCCGAGCAGCAGGTTCCTTGGGAGCCTCTTACGCAGGACAGACTGAAACACCCACATGTCTCACAGAAGGCCTCCCATTCCAAGGCAGCCCGCCCAGTAAGGCTCCCAAAGCAGATGGCCTCGGGGTAAGTCTCTGCTCCAGGGTGGGGAAAACCTGTGGCCTTACTGGTCCTTAAACTCAGCATTTTGACTGAATCCAAATTTTACACAACAAATCCTTTTATTAAAAAGGATGCATCAGAGAAAGAGGAATCTTTTCTTGCTTCTTTGGGTGTTTAAAAAAGAACCATCTTGAAATCAGAAGGCCACAGGTTCCCAGCCCCATCAGAGCATTGCCTGAGTTGCTATAAACAAATAATCTCCAAAATTTCAGTGGCCAAGATGAGAAGTTTATTGCTCACTCATGTAACAGTCCTTGGAGGGTTTGTTTGGCAGGCAACATTCCTCCACATAGTGACCACTGGGTTTATTCCAGCTGAGGCTTTGCTGTCCCCTGAGCTTTGGGCTTCCCCTTGGCTTCCAGCCTGGGGAAGGACAAGGAGTTGGTACAGAAGGCATGTATCGCCTTAAAGGCCCAGGCCAGAGGACATGCACAGGCCCTCCACTCACACTCCATGGAGAGAGCTGGCCCACCAGGCTGTGAGAGGAGCATCTGTCCCCCAAACCTAACAAACCCTGCAGCAGCTGCGGTAGCCAGACTTCAGTAACAGAATTGTAGTATTGAAGGAACTCTCAGGACTCACTGAGGGGCAGCGCCTTCTGTTTTATAGATCGGAGCAGAAGCAGGTGCGGAAGGAACAGCTTTCCCAAGTCCCCAGTGAGTTGCAGAAGTCGATGCATCTTGTTGCCCCACTTCCCTTCCTTTGGGGCCCACTCCTTGCTGGACTAGGTCAGGATAGATGCTGGCCTACCAGGGAACCCTACCACACTCTTGAGGCCACCACACTGGGTTCCTGGCTGGTCCTGTGAGCCAATCCAGACCAACCCAAGCTCTCTGTAAGGTTTTTATGGCAAGCACACCTCGCTCACGATGTCTATGGATCGGAGGCTCTCAGTGCTGGTGCCAGCAGTAGCGAACATGAGCAGGACATGCAAGGCTCACCTGTGGCACTCCGTCCGGCAGGAAGCACAGGTGTGGGAGGAGTTTCCTGGAGTGCCTTCTTCCTGACCATTGCCCCCACCACCTCTTCCTCATCCACAGAGCCCAGTGGGGTCAATGTGCATCAGGGCTCAGATGCTGGATTAGGCTTCCTCTCAAGCTCTACCAATGCCCCCCATCTCCAGCCCCCAGGACAGGGCTTCTCTGGCTTTGCTCTGGAGCCAAAGAACCCCCAGGGGACAATCAAGCCTGTCCTGGCTGCTGCTGAGGTGATCTAGGGCTCCTGCCTGGATCACAGTCAGGAGAGGAGGCCCTTGTAGCCAGGGCCACCATTGACTTCATGGAATTGCCATGGGAGCAGCTGTCAGGGTCATTCCTGGGCACGAGGACACTGCACAGTCCACATTTGCTGGTCCTTTTGCCAATGTGTGAAGTCAACTTCCTCTGTTCTCAGCCCTATGGTTTGGGGGGATTAGTGACATTGCCCAGGTCCATGCTGCTTCCCAGATGGGTTCACTCTCCAGTCTAAGTCAAGGGACTCAGGGGCATCTGGCAGCAGAAACATCTTTTTCACAGCAGTCATTCCCCTGGATAGAAGGAAGTGAGGATGTGTACTCTGGTGCTGTGGCAGCCTTTTGGTACCACGAGGGAGAGCTTAGAGCTGCTGAGCCACCCAGTGGGCCCAGGGATGAGGCAGATACTCCAAAGAATGCAAACAGCCCTAGATGAGGTTGTTTAAGCCTCTGGATCCAGCCTTTCCTGAGGATGAAATTCTGTTACATGAGGCAACAAAAATTCTCTTTTTTGCCCAAGCCAGTTTGAGCTATTTTCTGCTGTTTTCAACAGAAAGATACTTAATGATGGGCCCTATCTGTGTGTGGGATGAAGGGCTAGACCCTGAGGGGGGAAAGTTGCTGACAAGGGACCTAACTAAGTTGTGAAGACACCCTAATCTCCCACCAGGCAGCTTGGGGCAGGGCAGTCAGCCGAGATAAGGATGATGACAGAACCACGACAGACGAGCAACCGCCAAGGCTGATCACGCCCAGAGCCGTTAAGAGCACCTGTGTGTGAGCAAGGTGGGCACTGCCATCCCAACCCTACAGGTGAGGAAAATGGGACCCAGAGAGGTCAGGTGAATAGCCCAAGGTCAATAATATGAGACTAAAAGAAACCAGTGTGGAAGTCCCTGCCCTGTGCACAAAGGGGCTCAGCTGGGAACCCAGGACCTTCCTTCCACCCTAGAGACTCCCTGAGCTTGTGCAGAGCTCAGAGGACTTCCCGTCTGTGGCTGCACTTCAGGAAGAGAGGCTGGTCCTTGGTTGCCTGGCATGCTCAGGCCAATGTTCAGTGGCAAATGTGGTGGGGCTGGGTGAACTCAAAGTGCAGGGTGTAGCCCTGAGACTTCTCACACCATGTCCATGGAGTTCTCCAAACTGCCATCAGGTCCAATTCACTAGAATAACTCAAGGAATTCAGGGAAGTATCACATTTTGGTCACATTTATTATAAGCAAAGGATTATATTAGAACTGGCCCCAAAGAGGAGATGGCTGCAGTGGAATTGGAAAGGGGCCACATGGAGCTTTGTTCATCCTCGTCCTGGGGAGCCCTGCATGGCTGACCATGCCCTCCCCCATCCCCCCTACCCCTGTGCACTGTCCCCAGGGAGCCCACTAGACCTTGGTGGCAAGAGTGTTTCTGGACGCTTCATCACGTAGTCATGACCGAGTGATTGATTTCCCTGTGGTTAATCCCCATCTCCTGCCCCCACGCCTATAGGTCAGGCTGACATGCATGGCCCCAGCCCCATCCTCTCTAATCCCATTCTCTGGTATGGCCAGTTCCCACCCTCCACCTCCTCATTAGCATACAATAGCAGGCGTGGTTGTCCCAGGGGCTTCTAAATGGCAGAACCCGCCCCCCCAACACTGGGGAAGTTTCAGAAGTGTAGAGGGGACCTCCTAGCCAGGCCTCTCTCTGGAGGCCAGGTCCTCACTGCACAGACTTGCTATTGTGCCCACCTTTCCACCAAGCTCGCTGGCTGGCCCTTTGCTCTCACTTGGGGGAGTGCCTAGAGCCTGTAGGGACCTTCCCAGGCAAGGGTCAGCAAGGAGGTCTGGCAGGGAGGCTGTGCCTGGTGAGACCCGGCAAGACAGAGCCATGGGCCTCTGCCTCCAGAGATCAAGCCACATCAGGTGGGACTGGCTCCTCCAAAGGCCAGGTCTCTAAGGAGGGCTGTAAAGGGTCTGCATACTTCCACAAGGCTGTGAGTGAGGACAAGCAGCCCAGCACCCAGGAGAACCGGCTTCTTCTTCTCCAGCACCAAAGGGTCCGAGGCCCATTTAGCCCCCGTGGGGCTCTCCTGCCCACTGCTCTCCCAGCCCCTCGCCCTCCCATGCCAGGCTCTTGCAAGGACTTTAGCTTGGCCGCCTGCCTAGCTAGGGTGCATGGAATGCAAGAAGAGCTTCTAATGCGCTTGTCTAGCAGGGCTGGTCTCCTGGACTTCTGCTGCTGGGATGAGAAGCACAGGCCTGGGTAGCTGGCTGCTCCCCAAAGGTGAGAGACAGACCTCACAGAACCTGGCTGGCCAGCCCAGCCAGCCCAGCCAGCCCAGCCACCTGCAGGGCATTGGTGACAACCAGGGCAATAGTTCTGGCCAGTGCATCTGGGGAAGCTCTACTCACAGCATTACCATGGTGATAACGGCTGATGCGCAGTGTAAAAAATGTGCATCCACCTGCAGGTGTCAAAGGTGGGTGTGTTCCTTGTCTGCTGTTGCTGTAATAAATCACCAGGCACTTGGCAGCTTGAAACACCCACTCGTGCCCCCACAGGAGCGTGGGCCAGAAGTGCAGTGGTGAGGCTGGTCCTTTGCTTAGGGGCACAAGGCTGAAATCAGGGAGCTGACTGTTGTGCCAGTTCCTGTCCACTCCCCCCCTAGACACTAAGAAGTCAACTTCCTCGCTTTCTGCTCAGGGTGGTGACCTATTCTGTCTCTTTGCTCTTCATATGTGGAAGGGGTAGAGGGCTGGGACAGTGTTTGATACTCCCCTAATCATGGTGTGCTATGGAACTGGAGCCCTGCCTGTTCCTGAGCCTCTGGGTTTCCTCGCCCTGTAGACCTCTCAATGCATTCCAGGTCATAAAAGCCACCTGAAGCTTCCTTCATGTCTGATCCTCTCTGTCAAATTATTTTAAATTACAGACAAGGCACAGCAGTCAGATGCAATTTTACTCTTAGAATAAGACATGCTTCTGTCCTGTCCACCCACATCACACATACTTTCCCCGGGAAGTCCCCCTGGGGTACGGACAGCTGTGCTCCACAGATTCCTTGGGTCCCTTTCCCATGTTGGGGCATCCTCCCCTGGCTTTGGAGAGCTTTTGCTTCTAGTGGTCAGTATCTGGGGGTCATCGGAGGTTGGCTCTGTACTGTGGAGCTGCTCTCCACAGGCCGTGAGTGCTGGAAGCACCTGGGAAGTTCTGTTCCTTGGGCAGCCCTTCTGTAGCAGTTACTGGTGGGAATCTGAAAGCCTCCCAAACTGTGTTCTGAGAGCCCCTGAGGGATCAGGCTGGACCCTGCTGTACTGGTTATCTACACCACACTACTGCTGCCCAGCAAGCCACCCCACGCTGCAGCAGACAGGGGACTTCGGGGTTGTATCTGGGCTCACTCACACTTCTGCAGGAGCAGTGGGTCAGCCCACAGGCTCTGCCCTGTTCTCACAGCACAGGCAAATGTAAGAGTGTTCAGGAGCCATTTCAGGCTTCTGTGTCTCCCAGACTATGAACGTCCGGTGGCCTAAGCAAGTCATGTGACCACACTGAGGACCAAAGCTGGGCGTGGGATGACTCCACCTTCTGATGGGAAAGTCTATAAAGTCGTAAAGACCGGGCCACTCTCCAAGGGACTTCTGCCCCAGGCACGGCCTTGCTGGGCCTCCAGTCCTCCCTGCTTGGCTTCACACCCCCTTCCTGGCCTCTTTGGGGCGATGTCCCCCACACTCCACCTGCACACAAGGCCCGGGGGCAGGTGTGTGGGGCTCCCACTGCTCGGCTTATACTAACAGTGCACGGTTTCCCGTGCAGAGAATTAAAGTGTAGTTCATGTGTCTCACATTTACAAGAAATGACTTTCGAAACTTCAGCTACATACAAGAATGAGCAATGAACATGTACAGGCTGGGGAGGAGCAGGGTGTGCACACACGCTTGGGGAAACCAACCTCGGTGCTCAGGCTGGTGAGGAGCAGGGCTAGGGTTAGGGTTATGGTGTGCACACACGCTCGGGGAAACCAACCTCGGTGCTCAGGCTGGTGAGGAGCAGGGCTAGGGTTAGTGTTAGGGTTAGCACACACGCTCGGGGAAACCAACCTCGGTGATCACAGGATATTTGTCTCCACTCACCATGTGCATCTCCATCTTCCCATCTCTCATTTTTTGTTTCTTGTGCCAAAAACACATCCGGGATTTTTTTCCCCTATGACTTACTATAAGACAGAATCACCCATCACATCCCTTTAAACCCAGCCAATGGGGGGCAGGGAGGAGCAGGGGGTCTCAGTAAGAGGTCACTCTGTCCCTCCCATTCACTCTTGAAAGGGGTCTGCACAATCGCTGAAATCCATCCTTTGGGGAAAGAAATCTGGCCTTGTGCTGGAAACTCATCCCCACAAGTTGGAGAAGTGGGTCTCACCCAGCAACGTCCCAGGGAGGACAAAAGGCATCTGTGGTGTGGCTGCTGTTCTGCAGGACAGTGTCTGAATGCTGCTGCTTCTCACTTCTTGCCCATGATTCTTCCCTAAGTGGCCACTTTCCTGGCCGTCTGTGACCACGAGCATCATTTTCTTTGTGATCTGATCAGGTTGCCTGTCAGGAGGAACAGCAAAGATGTCACAAGGGACAGCGGGGTATATTTTACCCATTTATTTGCTATTTTAATGAACATACTATTTTTCTTTCTTGCAAGATAGGAGCTGATGTGGAAGGACAGCAATGGCCCGAAAGTCTGTTGAGTTTTGAAGCCATTGCCCTCTCTGCTTGGCCTCCTCCGCCGCAGGCTGCAAGTGAAAGAGGTTCTGAAGGAGGGGCGTACCTTGGTTAGCACCTCTCATTCAGGCTCTTCAGCTGCCTCTCCTGGGGAACTTGGATTGGATCAGTGTGTCCAGAGAGCCAGGGGACCACGTGCTGGCTCAGCCAGCCACTCTGCCAGGGCCAGAGCCATGAGCTGTGCCTCTCTCTTGCTGCCTCTGGTCCTGTCCTAGATGGCTTCTGCCCCTCCCTGGACCCAGCTCACAGGAAACCTTCTGAACAGGGCTGAGGAGATGTGCAAAGGCACATATCTTTAACCTCTTGGTCAGGAACCACATGCCCTTCACATGTGGGCCTGGTTTACCCTTCCCAGAATGTCTTCCTACGCTCCATGGAGTTGCCAGGGACCACAGAGAAGGGGGCAGAGGGGAACATGAAGAGAGAGACCACGTCACACTGATTCACAGGGTTAGACAGCGAGGTGCTTCTTAAAAGTGTGCAGAGGCCACCAGACTGGTTTCTTCTTCCCTTCCTCCCTCCCTCCCTTTTCTTTTCTTTCTCTTTCTTCCTTCCTTCCCTCCCTCCCTCCCTCTCTCTCTCTTTTTCTTTCTTGGAACCAGCATTGTTTCCTTTTTCCTGGATTACAAAGGCAATTCCTGCTTATTGTCTCAAGAAAGAAGCACAGGTGATAATCACCTGCAGACCCACTAGGCCGGCATCAAAATCATGGTATTTTCCAGCACACAGACCCATGTGCATCTTTCTTTCCCACACAAATGTCTTGGAGCCACTGCCCTCTCTGTCTGCTCAGAGGCCATGGAGCTTGGGTGTGCATTGGCTCTGGCAAACATGCCGAGTGGACTTCAGAGGCTGTGCTCCAGTGCTTCCCCAGACCCGAGGAGGCAGGGGGTCTGTGCTTCGGGAGTTGATACCCAGCAGTAGTTGGACAGGAGGGGCCCAGGGGCTGGGACTGAGGGGTGGGCAATCTGAGTCTTGGCTAATGGGCTGGACGTGGTTCCCAGAGGTGCCCTGCTGGCTCCTGGCATCTCTCCTTAAAGCCAGACATGTGGAACTGGGGATTCTGAGAGTCCAGCCTGGGTCAGAGTCTGATCTTATCTGCCTTATGAAAGTCAAGGGTGGGTCTCTGGGGGCAGTTCCTGAACAACCGGATCCAGGCTGTGGGGCATCTGGTCATTGCGGTTCCCTCTTGTGTGGCCACCAGCTGAGGGATTCCACAGAGACCCCCAGTGGGGGTCTGTGACACACAGACCTGTGACACACCTGTCATGAAGAGTCACTTGTCAACCTGCCTTCCCATCACTCGATTCAGACCCTCACACAGGCAGTCCTCCAGGACATTCCAGCAGCTATGGCCTTGGTCATTCACCCTTGAAAATCTGGGTTTGGGGAGGGTGAGAAGTTTGAGCAGTGTGACTGACGGTCTAATGTTTCCTCTCTCAGGTTTGGTTCTATTCTTGGGGGTCTTTCTTCATGAAACCCCCCCTCTGATCCTACCAGGAAAGCACAGAGGAAGCATGATGGCCTACAGAGCAGGACAGAGCGTGCACCCCGATTGTGACCCAGGGAGAGGGTGGTGACAGGTGCCAAGCAGAGGTGACCAGCTTCTTGGAATTGTCAAGAAGGGGTGTCACTTCTAACTTTGAGGTCCAAGGGTGGGTTGGGGTGGGCCTGGAAGAGCCAGAGGGTTTATAAAGTCTGCATGGGGGGGGGCTTCCCTGGGAAGACATAACAGGTTAAGCCCAGTTCTGTCAGGTTCCCGGGAGCCCAGAAGCTGCCTGAGAGCCCAGTGCTCACTAGGGTGCAGGGCCCTGGTCAGGGATCTGGCAGCATCTGCCCTAGCCAGTGTGCGATGTGCCAGGTGAGGAGGAGAAGGGTGTTTGGGGCTGAATGGTGGAGTTGAGAATTGTGTGCTTTCAACTACGGCTTTGAGTGCGATACACATGAAAGTGTAGTTGCTGAGCAAACGAGGCTAGGGAAGAATGACTGGAACAAGACAGGGAAATGTTGGGAATTCTTGATGGTGCGTGACAGGTACAAGGATGTTCGTCACATCACTCGATCAACTTTCATGTGTGTTTGACGTTTCACATAATACAAAGTTTTCAATACGGAATTGAAGGCCGATTAGTTCGACAAGTACTTGCTGAGCCCCTGTGTCGTGCTTGGCTCCGCACTAAAGATGGAACAAACCAGATGGAGAGAACAGGGAGGTCCTGACCTGTAGGAGACACACCCCCAAGGGAAGGAAGCTCCAGGCCACAGTGAAAGGCCCCATCCTGCCAGCCAGGACAGCAATTACTGTTTTAGCATTTGTCTCCTAAAAACGCCCTGATTAAGTGCTGACTTCTGGGGTCAGGAGGGCGTTTCACCTCTGTCAAGTCTCTGATGGGACCACTCTGCCCCTGCACCCTTGGACGAGGGTGAGCAACTGCTGGGCATGGACTGCGGCCGGCCTTGCCCTAAACCGGATTGCTGGTTGGTGGTGCCACAAGGCACATTGCTTTTCATGGAAAAAGAGCTCAAAGTAAATATTGAAACAGATTTGAATATTGGTGTTTGAGAATGTACATGTCTAGGCACAGTGGCCAGTGACAAAGTGTACTCACGTGGACAGTGACGGGTGAAAGGGACATTGATTTTTGTGTACCTGAGAGAACTTGGGCTTCACCTGCCGTATCTTCCTACGCCTTTCCCAAGGCAAGTGTCACAAAAACTGTTTCCTTTTATTCCTGTGTCTCCTGAGGAGGATGTGTTCTTTTCCTGAACAGCAAGCTCCATGAAGGCAGGGCTCTGCTCAGGACTGTAGCTCACAGGGCCCAAATCAACCTGACTATTTGTAGAAGAAAGGAAGGCCTGGGAGGGGGCAACCATCACTGTACCCATTTTATGGAGGACGTCAGTGAAGCAGAGAAAGTGATCATTTCTCAACAGTCACTGATACTTGTCTATGAAGATGAGGCCTTGGGTTCCTGTCCACAGGCAGAGGGTCTGCTCACGCACCCATGTGACGGGTGACATTCCTATCCAGGCCTTTGAGTCCAGGAATAAGTATCTGCACGACCAGTTGCTCCTGCAGAGTAAGGCTTGGGAAGAGGGTTGGTGGGCAGAGTGGTGTGCCCAGGGCCTAGTCAGGAGGAAAGAGGGCCGGAGACAGCAGCTATGGAAGGAGAAGAGCCCGAGGGACTGAGCCCAGGGTAGCATGGGGGCCTCAGTATGAAGCAGCAAAGAAGACAAAGAAGGAAGGTGGGTCACCAACTCTTCATTAAAGGGACTGCTCAGCCTCTCAGTCTATGTTCAACCACTCACACAGACCAGGCAAGGAGCACCACAGGCTCTGGACAGGGAAAGTGATGTGTCCTCCTTTGGTCTCTGAAACCACACCTGGTGGAACCATAAAGGGACCAGAACTGTAGAGTTCCATGTGGGGTTGGAGCCCTAGCTTCCTAGTAGTGTGACAAACACACGTCCCTTAACTTTTCTGAGCTTGTGCCTGGCACATGACATTCAGTATGTGTTGGCTGCAATTAAAAAACATGGGTAATTTTATATCCTAAAATACTGCACACTGCTTAAATGGCTTCATGTTGACTCACATTAAAAACGATTCCCAAGTGAAGATGACAAAGGGGAAATATTCGTTATTTAGTTCTTTCCTTACACTAAACTATCATAAGAAAGTACATTTCTGGGTTGCACTCTCTGGAGTGCCTTTTGCTAAATAAATGGCCCAAAATAACTTTTCCAGTAAGATTTCATGATTCAGCACATTCGCTTTCAATATAAAAGGTTGAAATAAAGAGTACAGAACAAATCTGGGTGCAGGAAACAGGCCAGGAACAGGGATGGATGCAGGAGATGAGGCTCATATGCCATCACAAGAGTGCTGTTGTTTTCAGGGATAAGCCTTGGCAATAGAAGAGTTGTATTTTTTCAGGTATTTCAGGCTAAGTATTGCGCTTAGGTTTGGAAGAAGCGAAAGAGTAAGGATTAGTAGGAGTCTAGGTGTCTCACGGTTTCCACAAGCAGTAGGGTAGCTTAGGGAGGAGAATTGCAGCGTCCACCTGGAAGGGGCCCAGGCCCGGAGCGGGCCCCCAGCTATCAGCTCCTCCTGGCCCCAGGACCGTCAGACTGGTCTGGGATGCTGGACACCCCACCTGACCCCTTTCCTGTGGACAGCAATATCTCCAGGTATTTACAGAAAGATACCACCTCTGGTCATTTGCTAGGTGACAGCATACGTGTGGAGTGGAGCGGTCAAGGTTGCTTGACAGAAAGGCAGCGGAAGCACCGCCCGCCAAGAGGGCCGCCCTCCTTGCAGTCGAAGCTCACACCGAAAAGGGTGTCTCCTCCATCCCAGAATCCTGGTCCTTCTTTCTGTGGGCGATCTCTTTCCTCTCTCTCATTTCATTGTAACCGCCACGGGGCCCAGCAGAGTGCTTCTCCTTAAATTAGTAGTTCCCTAGAAGATGTCCTCTCACCCACCTTACCAAAAAGGACCCAGGGCTCAGAGTCCTGCCCTGTCCGCGTGCGCGTGCGCACGTCTACACAGCTGGCTTCGGGCCACCCAGGGCCTGGGGTCCACTTCTGGACGTCTTGGGGAGAGGTGTCTACAGCCCTGCTCACTCTTTGGGCCTAGGCGGGTTACCCACGCCCGAGGGCCCTTCGAGAAAGGAGTGCGGCTCCGGGCCATACAAAGGGGCCTCCCCGTGAAGGGGCACCGCGCATGGCCCAGGGGGCGCTCAGGAGGGTTCTCCCCCAGGCCTGGGCTCAGCTGCGGCCCCCTCCTCGCGCCCCTGCTCGGCCTCCGCCCGCCGCGCCGCCGCCTCCCGAGGTGGAAGGCAGAGCGGCGCTTGCGCACTGGCGAGCTCTCGGTCCGGCCCGTGGGCTCTCCCCGGAGGGCGGGAGGTGGGAACGTGGGAAGGCGCCGGGCCGCACACCCTCCCGGCCAGCCGCCGGCGCCGCCCACAGCTCGCGGCCAGGGCGCCCCGCCATGCCCGTCGAATGAGCAGCACAGGTAAGCGCGCGGGCCTGCTCCGGATCCCGTCGGGGGCTCCCCGCCCCAGCCTGCGGTCCCCAGGCGGCCGCGGCGCCTGCAAAGTTGAACTTCGCGCGTCGCGGGCCAGACGCTGAACGCCAGGGCGCCGGGCTGACGGGCTCCGGAGCTGCGGTCGCTCTTCTCGCCCGCCGGGCTGTGGCGGAGGCGCGCGGTGGCGGGACCGCGGGCTGCGCCTCCGGCCCAGCCTGGCGGTGAACTTTTGCGTCGGCCCTGGCGGCCTCTCGGCGCCGGTGAGCACTGCCCGCGCGACCTCGCGGGCTCCAGGTGGCCTCTTCGCGGCCTTCCTTGCAGGACTGCGGAGAGGTGAGCGCGGGAGGCGCGTGCCGGCGCGGGCGGAGACCCCGGTTCCCAGGCTGTAGTGAAGTACTCGGGATTTTTCAATATCCATCCTCCCCCCAGTACAAGCGGGACCCTGGGAGGGAGGGATGCGAAAGGTCGCAACGCCTAGGTGCCTGGACGAAAACGCAGGAAGCAATTAAAACCCCTCCTTTCGGATTAACAACCAAAAATTGATCGATGTGTCAGGAATACCATTGATTTATGAAAGGTGCTTATTTCTCTGGTATGGAGAATTTTATGTTCACCAGGTGAAACCGAGTTCACCCAGCTCCAGTGTAGATTGATGTTTTAATAAAAATAAATAAAGGGGAAAAGCTCGCCTGGTCTTTGGGGACATCAAGTCTCAAACGCAGAGTTAGACTAACAAATCAAATTGCATTATCTTTGCATTTCCTTTCTTTTAATCTTTTGCCTAAAAATCGCAGGCAGGAGAGCGCGTTCATTGCGAAAGTTTTAATATAGTGTTTAAAAGTTCTCCTAACTGGCAATCAATGTTTCATAGGCAAAGTGGCACGGGGAGCGCGTGGTGATCAGTGGCGGCTTTGCGGCGCGGGCGGCGGCGGCGGCGGGAGGCGGAGCGGGCCCGGAAAGGAGCGGGCGGCGGCGGCGGCGGGAGGAGGAGCGGGCCCGGGAAGGAGCGGGCAGCGGCGGCGGAGGCGGCCGCCGGGAGCCAAGCGGCGCCCGTAGATGGCGCCCTGGCCCCACGCTAGGCTCGGGCTCCGCGGCTCCGCCGGGCGCGCGGGCGGGGGAGCGGCGGGGGCGCCGCACACCGGGCTCCGCACCTGCTGTTGACTTGGAGCAGGGAGGCAAGGCTAAGCACAAAAAGAAAAAAAAATGAAGCTTAGGATTGTCATTTTAAATTTAAGGGCTGGGCAAGAATGGGTGTCCGTGAGTCCGAGGCGTCACTGGAAGCCAAGGATTCCCCCCCACTCCCCCGGGAGACCACCAGCCGGCCAGGGTCCGGGTCGGGTGGCGCTGGCGAAGCCCCAGTCCGGGCTCTCCGGCTGCACGGCCCAGGTGGGGCACTGGCGTGCAGTGTGTGTGGGCGAGGGGCCGCGGACTGGTGGCAGGGACCAAGTTCAAAGCTGCCGGGATATCACCCCCGAGGGCGCCCGGATGGCCGGAGGAAGCCCCCGCCCCCGCGCCGGGCGCACCCCCGGAGCCCGCGCCAGCCCAGCCGTCAGGGCTGCAGGCAAGCTCCGCTTTGCAATGTAAATTTCGGTGGGACAAATTGCTTATTAATAGTCTAGAAGAGAAGCCAGTTTCTTTCTTTCTTCTTTTCTTTATCTGTTTTTATTTCTAAATGGCCGCTAGCTATGCCCTGGGCAGCCTCGCCGCCCAGCAGTTTGCTCTTCATTTCAATGTCCTAAAGAAAATGCAAATTTTCCACTGTGGCCTTTTTAAAAAGTTAAATTAGCAACAGCTTTAAGTGACTGCATTAGTATGGAAAACATACACATGTTTAATGTGGGAATAGCGTCCTTTTAACAGGACTCATTCTGGTCTGTACATTTACTGAATGCTCAGAGTTGGTAAAGAATCACATCTCGGGCCAATTTTGTCCCCAAAGGGTTACCCCCAGCCTCCACCACTCCACCCACAGCTCCACTCGGCCCGCGCCAGGTTTCCCCAGGGGCTGTCCCGGCACTGCGGGCCACCCAACCGGGTCTTCGGGCTTGGATCCCTCTGAAGCCCCTGCGAATGCACGCGAGAGGGTTTGTGCAGGAGGGAAGAGGGCTTGACACATTTCTGTCCACGCGCGGTACGCACTTCTTTCTCGGCCAGCCTCGTGCTTGCAATCCCTGCATCTGAGTTAATTACTCCAGCGGACTGACCTGGCCCCGCCACCCTCACTCACCACCCCACTTTTGCGCACACCAGGACAGACGGACACACTTCTCTGTTAAAGCGCAGCCGGGGAGTGCGGAAGGGTAGCCGAGGGGGTAGTGAGCGCATCAGTGACCGTGGCCGCTATCCCTATCCGCGGCTGTCTACCACCCCAGCTCCTTCCTTTATGCGTCTTGGCAAACCCGTGTTTCAAGCCGGAATTTTATTGGCAAACTTTTGCGCTCTGTTAGCTTCCAGATGAGGGTATTCCATTCCGTCATGAGTCTGGCTACCTTCCTCCTTCTAGGCAGTGGCTCGGCGCTCAGCACCCGTCCAGGAAAGAGTTAAGATTTATGATATTCTGCAGAGGTCTTGTTAAGATGTAATCTGCATTTTTTAACTACTGCGTAATAAAAAGTGAGAAGTTTTGAGACACCTTTCTTGATTATACCTTTGGCGATACTTTAGGTTTTACATTTAATTTGCATTTTGTTCTTAGTGAATATTGAAGTCTTGAGTGGAGGATTGAATTTTATTAGGACATCTGGACTGACAATATCAAATCAGACACCAGTGTCCCAAAGCATGCTAAAATTTCAGAGTTAATTAGAACGCAGTGTGTTTAATTAAAGCCAATTATAATATTTGAAATTATCCGATCGATCCGTGCTTGTACAGTTTGGGTCTGTTTAGGTGTCGATTGGCGCACCTTGCCCATCATTCAATCTAGAAACTTCTCTGGGGAAAGTTTGCTTTGTAAACTGGCTGGGCGCGCGGGCGGCCGGGCGGCCGGGCGCGGAATCCGAGTCCCTGGCGCCAGCTCCGGCGCATCCTGCCCGACTGCCTTCTGGGTGCTGCCTAACCCAGCTTGGAAATTTCAGCTCACTGCTAAGGCGCTGCACCTTTTGGGGTCCAAGGGACCCCGCCACTCACCAGCTGCCTTTCTCAGCTCGGTTGCTCCTCCTGAGCATTTTTGCAGGGAGTTGGGAGTGTTTGATTTGGAATTCTCACTCAGGCTGAAGAGTCTTTGGGACTAAGAACGGTGAGGTCAGCCAAAGTGACTGAAGGAACCAGAGAAAAGTTATGACAAAGAGTCAGTAATTAACTTTCCCTTCTAATGTCGTGCGCTGCAGAAGTCAAGACGCACCCTTGCCGGTTTTGGCCCTGCTTAGAGCGCTCGGGTTTTCCAGGGAGAGGGTTGAGCGAATTCCAGGTCGTGTGGGCCGCCCCCTGGGTGGCAGGCCGGGCACTTGTAACGCACGTTCTCTCCAGCAAGGGCGTGCGCCTGACGCTGGCTGCCCGGGCTTTGTGCCCGATGCCCAGCTTGGCCTGAAACTTGCATGTGCACGTGGGCAGCAATTAGGACTAGGCAGCGAGTGGCAGTTTTTCTTCGCCCCTGGGGTCACGTCGTCAGCGAGGCCTAAGGTGTTTTGTACGCGAAGGAGCCGGGGCCCAGGTCGGCGGGAGCCCGGGTGGTCACCTGCCCTGGGGTGGGTGGGACCGAGCTTCCGCTGCTCGGCTCTGGGATGAGCTGCGGCGCTCTACTCTCCCCACCCCAGGAGGCGCTGTTTGTCAAATTTGGCCACATTGGCAGGCGGTGCTTACACGTTCTCACTTGAAGAATTGAGCCTTCTGTGGTATTCCGGGGTCCGGGTTCTGGGATCTTATACAGAATAAATACTCGGGATGGGTGGGTGCAAAGCACCAGGGGTCTCAGACCCTTCAGTTTTCACTTTTTACCCTTGAACTCAATTGGATTTTGTGGCCCAGCGCCTGCGACAGGCGGTGCGCCCCCGGTGCCAGGGTCCGTTGCCCAATTACTTGCTTCCGAAGGCAGGCGGGGCTCCTCAGGTGCCTCCCGAGGTCTCTTTGCTGAGAGGGGAAGACACAACTTCTGGGCCTGGAAACCACCCTCCCCACCCCCAACTTGCCCGTCTCCCCTTTATGTCCTACTTAAGCTGGGTGGCCTGAGTGCAGACTCCTTGCTTTCGGATTTTCCCGGCCCAGTGGCCAGCGTGACCCCGCAGTGCAAGCCAGGACAGGGCGCACTCAGGGGCCGTGTTACCTACCCTCGAGGGGCAGAGTTTACCTACTCGTGGGGGTTCTACTTTACCCCGCAGTTCACCAGCCTTTTTAGGTGCTGTCTCTAAGCCCCTCCAGCCTTCTTCTCTCCAGGGCCCAGGGTCAGCCTGCCTCTCCCATTTCAGGTTCTTTCCCGGCTCGTGCTCGTGCTCAGCTCCCAGACCCGAGTCCAAGCTTAAGCACGGATGCAGAACCGCAGGCCTGCACCATCTGGGCGTGACCCCCGGGCGCGGAGTACGTGGGGGGCGGTCTGTGCCTGCAACTCGGCACTGGCCTCGGAACACAAACCGCAGGCCTTGTGCGCGTTGTCTCTCATCCTTTCCTGAAGGATCCAAGTGACACAGCCAGGCAGCCTCGGATAGTTGCTGTGAGCTCTCTGGGGCGCCGCGTTCGGGACCCCCCCGATTCTCCGGGGGACTTGGCTTGTCAACGCCGGAAATGCATTTTTTTACCCTTTGGAAGGATGGTAGGCAGGTCGGCGGGCGCTTTGGGCTCGGCCAGAGCACGAAGGGGCATTCAGAGCGTGACCTGGACTCTGGGCCCACCGCAGCAGGCCTTCTGACCTGGGACCCCCAACTTGGCAGAAGTTTCTGTTGGGGGTGGCTGAGAAGCCGGCACCAGCTCCACTCCCAGTCTCCAGGCCTTGCAGTAAGGAGCGGAGCAGGACCAGGGCTGTGGAGGTGTGAGGGGCGCTTTCCCTCATGGCGCTCAGTGCACCCCCCTCCATGGGTGGGCGGTGGGCAGGGGCACAAGGCCTTGGCTGTGCGGTGGCCTGGGAACTGAATAGCTGGGCAGGAAGGCCTGGATACAGCCCCTGGGAGACTGGATCGCTTTCGCCCGCCCAGACTTTGGCCTGGCTTTGGGTGGTGCAGAGGGTCAGCGGTCCAAGCGCCGCCGGGGCCTTGCGCCCTGCGCCCTGCACGCCGCTCTCCAAACGGGGCGCCAGGGGTGACGGGTGCTGTCTCTTTAAGGTCAGTGACTGCTCCGGCACGACATGGGGAGGACAGCTGGGCACTGGCCATCTGACTGACTCCGGCTTGACATCTGGGAGCCCACTGGTGTGTGGCACGCGAAGCGCTTGATGCCGCTATTTAAATGCAAATGTGAGGGGGCTCATTGAAGCCTCTCCCCGTATATCGGCACAAAAGGAATACTTCCCACCCTCCAAGGAGGAGGCGGCGGCGGTAGCTCGAGGGCCACCCGTGCAAATCGCGTTGGGCGCGGGGCCCTAAGTGGTCGCCGCTGCCGTTTGTGGCCCGCCAGGCCCGGCAAAGGTCAGGCTCCGCGGGGTCCAGCCCCTAAACACTGCTCTGGCCCCTGGGAGTGCTCTGTACGCGGTGGTTAGAATGCGGGCCTGCGCAGCTTCCAAAGTACCAGCTCGCCACTCCCCCCTCCTGGGTACCTGGGGCCCAGAGTTCCCCTAGAAAGGGCGAGGGGCGGGGGCAGGGCTACTCCGCCTGGCGGCCGGGCGCCCAGACACGCCCTCTACCTCCCAGGACTTTTGGGAATTGGCCCACGGTTCCTACCCACTCCCAGGCCTGGGTGCTCTGCCTTCGCTTCCCTCTGCCGCTGCTCCTGCCCATCATATAGAAAATCTGGTGGTGGGGTGGGGGCCGAGGGGGCTGCCCTTCCAGGCCGCTCCGCAGCAGGCCGGGGTGGAGACCTTGCCCTGGCGGCAAGTCCTTGTGCCCACAGCTCAGAGCCAGCAGCAGAGTGACAAAAAAGATAAAGTTGGTGAATGATAAAGACCGCATTTTCCACGCTTTGGGTGCGGGACCAGATGATCTAGAAAATGAGCTGAAATGGATTCAGCCTCCGAGCCTGTTGTGAGAGCAGCTGATTCCCCCATTTCGGGCCAGATGGCTGCTGAACACAGATTTGCATTCATTTTCGCTTAATATCGTCCAAAATAGTGGGGCAGCTGCATTTGTTGTCAAAAAGGTTTAAAACCCCTTTTCTTTCTGGGGCAGGATCGTTACCTTATGTGATGGGCTTATAGAACTTTTTTTTCCCTCTTTAGTCAACAGTATCAGATTTAGAAGGATTTGTTTTTAAACCTTCTAATTTGGTAATCAGATTTAAATCGCCTTGGCGCGTGTAATCTGAATTAAAGATACTGTAAATGATTTTAAGCATGATACTTTCGTTAGCGTAAGGAAGGGGCACCTCCACAACAGGCTGGACATTTTAGGAAGTACGCTACAAAGGAAGCATTGTTTCTTATTTCCAACTTCATCTTTCCCCGAAAAGGCACTTTGCATATTCTGACAATAACGCTCGCCTGGCCGCTCGCCCTGCGTGAGCCCGAAGCAGCTAACAGCCCAGAGACAAAGCAATTCCCAACCCCACCCTCCACTGACGGCCAACTTTATTTTGCATTGTTCCTCCACTAAGAAAGTGTTCCCTCCTACACAAGGGTCTGCTGTAAGTAGAAAGCACTGGGCTTATTAGGAATACAGAAATTTTCTTTTAATTTATCATGAATAGTTTCCATACACTTTGATTTAAAGTTATTAACATTCCATAGACAGTAGCGTCTTTAATATGTGGCGATCGCTTCTAAAGACTAATCTCATTACCCTCAAATAGTCATAAAATATGATTTTATTATACTTACGTATTTAATTAGACGGCCGGCACCGTAATGGGTTTTGAGATGGGACCGGCGCAACAGCTTTGATAATTCACTTATCTTTGGCAATAGTCATTAACCCCCAACACCAGCAAAATAGACTGCTTTCCAGCACATCTTTTTTTCTCACTCCTTCCAAGAGGAGTAGAGGTCCTCAGATAACGTAAATCGGACTTCGATTTTCTCGATTAATTAAAATATTAACGCACACACGCTGCCAATTCAAGAAAAAAGGGAATGCTACCCCAGACCCAGCGGGGAGAGGCTGCCCTGTAACGCAGTTGCGCCCTGAAATCTTTTTCTTTTCTTTTCTCCCCCCGCACCCTCTAATCAAAAGGGCCTGATTTCTCTAGTCAGTGTAGTGCCTGGGACAGTTCCCGGTGGTCCTCTGGGTCTCCACTCCATGTCGCACAAACGTCCTCTGGGCGGGCCGCCGCGCCCGGGCGCCGAGTCCCGGCTGCAGGAGCTGGGCCGCTGGGCCCATGGGCTGCCTGCGCACCGCTGCCCTCCCGATTCCTAGAAACCAGGTCGGGAAGCCGCGCGCCGCGCGCTCACTCCAGTCCCGCTGCACCCAGGGCAGGGCCGCTACACCCGCGGCGTCCGCTCGGCTTTTGGAGCGGTGGGCACCCGGGCGATCTGACCACCGCGCAGGTCGCGCGGCCAGACACTGGGCTCCTGGTCGCTGGAGAGGCCAGGCACGCTTCCCGTCTGCCCAGTGAGGCCGGAGCCGTCTTTGTCACTCGGTGCGCCTGAGGACAGGCTTGGGACCAGAGTCTACCGCGACCACGGGGGAGAGGGAGCGTCTGGCATAGCCTGCCTCCGACGTGGGTTTCCCTGTTCCGCACTCAGCGGCCTCCGCCGGGGCAGGAAGCATGGGGCACCCCGCGGGGCTCAGGATGGGGCTGACCAACCCGACTCAGCCTTAGGTCTGTTCAGAAATCAGGCTAAGCTGCCGGTCCGGACTGGTGGGGGAGCCTTGGGCAGCCCTCCTCCCAGCCGGTTGACTGATCCTCCCACCGGCCCCCTCCCTGCGGTCGACCTGCCTCTTCCTTCTTTCCCCCTTGGGCCGCCCCAAGGCGAGCTGCAGCCCCTTGCATTTATTACATGCATCTGGGCAACTTGGGGTGCCTCGGCGTTTTACACCCCTCCCCTCACGCTCCCCCAGCGCAACGTGTTTGTGTGGCAGGTTTTGCGGGGAGGTATTAGGGGGACAAGCTGCAATTGAGCATTGGCCGCGTTTGTTTCTTTTCAAGATTTATTTGGGCGAGTAGTAACTTCCTTGGCTGCGGCTGGGCGCGCGGAGCCGCGGCGCGTGGCGGGGGGCGGCGGCGCTCGGCGGCGGCAGGGCTCGCAGGGCTCGCGGGGCTCGGGCCGGCTCGCGGCGCCGTCAGGCAGTCAGTCGGCTAGCGCGGCGGCGGCGGCGGCGAGGGGCGCGGCGAGGGGCGGCCGCTGCCATATATGGCGCAGGCGCCGCCCCCCGACGTCACCCTCTGACAGCGCCGCTCCCGGGGGCTTCGAGTTTTGGCTCCCGGGAAAGGGTCCATTCCTCGGGGAGAGAGGGCTGAGTTTTGTGCGCCTCCGTCCGCTGCGCGCGCCGCTCCAGGCCCCGCCGCGCCCCGCCTGCGCCCGGGACTGCGCCGCAGCACTCACTGCCCGGTTTATTTGTCTTTGGAGCAGGCGGGCCGCGCCAGAAGCGGGCGATCCCGCAGTGTCCTGCAGCCGCGGACGCCGCCTGGCTAGGATGACACCAAGTTGAGCGCGCTTGCAAACAACAACAACAACAACCGCCGCCGCGGCCACCGCGTCCTGCTCCCCAGAAGCAGCGCCGCCGCCGGTGTCGCCGCCTCCGCGCCCTCGGCCGTCCGGAGCGTCCGGCCGCTGGTGTATGTCGCGCCTGCCCGGGACGGGCTGAAGCCGGCGGCGGGCCGGACCGCAGGCTCCGAGCAGGGCGAGGGCGGCTAGGGCAGCTGCCTGCCGCCGAGCCCAGAGCGCCGCCGCTCGAGGAGACGCTTTCGGCCGGGAGCCGCGGCCGCCGCCAGCAGTTTTCATGTTTGGGATTCAGGAGAATATTCCGCGCGGGGGGACAACCATGAAGGAGGAGCCGCTGGGCAGCGGCATGAACCCGGTGCGCTCCTGGATGCACACGGCGGGCGTGGTGGACGCCAACACGGCCGCCCAGAGGTACGTACCGGCCGCCCCCGCGCGCCCGGGCCCCAGCCCCGGCCCGGCCCGGCCCCCTCCGCCGGCCGGCGCCTCGCTCCTCACTGGGCCGCTGTCTCTTTCCTCCCGCAGCGGCGTGGGGCTGGCGCGGGCGCACTTCGAGAAGCAGCCGCCTTCCAACCTCCGGAAATCCAATTTCTTCCACTTCGTCTTGGCGCTCTACGACAGGCAGGGGCAGCCGGTGGAGATCGAGAGGACCGCTTTTGTGGACTTTGTGGAGAAAGAGAAAGTAAGTGCACACTCACGCTCACACCCTCTTTCTTTCTATAAGTGGGAAGCAGGCGGTGCCGGCGCGCGGGGGCTCGGAGGGCCCCCCTCGGCGGGCACCGCTCCGCCCGGCGACCCCGCGCCGCCGCCGCCGCCACGTGCGGCCGCCCGGGACCGCGGAGTGCGGGCGACTTCTCTGCGCCCTCGGACGCACTCAGGGCGAGGAGAACGCTGGGCTTCCAGCAGGAAAGTGACATCACCGCGCCGCTCCGAGCCAGGACTCCTGCCCTGTGTGAGGCCGAGCTAGGGGCCTCGGTCGCGGAGGGGGACCGAGCGCGGTGGCCGAGCCTGACACCCACCGCACTAAATGCAATTGTTTATCGTTACTTTCAGGAGCCAAACAACGAGAAAACCAACAACGGTATCCACTATAAACTGCAGCTCCTGTACAGCAACGGTGAGTGCCCTGCCTGCGCGCTGCGTCCTCCGCCCCTGCAGCGGCTGGCGCGCCTTCTCTGCGATGGTTAAGGACATAAAGATTTTGAGATTAAAATGACATGGATGTAAACACGAAATCTTCTCATGGCATAGAAGGAAAACAAAACATAAACGATCAATAAGTCGATGGCACTTCACATGATTAACCGGTGGGGCTTGAAGTAGAAAGTAAGAAGGGATCGATATGGCTCCAGCAGAACATCACTTTTAAGTGACTTTTTTCAATTTTGCAAATTAATGTTAATTATTGGGATGGGGGTAGCTCCATAAACCAAGCATAACTTAACTTCCTGTGCACAAGTTAAAAAAAAAATCCTCGAGAGACGTTAGAAAGAGTTCAGTCTCTCACTGAGTTTCATTTAGGGCTTTCTCCTTTCTAAAAATAAATGATCACACAGGCCTCTGGGCACAGTAACCGGGCCTGCTCTCCACCAGGCAAATTTCTTGCACCTTTAAATGCAAAACCCTAAGGGTATTAAAGTTGTTAACTAAGAAAAGAAAAAAAAAACAAGGAGCAACTGGGGTTCTCTTTCTCCCCTTTAAAGAGATTTGCTGCATCACGCAGCAGCTAGTCCTGAGTGACTGACTTCCTGTGCTCTGGATGTCCTTCCTGAGGCGCATCACTAAAATCCTGATGAGAATTTGTCTCTGTTTCTTGCAGGAGTCAGAACAGAGCAGGATTTGTATGTTCGCCTCATAGATTCAATGACCAAACAGGTAAGAAAGTTTATGCCTGTGCTCTAGTGCTCACTGCTGAGGGGGCTGTCCTGGGGTTCAGAGACTGACAAATGGGTCTTGTGTATTTGTTTTTCATTTACCTTCCTTGACATGCTAATGAGAATTCCATATTTATTGGAATAAATGATGCAATTGGTAAAATAGTTTATGTTGTCATTGAAACAGAACATATATGCTTTATTGAATATCTTGTGATTAGAATCATATTCTGTCTTAATTAATTATGGTAATTAATACTTGACAGAAAAATTTCAAGGACCCCTCCTATTTGTGTTTAAATTCTTTTTTCTCTTGGAAAGGAATCATTTCACTGATTTTTTTTTTTTTTATAACAAAGGCAACTCCTTTCCAAAGCCCATCGGGTTGGATTTGATTAGTTCATTTTTTTTTTCTTTCCAGTGTGATGGTCTAGTAATATGAGACGTTTATTTGGATTTAAAAGTTAAATGTGTTGGGATGAAAAGTCACCTTGTTCTTCTCTGTCCCATCCTCACCTCACAGCCCCCCAGCTCCATAATTCAAGCTCCGAGCTCCAGGGGTCACTGCTCCCTGGCCACGGCTCTGCTCCCTCTCCCACCCTCTGTCATACCTTGTAAATAACATAATTACAGGCAGTTCCTTATTAAATTATTTAACCTGTCCTGGTCAACTTTTCCGATGATAACTGTTGGCCATCAGTAATGGGATTTAAGTGGAAGCTTTTTGACATTGTGTGTTCTCTGGCTGATGGTTTTGTGCTGGGTGGTGTGTTGGTGTTTATTTTGTTGCTTTTAATAAGACCTCCCCATTTTCTTAAAATGTGTGTGTGTAGGTCCAATTTGTAAGTTAAATCCACTTGGCACAGATTGATTTAAAATATGCTTGCAAGCTGGATGCTTGGAAATGAAAGTAGCTGGTGCTTCGTTTAGATACTAACTTTAGGAATTGTGAGTCAAGTGAAGGCTCACTGGGGCTTCCTGCTAGCACAGCCCAGCACTGTGCCTCCTACTCTCCAAACACAATTAGTCTGCAGGTTTTATTTCCCCTTAAAAAGTTTGCCCTCACCGAGGCTGCAAGGATGTTGGATTTTAATGTCTGCAGTGGTAAAACTGTGGTTTTCTCTTAGAGTAAAACAGATCTGACAGGTAAACTAAGGTCTTTCTGACAAAGAGGAGGCATGTACCCTTGGGTAATTATTTCACTGGGTTCAGAGAAGCCTCTGGAACTCGGGCTGCTGGTTGACAGGTTTGTACATAACAGCTAAATGTTTTAGGAAATCGCTGTTGTCTAATTAAGAGGGTTTTGTAGGCAGTACTAAGTTTTTCTGCTGTTGCATAGAGGAGGAGGCTTCCTTCTAAGTACACTTTTATTGTTCATTTAGCCTGGTACCTTTGCGGTATAAACAGGGATGAAAATAAAGGCATTTAATCTCCTCTCTCTGTCGGGGATGGGAGGAAAAAAGAGAAAGACACAGCCCAGTAACTGATCAAAGACGCAATGACGCTGAACCGACAGTTTATGGATTTCTGTTTGTGCTACAAAATAAAAAATAAATCAAATATAAATATGGGGATCCATCCGAGGACAAGCCTCTTTCAAAAGTGCTGGTGCCGGGCACGGCCACGCGCCCTGCAGCCCCTGGCGGCTGGTGGCCCGCGGCGATACCCCTCACTCCCAGGGTTTTGAGCCCGGGTCCTGGGGGGGGGGGGGGGCTGGAGGAGAGGGGCTCGCGGAGACCCTTCCCTGTTCCCAGGAGGGCAGCTCCAGGCTTTCACCAGAAAGGGCTTTGTCCGCCTGGAAGTGGAAGAAAGTGTCAGAAGCGCCCAAGGAGGTTGGAAGCAATTTCCAGATAATTTCCAGATTGGGGTGGGGGCGGGAACTGGCGAGAGGACAGCCCTCCCCCTTCCGTGGAATTTTCTGCCGGGAACTTGGAGCTCCAGGCCCCTGCTTCCCGCCCCTCCCCCAGTGGCCCTTTTTTTTTTTTCTTCTTTTCTCTCTTTTCGCCAGCCGGGCGGTGGAGGCCTGGCCGGGTCGGGCGGCGGCGCGGGCAGCTCCCGGACCCCGGCGGCGGAGCCGGGCTGAGCGCGGCCGAGCGCACCTAGGGCTTCACACCATCTGGCGGAGCCTCTGCTCAAAACCCACCCGAGCGTGCGCTCAGACACTGCCTTTTTACCCGAGAAAAATCATTGTTAGCAGTTTCAAAATAAACACCAGATTGGCCATTAGCACTTTTTTTCCAAATATCATCCGGCGAGGAGCACGTGGCCCCGCGGGCTCGGGCTCCCCGGGGCCCGGGCCCTCCTGCCGGGCGCTGGCGGCTCCGGGACCCGGCGTGGCCACGTGCGGCTGCTGCGCCAGGGTTTCCCTCCCGGCCCCCCGACACCCGCGGCGTGCGGAGCCCCTGCCGTTGTCCGCCACTCTGGGCGGCGGTGGGGCCAGGGCGGCGCGCCCTCCGCGGGCGCCTGGGTTCGGAATGCGGGGAGAAGCCGGGAGCCCGACTTGCCTGAGCCCGTGGAGCGCGCAGGGCAGAGTGGGCACGGCCCTAAGCAGACTGCTCCTGCGCCGCGGAGGCCTTTTCCCGTTTCTTTAGCCGCAGCTTGTTCTGATCGACTCGGTGTAGACAATGGCCTGAGGATGCAGCCTGGCGGCGGCCAAAGGAACCCAAGAACCCCGGGTACCGGGGTGGGTGCCAGCGCGCCCTCCTGCCCTGGGCCTGGCCTCGGCCTCCCTTCCCGCAGCCCCAGAGCCTCCAGCTCCCTCCGGAGCCGAAGGCCCCTAGCAGGCCTGGCAAGCGCCCGGGGAAGGAGACTAGGAAGCAGCGGAGGGCGAAGCCACAGCGGTCTAGCCCCGCTGCGGGGGCGACCCGGGCCCGGGGTCCGGGGAGGGGCGGGAGGCCTCCCCGCGCCGGCTGTGCACCTGCTGCCACCTAGGCCCGCAGCACCTGGGGCGATTTGGCGCCAGAGCCTCGGGCGCCGCATAACCCCAGCCTCTGCTTGTCCCCGCGCAGGCCATCGTCTACGAGGGCCAGGACAAGAACCCGGAGATGTGCCGCGTGCTGCTGACCCACGAGATAATGTGCAGGTGAGCGCTGGGCGGCAGGGCGGCGGGAGCTCGGGGGCCTCGGCGCCAGCTGCGTCTACGGAGGACGCCGGGCCGGGCGCCGCCACCCGCCCAGCTTCGGGGAGGCCATCGATTGAAACGTAACCGGCCCGGGGCCGCGCGCCCGGCGCGGGAGCCGTTTCTCATTTTCCGGGTGAGGACCATGGCGTGACCGGCTGCTCAGCAGAGCGGGTTGATATGTTGGCCGGGTCGCTGCAATGTAGTCAAAAAATGAAAACCAGCCTGGGCGATGCGTCTGTCCTCAGTGGAGTCTTGTCTCCTCTCGCAGGAGTCAGAGATCACTCGGAATCATTTCACTACTTCCTTCCCAGGCGCTCTCATCCTGAGATACACAATTGTCTGTTATTGATAAAAAGGAGACTCTTTTGTACTTATTATAGAGCTCGTGTATGTGCGAATTGGATTGTGATTCTGTCAGTTAACCTCTTCCCTAGAGCAGCGATGCGTCGTTCATATAGCTGTTAGGAAGCGCGCACATTACTTGAGAGCTCTGTCAGAAGAGCAATTTCCCACCTGTTTTTTTCTAACTACCACAAGAGTTTCACCCCTACATGACAAATAAAAATGCATCATTGACTTTGCATGTGTGGCATGTGAAATATAGTTGCGAGGAATACTGAGGAAGGGCTTTGCAGCTCCCAGGCTACAGTAGCAGGCCGCGTACTCTAAGGGGCATCCTCTGCCTGCTGTGACGCCCGTCGCCTAAATGCCATTTCTGAGCAGACATATTGTTACAGCACTAATATACAAAAGCTGACTTTTTCTCATATCAGGTAATAAATATAAATTACAACCAATAAAGTGGAATTTCTTTATTATCCACTTCTGCATGTACCGCAATTAACATAGAAAGCGCACAGATGTGATTTAAGCTGTAAGTGGAAGACTGTAGACTTTCTTTAATCACTTTAGCTGTCAGCTTTAAAAGGCTTTATATACTTTGCCTACCATATGGTGTTAATTTAGCTAATTTAGACATGTAACCATTATACAAGTATGCTTTTTTAAAATGCAAGAAGCATAACATTTTTGTTTCATTTCTGCTTTAATTAAAGTTTCAATAACAGAGTTAAGGTAGGCTTAAAGAAGGAACAATAGAAGTTTGTGATAGATGGCCGCACGCCTTTGTGGTTATAATTAATAAATGCCCAAAAGAAATATTGGTCGAAGGTGGCATCTTGCATCTTTCCCAGAAATAACAGCTTGACAATTAGAGGTAAATAAAAGGCAAAGCTGTGAAAAGTTATTCCCAAGCCTCCTGCCTCCCCTTCGCCTCAGTTCATTGCAAAGACAAACACCAACAACATGTTTTCCATATTTCAGCACCACAATTTATATAGTACTCCGGTTGGCCTCCTAATATTAATAGATATGTTCAACTTTGCTCCTTCCTGTAGAAAGTTACATCCTAAGTTTAGCTGCAGAGCACGTGAACTCACTGGGTTTAAATTTGCCAGACTGCATTGGTAGGACAACTGTTTTCTTGACTCTTTATCACGTCATTGACAAGACTTAACAACGACAACAAAAACTTACACGTTGGGCATGAAAGGCTGCAATGCATATTAAAACCCCTGTTTACAATTGCTCCACAGCCGGTGCTGTGACAAGAAAAGTTGTGGCAATAGAAACGAGACACCCTCAGACCCTGTAATCATTGACAGGTAAGGATGACTTCTTTATTTTTCAAAACAAAACTGCAGCAACAGCAAAACCCTGTGTCTTGCTTGGTTTCCAGGGGCTCCGTATTTTTGAGACTGGTGTTGAGCTCATCGTGTGCACAGCACCATTTGTTGTCCTTGTGGTTATTGTGCACAGGTGGGTTGACTTGGAAACCTGGTGGCTCGCTCTGTGGGGAATCGGTAATTGCTCGGGAGTTGTCAGGGGAAGCAGTTTCATCTGCCACTGCTCTCACTGTGAGGGGCACTTTATGCCTAGAGAGTTTCTGGCTTTAAACCCAGAGATCTGTCATAAAATGCTTTTTGCTAATTTGTTAACAAGTATTTCATTTTTGCGTTATTTTTATCTCAGATGATAGTTGAAGTTGAAACTTGGGTGGTGTTACTGTTGTAATTGTCGCCCAGTGTTAGAATGAATTTAATCTGCTCTCAATTAGTTGCAAAATGTCTCCTAATTTTTTTCCAATTGTGGCTGTCGTTTTATGTCAAGTAGCAAATATGTAACTAACAAACCAAAGTTGTTATAATTGAAACTAATTACACATGCTGGTTCCATGTTCCAACATTAATTTCCATAACTAGATTAGCTGTATGCATTCTTTACATTCCCCTCTCCATCTTGCTCTCTACCACGTTCCTTGGGCAGCAAGTTGCATCCTTGCAGATACCAATCATTAGTTCTAACCGTGTGAATGTGCATTTGGCATTGCTTTAGTGGAAATAACAAAAATACTGCCACCCTTCTTGCCGAGCACTCACCCAAATCACTGGGTTTTAGGGACTGTGGAGGAGAAGATCTCTTTCTTCCCAACAATGGGTAGCAGTACAAGGCCCAGCATGTGATTGACTGCAGATTTTGAAATTGGTACCCAAATTGAATAAATGTTAGACATGTACATTTGACACCAGTTTTGTGAAGCAGAGGTTTGGATGGTTTTGAAGAGGGGTTGAATTTCAGCAGCTTTCATTACAGAGTTATCTTTTGATCATGAACTTTACTGTCCAGTGTCTGAGAAATTAAACCCGGAAAACTCCATGAGTTAAGCCTAAAGAAATACGCACCACCAGTGGAGAGCAATGCTAATGTTTAACTATCTGGAATAGCTGTTTGCTTAGTGGAGAATGTTCAGTATCTGACAGAAGGGACAGCTCTCTTATTAGTAATCAAATAGGGTTGACCAGTTGTGGCCGTCACTCAGGCAGTTGAGAACAAGTTCAACACGTTATAGAACTCGAACTACAAAAATCAATATAATTATATTTGTCTTTGGTGTTGTGACTATGAAAATCATATAGCCTTGGATTGTTGTTTTGTAATTGAATTTATTTCATTTTTTTAAAATTAGCTAAAAGTGTTGGAGGTATTGGAATCTTGTCTAAGACACTTGAAAAGGTGTGTGTGTTTGCTTTGAATGTGAGATTATGAAAGTGTTTCATCTTTTGAGTGATATTTATACATTGAAGAAGAGGATTTGTTTCTAAATCATGAGATTCATTTGACTAACATTTTGGATGCTGTGTTTTCCCTTCTAAATCGCTTTGGAGTTGTACAATATTCAGTCCTTTATTGATGGTTAATACTGAGTAACTTCTAGCACTAAGTTTTTAATCACACGATGGGAAATATATTCCTCAGATGTGCAGAAATGTACTCTTTAATTCTTGCCTGGGTGAATGGTTTCCTATATTTGGTTAATTAAAATATGTCCTAAGATTACTTATATTTCTACAACGTGAGAGAAGTGTGCAATTATTTGATATTCTAGAAGCCTGAGAGGAGGAGAAAAGGTGAAAACATTTGGTTAATGGGTTTACCATGTTTATTTGAATAAGGAGGATCCAGGCTCCATTTATGCCTGGCATAAATGCTTTGGAGGTCTTAATTATTGATGAAAAATCTGCTCTGCTTCTGTTTTCACTGATATGACAATTTTATAGAATTTGTGATCACTTTCCATAGTCGAGATTTTAAGGAAAAGATAGTTCTGTGAGATGGCCAGGGCAGTGCACAGTCTTTGGATTCCTAAGAGGTGTCACTTATATTGGCAACATACTATTAGCGTTTTGTTGCTTGCTGTAAATCCCCGTGACATAATTGCAGCATTGGCTCTATCTCCAGCCTAAAACATTTTTCAAGGTGAGAAAATGATGAAGAATTTAGAGTTCACTAGCATAGTTATGTTAATCAGAGAAAGAAAAATACCTATAGGAGGGAATCTCTTTAGAGTAGTTCTCTTTCACAACCGAGGTGCGTTTTGATTTCATAATGATAATCATTGCTGTGGGCTCTTTGTTGCCTGTGTTGAGTTTCTAGTCTGCGTTTCCTTTTGAGCGCTGCAGAATAAAACTGTCCCATTAGACTGGTGAGCCAGAGTACAGGTCCCCAGCAGTAGTATCGTCACTTGGTTAGTTGGCTTAAAAAAGAATTATATACAATCTGCTTTGCCGGCTCCTTGTGGCCTTTGGATACATTTAGCAGGTTCTGACCAGATAAGGCATATTTGTCCTGAGGATATAAACCAATAATTCCAACCTGAATTGAGATCAATGGGCCCACATTTGTTCTAACCCTCACCGAGCCTCTTCTACACGTTGACACTGCCTTTCTGTGTTATGAGAACAGAGAAGTAAGCTCGCTGCTCTGGCAGGGTAATCACATTCTATAGACTCTGACACCTTAAATCAATTAATTACACAATTTAGTTTAGTTATCTTTCAGAAGCATTAAATACTTACACATGGCATGGAAGACCCTTCAGAGTAAAAAAATGGGGGGAAAGACGAGGACATTTCACCTTATAAAACCCTTTTAATTTATTGTAAGGGTTTCAGTTATGTTAATTGTTTTCTTCCTCATAAAACATTGGTAGAGAAACAATTTTTTTTTTATAGCTCCACGGATATAACTATACTGCAGTATGTTTAAAATAACATAACAACTTACGGAGTAAAAAGAAACATAACAGTGTAAAGTAAAAAGCACAGTCAATAAAGAGATACTACAGGAGTATCTGGTAAATTGTAGCGACTTGTAGGGCCCAACGCCAGTGAAGGGAAAGGCACACACATGTCCAGCCCCCACGTACATGTAGATGCCTGTGTGTATACGCACACCCACATATATGCATGATTTTTTATGGTATTGCTGAAAAGGATGGGAGTATCATTTTCCTTGTGGAATAATGTTTTCTGGGAAAACACAAAAGCAGATGGTCTTCATTAGGAACACCCATTGTCCACATATCCCAACTATGAACAGATAAATCTCTCCTGTTTCACCCGTACATTCCAAGGGCTGCAAATGATTACAGGATGTCGGTATAGCTGCTAAACCAAAACCACACTTTGGCTCACAGCATTCACTGTGCCACCTCGGTCTGTCTCCTTGGGGAGCCCTAGGGATGCCCCGGGAGGTGCTATCCTCTTTTCCTTCTGCCTTGCTCAGCCTGAGTGGACTAAAGGCGTAGGGTCCAACTGTTGCAAACTGGGGAGGCCGGCCATGGGAGGCAGTGGGAGCATTGCCGTGACTGCCCAAGCAAGCCGGGTGCACGCAGTGGGCTCCACGCAGTGCCGGGAGCAGGCTCGGCAGGGTGGTTCCAGATGGCACTGTCTCCTGTGCCCCACTCGCTGGCAGCTCCGCACCAAGCAGTGCCCCCTCCCCAATAATTCTGGCATCAGTCTATAGAGTTGGGGAGACTTATCATTCCAAGTCTGTCCTACTTTCCTGTCTAGAAGCCAGACATCTGTTTATCCCATTTTCTTTCATACAGAGTTTGGAATAGCTTTAGTTTGGGGGGGGGGGGAAATGAAGTTTTTGTCATATTTAACAGCTGTTACAAAATTTCAACCCTGTAGGCTCTGAAAATACTTTTCAGCTGACCTCAGATTTTTATACATAATTGACATTGGATTGTAGAAAAATATTATTTGCTTAACCTTCCATTGTCTGTGATTTCGCATTATCTGTATCCAGATGACCTAACTACCGACCGTTTTAACTCTGTGCCCCCCACCCGCTCAGACCCTGCAAAGACTTAACTTTGATTCATTCCTGCGTTTTAAGTTTACACCTTTAAAGCGATTGCAAAATGATAGCCCAGGACCGATTGGAGGTTTTCTTTTCCTTTCTTTTTTTTTTTTTCCTTTCTTTTTTTCTCTTTCTCTCTCTCCCTCTCTCTCTCTTTTTTTTTTAGTCAACAGTGTTTCCTTTCACTTCCTGTCACAAAGGTCAAAGAGAGCCGACCTTTGCTGGCAGCCCTACTCACTGAATTATTCATGGGATTGACTTTTTGTCAGCACACACAGTTGTGCTCTGGGACATTTTATTCATTTACCTCATTTAAAGCGCCTTTCTGCACCTGTTCAAGTATTAATATCATGTAATTTGGGCCTAATGCCGATTTTGCTGAACACTCATTATATTTTTTATTAGCTATATTTCCAAACGATTATGTATGATTATTACCAAGCCTTACAAACAGCACCGGGTTATTCCCTAGCCCTTTACATCTTCTTGTCAGGTTGTTTTCAGAAGCGGGGAGGATAAACATTTGACCAGTCCCAATGTTTTTATTCCTACTCCATCTCCAGGCAGAGAACTTAAAGCTTCCTCCCTCATGGCTTTGCACGAGCGTGATTAAATCCAACTCCGCGGAAGCTGTACAAATGCCAGCATTTATAAGGTCAACGCTTTTGTTAAAAATGCTATGTAAATGAGGATCTGCAAAAAGGGACATTAAATAAAATTAAATTCATTGTCTTCTTTAATGTCATTTACATTTTGGCTAAGCCCTGGCCTGTCAAAGAGGATTTTAAAAATAATTTTAATTACACATCATTTAGGGATCCAAGGTTTTCTATTCAGTAGCATTTGGATAACCCGCAAAACGGAGACTGTTTATTAACTTCTTAAATGACAACTTGTCATTTCATCTGCATAATGCCATGAAAACAGTATAGTTTGGTGTTAATTTTTCCTTCTCAGTTTTCTTAAAGATGTGAATATAATTATCGTTGAACAGGCTTCGGGATCGCAGAGTTCTTCTTTTGGTGATGGCTGTGCATTCGAGACACTCTTGGGTTCAGGGTCTGTTTTAATACATTAGGACTTCAGTGAAGGGAAAATACTGACTAGAAATTTGGCAATAGTAAAGCATACTTTGGATGTGGCTACAAAGAATTTGATTCTGGCTGGCACCATCCCCCTTTGGCTTCGCCGAGCTCAGGTGTGAATGGCTGTTTTATTCTCTGGCAACACCAGTGGGGAGAGGCAAAAAGTTCATTGCTTTCATTCATCCTGTAACATGTTTTCCTCTAAACTTCTGAAAATAAACAGAAAAGGAAGAGCTGCATTTTTGAGGCACAATGACATGCTTTCATTTATATGGGGAGGTGTCAGGAACAGTGCCCACTCTGTGTGTTTGCTCTACCCATAACCCCCGAGATTAGAGTGTGCACTGTGCCTGCTACGTCTGTGCAGGAACTGCCACCGTGTGCCACAGTGAGCGCGGCTGCCTGCCGAGGCGGGTCAGGGCCACTGCCAGGCCCAGTGCCTGCATCTCTGGTCTAGGCCGAGGGGCCCTGTGAGATTTATGGCTGCCTTACCCGCCAGGCCAGTCGAGGGCAGGTTTTGAAAGCAAGCCACACACCCACAATGACTTCCGCAGCACTCTTAACCAACTCGGATTCCCTGTCTCCTTGTGCAAGGGTGGAACCTCTTCAGTGCTGCCTGCACAGGACTGTCGGCAGCAGCTTGCAGCCGGGTATGAAAACGCAGGGGTGGAGGGAAGGGGCTGGAACAGGGCTGTCAGAAGCTATCCACCAGGAGGCATGTTGACGCAAACCATCCTGCGCCTCTGCGGCAGCCTTATCAGGTGAGGAGCAAAGATATTGCAGTGCCTGTAATTGTGTTAGGATGGCATGGATGAATTGGATTACTTTATGGAACGCTGTCCAAACTCGGGGTTCTGTTACGCATGCTTACAGGAAGCAAATAATTACTCTGTGCACCAGGAGATAATTGGGGCTGGCCAGTGGCCTTCTCGTGATGCTGGAGAAAGCAGGAGATGCTGGCCTTGTCACAGCATGTAGGAAGCTGACCAGGAGGGTGTCGATCTTTGCTAGATACAGGCTCACGATGGTGCTGTAATTTTCGGTTACTTTTTAAAGGTGGTGAATAATTTATCAGAATTCAAACTAACAGTGGCAAAGGGAGCCACGTTGGAGGAGATAAAAATTCCAGGCTCTAATGATGGAAATTATCATTGCAGACAGGAAGTGATTGACAAGTGGGGGTACAGGAAGTGAAAACTCAGGGGCTTAACCTGCAGTTGGCAGGGCTGGAGGAGCCTACAGTCCAGAGAATGAAAACCTTTCACTTCCCCCTCCGCCAACTCCCACAACACTGGCTCCTCTTGTTTGTGTATCTTAATAGCAAATCTCCCAAAAATGTTTGTGGTCAAAATTCTCTATAATGAGACATTATGCTGGTATTATTCATACTTTAGAAGAAAATAGGGCTATCACTTAGAAAAATAAGTAGGGGAATTTCATGGGTTAAGGGGTTTTTTTTGCTGTATTTTATACTCTCCTTCGACTTTGGGGTAACTAGTGTTCATTAAATTGCAAAAGCTGGAGAAAACCATTTTCAAAACGATTTATTCCTCAGAGGTCAGTCATATCTGTCAAAAGAGTAAATGCTGTAAATTTGCCAACAATTCCATGTAGGGCACCATGGGGTGGGGGGACACAGGGAAACTCTTATTTTAGTTGTTTTTGAATCACTCATTTCCCCTTCCCTTGAAAAACAAAACAAATGAAAACTATCCC
The DNA here is from genome assembly GCF_027406575.1 of Nycticebus coucang. Lineage (NCBI taxonomy): Eukaryota > Metazoa > Chordata > Mammalia > Primates > Lorisidae > Nycticebus > Nycticebus coucang. Next base: position 157,970,666 of record NC_069782.1, on the reverse strand, counting down.
TCTGTAATTCCTTCACTGGAAGTTGCTCAGCTAGAAAATACTCAAAATTCACGCGGGGCAGCTGGTGGGTGGACCGAGCATCCTCCAGTGTTGGGGCTGCAGGGCCTGCTCCCCCATTCTCTAGGAAATGAGTTTAACATGTGTGGGAAGGAAGGGGCTCGCAGGCGTGTTGTGGTAGGACCTGGAGACCAGGCCCCGCCAGCGGAAGGAGTCGGCTCCAGCGTGTCTCTGCTGGGAGACTGAGCGGCTCACACATCTGGGGAGGAGGCCGTGCCTGTGCCCAGACAGGCAGCTCCAGCCGCGCCCCTGCCTCCGCCCCTCCTCCCGCCTCCTCTCCACTGCCTGCCTTTTCCCGTCCCTCTCAGCAGAAGGCAGTTGGGGGCAGGGTGCCACATTAAAGCCATACAGCACCACACAACTTTGGCAATGTCTAAGGCCCTAGAAACGTTTGCTCTTGTGATGAGGAATTTACAGAGGGAGAGAGACCAGTCTTGGCTGCCCGTCTGCCGTCCCAGCAGAGTATCCCTCCATGGCTTCTTGTGGGGCTGCACCCTCTTGTCCTTTCTGTGAGTTTTCACCAAAATGGAAAGCTTGCATAGGAATATCCAGTTGGGTGTTGTGGAATCCCTGAAGGACAGGTCTGGAGGTTCATACCTGGGCCATCTGAGGGCGACGCATGTGCACAAGCCTGGAATTCAGTGATGGGGACAGCCCAGTGGGTCACCCCAGCTCTGGGCAGGGACAGGGTTTGTAGAGAAGGTGAAACGCCCTCCAGATCCCATCACTTGTAGCGGTCATTAAAGCCAGTGAGTGTGGGGGGTGCCCCTCTTATTTTAAATAACACCCAGCAAAGCCAACTTGATCTTGGCATCGGGGTTTGGGATTCTGCTCCTCCCTGAGCATCCCTTAAGTTCTCTAGGAATATTGGTGCCGGGGATATGGCCAGGGCGAACCTAAGTGCCGTTCTGGCAGAAGAATGCAGGCATCCTTTCCAAGTTGTCACAGCTGAGAAGCACAAGTCAGCTCTGTGGGACGGCCTCCCACGGCCAGGAAGAGACAGGGAGAGGCAGGCAGGTGTGGTGACATGAAGCAGGGACAGAGAAGCAGCACCAACCACATGCAGCCCTGGCCTTGGTGTTGTCTAGATTTAAAGGTGTTCTGATGATAACACTTTAAAAAACAATTAATAGACTTTATTTTTTAGAATGGTTTTCGGTTTCTAGAAAAATGAGCAGAAAGCACAATGTTCCCATTTTCCCTGCCCCCACCACCCCACAGAGTCCCCTGGCCTTGGTGTCTTGCCTGGCTGTGCTGCGTTGTCACAACTGAACGGATGGTTAATATTAACCGAAGTCCACAGTTTATAGTAGGTTCAGCCGGGGTGCTGTGCGCTCGGTGGATTTTGGCACATGTGTCTTGACATGTATCCTCCATAACGGAATCAGGAATCACATAGGATGGCTTCTCTGCCCTCTTCACTCCTCCTGCTTCCGAAACCCTTGGCAACCACGGCTCTTTTTACTGTCTCTGTAGTTTAGCTTTTCCAGAATGTTGCCTAGTTGGAATCACAGCAGTGCAGCCCTGTCGATGGGCTCTCACCGAACAATACATGCTTAGTTTTTTCCACATCTTTTTATGACCTCATAGCTCACTGGTAGTACTTTTTGAATTACAATTTTTTTCTTCTTAAAGGTTTCCGGGCAATATTTTTATTTTCTTCCCATGTCGTGGTGCTTTTGTAGTGAAATCCTTCACCCCACGCTTATGGGCAGCATATCATGATTTGGTTTGTGGATGTCAACTGCAGGGTCCTCCTGGTTGGTGGAAGTTTGGGTGTCCTACTTCCCTTCTGTTTATTGCTTTTAAAAGCATTTAGCTCTTTTGCAAAGAAAATTTAAGCATTTTAACCTTCTACTGAGAATTTATTTAAGTGGTATGGCTCAATTTCACTTCTTATTGGGGGTTTATTTTCTCACTAATACTATTCTGGAATATTTAAGTAGCATAGGCCATAAAAGGAGAATGATTAAATTATTGGGAAGGCAAATATACTGCCCCATGGCATAAAAATGGAATGAATTCAGTATTCAGTGTAGTTGTTGGCTTTTTTGGTTTAATAAATTAAACTACAAATTTTCCTAATTGCCAAACAAAATGTTAGGCCAGCTTTAGCCACTGCTGACAGTAAAACACAACATAAAACCTGCTGAGAGTTATATGTGGTATTTAATACGAGACAGAGTAATGCAAGGGTTTTTATGGTTAAGTATGAATTCACACCCACAGCATTTGTTTCACATTAGGAAAGGTTTGTAAATCAGATCAGTGTGCTGGGATGGGGTGGTCCCCCGGCAGCCCCTCTTCCTTGATATTTGGTTATTGGAAATGCTACCAAAGGGAGCTCCCGTCCATTTCCATTTTCTCAATGAAGCGGTTCGTCCTCTGACACGAGGAAGATTGCGTGAGGAAACAAGTGAGGCATTGGATTGGACGTGCTGCTGGTTCCCACCGTCCGAGGTCACTGGCCCAATCCGGCCGCTGGGCAGCAGCCATCAGTTACTGAGATGTGGGCTGCTGTCCATCCCTGGCCAGCAGAGGCTCCAGGGAAAGGCGGAAGGACCTGGGAAAGTGCTTTCAGGGGGGAAAAAAATGCAGCAATCACTATCATTTATTAAATTTGACAAGCGGGTTCTAAATATAACAGCCCTTTCCCCAAAGATCATTACTTTGAACAAATAAATGAGTTATGCAAGTTAATAAACGGCGAGAGGTTCCCTGTCCAGAGGTGTGCGTTTGTGCAACTCAGGATTGGATTCTGCCCTCTTTCCTTTCCCTAGGCAGGAGCTCACTCTCTGCCGTGTCACCCAAGTTGTCCTGCTTGGACGTGTGGCCTCTTCAGGAGTCCAGCCTACCACTGACAATCCAGGCGAAGGGTTTCAGATGAAAATAAACTTGCCTTGGTTCAGACCACCATGAAATGTAGAAGTGCCTTATGGTTTTAAAAGTGCTTCTTTCATATATGGAAGCAAAGTCCATGTGTACATTTAACTAAAGGGAACACACCATCCTGCTGTTCCAAGTCTTGTGGTTGGAGCATATTTACTGGGTCAGGGGCATTTGTCATGGCAAGCAAGTGCTGCTCGTGTTTCCTAAGGCCCCATTACAATTATTCCCAGCAATTACGGCATCCAGAGCCCCGCTCCAGCCCCAAACACATTTGTTCCCATTTATTAGACTGTGAGCAGTAACTAATTTACATGGTTTCGGAGTTGTGTGTTATGGTAATTTATTGCGTGTGCTGGGGGTCAAACAGAGTTGACCAGTCGCCAGGGCAGATCCCTGGAAGGCGAGCACGGAGGGTCTAGGAGTGGGCAGCAGGGACGCTGCGGGCATGTGAGTCTAAACCTGCTATGGGCTTTTTAATCATGTTTTGATTTATTCCCTGTGACGTTGCTGCTTCTCTTACCCCCTGTCTGTTTTTCACGAATCAGAGCCAGGAACATGTTTTTTTTTTTCTTTTTTGAAGGAAATGGCAGTGCTATCTTCTAACGAGTGGAAACTTTTACTAATGCCCTGAATAAAATATTTGTCAGCGGCCTCCACTAAACGTAAAAGCACTCCGCAGAGGAAACAATGTCTTAACTGTTCCCTTCTCATCATAGCAGGTTTCGTTATCAAGTTGAGGAAAAAGGCTTGTTTAGGCGAAAATAATGATCATAAATAGAGCTGTACAGTGTGGCTTGAAGGAAGTGGTGACAGGGCCTGCTATCAAGACCTGCAATTCCAAGGAAATATGAGTGTTCTGATCCAGGGAAGCAGTAATTATCTTTTTGTGAAGAATGTACAATGGTGTCGGGTGATGAATTGATCGCAGATTGGAAGCGTGGTCTAACTGTCATGTTCCAGAGATAAGAGAGAGCTCTGGGGCTGCTCATGGCTTCTGCTAGTTCACAGCCAGCCAGTTTATTAGCACAAATCCCAAATGTTTAGTAAACTCATTAGGTTCCATCTAATGCTAATTTATCATCATAGATGGAACCCTAGCTGTGGAGGCTGGAGGACTGTACCGAATCCGCTTGATTTACAGAGCTTTCTGATCAATCACCTGCTTTGCACTGGCCATTTTTCTTCAAATGCTTTAAACGGGCCTGAATGATCCATAGGATTAGACCATAGCAATCGGTTAGGGTTCTCCGGAGTTATCTTTCTGAGGATGGTTATCTGAAAGGTTAAGAAATCCTATACAGACTGATGTGGGGAGAGCTTTGGTTTTGGATTGCTTTGCCATCTCTCCCCTTCCCCTCCCCTCTCCCCCTTCTCCCGCCCACCTCTCCTTTTTCTTTTACAATCTGGTCACAGAGTCTCGAATTCAAAGAATTTCCTTGCAAAATCAGTTTACCAAGAAATGCATCATGGTACATAAATGTCAAGTACAGTTTATTCTAAACTTCAGACAGTGTTTTTCTTTTAAAAAATCAAGCTTTAAATGCCCAGTTCTCCTGACATTTTCGTACATATTCTATAGTGTTTTCGAAGAGGATAATAACCTTTGCTTGATCCTAGGCAACAGCTGCAAAGATAATGAAATTCTTATGATATTTCACCAGGTAAAATGTGAATTGCAGAAGAAAAGCTATTGAATTTTTATGGATCTTAATCGCATAAAATGAGATTCATGGGGCATATGTGTAACTATACTCGGCGGACCGGCAGGCTGCAGTTGCAGCGAGGACTCACCGTGCCGTGCGAGGGGCGCTCCAGCTTCCTCTAGGAAAATGCTCCCTGAACGCTGCCTGCAGCTTGCCCTAAGAGTGATAATGAAATATGACAGAAATTTCCTTGTGCTGGATCAGTGGCAAGAGAGGTCCTACACCTCCTATATTAATTCATCTGACTTATGTTCCAGGTCTTGATTTACCTTATGATTAAAAACTTCTGCAGGTTTGCTCACCAATTGAAATCAGATCTCATCTGCAGCCCAGTGGTATTGATCCCTATTTAACATCAAGGCTCAGAATTGATCGGCATTGATTAACAATAAAAATGCTCTCCTGCATGTCCAGCCGCTGGGCCGATATTCTGGAGGAAGACTCTGTGCCATTCTCCTCACCGCCTGTCTGAAAAGAGAGACAACCCCGCCCGCAAATAAACAATATATTTTAATGTTATTGTAACTGGATGCTGGACCGGCAGTGCAAATTGATTTTATTCTTGTTGTATAAGATAAATATCTTTAATAAAATTCTCATTTTATTTAGGATTTTATAGGAATAACTTGATTACTAGAATAGTGATATTTTTCTTTTCCCACGATGTAAAAAAATGGATTAAAACATAAAGGCTATAATAACATAACACTAGAGATGAAATGTTAATCAACTCAGAAATCACGCATGGGGCGGGAAAGCCCGGGGAGATATTTTACCCATGGAGAAGTGCGCTACACCGCAAGACTGGCTGGTTTTACCGAGCATTTTACGGTTCCGGCTGGGTCTGTGCGGAAGGCCAGCTCCCTCCATAGCCTTGTGGAAACGTACAGTTCCACAGAGCTCAGCACAGGAAAAACTGCTGGGCAAGATGAAGCCCCAAAGCCTCAAAGAGCCTGTATCTTTGTCTCTGTTTTGTTTTCCTTGGCTAGCGTAGATGCAGCCTGTAAAAAGAATTCCTAACAATTCTTTTAATTAATAGCAGAGATTAAAAACAAGCACAGAGGAGCATAAATGCCCAAAGTCTGCCACATTCAAACTTTTGATGTGCATGTGGGCATCTGTCTCATTCCCAGACCCAACGGGTAACTCCTGGCAGCCAGTTGGAGAACACCCTTAGCATCCGAGGGCTGGAGCCCAGACCCAGCTGAAAGAAATTATCCAATCTTTAACATCCAGAAGTTTACAGTTATATAATGATGGAGCAAACCACAAATCCCGAGGGATGTCAAATTTTAGAGATACTTTTAAAATGAAATTATCCAGCCAAGCCTATAAGACAACCTTCTTGTACTTAAGACAATAACTACAATCTGGAATTAATTTTTTTTTTTTGTGATAGGGCAAATCCAATTTGCTTCTTTAACTGTTGATTAAGGAATCAGTTCTACAAGGCTGTCCCCTGTAAGCATTTGCTGTTTATTTGTCTGTGGAGAGCGAGCGGCTGGAATCCCCTCCAATCGAGAAGGCCGGGGTCAGGCATGACCGTGATGAAGAGCCTCCTGGCAGCGTCTGGGCCCTCTGACGCGTCTTGTTTCTGTGGAAGAAATAGTTGGTGTTGTGAGCAGTGGGGGGAGTCACCCAGTTGTTCCCATCACGTGCGCAAAGCGGTTTAGAATAGAGGACAGAAATCTGTCTTATCTACAGCCTTCCTTTTACAATCTAGAGAAAAACATCCATTAGAAAGCAATAAATAAGTAAATACCTTAAATTAGAATGTATCTTACTCCTAGGTCCACTGAATTAACGTCAATGCGTGATCTGGCAACTGGCTTCCAAACAAATGCCTCTGTCCGTGTGTTCTGCACAGAATATTTCTTCCCCTCCTATTCCAATTTAGGTTTGTATGGGAGGAGATCTGTTCTGGTTTTTTAAAAATCAGTTGTAAGTATTTAATGTAATTTTCCATCGATGTCATTTAAAAACAAGATCTTACTGATGATACAAAGACAGATTCTCAAGCAGACAAACATTATTTAGAAATAAATGTTACCATTACATGCTTTAGAAAGCAGAGTTGCCATCTCTAGGATGGACAGCTAGGTGCCCAAATTCCCTCAGAATTCGAGAAGTCTGCCTTGCTGGTTGGGTCTGACCTGGTGGTTCCAGGGCTCCGTGGGGCCCATGGCCGTCCTCAAAACATGTAGGATGTTCTTTTAGCCACACACTAGGCCTGTGCTCTGGGAAGGTGTGGAGAGAGGTGGCGGAGATTAATTTTTGTTTCGTTTGGCATTTACCTAACCGAAAGCCATATCCACCAGATTCAGTATGAAATAAACCTTTTTTTGTTTTTGTGATTTTGGGGGGTTTATTTTTGTCTGTGCATCTTATATTTCTGAAATGGAAAAGAGATCCGTAAGGTTAAGGAAGAGCTTTGGGCCTCTCCAGGCAGTGTTTCCAGTGGGGGAAATGGCCTAAAGCCACTCAGAATTTGCAATGACATAGCTCCCAAAATCCAAGCACAATTTTATCTTCCTGAAAGTTATTATCTTTTTTTTTTTGAGACAGAGCCTTAAGCTGTCACTCTGGGTAGAGAGCCATGGCATCACAGCTCACAGCAACCTTCAACTCTTGGGCTCAGGCGATTCTCTTGCCTCAGCCTCCCAAGTAGCTGGGACTACGGGCACCTGCCACAACGTCCGACTATTTTTTTTTTTTTGGTTGTAGCTGTCGTTGTTTGGCAGGCCCAGGCTGGATTTGAACCTGCCAGCTCTGGTGTATGTGGCTGGAGCCTTAGCCGCTTGAGCTACAGGCGCCGAGCCCCTGAAAGTTATTATCAGTGAAAAACAGTCAATGTTAGCTACCCAAGACCAAGGGAGGCCTGTGAGCCTTGAGTGGGGGGGCTGGGCTCCCTAAGGGTAGGAGGTGTTTCCGGCATGGCTGCAGGGTCCTAAGGGCCCAGAGCTTGGGCTGCTGCTTGGGGAGAACTTGTGGCCTCCCTCCTTGAGTAGCTGCCAGGTCCTCATGCACCTGTCCTGGTGAGCTTGCTCTGCGTCCCACTTCAGCCTTTGGTGGGTCTGGATTGGGGTCCCACCCAGCGCCCAGCCTTTGGCTAGCCTGGGGAGTGTGTACTCTCTGCCCATGACGGTTTTGGCTTCTGCAGAGCCTCTCATTGCTCCCTCCACCCAGATCCTGTCGCCTTTCAACACAGTGGGCACACCTCTTCCCGAGAATCCTTGCATAAGGGCCTGGCCCTGCCCCAGCCCCAGCCAGCTCCCTGAAAGAGCTGCAGGGCTGTCAGGCCCCCTTCTCTCCGGCTCCAGGCCCTTGGGGCTGAGCGCTGATCTTGTTTGGCAGGCCCGGGCTGGATTTGAACCTACCAGCTCTGGTGTATGTGGCTGCCATGGCTCTCTACCCAGGGCGAGAGCACTGCTCTTCTGCTGCCTCTTTCCTCACTTCTCTGTTGGCCAGTGCCTGGGCCTGGAAGGCTCTCCCCATACCCTGCACTCCTTCCCACACCTGGGAGCCTCGCCACTGTGCCCTTATCTTGGTGCTCATCCTGGGCAGTGGACATTGTAGAATAGCAGTTCTCAACCTGTGGGCTGTGACCCCAGGAACTGTATGAAAGGGTCGTGGCATTAGGAAGGTTGAGAACCACTGTTCTAGAAGCAGGTTCCTCTGAGGGCCTCAGGTAGGCAGGTGGGCACTGTCTCCAGGCACTCGGTACCTGGCAGCCCCTTTGGTGGGGACCGAGGCGTCCGTGTTGGTCTGCCATACTTTTTCTGCGTTGATGCCTCATGTTTCCTAGTGAGGGCCCAGGGCTCCTGCCTGGCTTGCCCTACCGTCCCTCGATACCCTGACATCCCTCGATGCCCTGTAAGTTGATATTTCTGCTAAGTCTTGCTAAGCCCATCAGGGGTTTCTTCTATCCCTTGAACTTGATGCCTGCCAAGCAGCTGAATCTAGTGGTCACTTACCTCATCTCAACCTACCTGTTGCAATAGGATGTTTTACTCTCCTAATTTAAAAGGGATACACGTTTCCATGCTCTGCCACCAAACTTCCAGGAGAGGTTTGGGAGTGGGGGAGACTCTTAAGAGCAGCTCTCACTCAGCCTGTGGGCTGGTCCTGTCGCCTGGGATGCTCTGTGATTGGGGTGGTCTGAGACCAAGGGGCCCTGTGGGCTGCCCAGTTACATGATTTAGGTCTGGTTGCTGTGGGCCACTTCTGGCTGGGAAGCACCGAGCATTGGGTGGCCAAGACAGCCCTGGTGATAGGTTTTGGGGTGGTGGCACCTTCCACATCTGATGTCCAGACCCCCTGTGGCCCCTCAGGCCTTCTGGGCCACCCTCTGGTCCGGAGAAGGCCTAAGAACGTCCACTGGCAGGGGCAGGCTCGGGTGTGAGGAGCAGGGTGGGCCAGCAGCCCCCGCGATACCTGCCACCACCCTCAGGGAAGGCCAGAGCAGCACAGGGCTCTTAAGGGCTCAGTGCAGGCGCTTCACGAGCTGTGCCTCTAGAGCCCCGATGGTCACGGTCGCTATCATTTCCTCAGATGTGGGGACATTCAGAGTCTAGTCTGTGGTTACTTGGCTGGGAGGGGGCAGCTGGGATTTAAACTTAGGCCATTGGGCCATTCACCCCTCTGTGCTGGGGCCATGGTAGGTGCTGGGGCCCACGTTCAGGTGGCCTGGGTAGTTCTGAGTTCAAGCTTTTCTTGTGATCCGGGCGAGCTCCTGGTCTCTTGACATCCTAGAAAGGGGAGGGCTTTTGTAAGGACAGGTCAGAGGCAGGGCCTTGGACAGACAAGGAGGAGGGTGACCATATGTGATCTGCAGCTGTGGGCTGTGCCGATGACTGGGTGTCTGTGGTGGGGGAAGCCAGAGGTGTGCGCCTGGGCATGGCCTGGACCTGGCTGGTCAGCGTGCTCTAGCCGTGTGCTCCAGTTGTGTGTGGGGCCTGCTGGGTACTTGGAAAGGAGGGTGAGAATACCCCTGTCAGAGGGAGAGTGGCCACTCCCAGGCGGCTGTAGGCCAGAGGGACATGGAGGGCCCCCTGATCCAGGGCCACGCATCCTTCCTTCTGTTTCCTGAGTGGGGTGTTCAGCAGTTTCACTTATGGGTGCAGTTGTGAACCTTGTCGGCTACAGAATAACTAAGCCACAGAATAACTTAGTCTTGGGTCAGCTTGTGTGTGACGGAAGTTTGCCATTGACTCTGGGATATCTGGTTCCATGTGGGAATTCTAATTCCATTGATCAATAAGAAGCATTAAAAGAGTTTTCAGTCTTTTAACTGCTTGTGGCAGGGCAGATCTAGGGGACCGAAATCTCAGCACCGTGGATGACTCCAGCAGAGTGGGATGGCTGTGGCCAGGGTGTGCCTGCACCTGCTTTCTCACCAAATTTGACAAAATGGACAAAACCAAAAGAGAACAAAGAAACACATCTCAAACAAAACCTATGCAGTGAGAATGTCATGAGCAGGAATGGCGACGTGCATTGTGGGCAGTGCAACTTTGAATGAGGTTTTTGGCTACTTTGGTTTTCAAGGGAGTCTAAAGGTGCTTATGTGGTTCACACTGTTTTTGGGTTTTAACTCGTCCTCATTATGGTGTTGGCCACTTGAAAAGTGACAGGAGGCTTCTGACCTGTGGAGGGGAGAGTGGAAAGCAGGGACGGGTGTCAGGCAAGGACCTGGCTGTCAGGGGGACTACACTTGGCCCACGGAGTCAGCCTGAAAATAGCAGAGCTGCTTTTCTGCCCTCGCGGCAGGTCTTAGAATCTAAGGCACACTGTGTCATCGCCATGGGGGACCACTTCTGAGTGGGTGGGATTGTTTCCAAAATGAACGAGCTTGAGGTTTTGGAGTTACTTTGTGCAGTGGGGCTTTGGTGTTTCCTCCAGGAAGAAGGACACACAGAATCCTCCTTTAGGGCAGGGCAGAGGTTCAGGGAACCTCGGAAAGGTGGAGTTGGGATCAGTAAGTTACCAGATGCCCAGCAGGTCCCTTCCATGACCTAGGTCTTTGTCTTCTGATGGGCTGATGGCATTGAAGATTTGCCAGGGCCTTCTCCCTGGTTTTGCCCCTAGAGTTCACCCCTCTTCCTTCCTCAGGTTGATATCATGGGCCACAGATGCCCCACGTGGAGTCCTGCTGCTCTCTAGCCCCTTCTGGCTCGCTGGCCTCTAATTGCTCACAACACAAGCCAGACCCGGGGATGCAAGTCTGTGCCCTTGGCCGCAGAACTCCTTCTCCGGGGAGGTGGCCAGGGATGCACGCGCGCATCCCGCTCTGCTGTTTGTTTCTAAGCGCAGAATTGTTTCCCTCTTTTCACCAAGAACTTAACCAAAATGCGGGTTTTCATCTGAAAGAGAGCACAGTCTGTTTACTAGAGGGGGTTGCTGGAGGGGCCTTAGCAGGAGCGGGGCAGGGGTCTCTTGCTGGGTGCTCTGGAAAGGTGCTTTTGGTCTCTTTACAATTTGCCTGATTACAGGGTGCAATGTGCACGTGATGTAAACGAACGTGCCAGAAAATAGTTTGTGCCATTTTGAAGTATTTTGACTAATACATTTCATAAAAATGTACCCTTGTGCCTACTTAAAAGAAAATATCATTATTTAGGAAAAGGCTGATTTTTCATCATGCTTCACCTTTTAGGTGAACAAAGTATTAAAAGATGTTGGAGTGGAATGTTTTCCCTGGGAATTCCTCAGGTGTTGTCACGTACAGCAATGTGCTGGTGAAAGTTAGGCTCAGGCAGGGACCTGGACTTTGGCAGATCAGTTCCCATCCACTTTGGGCTGGCCTGGGGTGGGCAGTGGCAGCAAAGGTAGGGGGTCGCTACTGGACCCAGAGATGTCTCTGGCCAGGGCCTCTGCAGGGGTAGCTGTCTGGGTGGGTGCATGTGGGTGGCAGCTGGGCCTACAGGCCCAGAGGGTGGCAGGGAGTGGCCTCGCAGGTCACAAGGGCTGGGAAATGGGACAGAAGCTCCTGTATATTTTTCTTGCTAGGCCCATTGGCTTTTCTGCCATGGGATCCCCTCATCAAAGATCCTGGCACAGCCCTTTCTGGTCCTTTGTCCTCTATCTGGGCACTGCTGTCTGCATTGCCACACCCCCCTGCTCAGCAGGGCCCTCTCTCCCTTGCTGGGTTTAAGTTGTTGGTCCCAGGCACAGATTTGGGCTTCCTGCCCAGGGGCACCCTGTGTGTCTGGGGTGTGCCCTCCCCTCCTGGATGACCGTGCTAGGTTTCAGGGATTCCTAGGCACTTTCTCACAGTCTGTGGCCCATGTATCTCCCCAAGGGCACTTGGACATCTGACAGTTTGTGCCTGAGTTGGAGGCTGCACTCTGCAGAGCTGGGTGTGATCAAGGTTATTCCTACACGTGCACTGTATGGAGTCCATGACTTAAAGGAGACCCAGCGGCTCTCAACCTGTGGGTGGTGACCCATAGGAACTGTATTGAAGGGCTGCAGCATTAGGAAGATTGAGAACCACTGTTCTAAGGGATTAGAAATTCTCCTGGCCAAGCATTCGCCCTCCTGCCCTGATTCGTCTGTCCCTAAGATTCCCCAGGGGTTTGGTTGGGGCAGCATGTCCTGCCTGCAGGTCTCTGTAAGACCTGCTCCATCTGGGCCTCCACCACCCCCAGCAGAGCCTTCCCCTCCCTGGCCCTGGGCTCCCTGCTCTTATGTTCTGTGTGCCCAGAGAGACATGCCACAGGGCCTTCCTGCCCCCCTGGGATGATGTCTTGAGCTGTGCAGGGCCAGGAGGGTAGTGGCCAGCCTGGGGAAGCTGGGCGACCTTGGACCAGTCCTCATCCTTTTCAGGCCTAGCCTTTAGACCTGGGACCTCCCTGATGAAGGGAAGGGACTCTACACTACCGGGTGGGTGTGAGAGTCAGCCCACAATGTCTTCTATAATTCCATAAATGGAACTCCATATACTTCCATAATTTAATAATTCCAGTAACTGAAATGGATGTTGCTGTGCTGCATAGCACCCCCAGCTGCCTGCACCTGCTGTGTTGTCTAGCCTGCGCTGGGCACCAGCTGCATCATTTGGTGGGGGGGGCTTCGGGAAGCCCCCCAGTGTGTGAGGGTAGAGGCAGTGTCCCTGGAGCATAGGGGCTGCTGTGGGCCCTGCCCTCCGTGCCTGTTACGGCCGATCTTGGTCCCTGCTGATGTCTCAGCCCCCGTGTGCTCTGCCCAAGGTCAACTACTGTGGGTGGGTCCTAGTGTGGGAGAAGCTGGCTTTGGGCCACACGGGCCCTGGTCTCAGGCCCCACATGGCAATGACCAGAGGTACGGGTGGGGCTGGCCTCTGGACTTCTCTGCGAGGATGTACCACAGGCTACCCTGGCTGGACCATGGGCAGGAAAAGGGGAGGGGAGGTACCCACTTGCTGGGCCCTGGTTTTCTGGACAAGTAGTCCTGAGAGCAAGGTGGTACTGCCTGCTGCCTACTGGCCTCTCGGGGCATACGTGTCTAGCTTTAGGCCCCGTGTGGGGGGTGTTCCCTGCTCATAAGTTGGCACTGAGTCGTGAGGCCAGTTTTCAGGGCTGGGGCCACCCAGGCATGGGCAGATGCTGTGTTCTTGAGGAGGTCTTTGTTGGCTGCAGTTTATAGGACAGAAGGTCACCTGAGCTTCGAGTGACAGCACTGCGTCCTCCTGCAGGAGCCAGGCTGGACAGGATCCCATTGTCTCCATTTTATAGCTGATTCGAGTGCAATGCCCCACCCTAGCCGGGGTGTTAGGAGCAGCAGCAGGTCCAGTGGCTGCTGAGACAGGTGGTGGCCAGACCCTCAGACTGTCCCCTGTGAGAAGCAGGTCTTGACACAGATGCGTTTTCTGCTCTCCATCCTCTCCCTGGGCTCACTGGGGTGATGCTTAGGGCCCTAACACTCACCGCTGACATTGGAGGATGAGTGCGTCCCATGCCATATCTGGGACACACTTATGCCAGTTGTTAGATGTTGCCTGGTTAGGTCACCACCGGGTGCACAGCATCACCAGGCACAGTCGCTCACCTTGTTGAAGGTGAGCGTAATACCATCCTCCTGATCCAGACGTGGTCCTGACAGTCCTGAGTAGTCCAGATTCAGAGTGCTCCAGAGGCTACTGAAAGTTCTAGAAGTTTCCAAAAGCCCAGCTTTGCACAGAGAATGCGTGCAGGCTTCTTCCAGGCTAACCCGGGTCTGTGTGTCCTGCTAACCTGGGGTCTGACTGTGGGAGGAGATGTTCAGATCTAAATGTGGGAATTGTGCCTCAGTCACAACAGGTGATTTGGTGCCTGTGGAAGCCTCTGTTCAGGCTCTGGGATTCCCTCTTTTCCAACTGGTGCAGAAGGAGCTTGTGAGGGAACAGGCCGGAAATTGTAGGGAAACGAGGGGGAGTGCACTTAGAAATTCCCAGCCCCACCACAGAGCTTGCTGCTTAATAGTATGCAAATGAGCTAGTAGTCAAACAATTACCCAGACCAACTCATTTACATTGGCCCTGAAGTGAGGAAGCCTGAAGGGGATGGAGGGGGCCCTGGAGGTCCCATGTGCTGTGAGAGGCCTCAGTTAGAATCACACCTGCTGTGTATAAGGCACCAATGATACCTTACCCCACAGAGCTAGCAGAGACAGGGTGAGACCTCTCTGGTGTCCACTAGACCCTAAACAATACCAGGCAGGGCCTGCTCTGAGCCCTGTGGCCAGCTCAGGGCAGAATGACCTCTGGGGGGAGTGGGGAGGACTTTCTGGGCCTCCATGAGGTGGAGGGGAGAGCTTGCCTTCAGGTGTGGGCTGAACAGGGAGGGAGTAAAGATACTGGGTCCTGGGGAGCCATGTTCAGTCAGGGCTGGGTGTCTGGGAAAATGAGGGTGCTCAGCTAAATTTGAATTTCAGATAAGCAAGGACTTCTTATCCTAAAGCATAAGCAAGTTGTTGTTTATTTCACCTAAAGCAAGTTGTTGCTTCTGTGAAATTTGGGTTTAACCTGGTTTCTTGCACTTTTATCTGTTAGATCTTGTAACCCCAGTCTGGAGGGAGGGCTTTGGTCTGAGCCCCAGCATCCACCTGGGTGGGTGAGGAGGGAGAGGACAAAGGCCCCAAGGGCGCTGTGGGGGCAGGGTCAGGGGAGGAGGCAGGATGGGGGGCCTGGCTGATGGGAACAGAGGACATCAAGGGAAGCTTGGTGTGGGGTCCTTGGGAGACCTCAGGGGCACTCTTCTGCAGAGCTCTTGGGGCTGGAGCAGGACTTGCGCCTAGCCCAAGGGTCTACTTGAGGCTCAACAGCTTCCGAGGGCTTCAAGATCCTTTTTCCTTCTTTTGTGTTTGAAGGAATCACTTTAATTCTCTAATCGAATTCCTTCTATAGTGTGGTACAAGCTGATTGCAGCCCTTGAAATATTTCCAGACACTCAAGGCCAGTCCGCGTTTCAGCGGGCTCGTCCCCGTTCGCAGGTCTCAGCTCTCCTGGTGCTGTGTTAGCCCTGTGCTCCTCGCCCCATGCATTTTACAGCTGTTATTATTCAAAGCCTCTTCTTCAAGAGGCCGCATCCCCTGCGATTTGTTGTGTGTGGATCTCCGGGGTGCCCGTGTGTGTGCGTGTGTACACGCGTGCGTGTGCTCAGAAGTGGCTGCGGAGAGGCAGATAATGATCACTGCACCGGAATCAGGACTGACCCTCCTCTGCATCCATGAATCAGGCTGATTCCAAGCGAATGAGATTTTAATCACCTGTCACTGCTGCCCGCACTTTCTCTATATTTATGATAATTTTTTTGGTCTTTTTGTTGAAATCAGTGTTGACTGAATCAAGTAATCCTGATTAGCAATCTCACTGTACCCAGTCAAGAGTGAAATGCATCCCAGCCCCATTGGTACACTGAGCATTCTGAAATAAAAAAAAAAAAAAAGAAATAGATGAAGTTTGTTTGCCTCAGTTATACGCAAGGCCGTGCTGCCTGACGCTGGCTGTTTATAATTGGTGGAAGCTCAGCCTCGCCTGGGAGCAGCGTCCCAGCTTCTGGGCCAGTTGTACTGTTTTTGTAACTTCATGGTATTGGACAAATGACCTAATTTTAGTTTGTTTCTGTGGTTTGAAATGTGAAATTTGCAAGAAAAACAATTATTCAGAAAAAAGTGTTTTTTCCCAGCGAGGTGTCACAGGCATGCAGAGCTGGGTGTTCAGGCTAGTCACAGTCCTACTCAACACGCTGCCCTCGGAAACGGTGATGTATTGATCTTTTAGGCAATGGGGATAAACTGTGAAGGTGACAAATAAATACAAGCTTTGAAAGCACTCCTCTCACTTCTCCGAGAGGGAGCCATCGATCCTGACGTGGCACTATCCCAGCAGTGGCTGTGCTGGCATGTAAAGGGGTGGCCCTTGTCACCGTGTGGGTGGATGTGGGGAGTGGAGAGAGCCAGGGATGAGGGCCACAGCCAGGGATTGTCTTCCTAATCAGGGGGCTTGTTTCCATGCGTTCTTTATTCCATCGAGTGAACAACACAAATGCCCCAACGTGAGAAGTGGGTTATCCACTAAGGCCTCCGTCTTAACGTTCTGTCCACTTTAGTTCAGAAACAGACAGTGATGCCTCCTGCTTTCCAGAGGTTGCTTACAAAGTCAAATGACTTGCTGGTGGAGCACTCCTACCCCGCCATGTGTTCACACCTGGAAGAGCAGCCCACTCCCTTCCACATGGCCCTGCAGGTGAAGATGGGGGAGGGGGCAAAGCCCTTTCTTTCTCTCCTGGAAGGCCCACCTGCCCCAGAAAATTGTTAGGGGCCTGTGCTATCTCCACAAGACCTCACAGGGTGCCTGGATGCAGCCTGTTGACCATGGAGGACCACCAAGCCTCGGCGTGCTCACCTCTGAAGACAGCAGCACATCTTGGGATGGGTGGTTAGGGAGACACTTTGGTGCCAGGACCCCAGGGTGCTCCAGAGACCTGGTTTGGCTTTGTGGGGGTCCCTTCTCCCCGTGCTGTGGGCTGAGAAGAGTAGGCCGGAGCTGTCCGGGGGCCTTGCTTTACACAGCAGCAGAATGTGATGATTTCAGTTGAAATCATCAGTGGGCCCAAGTTGTTTTTGGTGCCAAGGCTGGCAGAGAAAGAGTGAGAAGCCTTCGTTTTTAAAGAGACTGCGTGTACTTGTGATGGGTGGCCCTGTGGTGTCCGGCCTCAGACATAGAGAGCAGATAGGATCTGACGGTGGCGTTGCCCTCAGGGAGCTTGTGGTCTCAGCCTAGATGGGCCTGGTGCCAGTTAGGGCTATTAGCTGCATGCCTTCTAGGGATCCACTTTTCCAAGAGGTGACCTGGGTGCAGTCACCACTGCAGGCATGTGGTCATGTAGTGCTGGGTCCCCTCTGGCCATTGGGATCCTCAGTGTGAAGGGCACAGCTTCACTGCCACACTCAGGCCCTGGTCCTGGTCTCGGGGATGGTGCCAGAGTGCACTTGGATCTCAGAAAATTGTTAGGGGCCTGTGCTATCTCCACAAGACCTCACATCAAAGAATATCCCCAAACCCTCAGTGGCTTTTTTTCTTCTCTTTAAATGCCATTCTGTCCAAGACAAAGAGAAGGCAAGCCCGTATGCGTTAGTCAGAGTTTTCCAGAGAGACAGAGCCAGTGGAATAGATAGAGAGATGAGAGCTAGGCAGACAGACAGCTGAGAGAGGATTTACCAGGGACATTGGCCTACATGGTCATAGAGGCTGGGGGTCCCTCTTTGGACCACCTGTAAGCTGGAGACCCTGGGGTGCTGCTGGTTTGGCTCAGTCCACGTCTGAAGGCCTCAGAAGAACCGGGGGAGGTGATGGTGCAACTCAACCTGAGGCCAAAGCCCTGAGAACCTGGTAGGGGGTTGGGTGCTGGTGTAAGTCCCAGAGTGCTGATGCCCAGGGACGGGAGGGGCAGCGCGTGTCCTGACCCCCAGTTTGCCTTTCTGCTGTTCTTCACCAGCTGGCTGGACGGTTCCACCCATGTGGAAGGTGGAGCTTCCCCACGTGGTTCCCAGGCTCACGCACCAGTTCCCTGTGGGAACGCCCTCACATCCACCCCCAGAAGCCCTGCTTCCCTGTTCCACCGCCACCCCTTAGTTCAGTCAAGTTGGCTCTTGAGACCACCTGTCACACCATGGTTCTGTGGCTCTGATTTTTTACGGCTACTTAATAATGATAATGCCTCTTATGGCCAAAAAAAGAAAAAAAAATTACTGTGAGCATGTGTGTGGGTGAGGGGCCCCTCTGGCCATCAGGACCCTCGGTATGCGGGCAGAGTTTCACTGCTGCACTGCCTGGGGTCACTGTGCTGTGTGACCCTTCTCATGTGCACAGAGCATGGGCCCACACCTGGCTTGGGGCCTCCTCAGAGTGGGTCTTGGTGTTCCCATCCAGATGTGTTACTGATTTGAATGTCTTTGCTACAAATTCAGTTCTGATCTTACGTCTGTTAGCACTGAAGCACCAGGCCTTCCCAACGCGCTCTGAGGAAGGCTGTTGTCCTCTGATGTTCATGACGTGCGGGACGTGTCCAGATTGGCTCCCGTTCTGCACTGGCCATGTTTGTGCTGAGCAGTCCTTCCCAGGAACAAGCCCTTTGTCTGTCTGAAGCGTCTGGGCACAGTTCGAGGAGCCCCTTGTTCAGAGCACGGCGGGGGACCCTTGGCAAGAGCTCCTTGAACTCCAGGCTGCTCTTGCCCTTTTGCCAATATTGCCCCAAATTCCACAAAGTGCACTCCTGGTGGGTTGTAACATGAAGGGGGATATGGAAAAGTTCACAGATCAGACCAGAATGGCCTGATAACAAATCGATGTTGCCAGTTAAAGTGATGGGATATCTGTATGCAGATATGAGTGGCAGATGTCACACAGATACTCAGAGTAGGGGGGTCCTCTGTTCCTGGGGGGCAGGGAGACAGCCCCTCCCCTCCCAGGGAGCACCTCCTGACACATCCTGCTGGTCTTAGTGTCCCCATGTGGACTTGCCATTGCCTGTCTGGGACTCTCCTAAGGACACAGAAGTGCGGATGAAGGTGTACGAATGTGGCTCGTGTCATCATGATGGAAAGTAGGAGGCCTCTGCTCCACCACAGGGCGCTGCCTGGTCAGTCCCAGAAGGCCTGTGTGCTAGACCATGAGGGAAGGTAGATGGGTAAATACGCTGGAAACCTCCTGACTACCTAAAACTAAGTGAAAAAGAATATAAAAATGGATGTACTGTATGATCTAGGGTTTTTTGTTTTGTTTTTTTTTTGTAGAGACAGAGTCTCACTTTATGGCCCTCTGTAGAGTGCCGTGGCCTCACACAGCTCACAGCAACCTCCAACTCCTGGGCTTAAGCGATTCTCTTGCCTCAGCCTCCCGAGTAGCTGGTGATCTCGGTTTTATTAAAAAATGCAGAGGAGGGATCTGTGGAAATAATCACAGTAGTAGCTGTTGTTAGCTCTGGGTGAGTTTATGGGTAATTTTTATATTTGTATGCTTTCAGGTATTTTCAAAGTTTTTACAAGGAAGCATCAATTATTTTTATGATCATAAATGTGTCCCTAAAGTCTGTCGTTTTACAGTGACTGAAAGCACTGCATATCTTCTGGGTTTCCGAGGGAGACACTGCATCTGAGGCTGACCCAACTGTCCTGTGCTGGACGATGTGCACCCAGGGCACCGGCAGGGCCCTGATGTACCAACTCCTGTTAGATCCCATTTCTCGAGGGGGTCCTGGGCTGGGAATCTCAAGCTCTTCCAGAGCACTTGATACTACGTAATGACAGAGTGGAAATAGTGTTTGTGGTGAACACTTTGCTTCCCCCAATTCTGTGTTTTTCCTGAGCAGCCACTCAGAAGGAGGATGGGACTTCTGTGTGTGATGCCTGGTGGCTGGGAGGCTTCTTTCAGAGTGACCCTAATGGCCCAGCAGAGAGGGGCTCTAACGCGGTATACAGAGTACCCGACTGTCTCAGGGGTCACAGAGGACTTCTCAGGGCAGGTGGGCGTAAAGGCTGAAAAGAAGAAGGTGAACATGAGGAAATGCAAAACCCCCAGGTCCTGGAGCTTGTGGGGGTGTGGTCAGAGGACATGGCTTGGCTGCCCTGAGGTAGTGGGTACCCCGTCATTGCCAGGTACTTCCAGAGCCCCCTGGTAGGGCCGTGGGTTGGTGCAGATGAGACTATGCCCTCAGCCTTGAGGCCTTCAGTGCTGCTTGTAAAGGGCGACTGGTTTGATAGAGTAAAATTGAGGAGCAACTTCACGTGGAAACGCTGTGTTGCTCTAACTTCCAGCGTATACATGGCAAAACCAAGAACTTTTATTTATTTAATTGCATTTAGAAATAACGCAGAGCCCGGTTTTCACTTACTAGTTTACATGTAAGTGAAAACTTACCAGCACATGCTGGGGCCGGCGTTGATTCTTCCCAGTTTGGCCCCTGAGAACAGAAATATGCCCTGGGACGGAGCTTGTGTCTCTCCCCATCACCTGCAGGGCCTCTCCCCAGGCAGCGAGAGTCTCACTTGATTGTCACTGGTGCCCAAGCGTTCAGGCTTTGTTAAAGACAAAGTCAGAAGAAAAGATGGCTCTTGGCTTCCCGTTTTCACCAGTGGCACCTCCGAAAGGTGCAGCGGTTCCAGGGGCCGTTGTGGGCCAAGGGCACCTTTGCGCCTCTTGAGAGCTCTGAGAAGTCCTGCACGGGGTCTCGCTGATCTGCATTGTCCTCCAGGGAACTGGTTCTCAAACCCCCTTTCTGAGGCTGACCAGTACCCAGTGGCCTCCATGAGGCAGGGCAGAGTGGTGCTGCTCTGCCGGGCAGGACCCACCCCCATCTTCCAGTGAGGCACCCCGTCCTCTAGCCGTTTCCCCAGAGCACCCTCTTTCCAGTTCTCCCCAGAATTTGTTCATACAAGCTCCTCAGGGGAATGTGTGTGTTTTTCTTTTGTTTATCTGAGCCTTTTTTGGTTTTGTGAGAAAGCCAGTCCCACCTGCAGGCGTCAGTTCTCTCTGCCCAGCCCCTCCCTGGCCTCCTGCCCACAGGCTCTCTCCAGCCCTGGAGGCCCTGGAGGCCTCCCGTTGAGCTGTAGGGTGGCACATGGCTCTGCTGCTTTGGGCTCTGCGGTCTGTACTCTGCAGATCATCCTGGGAATTTCAGCCAGAGTCTGTGGCACCTCCCATGCTCTGCCTGTCCAAGTCCAGCCGCCCCTTGCACCTTGCCCGGCTCAGGTTCTGAGCACCACTCTGGGACCTCACTCAGTCCCTCTGCAGTGTCTGGTTACTTGGACCTCCCTTCCCTACTGGAGTCCACGCCCTTTGCTGGAAGATGCCGGGGCTTGTCCTTTGTCCACCTCCTTCTGCCTGGCCTAGGGTTTCGACCTGTCAGATGCTGTCATATTCCTTGTGAATGACCAAATGGCCAAATGTGACACCTCGGGGGGCAGTGAGGCCCCTTTGTGAGGAACTGGAATTCTTCCCAGTCATGACAGCACCATTCCTCCAGGTGTGTCCCCTGGTCTGTGCTTGTCTCCCTGAGCCCCCGTGTCACCAATGTTCCCTGTTCTGTGTTAGTCCATGTGTTTTCAGCGCTGCTGATGCACAAACTCCAGTTTACTTACAAAAACTTCCCTGGTGTCTAATGACAAGGAGGCAGGGCTGCTTTCCTGAGTGGCCCCGTGTCCTCCCAGGTGGACTTTCCTGAGCTCCAATACACTAGGCGGGGAGAGGGGTGATGTTCAATTACAGTGGATGGCGTGTGTTGGGTGCTTACCTCCTGGAAACATCAATTCAAAGAGTGATTGGAATGTGGTTTTTGCTTTTATCATTTTCCAATTTTTTTGTTGTGGTAAGATATATAAAATTGAACCATTTTTAAGTGCACAGTCCAGGGTGCTATGTTCATTCCTAATGCTGTGTGACCATCACCACCATCCACCTCCAGAATTCTTTTTCATCTTGCAAAACTGAAACTCTGTCCCCAGTAGGCACTAACTCCCCCTCGCTCCCCAGCCCTTGGCAGCCTCATTCTACTTTCTATCTTCATGAACTTGACTTCTCCAGGACCTCAAGTAAGTGGAATCATATAGTACTTGTACTTGTCCTTTTGTGACTAGTTTATTTCACTTAGCCCTGTGTCTTCACTCTTCATCCATGTTGTAGCGTGTGTGAGAATTCCCTTTCTTATTAAGGTTCAATAATACTCTATCATATGCACATGCTGTGTTTTGCTTATCCATCTATCCTCCATCCATCCATCTGTCCATCCATTATCCATCTATCCATCTGTCTGTCCATCCATCCATCCATCTGTCTTTGTGTCTATCCATCCGTCCATCCATCCAATGGTCCATCGATCCATCATCTGTCCATCCATCCATGACAGTTGGGCTGTTTCCACATTTTAGCTGTTGTGAATGATGCCGCTGTGAACATGGGTACACAGATACCTCTTCAAAAGGCTTTTGTTTCGACTGCATTAATATACACAGCTATGATTCAATTTCATTTCCTTTGTGTCTATAACCATAGGTGGAATCACTGGATCACACGGAAACTCTAATTTTGCTTATTTGAGGACCTGCTATACTGTTTCCCAGGGCAGCTGCAGTATTTCACATTCCCACCAACAGTGTTCAGGGGCTACCATCGTGCCATGTTCTTGCTGAAGTGTGTTTTCTGTCTTTTTCGTGGTAGCCATCCTAATGGGTGAGAGGTCATATCTCACTGTGGTTTTGATTTGCTCCTCCCTGGTCTTTGGTGATTTTGGGCATGTTTTGTGTGCTTGCCGGCCATTTGTATTATATCTTATTTGGAAAAACTGTCTCTTCCAAGTCCTTCGCCCCTTTTTCAATCAGGTTACTTACTTTGTCATTGTTGAGTTTTATTGGGGTTCTCTGTATATTCTGGATATTAGTCCCTTCTCAGGTATATGAATTGTAAATGTTTTCTTTCATCCTACGGCTTGCCTCTTCACCATGTTGCTAGTGTCTTTTGATGCACAAAAGTTTAAAATTTTTCATGAAGTCCGGTTTGTCTATTTTATCTTTTCTGTCTGTCTGTCTTGTTCTGTTTTAGAAATCACTGCCAAATAAATGTTATAAAGCTGTTGCTCTGTGTTTTCTTTTGAGTTTTATAGTTTTAAGTCTTACATTTAGTTTTTGGTCAGTTTTTTTTTTTGTTGTTGTTGTTTTTTTGTTTGTTTTTTTTGCAGTTTTTGGCCAGGGCTGGTTTGAACCCTCCACCTCTGGCATATGGGGCTGGTGCCCCACTCTTTTGAGCCACGGGCGCCGCCCATCTTTGGTTAGTTTTGAGTTAATTTTGTGTATATTGTTAGGTAAGGGTCCAATTTTATTCTTTTGCAAGTGAACATCCAGTTTTCCCAGGACCATTTGTTGAAAAGAGCACTGGTGTTGGAGTGGTTTGGTCATGTGTGCACAGGTTCATTCCTGGGCTATCTGCGCTGACCCAGGAATGGTCTGAATGTCTGTCTTTATGCTGGCACCACACTGTTCTGGTTGTTGTAGCTTTGTGGTATGTTTTGAAATCAGGAAGTGTGAGTCTTCAGTTTCATTCTTTTTTACGATTGTTTTGAGGATATTCTGTGTCTCATGGACGTCTCTGCTGTCCCCACATACACTATTTAGACCTGAAGGAAGGTCATTACACTTCTTGTACCGGAAAACAGTTCTGCCGTTGAGTGGTTTCCATCATGGAGTGCCACCACATAGTCCCTTCATGAAGTCACCACCGGAGGGCACAGAAGGCACATGGCTTGTGGGCTGTGTCCAGATGTGGACACTGTCACTCTGACCAGCTTGGTCCTGTTTGGGCCTGGCCGACACATCATGGGTCAAGGTCTCATCTAGGCCCAGAATCAGCTGGCGGTGCCTCTTGGATGACTGACCACCACGGATGATGGAGCCGTGTGGTGCAGTCCATGAAAAGGTCTGGTGGCTTTTGTGCTGTGCCGCCCTTTACTGGCTGTGTGATTAGCACACTATGAAGCACAAACAGCCGCTGTGTGCCGTGGGTGGCTCAGGGCCATGGACACAGGGTGGAGCATGCCAGGTGCTGCTCAGAGGAGGATCGTGGTGTGTTATTGTCATGCTGCTGGGGTTGTCAAGGGGGATTCTTCTTCCCCTCTGCCAGTCTGGCCCTGCCTGTTTGGCCCAGGGGTGGAGACATCCAGGCACGTCATCTAGCTCATGTGTATAGAGAGACCCAGAGAGGGGCGGGTGTGGGGGGGAGGTCTGTGTGCTGACCGGCTCTGACTGGTCACAGAGGGCCCTCACCTGAGCCCACCTGGGACCTCCTTCCATGCCTATGGTCTGCGCAGAGTAGCCACTGTGGCCTTCCTCCCCTTGGCCCCTAGGCCGTGTGCACTGGGTGAAGTGAGACGAGGGCCTCCATCAGCCCCTACCCTGCGCCAGGGTCCCCAGGGCCGTGATGGAGGCGCACAGTCCACAGGCACCAGGCTTAGTCTACCAGGCGGAGGGTCATTGCCAACCGATGTACCAGGCACAGTGCTGGTCATTACTGGCTATGATGTCCAGACTACAGCCTGTCCTGCAAGGACAGGGAGAGCCAGGAGGTGGGTAGAGTGTGGTCCATATCTTTCTGCCCGTATGAAGTTCACCTTCACCCCACAAAATGTTTTCCAGACCTCCCAAGACCCAGGCCTGTCCTCCTGGGGCTGCTGGGTATGGGGAAGGACCACAGTTTCAGGCCCCTGGAAACGCCCTCTGCCTGCACAGTTTAAGTTTATGCCCAGGAAGCAAATCCTGAGGGTGATGGGCTGTGGGTGGGCTGTGACTTTCTGGGGTGTGGGCCTAGGTCAGTGTGGCCTGGCTGGGCCCCAGGGCCCATTGCTGAGGGCCCTCTTGGGCCTGGGGCTGCCCCCAGAACAAGCCTACCAGCTTTGTCCTCATGGCAGCTTGCAAGGGATGGTGGAGTGAGTAGCCCTGCCGCCCAGGGGATGAGCAGGGTTAGGAGACTACGGGTGGCTGGCCAGGCCAGCCTGGGATCACAGCAGGTGCAGGGTCAGGAGGACACCAACACCTACACCCCAAGACACTGGCCAGGCCCTGGTTCTTGAGGGGACCGTGGCTTGTGACTGTCACCTCCTGAGCTGAGACTCCCCGCTCCCCAGTGCCTGTCCCTCAGCAGTCTCAGCAGGATGTGATCTTCCTTTGTGGTCACCAGCTGTGTCACCTTCTGGGGGTGAAGGTGGGATTGAGTCAGAGGCCTATGGAAGAGAAGCTGGTGGCCTGGCTGAGGCCGCTGCCTTTCTCCTGAGCAGTGTCCCTGGGCCTGGTGACCACTCTTCACAGGGCTCAGTGTCCTGTCCAGGTGAGCCTAGCAGCTCAGGAACTGGCTTCTGGGATTCTTGGTTCCAGGCCTGTGGCAATGCCTGGGACATTTGGCAATTTCCAGAGACCTTTGTGGTTGTGAGCAGAGTGGGGGTGGGCTTGCTACAGCAGAGTGGGCAGAGGCCAGGGGCCCTGCCATCATCCTGCAGTGCCCCCGGGGACCCCGTGACACAGCAATGCTGTCACATTAGTCCTGGACAGCCTGAGTCCCCGAGTGTGCCCAGGTTCATAGGTCAGGCCCATTGTGCGACCCTGTGCCCTCTCTTGTGCTTCTGGCCAAAGTGCTCCTCTGCCTCTGGCCCTGCCCCGGGGACACAAATCAGTTTCACCCTAGCTGTCCTTCCCATCCCTGCCCACCAGTCCACCTTTGCCTCACAATGGCCTGAGAGGGGGACACTGGGGTCCCCAGTGTTGGGGGTGAGACTGAGGCTCAGGCAGGAGCCCTGCGCCCAGCCCGGCACCCTGCTCCAGGGACAGCGATCACACCGAGAACTCCCCCAGCCCCTCCTTAGCTGCAGCACCTCTGATGACACATACATGGTTTGGGGGCAGCGGTCCGGGTGCTTCTGAGTCTTAACCACCTGGATCATGTCTTTCCTCCCATTCATTACTTGTTCTCCTTCTCTGAGATAAGTTGGGTTCCGGAGAGGCTGGTTAGAATTTTGACCCACCCGTGATGTCCATGCCTGTGTGCTGCTGGGTCGTAAGGACCTCAACCCTCCACCAGGGCACATGCGCCCACCCCTTCCTGCAGGTGTTGGCCCTGACAGTGCAGGCAGGTGGGTTCGGACCCATGTAGGACTTTTTTCTTTGGTCTCTTCCTTATTCACTGGGCCACAGCTGAGCACGCATGTGCGGGCCCTGGGCAGATCCCGGGTCATGGTGGTAAAGCCTCTTAGAGGAGGGGCAGAGGCCCTGGGCCGGCTATGGTGTCCAAGTCTGTTCTTCAGTCAGCATCTGGGGTGTAGTGGGGGTGTCCTACAGTTAGAGCCTGGTGAAAGTTGTCCGGCCCTTATGCAGAGACGTCCTGTGCTACTAGAACATTCCTCTGGTTCATGGGTGCAGAGAGATTGCTTCTCTGCCTGGCTGTGCCACACTGCAGCCTCAGCCCCTGCAGCTGGCACCATAGCCTTCATCTATTTTGCTTTTCCATGCAGACAGCCTTCTCTTCTTCGTCTGCTTGTTAAAGCTCCGGTTTTGAAGCCGAGCTCCCATGTGCTTCTCAGGTTATTCAGCCCAAATCAGGAGGGTCCCAATGCCCTAGCAGTTAAATCACGATCTCAGATTTTGAAGCATCCTTTCCCCCTAGGACTTCACTCCTCCCACTGATCCTGAGTGAGCATCCTGAGGACAGAGAAGGGTGCAGTCATGTCTGGGTCCCCACCACACCATTGTCAGGAAGCCTCCCTGGTACGGGCCTAGGGCACCTTTGCCCCTGGAAAAAACCTGGCTGGGGAGTCACTGTGGGCTCCTCACAGCACTGCTGTGCTGGGTGCACAGACTGTGCCGGGTGTGGGGTCACAGGATTAGCAGAACACAAGGGACTGGGGGTTGAGGGCTAAGGGTTTGTGAACCAGGAGCCTCTGCCCCACCTGTCCCTGCCCAAGGATGTCACTGTAGCAGTAGGACCCAGATCCCAGCCAGGGGAGGATGTGAAATCAGCCCACATGTGCTCTACTCCTGGTGGTTGCAGAGATGTGGGCTGGAGGGCTGGGATAGGAGGTCTGTCTGACCTGACACCAGGCTGGTGTTGCAGAGGAGGGTGGGTCTGGCCATGGGGGGCGGAGCATAAGCGGCATCTCCCTGTTCCAGCACTTTCTTAACCCTCTCCCCGTGCCTTTAGTCTGGTGGTCCACTTTGATTTATGCCCTTCCCCTAGATCTAACTTTTTCACGGATTCCCGCCACCACCCACCAGATTAGATTAGACAGCAGGTCTTTTGAAAACCTGACCTCTCCTCTGACTCTGTTTCTGTTTAAGTAAAATATGAGTTGGGTCATGATGCCTGGACACAGCTGACACCTCTGCCCCCAGGTCTTGTGTGACACAGCTGTCTGAAGAATCCATGCCTGAGCTCAGCTAGGGGCCCTTGGCTTTGGGGACCCCAGGTGGGAGAGTGAACCCCTAGTCTCTGGGTCCCATGAGCAGAGGGAAGGGCTGGAAGGCCGCCCAGACCCCTTCCTGTGTGGCAGGAACAGGTCCTTCTACCTTCAGGTTTTAGGCTGTTCATCTGTAACCCGGATTCAGGGGTCTTGGGGGCTGGGGTATAGGAAGTAAACAGAAAGCCTCAGCCCAGCACCTGTCCCAGGGTGGGCCCTGCAGCTGGGTAGTTCACGGTGGTTAGCAGAGTTAGGATACACTCTGCTGCTCTTGGGGTGAACCCAGTCCACCAGAGGGGTTTCTTTCAGATATTAGATTACATTTAAATACCATGAGGGAGCAAGCCCAAACCTTTTGCTTCACTAAAATAGATCTTTTGGTAAAATCCCATTTGTAACTCAGATGATCTGAGCTTCATTTTAGTTTTCTTTAAACATTTTTTTCTTTAGAGACAGGGTCTTTCCATGTTGCCTAGGCTGGAGTACAGTGCCAGTGTCATAGCTCACTGCAGCAGAGATCCTCCTGCCTCGGCCTCCCAATCCGTGGGCACTATAGGCACCTGTCACCACGCCCACTTTGGGGTTTTTCCTAGGTGGGTTTTCTTTATTTCTTTCTTTCTTTCTTTTTTTTTTTTTTTAGAGACAGAGTCTTACTTTATTGCCCTCGGTAGAGTGCCGTGGCGTCACACAGCTCACAGCAACCTCTAACTCCTGGGCTTAGGCGATTCTCTTGCCTCAGCCTCCCGAATAGCTGGGACTATAGGCGCCCGCCACAATGCCTGGCTATTTTTGTTGTTGTTGTTGCAGTTTGGTTGGGGTCAGGTTTGAACCCGCCACCCTCAGTATATGGGGCTGGCACCCTACCCACTGAGCCACAGGCGCTGCCCTCCTAGGTGGGTTTTCGTGAAGTGAAACCCCTCACCTCATAGTAATAATTAAATGCCTAAGTAAAATATGCATGTACAATATGCCCCACTTTCAATAGAAGTAACTGAATTTTTGGTTTCTTTATTTGGTCTTTCGAAATCAATTGTACTTATTTTTAACAGATCTTTTTTCTTCTGAGACTTTAGAATTTTTTCCTGCTGATGTTTTGAAAGCTCAGGTCTGATGTGGCTTTGGGGGTTGCAACCCTAGCTTCTGCCTGGCAGGGTGTCCCTTTCCCCTGTGGCAGGACCACGCTAACCCCCGGGTGGCACCTTCATCCCTGCCCACCTTGCCTCCTTTGTGCTGGGCTGACCCCGTCCCAGATGTGGCCCACGGGGCCCTAGAATGAGCAGGACTCCAGAGAGTTCAGTGGACAGCGTCAGTTGGGCAGTGGTTCATTATGGGGGGCCCAGCAGCCAGGACCTGAGCTTTGACTGAGATTTGGAGGTCACACTCTGCATCCGGCCTCCCTGACCTCATATGGGTCCTGCTGTCTCCTGAGCCATAGGAGACCCTGGGTACCACCTCAAGCCCCCTGGGGAGCCCCCTCCACTCTCTGCTCTCCCACGCTTCTCCAGGCAGTGACCAATTTCAGAATCAAGACAAGGTGACCTGCATTAGTAGTTCTTGGTACCATTGGGAAGAATGTCTCAGATTCAGTTCCTAGGGCCACACTAAGTTGAGTCACATGCATGGGGCAGATGAGGGTCTGAAACACATTTCCTAGGTCTTACCTGAGTTCTCGCTGAGTATGAGGAAGTGAACAGAGGAAGGAGACCCTAACTCTTAGCTCACTGGGGGAATGGCTTGCCTGGGACCATGGAGCTGGTGGCTACAGGGAGACTTGGCCCTGGCTGTCTTGTCCTAGCCAGACACATCCCTGCTGTCCGGGGGTGCCCTGCCTGTTCTTCCCAGGCTCTTGCTGGCCTGGCTGTCCAAAGCATGGACCAGGGTTTCCCATTTTAGGGAGCAGCGAGGACAGGCCATTCCCGCCCTCCTTCCCCCTTGGAATCCCTGTGGGACTTCACTGAACTCCCTGAATCTTGCCAGCTGCATCTGAAACAAGGGGATGGTGCTTTTCTCTCTGCAGAGGCCATCCCAACTGCTCCATCAGGGGTGGTTATTTGGGTGCCTCTCACCCCACTTCCCTGGGGTCATCTCCCCCCAGCCACCCGAGAAGGGGCCAGGTTCCAGAGGGCTGGAGCTGCCACTCTGCTGATCCCTTCTCATCTTTGCTCATCTGAGAACTTAACAAAACCCGAGTTTCTAGACAAAACAGTAAAACACAAGCCGTCATCGGGCATTTTCAGGTGGCTGTGTGTTTGGTGTCATGTGGTAATGTGTTTGTATTTGGATATTTAAATAAAATATTGTGCTTTTCTCCAAATGCTCGGCCATCTGTGGGCACAGCTTTCCCGCTCTTCCGGCTGCTGTGTTCTCCCAGCACAGATGTCTGGGCTTTTGCTCGTTAGAACAAACTTCATGAAATGTCACACCCAGGACAGACGGGCTCCCCGACTGACTTCCAACTAAACTATAGCTAGCTCTCTGTGGTTACCCCATGTACATGCAGGCATACGTGTGTGTGTGTGTATACATAGGTGTGTGTTGATGTGCATGTGTGTGCATGGACATGTGCCTATGCACGTATATGGATGTACGTATGTGTAGGTGTACGTATGTAGTGGTGTGTGTATAGACATGGAGGTGTGTGTAGGTGTATGTGTGTATGCAGGGGTGTGTCTATGTCGGTGTATGCATGTTGGATGTGTCTGTGTAGGTGTGTGTGCATGTCATATGATGTGTCTGTGTGTGTGTATGTGAACGTGTGTGTGTACGTGTGTATAGGTAAGTGTGTATGCATGTCATATATACATGTGCATATATAAACATACATGTGTGTTTGTTTTAAATCATGACTGTGCTGGAGAAGGTATCTTAGAACTTTTGAGTAATAGTGCCTTTGGGGCTGCGATTTTTTGATTTCTCACTGTCCCCTTTCCCTGTCCCAGATGCATCTCCAGTTGGTGTGTGGTAATCTCTGCACTCTGTCTTAGTCCCCGGCACCCCACAGTGGGCATCTGATGAATAGCTGCTGACTGGGGGAATGAGTGTCCAGGTCCCCTCCTGTGGCCCTGCTGGGGTAGGGGCTGCACTGGGGCCCTCATACCCTGGACAACAGCCACACGTGGAAGGTCTCTTTGGTTTGTGTCTGTGCAGGAAGAGGCCCTTTTGGGCAGTCCTGCAGGGTACACTCTCATCTCACAGATTTGCAGACAGGACAGACAGGGCCCTGCCCACTCTCTGTCCCTCGCGCCCTCTAGGCCTCCAGCCACTGGCCTTCCCACACCTGATAGGATGCTTGGGGGACTCTGAGGTCCCTCCATTGCTGTCCACTTCTGCTGCCCCTCACAGGACACCTGTCTGGTGGGGAGAGAGGGTGCGGGCCTGGTATGTGAGAGGCAGAGGCCAGGGCTAGCCTCAGAGCAGGCCCTCCCAGGACCCCCCAGGTGCCTCGTGCTTTGCCCGTGCAGTGCAGGGAGGCCTCATTCACACAGGCCTCCTCCCTTCCCACTTTTGCAGTGGGTCAGACCTGGTGGGGTGAGCCTGCCCCAGCCAGCACGCCCTGGCCCTCACTGGCTGGAGCAATGGCTCTACCCCAAAGTCTTGCTCACTTCCTGCCCCTTCCTGTCCACCTCCACCTCCACTCTATGGGTCCAAGTGACTGCCAGTGTTTGGGAAGACACCTTGCATGCCAGGCTCCATGCTCACAGGGGAGTCAGCGCCTCCTGACTTCTCCTGGCTGGCAGTGGAATGCAATCTCCCGGATAGCCCAGTGCTACCCTTTGGCTAAGGGAGAGGTTCAGATGCTCTTTGTCCAAAATGTGCAGGACTTGGCTCAGCTGCCCCCAGCCTTCAGAGCTGTATGTGGGTGCAGGCCTGGGGGTGGCGCCTCTGCTCCCTGGAGTCCCCTTTGGCCCCAGGCCCCTTGAGGACCCATCCCTCCACCCCCCGATTTCTGCTTTGGGACTATGTACTTCCAAACCACATGAGTGGCTTTGTGAAACTTGGTGTGAGTTTTTAAACTTGGTTCTCCTCTCCAAGTGTAGAATCAGAAACTGTGATTGTCCATCTAGAAATTGCTGAGCTACAGACTGGAAGTGGGAAGATTGTACCAACTTGCCAGCTGCTGGCTGGGAGTGAGATTGGCTCAGGGGGCTCCCCCCTCCCACAGATGGGGAAACTGAGGCTGAGAATGGCAACTTGCCAGTGTCTGAATGTCTTGAGCTGGGCCCCGCGTCCTACGCCAGTGCCCCAGCCCCCTATCCCCATGCCAGGTGGTGGCTTGGCCTTCCAATATCCCTTGGGTCTCTCCTCCGGCTAGGATCTTGTTATTTACTTCCCAAGGAATCCATTTCAGGGAAGTATGGCTCTGGGGTGCTCTAGGTTGTAGCCTCAGGACCATAAGGGGGATGCTGGGGAGGTGGCCCTGTTGGCCGTTCCCAGGGAAATACGGGCCATTCATCATGTTGCTCAGCACCACATATGGCTGCGGCAATAAAATATCATGTTTATTCATCCAAGAAAAGCCGCGCGCTCCCGCCAGCCCACCACTGCTGTGAGCGCAGAAAGTCCCTCATTTGGGGACCTCTGGAGCTGGCCCTGGGCCCCGCCTGGTGCGTGCAAGTGTGTGCGAGCCACCAGGAGACGGCGTGTGCAAGTGTTAAAAGGCACATGGAGTCACCGGAGATGGTGATGACGATGTTTTGTTATCTTTGTGCTGTTTTCTTTGCATGCTTGTTAAAATGTGGAGTCAGAGCGTCTGAGACGGGCCCTAACAAGGGCCTTCTAATCAGGCCCCGAATGTTTCTGTCAGGCAAGAGAAAAATGCTTAGCTCGAACAAAGCTATGTTTTCCCCCCAAGAAACACATTTGTTTAAAGATTGGGCTGTCAATTTGTGAATCAACATTTCGGCTTTTTGCTCAGACACCAGGCTTGCGCCGCTCTTCCCCCAAGAAGGGAGGAGTAATACAAAGCTGCTATTTGTTGTTGGAAGGAAGTAAACTTCATCAGGTCGACTTAGATGTGTGTTTCAAATGTCACTCAGTACTGCTTTCTTGTAATGAAACGCTGCATACAGATTTCTTCCCCAGGCTCAGGGGGATTAGACCCAGTAAAAGAAGAATTCAGTCTTCCTCACCGTGGCGCATCAGAGTGAGAAGTTTAAAATCCACAATTTATTCAAATATTGATATTTCTACTTGTCAGAAGAGAGAGGCCTTGAAATTTCCACTGAGCACTGTTGTCAGAAGAATTGCAAGAAATGTGTCAGATAATTCATAAACGGAGTTCACTACTGTGAAATCAGTTGGGAACAGGGAAAAAATATATTCTTGTCGATGTAGAATAGGGGCAGTATAACAGAAAATAGCACTCACTTTTCCATCATGTCAAGCAAATGCTCAATTTGGGCCAGGTATTTTTTTAAACAGGCTGCTGCTTCTAGAGAAGCCTAGAATGCATGGAAAATGTTTTGAGTTCTGCTTTGTAGACGAGAGATCTGTTTGTTGTTTTTTCCCCTCTGAGACCTCTATTTCTTATCCTGCGAGAGCCAATCCGAGCACGGCTGCGGCAGGCCTGGGAGAGCAGGCAGCTGTGCATATGGTTTGCATTAAGGCCCTAAAAAGCTGTGAAGAGCCCGGTAATGATGTGTAGGGCAGCGTAAATTCCAAACTGTTGATAGCAGGGAGAGAGGAGGCCTCTTAGTGCTCTGCAGCCTCCACTTTGGAGCCCAGGGGTGGAGGACAGTATTCAGTGCCAGGACAGGCCTGGGATAATTGAGGTTCTTGGCTCACAAGGACCTCTCCTGCTGTGGTGCTGAGTGGGGTGCTTTCTGAACTGAGGGCAGGTCCTCCGGCAGGGCCTAGGGGAACCCCTTTACGTAGCCTCCGTCCTTCCTGGCAGTCCCACTTGGGCGGATACTCATGCCCAGGATCGAGTTTATATGCATAGTCTGACGGAGATGGTGTGTGCACGTGGGGCCAAGGATCGCACCGGGGAGGAGCAGCGAATACGTGTCCTCCTGGAGGCCTTGATGAAACCCCTGTGCCAAGTCTTTCTTTGTTTACCGAGCTCCCTTGAGACCACTAGAGCTGCCCCACTTCTGCCCCAGAGGGTGTCTGTAGGTCCCCCTGGGCTTAGGCTTCACAGCTTGCTGGAGGAGCTGGTGGTTACTATTCGCCTGTGTTGGTCACGAGACCCCCTTACTTCTCCGTCCACTGCAGAACTTTGATGTAAGGGGCTCTGAACAACAGGCTTGCTGGGCCCTGCTGGGCCACTCTTGGCAGCCCCGTCCTCCCACCTTGCCCCACCCATCCCGCACCCATCGATAAGGGCGCAGCAGCAGTGGGGTGAACGCCTTTTACTCATGGTCATGCTATGACAGTTCCCTGTTCTCAGGGCCTGGGTGGATTGGAGGGGGGTAGTTGTTTGGGATGTCAGCATAGGAGGAAAGGGATTGGAGATTTGATAGGGAAGCCATGCAGGAGGAGGGAGTGGATCCAGAACAAGGTGTGGAGAGAGAGGGCCACTCAGGCGCATGGAGCACAGACTAGCCATGGCAGAGGCCCTCAGACTCCCTTCTGCTCACTGTGGCACTCAGAAGTCTCTGCCCTGTCAGGCCATCATCAGCGTCCCTCTAACCTCTCTAGCACTCAGGTGCCCTGGCTCCTGGGCCTGTTTTGGCCCCGTGCTCAACCCTGGGTTGGGGGGTCCCTCTCACCTTAGGGCTGTGGTCACTGCCAAGTGCCCCCTAGAGGTTAGAGGCATGCTTTCCCCCCACCATTTGGGACTCACCCTGTCTTCTGTGGACACTGCAGAGTCACCTGGAAGGTGGCTGCAGGGGAGTTTAAAGTGGGCAGCGATGCCCTTGGTAATGTGTTAGTGGCCCTGGGTCCTGAGCCTCCAAGTCAAGCTCCGTGTGGGCAGGTTGTTCTGTCAGTAGCCTGGGCTCAGCCCTGCGGCACCTGTGCCCCCAGATATGGGTGCGCCCGGCTGTGGCCGTTCAGAAAGCCGTTCAGAAACCCTCCCCTTAGAGCATGTGACTGGGCAGAACTGTGGGCCAAGCAGGGAGCCAGGCGTCTTAGAAGGATTTTAGAATGATGCCTCAGTGCGGGCTAGAGTATGCTGACGTCTGTCCTATGCCTTGGATAACTTTGTAACTTTTAATTTTTAATTCAGTCCTGTAACTGGGCTTTTGGGGGGGTAGGAAGGAGGCAGGAGAGTAGCAGCTGGGTGGACCCCAGGGTGATGAGCAGCGAGCGAGCCCAGGACTTTGGTGGGAAGGACGGAGCCCAAGCTGGTGGACAAAAACACAGTCATTGGAGTTTGGTGGACATCAACCCAACTGATGGTGGGTTGGCCTCTCCGCGAGCTCCTGGTTTGGATTTTAGGATCCTCAGCATAGTTCTTTGTGAGTTTGTGAGTACACATGATACCCATGTATGTATATTGTGCATATACGGCATATTTTTTAAATCTTTTTGTTCTGTGTCTGATGCGGGTGGGTAGGGAGGAAAAGTGACCCCTTTTGTTAAACATGACGGATGCTGTTAATTCCTCTCCCAGGCCCTGAACTGGTCCTGGACTTGAGTATTTACAGTCTGTGCTTAAGGGACCCACACCCAATAATTGAAGGCTCTGATTGCCTTTGCAGAGAGGGTACAGGCCTTATTTGGGCAGAGCTCTGGGGCGTCTGCCCTGCATAGCCCTGGCCTGGCGGCTCGTTAGTGGTGGCTGATGGCCTGCACGCCTGCCTGCCGCCAGCCTCTTTTCCACGCGCTGCTTACTGACTGCGGTGCTGGGGATCTGTCATCGGCGCTGAGCAGAGCCCGAGCCCCTGACAGTGAGGAGGTAAACGCTCCCTGCCTGAATCCCCCATTAACTTTGTGAGGCGTATTGATTTCTTGTAAAAATAATGATATTGACAGGCCTTCCAGGAGTAATTGTTTCCAGAGCGTAGAGGTCAGCATGGGGAGGGTGGGGCTGGGCATGGGGCTCTCAGGGGCTGTGAGCCCAGGGTGGGTGCTGCTATTCCACGGGGACTCTTGGCAGCTGACGGTATGCTGTGGAGGGTTCCTGGTGAGTATGGGCGGGTCTCTTGCCTTGGATGGGGTAATGGGGTATAAGAGGGTGCCCCGTGTCCCCAGGGCTGCCCAGTGGCCAGCCTCACTGGACTATGTGCCATGGTACATTTTCCAGGCTTGGATCCAGAATGTGTCAAAGTTACTCTTGGGCTGATTTTTGTGGCTTCTGCTCCTCCAAAGGTGGCTGCTTGGCCAGGTGATCGAGAGCCTATGGCTTCTGTTTCTAGGGAGTGTTACCTCCTGGGCTGGCTCCTTTTCCAATAGCACAAGGTTGATGGCAGGGAGTTGGGGACTCTTGGGAAGGCAGGGCCAACTGGAGGCCTGAGAGGTGGTATCATATTCATTTTCAGTGGTCAGTGGTGTCTGTACACAAAAGGGGTCAAGGATAAGTGGCAGGTGTGAGTGGCCACTGACCTGGTGGGAGGTTGGGGTGCTGTGGCCCTAGGGTCTGCTCCTGTGCAGGAAAGACCCATGCAGAGGGCTTGTCCACTAATGTCTGGCCCCATCCATCCAGGGAAGCCTGGTGGACATTCCCAGGTCCTGGGCAGTGGCATGTCCAGTTCAGGGATGAAAGAGCCACTCTGTAGGAAAAGCAGCCCTGGCCCAAATGACACCAGAACGCCAGAAAACCTTTTTTTTTAATACATGTTTTTTAGAGACAGGGTCTCCTCGCTGCTGTGGCATAATTATAGCTCACTGTAACCTCAAATTTCTGGGCTTATACTATTTTCCTGCCTCACTCTCCCTAGTAAACTAGGACCACAGGCCCTTGCCACCATGTCCAGCTGAGTTTTTATTTCTTTTCAGAGATGGGGGGGGGTCTCACTATGTTGCCCAGGTTGTTCTTGAATTCGTGGCCTTGAGAGATCCTCCCACCTCCGCTTCCCAGAGTGCTGGGATTACAGGCCTGAGCCACTGCTCCTGACCAGAGTCACTTTCAGTTCAGAAGCAAAGTCTTACCTGTCTGTGCTTCAAATCAAGAGTGGGCAGGTGATGTCCACATTTTAACTGTGACTACATTTTGCCTGTTGAAAGTGTACTTTTAGTATGTCTTCAAGCAGCAGAAGTTACCTGAAGAGGCAATTAGTTGCATTTCTTCAGGATTTGCAGGGAGCTGACTTATGGATCATGTGTATCGGTCACCTGCTGTCCTAAAGGGACAGTAGCCTGTGGCTCTTAGTATTTTTTTGACACCTTTCTATACCAGGTGGTGTAGAAAAGAGGTGGGGATGGAACTTATACCGGCAGCCGCGTGTGCTCCTGACTGGCCCGTGTCCATGATGCCACCTCTCTGTTTCTCCCCAAACGAGGGAAATCTGATCAGTGCCACTAACAAACTGCAGAAATGGCTTATCAATTAGCCAGGCCAGCGGCAGCGGCCGCGTCAATACCAGCTTTGTTTGCGTTTTCTTGGGGGAGTTGGTTTGTATCGCTCTGGGAAGCTGCCGTTGAGGTGTATCCCCTCTCTCCAGGATGGGTCCCCTTCCAGCGCTGTTTAGAATGAGATTTGTGTTTGTCCTAATCCAATAACCATTGCCCAGGACGGCCCGTGTAGCTCTGCTGGGAAATTGTGTCCAGGCTTGTAGCAACATCTAATGGGTATTTAGGTGCAAACTAGCTGTGAAGTGTTAAATATTTACATGTGGAATGCCAATAGTAATTGTCCACTTTATCTGAGCTAGCCTAGGGAAATGTCTTATTTGTTTCCATGTTACTTCAATAAACAGAAAGCTGGAAAATCCTCCTGCTATTTCTTGGGGGCTTAGAATTAATAAAGCCAGGCAGTGTAAAATATGTGCTTTGGGTTTTTGAATGATCACTTCTGCACCAGGTCATATAATATGGCTTTAACTCCATGTGGCCTGTCTATTAAGCAAGACAGGATGAGCCTTACAAATAATAAAAAATATTTATGCTTTTCTTAGTGATACTAACAAGGTAACATATCAGAGGAGAAATGGCAGGAGAAGAATGAGGTAGCTGTGTCTTATGAATCCACGGCTCAGTGGGGTCCCGGCCGGCTCCCATAAACACCCTAGGATTCTCTGTTCAGTGCTGCTATTATTCCACAAATTGTATTTTTTGCTTTTTGTTTGTGAAATCTGAAGTGTCATAAATGGCTCCGTCTCATCTATATTTGATAGTTAATATTAGTCTCAACCAGGAAAGTGCACTCTACATGCAACAACGTACGATTACCTGAGAGTGTTATTGCAAAGGAAAAAATCAATACCAATTTATAATTCACGATCGCAGTCTATCAGTTTTTATGGCTCTCTATCCAGTCTCATTAATTTTTTATTATGATTGACTGAAACTGAAAGATTTTTAACATGTTTCGCTGTTATTTATTCAACCTTAATAATTAAATAAACCTTAATTGGCTGTATTTTGAGGCATCTTGGCGCTGTGGCCAGGAAGGGTTGGGGTGACCATCCATTATTCATGTGAGAGCACCTCACATTTTCCTCTGAGGCAGCTCAGGGAGGGGATCCACTCTATGCCATCAGCAGACAGAGAAGTGGATTTTGTCGTCATCTAGTCAAATTCTGTTTAAAAGCAGACCATTTGTTTTAATTCAAAATATAAATTATCAATAGCACCCGGAGAAACCAGACAGAACATTCTGTAACGTTCTGAGCCACTGTGGGGTATCTGTGCAGAACTTTGATCAGCAGGTAGTATCTTGATTAATGAGGCCAGCGGGCCCGTGGCACTGAGGGCACCAAGTGGGGATGCCCTCGCCCAGGGTTCCCGATTGGTGGTTAACTGAGTCCCTTTGAAAGGTGATTGACAGATGGAAAATTGCACTTTCAAATTTCATCCGTATTCATTTCGGTTGTTCTTCTACGTGTCAACTGCTTCCCCTTGTCTGGCAGGCCAAGGCTGTATACATTAGCTGTTTCCACAGTGAAAAAAGAAAGAAGACAATCCCGTATTTGAGCAACTCTGAAGGAAAATCAATCATGTCATAAGTGAGAAGTATGGATAAGTTTGAACTGTGGCAACTTCCATCATTTCATTTCTGGCCACGCTGGTGGGTTTCCTCATGCACAGGGCTGCAGAGAGGCAACCCCAGCTGGAGGAGAGAATCAGGACTGTAATAGAGTTGGGCTAAGAGGGAAATGTTTTTTCCCTGGTATTTGTCAAGTAAGTTTCTCCTGGTATTGCAGAGAAGGAACATCAAACCCTAAGATTATATACACTGGACGTTTTGACAGAATAGAAAAAAAGCTTCTATTGAGTATGACAAGGAGACATCAGCCCTTCTCCATCAAACAGCCGAGCTGTAGCCCGACGTTGCAGTGCGCCACACGCCATTTCTAGAAATGAGCCTATTGTTAAGGCCACTTTAGAGCTAGCAGGGTTGACCTCTGTCCAAAAGGTCCCTCCCCAGGCTTGCAGGAGGGTCTGACAGCACCCTGGGGAGAGCCTACCCCGCCCTCGCACCCTGTAGAGCCTCTGTCTCCTGGAGACCGGCAGAGGGAAAGCTTGCACAGGAACTCAAACTTAGAGGGACCGTAGTGGCTTAATCGGATCTATACATAGTACTGAGCAGGGCATCATTTTATATTGGAAATGCTGTGAAAACTGTGGGAGACGAGCGTGTTGCAATTTCACAATCTTGTTCTTAATATTATTGAAAGAGAGCTCTTCTTGGCAGTAATAAATTTAACACAAAAATCAAATACAAAACAAATTTATTCTTCCAGAGCTGATGCCCCAGTCACTTCTTTCTTGTCTTGCATTAAGCTTTAAAATCAACTGTCACTCCCTATCGATTGCGTCTGAATTGTTATCTATATTTCTCAAAAGCGCTCTTGACAGTTAATACAGTGTAAATTATAATCTGGGGAAATGCTGCTTGTATTTGCCAGCAAATTGCTTAGATTCTGAGTAAGGCTGCTTTTATTCACCATTCTTTTCTCGTGGCCATCTATTCTAGTAAGGATCATTCAGGCCAAATTATTCTAAATTTACACTCAGCTAGTATGTAAATCATATTGTGGAAATCACTTTTGGAATCGCTCTGGAATGTGAAGCTGTGCTGAAGTGTCTCAGCTTTGCGTTAATGAAACAAATACCACCTCGGGGGCCCAACCTGCGAGGGTGGCCTCTGGGGGAGGTTGCTGCACAGGGTGGAGGCAGATCTGATTCCAGGGTCCCCAAGGGTTGGGGACCTGTTTCCTTTCCTGCCACCATCTTGGAGAGGCCACTGCCCAGTTCTCACTGAGCTACCAGGTCTCCTGGGGCTGTGGTGGTGGTGTGGGGGGCACCATGCCCTGGAGATGGTCTCAGAGGGCCCGAGGTAGTCTCTCTCCTTCTTCTTCTTCTTTTTTTGAGACGGAGCCTCAAACTGTCATCCTGGGTAGAGTGCCGTGGCATCACAGCTCACAGCAACCTCCAACTCCTGGACTCAAGCCTCTACCTCCCTAGTAGCTGGGACTACAGGCGCCCGCCACAATGCCCGGCTATTTTTTGGTTGCAGCCATCATTGTTGTTTGGCAGGCTTGGGCTGGATTCGAACCCGCCAGCTCAGGTATATGTGGCTGGCGCCTTCGCCGCGTGACCCACAGGCGCCGAGCTGGTGTTCTCTCTTCTTACTTCTTCCTGGGTGGTGAGCCCTGTCAGGGAGAGACCATGACTGGCCAGTGGACAGAGGGTACAAGCCATACATGCAAACCATTTAAAACGTTAAATGCCATTAAATTTTCCTAGTAGTTACTCTAGCAAAGTTGAAGAAAAACAACTGGAACTAATTTTAATAATATTTTTGTTTAACTTCCTATAGCCAAAAGGTGATCATTTCAATATGCAACAGATATGAACATAGTTGAGATACCTTGTTGGCTAAGGTTTAGAATATAGTATGCACTGGATTTTGGACACTTAGAGCCCATCTCCACAAGGACTGGCCCCTTTCACGGGCTCAGAGGCCACCTGTGGCTTGTGGCTGCCTTATTGGACAAGGTACTGATGAATCCTTGACATGAAGGCCAAGACAGAGCTGCATGCACGCTCCCGGGAGCCTCCAGCCCCAGGTCAGTGAGGAGATGGGGGCAGCTTTGGGTGGCCCCTAGAGTCTGGAGTTGCCTCTTCCTAAAGGGCACGTTCCCATGGGGGGCGAATTCACTCCAGGTGGGCATAGCCTTACTCTTCCTATTTCTTGTGTGTGTGGTGGTGGAATCCTCAGTTTTACAGATGAATTTGACTTTTTTCCAGAAATGTTTCATTATCATAAACTTGTGTCTGTTCTCTACTCAGTGAAAGTTTGTGGTTGCAGAGTGTGGAGCTATTGAAGGGACCCTTCTGCTCCTTTAGGAATAACTAGTTACTCATTTATTCATTCAAGAAATATTTATTGAGAAGTTAGTTTGTGTTAAGGTGATTAAACTGCGATTCTTACTCCGACGGCTGGCTGGATGCCTCTTGATCCATTCTGTATGTGTGCATCTGTATTCCAGAGCCGCCTACTTGCCCATCGGTCTCTGTGCCCCTGTCCCTCTGTCACCTGTCTCCACAGTCAGGACCCTCACTTCCCTTTGTGTGCCTGGTAGGAGGGGGAGGGACAGATGATTAGAGGACCAGAGAGAAGGCATTGGAGAGTGCTGGTTCTGGGGTCGGGGCAATGGGGGACCCTGGGGCTTTGGGTCCTGGGATGTACAGGTGAAGAGCCTGTGCACCCTCAGAGATGACATGGGGAATGATGTTCAGGGTGGAGGGATGTGGGTCCCAATGTAGGACGGAAGGAAACCGCCAGCTTATCTTCTGCTAATCTTGGTCCCCTGAACCTTCTAAAGGCAGCTGGGGCTACAGTTGAGAGTCGGGGGACACCCTCTTCCGGAATTGGCAGCCACTCTCTGGGGGAGCCCCTTGGAATTCTGTGTGGGGCTTGGTGGGGCACAGACCACAGAGGGAGGAGCAGTGGGCTTAGCTGGTGGGTGCCTTTCAGCTCTGTTTCCGGTTTTCAACTGAGGGGTTGAGCTCAGCCTCAGAGTTCTCTCCCGCAAACAAAACGCTGTGACTCCTAAGACTCCACCTCTCAGAGCCCCGTGGAGGATGTGGACTTTATTCTCATCAAAACTCACATCCTCTCTAGGCCCAGTGCGCTCTCATCTGAGCCTCTGTGGATATTTATCTGGAAGAACCATTAGGAAAGGGCTCAGCAGTACCCTGGAATCTGTCTGAAACTTTTTCTCAGAGTAGCCTCAGTACTTGACAATTTATAACGTTTAGTCTGAATTTTGTGAGGGTGGGATGCTAGCTTTTATAATTTCTGTATTTACAAAATTTGGCACAGAGCACAGATGCTTATGGAACGTTAGCAGGAGACATGAATGGTGAGCGAGTGGAGTGAAATACCCACAGCTCCTAAATGAAACTGCTCTGGGTCAGTTCATGGGACCTGTGCCCAAGGGCCTTCCCAGCATCCCTTGTCTAAAAAATAATAATTACTCTGGAAATTGGCCTTCTGGTTTTGATTCAGCCTTTGCATAAAACATCAGGTGGAGCCACTCTGCTGCCTGCAGGTGCTCACTGACCTGCAGGACCAGCAGACCCACCTGGGCCACCTCATACTTGTGGATTGGAACTTTACTTGCAGGCTGAAGACGGAGACATCAGGGAGAGGCTGAGATGTCTCCATGGCGTTCATCAGCGCCACAGAATCGTTTGTTCTTCTGTTTGTTGTGTTGCTTCTGTGACTTGTGGCGTTTTGCAGTCCAGATCTTGGAAGGCAGTGGTGGTGAGCTCATGAACCATGAGACCTGAGAACCTTCTGTATTTCCAGACTCCAGCGGGAGCCCCACTGGTTCTTGGCTATAGGCTGGCGGAAACTGATGCCCAGGCTTCTGGCTCTTTCTCTGTTGGCCCTGCCCGCGTGTCACCTTCCACATGGTTCTTACTGTGCGGAAGTCCTGGGTATCTTTTTTTTTTTTTTTTTTTAGCCAGGGTGTCCAACCTGCTGCCTATGGGCCCCACAATGATTTTTTTGTGGTTCCATGGTGAACATCTTGTGGTTCCATGGTGAACATCTTCTTGGCCATTAGAACTTTGTCATAAATATGTGCCAGTATCCGAATGGCCACTGGGGGAAGCCCAGGTCCAGCTTCCTGGGCCATACCAGCCGTGGAGATGATGGACTCGCAGCTCTTACTAAAGTGTCCCAGCTGTGCATGAGTCTCGTGCTTTGCAAAGGGTTGGGTTGGCCATTTAGCCATGAAGCAGGAGGAAGTCGATGAGGTGTGGAACCACAGTGAAGAAAATTTTTCTGGAAGTTCCTGTGCTTTCGCCTAGCTAACTAACTCACGGGGTGCACTCTTACAGAACTGAGAGTGATAACCAGGTTAAGTAAAAATTAAAATCACTTTTAATTTCTCTACAACTTTCCCAGCTGAAGTTACCAGGTTGCTACCCTGTTAGGCAGATTTTGTATTAAAAGCATCACCTCAGCTCATAGGAGGAGTTTGCACTTCCTCGTCAGGTTGGGGAAGGATTTTACAGGTTGGCAGAGGAAAGGTAATTTGGGAATGTTGCTCAGCTGAGAAGCTGCAGATTCCACTGGATTGTGATTTTCCAGCGGGCTGGGAAGCAGCCGTGGGTGTGAGTGGGCTCCTCTGTTAGTCAAGGGTCCCCAGCCGTGCATGGCAGCCCCCCGCCACGGGGCCCACCCCAACTCATTAAAGCACAGCAAACTGTACCAAGGGCGCCACTGTGCGATTTTAATATTTGGTGCATGTGACAGGATCATTTTAGTGATTTGCAGGATTTATCTCCTCTTAAAAGTACTGCCTAAGGCTACTCTAATTGGTAGGAAAGCAAATTCCCTCTTCCCCTCCTGTCAGTCCTTGTTTTATTTACTGAGAACTGCCGAAACCTATTTACACAATAATGAGGATAAATCACCAGGATGCTTTCAACACAAAGAGAAATGTGGTGCGAGTTGAAAGCTGTACAATTAAAACAAAATTCCAGATATTCCTGAAGTGGAGTGTGCAGTTAGGGAGAGCAAAATAAAATTAAGACAAATGGTGTGATCACAGCCTGGACCAGCTCGGGAAGATAATCAGGATCAGAATTCTAGAGATATTTTATGATGGGCAATTTCACTTGAAATGGCAATGAAGTAAATGCCTGTGAGTTACCATCAATATTTGTAATAAAAATAAACAATCATGCCTTCCTCTAGCCTGCAAATAAACAGGGTAAGTTTAGGTGTCATAATTATGACGTCGCTGGAGTGGTGGTAAGTCATGTGAAGATGTCAGCTGAGTGTGCGCAGCCTCTGGCTGGTTCCCAGCTAAGAGCCCCACAGCCACTTGGGTGAGACACTCCAGATGCACTTGACTATCTGACATGGAAGGACCCACTTACAGGTCAAGAGCATCTGCGTGTAAGAATGGCTCCTATTGGAAGTGTGCTGCAAGTAGACTTCCAGCCAGGAGAAATAGCCATAGAATCTGCCCTTAAACTTGGCTTCCTTGGTTGCTGGGTGAGGCCTGATCTCAGTGGGTCCTCCCTGAGTTTGGATCTCATGGGTGTTGGGTGGTGTCCCCTCTTCATGGCTTCCAAGTCCCTGAGTTGGACTTCGGGGCTGTTGGGTGATGCCTGATCTCATTGGTTCCCAAGACCTCCAGGTTTGCGTTGAGACCCTTGCAAGCTCAGTCACCCCAATCCGAGGTGGTTCCAGTATGACCTCAGTTCACTCAGTGGGGGTTGCCTGTGCGTGAGGGGGACAGGTCATGTTTCTCCTCCTTAAGGAGGAGTCAGCTGCAGGGGAACTTGGGTGTTCCCTGTATGGCCCAGCCAGTGTAGGTGGCTGTTCAGAAAATGGGATTTGTCTAATGAAAAGGTTTGAGTTAAACTTCCTAAAAGTGGTAAGAACTGCTTTGGAATCAGGCAAGTGGGTTGAGGAGGCGGGGTGGTGGTCCTCCTCTGTCCC
This sequence comes from Nycticebus coucang, assembly GCF_027406575.1. NCBI lineage: Eukaryota > Metazoa > Chordata > Mammalia > Primates > Lorisidae > Nycticebus > Nycticebus coucang. The sequence goes on along the minus strand of NC_069782.1, from coordinate 157,926,558 downwards.
TGAGGGCTGGGCCAGATGTCCTGAGCACCTTGCTGGTGCTGCCCATCGGGGAGTGTGTGGCTTCTGCTCCCTTCTTCCCCTCCCCCGTCTCCTCTCACACCCCACCCCCAAACATGTGCCCCCCACTCAGGTTATAAAACACCGCGTTTCTCTTTGCATCCTGACAGTGCAGGTGATGGCTGCTCAGTTATTTTCCCAGGAAAAAATAATTCACATAAGCAGATTTTAGCACACTTACCGGGTCTTTTAACTTCATCTGACACTGTTTGGATGGAAGATGAGAGAAGGATATTTTTTATATCCCAAGGGAGTTACTTTATGATGACTCTTTCAAGGTGAATATTGGCATTTATTTAGCCTGAGCAGAAAATAAAAAAGAACATACAGAAGCACGGACGTGGAAACACTGGCGTCAGCAAATAGTGTTTTATTTTGTTGCTTTGAATTGCTATCCCTCAAACACAGCTAAATCTAAGTTAATTTAAAGTTTCTCTGGAGGAATTCATATCAAATTAAAGTGTTCTTCTGCGGTGATGACAAGAGCAGGGAACACATCTGAATTTCCTCCAAATTATGGTCTATTTTTACAGTCTCCTAAGATCTGCCTGTATGGACTTCATTCCACTGTCTTTGAGAGAAAATTAATTTAACTAATGACAGCTCAGACTAAAACATCAATCAAAAGAAGAGAGAAATAACACGACAGTCATTGAAGAGAAGGGTGCAGAGACAGAAGGCCGGGTTCTCATGCGGGGGCTCGGCACCTGCACCCTCTCTGCGTTCCCTGTCCCTGGCGGTGCTGAGGTCCGGCCCCCTCGCAGCTCTGCAGGTGTGGACAGGATCTCACTTCCATGGCGTCTCCCGCCTTCCTTCAGCTACGGTCTGGCTCTCCCAAGAGCAACTGGGAAATCCATATTTCTCCTCCTGGGTTTCCCTTGCAAGCCGCCGCAGCCTTCGCAGGGCACGTCGGGAAGGTTTTATTTATTTATGTTTTAACCAAATGGTCGGTGGTTCTTTGAGCCTGTTTGAAATTACCCACGCTATTCAAGGCAATGGCCTCTGCTGCCTTGTCCCTAATCAATCTGGAAGTGGAGACTCCCAGAGAACAACTTCCTATGTTCTTCACCGTCTAACACACATCATGGGGCTTCGTGGCACTCTGTTGGCATCAAGGAGTGCCAGCGGATTGTTGAGAAAATTTAGGACGTTTTCATTGGCAGTTAACCATGCTGCTTTTGATTTCGTGGAGCTGCCGTCTTATTGATGTTGACTCCGATTTATGAATGATGAAGTGGAGGACATTTGCTATCAGAAGCTCACAATGTAGCTCTTAATAAAAGATTAAACGGGGAAGAACAGGCAGCGCTGGTTTCTGACACACTGCTGATAAGAGGCTCCAATTCAAGGCTGTGAGCATGCAGGAAGAGACAGTGACAGATGCTGAATGGGGACTGGTGAACACATGTTGCTCCTCGCACTGTGACGTGTAGCCATGTGGAAAATCTGTCTGAAGAACTTTCTACAGATCAGACACCGAAAATGTTTTCTCCTTACTTGAGGCTATACGTTTTCCGAGGACGGAAAATTAATAGACATGCAGAAGTGATGTCGGCCGGCGGGCCGGGCTGCCTGGCTGCAGGAGAGGCTTTCGGCGGGGCCTGGGAGTGGGAGGCGGGGCAGCAGCGAGCTGTCACTTTGAGAAATGAGGGGCATCAGAGGCTGGGGCCAGCTTGGCAGATGTGCTAGAGGAACGGGGAGCATATTGATCAATTAAATATGCAAATACCTCAGCAAGTAAAGACAGAGATAAATAAACTGACAGGAACATCAAACTGCACATTAATGATGCCAGGAAGCGCCCATCCCAACAGTTTAGTTTTAAATAAATGCCACTTTACCAAAGTCAGTTCATAATGGCATTAATGGCCAAGGTAGGGCCAGGCAGCAAAGGTGCTTTTGAAACCCTGGTGACATCCTTCTCCGGGGGACAGGCAGCAGAACAAGCGACAGACTCGGATTTCCCTGCAACAATAGCCCACCGGTGTGTCATTGTCACCGACTTTTTCAGGCCATTTCTATATCATTTCCTTTCTCAGCCTCCCCAAAGAAAGCCTGATTGTTTCGGGCCAGACTTTGCCTCCAGTCTCCTGACCATAGGTGAACCCCATAAACCCGGGACCCCG